>NC_141930.1:8946001-10341835 GCF_057802395.1 Ceratotherium simum simum
GACTGGCTGATTCTAGAGATCTGCTATACAACACCATGCCCATGGATAACAATACTGTATGGTGCACTGAAAAATCTGTTAAAAGGGTCGATCTCACATTAAGTGTTCTTACCACAATAAATTTTTTCTCATAATTGGTTAAATAAAAGAAATGAACCAGACATTTATCCTTACTTTCCTATTAACTGTACCATTGAGTAATCAATAGGGTAGGAAAAGCACATGCTTGTAACATTATTCCAGCTATTGAATGAAAACAAAAGGAGAGAATTTGAATATTAACATTTTAGAACCCCTGATGATTTAATGGATCTAGGTATTGAACATCAGTGGATGCTAACTTTAAAAAAAACAAGTGAAAAACAGACTTTATGCGCTTCCTAATGAAAGAAGACATCACGACTATGGTCTTGGCAAGGGAATCGAACCAGAGTCTGATCAAGCATCTGGATCCAGTTGTCAACTTACAGAAAATGCAGAAGACCGAAGAATATGGTGAAGCGTGAAAATCTCTACAGGTGCAATTCCCCAGGATCTTCAAGATATTTATTATAATGGAAAGAAACGGAAAGAGAGAGGTGTAGATCAGATACTTAAAAGTAATATAAAGTTTTTAAAAGTGGGCATGCATACTTGGATAATATAATCATAAAGAAAAGCAAAGTAATTATTATAAAAGTCAGAATAGTGGGTTCTTTTGGGGGGAGAAGAGCCACGATTGAGAAGGGAAAATAAGTTCTGGGGATATAATGTACAGCACGGTGACTATAGTTAACAGTACTGTATTGTTCATTTGAAAGTTGCCAAGACACTGGATCTTTAAAGTTCTCACTACAAGAAAAAAAATTGTAACTATGTGTGGAGATGAATGTTAACTAAACTTACTGTGGTGATCATTTTGCAATATACACAAATATCAAACCAGTATGGTATACACCTAAAACTAATACAATGTTATATGTCAATTATATCTCAATTAAAAAAAAAAATTCAACAAACACGACAAAAAAAGATGGGAAAATGGAGGAGCTTCTGGAATAGCTGCTAAAGTTCTATTTCTTGACCTAAGATTATTCACTTTATTTCATTTATGTATGATAGATAAATTCTTGAGATCTATATAGCTTAGTGTCTATAGCTAACAATACTGTATTGTATACTTAAAACTTGCTAGGAGTTAAGTAAGTGTTTTTATGTTAAGTGTTTTTATGTTGTGTTTTTATCACAAAATAAATTAATAATAATAAAAGGGGTATGAGGAAACTTTTGGAGGTGATGGATAAGTTTATGACCTTAATGGCAGTGATGGGTTCATGGCTGTATACCTTTCCCCATGGAGTTGTATATGTTAATTATGTACAGCTTTTCATATGTCAATAATGCCTCAATAAACTGGTTTTAAAAGATTATTTCCTCTATAGTAATATATTAATCTCTACATTCTTTTTTTTCTTTCCTTTATTTGTGTTTTATTTTACAATAAGAGTCCAAAAATATGGCAGAAAGCGCACGCAAAACATAGATTGAGCATAATCTTTGCCAGATTTACTCCAGAAAAAGAGAAGAAATTTTTAAAGAGGAACTACAGCATCAAGAGAACTATAAATACATGAAATAACATGAACTATTGCCTACAGGTAATTCCTCTTCTTTTCAAGTTCCCAGGGAAGTTATTAAATTTACATCAAGTATCCAAAACTATGATTATACGTTTGAAAATCTGTTTGAAAGAAATTTTTCCTGGAAAAATATAAGTAAACCGAATTGTTGCAAAACAAATCAACAATAGAATAAAGCACTGACAAAGCTATTATGTAACAACAAAGAATGTGTTATAGGAGAATTGTTTCAGATTTCAAGGAAGAGTTTACTTCTATGAGCACAAAGAAAGAAGGAAAGTTTCACTTTACGTTGTATAAAGTTAATGTAACCCTGCAACAAGAGCTGACCAAAACCGTATACACCTAATGAAACCACAGACTCACCAATATAAAAATAAGAGCAAAAATTGTTAATAAAATGTTAACATTTGTAATCCATTGCTGTACTGAAATTCTAATATTATATGACCAACTGATCCTCATTCCCAGAATGTAAGAATGTATTAATGCTAGAAGCCTTGTTAATATAATTTCTCTCATAAAAAGATGAAGGGGAAAATACTCTGTAATCATCATAGGTGCCAAAAAGTCATCAAATATCTATTCTACATTTTTCTTAATTTCTTAATAAAGATCTTTGATATGATTTTTTTAAAAAAAACTCACTAACAGCCAGAAGTTTTTACTCTCACACTACTATTAATATTGTTCTAGAAATGACATATTGTTCTCGACACATTGTTCTACGTATTGTTCTAGAAATAATGAAGGAATTATTAAAAAAATGTTTTCTAAGAATATGAAGTATAAATAATTGAAAGGAGTCCTTACACAATAGGGGCTCAAAATTTGTTCAATAATTTTTATTTGCAGGTAAGAAATAGTTTTCTAGATGAAGAAAACAAAAATATTGGCTAAAAATAATTTAAGAGAGTTCCACAAACGCATTCAGTTATAAAAATAATATTTTTAAATGTAGCTTTTCTATATCAGTAAATAACCTCTTACGAGAAAATAAATATATTCCATTCACAACAGCAATTGTTATTCAACAGCCTTATAGATATTAAAATGTTAATAGTAACAGATGGGATTACATGTGCCTTTTTTCCACTTCTTTTTAAGTTTTCTATACTGCTTTAAAAAATATATTCATTTTATTATCAACAACTACAGATCTATTTCCTTTAGTAAATGAAAAATAAAATACATCAACGAATTTTACCATTATATTTTGATAGATGATACAATTTAATAAAGACTCACTTCATAGAATTATTTTTTAGTATTGGAAGAGTCTTTAGAAGATGTCTAACTTGAGCCCTGATTTTCATATAGGAAATGTAGGGCCCACAGTTTACAGAGTTTGTTTAAGGTTTCTAGTCAATGACAAAAAGTCAGGATTAAAATCCAAGACTTCTGATTTCGAGTCCACATTTCCTTTACTTTTGCCTGACTTCTTTTATCCACTTCACTCTCCATTATATTAAGAATAGTAAGTCTTAGCTATTAATGGTCTCTGTTTAATTTGACTTAGATTTTAGAGTATTAATAAAACATTTCTTTCAATTCACACTAATACTTTGAGCTTGGAGCAAAAATTTATCAATAGAGATTTAGGGATTCAGTCTAGCCTGGCACTGAAAATTCTCCCATGTATCTTTTCTCATCTGTTACTGACCATTCAGCCACAGCCATGGGATATTTATTTTCTGCTAAATCAATAAAACTGAAAATGGGAAAACGTTCCCCTTTCCAGTAGCTCCTCTGCCCGCTGCTCTCCTTCCTCTCCATCTAAGAACAGAAACAGATAAAGGGGATGTAGTCATTCACAAAATACATGTCCTCCTTGCCCATCCGTGAAACTCTTTGAACAGAATTAAAGGTTTTACAGCCAGATCTGTTTTATTAACAAAGTGGTTACACTAATTTATAATCACAATTGCATGATCTCAATCCACAAACTTGATTCAGAGACAAACAAATTCCTCTTTTAAATCTAGTCTTAAATCCTAGCTTAGCCAAACACAGCCACCACGGTCAACATTAATTATTAATATAATAGTAGAAAAGTTACATAGTGAAAACAATTAGTGCCTAGGATGGTGGATAAATTACAAAAGTGCGAGCAGTCCAGTTTAGATAAGAAAAGGGAGATAATTACAACTCTACAGCTCAGGAAGCAGAGACAGAAGAGGAGAAAGGTGAAGCGTAGAACTCCCACAATTTTTGACTTAGAGTACTGAATTGCCCTGTGCTATGATGAGGAGAAGGACACCCCGCGCCCTATACTTGTGCGTTATGATTATCTAATCCACTCTCCTAGATGACTCCTTTCATGGATGTCTCCCTCCTCATGCCCCCAACGCCTCTCCTATCACCCCTCTCAACTGACGATTGTGCTTCCCACTTTGCTGAAAAGACTGAAGAAGTCAGAAGACACCCTCCCAGGCTCCCACCATCACATTTGCCCATAGTAACCATCCTCGTATACTCTGTTGTCCTACGATTGTTGATAAACTGCCTGCATCCTTATCCAAGGCAACCCTTTAGTTCTGCACTAGCTTGCATTCAACCTAGCCTATTCAAGGACACAGCTCCTCGAATCTTTTGTCTTTCCTGCATCAGCCATTTCCCATTCATTTTTTTTGTTTTTTAAATTTCAGGTGTACATCATTATATTTCTATTTCTGCATAGATTACATCATGTTCACCACCCAAATACTAATTACAACCCATCACCACACACATGTGCCGAATCATCCCTTTCGCCCTCCTCCCTCCCCCCTTCCCCTCTGGTAACCACCAATCCAATCTGTGTCTCTATATGTTTGTTTATTGTTGTTATTATCTACTACTTAATGAAGGAAATCATTAAGTAGTAGATAATAACAACAATAAGCCATTTCCCATTCTATACTGGATCATTGCAATCAGCATTCAAGCACGTTGTTATTTCTTCCATATTAAGTTTTTTTTTTTTTTAAAAGAACACACATATTCAAGTCTCTGAACCCCATCTCTCCCTTCAGCTCCACTCCATTGTGCTGCAACTTGCACATGCTCTCCCCTGTTCCTTTCCTTCTCCTGTCTTTGCTACTCCACTGGACCACGCTCAGACCAAGGTCTCCAATGACCTCTGTATCACTGTATTGCTGATCAATTCTCAATTTTCATCTCATTTGCTCAACTGAAGCATTTTAAATGGTTCTTTTCTTGGCTTTCAAGAGGTGCTCCTGATTTTCTTCCCCTCACTGGGTATTCCTACTCACTTTCCTTTACAGCCCTTCCTCACCTCCCAGACCTTTAACCTCACCTCTAGCTGCTTTCACTGCATTGGTGATCTTACCCTGATTCATGGCTTTCATTATCACCCTGTCATGAATAATACGCATATTTATATCTGCAGCTCATAATTCTCCCCTGAACTATGTATCCAGATATCTAAGGTTCTAATGTGACAGTTACAATTTAGATTAATGTATCCAATCAAAAACAGAGCTTTTCTTCTCCCAAAAGCTGCTCCTCTTTCCCATCTCAGTTAATGGAATCCATTCAGGCACTCAGATCAAAAACGTTGGATTTATCTGGATTCCTCTCTTTTCCTCAACACCCTACATCCAACCTGTCAAATTCTGATGAATCAACCTTCAGATTGTATATAGGATCTAACCTCTCCCTAATACCCTCTCTATCATCACCCTGGATTGTCACTAACCTCCCTCATCCAGATTGTTACAACATCCTCTAAACTGGTTTTCTGGCTTTCACTCTTAATCCACTCCATTCTGTTTTCAACAAGGCAGCCAGAGTGATCATTTTAAAATGTAAGTCATATCATATCATTCTTCTGCTTAAAGTCCTGCATATAAAATAAATATCTCCCCACTAAATTCTTAAAATTGCCTACAAAGTCCTACACATCTGGCCTCACCATTACCTCTCTGACATCCTGTTGTATTGCTCTCCCCCTTGGTCCTTCTGCTTCAGCTACACTGGATTCCCTAGTGTTCCTGGAAGAAACTTACCTCAGGGCCTTTGCACTTGTTGTTCTCATAGCCTACATCCAATCTATTAACAAATCTGATGGCTCTACCTTCAAATTAATTCTAAAATCTGATCTCTTCTTAACACAAAAATGTCCTCATTTTTCTCCCAGATATCTATTGGGCTCACTCTGCTCAGACACCACCTTACCAATGAGACCCACACTCAGTGCAACTCCTAACCCTCTGGGTATTCCCAAACTCACTTACTCTGCTTTATTTTTCTTCATAGTATTTACGACCTTCTTACATACCATACAATTTAATTATTTATTATATTTTATTCTCTCTCTTCCCTTATCAGAATGGAAGTTCTGTAAAGGCAGGGATATTTGCTGTTTTGTTCACTGCTTTATCCCTACTGTTCAGAACTACGACTGGCACATAGTCAATCAATAAATAATTAAGTGAGTGACTGAATGAATCTAAAGGAGTAGCTCTTTACCACGACAGGATTTCCAACAAGAATGTTGTGCTTTCAGAGAACCCTGTTATTAATATCAAAAATAATAACATCTTATATTTGCTTAGCACCTTTTGTATTGTTTACATAAAGTTTTTATTCTATAGGTCTTTCTAGTCTTACAGTTAGCAAAATGGTTTTCTAGAGAAACAAACACCTAGCTGAAAGCTGAGCTAATCAACAAGGTATTTCCAAATAGCTGACTCTTTGTTGAAAGCCAAGCTTGGGTGGTGATACTCCAGGAGTCAGGCATTGTGATTTTTCCACCCTGCTTTTGCCTCATATCCTCAGATTGTTAACTGACCCCACTCTGTCTCTTTGCTCCTCACAGTATATTTTAAATTTATGTAATGAAACATGTAGCTCAAGGTATCATAATTTAGTCTGTAAGCCCATCTGTTGAGTGACCTCTGGTACAGACAGCTTGCCTGCTGATGTACGTGGAGGTGACAAGTATAAATGGCACCAGGGCAATTTCCCAGAAGACACTGAAAGCATTTACTATCTTCTGACTGTAGACAGACATGTTGCAACTAAACATTCATATAAAAAAGTATCAATTTGTGATAAAAATAATGTTTTCTGATTTGTGGAATACACAAACCTACCTTCAAAGATATCAAATTGGATAAATGAGACCAGATTATCTAAAGAATTGGTCTGTATCTTGAGAATTTTAGAAACGTGACCCTGTCAATACTTGGAAGACCAGTCTTTAAAGCACAAAAACACCATTGATGCACGTGGATTTTTTTTTTTTTCACCTCTTCCAGGTATTAAAATACAAGAGATTTAAAAAAATTAACTGATAAAACAAATGCCAGAATTTTTTAGTTCTAACATTAAACCAACAGACCAATTCCATGTAGAGTTCCAATTGCAACTTCCTGGGAAATCATAATGGACAGAAGTATTTTAAGCTGACACTATAGGACCTCATGTTCCTACAAATGCAGAAAACTGGTAATGTGGCTGCTATTACCGTCTGTCTATGTTGGTGGTACTGAGACTGCTCATCTTTCTTTTTTCCTAGAACCATTGTAGCCCAAAGTCTCCAAAAACTCTTTGCAAGGTGAGTCAGGCTAAGACAAGGTGGAGGGTCCACCTCATGAAAGACAAAGACTCGATATCAAAGCAGAAGACTGTGAACCTGGTAAATTAACCTGCCCCTGGTTCTCTCTCTCTCTCTCACACACACACACACACACACACCAGCCTTATCCAACCACCGTCACTCAGACACATTTCTGATTACAGTTTGTAGAATCTCAGTTTTGTAGGCTCTTTTAGATCTTGTAGTCCTCATCAGACCTTTGTGTTAACGGAGGAGCATCTACAGGGACTTAGAGAAGTGAGCATTATTACATCCTAGTATAAATCTTAGAACATATGACACATAACCGAAAAAAATAGTGAGATAATTTTTCCCTATCTATACTGTGTTTACCTCCAAACAGTGGAAATCTCCATGGTTGTAAATTACTAGATTGTTTCATTTAAACACTACAAAAAAAATCAAGGGTGCTTCCCATTAGCCTGGCAAAATGCTTCTTAGTCCTTCATCTATATTTTACTACCACCTAAAAGACTGAATGACTAGTGAAGAAATAAAGGCTAACTAAAGAGCTACCGAGGAAGGGAGCTGCTTCCCGTTCTAGTTCCAGACTGCTTGCATCACGGACATTTCCCTTTGTGACTGGAAACATCTCTGCTTCCTGCCTGCCCTCCTTTGCTGCGCTCTGCATCCCTGGAGTGGACAGACCTTCAGTGAAGTGCTAAATGGACAAGTTGTCCTGTATGCACTGAACGGATATTTATGTCATGACAATGTTGTTTAAGGAAAAATTCAAAACACACCACCAAAATTGTCTTTTTAATTTAGAAGAAAGAGTCAAGTAAGTTTTAAGATGGATGTATTCATTACAAAGCTATATCCCTACTTCACAGCATGCACCAACACAAATCACAAAAATTTCACACAAAATCACAAAATTTTGTGTTTTAAAAAGTAGGAAATAACAAAATTGGAAAAATGGGCGAAGGCAGTCAAAAGGTACAACCTTCCAATTATAAGATAACAAGGTCCTGGAGATGTAATGAACAGCATGGTGACTACAGTTAATAATATTGTATTTTATATATGAAAGTTGCTAAGAAAGTAGATCGTAAAAGTTCTCATCACAAGAAAAAAAATTTTTATAACTGTGTGTGGTGAGGGATGTTAACTAAACTTATTGTGGTGATCATTTCACAATATGTACATAAACCAAACTATTATTTGGTACACCTAAAACTAATACAATGTTATATGTCAATTATATCTCAATAAAAAAATAAATAAAACTAGAGAAAAATCAATCTATCAAATTTCAGAAGGCTTTTCTCATCCTAAAATGGGGGAAAAATTGTAAAATATTTATAGATTACACATTATTTTAAAACTTTTATGGAGGTGGAAAAACTGGAAACTCAGAGATGAAGGAAGATATTATTTTAGGGAGTAATAGAAGTATAAATTAAAAGTTAAGAATGTCTACTACATAACACATTTGGAGATGTCTATTACGTTAACTCAGGAGAGAGAGATCACATTCCCGTGTCAATTTCATACACAAACTAAGCATTATAAACCAACTTAATCAACCACACTACAAGATCTAAAGTTGACATTGCAGATGGTACAAGAAAATGCAACACGCTTTCCTCAACTGTTCATACCACCAGGATCTTATCTTTGTGAGTGACTTTTTTGGATCCTGTGCCCTCCTTCAGTTACTGTAATGAGATGGGTTTTACGAAGCTGCAGCCTCCAGTCAGCCAGCTCCCATCAATGGTACACCTTCTCTCTTTCCAAAACCTACAGACCACACGCAGACTTTTTCTGATTTCATAAAGGGAGGAGGATTCTTAATGTCATCTTCGTGCACTAACCTTCATATGTGGCTTGTTCATTCTTTTGTTCTATAGAGTTACTTCAAATCCCCTTTATATCTTTTGCTTTTCCGCCTCTATCATTTCTCCAACTGATTTAATATCCCACTTGAGAGAGAACAGATTGTAGGAGTTAAGAGCGCAGACTAAAGCCAGACGGCCTGGATTCAAATACTGGTGTGACCATCTAATTACTCTACGACCTTGAGCCAGTTACTTGGCCTTTCCATATCTCAGTTTCTTCTAAAATGAGGATAATAATAATACTCATCTGTGGAAAAAGTTGCAAAAATGGATCCAGTTCTTTACTGGATCCATACACTTAGCACTTTCACTTTGCAGCTCTTCTCATCGAGAAGCAGTCTATTCCCCACCTCTTAAACCTGGATTAGTGCTTTGACTTGCTTTGTCCAATAGAATATACAGGAATTGCTGGTGTGCAGTCTGAGCTTAGGTTTCAAGAAGCATTGCATGCTTCCGCTCTTTCTTTCTTGGAATCTTGCTGTGGCCATGGGAATAGTCCCATGCTAACCTTTTGAAAAATCAGAGACCACATATAAAAGGGCCAGTTTGCCCCATCTGATGCTATCCTAGGCCTGCCACTCCCACGCAACTAGGCAGCTGACTGCAGGCAGGTGAAGGAGCCAAGCCAAGATCTTTTGAGCTTAGCTCAGATCAGCAGGAACAGTGACTTGTGAAAAATAATAAGTGTCTACTGTTGTAAAATGTTCCACGTTTTTAAAGTTTTAAAGTGGTTTGTTATACAGCATTATTGTGGCAATAGATAACTGACACACTATCTTATAGGGTTGAGGCTTAAATGAGTTAATATATGGACTTAGAACAATGGTTGACATTTAGTAAGTGTTATTTAAGCATTTGCTCTTATTATTAGTGTTATCTGAAGCAATAATAGTAGAAGAGAAATGGGATTTGGATTGGAAATACAGATCTAAGAACAAGCATAAAGGTGGCTGAAGAAAACATGACAATAGATGGGAGCCCTTAGAAAGCATTTAAAAACCTAATTTCACTTGCTTTTTAAAAATTGGCTGATTGAAACATTCATTTATTTCTGCTATGTCTAGAAATATCCCAAAATCTAAAGGAATAAAAAACTGTAAAATTCCACAGAGACAATGAGAACAAGAGGTTAGCAGGTTGAAGAAAGCTATATATATGTGCTTGCAAAAGTGATATCAATTAAAGATAATGGGTTCTCCTTAGCAAAAAGTCTTTGATCAGATTCTATGTAAGGCAGGAGTGAGAAGTGTGGCTAATAATGAGGCATTGGAGACAAGTGTCCATGCAACTGAGTTTGATTCCAGTCCCGTAATCCTACCACACAAAGATAGACTACGATTGTTTCCATCCACCTCCCCAGCCCCTCCGCGGAGTCTGAGAATTATTTTCTGGGGAAACAGAACCTGAGGGAGTGAACTTTTGGACAGTAAGCAAAGTGGAAGGAAGGATTGTGGTGAAGAGAAGAGATAAAGAGGGTTAAGGAGAAGTCTACATGCTGAAGAGTAGATCTCCAGACCCCTCCCTTCTACCCTGGCATTGGTAGCCAGGTTTATATCAACTATCCCCTTCTAAGAGATAGGAAGAATCTTCTCGGCTTTTAACAAGAGACAAGGAAACAAAACAAAGAAAGAGAAAAAAAGGCTCAAATAAGTGGAGATAATGCAGGTAAAAAATGGATATTTAAATCTCTCTCTCTCTCAATGTAAAAGAAAATATTGCAGCCACAAATCAAGAATAGGCTTCTACACAACAAAAGGGAAGAATCAGAGAATAAGAGCTCAAAAATGGGAGCTCTAATTAACCACTCACTGCTTTAAACTGAGATATCAAAAAGTTGTACCCTCATTGTAAGCAGACACTGTAAGTAACACAACCCTTGCATAGACGTACAACCTGGCTTTTCATCACCTGGATGGTCCAAGAAACCTCAAACCTTGAGTTCAGATTAAAGTGGTCCAAGACTGGAAGTGCCTACTCTCTGGAGGATGATATCCATCATGCTAGATTTCCAATTATTCTTATAAATGAGGTTTCTAAAACAATGGCTAGCACACAATATGATATGAACATAAACAGGCACACAAAGAAACAAGATCCCATGAGTGAAAACAAGCAGAAACAACAGGAGATAGAAACATATCCACAAATACTTGATATACTACCCTTATCGTAAATAAGTGTAAGACGACCATAAAACATACATGCTTACTTTATTCAATAAAAAATAAAAGACCAAACTAAAATATTTCAGCAGGGCACTATAAAGTATAAAAAGTGACATAGCACTTAAAAAAGAACCAAATAAAAAATCAAGAACAGAAAAACATAACTTTGGAAAAAAATTTCTATGGAATTTATCACTTGATTAGACATAATTAAAGAAAGAATTATTAAATTGGAAGAAAGATCTAAGAAACTAAACAGTGTACAGCATTGAGAGACAAAAGGATGAAAAATATGGAGGAAAGGGTGAGAGATTTGAGGGTACAATGAGAAGGTACAACATCGCAGAAGTGGAAGACAGAGAATGTGGCAGAAAAAATATTTGAATAATAATAGATGAGATTTTTAGAACTGATAAAAGATATCAAACCACAGACAAGAAGCTCCATGAATCTAAAGCAGGATAAATAAAAAGAAATCACACGTAGACACATCTAGTAAAACTTTAAAAAAATTAATGACAACAGGAAAAGTCATAAAAGAGCCATAGGAAAAAGTACTGGTTATTTTCAAAAGAGCAACATATCCTATGACCCAACAATTCTACATGCCTGATTAAGTTCTACAATGTATAGCCTCAATAAATAAATCTCTAAAATAGACCTAAATACTGCCTGTGAGTTAGGCATTCCATTGTTGGGTAGCTCTAACAACTCTTGTGACCAATGGTGTGCTGGTAAATGACACAACATTGTATCCTCTGCAGGTTTCTATGGTGGAAATGTTCTCACCATGGCTGGCTTCAAGCAACCAATGGGATGTCACTGAACGCACATGCATGCCATCAGCTGGTGCAGACCAGGATGAGCCAGCGCCAGCACACTGTTGGTTGTATTCCTGATTACGTCTTTTCTTGTTAAGGCTGAATATCCCTAGCTCTTTAGTTACTTCCCCCATGTAGCTGGTTATCTGAGGAATATTCATTCATTCAATGGATATTTATTAAGGACCTATACTTTGCCAATAAATGTTCTAGGAGCTCAGTATACATCAGGGAACAAAAAATGTCTTCATGGAGCTTATGTTATAGTGGAAAGAAAAAGACAATGAACAAACAAGTAAATATACAATCTGTCAAATGTTGATAAATGATATGGAGAAAAATATATGGGGATAAGGTAGGGGGAATTGCTATGCTATTTTATATGGTGGAAGGCCTCATCGATAAAAGACCATATGATACATTTCCTCTCTGCTCTCACTCTTTGCCATAAAGCTATTGTTAGATAGTTGGTGTGAAGAAAGCCGAATTTACAAAAACTTTAAGAGGAGCTTACATAGAGAATAAGCACTATGAAGAGGTTTTATTGTAAAATTGCAGAGATTGGAAATCAAGTGTTCAAAGAACTGAACCAACATTTAAAAATTGGGAGGGTCCAGTACATATGCAAATTTTCAGCCCTGCATGCCAGACTGGAAAACCAGGCAATGCTGACTCTGCATTCTGGCTCCTTTAGACAAGACCTGAGCTCTCCAGGCAGTCACTCCAGTCCCCAGCATGCTGTCTGCCCTCACCTTACGGTACCAACCTCGCCCCTGTGGCCATTTGAATTTGTCGCTCTGCCAAAATTAATAACTAATTTTTTAATAATTCCATAATTTGTTTTGTTTCTGAACTGTTTTTTCACTGTTTTAGAAAATCAAACCCACAATCAAAACACAAAAATTTTAAAAGTAGTATCCTAGAGGCTCTGCAACCTACTCTATGTAGGGTTTCCAAAATACATTCTGAAAAATGGTAAATAAAATAAGTGGATAAATTTACAAGGTAGCCACTTTGAAGGGAACAAACTATCAGGAAGTAAAATTTTCAGTGTTAAGATATTCATAATACCTTGTATTAGTGATCAAGATATATAATATCATATTGTATAATGCTCATTATTAACAATAATATATAATACTCATATTGTTCAATGTGTGTCTATTTCAATAAGTTGTTATTTTTAGAGCACAGTTTCTTCTTGTGATCACCCTTACCCTATCAGCATTACTAAAATAAAATGAAATATAAACGAGAATTATATAAATATAAAGTGGCATTTCATACTTTGAAAGTATTTAATACATATTGGACAATACGGAGGAGGTGTGATCAAATTAATTACAAATCAATGAAAATATCTTTTCATCAATGAATGTAGTGTGAAGTTTATAGAATGATTACCCATCCAAATCAGACAGAATATTTTTTTTTAATTCACATTTCCAAAATACAAATAAAATTCAAAACCAACACCTAACTAGTTCATAACATATTTTATGGACTCAACTGATGCAACATCACCTTTCATCTGCCAAGACATATACTTACAAAATGCTATTTACAATGCAGCCTAGAAACTACTATTAGTCATCATAAATATTACTAAAACCAAATAATTCCCGTAAAACAAATGTTGCAAATAAAAATTGAGTCTGGAATAATTTCCAGAGCCAGTCTTCTCAATTTCAAATGGCTTGTTTGTTTGTTTGTAAGGAGGATAAAATAACTAAAGCAGATCTTACAACTAAAGTTATAATATTTTCAGTTGAATAGTATATAAATGGAAATGTTTAAATAAGAAATATTTGACATAAGAAGCTATTTTATATTTAACTCAATTCTTTTCCCCTTCACTTTGTTATTTCCTTATATCTATTTCTCAGTTATAGAACACACAGAAATATATATATATTTTATAGAACACACACAAATATATATATTGGGTTGACATTAAATACGTCTGAAGATCATTTCTAAAAAGAAAGTCTTGTCTGATCTTTATAGCGTTTTTCTATATAGATTATATGAGGGCACTGAACTTCTCAGGATAGGAATTGTCCTTTATACTATATTTTTAACAGCCAAATATGTTAGATATTACTCCTGATATCAGATATACATAATGAAATCATAATAAGTGGGTTTGTTTGTCCAAATATTTGACTAAATTGAATGTGTCTAAAAGGTGGCTTCTGTCTGTATCCAGAATTTTGGAGAATGAGATGTTCCAATTAAGCTAAATCCTAGTTATCAGCTGATGAGTAAATATACCAGCATGAATGCATGCATCTACCTCTACGATGATATTGGCTATATGTTCACTGAGTGCCTGCGATGTCCAGGGACCATGCTAAACATTGAGACTAGAACCACAAACAAGATTGGTGCCTGTCCTCAGGAAACTGTGAAAGTCCAATAGTGTAATACATGCAACAGCAGAAGTAGCCATCCATTCATTCAACAAACTTACATCAAACACCTAAGGCAAGAAGTTACTGTGCTGGGCTCAAAAGATAACGTAAACAAAAGGGAAGTCTGCACCTTCAACGATCTCACATTGTAGGGAGAAAATCATCAAAACAATTACAATATAGCTGATAAGATTTGATAAAACAAGGGCCTAGTCCATACAAGTGACGTTAGATAGGACATCCCTCAGGAAACAAAACCTGAGCTTAACCTGAAGGATGGAGTGGCCACGGGCCCTCGAGGCTGAAAAGACAGCATGTGCAGAGGTAGGGAAGCCTGAAAGCCTGAATAATGTGAGGGTTCAGGATGCCAGATGGGGCGCCAAAGCCACTGGATGACAGGAGGGTGGTGCTGAATTATGAAGAACCTTGTATTCCATGCAGTGTCTGTGGACACTGCCCTTAGGAAACAGGAAGCCATTGAAAAATTTTAAACAGGGAGTGACATAGTTAGTCAATTTTTTCAAAAACCTCCTTTAAGGAGGTTTTGTAGACAAGGAGAGAGAGAAAGAAGACCTAAAGAAAGGCCGCAGGAATTGATGAGAGAGGACAGTTAACAGCAAGCAAATGGATCAAATAGGATTTAATGATTCATTTTATCATTCCTAGGTTTCTAGCCTGGAGAATAAAATGAACAATTAAAGGATATATTTAAGAAGGCTATAGGGTGGGAAGAATGAGGTATAAAATGAGTACATGTTTGTGTATACTGAGTTTGAGATATCTTTGAGAAACCTGGGTAGAGCTGCACCATAGCCTATCGGTTGGAATTTAAGGTGATGTAGTGCCAGCCTGGAAATATAAAATATAGGCAATGAGCATAAACCGGTGGTTACAACCATCAGATTGAATGAGGTGACTCAGGAAGCAAGTGCAGCATAAGAAGAGAAGGCACAGAGCAGAACCGTGAGGAATAGAACTGTTACAATAGACAGGCGAGGAAGAGAATCCAAAGAACGAGAAGGAAAGATTTTAAGTCTGTGAGACGAGAATTAGGAGAATGATGTCTGTGAAAACATACGAGGGAAAAAAAATCCAAGAGTGACTAAGTGTCCAATGCTCCTGAGATGTCAAGTAAATTAAGTGGGAAATGTACCCAATGTGTTTTTACAAAACTGCATCCAAGCCAAGTGTCTAGCAATAGAGAACTGGTTGAAAAAATTATAGGCCATTTGTAGGTACAATGCAGCTATTACAAAAAAACAAAAAAGGTCTCTATGTTCTGGTATGGAGAAAATATTTACCTATTGGGGGAAGAAGAAAAGGGGCAGAAGAGGAAAGTGAGGCAGAACTTGCCACACAGAACTGCTGTAGTATGCTTTTCTCTACAGCTAAATTTAAAATAGTATTGGAAAAAACTGACCCTATCATATATTAAATTGGTAAAATAACTGTAAATAGAAAAGATTGATTTTAAGTGACTTTGGAATACAGCCTTTTAATGTTGTATATGTCCTTACAGAGATGCATTCAAGGAACAGAAAAAAACTACGAAGCCGGTTTAAAATTCCCTTAGAAGTTATGTAGTTTAATGTAATATTAGTACTAATATTTTGCACCTACTTTACTTCTATTGTTAAAAATAAGTAATTAAGTTAATGATACTAGGAGTCAATATTTTCAGTGAAAGAGAAAAAGTGATAACATTCTAAATTAAAAAATTAAGTGAAAAAAGCTGAACTATTAAAACTTTATTAAAGAGATCAACACTAACTCATAATTTTTCCAGCTATGATCAATGAAATGGCTTAGATGCAATGAACACTTCTAATGCCCAGACTGTGGTCTCTAATATAATAATCTGCTAAAAGAAAACAGAGCTCCAAGGTAATGAACATTTTGGGGTCAATTTTGGAAATTTGAGTATCTGGGTATTAGATAACAACTTAGTGAAATACAAAACTAGAGAGGAGATGACTGAAAACAAAGCATGTTGCAGAACAATGTGTATAGTATGATCTCTTTTTGGTTAAAAATATATATTAACAGCATGATCGTCACAAGTGCGATGGTTAGACGGAGTTTTCATTTTTAAAATTTTGCTTGTCTCCATTTATTAAGTGTTTATGCTTTACGTGTTCTGTTTTTATAACTCAGGAAATTTAACAAGTAACATCATCAACAACAACCAGCCAGCTAGTTCACTGATGACCCAGGATGCGGTAGACGGAAGCCAGGACGCAGTGGAATGAAAAATAAACGGGAGTGGAAACGACTCAGAATGAGTCAGGTATGTAAGAAAGGAAGAAGAAAGGAGAGTCATCAGGAGCAGACAGCTCAAAGTCTCCAGGCCTTCTCTGACATAAAGCTTTGGCGTCGGCTTTCCTCTGTCCAGAGGATGCTTCTTACAGACATCCATGAGACTCAGGCAATTGCCTCCTCTCAGTCTTTGTTCAAATGTCACCTTCCCACTGCGGCCTATTTAAAATCACAGCACTCTTCCCCTCCCCTGCACTCCCCTCCACATACACAAATCCCCTACCCTGATCCTACTTTTTTTCATAGACCTTGGTAAATTTCTAACATTTTTTGCAATTTTTTACTATTTCTTGTTTATCGTGTAAGTCCTCCACTAGCATGTAAACTCAATTTAACAGAAATTATTTTTGTTTGTTTTGTACACTGATATATCCTGAGCACCCAGAACAGTGTATGGCACTTTGTATTACTTGATAACTATGTGTTGAATTAAAAGAAGGGTTACTTAGTGTTGGGAGAGATTAGAGCCCATCTGTGCGGTGACCTCCACTATTCCCAGGACGAAAGATAAGCCTGATTAATGAAGTTCAGGATGGCAGAAGCAATCCTTAGGAGAGTTCCTTTGTCTCTTCCTAGAGTGCATATAGTACACATACAGTAGTAAGCAGATAAAAACTGTTTGGGACATCTTATAGGCCAAAGAAAGAGTGAAACTGATTATAATTCTGTGTCCTTGCTATTTGGCCTTTATTTCTAGTAACATAAAATGTACTGTCAGAGCAACAGCTACACAAAATTTTGTTGGTGCTTTTTCATTGGAAGAAATTCATTGCCTTGGCAACAATAAATTTCAGAAACACACACTGTTTGAGCTGGTACTTACTGTCATGGAAAAGCAAAGGTCCAATTAATTCCATTTATGGATAGGATACATTGAATTAGCTGCACGTACACAGCAGGAAAAGTACCAAAGAGAACAGCCAAAGAGGCCTACTTGCGAGAACAAGTTTGCCATGAGGTTTATTTATTTCCTTTTACTGTTCACTATTCAATAAAGATTTAGCAGGAGGAAGAAAAGAGGGAATTGTATTGAGTCAAATTTAAGTCAACAAAAACAAGTATTTATTAAGGCAACAAAAGACTTAGAGAAAACTAAGATCATAAAGAAGACACTAGTCTCACTCAAGAGTAACACAAAGCCACTATAAGAACAACAAAAGCATGAATTTGATCTACTCCATTTCTAGCACTTTTCTAGGTTCAACGTCCTGAGATTTCCTTAGGCCGCTAATCTTTCTTGCCTTTTGATAGAGATCCTTGTAGCTCTTGAAAGTCCTCGATTTTGTTGTTTGGTTTTGATTGTTTTGAGATTTTACTTTAAAGTCACTGAGTTAAATCAGGCTCATAGTGCAGAAAGCCTGCAAAAACTCTAGTCTCAGAGGATCATTCTTAAATGATCAATATACCAGCACATACAACATTCGTTTTTGTCTTGCTTTTTGGTTAGGTCTCATTGTAGGCCACTTAGATAATGTCTATAAAATGAAAATATACATACTGAAAAGCTTAAAAGATAAATTCAAATAGCTTAATATATAGGGACATATCTGTATTTGGTAGACAGCCCTAATTTCATAAAGTCTACTTTAGAATAAAAAGCAGTTATAATATGGGTTGGTTTGGAATTAGAATCAAAAGAGCCTCACTTTTCTGATCTGAATTAAAGTTTAAAGGTCTCAGAGAATAAAAATGACACAGAATATCATTTTGAAAGGAGGGAAATAAAAAGAAAAAAATATTACATTTCACTGGTAAAAATAATGTCTTACCTAGGACAGATCAGGAAAAAAAAGTGTTGATCAAAAAAAGAAAATCTAATGAGAAAGACGTGATTAGAAAATTTGTTAGTTAAACATTTGGGAGAACTGCTAACATCATAAAAGAAACAAGGAAATCAAAGCATATAGCCACCACTTCACAGGGCGTGTTAGTTAAGAAACAGGACATTCGGCTCCATTGTTTGAAAAATCATTTTCTGATATACCAAACTCAATAGTTCAGTGTTGTGATCTCTTGAAAACTTCCATTTTTCTGCTCTTCTCATTGAGGTGTATATGTCACTGCCAGCTAACATATTAAAATTTTAGGAGAGCATATTAATGGTAGTTCCAGGCTTTTAGGATGCCAGTTAATTGATACACTATTGTCACAGAGCAATGATTGATACCCTAGGAACTCAGGCAAGTACAAGATCTCTTTAGATTACTATTTATTGACTTCATTACTGTTGGAATAGACTTAATCATTCCAAGTCACATACGAGTTAATGGATGTTCTGAGAGTTCAATCACAGTCCAAGGCAATGACAAATGTGCTAGAACAAATCTAGCTTGCCTGAAGGAGAGGCAGATTGGACTAATTTTCTAATTGAATAATAAAATGACTTAAATAGGACACACAGCCCTCCATATTAGGGAAAGAAGTCTAAATCTATATTAAATATGAGAATTTTGACAAGCTTACTAGAACCTGGGACATATCAACGGCAATCAGTACTTGGTGTTATAACATTCCCAATGTTAACACAGGTTTGCCTGGAGCACCGGTTCTCTCCGAGAACAGCAAGTCAAGACCTCTGCAGTCTGACATCTCCCTTTTCCACAAGTCACACTGGGGTAGAATCTGCAACTTGAAAGGAAATCTGTTGACTTCAGAGAATTTCAGGTTGAATAAGACACTCTCACTCTTGTCCAAAAGCTTATAAGAACTACTCAACATCTTCACATAGTAACTGGATGATATTAAGGGAATCTGTTTAGAGATTTTAAGGCAATAAAGGAAAATATTTTTCCATTTTCTTCAAATAATTTGCATAAGGAAAATGTTCTAATTATTCATTTATAAAGGCAGTGGTTAAAAGCACAATTCCTCCAAAATTTAGTATATAAAAGAAACCTCTGATTGCCAACAACACATCTATTAGCGTACAAAAGGATTAAATAATGCAAACTACATAAGCTACAGCTGCTCCCTCTGAAAGACCACTTGGGAAATATTTTTCCCTTAGACTAGCCAATACTCAATCCAAAAGCAGACAAGTGAGTGTCATAGGGAACATTTTGACATGACACATAAAATTAGGCACCAGATTTTTACTGGATTCTGATTGTTTAGAATTATACGATTTAACGACTCAAATGAAAGAGGAGAGAGAAATGAAGGCAGCGTAAGAAAAAAAAAATAAATCTGATATCTTGGGTTTCTTGGTTCCATCCTTTCCTACTTCTTCAGAAGAACCTAATTTTATCAATTAATATATAAATATGCTCCAGTACCTGTCATACTTGAAAATAGAAGCCTCCATTATGCTTTGCATGCCTTTCAAACCATTACCCCAAGCCTTTTATCTCTACCAGATGTCTTTAAAAAGTTATCTCCTCTCACTTTATTTGCATCTTCCCTTACACCCCACAAATTAGAATATTACTCTTATTTACACTGCTCATCTCAAACTGTTGTCATGAGGACCACAGACGATCTCTACTGTACCACATTCTGTGGACACACTTTTCAATCTTCATCTCGTTCAATCTCTTTGTGACATTTGGAAATACTGACTACTTAATTTATTTTGCAATTCTGTCCTCCTTCGCTTTCTGGTACACTGACTTCTGATTCTCCCACTCTGCTGCCCACAATTTGTCAGTTTGTCCGTGGGCACCCATTTCTCTATCTACCCTTAATGTTCGTGTCTCAAGGTTCCTCCTGGCGTTAGCTCTCTCTCTCTCTCTCTCTCTCTCCTCTCTTCTAAGTTGCAGGCTGGGTGATTTCATTCATTGCCATGGCTCAACAAATCATTGATATGCTGACACACACATTTCCAGCAAGGTTCCTGAGATTCTGACGTGGTCATTTTGATTCAGCCTTCAGAAGAAACCTTTTTATTTTCACTCTCATAATGCTCGAAACTAGCAGTCTTATCCTATCCCTGGGCTTCATCCTGTGAAAGTAAGTATATTTTATTGTTGAACTCTAGTCAATCATCCAGAAACAAATAGTTTATATAATACTTAAACAGTCACAGTTTCTAGAAAACAACAGAATTCCCAAATCCTTTTATGAAGCTAAGAGAATCTACCAAAAATAGCCCAAGTTCAGTTGAATATAGTACAAAGAACAAATATATACCAATTATGGATATAATTTCAAAATTCTAAATTAAATATTAGCAACTGGAATTTAGCATTATGGTAAATTTGTGGACTTATTCAGGAATGTAAATAAGAAAAAACATGACCATGTAAATAGATGCTCGGTAGTCATTTGATAAAATTTAAAATTCATCCTTCAGCTCAAGCTTGAAAATCAAACAGATTGATTTAGAATTATAGATTATCTGCTTATAGCTATTTCTCCATTGGACCAGTAAATTAACCTTTTTGGACCCTAGCTTCACTAATTTTTAAAATGGGTTTAGATTTCCTTAAACCCCTGGTTTGAAATACGTCTCATCCTTTCTTTTTCATAATATTCTTTATCCTTGAGATTACACATTTAACATCTGTTTTTCACATCAGCCTGAAAACCACCCTGAAGACATGCATTGCTATCCACAATGTGTAGCTTAACATGTGTTAGCATACATGACCAGTTGCAGAATCTGCAGGGCCCAGCACAAAGTGAAAATGAGAGTCCTCTTGTCCAAAAATAATTAAGAATTTCAAGACAGTCACAGCAGAGCATTAAACCAAGAAGGGAGCCCTTCTAAGCACGAGCCCTTGTACCACTACACAGAACACATGCCCATGAAGAAGTCGGTTTTGTGTGCGTGTGTGTGTCTGTGTTTGAAATATGTTGAATATTATGCCTGGAAAATTAAATCATAGGAACTTCAGGAAATGTCCATAGACAGAACGATAGCTAACATTCAGATCTCAGACTGCAAAGAATAGTCATATTAAGTTGGGTAAAAATAGTTCAGATAATTAATCAAGAAAATATTTTCAAGTTACCAATAATTGACTATTTTGATTGAAGATTGTAGAATATTAAAAAAGACATTGGTTAACCTTTGATAATTCTCCCTTTAAGTTGACATTCACATCATTTTGATTCAATTTGTTCTATTACATTGTATTAATCATTCTGAGAATGTCTTTCCTCTTAACATTTATTGGTTATAATATGCTATCTTGTTTCCATGTTGACATTTCTGCACAATTTATTGAGTCTACAAGTGAACAGAATAGTAACCACTCCATTTCTCTAATCATAAAACATTAGCATATAAAAATCCATAAAACATTTTATCCTTGTCCATCTGTCTTATGAAAAATAATGCTCAGTTTATCCAAATATCAACCACTAATTTAAAACTTCATTTTGGAATTTTTTTCCAAATGATATTAATTCTCTGATAGACAGAAAAATAATAACTTGATGTAGTTAGAATGTGCCCATTTTCATATAACAATGAAAATTCCAAATGCTTTATGAATATTTTCTTCAGAGTGATTCTTCACATTTGGGGTCAGAGTCCAGTGAAGAATTTATATTTCCTCTCCTAGAGCTCTGAATAATTTTGTCTCATGCTTCCCAAAAGTTCGCTTATGCATAAGCCCTTATTCAGCCAGGTTTTATGGTAATTGTATGAAAAAGAAAGACAAGAGTTCCTTCTGAGCAAGTTATTGGTGGAAGCTCTTTTATCTGTCCCTGAAAAGTTAAAAAAAAAAAAAAAGTGCAGGCTATGTGCAATTTCCTCAACGCTGCTGTCAGGAATTTTAAATAAATAAATAACCAACCTAGGTGTATTTAGTTACAGAATTCATTTTTAAAAGTCACTTCAGCCTCCTGTTTCTGCACTCCCCACCTCCCACTCTAGGATCAGCAAATGGACATACTTAGCTTTTCCCACCCCATCTGTCTCCTATTCTCATTTGCTTCCCTCCTTCTCTTCCGCTCTCCTTCTATTTCCCTTCTGCCTTCACGTACTTTCTCTTTCACACAGGATCTCATTCACGCATTCTCACTCAATTGTTCTCTCTCATTCTGTCACTCAGCCATACTTTCTGAATGCCTCTGTGCTAGATACTGCTCTCAGTGGAAGTGAGCTTGGCTGGGCACAGAGAAGAAAAAGGCTAGTGTGGCTGGAGTGCAGTGAGGTGGGGACCAGAGAGGGACAGAGAGGGCAGCAGGGCCTTGAAGGCCTGTACTTAGTGGGAAGCAACCAGAGGGTGGTCCTGGGGGTGGCAAGTGTAAATCTGATATCCTGCTGCTATGAGGAGAGAGGGAAGCTGGAAGATCCCCTGGAGAGCAGGGTTTTATGGGTTTGCCCATGGGCACTTCGCAGAGTGGACAGATTGGATTCAGAATTTCTCGTAGAGGTAGAGCTGATGGGACTTGCTATGGATTGAATGTGGGAAGTGAGACTAAAAGAGAAATCAAAGATCCGAGTTTCAAGCTTGAGCAACTCTGTCTCACTCTCTATTTCATTGTTATTCTCTCTCTATTCCATGTTTTTCTCTTTTCTTTGTTGCCACTATAACAGGATCTGGAACGCTCCCATCCCCAGGTTAATTTCTGCTTGGGTCTCAGTTTAGAACTCACAAACTCCAGAAACCTTTCCCAAAGTCCCCACACTGGGACAAAGGCACACCCACATGACACATGACCCTGTCTCCCGGCCAGCATCAATTTCTACAATATTCAGAGAACTTCTAACACAGGGGTTCCAGGCATCCTCTAGAGTCAGAATGTGGCAGGTTTGTGTTCAAGCTCTGTTACTAACTAGCTAAGTGAACTCGAGTCATTTACTTCAGGGAGTCTCAGTTCCCATACCTGTGAAGTGCACGTTAGAAAATTATCTGCCTCATAGAAAAATTTGCATTAGACCATATATGTAGAATGCTTGGCACAATACTTGTACAGAGCAAATGCTAGATATCTGATAGCCGTTATTATTACCACTGTTATTACTGTACATTACCTACCTTCATTTAAGCAGGGTTTCTGCAAAATATCAGAGACTTAACTAAAACAGGAAATAACTAAATAATTCAGCCCTAGAAAAAAATTAACTCCTCAGTAACACACAGTCAAAAAGGAAAGTTTGATTTATTAGCCAATTCAGATAAATGCTCACGTGGGAGTCATAGTTATTAACCAGTATAATCTCCATTTCCTCCACCTAATTTGGGCTTTGATTTTTGAGTCCAAAGATGCCACTTACCAGATTAGGTGGGCCCACGGGATTATCTTTCTTTGAGGTCTCACCTGGGCAGGTACAAGTACAAAAGACCGAGTTTAAAGAGACTCATAGAGAGGTTGGAGGAGCTGAGGGCGTGACCCTCTTAATCATTCTTTACTTCCTTTTTTTTTACAAGACGATTTGGCATCGTCCACCACATCCGCGGCAATAGCTGCGACGCCTCCTCCGTGGCGTCCGCTTGCAATAGCCCAGTTTTCGCCCTACACATTTGTGGCTTCTGTGGCTACATTAGCAACAGATGCTTTCAGATCCCAGTCGCCCAGCTTTGCCAAGGCGGCTAGAGGTCATCTGGAACTCTTTTGCCTCAAATCGCTCTGACTCAGAAGGCTAGCTCGTTCCTCCCGCGGTGCCTTGGAAATTCGCGCCCTCATCTGGTCCTGGTCCAGGTGCACAAGAAGCGCTAGGGGAGGACGCAGGTGCCCAGGAGAGGGGGGCCGTGAAGGCGCCCCGGAGAGGAACTCAAAGATCGAACCTGCGGACCAAGCGCAAAGTAGAAACTGAAAGTACACCGCCGGCTGATCCTACGGAAGTTATGGGAAAGGCAAAGCGCCGAGCCGGGCCGTGGTGTGTGCCGCCCCCCTTGGGATGGATGAAACAGCAGGCGCGGCGTGGGTGAGAGGAACCAGCAGCTGAGACGGCCCTCCCCGGCACCGCTGCCGGCACCTCCGCGGAAGACCAGGGTCCTGGGAGTGACTATGGGCGGTGAGAGCTTGCTCCTGCAGCAGTTGCGGTCATCATGACCACGCCCGCCTCCCGCAGATCATGTTCCATGGTAAGCGCTCCTCTCCCGGGCGCAGAAGTTCGCGCGCCCGGCACGCCGGGGACTCTGGGACGCGCCGCCGGGCCCCGTGTCCAGGCGCGTCCGGGAACAGCCTGGCCTTGCACTTTGGACCAGCCGAGAGCACTGGCTCTCCCACAGGCAGCGGCAGCCGCGCCTGAGTCCCCTGGCCGCCAGCCACCTGCACCTGGGGCTGCTGCGCCTGACAGGCTGAGAGAAGCCGTCCCCGACGCCTGCTTTCTGTCCGAGACCGAGCGCGGCAGCCTCGGCGCGGCTCAGCAGTGGCAGCCGGCAGCCGGGTCTCAGGGGTAGCCAGTGGCTGTCAGTCTTCCCTGGCCAGCTCTGCCCTGCGTCGACCCGGCGCAAAGCCCACCGTTCCCGGGCTCCTGGGCGCGCCAGATCACTCCCGGGCGCTCGGGATCGGCGAGGACCTGGGCTCTTGCAGCTCCGAACTCCCTAGAGAAGTGAAAGCGAGGCTCCCACGGGACGCGCTTTTAAACCCTAAGGGGACCGGTCTCTGGAAAACCCCGTTTCCCCCCCTCAGTAAGGCTGGGAGTTTCCGACTGGGGCTGTACATTGTGCTTTTGCTGGGAACCCAAGTCATGGGGCTGGCACTGAGGAGGACCGGTTTAGGGGTTTTGTTTTTTGCTCCATGGGTGCTCCTTGATGGAGGCAGGATTAAATAGGCATAGCTCTGAGTTCTAGACCCTTGCCAAGATCTTACATATTTCATTGGTGCAGAATACGGACTTAAATGGACAAGGTCAAGTAGAGAGCGAGCGATTTGGCAGCCACATGGCCAAAGTAAAGAGCCAAAAAATTTACCGGAAGATAAAAGGGGGAAAGGAGATGTGAGGGGAGAGGATCTGCTGAGGGAAATTGGGACGTTTTACAGTAAATACTTCCTTAAGCAAAAGAAGACGGGTGGGGGAGGGTGCGGCAAGAGAGAGCAGATTGTTCCTCGGTTTGATGCCTGGTCCGTGCGCGTTCCTGGCTACACCGTTAGATCAAAGGAACCCTTTCCCTTCTCATCGCTAGTAAAGAATCAGGAATTGACATACCCAAGAAATACCAGATAGGTAACAAAATAAAGGGCGGGGGGCAGGGGAGGATGGCAGTTAGAGTATGGAAGACAATTATGGAAGAAGATTCGTAATGGGCGTCCTGCAGAAGTTTAATATAGAATTAGAAATTAGGTATAGCCCTGTTTTCTTTACAATGCCCTTGGATCTCTTGCAAATCTGCTTCTTTCTTGATTGCTCTCGGTTCTAATCCTTGCATCACCTCTGATCTAAAGTGGAGGGGTAAAGTAGAGGAGCCTAAGAATAGGGTTCCTCGTTACACTTTTTCTTTGCTGCTTCTTTTAGGAGTTGACGTACTTGAGGACCTACTATGTGGTCGTCAACTGTGCTATCTAGTTTAGAAAATTTAATCATATTTGAGGACTGAAAATGGAATAGTAATAAAAACAGAGGACAAAGATGAGAAAGCTTGAACAAGTGTAAAGGAGAATTACCCATCTATATCAATGGTTAAATATCTTAAAAATGAAAAAAGTTATTTCATAGGACTAACTTACATGTCATAGTCACACTCACGTATGTGAATTTTTTTCTGGTCTCACCCCTGACACTATCGTAATCTAGTGTAATAAGACCAAATAATTAGTGTATTTTTCCTGAAATAGGAATGTGGATGCAGTGTTTCAGAGCTCGGCCAGGAAGTACCTTAGTGAGGTTTCCTGTAGAGGAAGATGGATTTTTGTACATTTCCCTTGGCTACACACACACACACACACACACACACACACACACAGAGTTATTTGTGTAGGAAGCAGTGTAACTCAGTATCTAAAAGCTGAGTTTCTAGACTGTTCAACCTGACAAACCTAGATTTGAATCTTGCCTCTTCCTTACATTATATATGGGGAAAATTTTTCTTTGGGCCCAGATTCTCCATCTGCAGAAATGTTAATAATTAATAGTACTTATCTCATGAAATGGTTGTGGGATTAAGTGAAATATTGTATGCAATATCATTGGATGGCTTCAGGAATGTCTTTAAGTGTTTATCATGGGATTTGTGGATAGAATTTACAGTCTAATCTTAATATGGTTGTGGCAGATATTAGATTTCTTTATGTGAGCATAATCAAATTCATTTTTGTAACCTTAACAAACTAATTTCCATACAACACATGGTTGTTTTCTATTGTTTATTAACTTTTTCATTATTCACCCATTTGCTTGCACCAATTGTTCATATTAAAGCCGACTCCTGTATAGTCAGATAATGTGTTCCAATCTATCTTGAATGTCTTTTGACCATTTTTTTAAATTCCCAGTGAAGATAGGTCTACATAATGCTTATAATGGACAGTCAATAAACTCTTATTGATCTTAAAGACTGATGAAAGATTGGATTTGATGGATAGAAACTAATTTATTTGTGTTCACTTTGACCCGGTAGCTTAAGTAGCTGAGGAGTGAATGTATTATTTGGCTGAAATTAAAAACCAACAAGAATTTTTAGACAACCATCCTTCTGGTTTATCCAAACTCCCTCCTGAAAACAGTTCTCCAGTTTCAATCCCTTCAGGATATCTAAAGAAAATTCCACAAGCCCAAGCTTGCCTTACATTATTCTTTATGGTTTGTCTTTTCTGTAACCTAATGAAAAGTTCAGGGTTGGGGGAAGCTGTGGGTGTCTATGTATAATCTGAAACAAAACAAAATAAAAGCAGAATCCCTTTCCCATTGCAAAAACAATGTCAAAAGCACACTCAAACTCGGCAGTCTTAATATGTGCCTCTCTATGTGGTGTGGAGGAAAGACTTCAATTATGCAACAAGCTGAAAGTCATTAATGACGGAGCTGGGAACGTATGAGATGTGAGTGTGAAGTCTGGATGTGTTTGCCGCATTGTTCATGAGGTGATTTCAAATCTAAAGAGTTACCGTATTTGGACGGCCAGGTAGATTCTTAGAATTAAGTTGCTTGAGAGTTGGAAGGGACATTAAAGGATCATTTAGTCTAAAGTTTTCATTTTAAAACTCAGGTAAGTGAAGCTTAAAAGATGCTCTGTCACTCAGTCACACAACCCATTGTCATACCAAGACAAAGACCCCAAGTCTCCATACTACAAACCCTCTCTGAGCTTTGCCTTGCCCTCGTCTATCTGGGGTTAACATTTAACAACAACAATGGCAACAAAAGACACTCTTTACAAGACAAGGCAAATTATGTTTTAGAATTGAGAAACTAGTTGTAATACACAAAATAGACTGAATTTTCCACCAAGCCATCATTTGAAAGCATTGATAAAATGCCATTCTATGAATAGGGAGGCTGATATGAATTTTGGGAGCACTAATTACTGAAAATTGGGGTGGAGAGGACACAATAGTTAGTGCTCATAGAAAGTAAAACCACCTCCTTTATTAAAACATAAAAGGTAGACCTTTAAAATAACATTTATGTATAATGATAAAAATGTCTCTTTTTCATTCTAGTATTTAATTATTTCATTATATTCTCCTTAAAGCTTATTTCAAGTTATATGCTGTATAGCTTTTCCTTTATCATCTGTTCCTCCCAAAGGATACCCTCTGTACACCTGTAAGATGACAGAGAAAACACAAAGTTGGGCTCTATGCCATCTACAAATCTGATTATAAAGTTAGGTCCTAGTAAATAATTAGCAATTAATCATTGTTTGAGCATCTTCACGATGAAAGAACAGTAGTAGTAGAAAGAGGCAGAGCTATATAATATTACATGCAAGTGGTTGTCATTCAGAAGACCAATGTGATTACATATTATCAAAAGATTGTGACCACTTGTAATCAAACCCTGGCGAGACAGTAAGCTCAGGTTAGAATTCAAACCTGGCACCTACTATCTGTGTTTTACAAAAAGATGAACTTAAAGGACTCTGGATCTTTAGAGATAATATGTGTAAGGCACTGAGCAGTGCTCAGCTCATGGTACTCAGGTAAAGGTATTTCATTCCCTTTGATTAGACAATTGCCCCTAATGGTCCAGAAGCCTTATCCAAAACAGATATACATCATTAGTTAACAGGCTTTGAATTTATTTATTGCGTTTTTCTAATATGTCAAAAAGCTAGACAGAGCTGTGTTTGAAGACAATATGGATCTCTGGGCACTTAGAAACAGAAGATACTGAAAAGACAAGGAGTCTCAAAATATCAATGTCCACTCTGTCACGGTTCTGGGAAGGATAAACCCTTTAAGGTCCATCATTAAAAGGAAGGAATATAATCGCAGTGCAGTACCACGGAGATAAACCTCCTGCAATGCTGCCTCCAGGAAGCAGCTTGACATGTGGACAGCCATCGAGTTTTACATAAACATACCATCAGAGGCCATAGATCATAAAATTTCAAAAATTTGTAACTTTTTTAACCCATAGTTTACCTGTTTACCTGTAGATGCCTTTTCTTGTAGGGATGTTCAACGTTAAGTCGAAACTGAATAAACTGCATTTACGTTTTTCAGAAGCAAAGAGACTCTGCCGTCATCATACCTGTCCTGCACTTTCCCAAAGAGTAATTTCTAAATAGAAAAGTGAAAGAGGGGCCGGCCCAGTGGCGAAGCGGTTAGCTTAGGTTCCCGTGTCCGTTTAGGTGGCCCAGGGTTCGCCGGTTCGGATCCCGGGCGTACACCGATGCACTGCTTGTCGAGCCATGCTGTGGTGGCGTCCCACATAAAGTAGAGGAAGATAGGCACGGATGTTAGCCCAGGGCCAATCTTCCTCAGCAAAAAGAGGAGGATTGGCATCGAATGTTAGCTCCGGGCTAATCTTCCTCACAAAAATAAAATAAAATAAAAATAAAGTGAAAGAAACCTAAACTCTAAAATGCTGTCCTACTTTGGTTGTTACATAATATTGGATTTTAAGGTTCTTCCCACACTATCCAAAAACCGAGATGCATTTTTAAAATTATTAGAAATAAATGGTCAGGCCAATTGAAACACCACAATCAAATTATATAATATGACTTATAACACTTAGCTTATTCTTACTTACTGTTGAATTTAGTTTCTTTTAGGTATATCTTTGGAATTCCTCCCCTGATCCTTGTTCTGTTGCCAGTAGCTTCGTCTGATTGTGATATTGAAGGTAAAGACGGCAAAGAATATCAGAATGTTCTGATGATCAGCATCGATGAATTGGTATGTGCTGGTTTTGTTCTCCTCGAATTTTGATTCACTGGGAAAACCTGATATCTACTATCGGAATGCAGTTTCATATTCAAGAATCCATTTACGTTCCTTGAAAGAAAGTGAAACAACTAAAGAAAATTTAGTGAGCTACTAACTATATATTTTTATAGTTGGCATCATTATTACCTTTAAAAATAATTCTTTCCTAAACCTTCAGACACTCACAACTATCCTTTCACTACCAAATTTCCTGTAAGCATAATTTAGCATAATCACCCTCATCTCCCGTTGACAGTCCCTGTAGAATCATTACATTAGGAGAGGGAAATAGAATATAATACTAAAAAATTACCATGAAAAGAGATGTATAGTTACTTTATCTGAATGTGTGTACATGCATATATATTATGTATTTATTTTTATACATATGTATATATAGAATTTATTGAGTTAATTTTTTTATTTACTATGGACAAATTTTTTTTATATTAGGTTTTATTTTTTAGAACAGTTTTAGGTTTACAGAAAAGTTGAGAAGAAAGTAGAGAATTCCCATATACCCACTCTCACTCTGCACAATTTCCCCTATTATTAACATCTTGCATTTGTGTGGTACATTTGTTACAGTTGATGAACCTTTATTGATACATTATTATTAATTAAAGTTCATAGTTGATGATAAGGTTCACTTTTTGTATTATACTGTTCTATGAGTTTTGACAAATGCATAATGTCACCTACCATTAGAGTATCATACGGAATAGTTTCACTGCCCCTAAAAATCCCCTGTGCTCCGCTGATTCATCCCTCCCCTCCTCCCCTGCAGCCCGTGGCAACCACTGATCTGTTTACGGTCTCTGTAGTTTTGCCTTTCTAGAATGTCATATAGTTGGCGTCATGCAGTATGTAGCTTTTTTAGTGGATTCTTCCACTTAGCAATGTGTATTTAAGGTCTTTCATGACGTTTTTGTGGCTTAATAGCTCATTTCTTTTTATTGCTAAATAAAATTCCATGAATGGATGTACCAGTGTTTGCTTCTCCATTCACTGATTGAAGTCTTTGTTGCTTACAGTTCTTGGCAATTATGAGTAAAGCTTCCGTAAACATTCGTGTGCAGGGTTTTCTGTGGACATACATTTTCAACTCATTTGGATAAATAACTAGGACAGTGATGGCTGGATCAAGTGGTAAGACTATGTTCAGCTGTGTGTAAAACTGCCAAACTGTCTTCCAAAGTGACTGTACCATTTTGCGTTCTCACCAGCAATGAAGGAGAGCTCCTGATGCTTCATATCCTTGTCAGCTTGGGTGTTGTAAGTGTTTTGAGTTTTAGCCATTCTAATAGGCATGTCGTGGCATCTCGTTGTTGTTTTAATTAGCAATTCCCTAATGTCATATGATGTTGAGCATCTTTTCATATACTTATTGCCATCTATCTATCTTCTTTGGTGAGGTATCTGAACTCACATCTTAACTAATTTCTTAACAATATTGAGTCTTCCTATCCATGATCATGGAATATCTTTCCATTTCTTTCTTTGATTTCTTTTATAAATTTTGTACTTTTCTTCATATAGATCCTATTCATATTTTGTTAGATCTACACCTAAATATTTCATATTTTTGGTGCCATTGGAAATGGTGTTGTGTTTTGAATTTCAAATTTCAGTTGTTCATTGCAAGTATATAGGAAAGCAATTGACTTTTGCATATTAACCTTGTATCCTGAAACCTTGCTATAATTGCTTATTAGTTCCAGGAGGGTTTGTTGTTATTGTTGATTCTTTGGGACTTTCTACAAAGACAATTATGTCATCTACAAAAATAAATGTTTTTACAGTTTAAGAGCTGTATCAATATAATGGAATGTGTTAATTTAACAGATAATCAGTGCTTAAAGCCCCAATGACCAAGGAAAACTTTCTCAAATGTTCATGAGATGTGAGAAATTGTCTAATCTGTCCCCTCCTTCCACTCCACTATCTTCTCCACATACTCACACTGAAGTGGCATGACACCTTGGGATATTCAGTGTTATCCCTCTTGGAAGGATATGGAAAACTCAAGATGATATTGAACACTGTACCACAGAGGTCCTTGATTTTGCCCATTGGCAAGAAAGAAAAGTGCACACTACATTGTAATTGCCCCATGTATACTGCATGAATTTTTGATATTTTCTGCATTAAATGATGCTACTAAATTAACCTTTTTGAGTCAAATAATGTTTTTTCTTTAATTTTACTATCTGGGCAGGGAATCAGCTAGTATTAGTTCTACAACATTTATAAATAACCATATGTATGTAAACTCTGCAAAAAAATGCTATTGGCAAATTCAAAATAAGGAGAGTTTTATCCACCAGATTCATAGTACGTTTTTTCTGGAAATATAGAGGAGCTTCTCTTGTTAAAACACACAGCATCAGGGCTGGCCCAGTGGCATAGTGGTTAAGTTTGTGCCCTCCACTTTCGTGGCCGGGGGTTTGTAGGTTCGGATGCCAGGTGCAGACTTACACACCACTCATCAAGCCACACTGTGGCGGCATCCCACATACAAAATAGAGGAAGATGGGCACAGATGTTATTTCAGGGCTAATCTTCCTCATCAAAAAGAAGAAGATTGGCAACAGATGTTAGCTGAGGGCCAATCTTCCTCACCAAAAAAAAAAAACAAACAACAACACAGCAGCTACAAGAACCACAGCAACAACAATGATACCATTAAAACAAAGAAAAACATGGCTACTCTTTCCAAGGAAATTAATTCACAAGACATGGAAGACAACATGAACTAATCAGTCCAAGTGAACAGTGCCATCATGATCTCAAGAAAGTTGTCTGTAAATGTGAGGTGGTAAATTTGAGGGAAGAAGAAAGAAAGAAACAAAGAATTATTCATATCAACGTGGCTGGTAGAGAAGATTTTGTCACTTATTCACTCAGTGTGTACTAGATGCTTTGCAGACATTACTGTGTCTAAATCTCAGGGACACCATAATAATTCTAACATTTATGAAGTGCTTGTTATCTTCCAAGTATCAACTAATTTAACCCTCACAATGCCCCTATGAGAGAGGTACTCTTATTACCTTCACTTCACAGAAGAAGAATCTGAGGCTTGGGGCTGCCCAGTTTGCAAGTGGCAGAGCTAGGATCTGAGCCTCTGCTGTTAACCAGCACGCCATCTTGCCTCCTAGTAGCAATCTCTGGGTTAGTTTATTCATTCAGCAAACATTTATTTGGAGCCTGTTATGTGCCAGTTATTACAGAAAACCCTTCTGTTTGGTGGTGGGGTCGTGGGGGCTTAGGGGTAGATGGACCAGGTATAGACCCTTTTTTTAAGAAGCTTACATTTGGTGATGGTTAAGTCTTGGTGTGAAGAATGCAAGTTGCAGCTTGAAAAGGAGTGGCTGTCATTTCAAACAAGCAGACTGGTTGTGAGCCAGATTTGGAAACAAAGAGATAGGAATTGTGTTCTAGCATGACTTGAATAGATCAGTTTGGCACTAGGAGAGAGACCATGTTGTGGGAAAGGGTACTGATCTCGACATTTTAGACAGTACGCCCCCTTAGCAAAAATGTTTTTGAGCCTGCCCTTCCCATATATTTTTAGCATTTATTTACATATTTTAGCACTTATTTACATATTATGGCATTTTCATAGTATTTTTGAATACATTAATAATGATACATACAAATAAAGTTAAAATTTACAAAGGATGAGATAAAAACTAAATGTAGATAGACTCCATAAAATTTTTCTCCTGTGCTGCAGTGGATTGCCCACTGTGGACTCCACTTTGAAGACCACTGACATAGGGGAAGACATGAGTTGATCTGTATGTTATAGCAAGATTGTGAGTGGTCTTGATGAGATGGTGTTTAGACTTTATTCTAAACATAACCAAAAGTCAATAGCGATTTCATCATAAAAGTAGAATTTAAGTAAAATACAAATTTTTGAGCATCTACTTTGTGCAATGTTGGCCGTTAAAAAATAAATAATAGTCCCTGTTCTTCTATAATGTATGAGGATGAGGGCTATACATCATTGTAATACAAAATGATAATAGCAGTACATTACAAAACAGTTTCATGCACATTATCTCATTGAGCTTCACAATATCTCTATGAGGCAATAACAATAATAGTAACTGACACAAATTCAGAGTTTTCCATGTATTAATTTATACAATTCTCAGCAACTCTATGTAATGAGGAAACTGAGACATAGTGGCAAGCTGGAATTTAAATCCAAGCAATCTGGTTCCAGAAAGTGCCCTCATTATTATGAGGCAAAGCAGGGAGTAGCCCTGATTTTCTGAGGGAGAACGTGTGCTAGAGAATTGTGATAACATAATGAAAGAAGGGAATCAGGAGCATTAAGATGCTGACTGCACTGGTTGAATTGTAGGGAAAGGAGATGGTGAACTGAACAGATATTCGACAGTTTTGGGTACTATTATAATCATCCGGATCAGATTAATAAAGTGGAATCGAGTTGTAGAGGTAAGGAAATAGAAATGATGAGAACTATTACATAGAGGCCAAATAGGACCTAGGGTAAGGGTGACACTCATTCTTTCTACCTACCTCAGCAGGAAAGGGAGGTTCATAAAAAATGATAAAGGCCCTCTTTCTACATGGTCTACCAAATAAGGAATGCAGATTTCTAGAATCAGGATGACTAAGTTAAATAGAATCAGTATTTTAAGCTTCCTAATACATATGACCAAATTATTTTCCAGAAATGACAGATCAATTTACAGTTCTTACAACAGGATATGAGATCATCATTCTTGTCAGTATTGAGTATTTTTATTTTTGGTCATATCTGCCAAGGCAATGGAAAAATAACTTTTTGTTTTGATTTACATTTCTATGATTGCTGGTGACATTGACTGTTTTTTACATTTATTCATCATTTATGTTTTTCTTTAATTATTTTGCACTGAGATAAAATTCAATGTCCTTTTTAAGGTGCATAATTTATTGGCGTTTAGCATATTCACAAATTGTGCAATAATCACCACTGTCTACTTCCAGAGTATTTTCGTCACCTCAAAAAGAATGATGAAAACCACTAGCAGTAACTTTCCATTCCCCATCACCAGACCCTGGAGGCCACTGATCTACTTTCTGTCTCTATGGATCTGCCTTTTCTGGGCATTTCGTGTAAATGGAATTATACAATATGTAGCCTTTTATGTTGGGCTTCTTTCACTGAGCATAATGTTTTCAAGCGTCACCCATATTAGAGCATGAATCAGTACTTCATTTCTTCTTATAGATCAATAATATTCTATTGTACAGGTATACCACATTTTGTTTATCCATTCATCACTTGATGGACATTTGAGTTCTTTCCACTCTTTGGCTATCATGAGTAATGCTGCTTAGAACTTTGATGTACAAGTTTTACCCAACTCTCTTGGATATATACCTACAAGTTGAATTGCTGAGTCATATGGTAACTCTATGTTTAACTTTTGAGGAAATGCCAAACTATTTCCAAAGTGGCTGCACCATTTTACAGTCCCACCAGCAATGTATGAGGGTTCCATTTTCTCCACATCCTCACCCAAATTTGTCGTCTGACTTTTTTACTCTAGTTATCCTAATGTGTGAAGTAGTACCTCTTCACTTTGTTCTTTGATTTGCACTTTGGTATTGCTCTTTTTATTTGCATTTTCATGATGACTAATGATGTCAAACATCCTTTCATTATTGGCCATTATTCTTGGCCATTTGTATATCATCTTTGAAGAAATGTTTCTTCAAATCTTTTGCTTACTTTTAAATTGAGTTGTCTTGTTATTATTTGCTTGTGCGAGTTTTTTATATGTTCTAGATACTAGACCCTTATCAGATATGTAATTTGCAAATATTTTCTCTCACCCTGTGGGTTGTCTTTTTGCTTTCTTTATAGTGTCCTTTGAAGCACAAAAGTTTTTTTTATTTTAATGAAGTCCAGTTTATTTATTCTTTTGTTAATCATGCTTTTGGTATCATATCTAAGAAACGATTGCCTAATCCACGGTCACAAAGATTTACACCTATATTTTTTTCTGAGTTTTATAGATTTAGCTCATATTTAGGTCTTTTCATTAATTTTTGTATATGGTATGAGGTAGGGATCCAACATCATTCTTTTCCAGTTTTTCCTGCACCTCTTGTTGAAAAGACTGTTTTCCCCATTGAATTATCTTGAAACTTTCTTCACTTTTATTGAAACTCAGTTGAACCCAAAAGTAAGACTTTACTTCTGGACTTTCAATTCCATTCCATTGTCTGTAGGTCCACCCTTATGTCAGGACCACACAGTCTTGATCATGGTATTTCAGTAGTTAGTTGTGAAATTGGAAGTGTGATTCCTTCAACTATGATCTTTTTTTTTCAAGATTGTTTTGGTTCTTATGGGTCCTCATCATTTACATTGTCAACTATTGATATTTATTCTATGGATTGTCTACACTTTTTTAAGGGATTCTGTTGTTAAAAAGCTTTGAAATTTAAATGCAATGCAAAACTCTCTGATGATGCCATGCCTCTGTGTGATAATTAAACCACATAACTCCACACACCTGTAAGCACGTCCAAGTCAGTGGCTTGGATAGAAGCAATGACAGTAGAGACGGTGATGACAAGCTTAAGGATATCTTCTCCCTTATAGCCCTCAAGATCCCTTGCAATTCTCCTATTGGCTTTTATTTATATTCCCACCACTTGGTAAGAGCTCATTATATATTAAGTATAATAACTTTATGACTGTCACATTTTTTGAAAATATTTTCCAGTTTATCATTTACTTTTTAATCTTGCTTTTTGACATGCAGATTTTATTTTTATGTAGTTATATCTATAAAATAGAATTACACAGGGTGCAATGTAGGCACCAAGGTGGGAATTTGTCATTTCCCTTTTTAGGAAAGGGGTCAGTTAAGGCTACATAGCACACATGATTCTTTTTTTTTCCTTGACTTTTTTTTTAAAGACAATTTTTTAGAGCAGTTTTAGGTTTACAGCAAATTGAGAGGAAGATACAGAGATTTATTATACACCTCATGCCCCTACACATACATAGCCTCTCCTATTATCGACATCACTCACTAGAATGGTACATTTTTTTTACAAAGGATGAACCTACGTTGACACATCATAACCATCCAAAGTCCATAGTTTACCTCAGGGTTCACTCTTGTGTTGTACATTCTGTGGGTTTGGAGAAAGTATAATGACATATACCCATCATTATAATATCATACAGAGTATTTTCACTGCCCTAAAAATCCTCTGTGCTCTGCCTATTCATTTTTCTACTCCCTCCAACCTCTGGCAACCAGCGATCTTTATATTGTCTCTATTCTTTTGCCTTTTCTAGTTTTATGTCTTCTTTCCCAATCTGTATACCTTTTATTTCCTGTTCTTCCTTTATTGAATTAGTAAGGACTTCCAGTACAATGTTAAAAAGGAATGGTGTGAGGGGACATTCTTGCTTTCTACCTGATCTTAGTGGGAAAACTTCGAGTTCCTCACCATTAGGTATGACATTAGATGTAGGTTTTTTGTAGATAGTCTTTACCAAGTTGAGGAAGTTCTCTCTTTCCTAGTTTACTGAGAGATTTATGAATGGGTGTTAGATTTTGTCAAATGCCTTTTCTGCATCTAATGATACAATCATGTGATTTTTTTTTTTTTTAAATCTGTTGATGTGATGGATTACATTAACTGATTTTCCAATGTAGAACCAACCTTGCATGTGTGGAATAAATTGCACTTGCTTGTGGCGTATAATTCTTTTTATATTTTTTGGGATTTGATATGCTAATATTTTGTTGAGGATTTTTGCATCTACTTTCATGAGAGATATTGGCTTGTAGTTTTCTTTTCTTGTAATGTCTTTATCTGGTTTTGGTGCTAAGGTAATGCTCACCACATAGAATGAGTTAGGAAGTACTCCCTCTGCTTCTATCCTCTGAAAGAGATTGTAGAGAATTGGTCTAATTTCTTCCTTAAGTGTTTGGGGGAATTTAGCAGTGAACCCATCTCAGTCTGTTGCTTTCTGTTTTGGAAAGTTACTAATTATTGATTCAATTTCTTTAATAGATATAGGCCTATTCAGATCATCTATTTCTTCTTATGTGAGTTTTCATCACACATGATTCTTGAATCTTAAAGTAGATGTAGGTGTTACCAAAAGGAGCAGAACAGGGTTTGGGGTCTCCCCTAGGGAGAGGATGGATCATCTTGCAAAAGAATGTAAATAGGAAACCAACTGGCATGGTGTGGTTGAATTGTAGGATGCAAGATGAGAAGCAAATTCTCAGACCCACCACCTGGATCGCTGAGTGCTGCACCCGCCATACAAAGGAGTTTGGATTTTTTCCTAAGCACCAGGAAGTCACTGAAGAGTTTGGAGGGGGAAAAAGACATTGAATGTTAGCGCCATGAGAATAGAAATCTTCATCCTTTTTGTTCACTGCTGTACCGGGAGAGCTAGAACTCTCAATAAATACTTCATGAATGAATGAAGAATGAAATAACACCATCAGAGATTTTTATCTTATAACCTTTTTCTGGCAATCATGTAGATAATTTGTGGGGTAGGATGGAAGAAAGCCAGGAGACAGTGGGAAGCAACTTCAGTAATTTAGGTGAAAATTGTTGATGGGCATTGACCAAGGCAGTGATTCATAACTTTCGGGCACTTCAGAGTGAACTGAAAGGTTTGTTCAAGCACAAATTGCTAGGCCCCACCTCCAGAGATTCCTATTTTTGAGGAATTTTAATGATCTGAGAAGTGCACTGGATAACCTCATGTATATCCCTCACTCATATGGAAAGAATTCATAAACTTAAAGAAAAAATTAGAATAGTACCCCAATTTTAGTCTAATATCTGAATTCTATTGCATCAGATCTACAAAGCCATATATTACACTTTGTGGGTATTAGCTTCTATGAGTTTGTTTGTTTGTTTTTCAATATTTAGCTCAACCACAGTAACACACAAAGTAGAAATAATGTGGAAGAAAAAACTCGACCATAAATTCAGTTAGTAATTGTGTTAAAGTGCACATTTAATTTTAGAATCCATGATTAAACATCCATTTTAAGGATAAATAAAACAATCTTCTGCAACATGGAAAAATATATGTTCACTGATACCCTTGATCAGATTTTTTTTCAGTGAAACAGCGTTGCTGTTTCAGTGTGCTGTGTAAGGCACACTGAGTGAAGGATCAGAAGACCTAATTTGTTACTAGCTTTGTTATCAGCAAGCACTGTGATCGTGGATACCTCATTTAACCTCTTTGGGACTCTTCAATCCCCTATAAAATGTGGAAATTGAATTGTCTCTGGGTTCCCTCATATATTTTGAGACATGAAAAAAATTGTTTTATTTTCTCTTTTCTTCTTCTTTCCCTTTCTTTCTTCCTTCGTTACAGGCCTGTCTTGATTATTTTCTTCCATTTATAAATATTTATCAATACCCTACTATGTGCAATGCTCTGTGTCAAACATTATGCTTCCATATAACAACAACAACAACAACAACAACAATAATAATAATAATAATAATAAGCTATCTGTCTCCAATGGACATATAATCAAGGACTGGAGTGAAATTCATTCAGAAATAATTATCTTATAAAGCAACAAATAAGCAATATTTGGAGAAGAAAAGACTATTCTTTCTCCCATTGAATAGTCACGGCATCCTTGTCAAAAAATGAGTTGACCATAGATGTATGGGTTTATTTCTGGACTCTTCAATTCTACTCCATTTATGTGCATATTTATTCTGTGCCAGTACCACACTGTCTTTATTACCATTGCTTTGGAGTAAGTTTTGAAATCAAGAAGTGCAAGTCTTTCTAGTTTGTTCCTTTTCAAGATCGTTTTGGCTATTTCAGGTTCCTTACAATTCCACATGAATTTTAGAATCAGCTCATTAATTTCTAGCAAGTCAGTTGGGATTCTGATAGGGATTTTGTTGCAACTGTACATCAATTTGAGGGGGTATTGTCTTTTTAACAATGCATAACAATGCTTCTGATCCATGAACATGGGATGTTTTTCCATTTATTTAGATTGTCTTTAACTTCTTTCAACAATGCTTTATAGTATTGAGGCTGTAAGCTTTGAACTTCCTTTGTTAAATTTACTTCTAAGTATTTTTTGTCTTTGATGCTATTGTAAATGGGAATGTTTTCTTAATTTCATTTTAAAATTGTCTGTGATTCTTACTACACACTACATACTTAGTAGTTTTTTATAGAAATAATAATATGAATTGCAATAATATATGATAAATAATATATGAGTTGTAAATCAACACCATAAGTTAATGAGAACCCAGAACTTGTTTCAAATAGGCTAGGAAGTCTTTTTTCTTGAAGATGTTTCTTTGGAAATTTGTTATGAAGCAAATGTCAGGTATTTTTCTGATATCCAGTATTAACTAGCTTTTGATGTTGTATAATATTATTTTATTCTTAAAAAATTATTTTGCCTAAACATAACTCATATGATTGGATGATGCAACTCTTAGTCACCAGAACAGAAGCTGGTTAGAAATATAAAGGCTGCCAGAGATGGCCAAATACTTTCTAGGAATGACTCAGTCTAATTACTGGCACATCAAGGGCTGTTCTTTATTGTAACTTATGAAATTATATGCTCTAATGACTAATCAATTATAATTGGCTTTTACAATTTCCAATATCTTTATTTTGTCTCTATCTTTTTTCTAGGGGCCCTCACAGATTCAACATCTGTCTTTGCATAGATAGCTCTCAAATACCCTCAGGTCTACACCTCTTTCATAAACTTTAGAACCATTTAATTCAAATATCAATTGGAAAATCTCTACTCGGATGTACTGTGGCACATCATGCATAATAGAGAACTAATTATCACCAGCCTGTTTCTGTTTCTACATTGTCTGTCTTAGGTAACAGTGTTTGCATTTTCCCAGTCATTCAATCCTGAAAGCCTGGAATTATCCTTGACACCCTCACTCCTTCATCGCACCCATCACCAACTCCTGTGGATTAGTATAATTCCTTAACACGTGTATAAGTCATTCACTCTGTTGACTTCCACTACCATAGTCTTACTTTAGGTAGTCATTACATATCACTGGGACCACTTCCATAGCCTGCAGTAGGCCCCTGGCTCATCTCCCTGCCTCCAGCATGCATCTGTCTTCGTTACTGGCATTGAGTTATCTTTCCGAAATTCAAATCTGATGCTCTCTCTCTCCTTTTCAAAAACTCTTTAATACTTTAAAATCTTTCTTCCGCAGTACCCAGCAGACATTGATCTTGCATTTGATAGGTTTGCTAACAGAGGTGGCCAAGAAAATAAATAATCAAATTCTAGTCAAATATTACTTTAAATATATTATGTTAAAAGAATTGTAATTAACAGAGAAAAGAAGATTTAAATTGACTAAAATAAAAATTAAATTAGTTCTTCAATATATCGAGTTAAGCTAGAAGATAAAATACATTTCCTATGTATATAATTTAGCAGCGTGACTGAATAGGTTGCAATTTAACAAGGGAAGTTATCTTTTAAGGGGCAAGTCTTTTTGTTATATTAATTACTTCTTTCAGTTATAAAAATGAAATAAAAATACACCAATTAAAAGAGACTGAGTAGATAGAAGAAAAAACAAGACCCAGCTATATGTTTGCTACAAGAAACCCACTTTAAATATACAGACACACATAGATTAAAAGTAAAAAGATGGAGAATGATATGCCATGTTACCACTAATCAAAAGAAAGCTGGAATAGCTATATTCATTTCAGACAAAGCAAACTTCAGAGCAAGGAAAACTATCAGGGATAAAGAGGAGCATAATAAAGGGGTCAGTTCTCCAAGAAGACATAATAATCCTTAATGTGTATGTGCCTAACAACAGCATTGGAGACTTCAACACCCTTCTATCAGTAATTGACAGATTCAGCAGGCAAAAAAGTCAGTAAGGATATGATTGAAATAAAAAGCGCTATAAATTAACAGGACCTAATTGACATTTATAAAATACTTCATCCAACCAATAGCATAATACACATGTTTTTCAAGCTCACATGGAATATTCACGAAAGTTGAACACATTCTGGGTCATAAAACACACCTTAACAAATTTTTTAAAACTAGAAATCATGCCAAGTGTGCTCTCAAAACGTAATTAAAATGGAAATCAATAACAGAAAGATAGATGGAAAATCCCAAAACATTTGGAGATTAAACAACACACTTTTGGATAACATATGGGTCAAAGAAGAAGTCTTAAGAGAAATTTAAAAATATTTTGAACTAAATGAGAAGAAAATACACATTAACAAAATTTGTGGGACACATTGAAAGCAGTGCTTAGGGCATTGAATGCGTATATTATATTAGAAAGAAGATGGATATAAGTCAAGATGGCTATAAGCTTCCAAATTAGGAAAATAGAAAAGAGAGAGAAAATTAAAACTAAATTAATCAGGAGAAAAGAAATAACAAAAATTAGAGAAGAAATTGAAAACAAGAAAGTAATAGAGAAAATCAGTGAAACTAAAATCACGTTCTTTGAAAAGATCAGTAAAATGGTAAACCTCTCTCTAGCCAGGTTAACCAAGAAAATAAGAAAAAAGACACAAATTACTAACATTAGAAATAAAAGAAAGACCATTACTGTTAACCTCATGGATATTAAAAAGATAATAAGGGAATATTATTGTGATGGTTAATTTTATGTGTCAACTTGGCTAGGTTATGCTACCCAGTGTTTGGTCAAACACCCATCTAGATGTTACTGTGAAGGTATTTTTTAGATGTTATTAACATTTAAATCAACAGACTATAAGGAAAAGAGGTTACTCTTCATGATGTGGGTGATCCTCCTTTGTTATGGACTGAATGTTTGTGTTCTCCCAAGATTCATATATTGAAGCCCTAACCTCCACTGTGATGATATTAGGAGGTGGGCACCTTGTGAGGTAGTTAGTTTTGGATGAGGTAGTGAGGGTGGAGCCCCCATGATGGGATTAGTGCCCTTATAAGAAGAGGAAGAAACACCAGAGCTTTCTCTCTCTACCATGTGAGTACACAGTGAGAAGATGATCCTCTGCAAACCAGGAAGAAGATTCTCACCAAGAACCAAATTTACTGGCACCTTGATCTTGGACTCCCCAGCCTCCAGAACTGTGAGAAATATCTGTTGTTTAAGCCACCCAGTTTATGCTATTTTGTTATAGCAACCTGAGAAGACTAAGACATCCTTCAATCATTTGAAGGCTGTAAGAGAAAAGACTGAGATCCCCTAAGGAAGAAGGGATGCTGCCTCCAGACTGCCTTCAGGCTCAAGACTACAACAGCACCTTCCCCAGGCCTCCAGCCTACCGGCCTACCCTGCAGAGCTTGAACTTGGCAGCCTCCACAATCACATGAGCCACTTCCTTAAAATAAACCTCTCTCTCTATTTACATATATATATATATATATATATATGTAAATATATATATATATATCCTATTGGTTTATCCTATATATATTCTATTAAATACATATATATATCCTATATAGGATTTCTATATTCCATTGGTTCTGTTTCTCTGGAGAACCTTAACTAATACAATTATGAACAACTCTGTGTCCACAAATTCAATAATTTAGCTGAATGGACCAATTCCTTAAAAGACAAATGACCAGAAATCACACAAGAAGAAATAGATGATCTGGCCTATATTTATTACAGAAATTGAATCAACAATTAATAACTTTCTAAAACACAAAATGCCAGGTCCAGATGGTTTCACTGGTGAATTCTACCAAACATTTAAGGAAGAAGGTATACCAACTCTCTACAAACTCTTCCAAAAAAAGAAACAGAGGGAATACTAACTCATTCTAGGAGGCCAGCATAACCCTAATTCCAAAACCTGACAATGACATAACAAGATAAGACAGCTCCAGGTGAATATTTCTATGAACATAGGTGGAAAAAAAACTCAACAAAATATTAGCAAATTAAATGCAACAATGTATTATAAGAATTATACATCATGACTAAGTGGGATTTATTCAGGTATGCAAGCTTGGTTCAACATTTGAAAATGAATTAATGTAATTTATTATATCAACAGGATAAAAAAGAAAAATCATATGATCATATCAATAGATGCAGAAAAAGGGTTTGACAAAATCCAACAGGGATTCATTATAAACACTCTCAGCAAACTAGGAATAGAGAATAATTTACTCAAACTGATAAAATTCAGTTATAAAAAGCCTACAGTTGACACCATATTTAATGGTGAGAATCTAGATGCTTTCGCTTAAATTAAGTAAAAGTTAATGATGTACCCTCTCACTACTCCTATTCAACATCATTTGGGAAGTCCTAGCTAATCCAATAAGACACGAAAAGGAAATAAAATATAGACAGAAGAAATAAAACAGTTTCTGTTTACAGATGGCATGATTGTCTTCATAGAAAATACAAAAGAATCAACAAAAGAACTCCTGGAACTAATAAGCAATTATAGCAAAGTTACAGGATACAAGGTTAATATACAAAAGACAATTGCTTTTCTTTATACCAGTAATGAACAATTGGCATTTGAAATTAAAAATACACCACCATTTACATTAGTATCAAAAAAATGAAATACTTAGGTATAAATCTAAAAAAATATGTACAATATCTATATGAGAAAAACTATAAACTGATGAAAGAAATTAGAGAAGAACTAAATAAATGGAGAGAGATTCCATATTCATGGATAGGAAGACAATATTGTTAAGATGTCAATTCTTTCTAACTTGATAAGTTTAATTCCAATCAAAGTTCAGCAAGTTATTCTGTGGCTATCAACAACCTGAATCTATAGTTTATATGGAATGTCAAAAGACCCAGAACAATACTGAAAAGGAAAACACAGTCAGAGTATTGACATGACTCAAACTCAGGACTTATTATAAAGGTAGAGTAATCAGAACAGTGTGAAACTGGTGAAAGAATAGACAAATCAATAGAACAGAATAGAGAGCCCAGAAGAGACCAAGACTAAAGTAGTCAACTGATTTTGACAAAGGATCAAATGCAATTCAATGTAGAAAACATAGTCTTAAACAAATAGTGCTGAAGCGACTGAACATCTGCAAAGAAAAAAACAACCCTTATACCTTTCACAAAAATTGACTCAAAATGGATTATATATCTAAATGTAAAACACAAAACTATAAAACTGATAGAAAATAACATAGGAAAAAAATCTAGGTAACTTTGGATTTGGTGATAACTTTTCACCTATGGTATAATCCATGAAAGAAAAACATGAAGGTGGACTTCATTAAAATTAAAATTATTGAGAAAAACACTGTTAAGAGCATAAAAAGACAAGCCACAGACTGGGAGAAAATATTTACAAAATACATATCTGATTAAGGACTTGTATTCAAAATATCCAAAGAAGTGTTAAAACTCAACAATAACAAAAGAAACAATTCAATAAAAAATGGGCAAAATACCTGAACAGACACCTCCCCAAATAAGATACACACATAGCAGATAAACGTATGAAAAGATGCTCAAGATCGTATGTCGTTAGGGAATTGTAAAATTAAACAATGAGATGGCACCGCGCACCTAATGAATGTCTAACATCTAAAACACTCACAACCCAAATGCTGGCAAGGGTTTGGAGCAACAGGAACTCTCCTTCATTGCCAGCGGGAATGCAAAATGAAACAGTCACTTTGGAAGACAGTTTGGCAGTTTCTTACAAAGTTAAACATAGTCGTACCATACGATCACGCTCCTACGTAGTTACCCAAATGAGTTGACAACTAATGTCCACACTAAAACTGCCACGCTAATGTTCATGGAGGCTTTATTTTTTCATAATTGCCTAAAAATGGAAGTAACCAAGACATCCTTCAACAGGTGAATGGATAAACAAAATGTGGTACATCCATTCAGTGGAATATAATCCACGATAAAAAGAAATGAGCTATCAAGCCACAAAAGACATGGAGGTAGCTTAAATGCACATTATGTGAAAGAATCCAGTCTTAAACAGATACGTACTGTACGATTTTGACTATATGACATTCTAGAAGTGGCAAAACTATGGAGAGAGAAAAAGATCAGCGGTTGCCAGAGATTGGGGAGGGAGGGAGAGAGGAATGAATAGGTGGTGCACAGGGTAATTTTAGGGCAGTGAAACTATTCTACGTGACATGGTAATGGTGGATACACGACACACATTTGTCAAAACCCATAGAACTTTACACCACAAAGAGTGACTCCTAAGATAAACTATGAACTTAGTAATAATGTGACAATATTGATTCATGAATTGTAACAAAGGTGCCACACTCATGCAAGACATTAATAATAGGAGAAACTGTGGGTGGAGGGGAGGGAATATATCTGAACTCTCTATCCTTTTTTCTAGCTCTTCTGTAAACCTACAACTGTTTTAAAAAATAACGCCTGTTTTTTAAAAAGTAAAATCAAATAATTAATTAAAAAATAAAAGAAGACTGGTAGTACTTATAGTATGGCTACATAAATTCTCCAAATCCAACATCCTTTGGTATGCACAAGTAGTTGCTAGGGAGGAAATAATTACATTTCCATAGATAGTTTCCTGGGCAGAATGAGATTAAGAACCCAACCTCTTATTTTTTGAGGTCCCATGATATTAGATTCTTTATGAAAGACTGAATTGTTCCTGACTGATATCCACTGACAGGGGGAATTCATCAGGGAAGAACAGAATCTTGACTCGTCACCTGGACTCAACACCAGATTCAAGGTATTTGTCGGGGAAAGTTTACTCTGGAAAAGAGTGTAAGGATTGGCATCACTTTCAGATCTGAGTACCCTGCCACTGCAGATCTCTTTGGAAACAATGCTGGGCCTATAAGTATGAATTAAATAATTATGAATTTGGGACCTCAGGCCTGTGTACTGTTGGGGCCTGTACAGATGCTTGGACCAGCAAGAACATCCAACTATGTTGTGCGGGTTTTCTGTGTTGATATCTTGTAGCTGCAACAGAAATCAAAAACAGAAAGAAAAAGCATAAGCCAAAAGCTGTGGATGGATCAGATAGTCCTGTTCTCTCTACATGGCATTTGGAAGGAAATCTAGTCTGTTTGCATTTAGAAAGATGGGTTATTTCAGCGTTCAGAGTTTACATACGGCAGCTGAGGTCCTCTGAAAGTTTGGGTGTGTGTGACTAGTAATGTCATTCAATCAGTAATTTTTTGATCATATGAAAATACAATGGAAAACTTGAAGATGGATAAAATGTAGTTCTTGCACTAGGAAGAAGTAGATAAAAAGCAGTAAATACTAAGTGAGTGGATGGCGTTCTTAAAGCAAGGTCCCCAAAAAGAGTAGCAGGCCTGAAATGGCTCCCAGGAGCTGGAGAGAAAAAGACGAGGCTTTTCTAAGTAGGGGCAGTGAGATGAATGCTAGAGTCACAACATGATTACAAAGCCTGTCCTAGTGAAGGAGGAAGGCCCCTTCAGAATATCCTTTTTATAGGTGCCTATTATTGTAGAGACTTGGTTTCCTCATATCTGGCCAGGCTTCTGTAAAGTCAGTGCATTTCATCTTTGAAGACAATGGTGTTTCTACTACTCCCATGCTTTAATAGCTATTTCATGAGAATTACGACATTGGTAATTTTTACATTTGTTTAGAACCCAGATCTATGTCAGTATTAGATCTGGCAGTATTGTAAGTTTTATAGAATCTGGGCTCTTTAGCACGTGCATTTAAAGGTAAATCTCAGGCAGATAACCAATCAAGATGTTGTGGATCCCATAATGATCATGTGTGCTTCAGTGGTTCTCTATTGGTGGTGATTATTCATGGAGGTTATTAATTCACTGATCATCCTTGGTGTTGAAGACTATGAGGTTAGAAATGTAGTTTATTTATTTGGGGCTGGCCCCGTGGCTTAGCGGTTTAAGTGCACGTGCTCCGCTACTGGCGGCCCGGGTTCGGATCCCGGGTGCGCACCGACGCACCACTTGTCCAGCCATGCTGAGGCCGCGTCCCACACACAGCAACTAGAAGGATGTGCAACTATGACATGCAACTGTCTTCTGGGGCTTTGGGGAGAAAAAAGGAGGAGGATTGGCAATAGATGTTAGCTCAGAGCCGGTCTTCCTCAGCAAAAAGAGGAGGATTAGCACGGATGTTAGCTCAGGGCTGATCTTCCTCACAAAATAAATAAATAAACTCATTGCTTTAATTAAAAAAAAAAAAAAGAAATGTAGTTTATTTAGATAAAAGGTTTCTGTGTGTCATGAAGACCACAGATAGTTAATCTTACAGTGAGTAATTTATAATGAACCTATTTATGTCATGACCCAGTGGACCCTATGTAAATATTCAGCCTGGATCTGCCACTTGCTAGCTATGTGACATTGGATAAATTACTTAATCTTTTTATACTTTAGTTTCCTTATTTCTAAAATGGGAATAAAATTAGTACTCACATTTCATGGGGTTATTATAAGGATTAAATGAATTAATATATGTAAATCTGATTACACAATGCCTGGAATTTAGTATGCATTCAACAAGTCTTGGCTCATAATATTATTCATGTAAGAAATAATGTGTCTGCAACAATGCCTTCTGAGTTTCCTATTTCACATCCTTAAGAACAGAAGGAAATAAAAACCTATAACATTTTTAAATGGCTATAAATTGCTTGAGAGTGAAATTCTATTAAAATTCAAATGTATACGTGATGATTTTGCATTTATAGAACTTAGAAATGGATCATCAATAACATGGTTATCCATGAAATTTTTTTCAAATAAATTCTACACAGAACTCCAGTGAAGCCCCGAGCCTTCACTATTCTGCATTCTCTTACACCCGTTTCTAAGGGGCCCCTGAGTCATCCTGTGGAAATTCTGTGGAAACCCCAGGATTACATGGAAGATGATGTGTGTTAACCACTGCTGCAGTTCAGCCATTCATTTCACAAAGGAGGAAATTCAGGGAGAGGCTACATCATGTCAGTACAGTGCTATAGTTAGATTACTGGAAATGAAAATGTTTGGGTCAGAGTCCTAGCTTTGCCACTTTGACTTGGAGACTTTGGACAAGTCAGTTAACTGCTGTAGGGCCTCACTTTTCTAATTCATAAAATTAGAATTTTGGCTTGCATAATCTTTGAGGTCTATTACTGCTGAAAAGTTATTTAATGCCAGTAGTGGAACTATTTGGAGGCGGTTATCCACACCTCTGTTTCAGTGTTCTTTCCATTGTACTGATGTAGGATTACAGTCTATTTAGACGAAACAGAGAATATGGATGCCCAGCATGAAACTTTTATATATACCCCATAATAACATTCCTACACACTCGAGTAGGATAAACATGACTTTTGATCTGTGGCACTATGCCAACTGGAAGTGGATATGATGCCAGGTTTCAAAAGTTATTCAGTGCCCATATTTGACACGAACATTGCTATTTAGGGAAATCTGCCAATCGTTGAATCATACAATTCCTGGAACACCATTTCTTATCCCCAAGCTTCCATAACCACACCTTGATTAATGCAAATTAATAAAACACCAAGTTATGTGTCTAGGGTGTGTTGGTAACGCTGGAAAGGCATCCTATAAATAGAAAATATATATTCACCACCATAAAAGGCATCCAATGCATATCCAACTTTCTACAAGATAAAGAATGGGTTTAAAAACTAAGATTGATTCATTACCCTTTTGCAGTGTCCTCCTTTGCTCTGTATTCTTAACATTATAAGTAATTCTAATGAATTTTGTTGATTGTTTGCTTTTCCTTAAATAGAGCCTCATCAAAGAAATTCTATAGAGGTATTTTCCCAAGCAGAAACTTGAGATCATAAGTTTTATTTTATAACTTTTCTGCATAAAAAACATTTTGGGGACACTTGCGTAATATTATTTCAAAACACCATATTTGATTATATAGTCATTTTCAATGTTATTTTTAGACTGGTGTTCTTTGCTTTTATTCTTGGCATGTTTTCTACAGTGAATGACCATCAATATCAATTGTTAAAGCATTTAATTATTTCTGCTATTGTTTATGTACTATGGAGACATACAATATAAAATATGCTGTTTTATGAGTGTAAGTTAGATGAGAAGGAGAGTGACAATAAATTTCATTAGAACTGCTTTGCATGGGCTACCCTTGGTCATAGGAGGGACTGGAGAATCAACAAAATCACACTTTGGTAGGCTCAAAGCTTTGATTAATTCACTTACAGTTGTTAATTAATACTACTATATATATTCACCTTAGAATTTTAGCATAAAATTTAGTAGGATACCCATTTTGGCTACTAAATCACTGTATTAAATATCTTCTGTTTCTTGAATGTCAGAGTGTAATTAATATATGTTCATTGTCATAACAAGGAATAAATGCTAAAGTCAAAAAATTTCAGCTACTCTTCTCCCCACCCCCCCCGCCCTTGTTAACCTAACAAAGTTGGTCAGTAGATAAAGGGAAGGTGAGAAATACAGGGTTTGATAAGGATGTGCTGTCTTAGTCTTTGCATATACTTGATATCTGTTACCTTCTCGAAACCTGTCCATTGAGGATGAATTCTCAGAAATAGAGAAATCTAAAAATATTAGACAGGGCAAATATAGTTGAGGGCACAAATATTTGTATGTACTTATTTTGTAGAAAATGTAGAACGTGATTATAAGTTTGGAGTTGGTTAATTTATCATTTGCTTCACAGTGACTATTCCAAACTAAAGAATGCCTGTTTACCTAATAAGCTATCTCCAAATTGGAGTCAGTTCCTTGATTCAGCCGGACTTACCCCGGTTGTACATTTCCAGTGGGATAGAATTCTAACAAACAGCCTTCCTTCTGGTTCTCCTGTATTTCTCACATAATCTATATCCACCTCCTCACACTGCATTTCTCCCATAATTTACATCTACCTCCCACCTAATTTGCTCCTCTAGGCAAAACAGATAAGCAGCAGCTCGGTCAGCAGTACAGTATGGATACCTCTCCAACATGCACCAATCGTCATAGGGCACAACTGAAATCAGGCCACATCCCTGCCCAACAACTTTCCACAGGTTACCACTCGTTGTCTGTTGAATGCAGGACTAACACCTGATCTGGCATTCGGGAAGCATAATCTGCTCTCTGTCTGCACTTCTAGCCTAATTACCATTTTACATTGCCCCTTGCACTCCCTACCACAACCGAACTAGACTACTTACTATTTCCCAAATAAGCCCCCCATTTTTGTACCCCAGGGCTTTTGCTATGTGTTCTCTCATTCTGGAATTTTCAACTTCCCCTGTCTTTCTCAAATTTAACTACCCCTTAAGACCAAGCTCAGGTTAATTCATTCATAAGACCAGGCAAGAGGAATTTCTTTTATAGCATTTTATCATGATTACTATTAAGTCAGTTATCATTCTGTATTTTATGCATAAAATGTGAATATGCATGTGCATCCAATAAATTTTTTAAGTAGACATATAAATGAATAAATAATCAAATAAAAAAGATTGTAAGCTATGTCATGTGGACAGGATTCAGGATTTAGGAAAAGAATATATTTTCTTGTTTTTTTTGGCTAGAACTTGTATTCTCGGCACTTCCATTAAACTTTGTGGATTGGAAATTCTTAAGCAAGTTCACATTACTTAGACGGTAAACTTGATGTAGCAGAGAAAGCATGGGCTGTGGAACTGGGCAAACCTGGGTCTGTGTGCTAGCTCTGCTTAGCGTTCATGTTCTCACCTAGTCTACTTGTGAATCTGCTTTGTCTGGGACTATGGGGTGTAATGGTGTTGGTGATTGTTGTTGTGTTGGGTATTGTTTGCACCATCAGTCATTCTAGGGAGAGGACATTCCTGGGATAGAAAGTGTGACACGGTTTTTTTTTTTGTTTTTACGGGAGGAGGAGGAACGTCCTCTTCTCTAGGGCTAGAAATGAGTTGCTCTAAAAGTCTTGGTTAAGAGAGGACTGGAGCTGTTCTAATGCTGAAGGTGAACTTCCCTGACCACGGGCAGGCAGTGCGGGAGCAGGCACAGATTTATACTGGTAGAAGTGGCTGTGTGAGAAGGGGGGCTGATTTGAGAGCAGCCCGAATCCAGGGTATCATTTATGAAATCCTCCAGGCTGGAGAAGGTAGATTCGTTAGTATGCTTTCACTTACAAGTAGTAGAAAACTGAACATAAATGAACTTAAACATTAAAGACTATTTATTGGCTTATGTAACTCAAAAGTCCAGCAGTCGAGTGCCTTCAGCTGTGGCTTGGTCAGAACTTGGGCTTTTTCTTCACAATTCTTTTCGCTCTGCATTTCTTGATGTCTTCAGCTTCATGCTGTCCTGCCAGTGGTAACCAGAGTTTCTTGCTTCTTTCAAATCCAGGAGAATGATCATTCTTTTTCCTATAACTAATTAACCATGGTTCCAGCTCTACTATGATTGAATTATCTATGAAACAATCCTTTTGCCAGTTGGAACACCAATGCCCTGATTGCTTTAGACCTTGGTTATTTGAACCAATTGCTCTGGCAGGGGAGATGGGATAACCCTTATTGACTTAGTATCGAAGTCTTAGACCACTCAAAGCCCAACCCAGACGTGGGAGTGGGATTAAGTTCCATAAAAAAAGCCACATGACTGCTAAATAATGAAGAGGGGAGAACTAGATAAGATATGGAAAGAAAATCACCGTGTCCATTACAATAGGAGTGTTTGGAGTTCCAACAGCTAGGAAAATGCTTTGGACATAAGGGCTATGATTCGTCTCCACAACTGAAGACGGACATTAGTGGTTGTCACTAGAGAAAGAGCTTTAGCCAGGAAAGTGGTGATTTCATAAAGGTCATCATCTCTAGAGGCAGATGTTGATAGCAAGTTGAGGAGACCAAATGGAAGAACTTGAGTTTATTACAGAGCACACATTAGATAATACCATGGGGAATTTCAGAAATAACATGGCACTTTGAGAGGAGTTCAGCTCCATCAGGTAGGAAGTTAAAGGCTTATATTATAATAATGTGTGTATAAAAAAGAAGAGTGACTTTATGTTGTAATCATGGCATGGACACATGTGTTAAAGTCTCCCAAAAAGAAAAGGCAAAGACTTTATATAACTATAGATATTATCTTCCTACCCATCTCTCTCTCTCTCTGTCTCTTTCTCTCTCTCTGTCTCTCTCTCTCTCTCACACACACACACACACGCACACATGTACACTCACATATATATATATATGCATATACATACCTATTAGTCTGTGTACATGTGCATATGGATAAATAAGAGAAGACAATTGATACCATAGAGTCCAGAGAGTTAATCTATGTATAATAAGTGATTTTGAAGAAAAAAATAACAAATGAAATAGAAGCAAAAATTCCAGAATTGAAGAAGGATCTATTTCTGTACTTAAAAAATATATATATAAAGCCTGTTGATTATGAGTAAACAATACTAACGAGACAAATACTAAAATATATCAAGGAGAAATTTTTCAAGTAAGCATCCTTCTTGGAGGAATATGGAGGAAGGGTTTCCGATAGAGGAAAATAAAATTAGGCTACCCTCCAATTTTGTTATGAGATTTATCATATTTGTCATATTTGTCAGTATTTGTCTCAAATACTGAGATTTGTCATAACAGGAGCATGATGAATCCACAATCCTAGACCAAGGCAAATTTTATTCAATGCACCAAGGAAAATAAAGATACACAGAGGTCAGTAAGTATACAACTTCCTTATCTAAAACAATAACAACAAAAACCTGACTCTAAGATTAGTCCAGCCAAGCAAGATATTAATAAATATTAATAATAGACAAATGGTCATATAAAATGACTATTATTAAATACTGAACTATTTAGTGATGTCTAGATAGTTATTGTAAATACAGAAACACAACAATAACATGTTTCACCTAAAAACTAGTAATCTACAAAGCATGTGGTTACAGGATTGAGAGAACGTAAAAGAGATGATAAATGCCTCTTCTTATATTGAATAACCAATAAATGCGTTTACTATTTAAATTGGGAAAGAATGGTTCTAAAAGAATTGTCTTTTATATAGCAAAACTACAAAACAAATGTAAAAGAGAATGAAGAAATAGTAACGAATATCTGACAATAAATATGAATTATTTTAAGCTCTAAAATTAAGACTAATTGTATAAAAAATATATTATATGGGAGATACACCTTAAATAAAACATAGAAAGTTTTAAAAAATTCCTAATATAAAATGTACAAACTGATCATTAGAAGACAAACAATCTAAGAAAGTGGATGAGAACAAGCTATTCATGAAAAGGAAATGCAAATTGTCAATTAAAGCAAAATGATGCTCATCCTCTAGTAGTCATGGAAATGCAAGTCTAAGTTAAAATTTTCACAAATCAGAACTGATAACAATAAAGGCTGATGACATCTGGTGCTGGCAAGGATGTGACAAAATGGGCTGCTTTATTTGCTGTTGGAAGCATGAATGGTTTTTAAAATGAATATGCCATTTTCTTCAGCAAATCTCAATTATGGAAACCAATTCTACAGAAGTGCAAGCTTTATAAAAGGACATAATATACACATACAAATATACATATATATTTTTTGTAGGAGCAAATATTGCCTTGATTTTTCATCAATAAGATAAGGGTTGAATAAACTATAGAATATACTTAATGTGGAATATTATGCAGTTATGAAAAAAATTGTTCTAGATGAGTTTGACCTAGAATCATGGTCATAATATGACGTGAAAATAATACAAAACAAGTTAAAGAGTAACGTGTATACTATGATCCCATTTTTTTAAAAAATGGTAAATGAAAAATACCTTCATAAGCCCTATATATGCAGATATACATGTGAATTTTGTATGCTTGTATACACATTGCACATATGCATAGGTTTTTTGAGCAAGAAGGATATTTTCATCAAACTGCTACTATTTAATCACCTCAGGTGCATGATTCTAGTGGGGGCAGTGGAGAGAAATTGAAAAGTTTTCACCATACATCTCAGCATTGTTTGAATAATGACAAGCTAGCAATATATTTGACATTAAAAAATATTTTTATGTTCAAAATAATTAAAAAAATAAAAAGATGGGAAAACTATACCATGCAAACCAAAATCAAAGTGGCATAGTACAAATAGGGTGACCAAATAATTTATTGCCCTTTAAGAATGTAAGGGGGAGCTAACCAAACAGGTTGCCATTCTGGCATAATCCAGAATGGTCCAGAAAACTGGGATGTGTGGTCACCCTACAAATAAAATATAATTCAAAAGTATTATCAAAGAGAACAAAGAAGAATATTTTATTTCAATAAAAAGGTAAACAGCAAAGAGCCTCTATTCACAACCTTTATGTACCATACAAAACATGGCAGTATTAAAGCAAAAATTCTAAGAAACACACTAATCTTCTCATTCCTTTCTATCTTGGAGAAAGAGATGTATTTCCCTATATTCTAAAACTAACAACTTTAAAAATACTCCTGAGACTTTTTTCCCCATGGCCTCCTCTTAGAGTAGATCTTGACTTAATTAGTTGTTCATTATTCTTGAAACATTGATCTACCCCTCTGTACTGAAAAATTCCCATTATATAACAAGTATGTCATATAACTATTCCAAATGAAGGTAGTTACAACATTGCAGTTATGAAAGAGGGCTCTCGAGTCAGATGGCATGGGCATAATTCTTGATTCTGCCATCTACTAACTGTGTGACTTTGGGCAAATTACCCTATCTTGTTATGTCTCAGTTTCTTCCTTGAAAGAAATTGTATATCACATCTTAGTGTAATAAAGGAATAATAATTATACTGAACTCAAAGGATTCTTGTGAGAACAGGAGAGATATGTAGGTAAGTTTTGTGTCTTGTACAAAAATACACACTCAAAACTGTAATTGAACGCTCCATAAGAGTACTTTTTCATCCTTGGATGTCCAGTGCCTAGAAGCACACCTGGATCTTTTAACTTATTTAGTAAATATTTGTTAAGTTTAAAAAGTCAAAATTTATCATTATTACTGAGATACCACTCTCTCTTTCCCTCTTTTCTCCACTCTTTCCATAAACTTTCTGCATGCTACCACAGCCCTCAATCCAATTAAAACTGTTTCCACCTCCTCCAGTCCACAGACTGATTGCTGCTTGAGAGGGCAAGGACCAATCTCTGTCTTTTATTGGTGTATTTAGACTATTGACATCTAAAGTGGTTATTGATATAGCTGGAGTAATATCTACCTTTTTTTTTTTTTTTACTGTTTTATGTTGTTCTTGTTCTTTGTTTCTGTTTTTGTCTTCCACACTTTTGTTGCCTTTTGTGGTTTTGACATTTTATATGATTCCATTTTCTCTCCTTTCTTAGCATAGCAATTATACTTTTATTACTTTTATTAGTGGTTGCTCTTGCCCTAGGGTTTGCTATATATATTTACAACTAATCCAAGCCCACATTCAGATAACAATAACCACTTCACAGGTAGTACAAGTACCTTCAAATAACAACATAGTCCTCATTCCTTCCTTCTTCTCTCATGTCCCTTGCATCATTGCTTTCATTCATTTCACTTATATATAAGTACACATTATATATATATATTTATATTTATAATGGAATATATTGTTACTGTTATTATTTTGAACAAGCTATTTAATTTTGTCTTCATTTATTCATTCTCTGATGCTCTTCCTTTGTGTAGATCTGAGTTTCTGACCTATATTATTTTGCTTCTCTCTAAATAACTTGGGTTTTGTTTTTTTTTTTTTAGTGAGGAAAATTGGCCCTGAGCTAACGTATGTGCCAATCTTTCTCTATTTTATATGTGGGTTGCTTCCTCAGCATGGCTGATGAGTGGTGTAGGTCTGCACCTGGGATCCGCACCTGTGAACCCAGGCCGCCAAAGCAGAGCATGCTGAACTTAACCACTACACCACAGGGCCAGCCCAAGAATTTTTTTTAAAATTCCTTTCAAGGCAGGTCTACTGGCAACAAATTACCTCAACTTTTATCTGTCTGAGAAAGTCTTTATTTCTTCTTCCCTTTTGAAGGATAATTTCTCAGGGTATAAAATTCTAGGTTGATAGTTTTTTTCTCTCAACACTTTAAACATTTCACTTCACTCTCTTCTTGCTTGCATGATTCCCGAGGAAAAGTTGGATGTAATTCTTTTCTTTTCTCCTTTGTAAGTAAGGTTCCCCCTCTCACCATGGCTTCTTTCAAGATTTTTTCTTTATCTTTGATTTTCTAAAGTTTGCATATGATATGTCTAGGTAGAGGATTTGGGGCATTTATCCTGCTTGGAGTTCTGTGTCCTTCCTGGTTCTGTGGTTTGGTGTCTGGCATTAATTTGGGGAAAACTCTCAGTCAATATTCCTTCACATAGTGCTTCTATTCCTTTCTCCCTTTCTTCTCCTTCTGATATTCCCACTATGCATATGTTACACATTTTGTAGTTTTCCACACTTCTTAGATGTTCTATTCTGGGTTTTTTTTCCCCCAGTATTGTTTCTTTTTGCTTCTTAGTTTTGGAAATTCCCATTGTCATATCCTCAATTTTTTCCTTGAGGATGTCTAGTCTAATAAACAGCCCATCATTCTATTACAATAGTGATTTTTATCTCTAGCATTTCTTTTTTATTCAAATTTCCATCTCTTGCTCACATTATCCATTTTCTTGCATGTTGTCTACTTTTCCCATTAAAGGCCTCAGCATATGAATCATAGTTTTTAAAAATTCCTGGTCTGATAATTCCAACACCTCTGCCATATCTGACTCTAGTTTTGATGCTTGCTCTGTCTCTACAAATTGCATTTTTTGCCTTTTAGTATGCTTTGTAATTTTTGGTTGAAATCTGGACACAATGTACTGAAAAAGGATCTGTGGAAAACAGACTTTTAGTAATGTAGTGGTAAGGTGTGGGGAGAAGGGAAGCATTTTATAGACCTATGATTAGGTCTCAGTCTTTTGATGAGTCTGTGCCGCCGGACTGTAGACTTTACCAATGCTTCTCAGAACCTTCCTCCCTTAGGTGAGACAGGATCGCTAGAGGGGGCTGGAGTTGGATGTTTCTCTCCTCCCCAGATAAGTTAGGCTCTGATAAAACCCCAGCAGGTTAGGTTCTGGTTAACTAATTTCTCATCATGGCAGGCCTTGTTAAGAAGAACATAATGCTCTGACATAGTTCAAAATGGTTCCCTTTCCCCTCCCGCTGCCAGAAGCAGGAAGGGCTTTTTTTCAGATATTCACTGTAAGGACCTCATAGAACTCCTGTAGGTAGAACTCAGAAAAGTGTGCACCCCTCCTCCCCCAATGACAGGGTCTCCTTTGAGGTTTTAACTCTCAGACTTATCCACTCTGAGCCTCCAGCAATTCATCAATTATAGTTCAGGTTTTTCTACTCCAGCACTGGTTTCCATGGAGATTTCTGCTCCTGTGAATTGTGATTATTTGTATCCACTTGTCTGTCTCTCCAGTATTTGGAGCAGCAGTTTGCCCTGTGACCTCCCTTCTCTGATGGCTATAAGAAGAGTTGCTGATGCTTCAGTCTGTTCAGCTTTTTACTTGTTGTTATGATGGAGTGGTGACTTCTAAGCTCATTACATGCCAGATTGGAAACCAGAAGTCCTCCAAACAAGTCTGTTTTCATACTAATATTTCTTTGGTTTATATAGTATTTAATTAAGTGATATAATCAAATAATAAGTATAACTTAGTGTTAGGGAATTGACTTAGTAACTATGCAACTCAAATTATGAGAACAAAAATTTGAGTATATCAGAAACTAGACTACTAGTTGGGAGTGTTCCGTGTGCTGTGGGCACTAGTCAATATGATTTTACAGAAGAATTAGAGAGTATTGATCAACCGAGCAAGTTAGTTAAATGGAGAAGAATTAAGAGAGCTTCTCCCACGTATGGTCATGTGTGTGCATATGCATATACATTTGAATATGTGCTTCTACATAATACCTTTTTCTTTTGATGTTTTATTATAAGCAAAATATTATCTCAAAACAAATATCATAATATCTGCTTCCTTTATGTTCCATCACTAATTTTTTACTATGTATTATCAGCTTTTCTTTCTATTTTCGTTTTGCTTTCTTTATATGGATACATTTGTACAAGACTCAACTTACTTGAACTTTTAGTTGGCATTTTACACCATGGACCACCACCTCCTTAAAACAATCTATTCTCCTGTTTTTCTTTCTAACTCTCTGTCTCCTCTACGTATGTGTCTATTTTGACATCTGTTCTTAGATCTCTGAACATCAACTCACACTTCATCTGTTTAAAACCAAACACACAATTTATTCACTCCACCTCTTCTGCCATTTCCTATCTCAGTAAATGGCAACACAGTATATTCTGTTGCACACACCAGAAAACCCAGGAATCATCCTTGGTATGTCAATATCACTTAAATTTAATTTGCAAATCGCGTTGAATTTGCTTCCTAAATGTTTCTCAAATCTATTCACCTATCTCTACGTTCTCTTTCACTACGAAGTCCAATAAACCGCTGTCTCAAGCACTGACTATGTAATACCCTCCTACAGATTCACGCGTATACTTTCTTGAACTCTTCCAAATCATTCACCATATTGCTATTAATATGATCTTTGAAAAAGGTATTTAGTCATTAATTATTGCTTTTAGGATCAAGATGAAGCTATTTAACATGTTCTTAAGCCCCTGCATAATTTTGTCTCTTCCAGCCCCTCTGGTTTTAAGTAAAACCAGGGATTTCTCCTGCTTTCTCAACTATATACCTGCTTTCCCTTGCTCTCTTTTATCCAGCAGCATACCTGCCATTGTTCCCTCCCACTTAAATGCAGCCATACATGCATTCATACATCTTGAATCCTCCTTTATTTCCTCTTTCTCTAGTTCACTCATGCTTCAGATCTCAGTTGAAGAGTTCTTTTCTCAGGGAAGTCTTCACTGAGGTTCCTTAATAAAGTCCTTCTTGTATGGGTTTTCAGTGTAGCATATACCTTTTATTCATAACAATGATCAAGTTGGGGTTTGTTTGTGGTTGTTGGATTGATGTCTGTCTTTACCACCAGAGAGTAAACTTCTTGACAGAAGGAACCATGTGCGATTTTGGTCACAGTTCTAGCTCCACTATTCTATGGCACATAGTAGATGCTCAACAAGTATTTGATTGAAGAATAAATGAATGACTTTTCATTTAAACTAGGAATCAGCTACCAATTCATACTATAATCTGCTAAGCTACCTGATCAATGGTAAAATTTGTGCCAGTTGAAATAGGATTCCAAGAACATTATATACTTTTTCAAATTCCCTACAGAGTAAAGATTTCACTTTAAATCCTCCAAATGAGTCTTTATATAATACAAAGACTTTGGGCCATGGATGGGCTGTAATAGTGATGATCAGAAATGAAAAATATTTCTGTGGGAACCAAGATCATTTTCAAAGACCGGCCGGATATGAGACTGAATCTTTCTTTTCTATGTCAAAACCCCAATCCTTAGAACCAGACCTACAAAATGAATAGAAGGAGAATAGAAAGGAAACAGCAATCAGTCATGTCGCTGCTGACTAGAATCATTTATCAGCAATAATTACACATTAGTTCACTTAGAGCAAATGTGACCATGAAGATTCACTGTGAGACTTCCTGACCTTCTCTCCTGAAGGAAAAAACACGAAAACATTCAGAAGGGAACTATTCTTCATGACAGAGAGTATCGCAATTGCGTAAGAATCTGTTCTGAGGCAAAATACTTGAACTGAAGGTGCTGGCTGCCCCAATTCATTACCTTTGCCCATTCTCACTTTATTTTTGGACAATTAGTTGATCCAAAAAGCAACAGTTCTATATTGGTCAGCTTTTACTTCATAACAAACAGCCACAGAAGCATACAACAATATACATTTATCACAGATTCATATTTACGCAAGTTGGCTGGGGTCAATCGTCTTCACATGCTTCATTCTGGGTCACTGGTTGGAGGAGCAGCTGTGTGGTAGTTTTAACATATGTCTACGAATTCTGTGACACTCCTCCTTTCAAGAGATGGAGCTTAATTCCCTTCCCCTTGTGGACTTGCATTAGTGATTCACTTTGAACCAATAGAATAAGATGGAAGTGGCAGTGTGTGACTTCCAAGACTAGGTCATAAAAGGCATTGTGGCCTCCTCCTTGCTGTCTCTTGAATTGCATGCTTGGGGGGAAGCCAGCCACCATCTTGTAAGGACACTCAATTAAGCCTATGAAGAGGCTCCCGTGGTGAGAAATTGAGGCCTCTTGCCAATAGCTATGTGAATGAGGCATCTTGAAAGTGGATCAGTCCTCTAGTCCTAGTCAAGCCTGAGGTGACTACAGACACAGCCAACATCTTGACTGCAACATCATACAAGATGCAGAGCCAGAAGTACCCAGTTAATCTCCCACATTCCTGACCCAAAGAAATTATACAATAATAAATGTTTGCTTTAAGCTACTAAGTTTTGTGATAATTTATTATGTAGTAACAGATGATGAACACAAGCTGCTACCATGGGCTTGAAAGAAAAGAGTGCAAGGGGCCAAACTCGATTGTGGAAGTACATTTCAAGCCTCTGCTCTTGTCCAACCTACTAATACCTACTACCCAAAGCCAAGTCTTCTGGTCAAACTCAACATCAGTGGGCAGAGAAACACTTCTGTATAGTATGCTGAATTAAAGCCACCCAAAGATATTAGGTTCTAATCCCTGGACATTTATAAAGAAAAGGACTCTTTGCAGATGTGGTTATGTTAAGGATTTGGACATGGTGAGATTATCCTGGGTTATCCAGAGGGGTCCTAAATGCCATCACTTTGTCCTTATAAGAAACAACAGGGAGGACTTGACACACACACACAGAAGAAAGTGATGTGGAGGTGGAGGCAGAGACTGGAGACGTGGCCACAAGCCAAGGAACACCAAGGAATGCTGGCAGCCACCAGATGGAAGAAGAGGCAAACAACAGATTCTTCACTAGAGTCTCAAGCTGACACCTTGATTTTGGACTTCTGGCCTCCAGAGCTGTGAGAGAATAAACTTCTGTTGTTTTGAGCCACCAAGTTTTTGGTACCTCTTGTTACAGCAGCCCTGGGAAACTAATACATCCTCCCATGGGGTGGGGTAGGGTAGGGGTTGAGTAATGGCTGAACAATAATCTAACCTATTTTAGCATCCTTTCAAAAAATAACCAGAAAGTCAAAAAGGAAACACTATGTATGGATACTACCAAAATAAATGAACACATAAATAATCAAATTAATACATACATAAGAAAAATGAAGAATTCAGACCACAGATTAATTATGCAGAAAAGCAGTAGAAAATGCCAAAATTTTTCTTCTTAACAGTCTCTAAGAAACCAAAGTAAAAAGAGCTAAAAATAATACACTATCAGAGAAGAGATAATAGAAGAAATGAAAGTGAGCTCTCTGGATTTAGTGGGGAAAATGGAGAATAAAATAAAACCCACAAATGAGTTCCTGATTAGAACAGGCATATGGAAGATATAGTGGAGAAAACCAAATAAAATGAAATTTTAAAAAATCAAAGATAAATATATAAAAGAAAAAGTGAAATAGAAAATCTATTAATGTTTTTGAAGAAGAGACTATTACAAATGCAATAGAAAAAAATCAAAGAATAAAACTATGCTGAAATGAAAGAAGATGTAATTCTACAAATTGAAAGGACATTATGTATTTTAGGAACAACTGATATAACATGTTTTATACTGGAAAATATTGCACTTCACAATCAGTATGATCTTGGCTTTTCTCTTGTTATTTTCCATATTCATAATAAATATGAATAAATCTTCAAAAACCTTCAAATAGCACAATGCCTATAAGAAACTATCATTGGTAAAGTAATTCAACTATTTGTTAAGTCAAAAGATGGATATATAAGGTTCTTTCCAACTCCATGCTTCTATAAATCGTGGTCTGAGCCATCCTTCTCATAGAGCTTGAATGAAAACAATTTCAAAAGCAACTGTAATTGGCACTCATGTACACTTATGTTAAATTTATTCATAAAATGAGCTAGAGTCAACTAATGCGTAATAAAGGTGATTTCTATAAGAGTCAACCTTTTAAGTGTATAGTAACCTTTTTATATGCTGTAATAAACACTTGGCAAACAAATCAACTGGTATAACATTACCTTTCTATATCTGCAGAAAATGAGTTTTGTTAAATACCTGGAACAATGACTTAACCAATATGGCTTTTCAGATATTCTTGTGTCATGCTATTTGTTAAAATGCTCCAAGAAACAGGTACTAATTCTTTGGCATATTTCATATCATATTTTTGGTAAATTGGAAAATACCATACAGATCGGCTGCACATTTGTCTATCTTTTTTTTTGAAGGATCGCACAGCAAAAAATAAATGCATATTTTATCAAAGAGAATGTATGCATGATTTATTGTCCTTCTTGGGGTTAAATGGAAGTCAATAGAAAAATTATTTAATAGGCAAATATTAATTCTGTGCTACCTTTTCGGGAATGTGTATAATGTGGCAACATGAGGATAGTTACAGAAAATATATCTATTTGCACTTGAGATATTTGCAGTATGACTGGGGTAGTTGGCACTAACGAATCTTCTGTTTACAAAAGCATACTTTTCCAAAGATAAGAGGTGATGTAAAAGTGTCCAAGGATGCAGCATCTGCCCTTTATATAAAACAGCACAAGAAACTGGGGCTGTGTTTTCTTATCATTGTTTCCCCATAGGGCTTGGCAGAGGACCTTGCACATTGGCCCATAGTAAGTGTTGAATGGTTAAGTGAATGTTTACATGTGCAGACACTAATTCCTGCAGGTAAAAAGGCTAGTGTATATATTTAAAGTCAAGATAAACCCAGAGACCATTTATGCTTTTCACAGGTGACAAGAGTATTGCACACTTTTCTGAGAGGCAGATGAAGATTAGAAGCCCATGACTAAATCCCGCCATTACTCCACTTTCTATCCTGTTTCTTTGGTGACAACATATAGGCTAAGATTGCGTGAAGTCCTTCTAGAAGCTCTGATAGCATGGAATTGCTAGTTTGCTGGACAGAGCTAGTCCAACCCTGTGCATAAGAGAATCTGAATCCTAATATGTCAACTAAATTCTTGATTCAGGTAAAGCCCACCTTCAAATGCTGCATTCCTTAGAAATGGAAAATAAGAATGTACCAGTTTGTCTTTCCACTCCTACATTACACACGTTTAATCCCATTGTTTCTCAGCAAAATTCTACCTCAAACATCCCAGACAAACTGGACTGTTAAAAATGCAGCAGAATGAATTTCAACTTTGCTTTCACTGTCAACAGGTTTTACCTTCTTTCTAATGTAAATTCCCTTTGTTGCTGTTTGATAGTAGCAGGAAATTGGACCAAATACGCTCTTAAATGCATCTCAACTTCATTATTTCAAAATTTATAGGATTTGTCTATATAGTAGCACTTCTAAAATAGGTACTTTTACTTCCCCAAATGAGCCAGAGTCTCTCAATGATTTCTGGGATTAAACTATGGAGTCTGGGGGGGTGGTGGGCTCTAAATATGTGAGGGTTTGTGTATATACTTGTTTATTATTCAACTATAGAAAACTATTCTTCATTCCTAGTCAGGTGAGTCAGGCTAAAGTTATTTTCCTTAAAATGTACATATGAATACCAAGTATTATAACATTGTTATTTTTATAATTACTACATACTAGAAAAGTCCTCAGTTTAACATATTATTTTATATTATTTATTACAGGACAGCATGATAGAAATTGATAGCAATTGCCTGAATAATGAATCTAACTTTTTTAAAAAACATTCATGTGATGATAATAAGGTAATGATAATTATTTGGAGTCTATATGTCGTTCAAGCTTGATTTCATAGAAGCTTATTTTTTTTTGTATCTCTGTTAGATAATTATATTGATTATATTAATAACATATTCTTTTGGTTCCAATCAGACAATTCCCACTGATCTATTAAGTTATATTATGGTCTTGTTTTATACTTTTATTTTACAAATAGCCCTGTGCTTATTTGACAAATATTTTTTTCTATTTTAGCATTTCATTTTTCACTTTGAAAATACTAGAAGAACTGCTGTATTCAAAGATACACATATCTCTTATTTCTGAAATTTTTATGCAGAAAACTGTTTTTAGAGCGATTGCTTGCACACACACAAACATAAGTCACGGGCATAATTTATTTGTAGGCATTTTGAAATTTTTTCTTTCAATATTTGCTTATCTTCAAACCACTACTACATCCAATTGGTGTAATATTATAATTTACTAACTTCCAGTGAAAGCTTGTTTCATTTCTTTCTACTGAAACTAGTGTGCTATTCGATAGTCTTTTTTAAACTTACAATAGCTGAGTTAACTTCATGGAATCTAATAGCATATCCATAAATTCTTTTTTTTTAATTTCTTACTATAAATATCTGAAAAATTTGTTTTAGGTGAATATGACCCCTTATTTTCTTGTTGCCAGCTATTCATCCATTGCTCAAAAGGTGCAAAAATAATAACAATGAGAAAAACCACACATACCTTTCATTATTGTTGCTTCCAAAAGCTCTCTCCTTTGGTTATCTTGTTTAAAAATTGAACAAACTTATTATATGTTCACCCTTAAGTGATAAGATCACACATATATAACGGAGAAAAGAGACTTTAAAAAGTCAGATAATCATTAAACCAAGTTCTAAGCACTTCAGGCTATCACCTGGGAGCTAAATAGTTTCAGTCTGGTTACCTGTCAGTCACGTGATTAACCGGAATTGAAAGCTGGGGTGGAGGTGGGGCATTATTTAGCAATATGGTTCTGGCTTTAGACTCCTTAAGAAAGTTTATCATTACTTAATATTGTATTTGAACCACAGCCCTTCTGATTTTTTTCTGTAATAGGAACCTATGTTTTTATATCGTGCTGCTCGCAAGTTGAAGCAATTTCTTAAAATGAATATCAGTGAGGATTTCAATCTCCACTTATCAAGAGTTTCACAGGGCACATTAAAATTGTTGAATTGCACTATCAAGGTAAGCTGAGGACTGTTTACTTTGAACAAAAATATAAACTACTCTCGTGATAGGATACTACCATTCTCTAATGATCACAGAATTTTAAGTGCTTATTATATCACATATCACAGAATTTTAAGTGCTTATTATAACTTAAATGTTGAAACACATTTACTCAACTTTAGAGGACGAAAGTCTCAATTTGAAAAGTACCTATTCATCTCTTTGCTAGGACAAATAGTTTATGAAAGGGGAGTAAATATAAATGAAGGCGTATTGCATTGCCATAACTTTCAAGGAGGTTAGTGTGGTAAGTTGAGTGGAAAATGGTAAATTTTTATCTCTAAAACTTACTAATAATTTTAATTAATATATGCACATATTTATAAGAACTCATAGCCAATAAAACAGGTAATCAAATTTATTTAACAAATATCTTTATATGTCAAAACTGGGCATATATATGACCAACAATTTTCTATTTTTTTGCTTCAATAACTTTGAAAAGTATAGGGCTAATTTTTCCCTATTTCACTGCTAGCAGTTATGAAATATAAACAACAAAACAAAATTTGGAAGATATTATCTTGAGACTAGGCAACAGTTTTTTCATCGGTAAAATGAAGAAAACTATATTAGCTACACTATAGGATGTCGAAAAGGTTAAATGGCATAATTCATGTAAAATGCTTAGTACTAAAAAGGTTTCAATAAATGTAATATTATTATTATTATTGTTACCCCCTCTTCAGAAATTTTACCAGCTGCCACACAAAACCAAAGCTTTCTTATGATTTTTAAGGGAAATTTTTAACATTTTTATGATAGAAAAAGGATTGTGTGTGTTTTTATTTTTTAATACCAATAGTTGCCCACAGAAGGTAAAACGGTGAGATTATCTTTGAGCCCTGTTGACAGTGATGAAAATAAAGATGATATAAGTTGGACCACTTTATCTATCATTATGTTAGCTACTTGATAAGACTGGCTTATCTCTCAGCGTCCTGGATTTGCCAAGCTTATTTCCAATTTTGTCCCTTTTGTTGGTCCCTTATATGGAACTTCTACTGTTGTCTTTTCTATAAATCTGATCTATCCTGTTCTATGCATCCGGTAAGGCCAAGCTCAAGATTCATAAAGACTTCATACCCCAGCCTACCAGCTCTTAATCCTTATTTATAGGGATTTCAAGCACTGTCTAACGCAGGAATGGCAGATAGGTTTCATGTTGCTTACACATCCAATTGCTTAGTAGTGACTATTGGAAACACTAAGTTGAGTTTAAGCCTTAAGTCAGGGCTCAACTGGAAAGACCACATGACAAACTAGTGATATCACCTCTTGGCCTCAGAATGGGTAACGGATATAGGTGTGCTCTATATTTGCAATTCCTTCTCTCATATGTTGAGCTTTGCATGGATCACTGTGTTCCAAAACCAACTAATCACAGGGCAGAGAAAGAAAATACACAAATCATTTAAATCTTGAAATTAAATAAAATTATGTTACAAAATTAACTAACCTCATACAGTCCACCTTTTTCTTGAAATGATAAGGCAAGATATTAAAGACGGTCACCTACATTGCATTTTCCTGATGCGTCAAGCATGCTAAAAGCTTTTACTGTTATTTCATTTTGCTTCTGATGAGTAAAGCTCAGTAGAATTTATGGTCAGGATTTAACAATTTAATGCTAACTTTATTTTCACGTTGATTAAAATTCTAGGTTTGTCTTTGCCAGTATACCCTTCTATGTTAGTTTTTCATATCTCACAGCTATTAACAGTGCTGGGCATACCTGCAAAATGATGGATCCAGGGTATTCAGAAGACTCACCTCTCTTGCTTCTTCCCTTTCCCTGATATTCTATTTCTAAATGAAATTTGTATTCTGCTACACTAACAATAAATAATTTAAAGCAGATTCTCAAATAGATTAGCTGAGCTGAGAGTAATTTGAAAATTAGCAATTATATTAATAGAAGGAGCAATAAAAGATTAATATTCAATATTGTAAATTTAACTTTGTTTTTAAGGTTAAAGGAAGAAAACCACCTTCCCTGGGTGAAGCCCAACCCACTAAGAATTTGGTGAGAGTGACTGTATAATTTTCTTTCTCTATCAGCTTTTTACTCAACTTAATTCCTTAGTGTTTCTCTTTGAATTGTTTTCTTTTTTATGGTTGGTTTTGAAAAATATTCATTATAATGTTAATAAAAGGAAAAGGGAGGTACTTCCTAGAAATTGGATCTCTTTCAACTGCATTTTTAAAAGCCACTACTTTAAAATAAAAGCAGCTAAGGAAAATATCAGAGCATTGATTTTTTTTTTTAAGCGACAAAATTAAAACATCAATAGATAATAGGCAAAAGACATGAACAAACTATTTATATAAGAGAAAATAAACTAGAAAACAAGTGTATGAAGAAAAAAAACCATCCTTGTTAGTAAAGAAATACAAATTAAAAATGAGGACCCTTTTATACCTATTTTACTAGCACAGAGTGTACAATATATACTATATATGTACAATAGTATATAAATAATTCTATATATATCTTTATACACATACTATTATATATTATTGCACAAAATTATATAGTGATACAGAAAATATTTATGAATGAAAAAGCATATTTAATCTGATTAAATATTAAAATGATATAAATATTAATTAGGATGGGACACAGAAAAATGAACACACCTGGTTCATGAGAATGGTGGGTCCTTCTTTTGCATTTCCATTATTATTATAACGTTATTTGACCAATAGATACATGGGAGCATGGAAATTCCTTCCTCCTCTTCCAGAAGCAGGATAAGTTTGCAAACCGTGGGATTCAGGAAACCCTAGGAATTCCACCTGAAGTGGAAGACTTGAAATGAATACAGGAGCAATATGTATTGAGGGCTTCTGGCTAAGAAAATTTGGAAAAAAATGTTTAGCAAAGGGAGATAGCATCTGTGTTCCCAAGATGACAGAGCTAAAATCATGGTTCTTTGTTTTTGTCTTTTTAATGAACGTTCAATCTTGGTCTCTGAGGAAAAGTCGTGACATTTTCACCTCTATGTATTTCAAACCCGATTAGTCATATAAACTTCAATTTGCATTTTTTAAAGATATCCTGGGACCCTCATGAAAAAGAATATGAGAAATTCCTCTTCATATTTATCTTTGAAATCTGTTGTCTAATCTTTTAAGTGTATTATTTAAATATGTGTTAGTGTTACTAAATATGTAAGTAAAAGAGATCTGAATTTGTGACTAAATTAAAAATAGGACAGAGGAGCTCAAGACCCAGTCGTTATATTTACTTGACATGTGACTGTGTCAGCTTATTTGTTGTCTTTGCAGCTCAGTTTCCTCATCTATGATGGAGGTGAAATCATCAATTTCATAGAGTTATGAAGTAGATAACACGAATTAATGTATATAAAGCATTGAGCACGATACCCGAACCAGAAAACACCCAATAATTGGTTGTTATCTAAATGAAGAATTACCCTACCCTCTACTAATCCCACTTCCCAGGGGCTCACAGGAATATAACTGAGTATATGCAGAGATACTCCCTTATATGGCTATTCCACGTGGGGTATCTCTTTCTCCACTTTCTGTAGGTTTTACAGGTAGCCCTTTTTAAGATTCTTGTCAGGAACTGAAAACTAACCTATAAGGCAGATGTCTTTCATACTCTAGTGAAGACCAGATTGTTGGGGTAGACGTTAAGGCACAAGCCCAATCAGGTAGATCCTTATTAATCATCTTTGCCAAAATACTCTGAATATTTTCAGTGTTAACTATTCCTTCCACAAAAGATACATTTTTTCCATATTAAAAAACTCAATTGAGTGGCCAGCCCCATGGCATAGTGGTTAAGTTCATGCATTCCACTTCAGCAGCCTAGGTTCGCGGGTTCGGATCCCAGGTGCAGACCTACACCGCTCGTTAGCCAAGCTGCAGAGGTGACCCACATACAAAGTAGAGGAAGATTGGCACAGATGTTAGCTCAGGGCTAATCTTCCTCAGGGGAAAAAAAAAAAAACTCAATTGAGTAATCCTCAAATATCTTTCCCACGAAAGTTTAAGCAGCATTCTTCTGTCCACTGTTGCAGAGGTGAAAATGGCAGCCACCGACATAGCTCTTTAATTTATCCTAAATCTTAAACCACAACAACTTTGAATTGCTTACACATCAATTATCACAATTATAGTTAGAAATTATAGTTTAAAAAATATGTGAGATTCTCGTTTTTCATTACATCAGATTTTCAGTATAACTTAACATGACGGAAATTAAAGATTGAATATTTTAAAACGTGTATTTTTATAAAAATGTGAACTTAAAACTTTTTTTATATATTTCCCTAGGAAGAGAATAAATCTTTAAAGGAACATAAAAAACAGAATGACTTGTGTTTCCTAAAAATACTACTACAAAAGATAAAAACTTGTTGGAATAAAATTTTGAGGGACGCTAAAGAACATTGAAAAATATGGAGTGGCAATGAAAACACATGAACTTCAGTTGTATCCTCCAAGAATCCATCTGCTCATGCAATTTTTCAGGGTAGAATGCCTTCTAGAAGTTACTGAATGGATCCTGGTAAAAACGGATGAGAGCAATTGAGAAATCCATGCTGTAGTACTAGAAGATGGGCATAGACAAGGGGAACTGAATGCTGCAATCAACGACTGTTCCATATGTTTGCAGACTTACACCAACCGGTGTTAATTCTGTGCTGATTTTTGTAAGACAATCCATGTAAGGAATTAGTTGCAATAATACTTTTGAAACCTGCTTAAAAATTTCAGAAGAAGATATATAAAATATGTGAAGTATATAAAGGTTACAAGAATTAAAAATTAACATTGTTTTATTATCAAAATAACGTTATGGCTCACTATGCGTCAGTATACGGCAACAAGACTGGAAATTGTCTGCTGTGCTGGAAATCTTTCAGAGTTAACAGTGAGACGCGGAGAATGCCCATGAGAACAAGAGTCATATACCTTAAAGAAACAGCAGCTTAAACAAGTCCAAGATACTTAAGAGAGATATCAAGAGATGTAATTAAACACGACTGTATAACCCAGTGCCTACAGTAAATTGTACAGAAAATGTTTTAAAATGAAAATAAAGAATAATTTCACAAAAGAGAAAGTCAGCTGTTCTAAGGATGCTAAACCGTAGTACTGAGTTACTTTTGTCATTTATGTATAATAAAACTTGTCTACATGAGTTTGCAATTTGGTAGGTATATTTTTAAGAGAATAATATATGTTGGCCTTTTAATTAATGGAATGTGTATATTTAATTTTGACACTATATCTGTATATAAAAATATTTTCATACAGTATTACAAGCAAATCGCTTATTTTGGATAACCTCTCTCCTTTGATAATAAATGACCTATGTATTAACACTGTCAGATTCACTTAATGGATCTCAACAAGATTTTTAAGATAAGATTTTTAATCTTGCACCACTATTTGATCTCTCACTTTCATTGAATAAATGACCTTTAATATCTTGTTACTGAGAAGGTACATGAAACCAGGACCCTAAAACTGTGTTAAGAACAGGAACACTACTTTACTTTCTATGTTAAATTTTAGTCTTTTAAAAGAAACTTTTGTATATACTAGACCCAGTTTAGAAAGATCAGCCAACAGTCTTCACTTACTTACAGAGGGAAATGAAAACACTATTTTAGGGAGGCAAGGACCCTAAAACAGCCAGGAGTTTGCAGTTTGCTGAACTCACAAACTTCATGCTGTTTCACAGCTCATCACCACCTAGCTTTATTTGATCTACAGATAATGCTCAGGGGCAACCCTGGATATGTGGTGGTCAGATCTTCCTCTCGGTTCGTGTCTGTCTCTCTCCCTCCAACTCATATGGGGTTTCATCCTCATTGGTGCAGATAGCTATATAGAAGCACACAGACAATTGAACAGAATTCACTGACTGCCCCATTAATGGGGCTTTTAGTCGAGTACGTTTTCTGTATGGTTCCATTATTAACTCCAGAAAAGGGAGTTGACTAACACTTTTTAGGAGCAAATGATTCTCCACCAAGCCCTTTCTTTCTTCACGTGGACTTTTCCAAGTAGGCTGTGTTTCCTTCCACCATAACACATGGTCAACTCTATGGTACACCTCTGCTCCGGTGAACTGGTGGTCTTGGTAAACCATCAGCTATAGAAATGAGAAAACTTTAGGTTTCTGAATGTAAACTCCTAAAACTTTGCTTGAAAGTGCTTTCTTGAAGGCTGTGTATAACTTTCCCAACACTGTCAAAAAAAATTTGGAGATTGTGGCAAAATAAGGAGCAATATTTTAAAATGCTTGCTAAAAGTTATTAAAATTTTCTCCCTTGATTTTTTTATCATTTGTTTAAGATAGATTTGAATTTTAGAGAAAACTGACACTCAAAAAGTTTACTCAACATACACTGTGTGTCAAATGCTTGGAAAAAAAATACCAGGCATTTATGTTTGTATTTCTCTTAGTCTTGCCTTCCTAACCACTAGCAAGGTAAGTAGAGACACGGCAGGCTGGTTAATAATGATCTTGAATACAATATTTTTACTCCCCAATTAGAGACTTGTTTTATCTCAATAAACATTCTTCCAAATGTGTATGTGGATGCTTTAAATAAGCATTTTATAAAGCTTGTTCCAAGAAACCCTAATCCTTATTGATGCTCCAAAAAAAAGAAAGCAAGCAAGGAAGAAAAAAAGGGAGGATTCTTAAAACAGGCTTTCAAGGAAGCTGCTGAAGGAAATACTCCTTTCAAGATTAACATAGTTCTATTAAAACTAGAAAAGTTTCTTTGCTTCATACTTCCATTGACAGCCAGCTTAAGGAGGACATTTCATCAAACCTACTGTAAATATTTCTCCAGAAACACACATCCTCTACTCTAAGTCAGTCTTTACAGTACTCTGAAAATTCAGTCTTTATGTCTTTTTTCATTATGTTCTTACTGCCTAGAAAGTTCTCCCAAATTCTATCCAGATCCTGCTCAAACTTCCAAATTCTATCCAGATCTTCCTCAATTGCTATGGCTTTCATGATAACTCTAGATAATGCTAATATTTCTTCCTTTAGTTGCCCATAGTACCCCAATGCCTATATCATGCATTATTATTTGATCAGATTCATCTTAATATTTTATCTTAAATACAATTAGTATTTAAATAATTTGTTTTCTATTCATGTTTCTTTAAAATGTTTTCTCTCCTCTGAAAGAATATATGATCTTTTATGTTCCCTTCAGCTCCTTAATAGGAAAAGCCAGACCTACTGTAGGTAATAAGTAAAGATGAATTGCATTAAACCAGTCTATTAATAAAATTTATTTAAATAATCCAGAAAATACATTTCTACAATAAAATATAATTTACTTAAAGATAGATATGATAGGACCATAGAACATAACTAATTTAAAACAATATGACCCCACAGCTTTGTGTTCTCACAATCTCCATGGAACTTGCTTTCATTTCCAAACTTTGTCATGAGACATCTTTCAGTCTTGATTCTGACCAAATAATAGAATCAGTAGAAATATGATAGGATAAGACAAAATAGGTAGGTACATCGATGATTGCCAATTTCAACAGTTTTTAATGTCCAAATATCAAAATATATGTATTCAGCTAGATTCACAAATTATTTAGTATTTGAGAAAGATGCAAAATGGGTATTTTGGTTTGGGAATAACCTGGGGTTTGTCTTCATTTGTATGTTTTGCATCCTCTCCATATAAAATGGTAAGAAGTGCATTTTTCTGTATAAGACAGGAATTCTCTAAATGGGGGAGAGATTAGTGTTCCTTAAGATACTACTCTGAAAGTGAATTATTTTCTATCCATATTTTACATGAAGGAAGTGAAGACAAGTGGCAACATTTACAGTTTAGGATTTGCTACTCTTGCTAGCTGACTTATTCCTTTTCCTTCAAGATCCACTCTAAGGGTCCCATCCTTCCTGAAGCCTTTCTCACCTTCCCAGATGGAGTTGACGATTCCTTCATTTGTGCCTCCACTGCTCAGCTCAATAAATAACTCAATAACCTACGAGGTGCTACCATGTGGGAGATGGACATATGTTTGCCAATTTCCACATTTGATGCTTATTACAAATTTTCTTATGTCTGAAATCATCTGATTTAAATGGGAATATTTTAATTAAAAATTTAATTGGACAGAAAGTTTATACATTTTTCTGGAAATGTCCTCAATACTATCACACGTAAAGGCAGCTTGGTTTGCAGAGCATCCAATCAGGTGAAGTAAAAACTTTCTAGTAGAACCAGAAATATCTCCCAGAAAAGGACAAAATGATAATTGTCTACACTGTCATCTCCTTGCCTAATATTTCCAGCAGAAAGGAAATGGATTTGTCTTTTGCTGTAAAAAATCTTAAATGTGTACACCAATACATCTATCTTTCTGCTTAAGAGTAAGTTGTTACTTTCATTTAGGGTAAGTTAGATACCAGGGTTAGGAGTAATATCTTCACAGCCAAGTGAGTTTGAAGAAGCAGCTCCAACTTTTGAATACAGACCACTTAATGGGAAGATGCAACACAAATATGGACAATTAACTCACTCGACAAATATTTATTAAGCGTCCATCTCTAATGTGCCAGTTCTGGTCCTAGGGGTACAACAAAGTCCCTGCCTTCATGGAGGTATATTCCAGGAGAGGAAACAGTCAACAGTGGACAAAATTATTCCAGAAAAAAATTCTATGGAAAAGAAAAAAACTGAGATAGATTCACTGGTGGAGAGAGGTGGTATTTTAGGTTAGATGATCAAGGAAGATCCCTTTGAAGAGAAGACATTTGAAAATATTTTATTGGTCTCAAAAATTTCAACATATAACACATGACTGGTACTATCTACACACAATAAATTTCATTGAAGGAGTCAAGAGATTTTGCAACAGAGATCAAAACGACATTTCAGCTATAGTACCTGACATTGCCATAGAAATAAATTATGAAATTATCAAATGTTTGACTTTGAAGTAGTCTATTGCCTTTAAGTGGTGGTATATAAGCTTTGCTTATCTTTTTATTTTGAAATAATTTCAGATGTATAGAAGAGTTGCAAAGATAGTACAGAGTGTTACCATGAACCCTTTACCCAATTTCCTCTAATGCTAACATCTTACATAACCATGGCACATTTATCCAAACTAAGAAATTAGCATTCCTTGTTGTGGGGGTGGCTATGCTGTGCATTGTTGGATGTTTAGCAGCATCCCTGGGCTTTACCCCCTAGATACCAGACACATTCTCTCCTGAGCAGTGACAATCAAAAATGTCTCAGATATTGCCAAAATCCCAGGGATACGTTTGAAACCACCGTTCTAGAAGTTTTATAGGATGTTTTGTAGTCAGATCCATGACTCATTTTGAGTTATTTTTTAATATAAAAGGTGTGTATCATGGTTCATTTTTTTGCATATAGATATCCAATTGTCTCAGTGCCATTTGTTGAAAAGACTATACCTTGTCAACTGAATTGCTTTTGTGCTTTTGTAAAATTCATTTGACTATATTTGTGTGGATCTATTTACAGATGCTCCATTCTGTTCCAATGATCTATGTGTCTATCTTTTCTCCAATACCACATTAACTTGATTATTATAGCTTGATAATATCTAGAAATTGGGTCGAATGGGTCTTCTGATTTTTTTCTTTTTCAGAATTGTTTTGGCTATTCTAGTTCTTTAGCCTTGCTATCTATACTTTATTTTAGAATCAGCCTGTCAAACCACAAAAAAAAAGTTTGCTGGAATTTTGATTGAGAGTGTATTGAGTCTATAGATTAAATTGGGGAGAATTGACATCTTTACTGTGTTTATTCTTTGAATTAATGAACAGAGTGTATTTCCATTTAGGTCTTTGTGTTCTTTCATAAGTGTTTTATAGTTTTCAGCATACACATATTTTGTTAGATGTATGCATAACTATTTATTTGTGTGTGTACATGCCCATGCACTATTGTCAATGGTATTTTAAAGTTCAAATTCCTACTCTTCATTGCTGGTATATAGGAATGACTAACTTTTGTATATTGTCCTTGTAGCCTATGAACCTCCTAGAACTAGACTGATCAGTTCTAGTTTCTTTGTAGATTCCTTGAGATTTTCTACCTAGACAATCATGTCATCTGCAAATAGAGGTCATGTGTTCTTTGCATGTAGAAAACTTTTAAAATATTATTTTATAAATTCTTAATTTACCTTCAGCATAGCCCCACCAGCCAAGAATTTGTCAAGCTTTACTTTCTGAGGTTTGTATTATGAAAATAATAGGTATGATGAATTTACCTTTTTAAACTACTCCACTACTCCATCATCAGAAAATTTGGATACACATTTCCCAGGGGTTCATCTCTCCATTGCCATTGAGAATCTTCGCACTAGATTAATACTAATAGTTACTGATACATTTCTACATAAAACATTTTCACTTCAACTAATTTTTGAATTTGATAGTTTGAAGACTATTACAAATATAAACAAATAGTTGTTTTCCAAATATGTCAATCATTCCCTGACTTGTCCACACCTCCTGTAAAGGATTCTGCCACATCTATGACTTCTGGTAAGTGGCTGTGTTGTTTACCACGAACTCATGCCTCTATCCCAACTAATAGGAAGAGAATATCGGGCATCTGTCCTAAGTACAACTAATTAATAGATTGGCTAATTATCTGTGATGTACGTCATGTAGCTTGAAAAGATGAACTAATTCAGGTGCTCTGTGCCAGGAATTTGAACCAGAATCCCAAATGAATTTGCCCAAAATGAGTCCAAAATAGGAAGTTGTAAGGTTTAATTAAGGTGGGCACTGACAAGCTGAAGGAATGTGAGAGCAAAAATGATACATAGCAGTGAGTGAGGAAGACAGACTATAGAGAATGGACAGATGAGCTAAGAGCAGCAGAGGCTGGCAGGTAGGCCAATCCTTGGAGCTCCCTCAGGACCTAATGACCTTCCACTTTTAATCCACATGCATCTTATATTAAACCCTCTTTCTCAAAGTTTGAAACGCAGAACGATCTCTGTCCCTTATATTTGAAGGTTCTACTCAGATTATTCTACAGTGATGAATAAGGAAACAAGAATAAAGGGCAATTTTATGAAGATTAGGTACTAAATAAAGTAGAATTAACCACTAAACTTTACCTCCCTAAGTCAGACAAAATAGTTGGGTCCGTAACAAATAGGGCTCTATTTTTAATGAGTTGGGGGTTAGGGGACTCAATGGCAATCTTGTGAAATGGGGATGCTGCTCCTTTTGTTATGCTCAGGTGGGGCTGAAAAGTCTGTTTCAATCTAAATTGTATACAACCAGTGATCAAGCTAAATTATATAGTGTAGTACTTTTCTGAGTGTCAAAAGTACTTAATTTGATCGATACATACAGACACTTGAGGGTGGAATGGGTGACAACTATTTTCTCTTGCCTTTTATTTCTCGCTAATTGAGGGGCCAAAGGACATATACACAGATTACATGTTTAAGCCAGATCATGTCACTTTCCTATTCCCATCTTACCCTGAGTAAGCCAAAAATCATCTGAGTGGCATCTACAGCATACACAGTCTGGCTGCCTGCTTACCTGACAATTTCCTCGTCTTCTCTCTCTTGCACACACCATTCCAGAGGCCCTGGGCTCCCACCTCAGTCTGCATTTTTTACCTCTGCATGAAATACTTTTTCCTCTCTTTTCCACCTGCATGCTTCAAACATACTGAATACTGTCTAACAGAAAGCACTAAAAATTGGGGGGAACAATCCAATCGACAATTCAATGAAGTAAACAAAAAGGATTAACAATAGAGGCTCAGCCCTCTTCCGGGGCTGTGCTCAGATAGCACTTTCTCAATGCAATTGTTCCCGAACATCCTATTTAAAATCATAACCCACTTCCACTCTCCCTCGTTTCCCTCCAACTACCTCTTCTCCACTTACTTTTTCTCCATAGCACTCGTCACATTCTAATATAAAATATGTTTACTAATTTCTCTTCATGTTTTCAATCTTCCTCCACTGGAATGTGGACGTCAACGGGGCAGGGATTTTCGACTGCTTTGTTCACTGCACCTAGAACAGTGCATGGCACATAATAGGAATTAAATAAATATTTGATAACCATACAACATGCACGTATATCAAAAATTATATAATACTACTAAATAACTGATATCATTTACTGAGAGCCTGTTAAGCATCAGATATTGTGGCAAAGATTTTATACACATAACTTATAATCCTCAAATTAGCTCTGCCAGGTAGGTATAATTATACTCACTTAAATATTTCTAAAAATTCAGTTTGTGATTATCTAACCATTGATTGGGATGAGGAAAGGTGTCTTAATTCAATATATTGAAGATTCCCTCCTGTAGAACATGGTTTTAAGCACTTTTCCCATTACCATGGCCATTGTAAAAGGGAAGCACAAGGTAATAGCAAATTTTATCACTGAAGAGTTTTTAAGTGCAAATAACAGATCCCAGTCTAGTTAGTTTCAGCAGAAAGGAATTTATTAAAAGCTATTGGGTAAGTCACAGAATCTCTGGGAGAGCCAGATAATCAGGTTCGGCAGCTGTTCAGCCAGAAGCAATGCTCAAGTTATAATGACAGACTACTCCAGGGGAGGACAGTCAGCTAAAGTGCCACATGGGGAACAAGCCACATCTTGCAATAAGGGTGCCACTTCTCGACTCCGCCACTGCTGCCTTTGAAGCTCAGTGTCTCTCCACCATCCTCACTGGAAAACAGATACTGCACAGCGTCTGCTTCTTCTCATGGCCTGTTTCAGAATCCAAGTCTGTTGAGTAGTCCCCAGGTCACGTGACTATTCCCTAGCTGTTAGAAAGGATGGAAGACTAAACTCTGGCTACGATCTTCAGGCAATGGGATCCAATACATAAAACTTACCAAACATAGGATTTCCAAAAGATGCTAGCCACAAACATAACCAGTACCCATTACAAATAGCAACAAAATTTAGGTTTAAAATAGATGAAGGTAATTTTTCACTACTAGGTATGACTTGGGCAATGTTTAATTTCTAGTATTGTTCAATGTTTTCTACTTAAACTACAGTAAAGTATCTAAGACACTGAATGATAAGCCCCCCTCCTCATATAACACCTTTCTGGTAATGACATCAGTAAGAAACAATCTTTCTACTGATACAAGAGGCAGAACCATAACAGTGTTTACCAATAAGGGAAGACCATGAGAATACAGTCCCTCACCAAGGACACAGAACTGGTCTAGCACACATGTTGCTCATTCAAATGTCTATAGCAAGACATATTGAAAAACAAACCCATTGTTTTAAATTTTCTAATTAATAGTTAATTGAATAGCATGTTTCCAAAGAGAATCACCCTTGAGGAATTCGTGTTTCAAATAAAATAAAAAATTCCTAATGTTTCTTGTGGGGTTCATATGAGTTTTCCCTATAAGGACTGTAATTTTAGGAAGATTAGTAAAAATAAAAATCTATTTTTAAAACTTTCTGGTTGTTCAAGTATTCTTCTTGACTAAAAGAAGGTTTAAAGATAAGTATCATAGGTAAATATGTGAAAATAAATCTAAATATTTCAAATATATACACATATATATTATCCTCCCAGCTCAACAACAGAATGCCATAACACCTTTTAAATATTTAGACCAGGTTTAATTTTTATTTTATGCTCTATGATGTAAAAATTCACTTGTATTCCCTGGACTCTTCAAAACACAGGTGATAAGCCTTTAAAAGGGAGGTGGGGGGACCTATATGAGAATGCCCTTTGAGTGAAATTCAGGAAAAATAATCCCATTAAAATTACACCTAGAGTTGGCAGACATCGTTTTCAGCAAAAAAAGGTATTATAAAAACAAATTAGCTTAACTAGATCACAAGGGCTATGCTGTACATTTGTGTTAGAAAACAACTGAAGATGAGGTGGTGATTTTAAATAAACTGTTATCACATGCAGGTGATTTTGAAAAACATAACCCTCTCTATTTTTTTAAAGATTATAAAGGTAATATATATTCATTTAAAAATTGGCAATATAAAAAATATAAAGAAAATATAACATCAAAAATTCTTCCAGTAGAAAGAAGCATAATATATTGAGGAATATATTTCAAGCCTTTTATCTGTGTAGTTCTTTACATAATTGGAATCATATTTTATACACATTGCACTACTTTAGGCTAGGTTTTTGTCTCAGTAATGAAACATGACCTTGTTATGCCATTAAAAATTATTTGAAAGTGCTTTGTTAACGTATTAATTTTTATCACTACAAAAAACAGTACTATTAAATATGTTCTGCTTAAGTATTTTTCTATACTTCAGATTAACCTCCTCAACAAGAAGTACATCTTAGAAGTAAAATTACTAGGTTATGAGGCATGAGTATTTTAAAGGCTTTTATATTAAATTTAGTCGACTTTTTCAAAAAGTGTTATCAATTTGTGTCCACCATCAGTGGATAAGTGCCTTCATCTTAATGCCCCATGGCAGTTTTCAGTTTTATTATAATTTATGATTGCTGATTTGATGAACGAAAATCAGCATTTCATAGTTGAGTATACTCACCATTACTAGCAACCTCCTATTCCCAGCCTTCTTGTTGCACATTCAAAATAGGCACAGAAACTGAGGTTTCTGGGCAGAGAGAGAAAAGATGACAGTGAAGGTGAAGAGTTATGTGACATAAGATTGAACAGGTGGAATCATAGGTAACTTTTACTCAGCGTGGCTTGTCCTTAGTCCTCAGGACAGCTGAAGTCGTTCATATTTTACGGCTCTGACGGACCCCAGTGCACACACATCCTTGCCACTGCCACTTGCCTTTTCCCAATAAAAGGTAGCGCAGCTCTCGCTCATGTTCTACCAGGTTCCCCTTAAGCATTAGGACAGGGCAGAAAAAAAGAAAATAGGAAATGGTCAGCTGTATAACTTGGGGTGATAAGAGAGAAGCTCCATCTTCAAGTCTTGGGCAGTATTTTCTTGGCACCTTTATAACAAAAAAGTTCCATTAAAATGAATTCTTCCTGGGGCTGGCCCGCTGGAGTAGTGGTTAAGTTCACATGCTCCACTTTGGTGGTCCGGGAACCAAGGCACCACTCGTCAAGCCATGATGTGGCGGCGTCCCACATATAGAGAAAGACGGGCACAGATGTTAGCCCAGAGCCAGTCTTCCTCAGCAAAAAGAGGATTGGCAATGGATGTCAGCTCAGGGCTAATCTTCCTCACACACACACAAAAATGAATTCTTTTTGTCCTAAGTTGTAATTGTCCATTTACATATCAGCTTCTCCAAATAAATTATATCAACTTTAGGGCAGGGACTTAATTACATCTTATTTATTTCTCTTGATTCCTAGCATTTCATGGAATAAAGACCCTATCAAGCATCTGTTAAATGTTTATAGCTTTAGCTTTGTGCATTCTCCATTAGTTGGTCTAACCATTTATTTAGCTCCTATTTAAATAGATGTCATTCTCAAATGTTAGATAATGTTAAGCCAGGCTAGATGATTGAAAAAAAAATCCTTATCTTAAAGGATATAGATTATAACTGTTGTACAACTAAGATGAAATGTTAAATAGTACAAGGAATATTTGGTAATGTGCATGAGTAATATGTTTGAGATGCATAATTTTGCTAACAAAATACTGTGAGGTAAATGTTAAATTATCTATCAATTACTACCACACAGGTGCTTGAAATGAGCTAGGCTAGGTTTTTAAGAAATCAACATATGGATTATGAAAATCACAATAAAACAAACAAAAACTATCTCTTAAAAATCTCTGTAACTTCATGTTATCAAAAAAAAAAAAAATCATACCTATACTGCTGAGAGGCCTTTAAGACAATTGGAGGCTCATAATATTAAAATATCCAAAAGCACCCCCTAGTGGCCAAAAAGCGATTCACATATAAGACAACAAAATTGTATATAAATAATGAGTATCCTGACAATATTTAACTGAAAAATTTCTAAATGAGAATAAAAATGAGTGTGGCTGTCATTAACTTTGTTTTAATGATTCTGCACTGCTCTATTCAATAATATAGTCCGTTGGAAAAATTAACCTTAGTACTAAAAATATACTTACCATATAAAATACATATATTTGCAACGCAAATAGACACCACAGTTCTGCTGACTCTTTGTAGCTGTTTGTCTATTATTTTTTCATTCCCTGAGCTTCTACTCATGGCAGCAGCGTTTACCTCTAGCCTAAGGAAAACTGAGTACAGTTAAACATGCCTAATCTGATCATATTTTCACTAGAGACAGCTCCTGTTTAAAATATTAAATATAATGGTTTAAATCATTAAGTATTCATCACACTTTTTGCCATTAAACTAATATTACCTAATTAGAAATATCCATAATGTTTCCTATCAACCTTGACTTCACTGTTTTCAAGTGCTAAATTTTATTGGCTATGAAGAGAATGTTTCTTGTGCCTTAAAAATCTTGTGGTGAAACATATTTATAATAGTTTGAGGTCATAAACACTTCAATAAAACAGTAATAATTTATTTAAAAGCTGATGTCACAAAAACTGCCAATGATAAGCTACTTTCTCATCAAAAAATTTGTATTTTGACTTCGAATATTTTCTTTATGTTTCAGTTTGTTCCCATCTTTTCACCTATGTCTGGCTAAAAGATAAAATGTCAATGAAAACCAACTAGCGTTTTTTTGCTTCATGTCTTTATTGAATAGGTTCAAAATGAAGATATTATTTGTAATAAAAAAACAGAGTGAACAAGAGACAACAGCAGCCATAATAATCTTACTTTTTTAAGCTAATAACTTTCAGAATAATATATAAGCAATTTTTACATTTTAATTTAAGCTTACAATCTTTTTTTTAATTCTACAACACTGGCAAATACTTGTGAAAATAAATAAAAATAAAATAAATGATGCATCGAACTAGGAAAATTTCTTAAAAACCAAGCTATTGCACAACAAATCAACATGAGAATACTATATGCAAGTAATACAGAAATGTATTTAAATACATTGTCACAACATGTTTCATAATTCATAAATATATTTCACCTACTGTTTATAATAATCTCTGGGTTCTGGAATTGAATGACTTCTTACCAACTCGTTTTCTATGTAGTACATTATAACATTTATTTGCTACTGTGAAATGCAGTGAGAAACAAACATGTGCCACTTTTTAATTTAAGCTCATTTATCTATCCCTTCCCGGGGCAGACAAAAATTATGTGGTCTTAAAAAAATACTTGAAAGAAAATAGTGCTCAGTTCTAAATAAAACAAAATTTTAAAGTTCTGCATATAATTTATAACAATTAGGACAGAAGAACATAAATTACTGAAACAGAAATCTAATATTATTCTCCTAAATTTATTACAGCTTATTCTAATTGATGGACTGTTTTTTTGACCATGATGACTAAATAAAGACAACCAGAAAAAAAGATTAATAAAAATTCAGGAAAGAAACTATAAGGTAAGTAAAATGACAATTCCTATTACCACTAAGTTTGTTTCCCCTGCCTCAACAAAAACAAAAAAACCCCAAAAAACTAATGAATAAAATTATAAAGTATAAGCATAAATAAATTTCAGAGAAAATTATGACACCAATTCCTACACTGATCCTTACAGTGGATCAGAATCATAAGAAACTAGAAATTGCCTATAAAAGATTTGCTTGTACCTTTACAATACAATCAAAAGCTCTGTTAGGTTTGATTCAACAGAAATGACTACTGACTTACTGAATATGGCTGCACCAGCAAAGACAGATTTCTACTACTAAATACCATGTTACACTGAAAGTGACAATGATTAAAAGCTGTATTCTAGTCAAAGTTAGAGTATAATTAAATTTTTGTGAATGTTTAATTACATAATAAGTCAGCTATGCATTAAAGCAATGCATTTTCAGTGGCTTTTTATTGTGATGTGAATGGTGTTTCATCATTAAACATAAAAGAAAACGTGAGTAGGAAAACTTAGATATTCTTTTAACCTACTCATAACTACATCTAACTACAAGGGACTAAAATGCAAATACTTTTTACCTGCATGCCCTGCACTAATGATTAATTACCAAAGTTATTATTTATTAGGTGATGTGGTTTGTATTAAAATAATTTCTTCTAAATTCAGATAGAAATAAACATGAAAGATTTTGCAAGGAATTTTGAGCATCTTATACTAATAATTACATTTTCGAACTGCAAAAAACAAAACTACTCTTTAGACGTGAGGTTATGGAAAAAGAAAGAAAAAAAGTGAAATTTGGAGACACAATTGGAAGTAGAAAGAATATATGTTCAACCAATACACACAGAAGTAAAAAAATCATTCAGTTATAACTAGACTAAGAAACATCTGTATTTTCAGCCGTGTGTTTCTGAAAAGAAAACTGCATAATTACATTTTCAAAGAATGAGTAAAGATTTTTAAATTACATAATTAATAATACACCAAGTAAAGGGCAACATAAACCTTAGGGTTTTTTTCTGTCTTTTTTTTGATATGAATAAAATTCTTTGTGGGAGAGCTCTACAAGAAAATGACCTCACATAACTAATTGTAACTAAAAATATTCTCTTCAATTCCAAAATTCCGAGCATCCCATCCTATTATGGTACTATCTGAAAATAGGCACCAATAATAAAAATGTTTATTCTGATTTTTTGCTCAAAGGAATGATCATCCTAAACCTTTGAGGGCTAAGCAGCAGCGTTTGCGAGTCTGTGGAAGCATACTTATTGTGCTTTAACAACAACAACAAATACCTAAGTTAGTGATTCCACTTGAAATTATTTTCTGACAGATTAAGTGAATATTTCCTTGAATGGCACAGTTTGGGGTATCAGGTATTTATTATATACAGTATATGTACACATATATATATACACACACATTACAGACCCAAAAGATTATGCTCCAAAAATTGCTGAAAAACGTATTTTGAACAATTTTAGCAGAAAAGAACTAGAGGAAGCGCTCTAGCTGGCCAAGCAGCAATAGTCATAAAACTCTGGACTCAGCTCTTTTTTTGGGGGGATTTTGTTCACAGAACCATTCTTCGAACGCCACATTCACAGCAGAACTTTGCCCATTCTACAGGGTATTTAGTCCCACACTCGTGGCAGAATTTTGGTAAGTGTCCAGATGAGTTTCCTTCAATGCCTTTAATGTTTCCGCCATTAAGTGAAGATATATAGTCTCCATCCGGCCTGAGGAAGTACAGAAAAGAAATGGAAACACAAAGTTCACATAACCCTTGGGAAACAGGACATAATATTAAGTATAACTAAAAGCTTCCTTAATCTCATTTTTAATATTCTTCCAGTTCAGATAAAAAAAACAATCTCTTTTAGGAAATACTGAAATTCTAAATGTTGTCTTTGGCATTCTATTTGCCCCTGTTAGGAGAATTCTCCATGAGCACATGCAGCCGCGCCTTCCATCAGCTCTATGTACTTGGCATTTACTACAACGGCAACAGGAGGAAAATTTATAGTGTCCTTTCTGCAAAACCATCTATGAAGAGAGAACTGGAACCCAGCACTGAGGAAGACGGAGATGTTCCGGTTCCCAGGTCTCCCTCATTGGTCACAAGGACTGTAGGTTGAGACTCCTAGTACTTCTTTCATTATTTATTTTAATCGCATTATTAAATTATATTAAATTATTGTGATGCAATAAATGCTCAACAAGCCCTTATACATGCCCTGGCAGAGTGGGCCTTATTAACAACATAGCAACGAAAGTAAAATAGATGTCAGAAGAACTACATACTATAACAACAGTTTTAGAGCAAAATGCTTGAGATTATAAAGGTTTCATCAGAAAAGCCAATCATTGAGGAAATTCAGCTTCTACTGATGAAACACTAATTAACTAGAAGAACAGACATTTGATTCCCATAAGAACATCTTTACATTTCCTCCTGGCATGTGTTCTTCCGAGAACATGATATTTACTTTAAAGTTACCATAAAGAGAATTCAATTGCTGGTGTCATATAAGCATGATGCCATTGAAAAAAATTTTTCTTTTATCTCTAGAGGTAGCCATTGGAGAATTCTAGGTGCTCCCCAGTCTAGATGCTTCTTTCCTGCAGGCAGTTTAAGAGTGATAAAGAATCACTGGACTTTCTGATAAAACCCACTGGGGATCTAAAAGTTATGCTGATGAAAATAAGAGCATATGTCAGTATTTTACAGGCCTGGAAGGTTCTTTCTCCTTTCAGTCCCACTAGAGACAGGCTGTAGAATTACTAGGATCTCCAGCATCAAGAAGCATACCCACTTAGATATTGAGAGCAAATTTATAGCTATCAGAATAATCTTTTCAAACCACAAAGAATATAATGAATTAGAAGACATAACCCCAATCAAGGAAGAATGTCATGGGAAAATAAGCCAATTTTATTGTCAATGAAATGTATAAGAATTACTTTAAAAGAAAAGATCATTTCAACACTGCATATGGCAATTTAAGGAAATCAACACTCATACCAACATTAATAAGTATTCATAAAATATCAAAACTTCAACTTAACTAGATACTGCCAGATTTCTCTATATAGTGGTTGGCAAATTTATACTCCCACTGGCAGCATATGAGGGTTCTCAATGTCACAGGTTTTTAACACAATTTGCACTTTCAAGAGTTTTTCATTTTTGCTTATCTGATGGGAATAAAATGGTATCCTACTGCAAATATACAAACTCCTGACTGCTTGTCAGGCTGAACACCTTGTCACACTTTTTTGCCATTTGGATTTCTACTATTGTGAACTGCCTATTCCCCACCCTTCTCCATCCCCCCACCAAAACCCACCCATTTTTCTACTGCGTGCCTTCATTTTTAAAATTTTCTTTGTCGAAATTTCCCAGATATCCTGGATAAAAGTCCTGGAATTTTTTAGTTTATATATATAGTGTATCCTCTTCCAATCTGGCACGCTGTTTCACTTTATCCCTGGAGTCTTTTGAAGCACTAGGTTTTCATTGTATTACGATCAAATACATCAATCAGTCTCTTGCTGTACAACTCGTATTTGCTAAATTACTTAAGAAATTCTTTCCTCAGATGATAATGAGACTTCTCTATTTTATTCTGAAGTCTTTATAGCTTTCCAGTCCCCATTTAGGTCTTTAATTTACTTGTAGCTTATTTTTTTTATACGTGATATAAGGTAAGTAGAAAATTTTTCTCAACATGGATATCCAACAGTCCCACCACTCCCCACTCCCCAGATCTGCATTGCTACCTCTGAAATTTCCAGTTATTTGTGGGACTGGGTTCTTTTTTTAACCACTGCATTCTGATCCACTGTTCTATTTGTCTATCCTTGAATCAGTATCGGACTGTCTTCCCTACTATAGCCTCATAAATCATTCATGCATCATTTTTTAGCCTGGCTAATTTTAGGCTTTTGTTCTTCATTTACATTTTGAAAACAACTTGTCAAGATTCATGAATTTTATTTGAAAATTGCACTGAATTTTTACATTGATTTAGGAGAGAACAGATAGCTTTACGAGATAGCTTTATGATGTTGAATTTTCTATTATATGAAGAAGGTATATTTTTCCATTTAGGTTTTCTTTAATATCTTTGAAGTTTTGTAATTTTCTCCATCAAAATTACAGTTTTTGCTTAGATTTTAAACTGATTCCTATGTACCTTGAATTTGTGTTTGTGTATGGGTATTTCTAAAAAAAATGTTGCTGATAAAAAGACTGTAATAATTTTCAGTATACTGATATCAAATCCAGCAAATTTACTAAAAGACTTCATTATTATTTATTCATTCGTTTGTCTTTTTTGGGTGTTCTACATATAATCACATAATAACAATATTGTGTCTTTATTTCTATGTCTTGTAATTTTAGTTTTTTTTTCTTGTTTTACTATACTAGCTAGATATTCTATTAAAACAGAAATGATTATAGCTGACATTCTTGTGTTATTTCTGCTTTTAAAGAAAATGCTTCTTACATGTCACCATTAAATATGAAGACTGATGTAGGGTTCTAGTAAATACATTTTGTTGATTTAATAACATTCCCTTCTATTCCTAATTTTCTAAGAACTTTTTTAAAAATCAAGAATAGGTGGTGAATCTTACTGAATATCTTTTATATACATAAATATATAAAATATATAAATGTGTGTGTATATATATTAAAATGACCAATATATTTTAATCCTTTAATCTGTTGATGTGATAAATTATATTAATAGACTTCCTAACATTAAATCAATCTTATTTTCTGGGATAAATCTGAAGTGTCATGACTTTCATGTTTGTGGATTCAATTCGCTAAAATTCTTGGATATTTTTACTTGTATTTTCAAGTTTATAAGTACAACTGATTACAATTTTACATTCTTTTATCAGTCTGGGTATTAAGGTTTTACGAAACATTTAAAAGAAGTTGAGGAATGTTGTTTTTCACTTCCCTCCCCTGGAATATTTTGGTAGAATTTATCATGTAAAACAATCATGAGCCCATTCTGTGTGTGTGTGCACGTGTGTGCATGCGTGCACGTGTGTGATGAGGAGGCAGGGGTAGTTTGTTATTTACTGATTCGATTTCTTTAATAACTATAAGCCTATATAGTTTTCTAGTTCATTTGAAATCAGTTTTCATAAGTCACATTTTTCTAGGAAATTGTGAATTTCACCTAAGTTACTGACATAAAATACTTATAATTTTAAATCTCTGCTGCATCTGTAGTTACATCCCTCTTTTCATTCTGAATATTATTTGTACCTTCCCTCCTTTTTGTTGATCAATCTTGAGAGAAGTTTGCTTTATCATTTTAAATGAACCAAATTTTTCACTTTGTTTATCCTCTTCACGTATTACTCACTCATTCCCATTAAAAAAACATTTACTGAGATCCTGGTTTACGTCAAGTACTCCTCTTGAGCCTGGAGACAGAGCAGTAACAAAACAGATAAAAATTCCTGCGCTTAGGGAGCTCACAGTTTTGCAGAGAAGACAAGACACAGCGTAGATAACATCTACAGCAGGTCACAGGCTAAACAATAAAGCACAGCGGGACACAGAGCATGGGGCAGCGTGCGAGGGTCCAGAGCCATGAGGACTGAGGACCGGGATGAAAGAAGAGTCTGGAGCGTGTTGTGACAGCTAAGTAAATTAGAACACAGGGCCTAACAAATTCAACCTGCCCCGGGCCGGCCCAGTGGCGCAAGTGGTTAAGTGCACACGGTCTGCTGCGGCGGCCCGGGGTTTGCCGGTTCAGATCCCGGGCACGCACCGATGCACCGCTTGGCAGGCCATGCTCTGGCGGTGTCCCATACAAAGTGGAGGAGGATGTTAGCCCAGGGCCAGTCTTACTCAGCAAAAAAGAGGAGCATTGGCAGATGTTAGCACAGGGCTAATCTTCCTCACACACACAAAAAAATTTCAACCTGCTGACAGTACTGATGGGAATCTGAGTTAACTGAAGGTGAAGTCTCACCCCGAGTTCTGAAGCTCCCTCTCCACTCCTGTCAACAACGATGCAGAAGCCAGGACCCCAATGGTCTCATCAGGATCTCAAGCAGCTGCCAAGCACCACCCCGGAGGGAGCTCCTACTTGACCACCAGTTGTTTCCTTAATGTTCTCTATTATCATCTTTTTATTTCATTAGTTTGTTTTATCTTTATTATTTCATACAGTCAGTATTAGCTGAGATTTATTTAAGTAATTACCAATTTCTTTGTTCACCATTCCTCCTTGCAAAGTTCCTCCACTGGTCACTTTCCTTTTTCCTAAAGTACAGTCTTTGGATGTTCCTTTAGTCATGGTCTATAGACAGTAAATTTTCTCAATTTTTTTTGTCTGAAAATAACTATTTCATTCTCATTCTTGGAATGATAATTTAGCTCAGCGGTTCACAAAGTGACGTCCTCAATCTGGCAGCATCAGCATCTTCTGAGAACTTACTATAAATGCTGAATCTTATGCCCCACTTCAGATCTACTGCATCAGAAATCCTGGGCTGGGGCCAACAAGCTGTGTTATAATTAGCGCTCCAAGCGATTCTGATGCACTTTCAGGTTTGAGGACCACTGGCTTAGTTGGTACACAAGCAAAGGTCAGCAGTGACTCCCCTCAGCACTCTGACCGTGCCGATTCCATCGTCTTTGGGCCCCAAGTGCTGCAGGCGAGCTGTGTACTATCTGGGTAATCCTCACGTTGTCTAAGTCATGTCATTTTCTGTCTGGCTGCTTTTAAGATCTTCTCATTGTCTGTCTTCTCAAGTTGCATCACAATGCATCTTCATGTTGTTTGCATTTTATTTATCCTGCTTGGGATTGTTGTTCTTTGATTCTGAGAACTCACGTTTTTCATTAATCCTGGAATATTCTCAGTTATTAACTCTTCGAATGATGTCTCTCATTCACTCTATTTTGTTCTTTTGACCTCTGATTCAATAAATCTTAGACCTTATTTTACCACCCATGATTTTTAATCTCTTTCACATCTTTCATCTCTCTTGGGACTACATTCTGGATAATGCCTTTAAATCTACCCTCTAGTTAACTTCTCTCTTCTTCAGCTCTGTCTAATCTACAATTTAAACCATCCCTTGGGATTTTGGGTTTTTTCCTTATATTAAGTTCTGTTTGGTTCTTTTGTAAAGATGCTCTAATCTTTTTGTGATAGAATATTGTCATTGTTAATGATTCCAATTCTCTCTTCCTATTTCTTTAAATACTTTAAACAGACATTTTATAAGCAATGTCTGATGATTTCAGTATCTTAAGTAATGGGCACTGGGGTTTGTTTTATGCTAACGCTCACTCACTCACTCATGATTGCTTGTTTCTTTGTATAGTTTGGAATTTCCACGTGTCTTTTGGAATTCAGAATTGCAAGCTCATGTTTGCTCACCTGAGAGAATCAGGAAGCCTGGGTTAAGAGTATTTCACACCAGAGACGATTTGCTTTTGCTTTTACAGGCTCCAAGGGAGCTACTAAACCAAGACTATCCAAGTTATTTTTCCAGTTAAGAATTTCTTAGAATAATGCAGATATTGTACTTTCAAACCTTAAACTCATGTGAAGGTGAGCCTATAGTTATGAATTACTAGGGGAACTCTTGCATTCCTCTGAGCCATGGCTGAGACAAACAAGTTTCCTTGGGGTCTCCTAGTCCTGGTTGGTGGAATTTTTTTTTCCTAACCCATCCTTTCACTGAGAGATAACCCTTTGAGTATTGTGAGAAAAGGGCTAACAGAACTCTTTCTCCTTTCCTGTGGACACATTTGACATTGGGATAAGTTCCTAGCTCTGTTTAATGAAAACCTAATAAAGGTGGAACGCCAGCTGTGTTTCCAGGCAATAGTGCTTATACGTAGTCCACTGAAACTGGACATACCCCTCAGGACAACCTGGAGGCTATGTTTACGGGACTGTTATGAGAGATATTGGTTCCCTGTGGGTACACAGAATTTCTAATTATAAACCGTTCCTACACCCACCTATGAGATTCTGTTCTCTTCACCTAAGCTGTCACCTGGAAGGCCAAAGACTAGGCTCAGGACTGCGGCAGGGGCTTCCACGAAAGAGAAACACCTGATGCTGCCCTGCTGTTGTTCCATATTTCCTGTAAATAACTCCAATGCCAAACGTAACATATTGTCACGTGAGTATCTCTAGCTGAGCCTAAGATGGCCCCTTGGAGGGCATTTCAAGAGTCCTGGCTTAGAGCAAGAGGCACAGGAGGAGGGAAGAGAAAGTTGACTTTCTAACCCTCCACTTTGTACAAGCCCAAAAAATCAACTCCTCTCTCCCACAAAGAAATTAAAACCCAAGCCTCTAAGTAGTGAAGATCAGTCAAAATCTTAAATGTAGCTGCAGTGTCAGGATTAATTTACCAATTTGACCTCTAGTTTCCTTTATATTTTTGTCCTGTTTCTCTAACTTTTCTGAGAGCTAAGCTATACACTCAAAAGGATATTTGTTCCATTTTATCCAGCATTTCTAGGTGTTTTTGGACCTAGGAAACGTCCAGGAAATCTAGTCTATTATACTTCAGAAAAAGAAGTCTCTAACATTTTTTCATCTACTATGGTTATAATTATTTCTATCTGGAATGGGGGGATAGGATAGTAAGGGTAAGTTAGGTGAGCAAGGGGCTTCCCATCACATATCAACCATCTAAAGAGAAAGAAGGAAAACCAAAGAAGAACCCAAATTTGTTTTTTAATGTGAGTTTTGCCCCTGCCTGTTCACACTTCTTTTGTCTACCTCTTTGGAAAGACAAGATGATCTTTTCATTCAAGTATACGTATTTATTAAATTCTCCATTCTATAAGAGAATGTTAATACTATATTCAGCCTTGATTCAAAACACATGCCTCCAGACATAAACAACACAGTACAACCACACTCCAGGACTTCGAGAAACACATGCTCACTTTTTTGATATTTAACACGTATCAAAACCTCAGCTGAGACAAACAGTATTTACTAAAGAATCTAGCTAGAAAGATAGCAATTCCTCTATTCCTCTATGGTTCTCAGCCTTTGTTATATGTAAGCAACACTTAAAACTTCTTAAATGGCAGATGCCCAGATCCCACTCTCCAAACCAAAGAAATCAAAATCTCAGGGACAGACCTGGACATGTTCATTTTTAGAAAGCTCCACGGGCGCTTCTGATGGCAACCAGGATTGAGAGCTAATATCTTAGATACTTGAAAATCTATCCTTGGATTACATCTGAATAACAGATAGCTGTATACGTTATACACATACAACACAAGCAGACAATACACGTACTTACACATAACATACACACACCCCACAACTGTTTTTTGTGGATCATAGGACGTCATGTTATAGGCCTGCATTGAGGGCATCTTAAGAAAACACCCTATGAGATTCATCCCCATATTTACGGTAGGGATGTTAATTAAAAAGTTATCCATTGAATTATTCAGTGCCTCTTTATGAGAATTCACAGGAGAACTTTTGGGGCCTCAGGACTCGTTGTGCTTTCACAGAGAAACTGATTTATTTTTCCTTTTTAGACAACATGAATTATGTAATTAACTGCTCCTATCTTCCCCTATACTCTGGCTGCTACAAGTCTAGACCCCAACTTGTGGCTCCTGGCTAGCCTATATACAGGGTCTCATGACACATATTTTGTGGACTAACTTCATTCCTTTTTTTCATTGTATCTTTTAATTCTCATTTTCCCTTTTTCTATTCTTCTTTCATTTTTAAAAATATTGTATGTCACTGTACGTTATGGATTTATCTATCTTGTCTTAAAACTTTCCAGAATAAGTTGGGATACATATAAAAAGTAAATATATATAACTGAGATGATTTCATTATATGCTTAAAAACAGTGAATGTACAAGTCATGCAAATACTGTGACAGATTAGAAAGGGAAGTACATGGATAATCACAACCTTAGCAGGGAGTTTAAATGTATTAAAATGCTGCTGAAAATTATAATAGCAGTGGTTTAAAGGGTGTATTATTCAACACTTGGAGGTAAAAATAACTATGTTGCAGTTAAAAGAAAGACACAAAAAACACAAATGAAACCAGTGGAACTGAACAAATTGTCTTTGAGCATTTATAACAATAATTATAACTACAAGGTATAGGAAAATATTATTTATGTACAAACTATTTCTTTAGTGTACAACTTAAAAGCCAGATTAAATCATATAGCAAAGAAAGTATCAGATTTTCTATAAATAGCCTGATATATATTTTTGTATATGGTGCTTGGAAAACTACATATACTCATTTTTATTTTGGTTATTAGAATATCAGAGTTAAACATACCTGGCTATGTAGCTATCAGTATATGTTTTTCTTTTGCTCATAAGCACACCTGAGGCAGGATTTCGTGCCAAACTGGGTGGTGTGGTATTTCGAGGTTTGATGTTAGCTCTAGAAGACAGAAAGAGATGGCATAATGAAAAACTATTGACTAGTAAGCATTTATTTCTCAAGTTGCTTATCTGCATAATTAGAAAAATAATTAGAAGCTGTGGAGAGGTAAATTCAAAAGATTAACATCAAATAATTATTTTAAATCTGAAAACAATAGTAGTTAATACTAAGGATAAACCAAAGCATTTTGCATTCACTAACAGTATCCTGATGGTACATAAAATCAATTAAAATATATATATATATATATATGCTTTATATGAAATTTATAAGTTAATCATTCTGAAAGGCTTCGAGTTTTTTAAAGTTTAAAATCTATAGTTCCCTCCAAATAGACGTGTTTTATTAAATGCCTACAAGTAACTGTTAAATAATATGTTTAACACCTGAGATGTGGTTAAAAAAATAGCTAACCACTTTAAGAAGATAATATTCAATATATGACAGTCTGTTCTTGGAAACAGCAACTAAAATAAATAGGTTAATATGATTTTCCCTTTAAAGATTTAATTTCACCAACTACACAGCCTGAGCTATCTGGTATCAGTAGAGAAGGAGCTCTGGTTTGATCATCACTGAATTCCCTTTCTGAAACTTGAGGAATCAAAGAAAGCTTAGAGGGCTATATGATGGTATAACGGTAGAAGCATAGGCTTTGGGATTCAGATGAATCTGGATTCAAATCCCAACTGCTACTGATCAAGTTTGTTATAGCGATCAACCTGCTGAGCCCAAATTCCCTCATTTATAAAACGTGACCATCACTTATCTTATAGGCAGTTATGAGACATAAATTGCAATTTATACAAACATTTAGCATAGTTGATGATGATGATACTATTATTACTACTATGGCTATTGCTACTACTACAAGTTAACATTTACATAATGGTGCTTACTACATTTGGTATAGCTACATTTCTAATTGCTTTCACATATAAACTTATTTAATCCTCATAATAATCCTATGAAGTAGGTAGAATTAATAACTCCATTTTATAAATGAGGCAACAGAGATAGTAACTCACCAAGGTGACACGGCCAGCATGTTGCTGAACCAGGGGCCAGATGTTTAATCAAATTTTAGTTCCCTCCCCCCAGAGATTTAGTCAAATCTGTTCATTTCAGAGATAAGCAATGTTATGTTGTACAAACAAGCAGAATACTTTTTAAAATTCCTTTAGATTGGAAGTTCTTAAACTTTGGCTAAAATTCTTCCTCCTCTACTAGTACAGCAAAACTGGAGAGAGTCTCCTAATATTTTAGATAGCTACCTCCAAAATACATGGAGGTAATAACAACATCTACTATTTTTCAATAAATACACTACATGTCAAATACAATGCTAGGTACTATACATACTTCACTGCTTCCTCTTCACAGAATCTCAGAAGGTATTATTCCCATTTTAAAGTTGAAGAAACTCATATTCAGAGAGAATAAGTAAGTTGCAAAGCTATTATGTGGCCAGAGTACTTGAACTTGAATTTAGGTGGGTTGTATTACAATTCTTATATTCAAATATGCAATGCTGTCATTCAAAGAGGGGCTGCTTTGAACAGTTACTTTAAATTATTTCTAAGCTTCGACGAGTGAAGAACCACCTTGGTGCATAGACGGGTTACCCTGGACCTCTTCAAACGGCCATGAAGTGTCCATCCATGAGGTGTATTTTGAAGGTGTATCTACGCTACTTTATATGGCCCCTCGAGGGATGTTGCAGAACTGCGACAGTGCCTTTTTAGAAATACGTTCTCTAAAAAATCACTGCCAAAAAATGGCAGTTCCTCCAGTGAGAGTCATAAGAACAGGAAGGACACTCTTTTTTTTGGTTCTGGAACAAATTTTCTTAGAAATCCTATCACCTTCATATAATATGTACATGAGATATGCAGACAATACAAACACAGCTTATCACATATTTTTAGTAATGTCTTCTAAGACATGGAATTTGAATATCAAAAACCACTCTTAAGAGATTGAAAAGAACTGTCTTGATTGGTACTTAAAACATGTTGCCCTAGGGGCCATCCTGGTGGCGTAGTGGGTTAAGTGTGTGGGTTAAGTGTGCGGGCTCCGCTTCACAGGCCTGGGATTCGCAGGTTTAGATCCCAGGAGCGGACCTACCCACCGCTTACCAAGCCATGCTGCAGCAGGCGTCCCACATATAAAGTAAAGGAAGAATGGGCAGAGATGTTAGCCCAGGGCCAATCTTCCTCAGCAAAATGAGGAGGATTGGCAACAGATGCTAGCTCAGGGCTAATCTTCCTCACCAAAAAAAAAAAAACCCAAAAAACCCCACACATATTGCCCTAGTTTCACATGGCCAAGACATTTTTCTTCCTGGTTAGAATCGGAATAACCTACTCTTATTCTGTATCTGCTTGCTATAGTACAAGCAATAATAAAAGAAAATTTAATTTTGGAATTAAATTTAATCTACACTTAATCTACCTTACTGCTAGTCAATGTTTCTCTGAGATCTGCTTCAGAGAGTACAGACAGCAGTAGTAGCACAAAAAAAAATGGCTCAGGGCCCAAATTCTTCCTTTTAGGATTTATCACTAACTACTCAAAAATCACACATGGCTGCTGCTAATACCTTCACGACTTCTTCCAACTTTATGTTACTGTAAATCTAGTTACATTTATTATTACTTTTCATACATGGTAAAAGAACGTTCCAGTAGGCCTTGGTTTAAAAATTAGCTAAGGGAACTGTGTTTAACAATATATTTTTCAACTTTAATAAGTAATTTGTTAGACCCTAATTTCATCATTTTCAAACCAGAAGGCTAGACTTGGTATGGGGGCCCAAACTAGTACGCCTTGAAGACTTACGTGGAGGAGTTCCAAAGTGACTGCCATTGCCACACGTGCCTCTCTTCTCAGTTTGCTAAGGCAGTAACAAATGTCTGAATGTTTTCTAAGATCCTTTTTCCTGCCTTTTTATAATAATTCATCATCTGCTTAACTAAAAGGTAATCCAGCAATATTAAATAATACATGTGGCATAATATTCCCTCTACTCTTCTTTTCAAAAATATTACTACTAAAGAAAAAGCTTCATGAAAAAAACAATTACTGAAGGTGACTATTTCAACCCTTTAAAAATTAAAATTGAACAGAATAAAATGTATACTCTAAAAAAAGCCATTATTTGGGACGACAGAAATGTTCACCAAAAATCAAAGTGTTTTAAGTCCTAGAAGATTATCTAGCACTTCTTGGATTAAAAATGATTTAAATAACATTTTTTAAGTATAGGAATATACAAGTTTATAGTATTCAATTATAGAAAGCCTTTAAGGAAATATCTGAAAAAGATTAACCAAACTAAGTTACAAGTACTTACTTGGAAATGGGTAATAACTCATGTCTTTTGGTGGCACTGTCTGATTGTGTATCACTGTCATACAACCTTTGCACATGTCTTCCAGTTCGAAGTGGAGGGCCTAACTTGTCCATCTTACTATTAAAATATATAAAGGTGTACCCATAAGGAGATTGCTACTATTTGTTTCTTTATATAAAATTTTTTTTTAAAAAGACATTATTCTGGTTCATCAGAAATCCACCCCACAAGCTGTTAATTATCTGACTGCCAATGTAAGACAACTAACATCAAAAAGAATCCTCACACAGTTTATACAATGTCCATTATTAGATATGAAAATTAGGCCACTCTGCCAGTTCTGATGAATGCACAAAAAAATGCCACATTTATATGCAGCAGGGCAATGGAATCAATGAGGAAACTTAAGGTAACAACTGTTTCAAAAAAAATTCATGAAGCTAGAAGTGAACTTAAGTCATTATTCTAATAAATAAGACAGATCTGATGCCTGTTGTTAACGAAGCTCACAAATAATCTCACTTTTTCCCTTCCCTGAATTCACAGAACCTTTCTCTTTTCTTCTTTATAATTTCCCTTGCATTTAAAAATTCCAAATATAAAATAAGGAATCAAATAAATAATATATTTATATCTTTACCCAAACTGACTTTCTAACAAAGAATGACTATTTGTGAAATTCATCCAAAGAAAAGTAAAACATGATCTTATGTGAAAAAACATGGATGGCAATTCTGAAAAATCACATATAAAAATGTTAAAGGGCCATGCCATCTGAGGCTTTCTATTTTTTTTTTCACTTACAAAAGTATAAAGGATCTCCATCTAGAGGATAATAGAAGAACTGCTGGTTTGTAGATATTTCATGGTTTTACATGAACCAAATAACTGAATCATATATACTATCACCAACCAATATCCATTGATAGCAGGGAAAATTAAATTAGGACATCAGGAGAACTATCTTAAAAAAACTACTGAACAACACAGCACTGCTTGTTCACTTTAAAAGTCCAATCTTTAAGGGATGCTTGTTTGCTTGTTCATTCTTCCCCTTACTCATTGACTACAAATCCTGAGCACCTACTATGTGTCAGGCACTGTGCTACATTCTGGGGAAAGAGAGACTTGATGCTTGTTCTTATGAAGTTCAGCGTCTAAAAAGAATCTGTTCATTTCTCTAGATTATAAAGGTCTCTAATGAGGGACACATTTTATCTATTTTTATGTTCTTTCAGTATCCTCTACACAGCAGGAATTTTGTTGTAATATTTGATATTAATATTTTACAGATGGTTTACATTAAATTTAAAACATTTTAAGATTTTTTAAAAATGCTTTCATTAAATATATATATTAAGCATAATTTCTAAAATGTTTGAGATTAAATCTGATTTTTTTTTTTTAATTTGTGAAAGATTACTGGAAAATTCAACTATCTGGAATTTTAATTAACAAATCAGATTTTCCTTTGAATCATTTAAGAATTATCAAAACATCACTGTTCCAAACAGTGGTTATCTTAACAAAAAGTATCTGTGGATTTGGAATAAGAAATAAAAGATCTTATTTTTTTTCTCAGAAAAAAAGTTACTAAAATTTAAATTTAGAAAATTTTAAACTACATTTTTAAAACAGATTCCTCTAACAGGATAAGAACCACTCAAATCCTACATAAGATACAAAAAAGTTCAAATTCAGAAAGGAAATGTGTAAAATCTAATAAAAATCTAAAGGTAACTGTCTAATGGAAATATTACATATATTCCATATGAGAGGACTGCCAGTATTTTCAGATTTTTAAAACCTAATTGAAAGGCAGCTTCCAACAGTGATTTAATGTACCATATACCTGTGTTATAAAATTCACCTCAATTCATCCATCTACCTAGATACAAGTGTATCCATATATCTATAAATACACACACATATATTGTTACTTAGGCTAAATGTTAATAAAAGTTATTATTAAGCTAAAATCACTTAAATTTATGTCCCTCTACAATTTGCTACTGTTATAATACATATATCATATATATATTATATACTATATGTAGCATATAGTATATAATACATATAATAGTATGTATACTATATACTGTTTTATATATATTTATATATATATATGTAGAAAATCTTGACTACATATATATTTTTAAATCCCATGCAATAATAGTCAATGTAGGGGTAATTACATAAATTTAAAAATTATTAGTTTATGAAAGAACTTTCAAATATTTAAATCTTTCCCTCCACTACTCAGATCATAAGATGTAACAGACCATTTCTCATGTACCATCTTCATATTTAATTTATTGAATATCAACATTTCCTTGCTCAAGTCTCCTTTTCTATCAAACCCTTTATTTCTGTGCCTCAACCTCCGGTAGCACTAAAGATAAGTCAAAGCAGTAACAAGATGAAGGGAAACTGGGAAAGAAACTGAAATCTTTGCAAAAGTGATGATGTATTTTGAAAAGGAACTCAAAGGCTTCAATCCAACTGATTGCTTTTTGGTTGAAGTTTCTTCTCTATGTCTTTCTTGGTCTTCCAAAGCATCAGTTAAGGAAGTGAATAAAATGACTATAGGAACCAGGAAGCCTATGTCTATTACATGTTTTACCCTGACATCTGGGGCATTAGATGTTCCAAGTTACATCGTCTACATATGGGGTTACTTTGAGAATTAATATATGTTGGGAAAGTACAATGAGAAATCCACTTCATGTATTTTTTAATTAATCACAAAGTTTGAGGAATATAATTTCAATCTGATAGTACTCCACTATGGAATTATCACTATCAATGTTTTTAGAGTGTATCTATGCTATTTTTCTCGTAAAGGCTCCAATTCAGTAATGACAGTTATTATACACCCAAGGTCTAAAAGAAATTAAGGCAGGAATAAAAAAATCCATTCTGCAGTAAAAGTAGTCTTGCTGCTAAGGAAAAAAAAACGAGGGTATTTTTTGAAGCCAACCAAGCTCACCTACATAGCATACATTTTGGAGCGGACTAAGCAATCAGATCACATAACATAGAATTTCAATCCCATATGATAGTCAAGGATATGTCCTTAAGTTGGCAGCAAGATTTGGTCAGAGACAACATGAAAGTGTATTTTCAATCCCTCACTGATCTTTCAATTGAACCACAGAAATGTGTTGAGTTAACAAAAGTTAAAAAATGCTTTGGTTCCATGAAACACTAATCTATGGCCAAAGTTCCTAGATATCCACATGACTTAAAAAATAACAGTTTCATCTTTGGGTATAAATGAAGAATCCTTAAAACCTATACCTTCAAATTATAAATATCTAATTTCTATGATAATTTACTTACTGTAAAATAGGGAGTGGCAAACTTTTCCTGTAAAGGGCCAGACAGTAAGTATTTTAGGCTTTAGGGGCTACACTGTCTCCGTTACAAATACTCAACTCTGCCAGGATAGCATTAAAGCAGCCATAGACAATACATAAATAATTGAGTGTGGCCATGTGCCAATGAAAACAGGTGTTAGGCAAGATTTGGCCCTCAAGCCATAATTCAAAAAAACCATCTGCTCTGAAATATCAAAATTTCATATGAGAGGATGCCAGTATTTTAAGATTTTGAAAATCTAAATGAAAGGCAGATTTCAATGATGATTTTTTAAAATTTTACCATATATTAAAGGGTTATGATAAATATCACTACATTATCCTGTATTCCTCCCCCAAAATATATTACTTTTTGTCAAGCTATGGTATGATATTATATGAACAGTTTATCCAGAAGGAAAAATATTTTGGCAAGCTTTCAAAATATTCACAGCTGAATAAGCATTTTTAGAAATATTTGGCAATGATATCAACCTATTTCTAATTTGAAACTTTAACCTAGAGACGGTCCTTGTTTACTGTTGATACCATGTAAGGGCATTCTCTTAGGAAATAAGCCACTCAGTCTTGTAAGACTATAGCAAGCACAGTAGACTGAGAGATAATAAAAAGATGACTTCTGAAATACTATTGTATAGGTGGTATTTTCTATCTTTATAGACCTCCAATGTATGATGTTCTGAGGCATTCAAAGTTTTGAAATGTGTCCTACTTCTGCTTTTGATCCTAAACTCATTAATCCTATGGTGATAATTTAGTATCTTAATTTCATGCCAAAGTTAACTTCCTTAATCCAATAGTCTCAATCATTGTTATCCACATAAGAAGCCAAACTCTGCAATTCTAGGTTGTTTTAGGCATTTCTAGACCAATAATAAAAGACCGAGAAGTTCATAAAAATCCATATAATGCTCCACACAAACTCAATTTACATACATCAAAAGATTGGCTTATGAGAAAAGTATCTTCCCACTCATACAATGTACTTAAAACTGGACATTTATTTCTTATTGTTGCTAATTAAAATATGAGAAACCAAATTCAATTTTTATATTAAGAAATGCTCCTTACATGCATTCTTTTGCCCCAAAGTAAACTGTTTTTCACAGTAACTGAACAGCAGTAAATCTCTGAAATTTGATATTTTAGCAATTGAAAACTATCAGCTGAAACATCCATTTAAGCTGGTAATTAACCATTAAGAAAACACCATTCTCAAGGTATGACTGTGTAAACTCTGAGACACAATTCAAATGTGGCAATATTTATTTAAAAGCTCTGTGTTTCATCATACTTCTAAAATCTCCTATGACTAAAGATAATCATCTTTTCGAATAAGGGAAAAAGGGTAACAGGGCACATGTGTACGGTGATGGATGGTAAGTAGTCTTTGGGTGGTGAAAATAATGTAGTCTACACAAAAGTTGAAATATAATGATGTACACCTGAAATTTATGTAACGTTACAAACCAATGTTATCACAACAACAACAGAAAAGAACAAGGGAAAAATTTTCCATGGAGTTTGTTTTGCTTAAAAAAGTCTGTCAAAATCAGTTGACCCACTGGTTGTCTAGAATCACCAAACATAACGAAAATTTTTCCAAGTACAAAGATAAATTTTTTGCAGTATGACTCGAATATATGCTAAATACCACAGATCACCAGTATGCATGATTAAAGCTGACCACGATAAAGATTATACACATCAGGCTTTAAACAATCCCACAGCACTAAAATGACTCCATTTTACTAATTTCAGAAGATGCTCAATTTCTTGAACATTACAGTTAACCAGATGGCCCAATTCCACCTTCTGCAATCCTGAATCATCTGTGTCAATGGAAATAATTGTTGCCATACAAACTTCAAGTAATTATTCCATCGGTACCAGAACCATGATTTTATGATATGCCAACAAGTTGACAAATGAGGGATTTATTAATTCGTTATTTTTTTTCATTTATTTGCCAAAAATTTGTTGTGTGTCTATATGCCAGGCATTACACTACATTTTGTAGTTACATCTATAAGCAAGGCAGACACACAGAGCTTTACTATCATAGACCTTACAATCTAGCAAGGGAAACAGACAAACAAATCATTACCTCAATAATTCTGAAAAAGGAATCAACTCCGCTACTGAATAGACAGCCATGAATGGTTCCACTTAATATAGTAATGTTCCAGTTAATACAGTAATATATTGGCTGGCAGGAAACACCACCACTCTTTCCAGTAGTTGGAAAAACTCCTTTCACACGTAAGGATTGTATACAGAATGGACAATCAGAATCTGAACAGTCATGTTCGACAGTTTAATAAGATATGAAACAACCAGAAATTTTAAATCTTCATGGCATTATAAGCAGTACATAACATATAATTATTCTGCTCAAAATCTTTGCTTATTAGTAAAAACATATTTTGTCCTAAGGATCATATAAATGTTGATCAGATTTTCTTACATCAATTGTCAAGGTCTAAGCAGAGTCACAGAACGTTGTCAGAGTGAGACAGAGAAAAGAGACATCACGAAGTCAGAGAGCTTAGTGGCAAAGTAGTCTAGAAGCCTAGTTTTCTCATATTTCTACTTAAAAATATCAGCTTTTAATTCACAATCAACTGTAAATGAAACTATAAACAACACTACAAACACTATAACCTAACAAGGAAGGCAATTCTCTGTGATATGGTAAAAAAGGCTTTGTAAAGTTAAAACACATATGGCTATGTCTATACTGTAGTTTAATATCTAATGAGTCAACTTAGCACAGAAACAAAAAAAAAAAACATAAGTCAACTCCGTTTTTTACCACCGGAAGATGAGAGCCTTTTACTTTTCAACCGTTTGTTCTCCTGATAACCTCTCTCTTCCTTAAGGATAGTCTGTCTCTTCTCTTTGGAAGCACAACAAAGAGAAAAGACATTTAACTAATCAGATCTAGTTAGCTGATTTTTTTGCTTTTCCTGCAGTGACAATTACATAAAACTCCCTTTAGGACTTGTACTTTCTACATAGTCCAAATTAGGAAACAAAAGGCAGTTACTCTCACTTGATATATATCCTGGTATATATTTCCTACATGAAAACTAAGGTGATAACCTATATCTGAAAATAACGTGTGCTATATTTCCTAAATCAATTTGATCGGTATTTATAAAGATAAAGACATAAGCCCTCATTCTAATGGTCATGTGGCAATCTCTTAATTTTCTGATCAAAATGGAGGAGAAAGTGAGTTTCTACTGGAATAGGAGGCCTTCTATTAAAATCTCTAGTGCTAACAATGATTTTCTTAGAATAAAAATAATTGTTGAAAGCTTAATTATGCTACTTTATTAAAAACCATGTATATAAAACTGTGGAAAGATAAAAAGTATTAAATAAAAAGAAAAGAATCACCCACTGTTAATATTTCAGCATATTTTGTCTTTTTTATCTACACATATTTTTATAGTTTCTACCATAGTACACTTGGAGTTTGTATCCGACATTCCTCTTTGGTTATAGCAGAATAATCTTATTAAAATTTATATATATTTTATGGTTGCATAATATCCCTTTGTAGATGGTCATAATTTGCTATAGACATTTCGGTGATTTTTTTTTTTACATTATAATAAAAACATATGAAAAGAGACCAACGTTTAGAGGCAAAGAGACCCCAATTTGTATCCTGCTTCTAATGCTCACCAGCTGTGTGGCTTTGAGCAAATTACTTTTGCTTCTTTGATCTTCTCATCCTATAGTGTGGGGTGCTTTTAATAAAAATATATGTGAAATATCTAGCATAGTGCCTGATACATAATGCTTAATAAATTATGATTACTACAAAAATCTTCTACATTTCGAATAATTTCCTTAGAATGGATTCCCAGCAGTAAAATTATTCAATTGAAAATAATGTTTTTAAGGCTCCTGATAAATGCCACCAGATTTTCTTCCAAAATTAACACAAGTTAGTTGTACTAATCTAGACCCTCAACAGCAGTGAGTGTGCTCCTGACCAGCAATACATTATAAGACACATGGACTTAGAAAGAAAATTAAGTTTAATGAAAAAGCCAATTACCTAAAGAAAACCTTAGTATCATTTATATATATATACCACTAATAAATTAAATTCAGTGTAAACTTACCCTACTTGAGGGGCTGCTATCCCTTTATGGGAGGGAGATAAGGTCTGAAGTTTGCTTCCGACAGAGCTGCTAACTGAAGACACTTTACCTGAAGACACACCTTATAATAAAAAAGGTATTAGTCTTAACGACACTCTGAAAAAGAAAAGTCACACAAAACAGAGCATATGACAAGGAAAACAATTCTCTAGTGGCAATAAATCTCTATGGTAATAAACCAAAACAAATTATCAACTAAGAAAATTTTTTTAAAAAAATGAAATTTCCAGGGAACATATAGCATCCATCGTTTCTAATTTGTGTATTTCTTTCTTACAATTTACATATAAATAAAAGTACGCTTCAGTAGTCAATATCTTCTTCAAACATTTGTCTATTAAGGATAATTTTCAAGTTAGAGAGGTACAGGTAGAATGAGGGAAAAATACTGTGGTCAAAGAATCAAGAAAGAACTGGGTTGATTATTCTGAACAGATGATATATTAATAACAACATCAAGGATATACATTTAAGCTAAAAAAAAGGACTATAAAATATCCCAAGTACAAGCTATCTCAAGTTACTTGATTTTTACCCAGAATAAATTACTTATCCTCCACATCTCTTAATCCTAATTATAAATCTATTTTAATAATCCACAATAGAATACTATCTTCATTTCCTTCTCTACCAACACTGTTAAAAAAAAAAAAAAAAGACAAGTTATTTTATGGATCTCATTACCTACAACAGTTTTGCTAGAGCCGCTTGGTTGTGGTAATCGTGAAGATCCCGAGGATGCAGTTCCAGGAGAATTTGACTTTTTAAGTGCAGGTGCCTTACACTAAAATAATGAAAATAAAACATTTATCAACATTTTTTGATTATGGATTGTAAACCAGTGTTTCAAAATCTCACATTCCCTTAAATGAGCGATCTTTTTATTAGCTACTGAGTTACCCAAATTGAGAAAGTGTACATTAAAATACATCACTTCAGAGAGAGGTTTCCCAAAATATGTTCCCTCTCAAAACTGGTGTACTAAAAACTTGGCTCAGATGTCCCACTGCTAAAATAAACTAAGAGCAACTTTTCCCAGCCCACAGAAAAGAAAACCAGGTTTAATGGAAAAAATTCCTCAATGTTAAGATTTTAAATGCCAAGCAAATATTAATAGAAAAACTTAGAAACATCCAACGATGCTTGCTTGGTGTTGCAGCTTTAAATGTCAAGATCCTTACATGTTCCTGGGTGTGCTTTATATTTCACACATATAATCCAGCCATATTTCCTACTGATAAAATTCATAACATTACATATCAGTCGGGACAAGTTTCACATAGCTGCCTTTTGGATTTCCCCAATGTGAAGAGAAAGAGCTAATTCTGGCTTCACTATCCTCACCAGACTATATTAGAGGAATGGATATGGGTTGAGAAAAGATAGGGTATTTCAGTTTATCTTGCTTATTTTTATTTTTTCTCTACTCTCTACAGGGATATCATTATTAATTTTATTTTACTGTCCTCTCTTATTTGAGCCAAATTTTGCTTCCATACTGAATACAAAAACATCTCATCAATCATCTGCTCCAATACAAAGAAATGAACTTGCCCAGGGTTATGCCCCAACTTAACAACAGAACAGGAATTAAGACTCATGCCACCTTAGTTCTAGCCCAACGCTTCAACTATAAGGTGATTACTGTGCTTACATGGGTACTTGACATTTAGCCCAATGCATTATTTAGACTGCTTAGGACGTTAGGTGAGAAATTGGTTTAAACCTAATTTTCAAAAATCAAATATTTTATAATAATCAGAATAAAATTTAAGATGTACTACTCCTAAAAACTGCAGGCTAAACACAAATTTTAAAGTCAAACATTATAACCCTTCAAAATTCAGTATGTGACCTTTTAAAAAATTAAATCTTGATAAAAGGGGCACACGCACACACACACACAAAAATACCATGCACATTTGGTACTATTATGCCTGAAACTGAAATTTCTTAGGCATTTGGTAAATAGAAAACCTTCAATAACTGTCTGTCAAATGAACAAATGACTAGAAGACTTTGGAGATGAGCCACATAAAGACAACTTCGTTGAAAACCTAAGAGGTGTTTCTGGTTTAAAAGGGTATCTGGTTAGTATCAGTCTCTCCCACTAAAATACCAATGAGGACATGAGGAAAAATCTTAAAACTAACAACAATAGGGAAAACAAGACCTAACAAAGGCTTGTCCAAATTTCAGATACATGTCTATTCAAAACAGGGTCAACAAAAATGGATTAAGAAACAGGACTGGTGACCCATTCTTACCGTGCTACTACAAAAAAGAGCATAATGACCAGCATAAACAAAGGGTGCTGGGGCAGCACATCACATACTGAGAGGCAAGTCTTCAGGCCGGGCACAGGCAGAAAGGGCCCTGGTGGCACTGCACACTGGGGGCTAAAGATTTTTCTGTTGGTATTTGAAATTATTATTATTAACTTAATGGCTCACGAATAGAAAAAGGCAGAATATTCCTTTCAAAAGGTGCTTTGCTTTTCCCCCCTCTGTATTAGGCCTCCTACTGTTTTACTCAATTTTATTGTCAGGTTTTCTGTGATATCCAGAACTGAGTTCAACCTTACCTATCTCCTACACTTCCTATCACCTTCAACAAGAACTAGCCAGGTTAGATTCCCTACTGAGTCTTCATACTACTCTGAATGCCTCTTGTTCAAACATATTCACCTGCCTCTCAGTAACTTGCTGTTCTCCTGACCTAGATAATCTGACTCCTTCCAACTGAGCTGTATTTTATCTATTCTACAACACCTAGCCCAAATTCTACCAGTAGTACACAGACTTTCAGGATGACTCTAGCTATCAACAATTTTGTGTAAATCCATTTTAATGATCAAAAGAACAAAATCACTTTATTTGTATACGGTTATATTCAATACATGTATCTTTCACTCATTACATAAGTATTTGTTAGATGTTTATTATTTCATGTGTTTTTATACAGGTCACATACCTAACAAATTTCCTTAGTAAAATATTTAAATTTATGAAGACTCTTTATTGAAATTGGAAAAAATTAAAGAACATGGAGGACATTCATTTCTGATAAAATGGTAGAAGGTACTATTTAAACCAATCTTTCAACTAAAAATGCTCAGGAAAGTATAAAAAATCATTTTAAAAGCACTGAATGTCAGATGAGAGGAAACAGAACTTCCAGACCAACACCATGTGAGATTTTAACAATGATCTGGCCATCATGTGAATTTGCTGTATAAAATCTGCATTACTAGTAGGCTGGTCAAGCCAACTAAAGCCAGTAATTTAAAGTGCTTCCAGACTGTCACACTCTCAGATATCTGGAAGAAGTAATGCAGATTTCCTCCGGAAGAAGGCACTTCACATGAATAATCCTCATAAATAATCCTCATAAATAACTTTCTAAGGGCAACAAGCAGTAAATGGTCAATAATAATTATGGATATAATGATGTAAGGAACCATGAATGAGAAAAAAAAAAAAAGATAGCAAGAATGTATCCCAAAAGGTCACATGATGTGCTAAGTATTAGATACATAATATAAAACAATTATGGTGACTACATTTAAAGAAATCAAGACAACTTTGAAAATATTAACAGCCAATTGGAAACTATAAAAAGTAACAGAGGAAATTAGAATATTAGCCAAGTTCAAGAAATTAAAAATACAACAAATTACAAACTCAATGGTGGAGGAGTGAAGCAGCTGTATAAGCCTCCCACAGATGACAATTTTAAAAGAGGATTCAAAAGGTGATTTTAAGAGACTGGAAACCATCTAAGAGCAGTTCTTCTGGAAAACTGGCAACTGTGTACTCTGAGTTTACTTCAAGGAAGGGGAAGGGAAAGGGGGAGGCAAGGAAAGGAAGGAAAAAGAAAACAGGAAAGTATGACCCCTATTCAGCAAAAATAGTCAAACTGACAATTGACAAACTGACTCCAAGTAGGCACAGGTGTGTCAGACTTAGCAGTTAAGAACTTCAAAACAGTTACTATAAATATGTTCAAAAAGTAAAGGAACATATATACAGAATTAAAAGGAAATATGGTAACAGTGAATGAACAGACAGGGAATCTCGACAGAGAAATGAAGGCAAAATATAGGAATTTTCAGATAACCAAAAACAGAGAATTCCTTGCCAGCAGATCTGTACTATTAGTAAGCTAAAGAAACTTCTCCAGGCTGAACAGAAATGACAAAATAAGGCAAATGAAATTTACAAGAAGGAATAAAGAGGTCTGGAAATGAAAATATGTGAACAAAAATAAACACAAAGTATATGCATGTTCTGCATAAATATGTGTGTATATATGTATAAAAATGTTTATATATTTATTTTCTTCTCCTAATTTCTCTAAAGGACAGATGACTTTTAAAGCAATAAGTATATGCTATATAACAATAACCATCAAGAGTACTGATAGGTTTATAATATCTATAGAGTTTTATACAGATATATATAAAATAATAGTTCTAAGATTAGTGAGAGGTATGTGGACATATCCATAGATAGACATAAGTTAAAGATGCATTTTGTTATTTCTAGAGTAACCATTTAAAAAAATACAAAAAAGGGGCCGGCCCAGCGGCGCAAGCGGTTAAGTGTGCGTGCTCCGCTGCAGCGGCCCGGGGTTTGCCAGTTCGGATCCCAGGCATGCACTGACTCACTGCTTGTCAAGCCATGCTGTGGCGGCGTCCCATGTAAAGTAGGGGAAGATGTGCAGAGATGTTAGCTCAGGGCCAGTCTTCCTCAGCAAAAAGAGGAGGATTGGCATCAGATGTTAGCTCGGGGCTGATCTACCTCACAAAAAAAAAAAAAAAAAAAAAAAAAACACGAAAAAAGACAAAAATAGAAAACAGTAACATGACAGACCTAAATACAACCATATCAATAATTACATTAAATAGAAATGTCTAAAAATTTCAACCAACAGGTTGAGGTTGTAATACTGGATTAAAAAAAAAGAAAAATAACCAATCATGGGCTGTCTACAGGAGAAGCAAAATACAAATTTAAGTTATAGAAAGAAAATGAGCATAACTAAGCTGAAATGGCTACATATTATCAGATTAAACACACTTCAACACAAGCAATGCTGCTACAGACAAATCAGGACACTCCATAAGGATAAAAGGGTCAATAAATGGGGAAGATAAATTATAAATGTAAATATAATTAATAACAAATTCAAAATACTTGAAGCAAAAGCTGGCAAAATTGATGACAGATATAGGAAAAGTCACAATCATAATTGACGATTTTAACACATTTCCCTCAGTCATTGATGGAACATATAAACCAAAAGGCAGTAAGAACAGGGAAGATCTGAGTGACACCACCAGCCACCTTAACCTAACTGACATGCATAAATCTTTATACCCAACAACTGCAGAATACCCTTTTTTTCACCTGCCATGGAACATTCAGAAAAAAATACCATCTGCTAGGCAATAAAACAAATCTCAGTAAAATGGAAATCTTACCAAGTATGTTCTCAGAACACAACAGAATTAAGTTAAAAATAAACAATAAAATATCTAGAAAAGCCCCAAATATGAGGAAGTAAATGACTCACTTTTGAATAAACTATGAGTAAAAGAAATCACAAATTAGAAAATATTTTGAAATGAATAATAAAAAAAAGTCCACATATTAAGATTTTTGAGATGCAGTTAGAGCAATGAAATCAAAAGCTGTTTCTTTGAAAAGATGTAATAAAATTGATACTCCTCTAGCTAGAATGATCAATGGAAAAAAACTGATCAGAGAGAGAAAAAGAAAAGACAAAATACCAATATTAGGAATGAAAACAAAGATACCACTACAAGCATTAAAGGTTAATACCTCTAAGTCAATAAATCCAATTACACAGACAACTTACTTAAAAAAGGCAAATTGCCAAAACTGACACCAAAAAGAAATGAAAATCTGAACAGCTTTATGTCTACTCAAGAAAAGGATGCAGTAATTGAAAATCTCTGAAAAAAGAAAAACCTATGCCTAGATGGCTTCATTAGTGAAGTTTAGCAAACATACCATAGGAATAATATTGATATCAATACTACAAGACTACAAAAAAGAATTTACAAAAACTCTTTCAGAAAATGGAGGAAGAAATCACGGTAAATCCATTATGAGGCCAATACTACCCTGATACCAAATCCAGCCAAAAACATCAAAAGAAGAGAACTATAATCCGATATTTCTCATGAGCATAGATGTAACAATTCTTATCCAAATTTTAGCATATCAAATCCAATAATATATAAAAAGGGTAATAATTCATACCTAAATGGAATTTATTCATGGAATGCAAAATTGGTTTAATATCCGAAAATCAATCAGTGCAATTCATCATAATAATAGAATAAAAGAGAAAAACGAGGTCATTTCAATAGATAAAGAAAGAGCATTTAACCAAATGAAAATCTATTCTTCGTTTAAAACAAAAAACTCTCGGTGAATAGAACTTTCTCAGCCTGACAAAGAGAACTGACGAAAATCCACAGCTCACATCATACTAAATGGTGAAAAACTGAATGCTTTTCACCCAAGAACAGGAAGAAGGCATGATGTCCACTCTCATCACTTCCACTCAACATCAGACTGAAAGTTCTAGCCAGTGCAACAAATTTTAAAAAAGAAATAAAAGGCATACAGATTGGAGAGGAGGTAGTAAAACTGTCCTCATTTATAGGTGACATGATTGTGTACACAGAGAAACCTTAAGAAATCTATAAGAAGGCTATTATAATTAATAAATGAATCTGGCAAAATAGCAGGATACAAGATCAAAAACAACATGGAGATTAAACAAGATCAAAAACAAACACTGCGGAAATAAACAAAACCTAAATAAGCGGGAAATATAACAAGTTCACGGCTTGGACAATTCCATATTAAGACGTTAATTCTCCCCAAATGGTTTATAGATTTAATGCAATCTCAGTCAAATACTAGAAGCCATTTGTTTGTAGAAACTGACAAGTCAATTCTAAAATTTATATTTTTTAATGTTACAAATTTATTTTTACAATTTGTATTTATATATTTACAAATGTAAACAATCTATAATAATCAAAGCAATTTTAAAAAGCAAAAACAAGTTGGAGAATTTAGACTATCTGATTTTAAGACTTATAAGCTACACTATTTAGTATGGCAATACTGTTCACACAAAGACAAAATCACCTAAGGATGCATTTCTCAGAATGTATCCAGGTTGTTAAGCAACACATGACTGTATTGTATCATTATTTTGATCATAGCAGGGTCAAAAAGTGGGCTGTATGCAGGCCAGATTATAGTTGTTAAATATGACAAGGATGTATGTAAGCATCTTTAGGAAAAGTATTCTATTTAGTTTACTAATGTAAACCCAGTACTTGATACAGTGTCTGGTTCAAAGAGGGTACTCAATAAAAATTCCTTGAATGAATAGAAATGAGAAAACATGAGGTGAGACTGAAATAAATACGTATGATTGGGCATGGAATCAGAACCGACAACATTTACAGTGGGAACTGTCCACCACTTGGATTTTACATTTACCAACCACGGCACCAAGTTGCTGCAAGATACACATTCTATTGCATCTCCTTCACTCTGTTGATTATTTTTTTCTTAAAACAAAACAAAAGTCATATTAGTGTTCTCAACTGTTTAAGTAAAAGATGTACACTGTCTGAAATCTGTTCTGGCGATTCTTCAAAATGAGTTTTTTTCACTGTTGTTTCCCCACGATGATGATGATGATGATGATGATGATGATAATGATATGCTCTATCTCCAATTATATTAACAAAAATTCAGTAAGAGGATTCTCTCAAGGAGGCGCCAATTGTAATGGAGTCTTTTAATCCAATATTTTATTCATAAGTAACAAGAGAAATGGATTTGATTGTTTACTGCCTGCTAGATTCACAGTACTAAAAACAAATTGTTTACAAATGATAGCTTTGTGAAAAATGAAATTTGCTTAAAAGTATGACATTACCAAAGTTTTTGTGTAACAATATGCTTAAAGAAAAACGACAGTACTGTAAAAATTAATTTTATATAACAAAATCCTTATATGGTTTATGGTTTGGATTTGATCCCAGGCTTTCATTTCCTTATGTGTATTACTCATATATAACATGGAAACATTAAGTAATCGCATGATTTTCAAATGTGGCTTTTCATTGCCATTTTCTCACTCTTCTAATCTCTTTAGTTTCCTCTGATTCTGTTTCACCTATTTTTCACTTGTTTTCTTACCTTTTTCCTAATATCTCTTTAAATCTGAATATTTTCAAGTCTTTAACTCAAGTCCTTTTCAAATTAATTAATTTTATTTCTTTTCAATTAGCCATTCAAATTTTTTACTAAATCCCTGAACAGTAAATATAAATTTTAGCAGGTGAGAAAACTGTAGTTAAATGTTCTGGAAAGCATAAAGACAAAATTGTGAACTAGAGTCATTTTCTCACTTGTTTGTAAAAGTGATTAAATTGAGCATTTCACCTGTGTCCGAGAAGTCGCTTTTCCTTTGGTATCCGTAGAAAATTTGCCTTTATTACTAATACGTGCTGCCTGTTCTTTACAGAAATTTATATGTCTATCAGCTGCATTTTCATTAAATCTCCTCTGGCAATATGGGCACTGAATATAATCTAAAACAGAAAAAAGAAACAGATTAATAACATAATACTTGAAATGGGACATAAAGATTTATAAGTTTTTATGAATAGTAATTCAAGACAAATAACACAAATAACAACACGTAATAAGTGAAAACTCTCATTTCCTTATAACCACCCAACCTGACTTAACTAAACTTAATAAAGACATTTAAGAAAAAAGTCTGCTAGCATATGATAACTTCCAATTTTCTCCCAGCTTAGAATCAAATTTGAGGAAAAAAGAACAAAAGATAAATCCTTAGGACAAAACAATAAGAAGAGGGAAAAATGTTATTTTTTTTTTGCCTCTATAATACTGTATGTGTTCATCATATATACATATTTCTACACAGTAGACTAGTTAAGTAGTAACAACACAATACATCGAAAATACGTTTTAAAATTTGGGCTCATCTGTTAAAATTTTTTATTTCAATTAGAGGAAAACTGTCAAGGAATAATTTAATCTACTTTAAACAGTTTTATTTTTAGAGGTTCCAACAGATGGAAGAAGTGATAAAAATATACCTCATTAACATAATTAATTCAAATTTAAGAAACAGAAAATGTTTCCAAGATAAAATATTCTCCCAAAATGCAATTTATATTGTAAATGAAATTTCTGTTAAAATTAAATCTCAAAATTATCCCAGACCAAATTTTGTAGCACTGTACAAGTTCTCAATTCTACAAGACAATGAGAAGACATAAATACAAAAAAATTTAGTGGTGTCAAAAATATGCCAATTTATTTCAACAGGTTTACTTTTTGAGAGGGAGTGTGCCCTTCAGAATTTACACTCATCTGAAGTTCAGAATTTGTCCTGCTAACTAGCGGAGTAGGCATAAAATCTCTAATAACAAAGAAGTTGTTCTGTCAGGACTAAGAGATTCAAAAATTTCTAAAGTGCAAATTATCCTGAAGAACTGGCACTCTCTCTCTCTAATATATGCAAACATGAGAAATATAGCTACGTTGAATAAAATGCAATATACAAATACCTCCAATGCAGAAAGAAAATTCAACTTCATAGGAAAAATTAACGTAGAATTAGAAACCTAAACCTAGTTGAAACATCCCAGAAACACTCACAGCATTCAAGTTAATTACTGACACTCTAGAACAGGGGTTGGCAAACTAGGGCCTGTGGGCCAAATCTAGCATGCCTACTGCCTTTTTTTATAAAGAAAGTTTTATTGGAACAGAGCTGCATCCATTCATTTACATATTGTCTGAGGATGATTTCTTGCAATAGTGGCAGAGTTGAATGGTTGCAACAGAGATCTCATGGCCTGCAAAGCCTAAAATATTTACCATCTAGCCCTTTATAGAAAGTTTGTCAACCTCTCCTCTACAATAGAATGTTAAAAATGATCATATCTAGATTTTCAAAAGAGCCTTCTCTTTACTAAGAAATAAATCTCAGTCTAGAATACTAACACAATTTTAATGCAGCTAACTTGTTATATTAAAATAACTACCTCTTGAGGCTACTCTAATAACTAATGTCAAAGTGTCAACTGTGCTATTTTAAATCTTTCAGTATCTCAATATCTCAAATAAGGTTGCCAGTACCTTGCCTTGTTTTTGGTAAATTTAAATAGGTAACTTTTAAACACCCAATGAAGAAAATATGATAATACTTAAATTTAGGACATAATTCAGGTATATTGGTCTATAGGGTAGTCTCCCCACATGAATTGTATATTTTAGAAGCAATATGATATTCTTTTTTCCTTCCCCGATGACAAGATACTAAAGAACTAGGCAACATAACTGCCTGAATCTTACTGAGTAACTACATTTCAATCCAGTGAGCATGATGAAAATATTTCTTGGACTATTAACATTTAATAGTTACTACAATAATTTAAAAAATGGTATTATAATGCTTTATGTTAAAGTACTGAGATAAAAAGATAATGTATTTCTATGTTCAACACTGATGTGTCTTTATAAGCCTCAATGCCTGGATTATCACCATTATTTTATAGCAAAGCTTTTAAAGATTATGCTTCATCAGGTTCCATTATTATAAATTAAGTTTCTTAAAATTTATGAAAATTCTATCACCATCTTCTCCCCACATGAGCACTTCTGTCAACAATGCTCCATGTACCAGGATCATAAGAAGGTGGAGGAGGAGGAGGAAGTTTGCCGCCCTCTTTAAGGGCCTGATCAAGGCCTTTAGCAGCTCTTATGGTGGCAATGAATTCTTCATGTTTTCTTCTCCAGTTAGATGGCTTCTTTGGTGGTTCAGGCTATAAATAAAAAAACAACAACTTCAAAACATTATTTTTAAATAAACTGAAATAAAACTTAAGGAAATGCCATATTATTTTAAATGTTTTCTTATCAAGAGTCCTTAAATGATCTCCTTCCCAAATTTATAATTTTAAAAAGAAACTTGGGTCCGGCCCTGTGGCCTAGTGGTTAGGTTCAGCACACTCCGCTTTGGCAGCCCAGGTTCAGTTCCTGGGCGTGGACCTACACCACTCATCAGCAGCCATGCTGTGGCGGTGACCCACATACAAAATAGAGGAAGACTGGCACAGATGTTAGCTGAGGGCAAATCTTCCTCAAGCAAAAAGAGGAAGATTGGCAAAAGATGTTAGCTCAGGGCCAATCTTCTTCAGCAAAAGTAAATAAATAAATAAATAAAAAGAAACTTTATGCAACTATATTACAGGCAATTTTTAAAATGCAATTGTAATTGTGACAGACACTGCTAAAGTGACTTCTGTAGGTCTTACAGCCATTTAAGTTCCCACTAAGTGTGTACTTCCCTGTTTTCTCATAGTTTCTCCAATGAAATATGTTATCAAACTTTTGGGTTTAGAGAGGTGAAAAATAGTTCTCTATAGTTTTCACTGGAATTTCTCTTATAATGAATGAGATTGAGCAATTTTTTGTATCATTAAGAAACATCTGCATTGCCTTTTCTGCAAGCTGTTTATATGCCTGGTCAACTTACCTGTTGGGTTATTGGTCTTTTTTTTTTTTTTTTTTAACAATTTCTAGTAACTATTGGAGACTAGCTCTAAACCTCCCCAACAATATGTCTGTCTTTTGACCTTGTCTAAGGGTCTTCTGATATGCAGAATTACTTTAAAAATGTAGTATAATTTACAGATCTTTTCTTTATGGTGTCTGGATTTGCAGTCACACTTAGTAAGGCCAAACCTCACATTAAGGCAAGATGGAAATCTTCCATGCTTCCACCTAGAACTTTTATGGTTTCATTTTTAAAATTTTAAATCTGTCACTCATTTGGAATTTATCCTGATGTATGGTGTGACAAATGCATTCAACTTTATTTTTTGTTTTTTAATATAGTTATGTAGCTGTCTCACCATCCTTTATTGACTTTTCTTCTCACTGAACTGACATAAAACCTTTACCAAATTCTCTTTCATATTTGGGCTTATTTCTCTTTTTTTTTTTTTAAACAGTTTTATTTATTTATTTATTTATTTGCGAGGAAGATCAGCCCTGAACTAACATCCACGCTAATCCTCCTCTTTTTGCTGAGGAAGACCAGCTCTGAGCTAACATCTATTGCCAATCCTCCTTTTTTTTTTACCCCCCAAAGCCCCAGTAGATAGTTGTATGTCATAGTTGCACATCCTTCTAGTTGCTGTATGTGGGACACGGCCTCAGCTTGGCTGGAGAAGTGGTGCGTCGGTGAGCGCCCAGGATCCGAACCGGGGCTGCCAGTAGAAGAGCACATGCACTTAACCGCTAAGCCCCGGGGCCAGGCCTGGGCTTATTTCTGAACTTTACCTTCCATTCCATCGTGCTGATTATCCTTGTGCCAGTACTACTGTTTTAAATATTAAGACTTTATAATAATATTTTAATATCTGATAGGGTAACCTAACTTTATTCTGCTTTCTTAATATTTTCTGGTTATTCTTGTATGTATACTTTTCCAAATGAACTTTAGAATCAGCTCGTCTAATTTTTTTAAAAGACTATATTTTAACTGGAAAAATTAAGCATTACATTCATAAACAACCTAAGGAACTTAAAATCTTTATTATGCTAAGTCTATCTATCCAAGAACATGAGATATACCTCCATTTGAAGAAGTGTTCGTCTTCCAGTAGTTTTTTTAAAGTATCCTTTGTGGAAGCCTTGTATCTTTATTATTATAAGGTTTATTCCTAAATATTTTATATTTTGTTTTGTTCTTATATAAAGGGTCTTTTCTGCATTTTTATGTTTCAAGAGGTCGGTTGTGGAAACATGAAACCTAGTAATTTCTGTTTATTAACATTATACCTCATTACTTTACTGACTTCTCTTATTGTTTGTAGTAATTTAGCAGTTAATCCTCTTGAGTTTTCCAGGTATATCATCTCCTAATAATGAGAGTTTTACCAGCTCTTTTCCAATCCCTATGCATCTAATTTCTTATTATTATCTAACTCTATTGGCTAACATTTACTATACTAGTTGGAGCTTAATCTTGTTCCTGACGTTAACAGAACTACCTCTAAATCTATTTCCACTAAACATGATTCTGGCTCGTGTGCTACAAGAGACTTATTTTGCCACATTATTGAAATATCCAACTATTCCTATTATGACTTTATTTTTTAAATTAAGAATATATGGTGAATCAAAGTCAAACGATGATTCTTTAAAAACATTAATAAGGCAAGACTAATTATGAAAACAAAAAGAAAATATAAATTACCAAGGAATAAAAAATAGTGCACAATACAGTTCTTACAAAGATGAGAAAGAAATTATAAAGAACCTTTATGCTAAGAAATTTGACACCTAAGATAAAATGGACAATATCCTTGACAAACACCACAAAACAGATACCAGAAAAAATAGAAAATCATAAGTCATATTTATTTTAAAAAATGAACTATTTAAAAACATACAAAGAAAATGCCTCCCCTAGATGCCTTTACTATTGAATTCTTGCAGACATTTAAGGAAGAAATGGCATCAATCTTTTACAAAATCTTTCAAAAAATAGAAAACAAGAGAATAACTTTCCAACTAGTTTGATGAGAGCAACAAAACTTTGATAGAAAGAAAAATTACAGACCCATCTTTCTCATGAATACAGATGTAAAAATCTTAAATAAATACAAGCAAATTAGATGTTTGAGATCACTGATTCTTTAAAGTTTCTTATTTTATAGGGAAACGTCTGATCACAACCTTCATCTGCTCCATAATGATCCTTACTCACCTACTGATAAGTTTTGCTGCTCTGTCCTACCTTTTTTTTTCATGGTACCCTTGTATCAATGATGAGCAAAAGGTTTTTGACTACTCATCATTAAATGAGTTCGGTTTTCCTGGTACAACTATTTACAAGAGGTTTTAGGGAGAAGGAGAGGCCCAGGGTAGCCTTCCAGGCTACACAAACCAACAGCTCTCTTATCTGCTGCACAGGATACAGATGCAAATAAGGCCTCTCTGTGTGATTACACAGACTTACCTCTTCTGCTTCTCTACAATAATATGGTTGAAGAGGGTTACTGCTGCCAGCCATGCTTCCCTCAGTTCCCACACTAACCACTTCACAGAAAGGACACAGCCCTTTAGAGTGGGTGCCTCACCTTCAGAAAGGGTATTTTCTTTTCACTAGTGCTTTCTGAGAACCTCTGCCACTGGGCCTCCTCAACTCGCTGTGCCTCTTCTCCCCTTGTCCTCCCTCCTGGATTTTGTCCAATTTCAGCCAGACTCATCCCAGTTCCTGGTATCGAAGCTCCTGCAGCTCATCCCAGTTCCTGCCTTAGCTGTAGTAAACAAGGGATATAGACTTTCTGATAAGACTCCTCACCTTTAAGGATTCATCTTTAAGATGAAGAGAGTTTTCACCTTTAAGGTGGCAGATTCCCAGATTCTGGGCCATGGGCTCCCCAGCACCTTCCTGCACTTCCCCTGTGAATGGCTTCTCCTGGATCTCAGTTGCTTTGGACAGCCTGTAGTTTGTGGATTATGCCTGCCTTTAGTTTCTCCAAAATTAGAGTTTGTATTTTCTTTGCTCCACTCTGCTTATGATTTTGTAGGATTTCCTTGATACAGGTAAAGATATTGAGACCTACACTATGATGTTCAAATATTCTAACACACTGTTTCTCAAACTTTAATGTGGATATGACTCACCGAAGGATTTTGTTAAAATGCAGATTCTAAATCAGCATGTCTGGATGGAACCTGAGATTCTGCATTTCTAACAAGTTTACAAATAGTGCTATTATTGTTCTACGGACCACACTTTAAGTAGCAAGAGAATAAATTACTAATGTAAAGCAATGGTTTTTACTTTGCTTTTTGCTGAAGATTAATTCCTTAAGCATACAAACCCTCTCCCTTAAAAAAGAAATAGGATAACTAACATTTATTGAGAAACTGCCATGGATATGCTTATGTAATAATCCCCATAATAACCCCACAAGATAAATACCACCACCACGTCACCATTTTACACATCAAGAGAAGTATAGATTAAGTAACTCATCAACAGAACACGGTAAGTAGCAGAGCCAGGGTGACCCAGGCAGTCTGACTCCTGAGCCAGCTTTCACACCCACTATGTTATAGGGCCTCCAAAGACCTCGTTTACCTACCCAAGCTAATTAAAGCTATTACAATCATATATCTGGCAGCTTACTAAGAAAACTTTAAATAACAGTTGATGTATCTTATTCAGACTTCACCATCCTTCCCTTAAATAGTCACAGACTAAAAAACAAAGATGAATATCTGACTTTTCTATTACCAAATCATTTTATTTCCCTCCACAGGAAAATGTTTTCTTGTACCACTGGGAGAAGTTATTACCACTGAAAGCTGGTTTTTTTCCAAAGTTTATTCAACCAGGTACTCAAATTTTGACTATTTCACTGAAATGACTCTTTAAAACTATGTCAGACAAACTACTTAAGTGATTTATCCTCAGCAATAGAACAGGTCAGGGATAGTACTAAGGAGAGATTATCATAGATTCATTGCTTTGGTTCCAAGAAATAAAATAAGCTGACAATGGCTGTACGTGGACAATTGAGCAACTGATAAAACTTTTCCCCAGAAAGCATAAGACCACAAATATTGGCAATCAATCAATCAAAATAATCAGTATCTATTATGCTAAGATGTCTGTAAATAATAGCTTTACTTTTGTATATAGGGATTATACTACTGGTGAGAGAGACTTAAACTTATACTTAAGTTTTATCTCAAGTAATTAACAATGACTTTAGAAGAACGTGTGCAGACTTTTTAATTACTTCCCGGCTATAGCTAAGCAATTGGCTCTCCATCGCTACAAAAACCTCACTGTAACAGCTGGAGTTTGGGGCAGTAGTTCGGTCTCTCCTTCGCAGAAGTTTAAAATAAACAAGTTTCTGACCACTTCTAAGTGGAGAACTTGACACAGAAGTCTGTTCATTTTTTACTCACAGTTAACAGATGATTGTAATTTTTTTCAGTATATATATGGCAGCAAGGTTCATACTATTCAAAACATTATATAATTACCCTAGGTTTAAGAGGTTTTACTGTTGGAATATCAGTTCCTTCTGCTCTCTGTCTGCTTGAATCAAAAGTCTTCCGTTTTTTAGTGGCAGTTTTCTGGCAAATGGGTCCATGTTTTTTCTGTTAAGATGAAGAAAATAATGTATCATTCTCTTTTGTACAGAAGAGAAGATATAAAACTTTATCTAAATTGTCATTTGAGACCAGTTTAAAAACATGAACATGAAACAATAATAATACATAAATAAGACATACCTCGCTTTAACTAAAATTGTTAAAAAGTATATATAATACATGCTATAAGTTATCTTTCTCACAACGAGTAAATACAGATAAAATACTTTCCAAAATTTTATTAAGAGATATTTAATAGTCTTCTAGTTTTCACACTGCTAAGAATAAGGAAAATAAGGTAACCAAGTCAAAGCTGAGTGAAAAAAAAAGTTATCTTCATCACTAAAAACCTGAAAATAGATACTAGAAAAAGAATGTAAATGGAGAAGAATGCTTTAGTGTTAGGGGTACAAAAGTTAACACATTAGTAGTAGTTTGGGTTACCAAAGTTAACATAATAATAGTAATGTTAACATTAAATTAACATAAAATAATGAGACAAAGTGGTCAAATTTCTGTCCTTCCTCCACAATGACCCTTCTCCTCCTTTTTGGAACTCAAGCTTTCTACCTTTATTTTTTATTTATTTATTTATTTATTTGGTGAGGAAGATCAGCCCTGAGCTAACATCTGTCACCAATCCTCCTCTTTTTGCTGAGGAAGACTGGCCCTGGGCTAACATCCGTGCCCATCTTCCTTTACTTTATATGGGATGTCACTACAGCAGAGCTTGACAAGCAGTGCTTTGGTTCGCGCCCGGGATCTGAACCTGCGAACCCCGGGCCGCCGCAGCAGAGCACGCACACTTAACCGCTATGCCACCGGGCCGGCCCCTTTCTACCTTTCTTTACCAAGGATTTTTCTTGACCTATCTGGTGTTCCACTCCTATAGGTTTTTTTTAATAAGGTTGCCGACTCATTCGTTCAATTGTTCATTTATTCATTTTAAGGACACTGCAATAGAAGCTCTCTTAACTGACCTCCAATTAACCTAGCGGATAAATAATCATTCTCCTTCCCCTAAATAAAACCTGTTGCCTGATGATATCAATGCACTAAATACACTTTTTTCTTTTGTATTTTGATAAACACTGAACAGGCTGAAACTGTTCAACTTCGGGAAAAGGGGAAATCAGAACTGGTTGGTTTGGTGTCGTTGAGCCTCTCTGTGAGGCTCTCTGTGAAAATACTGTGTATTTTCAATACACAGTAATTAATTGTTTTACATGCTCGTTTTCAGTTTTCATTTCGACAAACAAGCACTGTAATTGCAGCTATTAGAATAAAATCTCTTAAGTATTAGAAAAATAATAAAAGTGTGGCTAGCAGGCGACTTTCTAGTAGACCAACGTACATCTGTTCCCATAAATTGAGTTGTATATGTCAAAAGTATTTGGTTCTTGTTCCTAAACCTAATGATACAAGCAGTAGTTGTTATAGTGATTATATCATTTAATTAAATATTAAATAAATAAATTCAGGCAAAAGACGACTTTTTTCCCCTGTAAAAACTCAGCTGAATGCTTGGAAATGGTTTGAAAAATAGTGAATCGATTGAAAAAAAAATCACTGAATTAAGTGCAGGCAAGACATTTTTAAAAGATTAAGAAAGAAGCTGTTATTATTTAAAAGGAGTCTGTAGTCATGTGGACATTCATGGTTCATTAATTTTTCACTTTGCTTTAAAGAAACAAACTGGAAATAGTAAGAGGTGGAAAACGGATTGTGGCAAAACTCTAATCAGCAGATCCATATTCAAAGAAAAGTCTTTATGCTACATCAAAATATTAATAAATGTATACTCATGTTTGAAGTAAAAGATTTAAGATACATAGGTTTTTTTTTTTTTTCTTATTCTCTATTTAGCTATTTTTTATTAAAATCAGTTAAAAGTGCTTCTATTTGTATATACTAAGTATCTAAAAGTAGCTAGAGAATGCATAATATATTTTAGGTGCACTTTTAATTGAAAAAAATTTTTCCTTGGAATATTTCAAATATACATAATTGAGAGAATAGTGTCATAAACTCCTATTTACTCATCACCCTGTTTTAACAATTACCAACATTTTAGCAATCTTGTTTCATCCATCTCAGCTTTCTTTCCTGAAGTACTTTAAAGCAAATCCCAGATATCATTCCGTATCTTTAAATACATTATCATGCATTTCTAACTTTTTTGTTTTGTTTTTGTTAATATTCCCAGAAAGAGAAGAATACTTTAACACTTTAATAGAGGAGTTTTGAAGACCAATCAAACTCGGAAGGAAAAAGACTGCTCTGCAAGAATGACAGATGCAACTGATGCTCTTGAACAAAGAACACTAGCTAGTATCTTTAAATTATTCCACAGAGGTTCTTTCCATGTGAGTTGTCCTGAGTATTGAACAATTACTGATCTACCAAACCCCAAAGGAAAGAGGTACTCACTAATGCCGCTGGAAAGAATGTTCTTCCACAAATCTTGCAAGGTAACAATTCTCCAACCTGGACACTTCCATTTTCTAAAACGGAAAAGAATTTAATCAATTCTATAGTTCAACTTGTGAAAATTCCTAATTTTAATATTTTCCCTTAGTTTATAGGTAAGTTGTGAGTTTTTGTGAAATGTGTCTTGTTTCACTTTGAAACAAGCAACATTATTGATTGAAATGGGCACAAGACTTAAGAGTTATCAGTGGTCAAAAAGGCCACGCCAAATACAGAAGTCATGATTTAAGGAAAACCAAACTGATATGGTTGGAAATATCTGGTTTTCTTTTATTTTAATCAAATCAATTTGTCATATTCTCTTAATTTATAGGCTATCTCTTTTGTAAATTACTAAACTTTCAAAACCAAATTTATCTTAAGGTTAATTTTATTTATTATTAATCTTCAAAGCATTGAGAAATAACATTGGTGATCAGCAAGGTGGCTTCCTAAGATGATGTAGGGAGTCTAGGATAAAAACAGTCTTGTCAGAACAAGAAATCAATATCAGACAACAAGAAGTACAACACCTTAAGGAAAAGATCACCTAGTTGTTATGCAAACTGCCTGTATTATGCGAACTGTTCACTATTTTATACATATAATATTATATTAAGATTCACTGGACCAGCAAATTGAGATATACTGACCTTATGGGCACAAATCATTAAATAAAGAAGAAATAGCTGCAACTTTTACTCAATCAAAAATTATTACATCTACCATGTACTTGCATGCAACAAATTTTGTTACTAAAATGATAAAAAGAAAAAACCTACATTCTTTGAGATTCTACATAACTGAGTCAATTTGTCATTTTATTATCTAGCCAAATATCAAACAATTTCCATACCTTCAATTTTCTAAATACGATACTTGAAATTATATCTTTACCATATTTTCTGAATATTTTACTGATTGTTAAAATTCCTGTATCATATGAAAGACAAATAGAAAAATATTCTCTTTTAGAAGTAACATAAATAAACTCATGAGAAAAGTACATTTATGACTTCATATAATTTGTTCCAAGGCATTTAGTGAGTTTACAGAAAACTAATCAGGAGAATCACAATAGCCATAGGTGGGAATACAGACAAACAGTCACAGAAAAACTGTTTTGTTCTCTCACTCTCCTAACACTCCACGGCCATATTTTAGTGGTAGATAGGGACTATTTGTCATCTCAGATGGAGGCAATATCTCTATGGTGGCAATTAAGCACTGGACACTACAAAAGCAAAGCTAATTGCTTGATTTGTCCTTCTCCAATATCAGAGGCTAGGCTAGGTTATTTCGGGAGAGCAACTTCATTTATCTGGATCACTTCATTCCACTATCTAGAAAGTTGAGGCAGTCGCTGGATCAAATCCATTATGCACATTAAGATAAGAATGTCTTCATAAGGATGGTCAGAGTGATACCACATGCTGCATAATCTATTAAGCTTGCTTATTTATAGCTTTCATGTATTCCTTGAAATTCTAAGCAATGACTTAAAAATTCATCAACACAAAATATGAACATGTATCATATATCTTACTTGCTTAAAAGTATATTTCAGTATCTCCTTGTCAAATGGATAACAAAGCAAAATCTTACAAAAATTAACTATTGAGAAAAACCAATTCAACAGATGGAAATAACCTGAGTGCCTACTCCAGCACCTACTACTTGCCAAGCATGTACCATGTCACAGTGACACAAGGGTGGAGTAACATAATCACGCCCTCATAAAGCCACGAGTCCATGTGATTTACTTCTTCACCATATCTAAGAACCAAATCATCTCCCACTTTTTTTATTAAAAAACTTAAAACTTAACAGCAACTAGAATACTACTATATAATAAAACTCAACTCCTGGGATTAATTCCTACAAGATATCAAACGTGTTTAGATTGTCCTTAAAGGAAAAGTAAATCATTATCACTAAAAGGCATAAAAAGGAGGAAATAGCATTGAAAAGAAAGCATCTAAAAACAATTATCTTGAGAAACAAAAAAAATTTTAAATGCATTACTTTATTCAAAGTAAATAAAGATATATATAAATTTGTAATTTCCTCTTATATTAGCTGTTCATAGAGCACAGCCCTTTAATTCACAAAATATGCCATGTGCATGTGTGTCGGTGTCACCACACTCTGGAAAGAACTTCTACCAACAGGTCGTGATAAGCAGCTTAGGCTTTAGAGTCACAAGCACATTCTGTTCTAATGGTATTCATTAAAAGACATGACAGTGTAGTAAAAAAGGCACTGGAATTTGTCTCTTGTTATCTGAGTTCAAGTTCCAGCTCTGTCACTTAGAACTGAATCCCTGGGCAAGATATTTAATCTCTCTGAGGTTCAGATTCTTCTTGTATAAAACAAATAAGTTAAATGACCTGATTTGTGGCCCCCTTCTATCTCTAATATACCATAATGAATACACCATACTTATTTAATAAAATCTACCTTAAGATCACATTAGCAAGAAAAGTACACAGACAATAAGACACTTCCCTTATTGGTGTTAAATTTTTAAAAAATTGGTTATATATAAGAATTATTAAACTAATTGACCAATTGCAGATAGTGGAATGACTGCTTCAGGTACTGTGTAGTATGTAGAGGAAATCACTTTCACTTGTCTATATACAGAACTGAGAATCTGCAAGGACCTATAGCAAAGAACATGACGTCTCTCTCCTGGCTGGAAAAGTCTTCACTACATGACCTAGAAGGAAATGTATGAGTATATGTATCATATAGGTAGCTTCAATTCAACATCTGTTAAATAAGGATAATACCTGCTCAACCTGCCTTAAAATTTAAGAGCATCAGCTGAGATGTTATATATAAAAATGCTTCAAAACCAATGACATAAAACATACTGCTCTCCAGGGCATGCAGGCAAACTCCACTAATCTCTCTTGAGTGGCAAAAGCTAGCAAACGGCGCAGCTTATAAAAACACAGTAAAGGGATGATATTCAGAGGGGTGATTATTGCAGCAGAGAGCATTGTTGAAAGAAGCACTCAAACTGAAGGACAGAGCCAACTAAATAAAGTACTTTAATATTCTAAAACTCTCAAGAGCCAATCTCTCCTTATAAAATTTATCCAGCATACATTGTTGATTCTGTTACCGGTTGCTGTACATATTCAGCAACTTCAAAACCTGCGCGATAATAACGCTTGAAACGGTATCTTTATATAACACCATTATATAGGTGATGTGAAATAATATGCCGTTATCTAAAATAGTTATGAATTCTAAAATGTACACATTTAAAAAATGAGAGAGAACATTTTCAAAACAAAAGAAATCTTGGAAATTAAGAACAGTTCTGGCCTCTGTGTAGCATGTCTATTTCCTCACCACTGGTCACTGCTCATCTGAATCCAACCTTTAAAACTCAACAAACCTTTCTTTTGAAGCATATGACATTTGCACCACTTTCTTCTTATAATCCTTTTTTAAAATCTAATTACTTCCAGATCAACAATCTCCAATATCTCACAAGATTTTCCTTTTTCAGCTCATCTTAGACTACAACATTTCAAATTCACACTTAACCTGCTCAACACATAACCTTCACCCTCCACCCCATTTAGTCACCTGCACTCCAGTTCAGCAAAAACCACTGTTACAAAACACTAACCAGCAAAAACAACTTAGAAAGGGGTCACCTCCGGACTCTCAAAATACTCAAGCTCCCTCTCCAACCAGAGACTTCCACCTTCTACCTCTCTCTAAATCACACTCCTGATCTCAGAGTGACTCGCATTTTCTTGATAACCGGTTCTGGCCGCACTTCCCTTCCTTCCCAGTCTGACCCTGACTAGTCATTTCCACCACTTTTCACCAATCACCCTCAAATCCCTTGCTCCCATGGTCAAATGTTTAGAAAATGCTAGATTAAACAAATGAGTTTTCTTAGAGTAGAACTTCCTCAGTCTTAAAAAAGGGATTTAGTATGCCCTTATTTCCCCAACAGAAATCCTTTCTGCCCCTAAGAGATATTTGAGAGCCACGTCCTGAGTAGCACATTTTTTTGAAACACTGGCTTACATTTACTGATTACCCACTCTCCCCCTCTCATTCTCTCCTTATCAGAATTGCAGGCAAACTGTTATATTATCAGGCCTAACCACCACATTAAAATAGATGTATTCATTGATAGAAGTACTTATTGAGTAGCAAGGCTGAGACAGGAACTGTTCTAGGAGGCAGGCACACAGTGATGAAAAAAACCAAGACCCTGATCTTATGGAGCCTCTATTCTTCTAATAGGGAAAAAAATAAATAAAAACAATTAAATATATAAAATGTCAGGTAGTGATAAGCATAACGTAGAAAAGTAGAGCAGAGTAAGGGGAGAGAAGATAGTTATAAGGCTCTGTGTATGTGTGTTTGAGAAGTGGGTAGGATCAGGGAAACCTTTAATAAGGAGATACAGTAGAGACCTTAAGAAACAGAGGCAACTGATCGTCGTTAATCTGCTAATTGTCAAATTCAGAGCCCTCTTTTGAATCCTCATCCTACTGGACCTTTCTACAGCATGAGGCACTGCTGATCAGTTCTTGCCACCTTTAAAAGTCTTTCTTTCTTGGCCTCAGTGATATTTTTCTCTCCTAAGCCCAAGTTTTACAGATCTCATAAACTAAGCAGGGTCTGACCTGGTTAGTAGTCAGACCTCCAGAAACACCAGATGCTGTAGGCTTTTTCTGGCACATATTCACTGTTCAATAAATATAGGCTTCTCCCCAACTTTCCTTTCTTGACAATTTTTAAACCTCTTTAAAGACTCCCTTCCACTCCAATCTTCTTTCCTGCTCAACCCTAAAACATCAGTTCCTCCCAAGTTTCTTTCCTCATTTTGTTAAATACAGCTTTCCTGGGTGAATGCATCCATTTGCTATCACTTATCTACTGATGACTACCAAACTAAAAACCCCAGATAGAGATTTCCAAGTAGCTATGAGACTTTTCCACCAGATATCTCCCAAGTGCTGTAGAAACACATTTCTAGAGCCAAACTCATTACCTCATCTCCCAAACTTGGTCTTCCTCTTGGTTAAAGACACTTAATACTCCCTCTTAGTCCGAGCTATAAAGCTGTTTTATCTTTGATTCCTTTTCCCTCTCACATTCGGTGGTCATGTCTCATCTTTCCATCTCAGAAATGTCTTCTAAATCGTTCCTGCTACTTTTGCCCTAGTTCAAATCTTCATCACATACATGTATTTCCCACCTCCCCATTCTCTCGTCTATCCTGCTGCCATAGTTATCCAGTGAGATTGCCCACAATCCCTCCCAAGCACGCAATGTCTTACCCATACTGAACCATGCTTAAGCTCCTAACACACTTCCTGGGATACTGTGATTTTATCCATCCAAAAAACAAGTACTGAAGGGGCCTTCTATGTAGTAGGCACTTTGCAAAATGCTTTATATATGCTACCTCATTTAACACTCAGTATAGTTCAGGTAGATTGGCATTGACGGCTCCATCTTTTATAGCTGAGGAAACTGAAATTCAGGTGAAGTAAACTGCCCAAATCATAGAGCTAAAAAGAAACCTAGCATGGATCCAAACACAGGCCTTTCCAACACACTGCCTATTAAAATATCTAGCATCTGACTCAGTACCAAAAAACAATGAATGCTAGATAAATTAATCAAGATGAAGAATTATTCAGGAAACTAGTATGAGTTTAGACTAGGGAAAAACAAAACAAAAAAGAAACCCTAATGGGACAGGATGGCTGTCTTCAACTAGATCAAGGGCTACACTGAAGAAGAGCAGACTTCTAATCAAGTTTTAGAGGGCAGTACACTAAGATCTACTAATTTTAGCAGTGCAAAAGAGGAATGGGCAGCCTAATCTTATGAAAGGAATGACAATACTGTACATGGATAAAATCTGCTTAGAGTTTATCACCTTCCCATTTTACAGATGAAAAGCTTATGAGAGATTAGAACTCTCCCAAGTCTAGAACTATTTCTATTGCCTTTAGATATATCTATAGGGCACGAGCTTTAGGTGAAAAGAAATTAAAGGCTTTGCTCTAATTACCTACACAATGCAGAAGTGCTCAGATATAGATTATACAAAATCATTAGTAATAATTCATATTTGGTTTTGAAAAACAAGGTTCAGCCTAATAGCTCATCTCTTGACAATCCAGGAAGCATAAAAGTCCCAGAAGACCAAAAATAATACACACAATTGGTATACGATCTACATGCAGATAATTTATAAGTTACAAGAAAGAGTATGATAATCTTCAATAGAATTTTTCAGGGGTCCATATATTTTCTGGTTTTACAATCAAGATTACTCTAGTAACTGGTTTTAGCTAGAAATGTGGGTCTAATGCCAAACAGTACAATATTTACTCAATTACTAAGACATGTTAAGCAAACTCTTGATGATTTTTTTACTGGGTACTGCAATATAATGTTTATTAGACACCTTCAAAGCGCTAGACTTTAGCTTTCAATAGTGCAAAAACTTTATTTTATCTATCATTGTTTCAATGTATCAATGTTTATTAAATGAAGGCATAGATGAATGAATTAATGGTAACCTTAAGACTCAAAGTTTTGATCTTTGCAAAGTGTGACCTAATAGGGACTGAATTGGAAGAAGGAAAGAAAGAAAGGCACTGTCCTAACTTCAACAAAAAAACTCTAAGAGCTTTTATTAGTCTAAATCACTTGAAATTACCAATATCCAATTGTTTTGCCATACAAAAAGGACAATTTCATATATTTTAACCTAACACACTAAAATTAAACACATCATAATGATAGCAACTCATTTTGTTAAAAAAAAATATATCAAATGAAGAGTAAAGACTAAGTACTGTTTAACATGATACATCACAAGCTGGGCCCCACAAAACACACCCGTCATAACATACCATATTACATCAGGATTCACGTACTTCTCCACCCCTGTAATTGAGTATTATAATAGGTTTTTATTATATTTTAAAAGCATTCTTAGTAAGATTTCAATAGTGATGTTTTAGCACTGCTAAAATATAAGGTTCACTAAAACGTAGGCTCAATGAGAGTAGGGCTTTGACTTTTTATTTTTTTGCTGTATCCCCAGGGCTTGAATGGTGCCCATCACAAAGTCATTTATCTAACAACAAATATTGAGTACCTACTTTGTGTCAGACACTATTTTAGGTGCTCAGCGTACATAAGTGAAAAACCTGACAAAGATCTTTGACTTAATTACAAACGCTGAATAAAATAATGAAAATCTGCAGAGACACTGTTCTAAAGCACATTAAGGGTATACGATAACCTTAGGAGAATTCCAGAACCCATGATCCTACCCACTGTGCTATAAAACCACCAATGTTTTAAAATTTGTAAAAAAAAAGGTAAGCTGCCTCCAGAAGTCTTCTAAACAAAAGTATTTTGAAAGTAAGGAGCACTATGATTACAAGTCCTACTTCATTGAAACTTGAATGATCTGCCTAAAATAAATTGAATAAGCACGGATCAAGACCTTCATTTGTCATAATATACTGCAGCTGCCCACAAACGGCGAATTATCAGAATTGCTGATTAGCTATCATCCTCAAGGTGTTTACTATAAGAGCTTCACCTCAGAGCAAAAGCATTATATTTGCATTGTGGTGCGCTTAGGTCACTGCAAAAAGTTACCACTTATTACTTTCCACTTCATAACACAACCTGAAATAATTCACTCTCCAGCATGCAACGATGCCTAGAGGCTCAGTGCCTCTGCTTATTAATTCCACCTGAATCTACGTAAATTAGGAGAAAAAAGCTAAATCACGACCACAGGATCTTTGAATTCTGCAGGCTTATTCTTCACCAGAAGGATTAACCACAATTTGAAAAAGAACCTTGAAACTGCTGTCGCCAGTGCTAGGTGGGTTTTTTTTCCTTTGTTGTTTTGAGGCGAATGCAGTATTACACTGGATAAAATGGGTAAAGAGAACGGAGAAAGAGTGAAAGAACTGGGAACAAAGCAACACCGGGAGTCATGGTTACAGCATAAGGATAAACCCAAAGATAAGGAACCAATGCTGGCCCTTCCTTGCAGAGTCGTCGTGAATAAACCCTGAGGTCCTGCCGTTAATCTATTGTCCCGGCTCTAAAGCTCGCCAGCGACACTTCCTCGGGAGACGCTCTTGGCATCCCCTCCATAGAAGATGCTGTAGAAAGGGAAAAACGGTTACCCAGGGAGACCGGCCACGGGAAGTGTCAAAAGCCGAGGGTGGGGACACACCCCGGGGCCCGAGAAAAGACGGGAGGTGGGGAGGCGGTGGACATGAACGGACCGTCCACCTTGCAAGGAAAATAAAATCCGGCCAGAGGCTGTGACTACCAAACGGACGCCCGGGAGTCAAGCAAGACCCGAAAATGGGAGGAAGGGACCCGCAGGCGTGTTCAGAAGCCAGACCGGGCTCCGGGTGGCGCACCCCAGCCGAGGACCGTCCGAGGAGGGCAGCCTGAGGGGGCCGTCGGGCTCCAGCCCCCGCCTCCGGAGAGGCCGCGGGGCCCGCCGCTTCGTCCCGGCGCCGGCCTCCCCGGCCCCGGCGTCCACGGCGCCTCAGCGGCCCCCGCCCCGCATCCCTTCCCCTCTCACCTCCCAGCCCCTCCATCGCGCCGCCACGCACAGCTCGCCGCGGCTCCTCCGACAGCGCCCGCCGCCGCCCAGCTCCCGCTGTAGCAACCCGGCCGCGCCTCCCACCCGCTAACATCCCGGCCTCCCATTGGCCGGGCGCTGGCGGGGCGGGGCTCCGGGGGCGGGGCCTCGAGGGGCGGCGCGCCTCCCGCCGCCGCCGCCGCTGCCGCTGCGCCGCTGCCTCCTGACGCCGAGCGTTCCCGTCGCCCTGTAGCGCGTGCGGCCGCCAGACAGCGCCTTTGTCCGCCCGCAGCGTCGTCTCGCTCACACCTTCTCCTTCCGTGGGGACTATCTCAGCACCTCGTGGGCCGCCGTCGCCAGTCCCCCAGTCGGTGCAGCTCTGTCTTCTCGTGTGTCCTCTCTGAGGACTCGGGGCAGACAAACCAAACGCGCGCCCCACGCGCTGGTGTGCAGCACACTCTCCATTTTCCGCCACTTGGTCACACGGCTTCACCTGAGTGTGTTCCCTAGACTTCACCTTCACACACCGCCTTCTGAGTTAAGGCGCCTTTTCCTACTGAAATAGTGCTTTTCCCCGGGATTGTGGAACTGAGATTGCTGCAGGCGCTTGAAAACGGTGTCCTCAGCCTGAGAGCTTGGGCCCCAAACGAGCAGGGAAACCGCGCCCTCCCTTCACTTCATCTCCACTCGGCCCACCCTGGCCCTGTCCTTCATCATCCTGGAACTGAAAAGTCGTCTGGCCTCGAACTTAGGAGGAAGCAGGGAAACTGTGTTTGCTCCTGGAGTTTAAGGGAACTGACCTACCTATGTCAGAATGAGGCCTGTGTCCGAGTCACAGCCTCTTGGGGATGAAGGGACCTTCAAAACGAGCTAAAACCTTTGCTTAACAGTTGAACACTTTTCACCAGAACTCAATTTCTTTGAAAATTTGATTTGGCAGTGATCAACAAGCCAAATTGTTTGTTAACTCTTGTGTATCTACTGGCGAGTTGTCAGTATTAATGCAATTATCATACGTCTTACATTAATTTTCTCATTAATCTGTTCAATTGCCAAGTTTTGACATCATTTCTAACTTTGTCTACTATTAAAAGTATGTATCTTACAACAGGGTATATCTTACTGTATGTAGCCTTTGGGAAGCAAGAATCCTCCTACTCTCCATTCAAATGGATGTGTTATAAACAAACAAACGCTGGGGGGCACATCATCTCTTACTGAGAAGGTGCTCTAGCCCATCTCGTGTAAGTCTCGGACTCCTGCCCTTCCCCTGGTTCTGCCCTGGCTCTCTGCTCTTTGGGGATCTGAGATCCTGGACCTGGTTTGCCAAACGACAAGCACAACCACCTCTTAGCCACCCTGTGCTAACTGTGGAAAGGACCTTTTTCCTCAGTGCTGTGAAGACAAAATTAGGATTGGAGGCGGGAGGAACTTTTAAAAGGGCACTGAGGAAGAAAAAAGCACACATAGGAGAAAACCCAAAAATAAAGAAGCACTTTACAAATTACAAGTTCTTGAACCGAAGTCAAGACAAAAATTGAGTTGGCTGATACACACCTTAGTGGGAATAAAAGCTACAATATCAAAAACAATAATGGTAATCAGAATTTAAAAAATCATGCCAGGCTTGTTTTAGGTTCTTTTCATATATTCACTTATTTAATCTTCAAAACAATTCTACAGAGTAGATACTATAATTTTCATTTTTCAGAATTGAAGTCTTCATTTTCTAGATGTCTCAGAGAGATTAATTGTTTTGCCAATATCTATACTACTAGTGAATGGTAGCTTGGATTTAAACTCTGGTCTGTGATTCTGCCTATGATGATTTCATGAAACTCCTCACTTTCTTCCTTCCTCAATTTGCCTTCTGGTTGCCTGAGAAGTAAATCCAAATGTTCAGATATGTTGTTTAAGGTATATTTGGGTAGGCATTACTGTGAGTCTTAATTCTCTAAAATGTGCCTGCTAATCTTCTCTACAGGTATCGGGCTCTCAGCGCTTTGATGCTACCCTGGCTCCTGCAGCTTTCCCCTGGTCCTGACGACTTGGTGAAGAGGACAATTTCTTATCTGTCTTCCTAAGGTCTTTCCTCTGCCTCCTACATGCCTGGCCTGACAGTCTCTTTGGTCTTGGTGCTCTCTTCTGACTTTACTTCCTCTCTGATCTGTTTTGTTTTTCTGATACATTCATTCAACAAATATTTGTTGAGTACCTACTATGTTTCAGACCCCTTTCATTACTAGCCAGTTACTAAAATGAATGCAGCTCAGTTTCTTTTCTTATGTTCCTAGGCTCTTATCTGTTCGTAATTTTCTTTAGCTGCCAAGTGATCTTTTTAGGTGATGACAACATTCATAGACAAATATGAATTAGAGATCTCACCACCTCTTTATCATACAAAAAAGAAAGCAAAGGTTCAGAGATGCTTACTGACTCAATCCAGATTACAAAACTAGTAAGTAGCTGAAATAGATATTGTACTCTGGTCTTATTACATCACGTCCCTGATTGTTTCCACTTTGCATTACTTTCCCTCAACCACCATTTCCTGGAGCCAATCCACATCTCCTTTGCCCCTTCTAAAAGGCTGAGCAAGCTACATATATCTTCTTGTTTCAAAGCTCCAACTTCCTGTTGGATCTTACACAAAGATCAGCTTCCCTTTCAGACAACCTTTGGCTCTCATTCAAATCATTTGCAGAGCACAGCTAAATGAGATTCTGAAACTCAGTGAGAATCCAACTCAGTTTATCAACTCTGCTATAACAGGGCGTTTCTTCCCTCCACAGCCTCCCGAGGAATGATCCACCACAATTTAGTATGTCAAAATTCATTCATACATTTGGTAATCATAACAAAATGATAATTTTCATCGAAAACAAAAGAAGCATATTTCCCTTAAAAGTGGGGAGAAGGGGCTGTTGAACAGTGTTCTAGACCAAAGAAGCACGTTCTGAGTTGGCTCTTGTTAGTTTTATTTTATAGATTGAAGTAAAAACAAAATTCTTTAAGTGTTCAGGGAAAAAAATAGTGATAGTCCTAGACAAGAAAACACCAAGAAAAGGGAAAAAAGAGGACCTAAAGCAAACTTTGTCTCCTTGATTGATTGGAGGGCTACTCATTCACAGTGTGATAGCAATTATTCCACCTCTTCCTCCTCTAATTCCAGAGGGAACTCCAATTCCAAAAGGAACTGCTCTTCTCCTCCACTTTCAAAACTAATTTCCCAGCCACAAAAGGATAAATTTTTTCAACCTTCAGTTATAATCCCATTTTTCATCCTTGCCACTACAATTCCAAATCTCATCTGAAAATCGACTAATCCAAATACTTACTGAGATACTCCTATGTAAGCAACACTGTTCTAGGCACAACAGAAAGCTCTGAAGAAGTCTCTCTGGTCTCTAGGAAGCTAACATCTGGTAGAGGAATCCCTGGGCAAGACATAATACAGAGCAATAGAGGACAATATATTCGATATATTGTTGTCTTAGATGTTGTGGTACAGCTTATACAAGTTAATTGGTTTCAGGAAGATATTTACATGAATGGAACAATTTTAAAGGTTTTATAGAGAAGTAGAACTTAAATTATGTCCTGCAGAGTGTCATTGGTTAGGTAAAGATCACTGGGGATGAGGGAGTAACGGCATAAGTCTCCTTAAGAAAAGAATGCGAGCCTAGCGTGTTTTAGGACAGTCAGTAAAGAAGCAAAGAGAGTTTTGTATATATTTTTGTTCATGTTGTAACATTTTTTCCTCTTTAACTTACAAAGGACGGGAATTATGGTTATATAATTTACATATCTTTAGCTCAATCTGTGTTTTTTTAAGACTGATAATTGCTTGGAGGTGCCAGGAGTCGAACCCGGGGCCTCATGCATGCGAAGCATGTGCTCTTCCAGTGAGCTACACCCCCTCACTGTTTGTTTATATATATTTTTAATCTCAGGTGCAGGGTGTTGAGTTAATAATACTTCCTCATGTACAGCATATACATCAACTGTCCGTGCAAAGTCACCTCTTCTTTCTTTTTTCCATTTTATTATTTTGGCTTGCATTCTCCATTTTAACTCCATTGACCAGCCTCCTCTCTGTAAGCACTATTATATTGAATGTAAGCTCTCAGCTCACAGATATCTTTATATATATGTGGTTCTCGATACATATATGGTACTGTTTTATATATGAATCTGTTTTTAATTTACGTACATGACATTATACTGTAGCCTTTATTCGGTTTGTAATTTTTAAATAAATATTCATTTAGAGATGTACTCATGTTGGTGTGTAACACTGGTTTATTGCTTCTGAATGCTGGATAGTATTTTGCTCCATGTGTGTACTACATTTTATTCACCCATTCCTGCAGTGATGGACACCCAGTTGCCTCTAACCTGCTGCTACAATGAACATCTTTGTGCCTGTCCCCTTATGAACCTGGGCTCAAGTTTCTCTGGGATGCATCCCTGGAATGGATTACTGGATCATATTTATTTCTAGTGAGTATGCCCAGATTGCTGTCTACAATGGCTGTGTCAGTGTACCTTCCCATTAGCAGTGTGCAAGAGTGCCCATCCTCCTATATCTCATTAATAGCTGGCTTATCTCTAATTTTGGCCAATCTGTTGGGAGTAGTAAGTTGGGCATCTCTTCATATACTTGCTAATTCAGATTTGGCTTTAAATGAATTGCCTAGTTTTATCCATACTTTATATTGCAAGTCTCATCTTTTTCTTATGGATTGTTAAATTCCTTGTGTATTCTAGATGTTAACCTCTTGCTAATTTTGATTATTTTAAAACTATTTTTCCAGTTTGTCAAATATCTGATAACTTTGTCTATGATGCCTTTCATTAAACAGAAATCCTTACCTTTAATTCTATCAAGTCCATCAATATATTTTTCATATGAATTGTGCACTTGAGTTTTTATTAAAGTTTTCTTTACCTGTAGATTATGAGGGTATTTGCATACACATTTTTCTATTAGTAGAGCCAAGTCTAATCCTAATAAAACAGAGACAATTTAGAGACAGACCGGAGAGGACAACAAAAACATTTTTTTCTAGTGTCTTTTATGTTATGGGGTAACTCTAAAAATTCAAATAGGAACCAATGCCCAGAACTGTTTTGAGACATTGTGAACTTCAGCTGTATCCAATTTTGCCTATTGTCTCCAGGAAAACCCAGTGTTTTCAGGTGCTCCTTTTCCTACCCAGAGGAAGAGAAACAGAGAAGAGAAATACAGTATATCCAGAGTCCTTTCCCCCTTACTTTATTATTAATCATAGCAGCTTCCCAGGGCCTTTAAGAGAGTTTTCTTAAAAATTCTGTTAAAGTTTACAAATAAATATTATATAATGTTGATGATGATGTCAGGGCATTTATACTAAGGACAAGAAAGGAAAATTCTCCCATTATAAATCACCTAAATGAATATCTTGGCACTTCTTTATGATTTTAAAAGCCTTGTGGCTCTGTTTCTTAAAACAATTATTAGATGGTGTGGTATCTGCAGCTGCCTTTTAATGGAAACAGCTATATGAGAATTCACTCTATAAACACATGCTAATTATGAATGTAATTGATTACTTGGTTTTGCCTTAAGAACAAACAGGTAAAAGTGAAAAACTAAAGCTTTAATTTTCATTGTGGATACACATTATTAGAATTATCTGACATTAACTATTTATACAAATGCCCACATTTACAAACTCATCTTTCTAGAAAAGTTGCTTGTTTACAGTTTTACATTGAAAGTTTACCATTCTATTTACTTACTTCTTACTTAGAATATATACCAAAAGTATAAATTTGGTATATTATCTGTCTGATGTTATCATATGAATCCAACAATTGTTTACTTGCCGTTTTCAAGAAACAGAGTTGCTGAAGCCTATGTACATTTATGTTTCTTAGCAGGCAACAGATAATCGACAAAATAGAAATAAGAATCTCCTCTAGCTGTGTTTTCAAAACATAATAAAGTTTATGCTTTTGTAAGAAAGAGAAATTCCAGATAATAAAATATTAGTATTCATAGGAACTTAATTTATGGGTAATTCAAGGAACTCCAGTTTTCAAAGAATTTGAATACTATAAAAGACTACAGTGGATGTCAGTCGGTTTTTGAGAATTCAGAGAGCTCTTAACACCTTTGCAGTGCCTCTGTTATTATTATGAACATCAATGACCCTTTCTAGTGGAGGTCGTTGTTGCATTCTCAAATCCCCTTTACTGGAAGGTGCACCCAGCTTCAGCTGTTGAGAATATCGACTGATAATCCTTAGATATTTCTTTCTCTAAAGAGTTGCCCTCCTTATAAAGAGTACTGCCATACCTGTGAGGTTATGGCCCTCATCATCAGGAGGGCAGCCCACAGCCGGTGACCCACTAACTCTGCACAGCAGACTAGCCTTTGACTCAAGCTGGGCTGAAGCCAGTCTTCAGATAAGATCACATCCTTACTACCTTTCTTCTTCCCTACTCCCCAAGAGGAGTCGTCTCGAACAAATCAATTCCACAAGAATCTCCATCTCAGTCTCTGCTTCTAGGAAACCTGAGCTTAGATCCTTTTATAGTTAGATAGTAGTAACAATTTAATGACTTAATACGTTATTAGAAGCTAAAAGTCCATCTTGTCATCTTTTCAGACTGTAATGCTATGAACCAGGAAATCAACCACGAGAAAAAAACGGGGAGAGTGACAAAAATGCGGAGATTAAACAACATGCTACTGAACAACCAATGGATCATTGATGAAATTAACAGAGAAATAAAAAAATATCTGGAAACAAACAAAAATGAAAATATGCCATAGAAAATTATATGGGATGCAACAAAAGTGGTCCTGAGAGGGAAACTTATAGCGATACAAGCCCACCTTAACAAACAAGAAAAAGCCCAAATAAGCAACCTTAAATTACACCTAACAGAACTAGAAAAAGAAGACCAAACAAAGCCCAAAGTCAGCAGAAGGAGAGAAATAATAAAAATCAGAGCAGAAATAAATGAAATTGACACCAAAAAACAGTAGAAAGCATTAATGAAACAAAGAGTTGGTTCTTTGAGAAGACAAAAAAAATTGACAAACCTTTAGGCCAGACTTACTAAGAAAAAAAGAGAAAAGGCTCAATTAAATAAAATTAGAAATGAAAGGCGAGAAATTACAAGGGATACCATGGAAATACAAAGGATTATAAAAGAATACTATGAGAAATTATATGCCAAAAAATTGGACAATCTAGAAGAAATGGATAAATTCTCAGACTCATACAACCACCTGAAACTGAACCTAGAAGAAATAGAGAATCTGAATAGACTAATCACAAGTAAAGAGATTGAAATAGTAATCAAAAACCTCCCAAAAAATAAAAGTTCAGGACCAGACGGCTTCTGTGGTGAATTTTGCCAAACATTCAAAGAAGACTTAATACCCATCCTTGTCAAACTATTCCAAAAATTAGAGAAAGATGGAACACTTCCTAACTCATTCTAGGAGGCCAACATCACCCTGATACCAAAGCCAGGCAAAGACAACACAAAGAAGGAAAATTACAGGCCAATATCGCTGATGAACATAGATGCAAAAGTCCTCAACAAAATATTGGCAAACTGAATACAACAATACATTAAAAAGATCATACACCATGATCCAGTGGGATTTATACCAGGGATGCAGGGATGGTTCAACATCTGCAAATCAATCAACGTGATACACCACATCAACAAAACAAAGAATAAAATCCACTTGGTCATCTCAATAGTTGCAGAGAAGGCATTTGACAAGATACAACATCCATTTATGATAAAAACTCTCAACAAAATGGGTATAGAAGGAAAGTACCTCAACATAATAAAGGCTATTTATGACAAACCCACAGTCAATATCATACTCAATGGGGAAAGGCTGAAAGCCATTCCTCTGAGAACAGGAACAAGACAAGGCTGCCCATTCTCACCACTCTTACTCAACATAGTACTGGAGGTTTTGGCCAGAGTAATTAGGCAAGAAAAGGGAATAAAAGGAATCCAAATAGGCAACGAAGAAGTGAAACTCTCACTATTTGCAGGTGACATGATTTTATATATAGAAAACCCTAAAGAATCCATTGGAAGACTATTAGAAATAATCAACTACAGCAAAGTCGCAGGGTACAAAATCAATCTACAAAAATCAGTTGCATTTCTGTATGCTAATAACGAACTAACAGAAAGAGAGCTCAAAAAGATAATACCATTTACAATTGCATCAAAAAGAATAAAATATCTAGGGATAAATCTTACCAAGGAGGTGAAAGACCTATACAATGAAAACTACAAGACATTATTGAAAGAAATCAATGATGGCATAAAGAAATGGAAAGGCATCCCATGCACATGGATTGGAAGAATAAACATAGTTAAAATGTCCATACTACCTAAAGCACTCTACAGACTCAATGCAATCCCAATCAGAATCCCAATGACATTCTTCATGGAAATAGAAAAAAGAATACTAGAATTCATATGGGGCAACAAAAGACCCCAAATAGCTAGAGCAATCCTAAGGAAAAAGAACAAAGCAGGAGGCATCACAATCCCTGACTTCAAAACATACTACAAAGCAATAGTGATCAAAACAGCATGGTACTGGTACAAAAACAGACACACAGATCAATGGAACAGAATTGAAAGCCTAGAAATAAAACCACACATATATGGATAGCTAATTTTTGACAAAGGTGCTAAGAACACACAATGGAGAAAGGAAAGTCTCTTCAATAAATGGTGTTGGGAAAACTGGACAGCCACATGCAAAAGAATGAATGTGGAACATCTGCTATTGCCATTCACAAAAATTAACTCAAAATGGATCAAAGACCTGAAGGTGAGACCTGAAACTATAAAACTCATAGAAGAAAATATAGGCAACACACTATTTGACATTGGTTTTAAAGGAATCTTTTCCGATGACATGCCTACCCAGACTAGGGAAACTAAAGAAAAAATAAGCAAGTGGGACTTTATCAGATTAAAGAGCTTCTACAAGACAAATGAAACCAGAATCAAGATGAACAGACAACCCACCAGCTGGGAGAAAATATTTGCAAAACATATATCTGACAAGGGGTTAATCTCCATAATATATAAAGAACTCACACAACTGAACAACAAAAAAAACAAACAACCTGGTCAAAAAATGGGCAGAGGAAATGAACAGACACTTCTCCAAAGACGATATACAGATGACCAATAGGCACATGAAAAGATGTTCAACATCACTAATCATCAGGGAAATGCAAATCAAAACAACACTAAGATATCACCTCACACCTGTTAGAATGGCTATAATCATCAAGACAAAAAACTACAAATGTTGGAGAGGATGTGGAGAAACAGGAACACTCATACACAGCTCGTGGGAATGCAAACTGGTGCAGCCTCTATGGAAAACGGTATGGAGATTCCTCAAAGAATTAAAAATAGAAATACCCTATGATCCAGCTATCTCACTACTAAGAATCTATCCAACGAACCTGAAATCAACAATCCAAAGAGGCTTATGTACCCCTATGTTCATTGCAGCATTATTCACTATAGCCAAGAAGTGGAAGCAACCCAAATGTCCCTCGACTGATGATTGGATCAAGAAGATGTGGTACATATACACAATGGAATACTACTCAGCCATAAAAAAAGACAAAATCATCCCATTTGCAACAACATGGATGGGCCTGGAGGGTATTATGTTAAGTGAAATAAGCCAGAAAGAGAAGAACAAAAACTACGATCTCACTCATATGTGGAATATAAACCAACACATGGACAGAGAAAACTGTATTGTGGTTACCAGGGGCAATGGGGGTAGGGGGTGGGCACAAGGGGTGAAGGGAGTCATATATGTGGTGATGGACAAACAAAAATGTACAACCAAAAATTTCACAATGTTATAAACTATTAAAACATCAATAAAAAAAAAAAGTCCATCTCGTACCCAGCTGTACTTGAGTTGATAATAACTATACAGACTATCATCTATTTATTCACTGCTTTCGATAATTCTCTACATTTTCATAGGGCATTGTTGTTTTTGAGAAACTTACTTTAATACTTTAGTCAATTGTTTCACTAAATATTTACTAAATGACTGAATAGATATTAGTGAATAGTGTGGACTTCAAAATAGATTTTTTAGGTAGGCAGAGAGGTTTTATTTAACGCATAAGGGTTATGATTAATATGTTACTATGGGTATCATTTCCCATATAGTCTCATGTGATCCTCATAACCTACCTGTGAGATAGGTGTTATTCTTCTCATTTTCATGCTGAAGAAACTGAGATTCAGTAAGACTAAATGACTTTTTCAAAGTTATAGTGAGTAAGTGGCAGGGTTGGAATATAAAAATGAATTCTTTAATTTGAGTCCATATACTGTAGCATAATGGCTTTTTCTAAATAAGGACACTGAGTCTGTTGAGAATGACAGAAAGGAAGGCATTAGATTTCTGCTGTCTCAAATTTCAGATTATGAAAGAGAGGAATGATAAACTGTCTACGGAAAGAAATTAAAGCAAGCCATCTGAATTATTCTGTATTTCCCTCAATGACAGAATCTATGTGTGATGGTTAATTTTATGTGTCAATTTGACTAAGCTACAGTGTCCAGATATTTAGACAAATATTATTCTAGATATTTCTGTGAAGGTGTTTTCTGGATGAGTTCAACACTTAAATTGGTGATCTTTGAGTAAAACAGATTGCCCTCCATAATGTGGGTGGCCTTCATCCGATCAGTTGAAGGCCTTAATAGAACAAAGAATGACCTCCCATGAGCAAGAAGGAATTCTGCCAACAGAATGCTTTGAACTCTAACTGTAATTCTACCTTGGGTCTTCAGTCTAATGGTCTAACCCTGCAGATTTTGAACTTGCCAAGTTTCCATAATCACATGAGCCAATTGCTTAAAATAAATCTGTCTCTCTCTCTCTCTCTCTCTCTCTCTCTCTCTCTCTATATATATATATATATATATATATATGTAAAACTAACAGAATATATACATATCCTATAGATTCTGTTTTTTTTGGAGAACGCTGATTAATACACTATGCTTCCCCTGGCATTTGGGTAACCAACTCCTAGGTAAAACCAAGAATATTCTCTGAAAGAATTTATAATCCTTAGATAACCTTTGCCCTTATTCAAATACCCCATTGGCTGCTTCCAGTGGTTGGAGGTCTCCTTTGTTCCCATCCTCTTTTCAGAGATAGATACTTCATCTCTTTGTGTATCAATTTGAACACTGTAGAAAGAGGCAAACTATGGCCCAATTTCAAAAAATAAATCTTTACAAGATCTTAACGTTATCCCACCACAACTTTACTCTAAAAAGACCTAGAAAGGCTTGTTAAAAGACTGCCCAACATGGATGCTTAGTTGACTAAATCAAGGACTGGAACTCAGGTCTTCTGACTTCTTGTCTTTTGCCCTTCAGGCTATAATTTTGTATCTCTTTATATGCAGATAGTTCAGTTCTAGATATTGTAAGAATAAAAGCCTGTGACCTCAAGGAACTAAAAATCTAGTTAATTGAGCAAGAACATGTGAAGAATATAATAATAATACATGACGAATAGCAAATAAATACAATACTGGGTATAATTAAGAGACAAATGAAGGCTATAGAAAATAAGTGCTAAATAGTCAAAGTAGAGAGAGTATTTCAGGCTGAGTTTCCAGGGAAGGATTAAAGAAGAAGACTGAGTAATAAGAATGGAAGCCCTACTGAAGTTTACTATTTAGATCGGGTAATAAGATATAAAAAATGCTGGTAATACATGCTCACACACACAGTGCATACAATGCTAGAATGAAACGTTCAAGTCAAAAGAGGCAGAGGAGTTACAGGGAAAAATGTCCACATGGTTTGGAATTGGGAAAGTTTTCATAGGAAATGGATTTTGTATTTGTCCTCTTAAGATGTGTAGGATTATGACAGACATTTTGGGTAGGGTGTTGATCGCAGGATATACCAAGGTCAAAAAAACAGGAATCATAATGGGAAGTTCAGGGGAGAATGAGAACATATTGAAGACAGAAAATTAATTAAAAGTATTACTGAGCATTTATTGTATGTGGGAAATTAAAAGTAGGCCCAGATTACAGAGGATCGTGAGTGCTAGGCTTTCAGATTAAAATTTATTTCATAGACAATAAAGGATCTTCAGCTTTGATAATTTTTAAACAGGGTGAAACATTTTTATACAAATATAATTTAAGGGCTGGCTCGGTAGCATAGTGGTTAAGTTTGCACACTGTGCTTTGGTGGCCCGGGATTCATGGGTTCGGATCCCGGGCGATGACCCATGCACCGCTTATCAAGCCATACTATGACAAGCATCCCACATATAAAGTAGAGGAAGATGGGGTGGATGTTAGCCCAGGGCCAATCTTCCTCAGCAAAAACAGGAGGATTGGCAACAGGTGTTAGCTCAGGGCTAATTTTCCTCTCACACACACAAATATATATATATATATATAATTTAAGATGACTATACCTGGTGCAGACAGTCAGCAGGGTGATCTTTTGGAAGGTCACTGAAATGACCCAAGCCTAACACGATGATGGTCTGGCTTATTGTTAGTAACAGCGTTGTGGTTAGAGTGTGGTTTTGTAATATTTGATATTATCATTCCCCAGGACACAAGTATGTGAATCTTCCCTTGCCAATTACTCCAGCCACCAGTGGGACACCTTACATAGATTATCCATGAAAAGTAGTAGCAAAATGTGAAAGAAAGTGCTACTTCCTTATTGGTTGGGCCAATGTCCGATACCTCCATTGTAGAACTATGATAAAGCTTGGTTGGGTTCCATGGCATAAGCATTGTTTTAGTCAGCTTGGGCTGCTATAACAAAATATCATAGATTGGGTGGCTTACAACAGAAACCTATTTTGTCACATTTCTAGAGGCTGGAAGTCTGAGATCAGGTGGCAGCAGGGTCAAGTTCTGGTGAAGACACTCTTCCTGCTTGCTGAAAGTCCAGCTATTTGCTGTGTTCTTACCTAATGGAAAGAGAATAATCTCCCTCTCTCTTCCTCTTGTTATAAGGCCACTAATTCTATTGTAGTAGGACCCCATCCTTCTGACTTCATTTAACCTTAATTATCCAAATACAGTCACATTGGGTGCTAGGGCTTCAACATACGAGTTTAGGGGTGGGGGGATACAATTCAGTCCACAGCAGCATTTATTTAGACATACTATTGGAACATTAAAAAGTAACATACAATGTATATGGCACTGTAATTTACAATGACTTCTCTTACTATTAAATGTCACCCAAAGAGAATGTGTATACAAAAGATGACAGAGTGAGGTATAGCGTGCCCACCCTTAGGATAACCGCATAATTCAAAAGGGGTATAATAAATGTTTCAAAAAAAGAATTCACAAGACTTGTCAATGGGTCAGAGGCATTTTTTTTTCATGTTGTTTTTATGCAATTATCTACTTGCAAAAGTATTTGAGGCAACTTCTAATAACATCATTAAAATATAATCTTACCATTAAAAATCACAGATGTGGAAACAAAATTATAATAAAATCTAGGTTTAATCAACCACATATAATGTATGCTCAATAGATATTTGTTGAATATTCATCTGCCACTTTTACCCAAACTAGGATAAAATCGCTATACTAATTTAAGATCAACTATAACACCATGGCTCTGTGGCAGTTAAGGTTACCCCAACTGGGAAGAAAAAAACTGAATCACAAGATCTCTTCATCAGATATTAGGAAGTATTCTGATTCTTCAGGAAATTTTATCCTAAAACTGAATTAAAAAGCAATTTATAGTGCGACATGAGAATTGAAAGCAAATTAGAAAATTAATAGGACTGGTGTGGATGATTAAAAGAATGGAAATTCTAATGGGAGAAATAAGGAAATAGGCAAAGAAGTTCATTTGAAACAGAAATATACATTAGGTTATTTATAATGAGAAATTTTACAAAACGGAAAATAAAGCTAATATGGTATTTTCAATAATACATGAGATATATTTGTCAAAAATAATTTAAATTTGTGTTGCTTTTTAGAAATTAATTGTTAAAGTCGTGTTTTTTACAGATATTTCTGTAGCAAGATATGAAGAACTAAGAGTTTGATGCTTACTAACTACCAAGTCAAAACATTTATATATGGGAAATTACAGAATAAAGGTAATAAGTCTTACTGAGTTAATTATCACAAAATTAGTAAGTTTAATCACCTTTTATGACATAGGAGTCAACATTAAGTGAACACATTTCCAAAACAAATATAGTTTCCCATAACAAATAGTCATTGCCTCAAAGTTACAAGTGAAAATTCCTTAGAACTATAAACAGCATTTTCACTGTTTTATGAAAGCACTTTGGCTTTCTTAGCAAATAAACAGATAAAATTTTATGGTAAAAAGATACAGATTAAAATAGACATAACCTAAATTTTTTGATTTGGAATTATAAATATCCAACAAACTGTTATCTATCTAGCACAATATAATGGTTAGTTCAAGGCTCTGTTTGTTCAAAAACGTATAAGGCAATAGTCTCATTCTTTCAAGATTCATCATTAAATTCCTAACTGAGGCTTGCAGAATCTGGCATCAGATATATTTTTGCAGCCAGAGTTGAAATAACAAATGTGGGGTTTATACTTTCTATTTCCACATAGTAAGAAAGTGAACATGACTGGGTCTGTATTGGGGTATATAGCATACACATATGAAATCTAAATACTAGGGGTGTCAAATACTCTTTTTACTATTTTTATTTTCAAAGATATCCTGGAGGTACCAATGTAGACAAGAAATTTAAAGTAAAGTACAGTTTATGTTGAAATTAAAGATGAGGTTTAAATGATTTATCCTTTACAAATGGATCTTAGAAGTGCAAAAATGGAAAGGAACATTCTATGATTTTGTTGGAATTTTTGTTTGTTTTCTTTACATAGAGTGAAACATCTTCATAACAAACACTGTATAGTTCTTCCTTGGAGACAACAACAGAAAGAAATTACAAAATTATTTCTTGTGTTCCAGCTTAATAATGAGCACTTTGCCCTGGAGTCCTGTGAAGTCTGGCTAAAAATTGCAGCAGCATCACAGCGTTTACTCAACTCTAGAACAGAATTGACCTATTTGAGGTCACTCTGTCCTGTGGGAGTTTATTTAAATTGAACACTCTTTTCTGTGGGAAGTCCACGACTTTTTGCCAGTTTACAGATTTTATATTCTCTTGGTCATTTCTGACTCCCAGGACATGGCCCTGCTGAGTTATCAGCTTTACCTCTGCTGTTTGGTCTCTTCCCTGTGCTCCATGATGATCCTGATGTAGAAGTCAGACTCTCTTCTTTCATTCCCTACACGCCATTCCCATAAACGTCTGCATGTTTAATAGATCTGTGAAAGCATAACCTTAAGAATAAGACACTGAAATCACAGTATCCACAGTGAAATTACACTAATCAAGTTTTGATCATGATATTTAGAAACTAAAATATGAAAGACGTAGTTGAAGACTCTTCTACGAGCCTCTCCAATTTGGGTGCAAAGCAGTGATTAAATTTTGGTTTGAGATAACAGTTTTTACTACACAGGTGAAATTAAAACAGATATCCGAGCCAGATCATAAATTAATAGCATTTTTTTTTATCATTGTAGATTTCTATTTTAAATTAAATCACCTTAAGATTTTAAAAATGAAAAGATAAGTATCTCCTCTTGATTGTTTTAGATATATTCAGATAGAACTTTCAAAGTGTCCAATTGATTTTCAGGACATTTTACATCTCAGTCTAATGGTTCACTCTTAAAACAGCAGAGTCATCTTTTACCCTAGTCAGGGTAAAAATTACCCAGTCAGGACTTTTTACCCTAACTTGTAGGACTATGGGATATAAAATTGAATGAAATTTAACATCATGTTTTCCAAGTAAAAGGGTAAACACAGGAGACACAGACTAATATGATAGAGTTTAATATATTTTATGAATCCTAGGACACTGAAAATCTATAAATTGATAGAATTACATATGAACACCCATTGAAAATAATAGGATTTAGAAAAACTTTAGAAGGATTGAGTCAAATGTTTCACGCTTTTTTTTTCTAGGAAAAGAAATATTGAATTCACTTTGCTGTCTCTGCTCTAAATTGTCTTTACCATTTCTCAATCCCTCAATTCCCTTTACCATTTCTCAACTTCTCAAGGCAGAAATTCTATTTGACTGCTTGCTCAACATCAACTTCCAATATAACTTTGTACTGATGTTAAGAAACGTTGCTGAAATTTCAGAAGGTAATAGAGTCAGTGACAATTCCTGGATAATACTTTCTGGCTGGCTGTGTTTTTCTACAGAGGTATTCAACTGGCTGGAAATTCATCTTGTTCAGTAAATTATAGGACTGATGTAACAAAAATAAACAGTGAAAGGCAACAACAACAAAAATAAACAATGACAGAAATTTCAAATTTAAAAAACTTATTCTGACTTTAAAAAGTACATATTTCTAATGACATAATAATATAATCACAACTGATTCTAGTTATTTGTTGTCAAGGAAAATGAGGTCAAGTTATAGGTGCGGGTGGGAGAAAGGTGATTTGAGTGGGGAAAAGAGGTAGTGCAGAGTAGTGAGACTTCTGACCTCTAGAGCAGGGGTTGGCAAACTACAGTCCAGGGACCTGTTTTTGTAAATAAAGTTTTATTGGAACACGGCCATCCACATTTATTTACAAATGGCTGCTTTTCGGCTACAATGGCGGAGTATTTACAACAGAGACTGCATGTTCCACAAAGCCTAAAATATTTACTATCTAGCTCTTTAAGAAAAAGTTTGCCAATCCACCCCTGCCCGACAAACCTGGATTTGTACCCTTTGTTTCCTTAAAAAATGGATTGAGCTCCTCTGAGGCCCCCATTCGACACTTGTGAAATGTGGATAATAGTAGCTAATTCACAAGGTCACTGTGAAGATTAAATGTGGAAGTTCAGGGGAAGCACTTAGTACATAGTAAAGCATTAACAAATGTTAGCTGGAATTATGAGCTTGTGTTAAGCCACATTTTGTTCTGTATTATCTCACAGATTTATTTACAGATACTTCAATTGTTAGCTAACATAATTCACAATCTTTACTAATGTTTTGTAACTGGTAAGTTTTTAGCCTCTATAGAATATTTTAAAGCAGCAAAAATGTGTCATATTTATTCATAAAATTTAATGTATAATACATAATCACGTTTCTTAACAAGTAGTTTTATTCTGATTTAAAACATTGTGAAGAACCTCCAGTACTGGTTAAGATGGAGTAAGGACATTCTACCCTGAATTTCCCACTGAATGTGGCTAAAATCCCTGTACTGAAGGTAGGAAACCACTATCTGAAGCCTCTGAAAAGTGAGTGGTAGCACGGAGATTGGGAAAGAGAGGCACTACTTGGAGTATAAGCAATTTGGCAGTGAGTTTCTTGTCCCGGCCTGAAGTCAAAGGCACCCCAAATCTCAGAACTGCACTCCAGCATGGACAAAAAAGCACTTCTTTCTGGTCTGAGGAGTGAGAAGGGGAATGTTCACGGAATAGACAGAGCAGGGGAATCCACTGGATTTTTTCTCTCCTAGTCCCGTCGTCAGGCGAGCTCCAGTCCTAAAGCCACAGGCCCATGATGGTGGGACAGTAGCAGAGGCCAGGAAAGCACCTAATCTCTGAAGGAGGGGAATCCTTCTCTCTGACTAGAGGGACCGTGGTTGGAGGAGTGAGGAGAGAATCCCCACTGCTATTGTTTTTTCTCTCTCCCCTCTTGCCACTTGGTTCTGGAGGCAGACTCAGTCACAGGAAATGTGTGGTAGAGGTGGAGACTAAAGCCAAGGTTACTCAACGTAAAAAGCACAGGGAAATCTCAAGAAATTGCAAGGGAAAAGTTATTCAACAGATACCAGCTTTGAGATGACCAGATGTTGAAAAACTCAATGACTTTAAAGCAGCTACTGTAACAATGCTCCAAGAGATAAGGGAGAGTACCATTGAAAAGAAAAATAGAAAGTCTCAGTAGAGAAATAGAAGCTATAGAAAAGAATCAAATGGACATTTTAGAAGAGAAAAACAAAATAAATCCTAATCAAACTGCTGACAACCAGACAAAGAAAGAATCTTAAAAGAAGTCGAAGAAAAAGATGAACTACATGTAGAGGAATAAAGATTTGAATGACTGTGGATTTCTCATCAGAAACCATGGAAGTCACAAGGCAGTAGAAAAACAATTTTAAAGTGCTGAAAGAAATGACCTGTCAACCTAAAATTCCATCCTTAGCAAAAATATTCTTATTCAAGAACAAATCAAACATAAAAATATTCATAGATATGGGAAAACTAAGAGAATTTGTTGCCAGCAGACCTGCTCTAAAACAGATGCTAAAGGACATTTTTCAGGTGGACAGAAAAGATATCAGAGGGAAAATTGGAAAGTCAGGAATGCAGGAAAAGCAACAGATATGGTAAATATCTGGGTAAATATAATGGAGTAATTTTCTCCTCTTAATTTCTTTAAAATATGTATGATAATTAAGAACAAAAATTATGACAGGATTTTTAATGTTTGCAGATGTAATACATATGACAATCACAACATAAAAGGGGGAGCATAAAGGGATCTCTGTAGTGGTAAGATTTCTATATTTCACTTGAAAGTGGTAAAATATTAATTTTAAGTATAATGTAAAAAGCTAAGTATGCACATTATCCCCTGGATCAACAACTAAAATAATGGCAAGCAGTTATGGTCAAACCCAATAAACTAAAATGGATTACTAAAAAAATATTCAAATAATCCAAAAGAAAGCAGGAAATGAAAAACAGAGGAAAAAACAACAGAGGGGCCAAACAATAAACAAATAATAAAACAGTAGACATAAACCCAAACATATCATAATTACATTTACATTAAATGTAAATGGCTTCAACACACACTTAGAAGATGGACTTAAAATTAATTAAAAAAAGAGAACCAACATATGCTGCTTACAAGAAATCCACTTTAAATATATTGGTTGGTAGTTTAAAAGTAAAAGGATGGGAAAGATGAACCATGCAAACACTAATCACAAGAAAGCTTGAGCACTACATTAATAACAGGCAAAGTAGACTTCACAGCAAGGAATATTACAAAGAATTAAGAGTGACATTACACAAATATTAAAAGAAGACATTTGAAGAAGACACTAAGAGGACAAAAATTAGATTATATAACTAACAGAGCTTCAAAATGCATGAAGCAAATGCTGATAGAACTGAAAGGAGAAATAGAGAAATTCAAAATTAGAGTTGGAGATTTCAACGTTCTTCTCTTGGTAATTAATAGAACAAGTAGACAAAACAATCATCAAAAATATTTAAAATGAACAATTAATAAATTGAATCAATCAACTATAATTAATTGGCATTTGTAGACACTGCACAATAGCAGAAATACAAATTATTTTAAGGCACACGAAACATTCACCGAGATAGATGATAATATTCAGAAGTTTAAAAGAATTGAAATCATCAGTGTATCTCTGACTATAATGCGATTAAATTAGAGATCAATAAAAAAAGATATATGGAACCCCTCCTCCCCATAGTTGGGAATTAAACAATACATTATTGAATAGCCCATGGGACAAATGCAAAATAAAACCACAATGAGATGCCACTAACACAATTATACACTTAGAATGACTAAGACAAAGCAGACACACAGACAATATCAAGGGCTGGCAAGGATGCAAAGCAACTGGAAGTCTCATATTTTGTTGAGGTGAATGTAAATCGCCAAGGCCACTCTGGAAAACAGTTTGGCAGTCTTTTACAATGTTAAATATACACTTAACCATTTGACCTAGCAATTCCATTCCTAAGTATTTATCCTAGATAGATGAAAACTTATGTTCACACAAAGCCCTGCACATGAATTTTGTAGTAGTTTTATCATAATTGCCAAAAACTGGAAACAATTCAAAAGTCCCTCAACAGTTGAATAGATAAACTGTGGCACATCCATGCAATGGAATACTATTCAGCAATACAAAGGAACTATTGATACACTCAACAACATAAATGAATCTCAAAGGCATTATGCTGAGTGAAAGAAGCCAGTCTTAAAATGTTACATTCTATGTTATTTCATTTATATGACATAGAAAAGGCAAGCCTACGGGGACAGAGAATGGATTAGTGGTTGCTAACGGGTAAGGGTGGTGGGAAATAGTGTATGACTATAAAGGGCACACAGGAGTATTTTGTGATGAGGGAAATGTTCTATATCCTGATTGTTATGGTGGTGATATGAATCTATACATGTGTTAAAACCCAAAGAACTGTACACTAATAAAACAAACAAAAATATGCAGTTTGCATATAAATTTTTAAAAATTATGACAAAAAACCAAAATGCCAGTTTGTGTTTTATTTATTTATTTCATTAATTAGAATAGCAATAACCAGGAAGCAGGCAGAGATTAGGTCAAAGATGAACTTACTATTTCTTTAAGAAATATAACAGAACTGGCTGACCATTTGACAAAATGTTGGAATTAAGAATGCATTTTTTAAATCATCGCAGTAGATCTGAAGATGAAACAAAACCATGTGAATAACTTCTACTTGATAAAACTTTTGGAGTCTCTTGGTACACGTGCTTTTCCACTGTAATTCAAATATTATTTTATAAAAATTTAATAAAAATTTCTTTGTAAATGCAAGATTCCTTCCATAGTAGTTTGGACTTTACTTAAATGTGTGCCAAGAGATTCAACAATAATGATCTTGTTCCTTTTGAATCCGTTACTTCTAGGTCAAGTTCCAACACTAACTAGCCATGTAATCCTTGAGCAAATCAAGGAACATCTCTGCCTCCAGTGTCTTCTTTCATAAAACAGGGATATTATACTAACTCTAGAACCCATTCCATCTAAAAACATCAACGTTTTGTGATTCTAGTAGTAATCTGTAGCCGTTTATGGAAGGAACAGCTCTGGGTAGGTTTTGCTCCCATCAAAAACATCTTGTTAAAGTCCTACCTTTATTGCTACATCAGGCAGTATAAAGCCAATCTCAAGTATTATTAGTAATACCTCAACTGAGCCAAACTGTTAAGTTAGGGCAGATTATCTACTTAAAAAAGCTATTTTGATTAAATTCCAACACTAAATCTGACTAGGATTCATGTTAGAATCATAATCCCATCTCCTAGCTCCAATGACTTTTGACAACTTCGTTAGTTTCAGTTTCTCTATCTGTAAGTAGAGGTAGTAATAGTTCTTCAAAAGGTTATTGTGAAGATTAAATCAAATAATACGTGCAGATACCTAACAGAATGCCTGGCACATTATTAGACTCATGTAAACTTCGATTTCTATTTTTTCTTGAAATTAAGTGAGAACTCGAAACAGTACTCTGTGTTTTCAGTACACAGCAGTGATAAGCACAGCATCAAAAGTTCACCAGGAAACACATGTCGTACCACCTCTGCATCTGTGGGAAGAGGGAGCCAGGACTAATGTATCTGTTAGAAATGTGATGGACCTGTGAGAAAAACCAGGTGAAGAAATCGGTCCCTTAAATTGTGAAATTAAGACACAGTTTCACCTGTTCTGTAGCACCAACAGTGGACATAAGAATAAAACCAAAGAAAATCTAGGAGCACTTTGGAAAACTCAATTGTCACTGATGCTTCAATTAGGCCATCTCTATCCAACTGTGAAATTTTGCGTTACTCAGGACACACATTTCATACATAAAAATCTTTCAGTTTCCTAGCTATAGTCATTACGTATTCTTTCTTGGTAACTGGGATGATTTGAAAGGAAGTCTCTCTGTGTTAATTTCTTAGGGCTGCGGGAAAAAATTACCACAAACCGGGTGGCTTAAAACAACAGAAATTTAATTTCCTCTCCTCCCTCTCCTATCTTCACCTCCCTTCCCCTCCCATCCATTTCTCTAGCACACTCTCCTCTCATCTCTCAGGACAGAGCCCTTGTTTCTATATTTTATTTCAGCCCCTCATTGAATCCAGAATAGCGGCAGGCCCTAAGCATGGATTTACAATCATTACAATTCTATTTTATGATTCCAAAAATATTTGTTAAATTAAATTAGACATCGAAAATCCTTGAAATGGAGTGTTTTGAGGAATCTGTCAGGGGGAATATGAAAGCTAAGAGAGGAGGGAGTGCTATATAACAGTAACTAATCTGTCCGTGAGACAATGGTAGGCGTACGGTGAAGATGATGCATTTTGTCCAGCCGGCTCACCAAGATGCAATTTCTCGTGTAATAAAATTCCTCACTTACTGAGTGGGAGCTCTGTGCCAGGCATGCTGCTTAATGCATCCTATACAGTATCTCACCTAATCCACTGAGCAATCCTGTGAGATAGGAACTATTTATTCTCCTAACTGTGGCTTAGAGAGGCTAACTAGTTTTCTCAAGGTCACACAATTAGCAAATGACAGAGCCCAATTTCACTTTTCTGAAGTTTGCCTCCAGCAGCACATTCTGTCTGGAAAATAAGAGGATGGCATTGACTCGCTTGTTTATAATAGCCTGCTTCATGGTCCAAAGGCTGGAGAATTGACAGGTAAGTACTTTTCTTAACCACTTTTCTTTCTGTTGTCATTGATTTAAGTGATAAACTTCCATTCCATTTTTGTAAATGAGACTTCTTTATTGTATAGTTGCTCATAGTTTCAGAAATGTCAATAAATAATTTGTGTTTTCCCAAATTTCTTATTAAGCTTCTGACCTTTGAGAGTTAAAACTATTAAAACTATTTCTTTTTTAAATAAAGACTATTATAATTTTTCTGTTTGTGATTACTAGTATATATTTTATTAAATTTTCTCGAAATAAACTTCAGGAAAAAATAGAATAAAACAAAAATTGAACTGTATGCCAAACAATTGACTACTTTTCTCAAAATAGACTTACCATTTGTTATAGTCTATCATCTTTATGTTAACATATAATTTTTCAAATGCTAGGAAATGCTCCTAAGACTCATTGCTTTCAGATTACATATTTGATTTTCAAACTTGTTGTTAGCTTATGTGATATGTAGTCTCAGAAGGAATAAAAAATTCACTTCTGGTGGAGTAAACAATTCATGGTTTACATTTGACCTTTATTCAGATTTTAAGAGGATTGCAACTGCTTAATCAAATGCTTTAAGACTAAACAAAATGGGGAATTTAGAAATACTTAAATTTCTTGAGACTAATTTGTATTGGATACAATTTTGTTCAAACATTTCTAGTATCTTGGACAATCTTCAGGAAAACCAATGAGTTAATTTATAGTAAAACATTTGTACAATATTAATATTATCTAAATATTAGTGACCAGAGCAAGAGAAGAAAAAGAAATGATGCTTGGTCACCCCCTAGTGGTTTTTCATTAGGAATTAGCTAGGAGAAACTGCACTAGTATGGACACACAAAAAGAAAATAGAAATGTACTTACATATATATGTAAATATGTAAGTAAATTATATGTGTAAAATGGTTACAGTTTTCAGTGCTGTTTGATTACACTAAACCTGCATCGTATTCTAAGACATCAGTAAATCACTGTAGAAATAGATGACTTAAAAAGAAGAGTTTCTCAAAATGTAATTCAAAATTTCCTTCTGGAAAATAAAACGTATTTAACAGTTGCTCATGGAAATGGCATAATCTATCTCTAAACTTACAATTATTAAAAGATATTTACTTTGTTTTACTTTTCCTATTAACAGTTAATATATTTAGGAATTGTCTGTTTATATTTTAAAAATGTAAGCAGGGTTGATAGTGTCATTATTTACTGGATCTGCTGATTTTTTTAATGCTGATTTTTATGAATAAATCATTAATTTTCAGTGTCATTTTATACACATATAAATTTAAATTTCACACATCTTACATTTTGCATGTTTCAGATCCAGCTATAAAACATGTCTAAAATTGGGGCTGGCCCAGTGGCGTAGCGGTTAAGTGCACGCGCTCCGCTGCGGCGGCCTGGCATTGGCCAGTTTGGATCCCGGGTGTGCACCAACGCACCACTTGTCAGGCCGTGCTGTGGCGGCGTCCCATATAAAGTAGAGGAAGATGGGCACAGATGTTTGCCCAGGGCCAGTCTTCCTCAGCAAATAGAGGAGGATTGGCAGATGTTAGCTCAGGGCTGATCTTCCTCACAAAAAAATAAAATAAAATAAAACATGGCTAAAATAAATTTTTAGGTTTTGAAAATGAAGTCAAAATTGTAGATTGGAACACGTGTCTACTGATTATAATTATTATTACTATTGTATCTTCTAAGATGCAATGCTTACATTTATCTGTCACTTTATAGTTTCTGGTTCGCATTTACGTTTGGCAGTTAAGAGGAAAGTTTGATTTTTGAATCCTGTTTTGGCTACTTACCAATATGATTTAAGGCAAATAATGGTACTATATGTCTCTATGTTTCTATTCTCATCTGTGAAATGGAAATGCATATCCCTAGCGAGAAGCAGATATAATAAAGGTCAAGTATTTTGTTCTTACCAAGTGCTCAAAAGATAAGATTTTTTTCCTGAATGTATTTCTATCCATATTAGCATGAGCTTAGTTGTTTGTTTTTTAAGCAAAAAGTTTCTTTTGTTCCTTAGAATCTTTTAATTTTTTGATCTTCATTTTTAATTGGTACCATTTAGCCTTTATGTGGAAAGAACTATGAAAGATACATATGAAATCAACAACTTGTGTTTTGTTAGGATTTAGAGTTTCCAAAGTCCATAAAAATACTCTGTTGTTTCAAAATCTGAGAGCTTTCTGTGAAATGGAGATTTGGTAAAAAATAAAAAAATGTTTGAAGGAAGAGTGGAGGATTGTAGATGTGAGGAAAGAGTGGCAGAAATAGCACGTAACGTCTGCCGATAGTTGTAATAAAGGAAGGAAGGTGGGAAAGTTATCCAGATGCTATAGTTGGAGCATTATTCCATTCATTATTGTTCACTTTAGAAGGAGAAAATTGGAGCCTGGGGTTGACAAGAATATAGATAGACCTTAGAAGTATATTTCTGTGTTTTATTTTTAGTATAGAAATCCACTGGTGGTACAGAAAGTATTTAAGAAGTGTAATCTTTAAACTATGCCCAGTTCTCAGGGTTATATGAAGAGTAATCATAATACCAACATAGTTGTTGTGTTAACAGAGCTCTGGACGTTCTCATTTCTGATGGCCTGTGGGACATTTTCTTTTGAATATCCTGTCATATTCTTAAACAAACCATACTGAAAATTAAATACATCAAAGTCCCCCAAAAGTCTTTCTCCCTTCAGATCTTCCCCACTTTCTGTCAGTGATTAGTACCACTCTTCAGAGCTAGAAGCTACAATCAACTTCAATCTATTCTTTTTTTCCTTGTGGTAAATTATTTTGAAAATAAAATTTCAAATCTGTGAAAGGTTTTAATTATGTATTTTACAAGTCCCACTTGACGTAACCTTGCCTTTGTAACAAGAAGACCATTTGATTCAGAAAACATGTATAGCTGATCCTATATGTGAGATGGTTATTAGGGATAATTCAAGTTTCTAAGTAAATCACTTTGAACTACTAGGAAACACTGTAACTAGCAGTAAAATTCATACTGAGAAAGGAAAGTTGCTTTTTCTACATGGATACTGTGTTAAAGTTACTGTGTTAAAATTTAAAAAGTAAAAATCTTAATTATGTTTCCATAATCCCTATCTCCCAACACATGGAGGAAAACCAGGAGGTAGCATCTTTTAGAACAATATGACAGAGCTTTTCCTCTCTACTGAAGTTTTCTCTCAATCATACACGCCGTATGCATGGCTCTGAGGATAGTTTCAAGAACTTTAATTCGAACGCATCAGAAAAATTGAGTAGATCTGGGAGGGTTCAATACTGAAAAGCCTAGGCAAGAGAAAGAAACAAAAATGTAAGGGCCATGTTGGTAAAAGCTGTACAAAGGTAAGAGGACACAGTATACCTTAGTAGGAGATTATGATAAGGAGAATAATGCAAATTGTATTCAATTGTTTATTTTTTTATATTTTGCTTTGTCTGCAATATCTTTGGATAAAAATAGCTACCTTTTTTTTGTCATTATGTACAAGATGTGAAGTTAAAGCTGGCCTTGCTTTTCCATCTTGGTCAAAAATGAGGTCTATATTAACAATATGATTTTAAAAACGTGTAACAAATTTTATGGACCAGTAAGATGAATAGAGATTTATTGATCCAGATTTAGAATAACAGATAGTGAAGAGGCCTCTCATTATTTGTTTAACGTACAGTCAGTGCACGTGAATATTCTTTGCAGTATGCAGACCCCGTCTCTTCCTGTTTTTGTTAGAGAACCGTCTCATCGTGGTTCCTTACTGTCAAATTGTCATTCTTGGTTAATGTCATGCCTCTCATCACAATAAAAAGGTAGCTGTTATTACAATGCTTTGGCTCCTTGGAAACTGTTTGTATTGGAAAAAAATTGATCTTCTTGCCACTTGCTTTCAAATACAACTCTAAAAGTCTTGTTACATCATTCATTACTCATGTTGCTGCATCATCCATTGTGCCACCTGTGAATGAGTATAGGCTTCCAACATCTCTCCCAAAGTGTGTTAGTATGCTTTTTGATCATGCTACAAATTCAAGGCTTAATCAGAATATGCAGGAAATGTGAACCATATTCATTTTCTGTTCAAGTTAAATTTACTGTTTTTAATTTTATGATGTATACTAAGCACCATGTCTTCTCTTGAACTCTGTAGACTGAAATCACTGCATTCCTAGAATATAACCCCTTTCAGTGTTGACCAGACCTCTCCCTTTCACACACCACCACCATTGGTGAATATGTTTAGATTGAGAAGAGTGTTCTCATTTGCCCCCCCCAACACACAAAGGACCATCCTTCCTGTCACACACTGGTCAGAGACAAGAGAAGACATAAAAATTACTAGAGAGTTTTCCTACTTCAGTTGATATGTTATAGTCAAAAAAGTATGCGGAAAGCTGAATATAAAAACTTTTGAAGCAATAGAAATTGAAACAACTGAACACTGTTAGCTTTCTAAGAGGGCTACTTCTATACTTACTGAATAAAATTAGATGCGTAAATATTAAAAATGTCATATCCATGCCAAGAAGTATGTTAAGAGATTTTTTTTCCAGCAGAAAGAATACAAAATGAGATATTACAGTTGCTACCCTCAAAGGAACTTATAATTGGGAAGATGGATGCATACAGAAATGCACAAAGGAATAAACACGTGCTAACAGTGGGAAGTGGAGGGAAGAGAGGAGGGTTTTGGTGGGGGTGTCTTTTTCCTAATATACTTTAGACTGTCAAAGCAAGATACATCTACTGCAAAAATAGGAATCGTTCATGAATAAGAAATAGATCATAAACTAGATATCATGTTAGTTTCCTATTACCAAAATTATTGCTTTATTATGGCACGCTTAAGTACCCTCCCCGGATCCCTTTGTTAGAGGGCCTGAGTCTGTTGTGGAGACACAGTGGGAGAACTGAGTTAAAGAAACAGTGGTAACAGTTGCTGCTAAATATAAACTTGGTTCTTATGCAACCATTATACCAAGGGCAAGGGTGGCTGTTTAATTCCTTTCTGTGGTGCATGTACAAGAGTATGTCTAACAAAATGAACTGAACTTGAATGTGCAATAGGTCATTCATAGTTGATAGCTTTGGGAAAAAAGATCTAATTTCTTTACGTCTTAGTCTCCTTATAGATTCAACCCTCAAGGCTGTTATGAGGACCAGGTGCAGAGACCTTTAACACATACTTGCCTCTCCCCTGCTTCCCGGCTTTTAAAATTATCTGTTTGTAACACACTTATTTTCTCAAAGTTGTCCTTGATAGTTCATTTTAGCCTAATTTTATCTGCATAATTTTAAGGGCTAAGAAGGAGACCATATCCCATAATTTATCCAGCAACACTCAGTGGCCGGATCTCTTTATAGTCAAATTTTATAGCCACAAAACTCGCAAAATATTTAATCTGTGACAATTTCAGAACAATGTGCAACCACAATTGAAATCAAAATAATTGCCTCAGACCTTTAACATTATTTTATCCCATATCTGCAGGATAGTAAATCTTTTGAGGCCACTATAGATACGAGTTTATTTCCTAGGGGGGATGTGCTCTGTGGATTTGTAACAGAAGCTTCACTACTAAATCCTTTATTATTCTCAATTATATGTTTTTTTGTTATTTTTTGTGAAATAAATGTGGTCATTTTTAACCAAAGTTAAGCAAGAATAGTTCTTTTATTCTTTAAATTAAGCTGCTTTCTATTCCAAAAGCAAATATCCTGTCCTAATAGGCAGACTGGGACATAAAGGGGCCATTTGGTGTCTTGCTTAACAGACAAAGACAACTGCAGGACAGCCAGGAGACAAATTTAAATTCTGTTAAGAATAGCAGGAAGTATTTTGGTTCTCAGCAGTAAAGCACCACTTGTGGTTTCGTTAAGTACACAAGACAAGTCAGCTCAAGCCTGTGGATTTTTTGGGTGAATGGAAACAACTCCCTTCTGTCCTTGTTCTTCGCTGGAATGCTGACACGTGCAACGCTTGAAAATTCAGATCATTTTCTCAGATTCAGCCAGAGTTTACCCTGGCACTTGGAAAAAAAAGAAACTATTTCAATAGTACAGCAGTGTCCACTTTCATGTTAGCAGAAGGCATATAATCATATTCAGAGATGTGAGATTTGCTGGCTATGTTGCTTTTAGGGTAACATAAGTACAGTCTGGTATGTGAAGAGAATAGAAATTATGGTTAGCTGTTACATTTCTTAAACTTGGCAGAAGCGGTAAAGAACAATCAAGAAACACTATTTCTTGTATTAAAATTCTAGAATGTAGAGAATTTATGAATCTTAGATTAAAATTCTTCATACATTTCACTAGTACTTTACAAACGTGAACATTTCCAAGTCTGTGACTGTGGATGTGGTTTTGTTTTTCAAGTTTTTATGGGTTCTATTTGTGTTGGCTGCCATGGGCACAAATGCTGCCCAGTGAAAGATCAAATGGAAAATGAAGGTATAATTGCAGTTAAGATGAAAATAAAAATGTATTGAGCACACAGGAGGTGCCAAACAATTTATATCCAATCAGGTTAGGGCTAGGGTCAATTGTAGTCACTAAGTAGAATTGTGTACTCTAGAATCCTATTAGGGGAAGCAGTTGTTTGAATGTTGGAGTCAGAGGGGTGTTGGTGGTCAGAGCGGTCCCCTGAGTTCCACGATTCTATTTGGTTCTACATGACTCACTGGTTTGTTGCTGTTGCTATTGTTTTGTTTTATTCAATTCCTCTATGTCACAGGCTAGATTTTCCAGGGAGCAGACACTATACATAATGTCTTGAGAAAATGCATTCTTTCTGACCTCATATTAATTCAGGAGGAATTTATTCCATAGGCCTATGTATATGTATAATGGAAGTTGCCTGATGTTTTCAACTATGATTTCAGATAGAAATTCACAAACATTTTTATTGTGGTTGATTTCTTATACTGTTCTCTCAATGCTGAGACTTTAAAGACAATCCTAACTCAGCGAAGGCATTTTTTTTTTTTATTTGTGACTGAGTAACATGGGTCAAGTGTGTTGCATACTGAATATTTAATTTCACGTGCAGCCAAAGCTTTTAGGTCATGACAAGTGACTATTTCAATGAGGCCATGAAGCTGCCTCTCCTGTAAGCCTTATTTTCAAAAAGGCCTTTATCAAATGTTAAATCATAATTCATTCTCATTTATGTTTTTTGAAATGTGAAATGTCAATATTCTTTAGAGTTTGAAATGGAATTTTTAGTTTTCAAAACCAGGACCCCTGGAAACAAAGTCTAAATGTTGGAATCTTTTTCAAAATTGGGGGTAGGTGGGAGTTTTTTCACTGAGATGTGCTCCAGGTCTGACTGAAGGAGGCCCGCATGGTGCTCAGAGAACTTGTTTAGGCTAACTCATGGATAAATGTGGGTTTTCTAAAATTCAATAAAGTCTTTGTCAGACTTGGCAGAAAAATAAGATTTTACAACAGACCAATCTCACTTAAACATATCCATCCAAAATTTTCCAGAAAAAAAAATTTGGAAACAGAATCTATCATCACATTAAAAAATAATAAACCATGACCAAGTGGGATTTATTACAGGGAAGTGAAGGAGCTTCGACATTAGAAAACTGCAAATTAAAATCTACCACTTCAAAAGAGCAAAGGAGAAAAGTAATACAATTATCTTCCCAGATAGAAAAACGCATGAAATGGCAATTCATGTTAAAAACACTGAAATAAATAGGAATTGATGGATACCTCAATTATTATATATATATAAAATAAAAGCCAGTATCTTACTTAATGGGAAAGTAGTAGAAACTTTCTAGTAAAATAAGGATCTGGACAAGGATGCCTATTATCTTCATTATTATTTCACATTAAGTTTCATGTTAATTTATTAATTTATTAAGTTCCATATTAAGTTGCAAATAGTAGCCAATAAAACAGAGAAAAGAAAGCATTTAGAAGCATAACAATTCTGAAAAGAAGAGTTAAAACTATCTTTATTTGCAGATTATACAATCATATATCATAAAAACCCAAAAATATTAATGGAAAAAGTACAACAACTAATTTAATATATAGCAATCAATAGCCCTCATGCATACAAATAAAACCAATTAGAAAATTTAATGGAAGATCCCATTTATTGTAACAAAAACAAAAACTAACCAAACCAAAAAAAACAAAATCCCAAAATTTGGCATAAGTTTGCAAAGAAACACCAAAACCTGCTGGACAAAAACTATGAAATACTCCGGTAAGATGAAAAATAGAATTAAATAAATGGAAAACAAATTATGTTCTTGAAGAGAAAAACTGAGTATCAAAATTATGTCAAACCCCTTCGAAGTTAACATTAATTTAACATGATTCCAATAGAAATACCAATAGAATTTTTTTCAGAAGCTTAAAAGTTGATCATAAAGTTCACTTGGAAGAACAAATAAGCAACAAATAGTTGGGAGAAACCTTGGGGAATGGGTGCAATTGTGTAAGTGGTAGACTACTGGCCTTAGCAAATATTAAAGCATATTATAAGATCACTATAGTTAAAAAGTATAGTGTCTTGGAATGTATACATATACTAAAAGTAGAACAGTAAACAAATTCCAGACATAAACCTGATTGCATATGATTATTTAATATGTGATAACGGTAGCATCCCAAATGTAGGAGGCGAAGACAGATATTTTAATAATCTAATTATCCCAACAATTTAATAATTGTTGGGATACCTGGGAAGCCATATGGAAGAAGATAAAATTTAATCTGCTCTATCATGATAAATTCCCAATGTACTGGAGATTTTAATGCAAAAGAGTAGAATCACAAAAGAACCAGAGAGAGCATTAATTAATTCCTATACAAATTGAGAATGGGAAAAACTCTCCCATGACTCAAAATCCAGAAGTAATAGTAGAAAGGATTAATACATTTTACTACATAAAATGAAGAACGTTTTTGCATGGCAAAAACACCAAAATAAGATTTTTATAAATAACACTGGGAAAAAATTATACATTAGATATGTTACTATCTAAAGAGATATTCGATATATATAAAAAGATTCTCAAAAGAATAAAGTAAAAGACCAATAATACTATAGAAAAATGGGCAAGGTATCTGGGCAGTTCTAAGAAGAAGAAATAAAATGACATATATACATTTACTTAAACACAAATTAAAATTGTACTGTGATACCATTTTTCATCTGAAATACTCCGTTGGCAATCTGAGGAAAAATATGCACTCATACTTGGCTGGTGGAAATGCAAAATAGTTCATTCCTATTGAGGCAAATTTGTTCTTATCTAGCAACATTATGTATACATTTACACTCAGATCCAGAAATCCTATTCATGGGAATCTATTCCTCAGATGCATTGGAAAAAAACAAAAAGATGTATACACAACAATATTTGTTGCTGTGCTATTTATAAAAGCAAAATATAGGAGACAATACAATACAATACAATACAATGATATTTCCTAACAAAAGGGACTCTGCAGATATAAAAAGTAATGAAGAATATCTGTATTTGCTCTTATGGAGTGATCGCCAGCAAATATTGTCAAGTGGAAAAAGCAAGGTGGAAAAAAAGTGTGTATCCCAAGCAACCAAATGCATATATGCATTTATTTAGAGTAAAAATACCAAAAATATATAATGTTACCTATGGGGAAGAGAGAAAATTGTATAAAGGGCACAAAGATAGAGACTTGATTTCTCTAAATATACTTTGTTTTGGAAGCATATAAACAAAATTAAATAAATAATAATTTAAAATTAAAGAAATATAAATAAATGAACCTGTGTGTATGGATTTGATGACATAACTAGACAGAAAGGAATAATTTTAAGTAATTTTGTAAGACATTAATTTAACTGTACATTCATAGTAGGCTATATCTGAAGGATTAAAAGATTTACACAATTCTACATTGTTTTCAATAATAATATTGTGTCTGTATGATTGTGTGTGTATATACGTACCTGTACATATTCTAAACATATGAATAACATAGTAAATTACTTATTTCGATATATTGTATAAAATTGTCATTAAGAAAGAAAAATTTTACTATAAAAGAAAGGAGATACAAGTATTGAAGTTAAGCAACCACTATAATTCTAAATTTGAAACGTAAATACCAACATGAACTTATGATATACTATCTTTGTTTAAAGTTATTTCTTGCCTCTCTTCACCAAAACCCCTATGAAATTATGACTAACCCAGTAACAGTGAGCATCCATAGACATTTAGCACCCAGATTGTGGTCTTGAAATAGAGAAATGGCTAATTCAAGATCTGTTGCTTAAAAAGGAAGCCTGCAACATCTTGTCAACAGAAAGCAAATATTTAACAAAGACTGCTGGGGTCTTGGTAAAAAGAAGTGTAAAGCCACTGAAGAAGAATAATAAATGCATTGTATTAAGACATTAAATATTGTAATACTTATGTGTTCATAATATCATTTAAATATAAAAGGAGAGAGAAAAGAAAAACTTAATGGTCACCTGTGGATAGGAGACCAGCTGACATAGTTTGTTTGAGATAGTCTCAGTTAAATCTGATGTTCTACTGTAAAAATGGTACAGAATTACCCAGAATGTTGTCTGTTGGTGAATGTTCCATGCGATCTTAAGAATATGTATTCTTCTGTTGTTGAAGTAGTCTACAGATGTCAACTATATCCAGTTGATTGATGGTGTTGGTGAGTTCAACAATGTCTATGCTGATTTTCTGCCTGCTGATCTGTCCATTTCTGATAGAGGTGTGTTGAAGTCTCCGACAGCAGTAGTGGATTCATCTGTTTCTCCTTTCAGTTCTATTAGTTTTTGCCTTTCATAGTTTGATACCTGTTGTTAGGTGTAAACGTGTTAAGGATTGTTATGTCTTCTTGGAGAATTGATCCCTTTATCATTATGTAGTGCTCATCTTTATCCCTGATAACTTTCTTTGCCTTGAAAACTGCTCTGTCTACTTATCATTGGTATCAATACGGTATTTGACCTTCTCCCTCTGACTTATTTCACTCAGCATAATACCCTCAATGTCCATCCATGTTGTCACAAATGGCTGGATTTCATTGTTTCTTATGGCTGAGTAGTATTCCATTGTGTATATATACCACATCTTCTTCATCCATTTGTCACTTGATGGGCACTTAGGTTGCTTCCATGTCTTGGCTATTGTGAATAACGCTGTAATGAACACAGGGGTGTATGTATCTTTACGCATTTGTGTTTTCATGTTCTTTGGATAAAATACCCAGCAGTGGAATAGCTGGATCATATGGTAGTTCTATCCTTAATTTTCTGAGGAATCTCCATACTGTTTTCCATAGTGGCTGTACCAGTATGCAATGTGACCACAATAAAATTTAAAAAATTAAAAAAATTTTTTTTTAATTTTAAAAAATACTACTCTCTCCAAAATTAATATAGCTATTTCTGCTTTCTTTTGATTAGTGTTAGCATGGTAAATTTTTCTCCATCTATTTACTTTTAATTTACATGTGTCTTTATATGTAATGTGGGTTTCTTGTAGACAATGTATAGTTGAGTCTTGATTCTTGATTCACTCTGACCATCTCTGTATTAATTGGTGCATTAAGAGCATTGGCATTCAAAGTGATTATTGCTATAGTTGGATGGATAACTACTATATTTGTTACTGTTTTCTATTTATTGCTGTTATTCTTTGCTTCTATTTTTGTCTTCCACTCTTTTTCTGCCTTTATGGTTCTTAATTGAGCAATTTATCTGATTCTGTTTTCTCTCCTTTCTTAGTGTATCAGTTATACTTGTATTTTTTTTTACTTTTTTTAGTCGTTGCCCTAAGGTTTGCAATATACATTTACAACTGATCCAAGTCCACTTTCAAATAACACTACACCAATTCACGGGAAGTGTGAGTATGTTATAATAACAAATAATCCCAATTCCTCCCTCCTGTCCCTTGTATCATTGTTGTCATCCATTTTACTTATATATAAGCACATATATAACATATATACTTAAGCATACAAAATTGAATACATTATTACTATTACTATTTTAAACAAACCGTTATCTGTTATATCAATTAAGAATAAGACAAATAAAATTTTTTCTTTTACCTTCACTTATTCCTTCTTTGATGCTCTTCCTTTCTTTACATAGATCTGAGTTTCCGACTTTTATTATTTTCCTTCTCTCTAAAGAACTTTTTAACATTTCTTACCAGACATGTCTACTGGCAACAAATTACCTCAATTCCTGCTTGTCTGAGAAAGTCTTTATCTCTCCTTCTCTTTTGAAGGATAATTTCGTAGGGTATAGAATTCTAGGTTGGTGAGTTTTTTTGTCTCAACACTTTAAATATTTCATTCCACTCTGTTGCTGCTTGCATGGTTTCTGAGGAGAAGTTGGATGTAATTCTTATCTTTATCACTCTACAAGTAAGACATTTTTTTCTTCTGGCTTTTTTTGTTTAGCATTGTTTCTTTATCTTGGATTGTCTATCGTTTGAAAGTGATATGCATAGGTGTAGTTTTTTGTTATTTATCCTAATTGATGTTCTCTTAGCTTCCTCCATCTGTGGTTTGGTGTCTGACACTAATTTGGGGAAATGCTCAGTCATTATTGTCACATATTGCTTCTGTTCCTCTCTTCTCCTTCTGGTATTCCCATTATGCGTATGTTACATGTTTTGTCCCATAGTTCTTAGATATTCTGTTCTGTTTTTTTCAGTCATTTTCCTCTTTGTTTTTCAATTTTGAAAGTTTCTATTGTCATATTTTTAAGTTCAGAGAGTCTTTCCTCAGCCATGTCCAGGGTCCTAATGAGCCCATCAAAGACGTTCTTTATTGATGTTACAGTGTTTTTGATCTCTAGCATTTCTTTTTGATTCTTTCTTAGAATTTCCATCTCTCTGCTTACATTATACATTCGTGTTTACATGTTGTCTACTTTATCCCTTAGAAACCTTAGCATATCAATCATAGTTGTTTTAAATTCCTGCTCTGATGATTTCGAAATCTCTGCTATATCTGTTTCTGATGCTTGCCCTGTTTCTTCAAATTGTGGGGTTTTTTTGCCTTTTAGTATGTCTTGTAATTTTTTTGATAGCCAGACATGATGTACTGTGTAAAAGGAACTACTGTAAATAGGCCTTTAGTAATGTGGTGGTGAGGTGTGGGGAGAGAGGAAACATTCTGTAGTCCTATGATTAAGCCTCAGTCTTTTAGTGAGCCTATGCCTCTGGACTGTGAACTTTGCAAGTGTTTCTCAGTTTTTTTCTCCTTTCATGGGTGGCACAGGATGGCTAAAATGGACTAGAATTGGGTATTTTTCTTCTCCCAGGCGGGTTAGGCTCTGATAATTCCCCCGCAGGTGAGGTTCTGGTTAACCAGTTTCTTCTGAGAGCAAGCCTTGTTAAGAAGAACAGAGTGCTCTGGCATATTTAAAAATGGTTCCTTTTCTCCTCACTCTACTGGAAACAAGAGGATTTTTCTCTGATATTTACTGTAAGAACCTGGTGGAGCTCCTGGAGATAAAACTCACAAAATTGTGGGAGTTCTCCATGACAGGATCTCCCTGGAGTTTTTAACTTTCAGACTTATCCACACTTAGCCTCCAGAAATTCATCAATTACAGTTTTTTCCTGCCCAGCACTGGTTCCTACATCACTGGACTCAGGCAGAGTCCCATGAGAGACCCTGTTCGTGAGTCTCTGCTCTGGTAAGCTGTGACGCCCTGTATTTGCCTGTCTGTCTCTCCAGTCTTAGGGGCAGCAATTTGGCCTGTGTCCTCACCTCTCTTATAGATCCAAGAAAAGTTGTTGATTTTTCAGTCTCCTCAGGTTTTTTCTTTTTGTTAGGATGGAGTGGCAACTTCCACGCTCCTAACAAGGGTAATTAGAAATGAGAAGTCCACTGTAATTATTAATTGCACTGCCTTTTCACTCTCAAACGTAAAATGGTTTAGATGATAAATTACATGGTCATACTACTTTTTTTGTGTGTGTGTGAGGAAGATCAGCCCTGAGCTAACATCCATGCCAATCCTCCTCTTTATGCTGAGGAAGACCGGCCCTGAGCTAACATCTATAGCCAATCCTCCTCCTTTTTTCCCCCAAAGCCCCAGTAGATAGTTGTATGTCATAGTTGTACATCCTTCTAGTTGCTGTATGTGGGACGCAGCCTCAGCATGGCTGGACAAGCGATGCGTCAGTGTGCCCCGGGATCCCAACCCGGGCCGCCAGTAGCAGAGCATGCGCACTCAACCGCTAAGCCACGAGCCGATCCCCATGGTCATATTACTTTTTAATGATGCTAAAAATCAACTTATTATTTTGAAAACTGCTAAATAGAAGGAAATAATTAAGCTTTGTTTTGCCTTTTCTATACAAAATGCACCTCAAGGTAAGCACCAGTTGATGAGAAGTTTCCTTATATAGAAATATTTCAGGTAATACATGAAAAAGGAATAGTAGTATTACAGTACCACCATTTTGGAACCACTAATGAAATAATATATTTAGGCAATAAACATTGGCTACAAATATCACAGGAGAAAAGCAAATTGCAGGGATAGAAAACTGAGAGGCTGTGAGTGAGAAATCATGTACAATAAAAGAATTTCAAGAATCTGATACTTCATGTCTGCCTTCCAATAAATAATTACAAGGCATGCTCAAAGGCAAGAAAAAACACAGTCTGAAGAGACAAAGCAAGGATCAGAACCAGGCTAATATATGACAAGATTTTAGAATTATTATATAGGGAATTTAAAATAACTATGATTAATACATTAAGGATTCTAATAAAAAAGTAGCCAACATGCAAAAATGGATGGGTAATGTAAGCAAAGAGATGGAAACACTAAGAAAGAATAAAAAAGAAATGCTAGAAATAGGGGCCAGGCCCCTGGCGTAGTGGTTAAGTGCGCGCGTTCTGCTGCTGGCGGCCCGGGTTCAGACATCGGGCTCGCACCGACGCACCGCTTGTCAGGCCATGCTGTGGTGGCATCCCATATAAAGTGAAGGAAGAGAGGCACAGATGTTAGCCCAGAGCCAGTCTTCCTCAGCAAAAAGAGGAAGATTGGCATGGATCTTCCTCACAAAAAAAAAAAAAAAAAAGAAGTGCTAGAAATAAAAAAACACTGTTAACAGAAGTGAGTGCCAAATGGGCAAGAAAAGGATCAATGAGCTTAGTGATGACAATAGAAACTTCCTTAATGAAATGCAAAGAGAAAAAAGAATAAAAAAATGGATAGAATAACCTGGCACTGTGGAATATGTAGAATTGGAATACCAAAAGAAGAAAGAGAGAAAGGAGAAGAAGAAACATTTTAAGTAATAATAGCTGAGAATTTTAAAAAATTAATGACAGACATCAGACCACAGACTCAGGAATTTCAGAGAACACTAAGCAAAATAAATACCAAAAAACATCTGCACCTAGGCATATTATATTCAAGCTACAGAAAACCAAAGACAAAGAGAAATTCTTGAAAGAAGGTGGAGAAAAAAACCCTCACCTTTCCTATAGAGGAACAAGGATAAAAACTACATCAGCCTTCTCATCAGAGACCATGCAAGCCAGAAGACAGTGGTGTGAAATATTTAACATTTTAGAAGAAAAGAACACTCACCTAGAATTCTACACCCAGTGAAACTATCCTTCAAAAGTGAATGAGAAATAAAGACTTCATCAGACAAACAGAAGCTGAGGGAATTTGTTGCCTGCAAATCTACCCTGCAAGAAACATTTTAAAAAATTATTCAGGGCCGGCCCCGTGGCTTAGCGGTTAAGGGCGCGCACTCCGCTGCTGGTGGCCCACTGCTGGCGGCCTGGGTTTGATCCCAGGCGCACACCGACACACCGCTTCTCCGGCCATGCTGAGGCTGCGTCCCACATACAGCAACTAGAAGGATGTGCAGCTATGACATACAACTATCTACTGGGGCTTTGGGGGAAAAAATAAATAAATAAAATTATTTAAAAAAAAATTATTCAGAGAGAAGGAAAATGATCGAGGTCAGAAACTCAGATCTGCATAAAGAAAGGAAGGACATAAGAGAAGGAAAAAATAAAGATAAAATCTTTTACTCTTGTTCTTAATGTGTTATTTTTTTTACTTATTTTTATTTGTTTAAAAGATAACAATTTGTTTTATATTAGATTTTATATATAATATAAATATATCTATATTTACATAGATATATTTATATTGTCTTTTACTTATGTTCTTATTCTTAGTAAGAATTATTACTTTTCTTATTCTTAACAGAAAACTGCTCAAAATAAACAGCAACAATGTATTGGGTGATCATAGCATGTGGATAAATGAATGACAATGATGCTATCAGAAAGAGGAGGGAAGAGTTAGAAATACTCAGTTATAGATAAGTTGGACTTTATTAAAATTTAAATTTTCTGCTCTATGAAAGACATTGTTAAGAGTACTGGGAAAAGATATTTGCAAAACACCTATCTAATAAAAGACTTGTGTCCCAAAGATAGAAAGAACACTTAAAACTCAAAAATAAGAAAACAAACAGCCCAACTAAAAAATGGACGATAGATCTGAATGGACATCTCACCAAGGAAGATATACAGATGGTAAATTAGCATATAAAAAGATACTCAAAATCATTTGTCATTAGGAAATTGCAACTTAAAAGAATATCGATATATCACTACATACCTATTAGAATGACTATATTTCAAAAAAACTTATAATGCCAAATGCTGGTGAGGATGCAGAGCACAAGGAACTCCCATTCATTGTTGGTAGCGAGGCAAAATGGTACAACCACTTTGGAACATAGTTCAGAAATTTCTTGCAAAGCTAAACATAGTCTTATATGTTTAGCCATATAGTCGAGTAATTGTGCTCTTAGGTATTTACCCAATTGAGTTGAAAATTGTTGTTCACACAAAAACTTTTACACAAATACTTACAGGAGTTTTATTCCTAGTTGCCAAAAACTAGAAGCAACCAAGATGTCTCGCAATAGGTGACTGGATAAACAAACTGTGGTACCTCCAGATGGAATACTATTCAGCTATAAAAAGAAATGAGCTATTAAGTCATGAAAAGACATGGATAAATGCATAGTGCTTAAATACATATTGCTAAATGAAAGAAGCCAGTCTGAAAAAGCCATATACTGCATAATTCCAATTATATGTCATTCCGAAAAAGGCAAAACTATAGAGACAGTAAAAACTTCTGTAGTTGCTTGGGGTTCAGGCTAGGGACTTCAATAGGTGCAGCACAGGTGATTTTTAGTGTGACAAAACTATTCTGTATGATATCATAATAATGCATATGTGACATTATGCATTTGTCAAAACCCATAGAGCTTTACAGCACAAAGATAGAACTTTAATGTATAAAAATTACGAAGTTGGGAGATCCCAGGAAAGAATGCAGATTGTGATAAGAGACTCTAACTATATTACAAATGAATAAAACAACTTCACTGAAGATGATGGAGGAAACGGCGCTGACCTTAGCATCTTTGGAAATAAATGCAATCTGCACGACTAAAGGCAAAAGGAAATGTACATAATAAGCACTGTACTTTAGTCAATAAATTTGTGTCGTGTAGGTACAGATTAACAATTCTGATTCAGCTATACATGTAAACTGGAATGAAACAATTAAATAAATGGATGGTGGATGGTGGGAGCCAAGTTTCTCACTTTTAGAATGAAGATTTATATACAAGCCAGGGGAGGAGGCTAGAATGACCCATGTAGTAATGGATTAGAGTTGGCGACATCACTATGAACATGTTTAATGTAATATAGATACAGATGATTGCATATAGAAATATTTATAAATATGTGTATATACACAGGTTAGTATACCTACATATATTTCTTTGCTGTGTCAGCTGGGAACACCTAAAAGATGTGGACTCCAGTAGCAAGCAATGAGCACATATAGCATTCAGATCTTGGTTTCTGACACTGTTCTCCAATAAAAGAACCAGGGCTCCTTGGAGAAATGGCTGATTGTGGGACTGGGCAAGAAATATACAAGGTAGGCTTAGATCATCTTGTTGTGGCAGAAAGTAAGACAGTGCTCAAAAAAAAAATCCACATCAGCAGAAATATGTCAGGGGCACATAAGCCAGCTGAAAGAGTCCCCAGTAACCGAAAGTGGAGCTATTTGAGTAACAAAATAAAGTAGTATTGTTTTAGATTGTATATTATATATTATATAATATATTGTATATTGGATTGGATTGGCTTATAACCCAAAGTATAAAATAAATATCTATGATCCATAAATGACTGAATAAATAAATAAATGGAGGAAAAGAGACAAATCTTCATGCAGAATTCCAGATAAATTACGTAGACGCTCCACTCTAAAGGAGGGGTTGCATAACTCTCCCCTTGGTGTGGGCTGTGCATCGTCTTCTTCTAAAGCGTACAGAATAGAAAGGGAGAAAGAAAAAGAATAAATTTACAAAGGAGAAACCTGACAAAAATGACTTCTGCCAGGAGATCTGGGTCAACATCAACATATATGTCATGTTCATGGTATATATCTTTGGTATGATGTGATCAAAATGACAATTTACCTTTGCAATCTTCTTCCCCAAAACCCATAACCTAACTCTAATCATGAACAAAACATTAGACAAATTTCATTGAGGAACGTTCTTCAAAATACTTGACCAGTACTTATCAAAACTATTAAGTCATTAAAAACAAAGTCTGAAAAACTGCCACGGGCATAGAACAGCATAAGGTGACCTTACAATATATACAATGTGGTATCCTGAATAAGATCCTGGAACAGAGAAAGGGCATTAGGTAAAAACTAAGAAATCTGAATTATATATGGACTTTGGTAAATAATGATATACCAGTATTAATCAGTTCTAACAAATGTACTATGATAATGTAAGATGTTGATAATAGGGCAAACTGTGCAAGTTGTATATAGGAAATAGTTGTATTATCTCCTCAATTAATCTGAAAATCTAAAACTGTTCTAAATAATAAAGTCTATTAATTAAAAAAACAGCTTCAAGAGACTTATCAATAATTACAGTGTATGGACCCGTTACGAATCCAGATTCAAACCAACTAGCTGTAGAGTCGTTTGTGAAACAGATGTAAACTGGAACAGAGACTAAATATTTGATAATGGAGCATTACTCTTTTTCTTTAGTTGTGATAATTCTACTGCGATAATGTACAAAACAGTCTTTGTCTTTTAGAGATATGAACTGAAGTATTTAAAGTTAAAATGATATGATATCTGAGCCTTCCTCAAAATCCACTTGGGTTGGGGAGTGTGGGACTGTAATGAGACGAGATTCCCCAAGAATTGATGATGTTGCATTTGAATAATGACTAGATGGGAGTTCATTATACTACTTTCTACTTGGTATATGTTTAAAAATATCTATTAATATTTTTTAAAAATTAAAATTAATATTGGAAAGCCATCATAAGTATATGAATGTTTGTCTTTCTTAGTCAAATATATTATTTCTTCTCATGAATTCATTGTTTTTTCAGTTGCTTGAGGGCATTCTTCTATGATAATACAACTCTTTAATATTCTCAAAACGATAGTAAAAAAAAGAAAAAATTTCTGATAGAGTTTAACAAAATATTTTACATACAGTTGTGTTCAGTGATTTGAGTTCAGTTAACTTGGTTTTTTGTTTATTATTGATGTTAAAATAATGTTCATTCAATCTTCCCTTCTTGCAGACCAGCACTACTCAAAGGAACATTGTGAGATATATGGAATAAATCCTAAATATTTTTTGTATCACTTTCCCAACTAAATCCTCATATTGCAATCAAAAGTCATTTAAGTGCTTAATTAGTCCTGAGTTAATTCATCTAACAATTTCAAAAATATAGATTTTTACAGATTAATCTTAGCTGCTAAGATTATTTATTGAAACATGTTTCTTCTATTCAAATTTTTTTCTGTAGCGTACAGGTTATAAGTATTTAAGTTAAATATTTATTAGTGACATGACATACAATATATTTTACTATTATTTCTACTGAGGGAACACTTCAAATATTGACTTAGATTTTGATAATCATAGTTTTAAAAGTCACCTCAGCAAATTATTATTTTGGCAAAGCCTTCTGCATTTCTAGCACATAGTTTCAGTAAGCAGTGTTATGTTCCTGTCAAGGCATGTTTGATACTTTCCCAAAAGTTTTCTTCTGTTGCCAAGTAAAGGTGCTTAACCAAACAAAGAAGCATACACGTTTTTGGTGGTATCTGATTGACACAGACCTTACATCAGGAGAATGTATATGAAGAATATTCTGTTTGGCTAAAGATAGTCAAGGCAAATTGTACTGTAACCTTAGGACTTTGGGGCTTAAGGGAAGATATTTGCAATAAACATATTAGAATTACCAGGCAAACATTTTAGTTTTATTAAGACTAGTTTTCCTGAAGACTTTTTGGAGTTTATGTGCATATATTCATGGCTTACAAGCCAACTGACGGAAAAGGGGAAGTGTTGTGTTCCACAGTGTCCTTGGAAGGCGCTCATGTTGGCTTCACTGCTGACTTTTTCCCTTCTTGGTACCAAGCCAATCTACCATTGCTTTTCAGAGTGAACAGCTTTCTAAACAAATTTCTAAAACAAAATCTCTTTGTGGTGTTTTAAGAGAGATAGAATATTTTTTCTTTTAGAACTGCATATGGCCACAAGGAGGCAGATCTCTATTACATATTATTTATCAATATTTACAGAAATACAGATTAGAAAATAGAAATACAGAAACATAGAAAAACATAAAGGTGTATTTTTATTTTTCACTTGAGGTATATGAAAGACTGGTTTAATTATTGTTAAATGACTCAGTTTTCCTGATTGCGAAGTAGGCCTTATTTAACACAGAAATATTTATTGAAAGACAATTATAGTAAATATTTGATTAACCAGAATATCTATTATATAGAATTTGCTTAGGATTAAGAGGAAAATGCTTTTTATTTGAAAATTGTTATGAATAATTTTATAATTTTTATTTATTTATTTTGTTCCCCCAAAGCCCCAGTAGACAGTTGTATGTCATAGCTGCACATCCTTCTAGTTGCTGTATGTGGGATGCAGCCTCAGCATGGCCGGAGAAGCGGTGTGTCGGTGCGCGCCCGGGATCTGAACCTGGTCTGCCAGCAGCGGAGCCCGGGCACTTAACCGCTAAGCCACGGGGCCAGCCCTGAATAATTTTAAAAGTTGGCTTTTCTGGTTGAGTAAGTAGACTGATAAGCATCATAACCTCTGTATATGCTGGTTGAGATTTTGAGAGCTTTAGGACTATTTTTTTTTTTATCAAGAAAACACTTCTTTAGTGTGTATGAATAATGTGTGTTATATTAATCATATAATTAATACTGTATGCTGGAAGTAGATACTTATGTAAGGATAGCTTTCATGATATTTCTAATTAGTGGAAGAGGAGTCTCTTAGTCTAGAAACTGGGATAAGAGAAAGAGTCTATAGGTGAAAAGAGAATTTTCTGGATAGCGTCTCATCTCCTTTTAGAGGATCTCATGAGTAATGGTTGGGCCTGGAGATTCTGGACTGAAGTTAATGAGATTAAAAATGAGAAACTTTTCCAAGCAATCTGTACTCTATCTATTTTTCCTGCTTTTGGTCTCCTTGTGTTACCAGATTCTTTGCCTGGTCTCAGTTTCAGTAAGGAGGATCAAGAGAATTGGATTTTGTCTGCTCTCAGAGGTGCCAGTAAGAGATGACAAAGGAAATCAACGTCATCAAATGACTGAACTTGTCCAATGATCCTCCCTGTCTTTTCGGTGCCAATCCCTGCTGGCTTTGTATTTTATATCATTATGAGAACTTATGTCCCCATCTACTAGCTATTGACATTGTGAAACTGCAAAGGTAGCAGTTGTAAGAAAAAGTTAGAACTGAACTTGAATTGACCCTAAGACAGTCCTGAAGTAATTTCCCTTGATTCAAATTTTTCTCCTCAAATTGGCTTTTCTACAAAAGACTAGAGGAAATGCTCTAAGTATTTCATTAGCTAGGATCCAACTAAACCAGATTTTACTCATCTGTGAGCTTCACATGGTCAGAGATCATCCCTATGGTTAAACCATTATATAGTTAGTATCCTGAAAGTACTTGGCACATAGAAGGAACTTATTCACGTTTATTTAATAAGTGAATAAATAAAGCCTCTGTGCCATTCGGTGGCACTACTCATTAAGAAGTAAAAGCCAGGGGATTGGCCCCGTGGTGTAGTGGTTAAGTTTGGCGTGCTCTGCTTAGGCAGCCAGAGGGTTCAGAGTACGGGTTTGGACCCCAGGCATGGACCTACACCACTCATCAGCCATGCTGTGGCAGCCAACTGTAAACAAAATAGGGGAAGATTGGCACAGATGTTAGCTTAGGGCTAATCTTCCTCAGCAAAAAAAAAGAAGAAGAAGAAGAAGACAGAAGAGCCAGTTGACTGTGCTCTCTGAGTTATCTAAGACTATAAATACATATGTCATATAACCACACAACAACAATAATGTTAATAGTTAATATTTGTGCTAAGTGCCAAGCACTCTCCTCAGTGCTTACATTTTGACATTCTTCTTACTATTATTCAACATTTCTAAGAGATGCTATCATTATTTCCTTTTACAGATAAGAAACTGAAACCCAGAGAGGTTAAGTAAATTTCGTGAAATCATACATTTAGTTAGTAAGATATCTGGGTTCTGAGCCTCTGCTATTCAAATCAGTCTTGCCTAAATATATTTTCCACATGTGTTCTAAAATTATCAGTCACTTGGAGTTTTACTGAATGGACAGAGGAAAAATCAAGGTGTCTCTCTGATATTTGGGGAACTTGTCAAAGTTCTGACTTCTGGTGGTGGTGACAGTTGGTGGCACTGTGTATCCTCCCATTGTCGACAAATGACTTAGTGGAAATCTATAATAAATAGAGATGAAAATTACTCTTGCAGCCAGTGTTATTTATGCATTCTTCCCCTTCACTTATGCCCCTTTTCCTCCCCAATACCTAGGGGTTATTTTCATCCTTCCGGCAAATTTTAGATTGATCTTAGAAGCTTAGGTATGGAACTCCTTTCCTTTTTCTGTTTCTCCCACATAAAGTTAGATAGGGCTGAGTAGAGTGCAGAAAGTGCTAGGCAAAGGGATTGAGGGAGAAAGCTAGAGTAGGGAGGATGGAGAATAAAAAGCAATTGATTGAGTATTCTTGAGGGTTATAAGAATCATGACGTGATACAATGGAGGACAGCAGTGATATGCGCGTAGGAGGAGAGGCATGTGGAGAGACACAAAGTAAGGGAAGAAGCTGAAGTGGGAAACTGGTGGGACAAGGCAGGTGGGCCGAGTGGGATGGAGCCAAGGAGGAAGACAGCTGGGTTAGGATACTGTCAGATTGAACCATGAAGGGAGAGAACAGACGGTCATGTTTTCCTTTTTTTCCACTGCAAATGCTGTCTTTGCAAAGTCAGACTCATTCAGAAGGTTCTTGTATGGGCTGGAAGTACAAGTCACTGTGCTGAGAGCAGGAAAAAAGCAACAGTGTGAAGCAATTGTGATTCCAACAAATGGCAGGCCAAATACGGCTGGGTTTTTAATACATGGAGAAGTTGTTTACTCACTGGGACTCATTGTAGCATGAGGCTTGAGGATTCAATCCACTTTTATGTTTGCTCAGGTTGGCTGGAGTTAGGAAATGTCTTAATTGATTTCTTCCTGATTAAACTAATGAGGGAACATCTGTTAAAGACATCAATTTTGAATTTTCTTAGAAATATATGTTTTAAATCACTTGAGGGGCCGGCCCTGTGGCGTAGTGGTTAAGTGCGCGCGCTCCACTGCTGGCGGCCTGGGTTCGGATCCCGGGCACACACCAACACGCTGCTTGTCAGGCCATGCTGTGGCGGCGTCCCACAGAAAGTGGAGGAAGATGAGCACGGGTGTTAGCTCAGAGCCAGTCTTCCTCAGCAAAAAGAGGAGGATTGGCATGGATGTTAGCTCAGGGCTGATCTTCCTCACAAAAAAAAAGAAAAGAAAAAAGAACTGATTCAAAAATAAAAAGGGATTTATTAAAAAAAAATCACTTGGGTCTGAGGACAGTAAATAACCTACAGGAAGAACAAATGCTGTTTTCAAAGAATTGAGTTTATAGGACCAGAGGATCTGTGTAGAAATGAGAAGGGCTGGAGCAAAAGTTTGAGGAATTAAGTACCAAGAAAAAGGGTGTAAACCTGGGACTTTTATTAAAACCTGTTCAGCAGGAAATTGAAATCTGTGTTACTGGCTTCGCAATGTTGTTATTCATTTGATCTGTTGATAATGAGGGAGGTGAAACTCAGGTGAGAAAATCTGTGGATAGTTCAGGAAAGGAGGGAAGAAGACCGAATCCCGGGGACCATGCAGCTGAGAAGAGCTGAATGGAGGTGGAGCCAGTGGTCCAGGGCTGAATGGAGATTGGCCCTGCATGGATCGGGGGATAGAGGGGCTTGAGGGCCTCTCTTTTCTCTGGTGGAGATCTTCTAGAAGACAGATGGGTTGGCATGTGGTTTATTATTCCAGGGGCTACAAGTTGACCTGAGAAACCTGAGAATAGAACGCTGCAGAAGAGCAACCTGCAATGAGCATTAATGGATTAGGTGATGGTTATGAGCCAAACTCCTGGGCCTGCTCTATAAGAACAGATGGAAAACTCACCAATTTACCAGTCTCAGGGGATGTAACCCTTTGCTGGGGGTGCTGACTAGAAGGGAACCTGATGGGGGCTTCTAGGGTGTTGGAATATTCTGATCCTTGATCTGGATGCTGGTTACTTGAGTGTGTTCATTTTAGGAAAATCCATAATTCATGTGCACTTTTTTTGTTGTTTTTTTGCTAAGGAAGATTAGCCCTGAGCTGACATCTGTTGCAAATCTTCTTATTTTTTTGCTTGAGGAAGATTAGCTCTGAGCTAACACCTGTGCCAATCTTCCTGCACTTTATATGTGTGTTGCTGCCACAGTGTGGCTGATGAGTGGTGTAGATCTGCACCTGGGATTTGAACCCACAACCCCGGCCGCTGAAGCTGAGCATGCTGAAATTAACCACTACACCACAGGGACGGCCCCTCTGTGCATGTTTTAATATTTATTATACTTCAACAAAGTTAAAAAAAATACCGATGCTTGGATCTCACCCTACAATACAATCGAAATCTGTAAAGATGAGGCCCAGGTCTTAAATATGTTTAAAAAGTTTTTCAGGTGGTTCTGACAGGAAGCCAGAGTGGAGAATCGCTAAGAAAGAGCTATACACACACATGTACACTCCGTACCCCTAAGCCCCCAAAGTGAATCTTCTCTTTGTTTAATCCTTGGAAAGCAGAATAGAATATATAGTTTTGTGATGTGCAATATGGAGGTCAGACTACTTGAAATGTAGCTAGTCTGAATTGAGATATATGTGTAAAACAGATACTGGATTTTGAAGAATTGATACGAAACAACAAAAAAAGAATGTTTTATTAATTTTTATATTGATTATACGATAAATGGCAATATTTTAGATATATTGGGTTATTTTACTGCTTTCCTTTATTTTGATGTGACTACTAGAAAATGTAGAATTACATGTTGGTTTTTATTATTGTTCAATTGGACAGCTCTGGTGTCATGGAAAGAGCATGTGAATTGCCATCAGAGAAGATGGACATAGGTTACACCTCTGGTTTTGCAATGCAAAAACTGTACTGCCTTGGACAAGCCATTTAACCTCTCTGTGCCTTAGATTGGTCATTTATGAAGTAAATATACTCATATTTCAGAGTAATTGTGAGAAATAGAAGTAATATAATCGAGCATCCAACAGATGTTCAGAATCTGATCGTTATCAGGACCCTGAGCAAAGGTCAAGGAGTCTTCTACCCCCTTCCTGTGGTGCTAAATAAAAAGAGCTTTTTCTCTTATTCCTGCACCGCATGTTGTCAGCAGAGAAGTGTGGTGCCTTTAAGAGCTGAAGGGCGCGTCAGGGCATGTGGAGAAAGCACTGGTCAAGGGCAGCAGCTGCTGTGCCAGGCGGGATTCTGTCTGTGCCTCACTGTGTGCGTCTCCACTGCTTCTCACGTTCCCTCTGACGTGCGGCTAGTTCAGCTGCTGGATTTTTAACCTCGGTCTAAGTCCTTGTGTCTACTTTCGTCTCAAAGCCCTTAGCCTCCCTTCAAAAACTGAACTCTGGCTGTCAGAAGTCTTCCGTTTCTGTTAGGCGTCTTGGCATGGACCCCATCTGAAGCTCAGGGTCCTTGTGTCTGGGACATGCCCTGAGGCCCACACTCTTCCCTCTGAGTGATCCCGCGGAGCTGGCCTGCCAGCCACTGCTGAGCTGTGGCAGGCACACCCTTGAGTGACTTTTCTCAGCTTCTGGGGCTTCCAGATCTCCCTCCTTAGGGTCTCAGACTTCTACTCCTCCACCCGGCCCAGTGTCTCACCTCAGATGTAACAGTTACATCCTGGGCTCACTTCAGCTATTTACAAAAATATATGACCTCATGTTTTCCTACCTGTGTACCTGAGTTTATGTCATTTTCTCTATGTAGAATGTCTAATCTGTCTTTCTTCAATGAAATAAATATTTCAAGGAATCATTCCAGTGCATCCTTCTCCATGACTTTTCCTCTAAAGTGACGTTTCTCCCTTAGAATCTGTATGGAATGTTCCATGTTCATCTAATTACTGCTCATCATATTGAGACATTTATTATAGGTATATATGTATTGTCTTACCATTACTATTAAGTGAGCATACTTTAATAAACCTTAGACTCTTATGTGGCCCTGTCTTTGAATGGAGCCCATTGGAAAACGTCTCATCTAAAAACCAGAAATAATTCAAAAATATTCCCAATATTTACATATATCTCTTAAAGAACATTAAAGAAAGTCTAGTTCATAACCTATGAACATGGTTTTTTCTCTTCTTCTTGATTTTCTTTGACTGTTTCTTCATTGAAACCTCTTACTTGTCAAACTTCCCAAACTTCTTTTAGAAACCTGTTTCATTGCTTTTCTAAACCTCCCTCTAATTCTTTGCTCTTTATTATGCAAATTGACTTAAACGTGTTAGTTTGAAAACTTTTTTTTTCATCTGCTTCAACCATTACCTGGTTTATTAACAACAAAGAACAACTCTGGTATTGAGTCTTCATGAAAAAATCTTTCTCATCTTATCACTCTAACCTGTGTCTAGATCTGCTCTCCCAATTCTGTGTTACAAAGGCTTGTGAATCAGCTGAGGAAAAAGTAAATTCTCATTAGACAACGGAATTGAAGAAAAATTCCTTACAATGAGGGATGGAGTGATGACGGGGAAATACTGGTAGAAAAAACTATGGTCATCTCTCATATGTGGAATATAAACTAACACACGGACAGAGAGAACAGTTTGGTGGTTACCAGGGGGAAGGGAGTTGGGGGGTGGGCACAATGAGTGAAGGGGTGCATTTATATGATAACTGACAAATAATAATGTACAACTGGAATCTCACAATGTTGTAAACTTTTATGACATCAGTAATAAAAAAAAAAAAAACAACTGTGGTCCCCATCACATATTTTAGTTTCTATTGGTCAAAGATTTTATGGTCCTTTTTTTAATTTCATTCCTTACTGCACCTAACACAGAGACTTAAACTTACTAAATGCTCAATATATATTTCCTAAATACATTTGATGATTTACTGGATATTATTTAGGACAATCTGGGAAGGCAAGTTCTGTTTGTGTTGTCACTCCCTAGCTATAGCTATTTTTAAATAACTTTTTGCCCTTGACATTCGTGGTTATATATTGTTTTATGGATTCCAAAGAACATATGGGATAAAAGAAAACTTAAGAATTCAACAGGACAGTCATAATAGTCACACCATCCTACTCAAGTGACATGTAAAGTGAATCACGGCAGCCAAAGTGCAAACATGTGTTCTGTTAGGAGTAACCTACATCATTAGCTTGGCCATTCTTATTTCTTAGTTCAGAGTCAAAAAGTACACAATGCTTCTTTAGTCCTGTTAGATTTCCAGTGTTAGTTGGATTACTACTATTTTTCTGTATTTTCCAAAATATACAATATTCAGAAAAAAGACTTTGAGGTTCTATACATATATATCAGTGTCCTTTCTTTCTTGAGTATGTTAAAACATATCTCTTAGTTCCTTTGTATATTTTCCTCTATTTTTTCTATGAATTTCTGCCATTTTGAAGTTCATCATATTCTATCAGAACTCCCATTTCTTTAGCCTATTAGAGTAGATTCGAGTATATTTCTGAAAAGCATATTCTTAGAATCTCCAGTGTCCCCTTGTTCAAGGACCACAAAAGTCTCCCCAGAGATCTTCCTGTCTTAACTAATGTGTTGCCTAGGCCAGGAGACTAAGATACAACCTCTTTCTTTTGACTTTTCTTAATGCCAGCAAACTGAAGGGAATTTGTACTACAGAATGCCAAGAAATACCTTTACCAGGGTCACTCTGCCTGGATGGCTTACCCTGATTTGCCGATTTATTTATACATTATTCTATTGGACATCTCATTTCTTTAATTCATACCAAATCTTTGTGTATGTGTGTAAATATGCAGCATACAGTTTGAGAATCAAATTGAAAAATAGTTACTCTATTGCATAAACTAGAAAAAAGTGATAGAAATCAAGTTTTTAATCTTCTGTAATGCAATATTATACAGCCTTCACTATTTTCAACCATCAACTTTATCACAGAATTGCATTTTTTCCTAATCAATCTGTGTGTAAATTCTGTCTCTTAACTATATTGTGAGCTTCAGGAGAGTGGACATTCATTTACAAATATTTATTGAGTATTAATAGACAACGAGGATACAAAGATGAATAAAAGAGGGCTGCTTTCCTCAAAGAGCTGATATTCTAGTCGGAGAGATACACGTGTAAACAAATAGCTATGACCTAGTGAGATACGTTAGCAGATAAAGTGTTAGGGGAGCAAAGAGTATAAAACAGCTAATTTCCTAGAGTGGGGCTTGGGAATGAAGATGCAAGTCAAAAAGGCTCTAAAGGAAAGGGTGAAATGGGGCATAGTCTGAAAGGATCAATGAGAATTTGCCAACAAGCATGAAGAAGAAGAAGATCTTAGGAACAGGAAAACAGCTAACAGAGCAAAGAGTTATATAAATATAAAATGTGGCATTTATACCAAGAAAGTTTAGTCTGGCTAAATTTAAGGATTTTTTTTTAAATTAGAAGAGTTAAACAATCAGACTTACGTATTGGAAAGATACTCCTGGTCACAAGATGGATAGAAAGGGTGCCAGATGAGGCAGGTCCTGGTCCTAACATAATTTGCATTATATTAGATAAGAGATGATTTAAAAGGTTGCAGTGCAGACAAAAAGAAGTGGGACGTTTCAAGAAGTAGTTAAGAATTAGAACTGATGGACTGAAAAACAAATTGGAGAAAGAAGAGTTAAGAGAACTGTAAGAATTTTGATTTAAGGTTGCTGAGAAACCAGTGCTACCATTATATGAGATCTGCAGCATATGAAGAAAAGCAGGGAATGGGTGATATACTGAATTTAGTGTTGGAATGTTGAATTTTAAGATGTTTTTGGGAAATCCATATTGAGCTATCCAATAGGTCAGCCGACCAGGAGTGACCTCTGTAATTCATCATGGTAAATGTGGTGAATGATGGTATTGGCATAGAAGGGGTCATGTGAAGAGTTAGACTGGAGAAGAGGAATAAGGATAGAATCCCAGGGAACCACCATTTTTAATGGGGAGATAGAGAAGGAGGCAGTAGTCAAGGAGAGTGAGGAGTTGCCAGAGGAAAAAAACCAAAAGATTAAATACATACATACATATTCCTGAAAAAAAAAGGGAAAGCAAATGAAGCATCTCGAAAAAGATCTCATGGTGAACAGGATTAAATGCCATAGGGTAGGCTAATAAAACATACATAAACTATCCATTATATTTGGCCTCTGGGATTGATATATTTGTTTAGGTCTAATTCAAAGAACTAGAGTGGGACTGGGTAGAAAGAAGCCGAGCGTTTTTGCTTGTATGTGGCTGCTGTTGAGAGGAACTAGCGATATCCCTGGCAGTCATCCCAGAGTGTAATGGAACACAGAACCCTAAAACATCACGAGATAATCCTGCCCATCTCTGGATGGCCAAACTCTGGTCAGTGCTTATATATGTGGCAACCACCCCTATGAAAAAATGAACACTGTGGGATTTGGGGATGTGGTAACCAAACATTATGGAGAAAATGTGGTCAAAGAGAAGACACATCCATACGTGATGGAAGATGTGAACCTGGAAGAGAAAATGGTCTTTTCCTTAGGATATGTAGATTCCATCCTTAAGAAGCCCTCATTAGGCAGCTATACCCTGCCACACTAATATCAATTGAAATTATAAAACCATTAAATTTGATTTTAGGTGAAGCTTGAGTCCTCTGCAACATCATCACTTTTTAATTTCCACATTTGCCAGAGCTTCAGTGACAAATTACTGAGAGTCCAGGAGCTGCTGAAGATGTCATTGGTAATGAGAAAAATTTAATTGGAAGTCCAGTTGCAAAAGGATAAGAAATAAGGAGGAAGAGCAGCATGAAAACAGGGAGTATAGGTTACTATTCTGAGAAACATACATAATGAAAGAAGCCAGCCCAGGTGGTCTAGTGGCACTCTCACCGCCACAGCCAAGGTTCATTTCGCCATCGGGAAACCACACCACTATCTCTTGGTTGTCATACTGTGGGGGCTGCATGTTGCTGTGATGAGGAAAGCTATGCCACTGGTATTTCAAATACCAGCAGGGTCACCCAGAGTGGGCAGGTTTCAGTGGAGCTTCCAGACTAAGACAGACCAGGAAGAAGGACCTGGCCACTCACTTCCGAAAAAATTGGCCACAAAATCCCTATGAATAGCAGTGGAGCATTGTCTGATATAGCACCAGTAGGTGAGAGGATGGTGCAAAAACACCAGGCACCGTTGTGCTCTGTTGTACACAGGGTCACGGGGAGTTGGAATCCACTGGATGGCACTAACAAAGTAGTGAAGGGAAGAGGGGAACTTCAGAACTTGAGCACATTTGTGGAAAAGGGTAAAGTCAGCGAAGAGAAAAGGATAATTAATAGACCTCCTGTTAAAGTCAGAAAGAAAATGGTTTAAAAACCTCAGATGAAATCTTAGACAGGAAGTGGGGAACTTCCTCTGTCGCCAGGGATGTGAAAAAAGAGAGTTGTGTAGCACTTCTGTCTAAACTGAGATTGCAAACAATGAATAAGCATCATTATAAACTTTTTACAGTCATTCCAAAGACAAGTAGAGAGAAGGGGAATGGTTTGATTAACTGTGGGCAGGGATGGCAGAAAGACAAGAAAGTAAGGAAATTGAGAGCACTGAGGAGAAAGACTAACCATGGATTCTACACTGGGAGGAGGGTTGCTGAGGAAGTATCCTTGATATGGTCAGAAAGTAGATGTGGTGCAAATTAGAAAGTTTACAGGTTACAGTCAGATAGTTTTGTTAATTTTGACTTTACAAAGAGAGATGGCCAAGATCCCAAATTTCCACATCCTGGACTAGACAGACGCAAAAAATATATGAGAAGAAACACTAGAGATAATGCAAACTTGTTGCACTGGCTAGCATTTTGTCCCAAATCCCCATGTGGGGTTTTATCCTTGTGACCTGAGTAATATAAACCTAAAGATTTGCCCCTTTAGCTTAAGACTTGACTGGTCTCAGGCTGAGTGCTATTTGATGTTTACTTTCTCCCGAGTCCCACCTTGGTCTCTGCTTGATCTTTACTGCCTGTATGTGGTAAAAATATGATGAAAAGGGAGCAATACCAAGATAAAAGTGGTTAAACTCTCTCTGCTCCTCTACCGCAAGATAGTATGCTTAATATGGTAAAAGCTTGGGTGTCTGTGAGCACTCCATTTTGTTATTGACTCATTTTAAAGCTTTTCAGTGGAGGGCACAGAGTGGATCCATCTTGAAACCCTGCACTTCTTCTAGATCAGTGGTTCTCAAGTCGTGAGGGTGAAGGTGGGAGGAAAAAAGATATCAAAACCGTATAGGGAGTGTTTTCAAGGGGAAGAGAGCGTTTGTGTCTGAATGTATCTGTGTGTGTGCGGGTGGAGGCGGGAGTGGAAACTTGCAGGGGATTCTCATAAACACCTGTCTTCTGATTGAAAATCACTGCCCCGCAGATGAGCAAGTAAGAACCACAGGAGTGATATTGGGGCTTACGATTTAGGAGTTGGCTCTGGTAGATAATACAGTCCAGGAAGTCGGCTACCAGAGTGGAATGGAGGTGAAAATTGTTGGAGTAAAGACCAGGAAAAAGTGAGGCTGGATAGTGGCGACGTCCACCACAGGGAGGCTAATGTGTTGAATTTCTCCTTTACCACCGCAGCACTCTCTCAAACACCAGGTACGTAGCATGTGTTCAATAAATACTCTTAATAGACTGTGCACATTTCAGAAAAATGTATTACTTTTAATATCAATTATGTGAGCATGCAACATCGCTAAATACAAAAGTCATACAAGCTCACAAATGACTTCAGAGACTGCCACTCTTTTAATTAAAGAACAATTTAGGGCCTATTAAGACATCATAAATCATAGATCGTTTCCTGTTTTCACTTGATGACTATACATTTTCTCCCTATTACTACAGGCTTCACTCAGAAGCCTTGCTGCCCAGCAGATACATTTCTTTTTCCATTTTTGCTTCTCTAAAGAGAAACAGCAATATAATTCAACTTCTAAAAGGGTACATTTCCTCTGTGTCTGAGTAAGACTCAAGTGTAGGGCATTTATAGTGTGCAGCTCTGGGGGTATTGCCTAAAAATTGAAGGCTGCCTGTTATCTACTGGAAAAATATTTCTATGAATTTATGATAACAATATGTTGGCATAGGATGCTTAACAATTGATAAAAGGTACATTTGACAAGTTCACACGTTGCAAATGAGTCGAAAACTGAGAGTGTCATAGTTCTAGTTAATTAAACCAAATAAGTAGCATGGACCATAAAAGATCTGAACCATGCTAAATTAACAGACTACAACGTCAGAAAAATATCTTTGAGGAAGTATAACACAAAAAATAAATTCTAATTGAATTTCTTTTTTTTAAAAGTGCACTTTCTATGATCTAATGACATCTGTATCATCACTTATCTAGGTAACCTTAAAAGACAATTCCCCTTTCTGGGACTCAGTTTCCTTCTCTAGAACATGGAGGCTGAACCAGTCCATCTCTAAATATTCCCTTACAGATCAACATCCTCTGTCATTGCCTTTAGTTTTATGGCATGTGCAACAGAAATCTTTTTGGAGACAAAGATAGGTTCAAATCTTAATTTCATCATATTAGGTTTTTAAGCTTAGAAAAGTTCTACCTTATTGAGACTTGATTTCCTAATCTGTGAAATGGGATAACCCTATCTTTTTAATCAAATTGTTGGAGGCTTAAATGGGAGAATATGTGCTGGGAAGCGACGAATATAATGTCAGTTGGTTAATAGGCATTCAATGTGTATTAGGAAATCAATGCCTTAGTTTTCTACCCTTTCCTTCTCTCTTTAAAAATTCAATTCCATGTCTATTACTGACTTGCAAGTAAAAGTATTACAATAAAATTTGGAAGATACTGTGAACTTTTGCTGCGAGACATTTGAAGGGTGTGGACATTTTGGAAAGTAGATTTTTATCTTTCAGCTTGGGAATGCCTCTGGGTTTGAATGTAGCAGACAAAGTAGCAGTAAGAGATGGAAATAATTCAAAAGCTCCATATGACTTTGAAATTCAGCACTATTATATACTCAAACACAAGCATGACACCACATGCATTAATAATAGTATATCACATAGGAATAAAAACCCTCCACATATACTCAGCACTAATCCTAAACTTTACAAAATCACATGAAATCAGTTTGGAATTCCACAACTTTAAGGATGAAAAGAACTTTACTTAGATTTACAAGAAAGCTATGAGGATACTAAATGAGGATATTGAAAAAGTGATTTTATGAGTTGGACGTTTTCAACGGACTACCAGAGATTGTCTAAAATAGCCTCAGGAACCTTTTTCCACTTGTGAGTCTATTGATAGGTGGATTTGTTTGAATTTTAACTGCACATTTTAGACCCTAATGGGTTAGACAGATGGAAGTACTCTAAAATTTAATCTTTCCTCTTTCTGTTTTCTGAGACACTCACACTGTTAACATTTTTTCTAGTAGTATATGACTGAGGACCAAATGATACCCATGCCCTTATCCCACTCATTTGAAAAGTAGTGTAAAGGGAGATGAAGGCAGACTTACCTTTCATCCTGTATGAGACTACAAAGGAGGGCTGAGTTCCTGGTATGTCCATATAGATTACCTGCCACTTAGCCTACTTCACATAGGACTCTATCTAAGATCTTGAGGACAGTTAAGTGGGCTCTTTACTGTAAAGGGTCTTCCTGTTGTCTGCTATTTGTCCAGTAATTCATGAGCCATTGGCATATTACTGGTTCCTTATTTATTACCACTGATAAATGATTTCATAATACTGACCAGAGGGATTACACAGCTCACAGAAACTCTCCATGTAAGAACCATGATGTCAAAACACAGCAGAGGCCACCAACAGCATTAATGAAGATTTTGTTAGCTTCTAATGATGATTATTATTGTATCAGAATGCAATTCACACTAATTATTAGTAAAAGTTTACAAACATTAAAAAGTGCATAATAACATTTGGATCTGATAGGGCTGATAAAAGACATGAAAAACACAACACAAGGGCTTTATTTTTGTGATTGGTGTCCACATGATTGCAAGGAGATCATTTTCTCCATCTTTTGTGGCTCCATGGAGATAAGTTGTCCTCCAAATTTAAATAGTAGCATAGAACATTGTGAGAAATTTGATTCCAGTAGAACAAAATATTTACAGTTCTCAGTATTATCTTGGCTTCTCTTTCCCATCTTCTCAATTCTCCCAAATCCTCATAATTAAAAATAAAAATATTAGTTGGGAAAAATTCCCTACTTGGGAATAAAACAAAATTTGCAGATTAAATTCTGGTCTGTGCAGACACCAAACAGAGTGAATTCGGGTAATATTCACATTAATGGATATTTTCAAATGCCTGTATAATAAAGTAAAGGAGTGTTGATGAATCTGTTAGAATTAATCAATTCATCAACACTTAGTCAAAGGGAAAGATTAAGTTAAAAAGAAAATGTGTTCTATCCTGTGTACACCACCACACTATGGAGAAGAAAAAGACACAGCCCTTTTAAAAATGAGTGGTATAAAAATTCACAGTAACATACATTATTTTTGTTTTTCATAAGCAATCAAAGAAGGGGGCAGTGCTGAGCATCTATATTGTACAATACAAAACAGTGTAAATAACACAGTATAATAACACACAGATACATAATGCTAAAAACAGTGCTTTCTGGATGGTTCTTTTACTGGGTGAATACTTGGGCCAGAGATATTTAAACTCTGGGGTTCAACCAACCCTTTGCAATTAGACACAATTAAATCCTCTGACATTGTGAGGGGCCAGATGCTACAGGAAGAATCATCATCTAGATCGGTGCTACTCTCTAAAAGCATTTCATCATATGGTCAAGTGAAAGGATCCGTACAACAATGACGTCCCAACACAAGCCACATGATTTCAACCATTGCTCATGACAGAGGTAGAGAAAAGTCTGTCTGCAGCCGCAGCCTCTGCCCCCATTTTTAACATGATAATGAGCAGGTTCCTGCAATGCAGCACAGCCATTTTCTTTTTCCCCTTTTCACTCTTGGAAACAAACGCATTCCAGCCAGGCCTGGAGATCTGAGACATTGTCGGGTGTTGATGAAGATCAAAGTGGGGTGTTAGCTTTCGGATTTTCCTGCTTCCCCCTGGGCTTCCCCGCTTTGTTCTGTTGAAGTTCGCTGTGCATCCTCTTCACCTTCTGTAAGAGACAATGAAAAAGGAAGACAGCAAAATAAAAACTATTGCTTATATTTACCGACTTTCAATATATCATATCGGAAATTTCAGAAATACTCAACAAGTCTGAAATCCTTACAGAGCCAAGTGCATTTTCTCGGTAATCAATTCCTCATCAAGAAAATAGCTTAAGTGTTTCAAAGGCTAGCTAATTCTGGTTCTATGAACTTGGCACAGCACGGCTCAAAAACAAAACAACTGAATTTTCACAGTGGTTAGTGATTATTTACGCTTTTGATAAATAGCCAGGAAGTCTCATGGCCAGGTCATGGCACTTAAATATAGCTTCATAGGTTGCAGAAATCAGAAGTCTCTTTAGGCAGAAATCAGAAGTGAGGAGCAAGTTTACCTTTTTACTCCTGACTGTCTCATTTTAAGAAATATAAAAATTGCATTTTACATTATTGATAGCACTTGATGATAACCCAGCTGATTTCTCAAAGGTTTAATTAGTTTAGATTAAAAGCAACAGTGGAAGATGAAAGGACATTATGTCAGCTGGTCAGTCCCTTGTCAGATAGTTAGGCTGGCCTCTGGCTTGCCCTTAGAGAACATATGCACGACTCGAATAAAACCACCCTCGTAACTGCACCTTAGGCAGCAATCTCAGCTAGTGACACAGCAAACGCTAAAATTAAATAATGCTTTCTCTCCATATTAGGTCACTTTACCTGAGCGAAAGCTGTAAGCAATCCTTGATTCAAAGATTCACATATTTACATGTGTTAGTTCATTACTACGCAACCAATATGGCTTACTGGACAAAATATTTTGGGCCATTGCAATAATGTAAATTATATCAATGTTTACTAAGAGTTGGTTACCATAATTCAAATGGATAGAGGTAAGTGGTCTGGTCCATTCTTTAGATGGTAATGTTGAAAGGCAGTTTCTCTTTTGCTATTAACAAGTACACGCAAAACATCTCACCTTACACCATACTTTAGGGACATTAAAAGCAGTTCTTCTACATTAAAAAAAAAAAAAAATCTGTTCTAAAGGGATTCCAAGGGTATGACCAGGCATTATATATCATTTTCATACACTACTTTCATTATTAGAGCAATGAACACGCTCCCAAGATGTGCAGATGGCCTGAATCTGAGATGTAGATTAGCATGCAATGAGAACTTGATAAACAGGAGACAGTCTCAGTAACCAAAGGAATGAAGTCAAACTAGGGCAGATGCAAGACAGTAGAATATTAAGGATGAAAGTGACTACATAAATACAAGATGAGGAACTTGACTCCCATGGGGCTTGGGACTTTCTAGTGTCTGGGGACGCTTCTCAGAGCTTAGTATAATGCTGCAAACGCAAAGCTGTGGCTAAGAAGATGCTGTTAACAAGTCAAGAGAAACATGGGACAGCAATATTGTTGAGTATAAACTAAAAAGAAGCTGAAACATTCAGGAATTACAAAGGAAATCCCTCACAATTCTCAGCTAGTGATATTTCATTTGTCATTATACATGTTAGTGTTGTACAGTTATTACTTTTAGTTATTTGTATTAGAATAATAAAGTCAGTGCTCTTCATATTTTGCCTAGTTCTGGACTTTATTATTTGAAGAGAAACAGAAAAATTTTCAAGGTCCTAGAGAATTGCAATTAACATGTAGAAATGTTTAGAAAAGAAAATATTTGGAAGCATAAAGATATTGAATTATTTTAAATTATTTAATAATAACAACATAAAATTACTTTGTTTATTGTATTTATTAATATAAAATATCAATTTATTGTTTAAATTATATAATAATTTAATATATTTTCTTGTATAAGAAAGGTCTTGGGACTAATGAGTCTCAATTTCAGTGAAGACAGAAAAAGAAGAAACTAAATTGCACTATGAATAAAAATGTCCTAATATTAAGGGTGCCTAAAATTAATGCAGATTATTTAAAATAGAATATTAATATAAAAATAAAAATATATCCTATGAAAGAAATTAGCAAATTCTCAAAGACTGCAGAAAAAATATATTTACTTACCTCATGACACCAAATTGGAATAATTCCCTAATGCCTGTCTCAGAGCTGTTTGAGAAGTAACTCCTGGTAGTAATAGTAGAGAAATAATGAAACCTGAAATATACATAGGTCTATATATTCCAAGGTGGTGATGTTAAAGTTTTATTTTAGATCTGAATTTGAAAAGACCAATCCATGACCTGTGGACCTGTAGCCACTGAATAAAGTACTGTCCCTAGGTATTTTAAGGTAATGTTGCCGAGCTGTTTCACTAACAGATACTCTGACTCAGTTTTCCTGTAACTGAAAGGCTTTCCCATAAAAATTCTAATAGCGAAGAAGTATTGAGTGGTTACCATGAGTCAGAAACTGATAAACGCTTTTCACTGTGGTATGGTTCCTTAATCTGAACTCCTTTTTACTTTTAAAGGTTGTTTTCCTCAGGGAAATACACTCAACTTTGATACTTGCAAAAACTACAGATGGAGGACCTATCAAGGGATTCATTCAAAACTCAGAGGTACTTTGAGTATCAAACTTGTTTTCCATTTTTATTGATAAAGTTAGTCTCCTTGGGTAAGAGTTTGAGGCCCAATAGTAAGACAAATTTTTTCCCAAACCCATTCTATAATGGAAGGAAAACAAAAAGACCTTTTTACCTAAGACTTATTTATGTAACAGACTATTTTATTTCCATTCTCAATAAAATTGGTCCTGGAGACCCTTTTCTTTTGAAATAGTTCTTGGAATTGAGGTCCATCAGATTCATTTGCGAATCTTGTTAGGCATCTAACTCCATTAAATATTACAGGTGGCCAATATTGTCAAAGGTGGGAGTTCCAACTATGTTAAATATTCTACTTAAGAGATTTCAGAACTTTTATAGACATTAGGATTTTTTAAAAACCCAGGTGTTTTACTGATTGTATTTGTAAAATCAGATTAAAGACTTTGCATTGGAGTGGGAAATCCTGAAAAGAGGTCATTGAAAACGGAGTAAGAGTGATTAAAAGATCAGTCCCTGACTTTTATCCTGCTTTACACTGTTGATAACTCTATTAGGTTACTTTCAAAGGTGGTTTTTCATGCCTTAATCCTACTTAGTGAAAGGCTTCAAATCATTCTATGTTCATAAAGAGATGTGTGTCAAAGGACTCACCTGTCTTGTTGATATCAAGACCTGCTAATTTCAAGGCTAATTCATTGCTGTTGCCACTTGCAGAGGAAACCAGGATGTCATGTATTGCATTTCTTCTACCCGTTCTTCCTGAAGCAATAAAATCTGCATATGTAGTTTCCACATCAGTCATTGCTAACAAATATCCACATAGCAGGGACTACAAAACAGAGAAAAATTAATAGGTAAATATAACGTTGGTCATTGGTAAACATTTAACCAAGACACTTGTTAAGTTACTGGCCTACAATATGAATGTGAAATAATTGTGCTGCTTACAAATCCACAGAGCAAGTAATCCTTTTATTTTTGATCAAGGGTCAGGGGACTTTTTCTGTAAAGGGCCTGATAGTGAATATTTTAGGCTTTGAAGGCCATATGGTCTCTATCCCAACTACTCAACTCGGGTGATAGTGCAAAAGCAGTCAAAGACAATATGTTAAATAAATGTAATAAACAAACTGTATTTACAAAAATAGGCATAGGGACAGATTTGGCCCACATGCCATAGTTGGTAGACACCTGGTTTATATCATGAAATTCTCCTTCTCTAATACCATTTTAGTCAGTCTTCAACTCTAGAGAGAACTACTTGAGATCAATAGCATGCCAAGGTGGGGGGTGGAGTGAAGTGGTCCATCCTAGAGGTAAGCAGTAAGCAAGAGTCTTGTCTGCAGAGAGTCTAAGGTCAGTAACGATACTGACCAAAATCCAGTTTGCTTTTATTATCACTATGCACCAGCAATTCTAAACAATGTTAGTGATCAAATACTGCTCCCAGTCCAGGAGGACAGCTTCCTTGTGGCCCTATTGGTAAGTCACTGCTTGAGAGGAATAACAATCTTTCTTGACTGACTCTTTGAAATAAAATTTTCAAATTTACAAAGGAGTCAGTAAAAGTGAGTTTTCCCAAACAAACATGGTGATACACATGCTTAAATAAAAACTTAATGAAGAAAAATATTTTCAAGGTAAAATATGAGATGTGTGTATTAACAAAAGACCACCATACAAATCTTTAATTTCTTTTTCTGTTTAAATTTATATCCTTCCCTGAAGGTCAAAAGAGGGATGACTACTAAGATATAAAATTCAGTCGTCCCTCGGTACCAGCAAGAGATTGGTTCCAGCACCCCCAGGGATACCAGAATCCGTGGATGCTCAAGTCCCTTAGTCCGCCATCCATATCCGCGGGTTCATCCATATCCGCGGGTTCTGCGTCTGCCGACTCAACGTTGAGCCCGCGGATACGGAGGGCCGACTGTACTGACTTTCTGTCCGGTTATTTTGTTTAAACAGAACTTTAAAATAACACAATTTCCCTCCTATTCCTAAACATTCCAATTACATTTTACTATAGTTTAAGATTAAAAACTCACACCAATAATCAAGACAATGGAGTCTTTTCAAAATATAAGAAATATGGAGGAAGGATGTATGGTGGAACCCATACATCATCATGTGCATGCACACTGGCACTCTGGAATAACTTGATGCCATTTAGGGTGCAGTTTAGGAGGGTAGCCAGCAGCACATTCCTTTAGGCTTAGTTCTTTTCCCAACATTCGGAGGAGGGAGCTGTTAATTCAATCTGGAGAAACTTTTATATTCTTCAATTCAATCTGGAGAAACTTTTCTATTCTTCAAGAGGAAGGCGAAACAGGAAAGAGAGGAATAGCATAATACAAGTTTTGAAAGAGGAACTAATGCATGCTTTACTATGACTATATTACGGATGACACTGGTTTCCCTTCAACTATATTGTTTTTTACAGGAATATGATTCAATGACTGTTATCATCTTATTTAAAATTTCAAAATGCTCCTCAGAAGATATTGGTTTTAGTCCTGGCTTTGCCACTGGCTTGCGGAGTGACTTTCAGAAAATCGACCTCCTGGTATTACATTTTCTAATAAGTAAAGTGGGACAGCTGGATGACATGATCATTAATGCATTTCAAGTGAAGGTGTAAAAACAACGATCACTCAAAACTATCTCATTTCTAAAATCTTGCATTTGGAAATTTCCTTCTGTGGTCATAACCACGTATTCTTTTTCTTTTCCTCTTACTCTTAATGAATCTGTTCTTCACACTGGTCATATCATTAATTCCTTTAACCTTCTTAATTTTAGTTTCCTCTAGGTCCAGTCTGGATCAACTGCCCACCATTTCATGTAGCTTCTTGTTAGCATCAAGAAGTCCCTTGGATATGTTGTCACTTTGACCTTCCTAAGCCTCACCTGGGAAAACAGCATGGTGCACTCTCTCTGGTCATCTTACTGGGTGGCTGTTACCAGAAAATGTCACAAAACTGTGCCAATTGGCTCAACTAGAAATTTTTGCCTGTTATCAGCATACACTCTGAGTTGATCGAAAATTCTAGTTGAGTCTTCCTTATGCTTTTCTCTATGGGAAGGATCCCAAGCCTTTCCCAGTTCACATAACCAGACACCACCTGTCTTAAGAGATGACTTTGCCTCTTCCTTCTCTGAGAACATATAGGCTATCTGCTACAAGTTCTCTTAAACTTCTTCCTCTCTCAAACACATTTCTCTGTAAATCACTATTCTTTCTTTTCTAGATGAACTAGCCTCTTTCTTTTTAAGGGATGTTATTGATTTTATCTTCTGTCACCTTCTGTAGGACCTTGCTCCATTCATTATTTTTTTTTTTTTTGGCTCAATGCTTTGAGTCTTCTTTTTCCTCTGGATTTCTCTCTTACGTTTAAAAGCATGTTCAAGTCTTCTCTTACTAAAAAAAATGAACCAACCATTCAACCAAATACACTTTCCTCAACCTTCATACACCTTTGCACTTCCACCTCTTTTCTTCATTAAACTTCTCAGAAGAGTTCAGCTACTTTTATTTTCTCACTTTCCTTGAACACACCTTCAGGATTTTTGTATTCCATTGGCTTTTATATAGTACGTTTATATGGAGACTACTTTCTTATAGATCACCGAAGTGATCTGTATTAACAAGTAACTGCTTAATGTTAAAGTTTCTTGTGAGTGTCCATCCTGTTTGACCGGTCTACAATACAGGACCCTGCCAGCTACATTCTCCTTGAAACTCCTCCCTAGCACATCCAGCAAGTTATAGAGGCAAGATTATTATAGAAATCAGACTTATCTGTATTTGCATCTAGACTTTTCACTTACTTGTTATGCTATGTCTAATCTCTCTGTACTGGGTTCTTCATCTATAAATAGTGATAAATATACTTAGTTCTCAAGGTGGCTATGAGAATGTATTTGGATTACGTATCTAAGGAGCCTAACACAATGTTTGGCAGGCACATGGTGGGTAGGTGCTGATGAAAAAACCAGTTGTCATTTCTTAGCTTCCCTGATACCCAACTATCCTGGTTCCATCCTATTTGACCTTTGTATTCACAGATTTCTCTTCCTAGGCCACCTGTTGAAATAAGGGCACCTTTTGTAGGAATTTAGGATCAGTCCTTGACCTTCTTTACTTCCTGACTTGAATAACTCATCTAATCCCAAGGCTTCTAATTCCTCACTATGGATAATGCAAAAGTGTACATCTTCTGTTTAGACTCTTCTCCCAACCTCCTCACACGCAAGGGCAACTGCCTGCTGAATAGGTATTTTCCACTTGGCTTTGCACAAGCATTTCAAATTCAATACAACAAAATAAGACAACAACAAAACACACAGAGAAAACTGGCCTCATTAATACACAGGGTTGGAGTATATTTTTACATATTTCTCTCACTCGATGTCCATGTCTAATCACTTGCCAGGTCATGTTGGTTTTTATTTGATGTCACTCATGTTTATTCCCTGTAAAATACAGGAAAAGCTCTTACCAGGATTATTGCTGAATTTTTCCACATTCTGGAGAGAACCTACTTTTGCTGCTTTAATTTCAACTGCTCGCTCTCATATGTGATACGCTGCAGAATAATGCACAATATTGTTCCAGAGCTTCTCTGCTGGTGCATTTGTTCAAGTCTATTATTCCACCTGGAATGCATTCCCTTGACAAACTTGCTTGTCGAGATGGATTTAGCCCTCAAAATTCAGCCAAATGCCGTCTTCTCTTTGTCTTTTCCCTGTCTCTTCAGCTAGCGCTCCCATGGGCTTTGATTTGTGCCTGCACAGGGCACTTAAACTCTAACTAGCAATATGGTTATCCCTCCTTCTAGACAGATCACAAGCTCTGACAAGACAGCAACTGCATTTTGTTAATGTTTTCATTACATACAATTCCTAGTAGAGTCCTTTGCACATAGTCAGTGCTAAAGAAAAGTATGTTGAATAGAACCTAACAATGAGGAAGAAATATATTAATCACCTTTCATTAGTAGCCACAGAGAAATTCCCTATTTTCCCTAGTTATACTAAATTACCAAACCCTAAAAATCTGAATTTTTTACAGGTAAAGAATCTGAGGAGCAGATAGGTTAAGTGATCTGCCCATCTTCGCATAGTTAATTAATTAAGTGTCTGGAACAAAGATCTACACAGCCTTCTTCACTCTGTCTGCTTTTCCAGGTTGCCTGTCTGCGAGTAATGAGTTTGGATAAAGTTTCTGACCTTGGAGTAATTCAGTGCTATTAGTTATAAAGACATTTTCATTACCTACTCCACCACAATTAACCAACACAGTATTTAGTTTCTACTAAAGATTTAAAGATTTAGAATTGCACATGCACAGCAACCTAGCAAATATATCTCATAAAAGTTTAAGGGAACGTGGGGTTACAGGAGTAACTCATTTCACAATCATTGTTATTGTCTTTCACTGTTAGTGTCTTTATAGCTTTTTAAAACACAGGCCTTTAGAAAAGCATAACTGCTATTCTCATCTGATAACAATGCTATGAAGTAGGCAAAAACATCTTAATCTGAAAATGAATCTCAGAGACATTAAGTGACTGCTAACTAATACACAGACCTATGACTTAAACCCAGGTCTGTGGTTTTTGCATGATGAGCATTGTATTTTGAAATAAAGGTCCTGGTTTTTTGTCATTATCATTTTTCTATGTAGACTGTCATAATAACACATGTGCATGTGGGAGTTCAGATCTAACTCATTTTGCTGATAATCGTTTTAAGGAGATTTGAAATACCAAGAATGAGACAGAGAAAAGTGGTAACATTTTCCATGAGAAGATATGAATTAAAAGGTTACCGTGCTGTTAGCTCAGGGACAATCTTCCTCACCAAAAAAAAAAAAAAAAAAAAAAAGATTACTGTGTTATGATTTGTATATCTGGGAATGTTAAAAGATCCTGGTGGTAATTCTACGTATAAGAGAGGAGGCAACAGCTTAATTCAAATTTTCTCTTAGTGTACACCTAAGTGATGAGCACATGGAAGAAGAAACAGGGTTATGAAAGATGTGAATGTATATTGTGTTCACCTTTAAAATGTGTATATAGAGCTCTCAGTTTGATTGAGTGAAAGACAATAATGATGATTGTGAGAAGAGCTTATTCCTTTAAACCTTTTCTCCACTTAAACATTTATGAAATACATTTGCCAGCCTGACATGCATTCAATTTTAAACCTTTGAAGTAACACAGAAACTAAGTACTGGGCATTCAATTATGGTAGCTGTTATAATCATTATTATAATAATAGTTATTATTATGAAAGTAGCATTTCATTTTTATTACATTTTCTTTCTCCAGACAATAGACTTACGTCTCAGTAAAAAGAACAATAGCTGATGAATAACACATATAAATACGTGAATGAAGGAAGAATACATTTTTAAACAAAATATCTAGATGCTGTGAACTCTATATTTTTTTCTTTCTCTTCATGGTTATATTTCTTTTAGTGAATTCCCATTAGGTATTCAAAAATAGTTATTTTTACATTCACAGTAGCTATGATATTTTTTCTTTCAGTTAAGCATTTAAACATAGCTCTTCAACTTAGTGATACAACTACCAGAGACGGGAAGTATCTTTTACACCAAATATACCACTGTATAACGACTTGTAGTTTCGCTTAGAAATTCTGGGGAAACTGTTGCCAAAGGATTATGTCTGACAAATATTCATCAAAAAATGACTAAAGTTAAAAAAATAATCTACTAAATGTCAGCAGCTGGTAGAGGTTTAATAGAGTAGTAATTAGCACACATTCTGGCCTTATAAAAATAAACTAATCAGAATAAAACCTGGAAAATTTACCAAAAGTGGGCTTTGATTCTTCACTAGAGTTGCCTGTTTCTGTTGCTATAATGAGAATTTTCTAGACATGACAAAATGGTAGTATTGGATATAAACAAGATAATGTGTTATTTTTTTGTATCCAATTCTACAAAAGAGCCAATTATACTCATGCTCAAAGTCTGATTAGAGGGAGAAAAAGACATTTTATTATTTAAGTACTGTACTGTTTAAAGTTAGATTAAATTTTAAAGCATAAATCTCTAAATATTGATATCTAAAAATCCAAACAAAATTCATGACTAAGAAATAAACTTGCTCTTTCTCTTCCCCCATTTATAAAAGCCTCACTTTCTCACGCTTTAACAAAAGAAGCAGTATATTGATATTCTAAAAATTCTTCATGTGTATAATGGAATTCTAAACTGAGATTCATGATTCGTGTTGGTCTTTTCCTTGTTTATGCCTTTTGCCTTTTTAAAGATCATATACACAAATTATTTGAGATAATAAACGAGAAGACTTTGCCCTAGTAGAATTTATAGATTTAGACAGATTGCAAGAGGTTAGAAAAAGTAGGTACTTACGTCTCCTATAGTAAACAAATTGACGCGTTCCACACAGATGTATCACAAAAGAAGTCAGGCCTACAAAGCTGCTAAAATGATTTTTATAGTGACATTGAGTCATGAGCCAAATGGTGACTGGATAACATGCTAATTTTACTCCTGTAAACGGGGACATGTGAAATGAGACTCACAGACTTGGAAGAAAGAATGGAGAGAATGCCATCACCAAGCACTGAAGTCTCCTCTCTAACATGAACGGCATGAGTTCTTTTAACTTTAAAAGAGAAGGAAAATTTTTTGTGTCCTAGTATTACAAATGCAATTATACAACTTCTCAATTGTTACTTTATGAAATCATGTGAAGCGTGTTAAAAGCCCTTGAGTAGTTTACTATGTACTTAGGACTTGGTCTGCATTAGTGTTTCTGAAGCATTATGGTCTCAGATATCCATTACATTCTCAAAAAGTATTGAGAATCCCAGTGATCTTTTGTTTATGTGGTTGTATCTGCCAATATTTACCATATGAGAAATTAAAACTGAAAAAATATTTAATATTTATTAATTCACTTAAAAATATAAATAATAAACCCATTACATGTTTACATAAATAATATATTTTAAATGAAATGAAATATATTTTCCAAAGCAAAAAAAAATAGTGACAAGAATGGCATTGTTTTACATTTTGCAATTCTCTGGCTTAATTTTGCAAATGTCTGGCTTAATAGAAGACTTCTGATTTCTCATATCTGCTTCTGCATTCAATCTGTCTCAATATGTTGTTTTAGTTGAAGTATATGAAGAAAATCTGGACTTACACAGATTTTTTAGTTGGAAAAGTGAGGAAAATTTTAATAGCTTTTCAGACAATTATGGATTTTTAAAAATTTTGCAATGTGGACTCTAAAACCATATTAATATGCTTTCCATACTCTGTTTTATTAAAATCTATTTTCTACCTTCCTCTTTAAGTGGATTTTTTGCCCATGCTTATTTTTTTAATATTAGGTATTGGTCATTTGGAAAATACTGGTTCACTGGGTTGTGCAAAATTTGCAAATGATATATTTCATTATACAATAACACATTTGTTACTAACGCCACCTATCTCATCAGACGTCTTTAAGAATTGGGAAATTGAAAAGTTCACAGGGGCAGATAATTAGTTTTCCCAAATTGTAATTTTTGTTTGAAAGCTCATATTTTATCATTGGCAACAGATACAGTTGGATTTTGCTTCCCTTAAAGTGCAAAGCTCACTTTGTTCTTTTTCAAGAAAATCTCTGCCAAATATCCAAGTTTGAAAAACCACAGTTTGAAAAACCCTGTCAGTTGTTCTTTCAAGTAAAAATGGTGATTCGTGAAAAAAATGGCTAGTTCAGCTCTCAACTCAAGTCGTCAAGCAAGTACTGTACTTGAGACAACCACGTACTTTGGCACACAGCAGAAGTGCTTTATGTGACTTCCCATTGCATCACACAGAATATTAGAAAGACCTGTACTCAAGCGTCGAGGTTTGACAAAATTAATGTTTGTTTTTACTGCTTCATCAAGGACATTCTTAGGTAAATCTTGCATTTTAAAAATATTAACTGTGTGGGGGCCGGCCCCATGGCGTAGTGGTTAAGCCCGGCGTGCTCTGCTTTGGCGGCCCAGGTTCGCGGGTTCAGATCCCGGACGTGGACCCACAATACTTGTCAAGCTATGCTGTGGTGGCGACCCGTATACAAAATAGAGGAAGACTGGCACAGATATTAGCTCAGGGACAATCTTCTTCAAGCAAAAAAAGAGGAAGATTGGCAACAGATGTTAGCTCAGAGTGAATCTTTCTCGCTAAAAAAAATATTAACTATGAGTGTGTAGTAGTGAAGAATACCAGAGTTACTAATAGTCTTTGGTGCCGCTGACTTGATTAGTGCTAAGGTGCTAGCAGCTTTCCCCACCATGCTTTTGCACCATTAGTGCAAATGTCAGCCAAGTGCAAAAAGCAGATAGCATCAGTATTATTATGAAAATTATTTTGAATTTGTGAACCAACTGAACGTATCTCATGGACTGACTGAAAGGATTTGGAGGACATGCAGGAGTCCAGGGACCAAATTTTGAGAACTCTTGAGCTACAAAGTAACAGGAAGCTATCTGATAAATACTATAGATTACAGAAGAGAACTCATTTGTAAAGAATTTAACCAAGCAAGTTTTTGATTCCTAAAATATTTTGCAAATATCACCTGCTTTATTTCCATGCTAAGTACTATCCGTCTTTTTCCCTTTGCTTTTCCTGTATAAGGATATTGCTTATTTATCTAATTCAGGCTTAAAAACAACCTAGTAGCTTATTTCCAAAAACAATCCCTTAATCTCACAAATCAGAGGGCTTCAAACTAAGTCTCTTGAGCTCAGGGTTCCAGAACTTGATGCTACTCAATCCCCTTTTCCCTTGAATTGGGCTACATTCTAGTCACACTGTGGAGTGAATGACAGCAAAGAAGAAATCAAGAACCACAACTCTATTAATAGCAACAATTTGAAAATTTCCACAAAAGTTTCCTCCGTGAAGGCATAATTATAATTCCTGCACCAGATCAGGAAACGGCATGCTCTAGAGTACCATCTGGTATAAAGGGGACCCTCAGAAGAGTTTGGATCATGTCCTATCAAAAGCACACTTTAATAAAGTAATCTCACATACTGAGTTGTATCACAGAGAGATGCCAACGTGTATTAACTAGGTTAGGTCAAACTCTTTTTATATTCTAAATCCAAGGCATTGAACTTTTTATCGCAAAAACATTTCTAGAATAAATTTTGCCCAATAGACTGTCTTTTGATGGTTTTCACAATAAGTTGTTGACTAATACTATTAGAGAAATATATCCCATCTGCCTTGGTTGGGGGAAGTTCCTCACTCCCTCCCTGATTTTCAGTGTATAACAAAAATTCTTAAGTTCAAGGAGTTCCAATATTTGATACTAATGATTATTATTCTCAATCTTCTCTCTGTTCATCAATTCATCTCTACCTTCAGTGATGTGATATTTGTGACCCTTATGCTTTTATCAAGGTTTTATATATTTCCTTTTTTTGACATGAGGACATTTTTATACTGTTTTTGTAAATTCACAACCTAGTCAATTGTATCATTACTTAATTTCTTCTCTGAAAATTTCCTTCAGCCCAGACTCAAATCCTTTTTTTTTCTTTCTGCAAAGCTTAACAAATCAAAGCTTTGTAATGAGAAATCTAAGCCTTAAAATGTTATAAAACCAGAGGCACAGGCTATCTTCCTTTAGGAAATATTTTCACTGTCTAATTACGCAACAACAAGTGACCTCAAAGCTACTCATAAATTCCTTTGCTCATTTCTAGCTGACTTCTTTACCAGCCCAAACAACAGCAATTTATTTTTCTGTGCTTCTCAAGTCTTATTTATATTTCTTTTTCCTACTCTCCACAGAAAATCTTGCCTAATGATTTTACAGAGAACATCAAGGTCATCTTACATAAGTTTCTTTGATTCTCTTTTCTTTATCCTCACATCAAAATTGTCCATCTCTTTATTCAAGAGTCCTTTTGCACAATATTTATATCTGCTGGTGCTCTTAATTCTATCTTCTTTCCCACTACTGTTCCTTCAATTCTGCCTTATGCTTCTGGAGTCTCTTCTTTTCCCGACTTCTCCAATGCCCATAAAATTGCTTACATTTCTCCTGTTATAAAATACATTTCATCTTTTTAAGTCTGTATGTTCTTTAAGACACTTACATGTTTTTTTTCATTTACTCCCAAACTTGTAGGAAAAGAGGTAGATATTAATTTTTCCTGCTTCCTCTACATTGCTTTATTTTTAATTCCTTTGCAATTTGACTTACGTACCTATCAATTTACTAGAATTGTTTATTCAAAGAAAAACCTTTACAGATTAACTACAAAATTCAATAAGTTTTTCATAAGAATCATTCATATCAAATTGTATATAGCATTTTACATGTTATTCCTCTTCTTGAAACACTTTTATCCCTTGGTTATCATAGTTACTGTACTCTTGGTTCTCCCATAATCTTCTTCTCTTATTTCTTCTTGCTCTTTCTCCCACTTACTTCTTAAATAATATTTATTCTCTTTTTTGTTCTTTATGTTCTGTTTGGCAATCCCGCTTACACTAATAGTCTTAACTGCCACCTGTATGTAGATGACTATCAAATCTATAATTTGGGGGCTTGATATTTTTTTGAAGCACAGCTTTAGAATTTTTACTGCCTATTGGATATTCCACCGTGGCTGTCCTTAAAAACTCAAATTCAGTAAGTTCAAAATGGAACCTTTTTGTTGTATCTCCACCTCCACCCCCAAAACCATTCATTGTCTTCATTATCTTAGTGCATATTACCACTATTTTCTCAGGCACCTATGATAGAAATCGTAAATTGTCTTCAATTACTCCATCTCACTAATTCTTCACATCCAATCATTTCTCAAACATCATTGTTTTAATTCTATCCATTCAATGTCTCTTTAATAGTCTTATTTCCATCCTTTCTCTGGTCACTAACTTCATCATCTCTTTCTTGACTATTACAATGGTAGGCTAACGACTTACTTATCTAAACCTATTCTTCTCCAACTTACCCCTTACACTATCACCAGAATTAAGTTTATAAAACATAGAATACTCAAAAATTTGCAGTGGCTCCTGGGAACCCACAAAACATAGTTCAATTTTTTTGCATGGCTTTCTAGAATTTGAAGCCAACCTACTTTACTAGCCTCTTTCCCTTCATTATCTCGCCCGTGCATACTAAAGTTCAATCATAGCTAACACTTACAGTATCTCTGGTGTTCCGTTGGTTTTCTCATGCTGTCGTCTCAACCTGGAATGCCCTTCTCTCCCAACGACAACAAAACCCTCCTCATCTTTCAAGCCCAGTTTATAGGCCACACTCACTCCCCATCTCCAGGTTTAATTAAAAACTTTATTGCAGTGTTTATTTAATTTGGCACTATGCAAGAATTAATTATTGTCATGTTGCTCTTCTCCCTATATTATATTTTCCTTGAAATCTGGGTCTTCAATTTTTGAATCCCTCACAATACTTGGCTGGGATTCTGTATGTTGTTCTTACATCTACCAAAAGTATTTTGTAGATTTGTTTTTAATCATCTTACTCAAGATCCTTATTGGCTAAGTAAATCTGTTAAGGTTATACCATTGTCAATAGTAAAAGTAGGTGGAGAAAGCATGTTTCCTTATCCTTATCCAGTTCATTTTCCTATCTCGTAAGACTTTTCATCAATTTAAGGAGATGAACTGTAATCATTTCCTCTAATACACTTTTTCTTCTGTACGTTAATTTTAACAGAGGATTTTAAAAAGTAACAGCAACAAAAAGCACTCTAGAATTCTTTGTAATCTGTTTTCACTTTATTGAGGGCTACCTCTTTTTAAGTTTTTTATAAAATATATATGAGTACAGTAGCAAATTAATGCATGGAACGATCTGTTCTGTCCTTCACTTGTTAGGGCTTTTTACATCATTTATTCACTATTTCAAAGGGTTTGTAAATCATTTACCAGCTAATCTTTGCAACACCTCTGCTGAGACAGTCAATTGGCTGCAGAAGTACTGCTGGTTGGCAAGTGACAAGTAATATTACGCGCACATTACAGATGAAGAAACTAAAGCAGAGAGAGGTTAATCGACTTGACCATGTCTTACACAGTCAGTGGTGGTACTGAAGCCAGAATGGGGACCGCGGTTATTCATATCAAAATCACAAAAGCATTAAGAGCCTGGGGCTGCTGCTGTTCTATGGTATATAATACTTTCTAAATCCTTTGTCTTATGTCTTCCTTTTCTGGCTCTATATGAGTCCAAGGAGGAAAGACGCTTTTAAAATCTATACCTTCTCATTAAACTAAGACTATTTTTTCTAATCAAATAAATATTTAGCTTTTGAAGGGATGTTAGAACACTGACATATTCCTTCTTAAAATAACTGATTATTAACTTTTCCATCTTTAAAATCTCAATGAAAGGTCAAATCTAGCTCAGTAGTATTTTCTGGTCTGTTCCAAGTTGTAACAATGATCATAAAAATAAACAAAAAGCTATTGTTTACTGGTGCTTTATCAATAACAATAATAAAAGTATGAAATATTTGCCAGATATGACACTAAGAAGTTTACGTAGATTATATAATTTAAATTTCTCAACAGCTCTATCAAATAGGTTTTCTCATTATTTCAGTTTTAAAGATGAAATAACAAAGGTTTAGAAACATTAAGTCACGAAACTGGCAGGAGATTTAACCATTCACAAAACCACTTGCCATTTTCCAACATTTGTTTTGGAGCATACTAAACTTCATTTTCTGTTGATGGTTTGCAGTCAATATTTCTTTTTAAATATGGACGCAGTTCACATACTGTTTTGAGACATTACTCTGTAGGGTGATACTTTATTGACATCCCTATAGAACCCGGCCTTTTAATATCATCTGATACACATAATATTAATTGACACCACCATCTCTTCCTTGATTTCTCTATTTGTTCTATAAACACTGCATTCCAACTCCCATGTATCTGGTCTACTCATCCAGGTGATGGTCCTCATCTTCATACGCCTTGCTGTCAGGGCTGTTCAGCCTCGTGACAGTAAAAGCACATCCACTAGGGACTATGAGTTTGAGAAGGACTTACAAAATTATTTGACACCTGAAAAAATGGTTCTAAAATATGAAAAAAAATCTGCAAAACTGAGATAAAAATTTGTTTAATTCATAGTTTCAACACTAATATTAGTACAACTCATCAACTACAATGTTATCTTTCCTATATTTAGTTATCTGTAAATTATATTGAATATGTGATTTGGGTGCATTTTAATACATTTGATAAGACATAGTGTGGGGCTTGCCAAAGTGCAATTGCCTAGGACTGAGGAAGGTTTAAAAATGGCCCTGCCCACAATGACTAGAAGTGACTTCAGTAGGAGGGTGAGGCAGAGTCGCTGTGCCGGGAGAATGAGAGAGCAGGCATACATTGGAGAGAGCAGTCTGGTATGGGGGAGAGCCAGGAATTCGTGACTTATTGAGTGGGCAGCATGAAGGCAGGGGACCCTACAATGAGAATCCTGGGATTGCTTCCAGATTTCTGACTTGGATGAATGACAGGATGGTACTCTTTGGTGAACGCTAAAGGAATAGCAACAGCAGCAAAAGTCTAAGAATGCCACTTGAACATACCACAATGCCACATTTAAAGTCAATTTGGCGTTCTTTTCCTTTCTGAATTAATGAAAATGCATTAATTAAAAACACACACACATTCACACACATGCTAATATCTGCTCTTCTGCAATCAAGTATTTTCTGCGTAGTGTCTAAATATCTATTCCAATTGAAATAGTGCTTAAACACTCCAATATGCCTCTTTTCAGCCAAAAAGAAAACAGTTGCTATGACTATGTTCCAACATATTTTAAATATATGTATAATCATTGCCAATTTATCTGCTTTGCAGATGCTAGTTTCCTATAATATCACCCTGTATTGAAAATGTCATTGCTCAGTATTATAATTGTTTTTCATCTTTATTATATATCTGAATGTTAGAATTATTGATTACTCTCTTTATTAATGGAATGATCTTCAGCACAATGTTTAACACCCTTCTTCTCTACCATCATTATATGTTATCTTAAAGACTTTCCATGCATTCATTTAAATGGGTTTTCCATCTTTTTGAAGTCAGTAGGATAAGCTCCAGAGAGAAAAGGGAATGCTGAAGAATAGCAATATGAATTAAACAAATTTAAGTAATTAAGAAAGTATTAATCTAGCCACTGAGAAATATATATTAATATTTACATAATGTATAATGGATATATAAATCAATAGACAGTTGCAAAATGAGATAATCCATTGTACAAAATATCTTAAAATACGAATTAAAAGATATGGTAAAATCACTATGTGAATAAAATAAGGAAACTTTTACAAGACGAGAAGATAAGTGCATTTTTGTTCAGGAGACAAGTTGTTATCTGGAAAACCTCATGATATTTTGTAGATTATCAAAATCACTTGACTGTCAATATCAAGCAACTCTACTATCAATTTTATTATCAGTATTGGAAATTATTATTATAACTCTAATTCATTATCAGGAACATTCGAGAAACTATTTAAAGTGCTAAACATTGGTGGGGCCGACCCGGTTGGCGTATCGGTTAAGCTTGTGCGCTCTGCCACCGCGGCCCGGGGTTCGCAGGTTTGGATTCTAGGTGCACCCGATGCACCGCTTGTCAGGCCATGCTGTGGCGGCATCCCATATAAAGTGGAGGAAGATGGGCACAGATGTTAGCCCAGGGCCAATCTTCCTCAGCAAAAAGAGGAGGATTGGTATGGATGTTAGCTCAGGGCTAATCTTCCTCACAAAAAATAAATAAATAAAACAAAAAAATAAAGTGCTAAACGTTGGTTTTAAGAAATAAAAAACAACTCCTCTGAAGAAGAAGTTACAATGACCTGAAAAATTAAAAGACATCAAAATAGAGACGTTTCATTGACTGCAGTGTAAACTACTTGAGGGCGGAAAGTTTGCATTTTTCTTGTTTGCTCTCTAAATTTCAGAAAAGGGTTATATGCACAGTGCAGGGTACTAAGTAAATATTCAACAAATAAAAATTCTTGAAATTCACTACTCTGTGGTACAAATTAGGATTTCTTTTATATTGCTATAACCAGAAAATTTTTATTTCAGCATTATGAATTATTAAGGTATTTATCTAATTCCCATAATGTTTGTGTCAACCAAACTTATTTGAGTGATAATTAGAAGCCCTCATGCTCATCCTATCTTCCAGGCTTTCATTTTTGCATATCACTTCATTAATTCACACCAACTTTTGTTATTTTTATAGCTCAACCAAAGGCTATAAAAACACATAGAACAAGAACCTGCCAAAGAACTCTAAATAAAACAGGTGTCAGATATGAAACTAGAGCCATGCTTTTCTACTTCCATCAAAGTGCTTCATTTGAAGAGAGACTTTCAACCCTAATGTACATATAAATCACCGAAGGTGACTCTTCAACTTAGCAATGGCTGGCCCCACTACCATATCTGATTATTGTCTAGATGATAATAATAATTTTTTGGTTGAGAACTTTATTTCATCGGTTGCAAAGGCAGCACAATAGTTAATAGCAAATGTGTGTATGTGTGTGCGTGTCTACATGCCTGCATGCATGCAGACACACACACACACACACAATCCCCAGTGCTTTTTAAAATTATGGGACAGGGTTAATCATAACTATTGAGTTTAAATGCAATTTATCAACTTATTAAAGTGCAAGAAAGCAGGAAAAATAATTTAAAGACAAGCCTTTTTTTTTATTAAAAAGCTCTTGTAGAAATCTTTAGGAAATTAATACAAAATGGTGGAACACAAAATCTTGTTGCTTTGTTTACTCCCTAGTCTGTGACAATGCAAACAACAGACGTTAACCTAGAATTTAAATTAAGAAAGGCTATAGTGTATTAAATATAGCCAAACATTATCTAACTTGCCAGTAATTTTTTTCAAACAAATTAAATTTCTGTTCTCTTTCCCTCTCTCCCCATCTCCTTTTAAGGTACATCAACTCTACCTTCCATCTTGTTGCCCCCAACACTTACCTCCTCTACCAGAGTGTGTTTCTATACTATTATTATTCAATAGTTCAACAGTAAAAGATCGTAAATGCAGGCAGAGGCATTTCAAGAAGGAAGGAAAATGCTCTTACACATTTTTAACATAGAAAGAGCATTTCAAAAATGAGTTACAAAACAGCAAAATTTTAAAAATTTAGTTACTGCTAAAGTCTGCAGATAACATTCTCATCCCTCTTAAAGAAGCAAGAGGGATAAGACATAGAAGGAATGTGGTGTTGAGGGCAATGAAAGTAAGCAGTTATTGAAATCTATTATATGCCACGTTCAGTGGATTTGGAAGACAGAGGTATGAGTGCCATCGTTATCACTTGTTTGCCATTGGATGCTGGGCAAAATATTTAATTTCATTGGGCTTCAGTTATCAGCCTCCAAAATGTGGCTCCCAGACTATGAAAATATTTCAAATCTTTTCTAGGTCTAAAAGTTGCTGATCTTAATATCCAAGTGCCCTTTATAAAGGCCAGGTGTTCACAAAATATAGCATTCTTCTGAAAGCCCTTACAGAAAGGAAAGCTATATTTTTAGAAAGTCCATTCAGTATCCAGGGGTATTCTCAAGTCCCACTGCTATTTATCACCAGGTGTAGGCCAGTAGGACAACGCACTTGCATTAACTAATAACTGCCCAGGTTGCTTGGAGTTAAAGATAAGTTTTCCATTATTCTAAGTGCTGACTTAAGAAATTGTTGAAAATAAGAATTGTTCTAATTTACTTACTGAATTGTCCAATTGTTACATGGCCTGGCATGAAACATGATTTAAAAGGTTGCACTTCAGTTTGGACATATAATCTTCAGCCTTCAGTTTCATCATAGATTTCTTACAGGATAAACATGTGCAACCGTTTGGAGTTCCTGAGTGTAAGTGTTCCTTATAGTCTTTTTATTCTTATGAATTTCAAGCCAATTTACTCCAACTTCAATGTACGTAGAAATTTATAAATTTCTCCAAGGACTTATTTTCATTCTTATGAAGCTTGTTGATTTTATTTTAATACAGAGGACTTTACCAAATTCATAGACATTCGGTAGGGTAAAAAATAAAAGAAAACAAAAGCATCATTAGGAAAAAACCCAAAACCTCAAATAGAAAATGAAATACTGCCAGAATTACATGGTGTTAGTAAGAGAAATTAGCACAGATAGACTGAGAAGTTGACTACCATTGTAAACAGAGCCTTTAATTATGCTAGTCGCCAGGAGAAGGAGGATTAGCTGACTCAGGGACCTTTTCTTTTTTCTTTGTAATTTTTTTTAACAATCTCAAAACTTACAGAAAAGTTGAAATGACAATAAAAATACCTTATTTCCCCAAACCATTTGAGAGTAAGTTGCCAATACAATGCCTTGTCACCCCCAAATACTTTAGTATTCCCTACATATATCCAAATATAATCATGAAAATCAGGGAATTCACACCAACACATAACTACAGTGCCATCTAATCCTCACACCTCTTTCATTTTGTTAATTATCCCAATCACGTCCTTCACAACAAAAGCATCAGTCAAGAATCACATGTTGCATTTAGTTGTCCTGTCTCTTTAGTTTTTTAATCTGGAAAATTTTCTCAGGTTTCCCTTGAATTTTATGACCTTGAAAATTTAAAGATTACAGACCAGTTATTTTGTAGGATTTAGTTGTTTATGTTTGACTCATGATTAGATCCAAGATATATGTAGTTGGCAGGAATATCACAGTAGTGAAGTTCTGTTCTTCTCACTGTCAAACAATTTTGGAAACTTTTAATTTGTACCCTTACTGGGATATTAATTTTACTCATTTGATTAAGGGGTGTCACCCAGTCTGCTCCACTGTAAAGTTATTTTTTCTCCCTCATCATTAATAAGTTTTGCGGTAAGGTACTTTGTGATTATGTAAATATCTCGTTCCTCGTCAAACATAATTTATTCAATTTAATTATTTATATCAGTATGAATTTATAGACTCCTATTTCATTCAATGGATTATAATCTGTTTCTATTATTATTTACTTTGAGGCTCAGATTGTTCAAGATTTGCCCTGTGGAAACCCCTTCAATTTGGTATATATGTCCTTTAATGTTTCCCCATTATTCTTTGATATCTCCCCAACTTCTTGAAACAATAATATGTTCTAGGGTCATCTTATACTTTTCCCGCCCTAACTCTGGAATCAGCCATTTCTTCAAAGATCTTTAGTTCCCTCAATTGAAGAACTGTATTTAGAAACCAAGATCTGGACACTAGGTGTGTTGATTGCTGTCGTGAAGTAGCGGCCCCAGGCACTCTCAATAGACAGAGCTGGAGGATTTATGTTCATGTATACATATGCAGATATGAAAATATATATATACAAACATTTATCTATTCATAAACACATACACATTATATCTATGTTTATTTCTATATCTGTCTATATATTGAAAATCACGAGTTCACATTAATATCCTCCATTCCCATTCAATACCACAGAGTTCATTCTAGTTTTTGCCCCTTTCATATTTTAACTCGCTCCTCAGCATTAAGAAACACTGATTACCATATCCTTAATATCCTTACTTATTTGATCAATCTCCCTGTATTTAAGTAAATTCTTGTAACTGCCACTCTCCCATCCCACACGTTTTCTCCACCTAGCACAGGTGGTGACTATCTCTATTGAGTGGTTGCTATGGCCACTTCCTCACGTGAATGTCCTTCTCACGTGAGTCAGACTTCAACACCCAACACTAGGCTCCCCAGTGCAGACATCCTCCTGCCCCTTCTCAGGCCCTGAGACCCATCGCCAAGCCACTGTAGTTCCCTGCGTGCTCACCCTGCCCATGCCAACAAAGGCTTACTGACCTCATCTAATGGCTTTTGGACTAAATTGTTCAAGAAAGGAAGGGACAAGGAAGCGGATGAGGAAAGGGAAGTAGAAAGGGATAGAGAGGTATCTTTTTTTTCTAAACAACATTTGAAGAGGTTCTTTGCTTAGAAAGTTGTAAAGACATTTGAAGTATCAGTTGAAGAAGTGAACCTAGATTACATATTTTTACATATCTAGATCCTCTATCTATATCTATCACACACAATTTTATAGCAACCAAAATATATGTGACAAAATTTATGATCTTATCTATATATTTTAATACCCGGCAACTTAAAAAATATATATATATATATAATGCCATTTGGCTGTTAACTACCAGTCCATGTCTATGAATAGATTTGCAAAACTCCCAGCCAAGAGCACTTGGGATAGCACCTATACTGGTCCTTATTGAATTCTCTCCACTTTTGTCACTTAGGTTTTAAGTCATCTGTTGATTCTTGGTTGCATCTCATTGGGGAGTTGCCTGATCATTGGTGATCATGTCCTTGTATCTGAGCAAATATACCAGCTTGGTGTCTCTCAAAGGGCTGTCTGCAAACCATCTGCAGCAGAATCAACTGAGATACTTGTTAAAATTCAGATTCTTGGGCCCTTCCTGATTTCCTGCTCAGAATCTCTATAGAGGGTAATGAGTATTTGGAAAACACCTCAGCTGATTCTCATGCATTAAATATTGAAACTGCGGTGTAGCTCGCATGTCTACAATTCCTCAAATTTCACCAGTGAAAACACATAGGTCTCACCAGCTATAACCCTTTTGTTTTAGCTCTATCAGTTCACATTTGTTATTTAACCAACTTGGAAATTGCTAGATAATGAATAGTCTCCAAAGTAAAATGTATCTATCTTCTGCAAAATGTCTTCTACCAAATGTCTCCACAAGATGAAGTGACCTTGTTTGGAGGAACCTTAATGATGTTCCAGGTTTTAGGGAACAGCAAGTGCAAAGACCCTGATGCCGGCAAAGCCTTTACAGAGAGAAAAATCCTGGAGTTGAGTGTGTGAGAGAACAGTAGTAGTAAATGAGTTTGGACAGTAAGGTAGGAAAAACATTGAATAAGAGCATATAGGACATGTAAAGCAGTTTAATTTTCATTCTAAAAGTGATGGGAATGGGGTTTGAGAAATAACGTGATGTGATTTATGTTTTTGATATTCTGGCTACTGTATTGGTTATAGACTGTAAGGATTAGGGCCAGAGAGGAAGCAGGGAGATCGTGGAAGAGGCTGCCTGTTGCGTTAGATGAGGGAAGCAATGATGGCCTGGAGTAGGGTGATGAGAGGTAGATGGATTCAGAATTTATTTTCAAGTTAGAGCTGGCAAGAATTTCCAATAGACTACATGTAGGAATTGTAGGAAAGAGAGAGTTTAAGGATGAATCCAACATTTTTGGCCTGAACAACTGGATGAATTATAGAGCCAGGAAAAACTGGAGTGGAAAGGAGGGATCAAAGTAAAATATTTAGTTTTATTTGCTAAATTTGAAATGCCTATTATGCACAGAGAGGAGATATTTAGTGGGAAACTAGGAATTAGGAGTCTGGAGCCGGGGTGAGCGGTTAGGGCTAGAGGCGTGAATTGGGGAGTCATAGTCATCTGCTCATTAAGATAATAGGACTGGATTGAAACTCTTGAGTAGTGAGTGGAGATGGAGAGTGAAGAGGCGCAGGAACGGGTGTCAGGGCGCTGTAACATCAGATGCTGAGGGATGGAGGCATCGCCAAAGTAGACCGGGACGGATGACAAGTGAGGAAGGGAGAAATCCAGGAGAGTATGGTGTCCTGAAAGCTAATGAAACAAAGCATTCATCCTGGAAATTATGAAAGCTCATTTTCCAAAATTTCCCACATTAATGAGTTTGAAACTTGATATTCTAAAATGAGCTTTAGCAAACATAACAGGGAATACTTTTCTATCATCAGTGACTGATTGCAGTGGCATGGGGAATGGAAAAGTCATGAAAAGAGAATCATGAATTTAGAAAAACACAATTGTAAACAAAAGTATCCATTTAAAAAACAAGTACACAATATTGAGACATTATATTTTGTCTTTGCATCAACTGCAGCTAGAGCATGCTATAAGTGAAGGTTGAGGATTACAGCTTAATATCACGTGCAGGGAAAATATCTGAATTCTTTATAGGTTTTTTTTAATAGATTTCAAAACCTTTATAGATTTTGAATCCTGTCATATTTTAAACAGAATTTTCTAAATAATCATAATGATATAAGAATCAGAATAAATTTTACATATAAAATGACTTACTTGAATGCACATAGTTCATGGGTAAAGACCAGGACTCAGGTCTTCTGGTTACCAAGTATTATTTCATTTTTTTCTTTTTTTTTTTTTATAATTTTATTTATTTATTTTTTCCCCCAAAGCCCCAGTAGATAGTTGCACATCCTTCTAGTTGCTGTATGTGGGACGCGGCCTCAGCATGGCCGGAGAAGCGGTGCGTCGGTGCGCGCCCAGGATCCGAACCCGGGCCACCAGCAGGGGAGCGCGCGCACTTAACTGCTAAGCCACGGGGCCGGCCCCCAAGTATTATTTCTTATTTTAACACACTGTTTAAAATGTATAGATGACTGAAAAAAAGGGCTTACCAGTGATATCTTAAATTTTTAACAAAATATTAAATAATTAGGGGAAATAAATCTCATGAGGATTAATTTACAGGAAGAGCTTATAAGAGGGGAAAAAAATAGGAGATGCATTTCCACATGGATAAATATGAGATTTGAGGAGAAAACAATCAAATCTGCACTTATAAGGTCATGACACTAGCTAAATAAAATAAAGACAACCATTATGGGAATAGTTGATAATTTTGAAGGTAAATTTGGAATATGAAGACCGATGCAGATTAACATCCGATTACAATAAAGACCAGATAAGGGAGGGTAACAGGACTTCTTCATCCTGTCACAGCTTGTCAGGAATAAGGGGCCCATTTGATATGTGCCATTTTGGGACAGTGAACCTTGCTACCAAGTGAACACTTAATTCAAGAAGTAGTTCAGGTAAAATATAAATATGATTCAAGAAATTCATGGCTGGTGAAAGCCATGCTGGATTATTTCCAAAGGCTAGGGATAACTAGGTTAAGTAACTTTCCTTCTTAATAACAGAATAATTGTCACGTGAAAGATGTCACTGTGCCACTGAGAAAGACAAAATCCTGGGACTGCATGGCTCCACAGTCTACCAGTCTAGAGCTATGCTGTCCGGTATGCTATCCATTAGCCACATGAGGGTACTGAACACTTGAAATGAGGGCTAGTTTGACTCCGAAACTGAAATTCTAATTTTATTGAATTTTATTGAATTTACATTTAAATTAAAAAAAAAAAAAAACATGTGACTAACAGCTATAGTATTGGACAGCACTAAGAATATTTCCATTATCACAGAAAGTTCTATTGACCAGAGCTGATCTATAACATTTTAAAAACATTTTACATTTATTCCTCTCTGCTAAGAAAACTCTCTCTCTATTAATAAGCAATGTTAGCCAGATGGTTAGATATAAGCTCAAGGTAGGTTTTACTATTGCATTTCTATAAGCCAGCAACAAAGAGAGAGCTTAAAAATCATCTAAAATAGAAAAATAAGGTTACCTAGGAATAAATCTCAATAAATATGTGCAAGATATTTATGGATAAAATAAGATATTAAAGAAGTCCTAAATAAATGGAGAGATACCCCTTGTTTATAGAAAGAAAGACTTATCATAGTGATGCAAATTCTCCCCAACTTCATTTATACATTCAATACAATTTGAGTCAAAATACTTGACCAAAGTTTTTGTGAACCTGCTAAGTCTGAAATTTATATGAATGGTCAAATGGCCAAGAATAGCTCAAACACACCTAAAGAGTGTTAACATAGAAGGATTTACTCAACAGATACAAAGATTATTATAGAGCTATATTAACTAAGACAGTGAGGTGGTGTTTTGGGGTAGTCAAATAGTCTCACGGAACAGAATAAAGAGTCCAGAAATTGACCATAACATATTTGGACATATCACAGAGAAGTCATTGCAGATTACTCGGATAAGGATGGACTATTTCCTAAATGGTCCTGGAGAACTTAATTATTCATAAGGAAACAAACTGGATAATACATACAAATCAATTCTAGATGGATTAATGGCTTGAATATAGAACAAACAAAAATACCCTAGAACTTTTAGGAGAAAATCTACTATATTTGTGTAGCATTAAGCTAGGAAAGGACATTTTAATAAGACAAAAAGATTAACCTGAAAGGTAAATTTGATTTCATTAAAATTAAGAGCTGCTATTTATCATTAGACAACATTAAAAAAGTGAGAAGTGGGGCCGGCCCGGTGGTGTAGCAGTTAAGTGCGCACGCTCCGCTCTGGCCACCCAGGGTTTACAGGTTCGCATCCCAGGCGCGGACTGACGCACTGCTTGTCAAGCCATGCCGTGGCGGCGTCGCATATAAAGTAGAGGAAGGTGGGCACAGATGTTAGCCCAGGGCCAATCTTCCTCAGCAAAAAGAGGAGGATTGGCAATGGATATTAGCTCAGGGCTAATCTCCCTCACCAAAAAAAAAAAAAAAAAAAAAAAAAGTGAGAAGACAAGACATAACTCATTTGTCGATAAAGAGCTGTTAATTTGCTTTTATTTAGAGAAGAATAAGAAATAAGTAAGAAAAAGATAAACAATAGAAAAGTGGACAAAAGATATTCTCTGGAATTTCACAGAATTGGAAACATAAATGACTCTTAAGCAGATGAAAGGATTCTCAACATATTGGTAATATGGGAAACACAAACTAAAACTGTTAACAGACTGAACTGTGTTCCCTAAAATTCATTTGTTGATGTCCCAACTCCAAATGTGGCTGTATTTGGAGATAGGGCCTTTAAAAAGGCAGTTACGGTTAAATGAGGTCATAACAGTGGGGACCTAATCTAATATGACTAATGTCCTTAAGAAGAGGAAGAGACACTGGGGATGCATAGACACAGAGAAAACGCCATGTGAGGACATAGCGACAAGGCAGCGGGCACCTGTAAGCCAAAGACAGAGGCCTCAGGAGAAACCAAACCTGCCAACACCTTGATCCTGGACTTCTGGTCTCCAGAACCGCGAGAAGATAAATTTCTGTGTTTTAAGCCACCCAGTCTGTGGTATTTTGTTATGGCAGCCCTAGCAGACGAATACAAAGACCAAATGAAATTTTATACCAACTAGATTGGCCAACTAGAAGACTACATAAAATACGATATCAATTTTATAAAACTCAATAATTAGCACAATGACATATATAGGAAAAAATACATAAAAATTAAGTGAATGTTGAACATAAAGCCAAGATCAGAGTTGTTTCTTTGTGAAAGGGGGAAGGTGGGATCAGGGTAGAGCACAAAGAGAAGACTCAGCAGTTTTGATTCTAGTTCTTAGTTTTGGTAGCATGTTTGCAGAAGTTTATTATTATGTCTCACAACTTACATATATTTGAATGTATTCTTTTGTATGTATCAATTATTATATAATAATATTTTAGAAATCAAACTCTCCTAGATACCAAAGATAACCCCTAGACATTAATTACAGGAAAGAAAGTCCACTGCGAAACAACAAACATATTTACTCATAAATCTTTTGTAGTTGAAACCGTCAAGCTATGAAATTCTTCCCTCTTCATAGGAGGACTGCATGTTCCATAATGAAGCCTCCTACTTTGGGACAATTTGCCATCTTTATATAAGTGATGCTAGTCCTTTGACTGCCTAGAAATTTTAAAAACAACTGATAACTACATCTCCTGCCCCCAAGAGAATCCAGAAACAGAGGGAGCGGGGGAGGCAATCTCATACGTCATTGGTAAACACATACAATGACAAAAATGGTACAAAGCTATTTCCCCATCTAGCAACTCAGAATCTTATTAATAAGTACACATGAATATCACACATGAATAAAAGAATAAAATAATCAAATATAAGTGGATTTCCTCTCATTTTGCAACAAGTTCCAGGGTGCTATTTTAGATTATTATTTCATTTTCATATCTGAGAGAGTAGGTGTATGTGTGGGTTTTGGTTTTGTAGAAGCTGCATGATGCTACATTTTATGTTTCTTTCTTTAATTAAATGGGTTTTGTTCTCCCTTGGGAATGTGGAAGATAGCAACAGCAAATTACAGAGAAATAGCTGCTGTAGTACCACGGCTATACTACCTATCTGTGGAAAAGTATAAATAGCAATTTTAGCAGCTAGTGATTCTGAAATTGCTCTTAACTTTGTCTTTATAAAAAGGCTCCGAAAAATCATGTTTTGTGAATAGTATGGCACAGAAGCTTATCAAGGGGATTTTCTATCCATATTCGAGTCATTTAATAGTATGTTTAATGTAGGTACTATGCCTAAATGTAATAGGATGATATGTAAATTATTAAAACTAGATAAATTCTGTCAGCTATATCAGTAGTCTGAGATCCAGGCTTTCATTTCATGGATACTTCTTCCATAGACCTTGGCAAATATGGGGTCTATGTTGGTCTTATAATTACCCTTAGAATCATGGGGACTTATCCCTTTTTTCAACCAATTTTATCACTTACATTCCATGTGTCAGTTATAGTGCTCGGTTCTGAGAATACAGAAGTCAACAGACAAGGAAATACAAGGATGAAACACATTTTCCACGCTATTAACTTTTTTTCATTCATTCATCCATAAGTCATTCAACACGCGTCTTCATATTGAGTACTCAGTAGGGGTCACATGCTGTGCTAAACCCTGAGTGTATAACTGTGAATGAGATGGATAGGCCCTGATTTTGATGTGACTACAGTCGTTTGTCTTGCCATATAATGGGACATCTTCATGATTCCCTTTGCCCTAAGTTTTTATCTCTAGTTGCTAATGAAAATAAAATGGTTAGTGGGGTTTTAATCTGCATAGGTAAAAGGAAACAGAATCTCTCTCCCATGCCCCATTCTCCTCCCTTCTAACTCCTTATGTGCACTCACTTTGTGCCAAGACCAAGACTAGACGTGCCCAATAAGAACCAAGCTGATTTCCTCACACTGTTGACTGAGGCTAGTCCTCACTTGGAAGACTTGATGCCATCATAGCCCTTAATTTTAATAGGCAACTGGAATAGCATGGAGAGAACCTATGAAAACGATTTGTCTTAGGAGAAAACACCAACAGGGTTAATCTGCTGCTACACACGCCTGACCTCCTGGGATTCAACCACAGGCACCAAGATCACTAAGTGTTCTTAGCAACAATGAGCTAAAAATGGAAAACAGCATCACACTGTTATTGTGTTTGTTTTCCTCCAAGGTACTCTCTGATAAACACCACAACCTCCAAGGGAATTGCGAACAACTTGCTTGTGGGGCGGGTTATATATCCCATCTTTTTCCACACCGTCACATCATATCCAGCTCTCAGCACACTTTATTCAGTTGGTTGAATGTGTGAGATTAAATGTTCCTACCTGATTGGAAACCTTCTTCTCCTTAATTCATTGGCTATACTGGATTTTTTTTCGTGGATCAGACCTTCAGACTTCCACCAGAAGTCTTTCCTTTGGGGAAACCAGGCCTTCTCCAAAACTCAGGAAACTGAAATGGAGACAGCAAGAGAAAGGGAAATTATCTGTACATATAGATTTCAATTTTTTAGTTTGAAGTAAATGTTCAAGCATACATCTTCTAAACAGTACAATAGCTTAAGGGAAATTCACGGTTTATAAGTTTGAATACTCACAAAGTTAACATATTATGACAAGACTAGTACAGGTTGTATTTTGGGCCTTTAAGCAAAGCAAAGACTTCAAAATAAAGCCCAGTTATCCTTTGTTCATTAAGACAAAAGTGAGGGCAAAAAAGCAAGTTTTCTAAGTCTTTTTCTTTAAAATTTACCTTCTTTCTTCAGTCTTCACCTAGATCTTCAGGAAATTATTAATTTGACTAAACTGAATTATTCATAAAATAAATATAGGAACTTGTAGAAGGATATTTCCCAGAGACCTTTAATGTACAATGTCCACTGCCACATGCACTGCAAGCTTGTCTTTTCAAGCACTGTGCCATGCAAAAGTGTGTGTGTGTGTGTTTGTGTGTGTGTCTTTTTTTGTGACAGGGTGGTCGGGACGGAATTAACCTGTTGACTGATTGTCATTGATTTAAAAAGATAGATATTAAGGTAAAGGGAACGGCTACAGCAAGTGAAGCAATAAAGACCCAAGGTTGTTCCAAAATAATAATAGCGGTTTTCTGAGCAACTGAGGGAGCAGTCTCCTCACATTACAGCCATACCTATTACAAGACCATAAATTCCACACCATCATTAATGGAAAAAAAAATGGCACAATCTCTCTTTCCCTTTATCCATTGGCCATTCTCATATAAATTATTTTTCTCTTCAAAGTCATGCTCTTTCCTATCTGTTTAAAAACATTAAGATTTAGGAGGAATGACACATAACGTGCCATGCCTTGGTGCTTGTACCAATGATGGCTCTGTAAGGAGCACTGGATTGTTAGGAGGCTATAAATTGTTTGAGCTTGTCTTAGTTTGAGTTCCCCGAGTAGCAGAATCTGAGACAAGAATTTGAATATAAACTGTTTATCTGGGAGGTGGTCCCAGGAAACCCATGAATGGAGTGGGAACCGAGAATAGAGACACAAAGGAAGCCAATAGAGATGCACTACTGAACAGATTACTCCTGTGGGGAACTGTCAGTACTTCAGGGGGGTTCTGTGAGACTCTATAGAGCATGTCTCAGAGTTATCCCAATAATGGGTGAGAAACTTGAAGTACTTATCTTCCAACACTCCTCTGTCATTGGTTGAAGGCTATACTCAGATACATTAACTCCTGGATACTTCTGGCCTGCCCTAGGGTAGATAATTGCAGGTGATAGCATGATTCTGTCAGTATATAATGGAATGATGAGTGCTGGGGAGATATGAGTGGAACACTGATAGCATCTGATACGGTGAGGGTGGAAGATAGGAATGACTGGCTTGCAAGTCCAAATGGATAACCTTAAGTTCCTGGGTTAATGTTTTTACTTTAAGGTATTTAGGCACTGACGTATCCCTAACAATTTCCTTTATTAAAGGGAGTCTAGGATCCTAAGTCCCTAATCTTCTGGAAAACTGTGGGTATCTTTGATAGATTAAAAAAAAGTGAAATGATTAAGATTTCAAGTTGACCATTCATTCAACATACATTTACTAACCACCTAAAGTACATCATGGGTTAAGTTACGCCCCAGTGTTACCATTATTAAAATCATTGTCTTACCATCTAGAATTCAATGTATTGGGACATCCAGATAAGTAAATCCATAATTACAATATAAATGATTACAGAGTGCTATAGGAAGACATAGCAGGACTCAATCCATGCTGTGGACTACAGTATATGAGGAATATCAGCAGGGCTTCCTGTGGAAAGCAATACCTGACACAGATGTGTAACATGAAGGATAGGTGAATTTTTGAGGCAAAGAGAAGAGAAATTCATGGTGGCAAGAAAAAGAATGGTTAAGGATCAGAACAGAAAGGAGTTCCATATACAACCAGTATAAAGAGTGCTCATCAGAATGCAAGAAAAGAAGACAATGGAGAGGGCGGCAGAAGCCAGATCATGAATGGTCCATGTATGTATAGTAAGTGCTATGGTCTGAATGTTTGTGTCCCCTCAAATTCATAAACTGAAATCCTAACCTCCAAAGGTTATGGTATTAGTAGGTGGGGCCTCTGGGAGGTGATTTAGGTCATGACGGTGGAGGCCTTCTGAATGGAATTGTGCTCTTATAAAAGAGACCCCATAGAGCTCCCTAGACCCTTCTGCCATGTGACCCAGAAGAAGGCCTTCACCCGATCACGCTGGCACCCTGGTCTTGGACTTCCAGCCTCCAGAACTGCGAGAAACAAATTTCTGTTGTTCATAAGACACCCAGTCCGGAATATTTTGTTGTAGCAGCCCAAACCTACTAAGACAGTTAGGATGTGAGATTTTATCCTAAGGAAGACGAGAATCCACTGAAGGATTTTAACTGAAAAGTTAGTTAGAAAAGAAGAGAGAAAAGTTGATTTGCATAACATGATTAGGTGTTTTTATAAGAATTTGTTTGTTTTAGTTTTAGAAGGATCACTATGGAAAGACTGTGGCTGGATTGATGGAGAAGGGTGGTGGCAATCTTGGATACAGAAGGATTAGTTTGTAGTCCATTAATATAAGCCAAGCAAGAAAGTGAATATAAAATTTGTGAATTTGTGACTGACAATTCTTTTCTTTCAGTATTGTACTTGAAAAATGTTATGCCAATGCTTCTGGCTCTATATTTCAGATTAGAAATATGCCGTCATTGGAATTGGTGTTTTTCTGTAAGTGATACTTGTTTCTCCCTGTCTGCTTTCAAGATTTTTTTTCCTTTGTCTTTATTGTTCAGAAGTTTAATTATGATGTGTCATGGCATGGATATCTTTGTATTTATCCTATTTGAGGTTTGCTCAGGTTCTTGAACCTGTAAGTTTATGTCTCTAAAAAATTTGGGACCTTTTTAGTCAGTATTTCTTTGAATACTTTGTCAGTCTTACTTGCTGTCTCTTTTTCATTCTGGGACTTAGATGAATGTTAGCTCTTTTGTTATTGTTCCACAGGTTCTTGAGATCCTGTCCCTTCCCCACCTCCACCACCCAGTCTATTTTTCTCTTTGTTTCTCAGATTTGGTAAGTTGTATTGATCTGTCCTCAAGTTCATGATTCTATGCGTTGTCATCTCCACTCTACTCTTTCTTTGTTTTTGTTTTTGGTGAGGAAGATTGGCCCTGAGCTAATATCTGTGGCCAACTTTCCTCTTTTTGCTTGAGGAAGACTGGCCCTAAGATAACATTTGTGCCAGTCTGCCACCATTTTTGTATGTGGGTCACTGCCACAGCATGGCTTGACAAGTGGCGTAGGTCCGCGCCTGGGATTTGAACCTGCGAACCCCGGGCTGCTGATGCGGAGCGTGCGAACTTAACCACTATGCCACCAGGCCGGCCCCTCCACTCTACTCTTGAGACTGTCTAGCAAGGTGTTTGTTTTGATTTTTGTATTTTTCAGTTCTATCATTCTCACTTGTTTTTATTTTTATAACTTCTAGTTCTTTGCTTAAGTTTTCTATGTTTTTCCCCATTTATTTCAAGGAACACATACTTGCTTATTGAAGCATTTATGTGATAGCTTATATAAAATCCTTGTCAGATAATTCCAACACCTGATTTATCTCAGTGTTGGTGTGTGTTGATTATCTTTTCTCATTCATTTTGTGATTTCCTGGTTCTTGGTATGATGAGTAATTTTAATTGCATTCTGAGCATTATGAGTAATATGACTCTGATCCTATGTAATCTTATTGTTATTTTTTAGCTGGAAGTCCCCTTATATTGAAGTATAGCATGTGGGCTGGGGGTGGGTGGGCCATACAGCTTTCCATTGGGCCCTGCTGACAATACCCCAGCAAAAGTAGGCACTGACTCACATTGTCTCACTGCAGACAGATGAGGTAGAAGTTTAGCTCTCCTTTTGGCCCTGCCGACATCTTCCCTAAAGAAGTGACACCTCTCATATCATCTTGTTGCCTCTAAGTAGGAGTAGAGATTCAGTTCCCCAGTACATTGCCCGATACCAAGGGAGGGGGAAGTGAAGTGTTAACTGTCCTTCCTCACACCACCTCATTCCATCTTACTGATCCTGGATGTGGCTAGAAGCTCAGCTCCTTGCTGGGCCACACTGACACCAGGGTGGGAGGAAGAGAACTGCCAACCAGCCCTGCTTTGTGCCACCTCATTCTGTCTTATTGCTTCAGGATGGGTATGGGGGTTCAGCACCCCACTGGGTCTCACTGACACCAGGTGTTGGGGGAAAATAGAGTGCCTAATGGCCCCAACTTGCAATATTCCTGTTATTATTATTATTATTTTTTTTTGTGAGGAAGATCGGCCCTGAGCTAACATCCATGCCAATCCTTCCCTTTTTGCTGAGGAAGACTAGCCCTGAGCTAACATCCGTGCCTATCTTCCTCCACTTTATATGGGACGCCGCCACATCATGGCCTGACAAGCGGTGCGTGCCCAGAATCCGCACCCAGGCCGCCAGCAGTGGAGTGCACGCACTTAACCGCTATGCCACAGGGCCGGCCTCATCAATTTTCCTGTTATTATTGATGTCAGGTAGAGGTGGAGGCTAAGATCCCCCATTGTATGACTGTGGTAGCCCAGTGGTAACTAGCCTTATCGGGTACCGCCTTCTTAAGTCTCTTTGCTGATGGATACAGGTGGAGACTCAGCTCACCAGTGGACCACACTGAAACAACACTGGTGGGCAAATCAGAGTGCTGCCTGCTCAAGAGAGGACAAGAGAGCACAAGAGAGAGATGGTGTGGAAGATCAGTTCCTCACGTGGTCCCACTGAAACCATGGGGCATAGAGGATGGGTGCAATTTTCCACTGGTGTTTGACTGGGGTAGTGTGTGTATTGCCAAAATGGTTTTCTGTTGTTAGCAACCCCTTTCTTCATACTTTGTCTAGGGGGAACAGGTTTTTCTTGAATTTTTTTTTGTCTGTTGTTCTATTGGTGGTTATGGATTGGAGGCTCCTTTAGTGCCCTCTTCAGGATATACGGGAAGCAACAGGAAACATAGGGAACTCATCACCATGTATTCCTCAAATCCCATGGCCCCTAGCAAGTTTGCCTTCTTATTTCCACCTTTCAGTGTCTTCCTATGCTTGTTTGCTATGTTATGTTCAGAGTTTTAGTTTTAAGTAGGAGGAAGGACCTGGGAGAAATGGGCTACGCCATCTTGTTGGAAGCAGAAGTCTGGAAGTCTATTGACGTTAAAAGCACTGATGGCTGTAAACTGAAGTTTGATGATGTAAAACTTGCCATTTAAGAATTATTCTGCTAGATAACGTGGCTTCCCAAAGTTGCTACAATTTGATTTTCACACTTTTGAAAGTTACATGTTTTGTTGGAGTTGAAATTTAAAGATAAGTATGGGATAAGGCTAGAATGATCTATGTGGCAATAGATTACAGTTGGAAACATCAATATACAATCGTGTTTAGCTTAATATTGATATGCATGGTTATACATAGAAATACTTACGGATATATGTGTATACATGGTTAGTATACACACATATATCTCTTTGCTCAGTCAGCTGAGAAGACCTAGAAGCAATGACACCCCAGCAGCAATGAGCACAACTCATACCCAGATCCTGGTGTCTAATACCATTCTCCAAAAAAAGAATCTAGGGCTCCTTGGAGAAATGGCTGATTCTAGGGCTGGGGCAGTAAATATACAAGATGAACCTGGATCATCTTATAGCGTCAGACAGTAAGGAAGTGCTAAAAAAAAAAAAATATATATATATATATATATATATACATATATATATATATATATGGATGGGGACATATCAAAATAGCACAACAGTTAACCAAAAGAGTTCATAATGGTCAATGGAACAATTTTAGCAACAAAGTAAATAAAGTAGTATTTTATTAAAACCTAAAGTATAAAATTAAAAAATCCATGAATTCTTACTGATATAAATGGAGGAGAATAGACAAATCTTTAGTGTGGAAGAATTCCATATAGTTTATGTAGATACTCTACCTTAAGCCTAACTCCCCACTCCTTAGTTGTGAGCTGAGCATAGTGAGTTCCTTCCAAAGAGTACAGTATGGGAAGGAGAAAAAGAGTAACTTTACGGTGGAGAAACCTGAATAACACTACCTCAGCCAGGTGATCAAGCTCTACTTCAGCAGTCAAAAATCATGGTGATAGTATGCACCCTTGATGTGATCTGACAAAATGGCCCCTCTACTCTCTCCCCCAAACACATAATTCCAACCTTATGAGAAATGTATCAAACAAATTCTAACAGTGGGCATCCCACAAAAACCTGTCTAATACTACTCAAAATTGTCAAGGTAATCAATAACAAGAAAAGTCTGAGAGACTATCAAAACCAAGAGAAGCCTAAGAAGACATGGCCACTAAATGTAATGTGGTATCCTTGATGGAATCCTGGAACAGAAAAATGTCATTAGGTAAAAACTAAGGAAATTTGACTAAAGTATAGACTTTAGTAAATGATAATGTATCAGTATTTGTTGTTTAATTCTAACAAATGTAACATACTAATATAAGTTGTTAATAATAGAGGAAAATGGGTGTAGTGTATATGGATATACTCTATACTATCTTAATTTTTCTGTAAAATTAAAACTATTATAAAAAAGTTTATGAAAAAAGTTGTGTTTTTATGGTTATGATTTTACGATTTGTGTTTTACGTTTTATGATTTTTATGATTATGTTTTATGATTTATGATTTTGTGCCTGTTTTATGATTATGCGCCTATATTTCTTAACGAACACGTAAATTTGCTTTACCTTCACTGATATTGATGTTGAAGAAAAAACTAAGTAGATCTGAAAGGATTCAATAAGCAATAATTCTTGGCATCACCTTTTTGTAAGAACCTACTGAATAAATCAAAGCAAATTGTCTATAATGCTGAATTTCTTTTCAGTGTTTAACCTTTTTACGATTAATGTGTACCACAGGCATGATTCCACTTCAGAGGGCAGAGATTATCATAAAAATTGATTATAGGCTATGTCTAAAGTACAGTGAAATATTAATGCAAGATGCTATAACATTAGTTAATGTATTTTATATTTTCAAAATGATGTATTGTTATTTCAGTCTATACAGGCTTCACTTTTACACATTCCCTACTCACCTTTTCCCAAAAAACTCACGAGGAAATGATAGTATCATTTGACAGTATGTTCATCAATTTCAACTGGAATTTGTTGGCACTTGTGCTTGACAATGATACTGGCATGTACGTTACTTTTACAAATCCCTTCCATGGCAAAATCTGATCCTCACAGGAGAAAGCTTTGATACAGCAGGTGCCTAAAAGCCATAGGACATGTAGCTTTGTAGCTAGATTACCAAGCATTTTACTTAGAGGCACAACAGAATGTAGCAAAGGCCATTTCTCTCTCTGTCTTTTGCTACTCAAAACTCACTCACCACCTTACTTTTTATCAGCCATCTCAGAAATAATCCATGTATTTAGACTACATATTGTCATTTAATGTGACAGTAGCTCAATACTCTATCTTTAATATTGCTAATCTCACATTATTTTTGTTAGTGTCAAATATGGAAATCATCAGGGAATTTTGTGTTTAACTTTTAAAAATAATTAAAATAAGTTATTCAACACATTTTTCTTTGTGTTTTTCAAAACAGAGAAATTCTTCCTAGGTTGACCCTGGGCACATACACAAGTTGGCAATTTTTTTCCGTGGACCATTTTCTCATCTGTTCCACTGTGTCTTATTTGTTCCACCTTCTCAAAATGTAGCATTTAATCATTTATCCATGCACTCATTTGTTCATTCATTTATTTATTAAGTGAGTCTTTATTGAACATCTACATAAGGCAAAGAAGGCAGAAAACTACTCTGGGTTGCACTGGAAAGTAATGAACTCAATTAAAATCTTTGCGGATAACAGGTGTTACTCAATTTACTGGAAATTGCATTTCACTATGGGGACTCACAGACTCAGGGAAAATCAAGACCTAAATAATAATAAAGTAATAAAAATACTAGCAGATAATGAGTGCCTACTGTGTACCCAACTCTGTAAAAGAATCTCTAAAATCATTAGGAATGTTTTGAGGATTGTCTAATATAATTGGAATCTCCATTTTACAGACGAAAATAACAAGATATTTGTTACTCAGAGATATTAGGTTACTTGCCAACAGTGAAATGGCCCAGAAACTGCAGAACTGGAATCAGAGCCTTAGACTTTATAACGCCAGAGTCAGGGCTCTTAATCACAATATGTGTGTGTGTGTGTGTGTGTGTGTGTGTGTGTGTGTATGAGAGAGAGAGAGAGAGAGAGAGAGAGAGATTAATAGAGAACTTCTAAGAGTACTGCCAGGTATCCATCAACCAATAATTTAGGAACTTATAACTATGCAAATAATTGTTAATCATATGGCTGAACTAGAGATCTCTCACTTTTGAACTAAGAAATCAAAAGGCTTCCAGAAGTGGTGTCCAAATTTTACACTTACATAAGATACTTATTACAAAAGGCCAAAGTATAATTCAATAACTGAAGAGCTCTGAAAATACGGGAAGCATTCATATCAGCACGATTTCAGAATGTGGATAACAGGGGATTTAAGAAATTGGCAGATACACCTGCAGACTCATTTGTTATCATTTCTGTGAAGGGCAAGATAAATGAATAAAAATGAGTAGTGGAAAAGAATGGCTAGCAATTTTAGATAGTTTGCTTAATCTTCATACTAGGAAAGACTAAGCCAAAAAAAAAATCTTGAAATGGTATTTTTAAAGCACTTACAAGTGCATATGGTCTTTTTATAGCAAATAACTTGAAAGTATGAACTGTCAATTAAGTCTAATCTTCTCTGATGATAGAATCATTGACTTTACTTGAAATGAAATGTAACATGATGTAATAATCAGAAAGTCTTAAGAAAAGGGGTAGAAAAAAACTCCTTCACTATGCCTCTTGAAAAGCAAAATTACACAAAGAACCATGTTAAAGAATATTTTGAAACAAACAGAAAATTCCCATTATTGTTACAGAGCTTTTAAAATTTTATTTTGTTTTAATTTTTTTTTTTTTTTTTTGAGGAAGATTCACCCTGAGCTAACATCTGTGGCCAATCTTCCTCTTTTTGCTTGAGGAAGATTCACCCTGAGCTAACACTTGTGCCCATCTTCCTCTATTTTGTATGTGGGTCGCCACCACAGCATGGCTGATGAGTAGGGTAGGTCCACACCTGGGATCCGAACCCGGGAACCCGGGCCGCCGAAGTGGTGTGGGCCAAACTTAACCACTATGCTACAGGGCTGGCCCCTGGTTTAATTTTTAATAAATATTCATATGTTTATATAACTGTTGTCACAAGGTAGACACAATTTTGAAGGCAGCTTTGTTCGTTTTTCTCCATTAAGCATTATTCTATTTTGCTGCTTAGTCTTTTAATTATAATATAATTGTGTAATTTTCTACTAAATGGATATAATTTACTAAAACATTTTCTTATCATTAACAATTAAAAGTGTTTCTATTTTTTATTAGAAATGACATAATGAAAACCTTTATTTATATAATAATTTTCTAGATATAAATTATTTATTAAAGTTTCCAGAATTAGAATTAATGTGTAAAAAGCTAGGAACATTTTTATCTTGCTAGACATTGCCAAATTACTTTTTTAAAAGATCAAACCAAATTATATGGCAAAGAACTTTGCCAACATAAGATATTATATATAATTTTTGAATTTCCTAAATTAATAAACTGGAACCTCATGTTCCATTTCTTTGAATTTTTTGATAACTATTGAGGTTGAAAATAATATATATATTTAAAATACTAATCGTACTTTCTCTTGATTATCATCTGTCAGCCTTTTCTGCCTCTTTGTAACTTATATTCAGGTAGCTGGACAAAAATCATGTGGCAGGGCAAATTGGTATTCCAGTAAATTAATGATTATAACTTCAAGTGGGTTTTCAAGACTGGAAATGTTGCTCTGACTTACCAGTAAGTTCTTTCTAATTCTCCTTAAGGACTATTTTTTTACAAACCTTCCCCACTCTCCTCAAATTTCTCTCTATCCTCTCTACTTCCTTTGCTCTCTGCTGATGAGTTGCCTCACATCTCATTAAAAAAATAGAAGTCAGTAAATAGCCCACCATCAAATCCATTAATTCATTAGCATGTGCACTGATCTTTGTATTCCCTTTTATTATAAGATTTCAAGTTAAAAGGCCACTTGCACTACACATGGTGGGTATTCCATTTCTCTCATCTTCTTAAGTACTTTACAGTACTGCATTTTCTACAACCCATCTACTCCTTATGAATTAGTCCCATCAAAATTCAAACATTCTAGACTATTAAGTCCTACTTAAAATATTAAAAAAATACAGACAATGTGAAACCCTCCCTTGATCCTTGTAAATCTTCTTTAAGCAATTTAAGGATGAGCTTTTCAAAATTATCTTCACATATTGTTTCCACTTCCTCACGTCTCATTTACTCTATAATTTACTTCCATCTGGCTTCTCTCACCCCAACCTCTTTGCCCACTGCCCTGAAATTTGACTTATGAATGTCACCAGCAATCTCCATGTCAGTATAGCCAATGGATAGATTTTGTCCTCGCATTTCTAGGCTCTTGCCTTCTTTAAAAAAGAAAAGAAAACAAAAAACTATTTGTTTTTATGTTTCTATGCTTTTTTCACCTTCATAATCTTCTACCTCGGTATATTTTACTGGCTCCCTTCTTTAATCTGATTTCTAAATATTCTATTAATTTCATTTATCTTCAGTGGAATATACAACTACAGGAAGGATGTTCTCAACATTTAGTTCTCATAATAACAATACTAGCAGCAGCAGTCAGTACTTTCATAATGCTCACTACATGCCTGACACTATTCTAAGACACTGTTTTATATACATATATATGTTTTATCCTCCTCATAAACGTATGACACAAGCTTTATTATTATTCCCATATTACAAACGAGAAAACTGAGGCATTGAGAGATTAAGCATAATTTACCCAAGGTCACAAGATCAGTAATTGGTGATGCCAAGGGCTGAGTTAATACTGAAACTTGAGAGTAGGCAAGTTAAATAATGTCTCACAGATGGGCCTTAAAGTGAGCAAAATTTAATTAATGACTTGTACAGTACCAGAAAACAATGGAACATTTTGTATTGAATGCAAACTACTAAGTCACATATCAGTAACTAAGTATGATTGATTCTTATCGAATGAAGTTATTTCTCACTACTTTGGTCTTTTGAAGCAGAAATATTCTTATTTTAGCGTTTCACATTTTTTTCATTTATTCACATATTTGCTCATTTATTCAATACACATTTCCTGAGCACCATCCACGCTCCAGTCTCTGTTGAAAGCCTTGGAAGATTCAGTGAACAAGAAAGCGCAAAGTCCTTACTCTTAAACAAATGCCCCAGAGGTGGGAGGAGGCAGAGTAAACATGTAAACAAATTTCACACAGTGACAGAAACACACCTGGATAGTGGGACAGAGATGATGCCAATGATATAGAGAGGCACTGAGGAGGCAGGCCTCTTTGGCCAAGATAGTAGTGGCGACATCTGAAGTGAGATCTTGCTGATCAGAGGGAAGCTAGTCTAGGTAGAAGAATCAGCAAATGCAAAGCTGTGACAGCAACAAGTCAAGCTTGCTGCATCTGAGGGCATGAAAAAGGCAAATGTGCGTGGAACTGGGTGAAGGTCGGGGAAAGATGTAGGAAGTGGCCAGAGCACATGGTGCCTGTAAGCCTGGCTAAGGGGTTTATCTTTTAGTCTCTTCACAATAGATAGCCTTTAGAGGTTAGAAGCAGGCCAATGATATCATCTGATTTGTCCTTTTTAAAAGATTACCTTGTCTGTTGAGTCTCTTACAAAAACAAAATAGCTATGCCTCTATGAAGTATGGATAATAAATTTTAAAAAGCCCAATGAGCTCATAAATAGTTGGTTCACCCACTATCATCATTAGTCTCAACTAGACTGCATTAATATAAGTGTGATGACCTCGGGGTCTTGGGACATATTAGATTAGGGAAACCCAACTATTTTCAAATAGTGTGATTTGAAAAATTCTTAAACTTGTTGGGGTTCAGGAATATTATTTTATTACTGGGGGCTGGATGAGGTTTAGAATAAGAAAAGAGGATGTGATAGTTGGATCTTCTGTCTATTCTCCCTTTCTGTGGGAGAAGTGATGGGTGGGGGGTGACTACTCTGCTGCTGACGCAGGGCTTAAATTTCAGCACTAGTTCAATCCAGAAAATATTTGCTGAAAAACTATCTATGTTAGGCACCTGGCTGAGACTGGGAATACAAAGTGAATAATTAATAATAAGAGTAGCTATTACTAATAAGAGCCAGGCCCTGTGCGAATGCTTAACATGCATCATCTCGTGTTACATTAATTTACACATTAACCCTATGGGGTAGGTGCATTTATTATCTCATTTTCCAGATGAGAAATCTGATGCTTTTAAGGGGCTTCGGTGATTTCTCCAAGGTTACACAGCTAGCCAGTGTGTAGGCAGTATTTGGACTCAGAAGATCTGATATCACAACCAACTCTCTTAACCATTATGCTTGACTGTCTGCAAGGACCCTACTTGGGAAGTTCAAAATTATACATATATCGGTACAACTGACCCTAAGACTGCCTGGTACAAACTAACTGCTTGAGAGGGCCTGGGTTTATGTAAGATGCGCTCGGAGTGGAGAAGACTATGAGAGTCACAAAAAGATGTTCTCTGTACTAAGGGGCAGCAGAAGAAAGAAAGAATTAGCTATAGGGCAGTGGGGTAGGCTAACAGCCTGATGCTGGGGACCAAGAAGCAGCATTTCTCTCTTTTTTTTCTTGTAATTATTAAATTATGTCTACTTCACAATATCAGAAAGAAGTCACAGTGTAATAAACAGTGTGGACACATCTTAACTTGAATCCTGGCAGATGTAGAGTGTACAATGCAGCACTGGCATCTAGGTGTAGTTAAATAAGCTTTCATTTTTCTTTAGACTTAAAGCAAAATAGTTTTCTGATATGTATAACTTAGGAAAATCGAGACAATATTTAAAGCACACTATCTCAGAGGAAAGCAATTTTGCAAAAGGTCTACCAGCAGAAGCAAGTCCAACCCCACCAATCGTTTAGTAAGATTTGCACCAAGACAACATCATCCCTCATGTTGTTTCTTTATGCATTTTTCTGGAAGAAGGCTCATAGAGTTCATCAGTTCTCAGAGATAAAGACCCACACTGATGTGGCAGAAAGAGCTTTGCTCTGGAATTCGATCGGTTTAGGTTTTGCTATTTACTAGAATTAGGTAACATTCATAAACTTTCTGAGCCTGTTTCCTATCTGCAAACAGGAATAACATTATTACAGAGGGATGTGGTTAAATTAAATGGCACATATAAATGCTATACATCCTTCCAGACTGTGAGAACATGCCTAATAAATGGTAAGTGATCTACAAATACTCTGCTTCCTTGAAATGGATGAAAGCTGTCCTCATGTTCTTCACACTATTTCTTAGCCAATGGTCCACATATCAAGGCAATATTTAGTTAAAAATTATTTTCATTCTTTCACTATCCATTTGCATTTCCAACATATTCTCTTTGATGAATCAAGTCTCAATATTAGTAATATTTATCACTTAACCTATTACTGTTCCTATGTTCAAGATATTTCCATGTGAGATAAATCATTACTTGGAGAGATGGCTAAGCTGGCTTTGTCAAAGATTGCAATGCGATATAAATACATCTAAATCAGAGTTAACTTTTAAAGAAGAGGAGAGCGATGATTCAAGATGTGGATAGAAAAATCTTTTATTTCTGTACAAAATGTTATCAAATATATTAAATCCCTGGAAAATTACCTGTGGTGCCATTTTGGGTTCTATTTTATAAAGTATAGCTTTCCTAAAACTAAACTATTATCACTTCTACCCCTCTTCTGTTTAATACCCGCAAAACACAGCTTTTTATTAATAGTTATACTTTCTGGCATTACATTCATTCTTCTTTCTTTTTTCTCTAATTATAACAAGTATCACCTGACTCAAATTGAAATGGGCTTTCTGAATACAAGGAAGGTCAAGGAGGAAAATAGGATGAATAGGGTAAGACAGTCACACATAGAATTAGTGGAAGCTTTAGCAGTAACATAACTAGTGAAATAAGAGTTGTCAGGAAAATTTTGTCATGTGTTGCCATTAATTGGCTAACTAGAGTAATTAGGCTCACAAACAATAAAAAGCAAAGACTGGTAAATCTATTGTTCCTGCCAGCTTCCTCTGCTCATCAGAGCAATTTTCTCCTAGTTCATGAAACAATAACAATTTAGTGTTTGAATTGAAACATCATCAGTATAAGATATGGAGATATGTAAAGCCTACTATACTTTCTTTATAAATTTAGTATTACAGTATCATAAATTCCACAGTAAAAATGATTTAGGAGAAATGTAAAATTTATTCAAATTACAATAATTTTTTTAAACTTTGAAAAAGTTAAAAAAGATGGCTGACTATGTCTTGACACACTTTCCTTTGTAGAATATGTTAGAGCCAGTCTTTTTTTGATTAAGAGCTACTGTACTATAGAGAAAGCCTCTATTCACATTCATAATCATCAGGCAAATCAGGGAGCTGACTTGCTTAGAATCAGTAAGTGCTTTTTTTCTCACTTCTTAACAAAGAACAGAAGATCTGATAAGAAAAGTAAAATCCCACTTTTGTTAAAAAAAATAGTAAATGATGAAATGTTAGAAAATTAATTATTTACTTTCCATGAATAACGATCAACAACTACTAAACAGTGGCCTATGTAAATTAAACAGTCTTCTTTAGCCATCTGATTCTGAATATGAAATGCATCCATATTCAGGAATCATTTCAAAGCAAGTGTTTTTTTGGTAACTGAATAACCATAATGAGTAGCAAGATCAGTTTGATTTAATTTACATAACTGCTAAATGTAAAATAATAAAATTGAAGAGTTTTTTCACTTTTTCGTTTTAACTTTTTATATGAGACAAAGCAAACTAACTGTGCTTTCTATCATATTTTAATTTTTGCTCAACTACTACTGCCAAAATTATTGATAGATAGTATTACGCGTTTGTAGCCTTTCAGAACAAACCCCTTGCACATCAGTGCCATAAAAAAAAAATCAATAGCCTTAGGAGACCTTTCAAGGAAGTCACTGCTATTGATTCATTCCTCAAATATGACCCAATTTAGCAATAAAATGATATCAAAGTTTATAGTTTCTTCTCAGTGCATTAATAAGTTTGAAGGGCATAAATGTCTTTTCCTAGATGACAGAAGTGGCTTCTATACAAACACAGATGGATGCACACACATATCGTCGTGATATCCACTTTCCATCTGTAATTCCACACCGAATTTTCTCTGCCATTCATCAACACCAAGGCCACTTTATCCAACTCCTTTTCCGTGTTAGCTAGTTTGGGTACAGGAAACAGGGAACAATTTTCATGTCCTCTTAGTAAACCTACATCCTATTTATGAACTAAGAAGAAATGATTTTTATTTCTGTTTTCTGGTATCTTGAGCTTTGATACAATTACTTCTCTCCTGTATGGCTTGCAGGACTAGTCTTCTGATTGGAGATGCAGAAAAGTTCTGAGGCCTAAAATGTCCTCTCATCTACTAACTGACGCTTGACAGTCAACTCGCATCCCTTTATCTCCAAACCTCATCCCTTTAGCTTCAATCTTTCTTTCCCATTGAAATTCCAACAGCTGTCACACTTTAAGATCTTAGTCATTTTTTCCTCAGCTTGAATGATCCAAAAGCAAGTTTTGATGATGTGGAGGAGGGAAGAGAACTTGAGGGCATAATGTTTCCACAGAGGGTATTAAGTAACAGAGGAGACAGAGTAATAAACAGACTCACAGGGGAAAGAACCTCAGAAAGTGGAGCTTGATGAAACAAGCAAACATCACTGTTTTGCCTGAGGTCTATTCTAATTAGTTAGACAAGAAAGTTCTGAAGGTGACTGCTAATCCTGTATAAAAGTTTGCCTGAAAAGCGTAACTTATGAATGCTTTGTGCCCGGTATATTACAGATTGTGTAATATGATTCAAATAGCACAAGGAACACGCAGATTCCCACAGGCCTCAGCCATGCACCATTTTGTAGCCTGCCCACTTTGAGCATCAGAAACTGGATTGTAGAAACCTGGTTCATCTTATTTTAAACTTCTCATTTCCCAAATTTGAAACAATTTTTATTTAAAAACTGGGCTCTTTAAAAAGACCACCAAAAGACTGTGAAATTATTCATTGAAAAGAACCTAACATTTACCACTAAAATATATTACGTAGTACAATTTATTGACTGTTTCTCCTCAGTATGTATTTATGTATTCCATAATCTAAAATTTATGTTAGGTATAACTACAACATGATTCTGGCGTCAACCATAAAATCCTCTTTTAGAAAGTGGTCTCTGCCTTATATCATTGTTTCTATACTAGTGGCATCCACATTCCCCAGTAAGTTACTTGTCATCCTGGTAAACTTGCAGTAGGCCACTTCCTTGAATCATGGATAAACCACAAATTGCAGAGAATTCTCCATTTCTGTTCATAATTTTAAAAATTTCAACTAAAAGTGCAAAGTCTTCATCGATGATTTCTGTAGCTTGCTCTCTTTCTAAACCCACTTGCTGCTTCTGTCAATATTAGCTTCTGGATTTAAATATCTGAGACTTTCCTCCAATGTGTTCTCTGTTAAAGGCTTTCTCTTCCTTTAGAATTATTACCAGGAGAAGTGGTATTTTTGTGGGAAGAAAAGAGCATCTTCTTTACTTCTTTACTACTTAGCTGTCAGTACTTTAGGACTATGCCCTCAGATGCATAAAACCAGGCCTGGCATCAACTAGTGGGATTAAAAACCATTTTTCCACTTACTTCCAATTAAAATATTTACATCAATTTCTTTTTGTTTAAAAAATGGCATATAGAACCCAGAGTGGGTGAGGCCACAATTATGCTTCTCTGACTCATGATCTTAGAGTTGTTGCTTCCAACTTCTTTATAAATGCACCGTTTACTAATCACTGGCAGGCCAGGTTTGTTTACTAGTGTTGATTCCCAGCAGTTAAATATTAGGAGGCATCTCTTGAAACTATTTCTTTGCTATATCTATAAAGTATTTCTTCTCTCCCCTCCCTCCACTCTTGTGTTCTGCTGCCTATTTAAACTTAACATCTGTAAATAGTCCATTGGGTTTGTTTTGTTCGTGGACTGGCTGTTTTCCGAGATTTTTTTGTTGATCTTGTCTGACTGTTTAAGGATGACCTTTTGGGCATGTTACAAAACTTCTCAAGAAAAGGAAAACAGATGTGCTCATCTAACCCTCTTCTAAAGATTGTGCAAAAAAGCCAGTTCTTTTACAAAAGAATGGCTTGATATACAGGGCTGCAGCATATTACATCTGCACCTGCGTGTTTTGAGCTTGCAAAACCAAAAATCAGCTCTGTAACATATAATCAGACACAAAGAAAAACCGAAAAGAAGCCAGTAATGAAATTTTTCTGCCTGCTACTAGAACAGTATTGGTGAACAGGCCTGCTACTTCTAATATTCACATAAAGACAGTAGCCAAATAACCAATTCAATAAAACAACCAATTCTTCCATGAGAAAAAACAAATAGTGCTTCTTAGAGTTGACAGACATGGACTTCAGGAGTATTAGATCTGGAAAGAATCTTGGGGGTCTCCTTTTATAGGGAAGGAATATGAGATCTAGAATGGTGCAGTGGCTTGTTGAAGCTAGAGACAGGACTAGGATCAGAGTCAGGGTTTTCTGCCTCCCCATCCAGGATGTTACTCTTTGACTGAATTTGTTGGGTGTTTACACATTACATCAAGAGAGCCCACATGTACCGGATTTGTTTCTATTGTTACCAATAGAAGCAAGTCAGTGCTTTTACAGGTATTCTAGTATAAAATCAGCCCCTTCAGTCAAACTAGTCAAAAATTAGTCACTTCAGTATTCCCAAAGAGACAGTGCTTTGTGGGATTTGTCTTTTCTGGAAATGGGAATTAGGTAGATAGATAATGTATGTTTGCATGTATATATACCTATATAGTTCAAATTTAAAAGATAAAAATACAGTTGAGATTTTGTCTATGTATGATGACATAAAAATAGAATACTTGCTGTTAATCAAATATATTTGTAGTATTTACTTACTCGTTTTTTTTGGGCGGGTGGGGGGGAGATTAGACCTGAGCTGACAGTTGTTGCCAATCCTCCTCTTTTTGCTGAGGAAGATTGGCCCTGGGCTAACATCCATGCCCATCTTCTTCTACTTTATATGTGGGATGCCTGCCACAGCATGGCTTGATAAGTGGTGTGTTGGTCCACACCCAGGATCCAAACCCGTGAACCCCGAGCTGCTGAAGCAGACCACGAGAACTTAACCACTACGGCACCGGACCGGCCCCAGTATTTACTTATTTTTGTAAGTACCTTCCTTTCGTTATACATCTCTACAGTTTTAAAAATAATTAATGGGACAGCATAGAAATATTTTGCATTTTCAAGCTAACCCTGAAAAATAATCTTTTTTAAGTACCCTAAATTATGTAAAGATTAAAAACACCATTGTTCTATCAATTCTATGGAAAGTGGTTCATGTTTAGCTATGAAATAATGCTGCACCAATCTCAAGACACAATTCTTAGATTAAAAAACTCATTCTGCCCGTGACGTGTTGTCCTTTCACAAAGATTTAGTTCAAAGAATTTGCCTTTTTAAGGTTTTGATCACTTTTCACATTGTTCCCATGCATGTTCCTGTTAAGGGTGACTGACTCTGATTTGGTTGCTAAGCAGCCTTGCAGTCTTGTTGGAGCATGATGATGAATTAATAATTATTTTAAATATGCCTGTTTGGATAGGGTCCCTTTAAGAATATCCTGATGTTTTGTCTAAGAGGCTGTGGAAGAGGGTTCTTCATTTCAACTCATAGTTCTACAGGAATATAAGTGATAGAATCTCGTTTTCCAGAAGAGTTGGAAGAATGCCAACAGTGTATTGGAAAAGCCTTGGTCTTACTTCCTCCCAGTATGTTTTTTTCTGGAAAAGGGTAAAATCAGTCAGATGACGAGTCAAGGAATTCACTGAAGGATTTCAAAGAACTATGAGGAAAATAGATTTTCTTTTTGTTGACTAGATTAAATTAATTTTTCTTCTCATCCTAAATTCTTAAGAAAAGTTGTCAAGCTATAGTATTCTCAAAAATTAGTTCCATGTAAGCCTAGCATAGGTATTTGAATTTTATCATGCTTTCTGACCAAACTAAATTGTTAATTAAATTCTTTCCACCCTGCTTGCTCTTGTCACATACATCCCTCCCCAGGTCAGGAATATCCGCCTTTAAACAGTTTATTTAACCAGATAGGACTAGCACCAGTAGCCTTAATATTTCCTATCCTGACACATAGGATTATATAACAGGACTACCAGCACATCTCTAGCACATAGTGAGAGTTAATAAATAGCATCCCCAATGAGTATCTGAAAAAACACAAAGGTTGTTCCTTTAAACAATCTTTTTCAGTGATAATGGAATCAAAGAAACAAAGATATTTCATTACTAAAGAATCACAGAGAATGTCCAAACTACAAAAGAAAAGCCTCACCAATGTTTTCTCAGTGTCCATCCAACCCAGTAATGCACAGCTGATAGTGCTACCAAGAGACAGTCTCCTTGTGGTGACACCACGCTCCAAAGTTTTGGAAGGTACTCCAAAACGTCACCTGTTTTCCTTATAACCTTCCTTGTCTCCAGCATCTAAAGATAACAACTAATATTGCATCAATTCTATTTATATGTTGAAGGTTGTTCCTTCTTAGTGGTATCATCTAACCGGCAAAGTTAGAAGTTTTATTTTTCCTTTCTTCTAAAGCTTAAACTACTACTATTTAAATTTAAGGCAGCCAAGTTTAATGGATTTATGACTTGGGGCCATAAAGATGAGGGTTTAAATCTTGGTTCACTGTTTTATAGCTATATGACCACTCTAGGTGTCAGTTTCCTTACTTATAAAGTGGGGTTTACAATGCTTTCCTCACAGATAAAGGATTAAATCTGATATGCTAACATGGTGTCTACCATATAGTGTACATTAAACATGAGCCCCTTTTCCTGTCTTCGCTGGGTGTGGCGCACTTCTAGTTTTCTAGGATTTACTAGAAAAGTTCATACCTTCTAGGAATACACGGCCTCTGATCATATTCCCTTCAAACGTTCATTTTACCAAACTAAAAGCTCTTAATTCTTTTGTAATTCCTATGTTCTTATTTCTCATCTCAACCTTCTCTGAATTTTTTAGAATTCAGTTTATTTTAGCAGGCATTAATTGAGGTGCTATGAGGTGAGGGGCATTACAATAGGTCCTGACTTTACAAATGTAAACAGGATCCCTGTCCTCCTGAAGCTTATAGTCTAGTGTCCCGAGTAGTAAACAGACAAAAAATAGCAATTTGACCTGATAAATTCTGTGATATTGGCAAGCCGGTGCCGCCATGTGAGCACATAAGCGAAGTATCTAACTCAATTAGGGAGGATGGGAGATTAGGGGAGCTTCTTATTCTTGTAGGCTTTTCTCTAGAGTTGGCAAACAGATCTGTGTCTGTGATCCAGGTTTGGATTGACCAAGATGGACTTAACATTCTTCACAGCTTGACTAAACTTTAGACAGGTTTCTTCCCAACTATAGGCCCCTGACCTCCCCTTACTTAGAGCATCTACTTTAGAAAACTTGCAATTGTAAATTCTTTCTCCGCCCGTTTAATATGTCAATCTTCTTCCAGCCTCTTGCTAGTTTTACAACCAAGGAATGTCTTTCTCAAGGACCTGGGAGCCATCTTTTTGAAATGTAATCATCAAGAAAGATAGCACCCCCATTCTCCATGGGAGGGTAAGTACCAATTCACAAACAGAGATGGTCTAATCGCACTGACCAATCTCCCCGCAGTGTCCACCAGTACTATTCCACTAGCTCACCCCAGAGCTGAAAACTCTCCCACCTTTCATTTCTGCAGAGTTGAGTCCAATCTCTCTCCTCTATTGCAATAGTCTTGAATAAACCTTCCCTTGCCTATTTATTTTTGTCCTTTGACAGGATGCATCTAAGTATAGTACAAGGGGGAAAAACTGATTTTTGCCCAATAGTCTACTCATTCATGCCTAGTACTTGGTCAACCTTTATAACTGCTGATTAAAACAAGACCATCATGTCAATGTCTAGAAGGAAATGTTTTCAATGGCTCTAAACTCTTTCGCCAGCAATAAATGAGACTTCAGAGTTCCCCATCTTCTAACTGTAGTTAGAAATATTTTTCCAAAAATATATTTCTTTATAGTTATGCACAAAATGTGCCTTTGCTTCAAAGAGACTATGAGTAACCTAAAGTATTCACTCTTCCCAGTAGCTTTATACTCATTCTTTTGGCATTTCAATGATTTCAAGGGTTCAGAATCATGAGCAAACTTGGGAGCAATTCAACATGTTCATCATCCATAAATTACTCAACAAAGACTCTCTCTGCTGTACTCTCCATGAAGCTCACTATAGGATCAACCTAGGCATCAGCGTCATGGGTGGTCTAGACTGAGAGAGGATTTCAGATAATTGATGGTTTTAGCCAAAATTTTGAACTCTAAAAACAGATGGAAATTTCTAAATCAATCATAATATATTATAAATTATCTTGAAGAAAGATTGCATAATAAAATTTTCTAAAGATTGCTATATAAATTAAGCTTAAATTCAAATTTAATTCTAAGGTAAATAAAAATATTTACTCCATTTTGATACCTTTTTTTAATTATAAAATTTATAAAACCAGAATTTTCCTTCTAATGTGCACATTTGTGGTACTGGCTTTTTCTCTTTCCAAAAAAAGTTTTACTAACTTAAGTACGTATCATACAACATATGGCACCTTAGAATTAAAGAAATATGGGAGAATGATTTTGACTGCCTCCTCATGCTACATGGAAATTCATTACTTCAGATTTTCTGGAACAGTTTTTTAAAAGATGCCAGTCATCTAACTCACACAAACACCCATATACATCCATCTTTCTTGTTGGGGAATAGACTTATATTGGTGTAAACAAGTGGTAATCAAAGTTAGTGTGTTAATTTTATGTTTTATGTAGTTATAATTTAAGATATAGTAGAAATGTAGTTTTAATATAAAAATATATACCTTTTTCAAATATACTAGAGACTCATATAACCATCTCACAGTGCATATACTTGTCCATAATATGAGGTTTAGAATATAATTTACTACTTCAATGAGTTGAGTATGAGATTTTATAATTATATCTTTGCTTTTATCATATATTGTGAATGCAGAGTCTTTGTTCAGAGACATACCCCTTGCATTACAATATAATGATTGTAAAATGCAATATTCTCTTAATATACAATTTAACATGAAAGTAGGGCAGATTTTCAGCAAAAGAAGGGACTTGCATATATTTGGCTTTTATGGGCAGGCCTGTTTCTCCCTGGTAATTATCTCGTCTTTACATACACATTATAGCTCAGTGCTCTTAAGGAAATCCAGCTTTCTTTGCTCTTTAAGCTTCTCTTCCCACAAATACTTGGCAAGCACATAGCTATTAGCTCGATATGAAGTGGCTGTATGTATCAAAATTTCTTCACAAGCCCATTAACCAAGGTACCAAGTAATTTGCCCAGAGTCCAAAATAAATCAGTTGAAGAGCTGTGTGCAAAAAATCCTGTAACACACTAGATTCCAATGAGCTTCAGTTTTTATTAATTTTATACCATTTAGCAAGCTCAGATTATGTCATTATGGTGAGTTTCTTTAATTGACAAATGCTTAAGAGCACACTTTAAATGCAGTTACAATATGAGACCATGATAGGAAATGCAGTAGGAATATAGGCAACGAAAAAAATAAAACATCACTCACATATGTCTGATTGTTTTCTGCTGAAGAGAGACTCTCAAATCCATAATAAGGTTATTAATATATGACATGTTTCTGATAGTAAGTTCTTATCTTTTGAGAAAGAGCATTAAACATTATATCTGTGCAGTTTAATTCTTCTTAACTTGAGATATCCTTAAGAAATAATACGTTTTTACTATAATAGTTTGAGAAAATTCAGCTATTTCATAGCTATTTATCTCAATATTCATGAGATAATTATGAAGGTATTTTATTAATAATTTTATGAGGACATTTTAATAACAATTTAGTCTTAGAATTTTAGAAAAGAAATAGACCAATAAAGGTACTTCTCCTGGTTCAAATTGTACTAATGAAAACTGAAGTAAATTGGACAAAATATGTTGCTGTTTAGTAAGTTAAACTAAATTTAGATGACCCCCATTATTTCATCACATTTTATATTCATTCAGATTAATCTGAAACACTTCATCAGGAGGTTTACAAATACTTGAAGGTGGAGAATTTTTACTGTCTGGCTGATTTTTAAAAGAGTGACTAGGGCAAGCTTATATAAATCAAATTATTGCAAACAGCATCCTAGCTAGTCCACCTCAGTCACTTTCCTAAATTTCAAGGTGATTAATTACTCAACTTATCTTACAACTTTAAATTTAGAAAGCCTCAAATTAGCGATGAGTTTTCATATGACTCAAAGCAGTAGGGGTTTTATAGAATTATTTTGTTAGATTAATTTTTCCTCAATGGAAACATAGATGATTAAGATATTAATCTATTTTTTTACATATCTATATTTTTCAATGAAAAAAGTCTCCCTTATGGCTATTTGTGTGCAAAATTTAACAAATATTGGTTCTACTCTTTTTTTTCTAATTCAAAACTTTAGTATGAGTGATTATTAGTTGTATGACTAACTAGAGAGTAAGCTTCACAAACTTTTTTTTTTTTTTTGGTGAGGAAGATCGGCCCTGAGCTAACATCTGCCAATCCTCCTCTTTTTTTGCTGAGGAAGACTGGCCCTGGCCTAACATCAATGCCCATCTTCCTCTACTTTATATGGGATGCTGCCACAGCATGGCTTGACAAGCGGTGCGTTGGTGCGCGCCCGGGATCCGAACCGGCGAACCCCAGGCCACCGCAGCAGAGTGCGCGCACTTAACCGCTTGCGTCACTAGCCTGGCCCAACATTTTTTGACCCATGAGTACAGTCTTTTATATGAAGCAGTAGCCCAGTAAGTAAGTGTTGAATGAATGAATGGACAGATCCCATTCGGACGCTATCATAATGACTGAATTCTCTCTTAAGAAGCTGAGGTTTAATTTTGTGGCCACGTGTTTAAAAATGGAAATAGAAGTCAATACTCCCATTTGATTTATAAAATGACCTCTGTCCTCAGTAGGTGGTTAAAAAGGTTCGTTTTACCAGTGGCTTCAGAAAATCTACTAAATGGGTTAGAAGAGCCAAGATATTTATGATGTATAGTTCATTGGTTGGAGAACTGAGTGAACAGTTAATCAGGTGCCAGTTTCAATGATGAGACTGAACTGCACGGGTTTCAAACTCGGCCCCAGACCTTGTTAATTTTGGCTCAATTCATAATGCTCCCTGATGCTACAACACAGCCCCTTATTTTGAGGTAATAGGTCATTTGACTGTGTGTGTGGTTTTTTTTTTTTTTTTTAATGTTACATAGAAAGCTAGAGTCAAAAGTCTGTATGTGGTATGCGTAATATGATACTTTGGATATATTGCTATTTATAATAAACCCAGATTTACATAAATTTACCTCAAACTGGAAAAAAATGCTACGCAGAATTTTCCCATTAAATGTAATTACTGACAATCTCTTCCTCCTTAATCACATGACCTTAAATCTAGGCTGCTTGTTTGTACAAGAGACCAAAGTTGTTGCCACTGGAGCATGCTATCAAAAAGGCAGATTTTCCAAGCGAAGTCAAGAAACCACTCAAGGTTTTGACATGATCATACAATTAGCAGTTTTAGTGCATTAGTTGCTATATTAGATAAAGCTCTGGATTGCCTTCGCTATTCAGGAAATCTTCATTGTGTCAAGAGAACCACTGCATGACCAGTGGGCTGGGCCAGCTTTTGCAAACTGTAGCAAACCTGGGTTTATACAATCATTTAAGAGGCATTCTTGATCTAAACTGGAACAGAATGGGATTAAATACATAAATTCTTGCAGGATTTTGGACAATGACACGATTTGTCACTTTGGATGGCAATTCAGCTTAACAAATGAGGCAATGAGAGGGATAGAATATGCCCTCTCCAAGGAAGAAGTTACAGTGATTTCTATTGATGCTATCAGTATTTCCACAGCCTCTGTTTCCAAGAGGTTATATATAGTATCACAGAAGAACATTGAAAATACATAACTGAGTCATTATAAAGAATCAGAAAAAGATATCAAATCTCTCTCGACAAGAACTGAGCTCTTTTATTGAATATAACCATTATTATCATTATAGAATTATCATGAATTGTTATTAATATTTTCCTATTAAATAAATAATTATTATATGCAGGGAAGACAGATTATGATCATATCAGCATTACGTCACTAAAAGCTAATCAGTAGACAAAATGTGCTAAGCCTACACTAGGGATTCTTAATTCTGATCTTAAGGTTATGTCAATTTATCTCAATTTTTCAGCAAAATTTTTTATCAAACTTACTGTATCTTACCCCTCACTATATCAGAACTATTTCAAAGTGGATCTTGTTAGTCATCTCCACAAAAAAAAGTCAAGCCATGCTTTTTCTATGAAATCTTTGGAGGTTGCTATGACAATGGTATTTCTAGCTTAGCCCACAATTCAAAATTCTTCAGCTCTTACCCAAAGTAACATAGTTCAACTTGCTAGGTGTCATCTTCTAAGATCCAAAAGGTATTCCTAAAGTTTTCTCCAGCGATTGGGATTGGAAAAACAATAGCATTATTAAATGCTGAACTTTAAAAACATCGTTTCTGTTTTGAGCACCCTAATATAGCTATCTTCATTTTTCACAATCCCTTTTTGTTAACAAGGATGCATATTTTTACATGGTTGCAATTATAGCAAACATACAGTTTTGCTTTATTCCTCCACTATTTCCAACAGCAAAAGCATTTTCCATATATTACAGTTTTGGGGATTATTTTAATATTAAAGAATATCTGACATTTAGTGGATATAATCCATATTTCTTTTAATCAGGTCCCTATTACTAGCTATTTAATTTGTGTTCATTGTTTTCCTCATTACAGATAAATTCACAAGTAACATCATGATGAATATAATTTTTTCTTCTAAGCAATTGTTTCTTTAGAACAATTTAATAAGAGTGAGACAGGGGTTATGGTTTGTTTGGCTTGTTTTTATAGTCTTTATAAAAGTGTAAATCTGAATGTGTTTAGGTGAGGCATGTACAGTGGCCTGTATTCTCCATTGCCTTCCCCCAGGCCACACCACACATTTACATTACTTGCCTGACCCCTGAAGGTGTACGAATTTTTGACTCCTGGATTACTGGGCCAAAGGTTTAAGTATTTTTATGACTTTCAACAGCTATTATCATTTAACTCCTCAAAACCAGTTATACCTGTATTTCAATGTCAACAAATTTCATTCAAGTGCTTTCTATATGCTAGGTTCTGTACAGGCATTGGAGAAACAATGATGAAATAAGACAATGAACGGGAAGTTACAATGCAGTGTGATATAATAGAACTTGGAATAGGGTGTTAGGGGAACCCATGAGAAGGGCAGAAATTAGCTTTCCCCAAATAGGGTTGTTACATGGGGGAGGGGTGGCAGGCAGGCGGAGTATGGAGGAAGGAGAGAATTTCAGGCAAAGAGAGGAACATATGCAATGGCCTAGAAAATATAAAGCAAAGCACATGTTAAGTATTATGAGAACACGGAAGGTTGAAAGTGTTGAAAGACATGATATATATATACATTTATAACAACATAGCCATCATTAGATGTCATTTAATAATAATTTTTTGTCTAATTTATTACTATATAAGCATATTATAGAGAAGTGGCTTTAATATGCATTGCATCTGAGAAAATCAAATTCCTGGCATAATCAATAGAATGAAGAGTGGCACAGAGATTACTTGAGAGAAGAGAGGCTTGTGGGGTCTGATGGCAGCACGGGCCTATGTGTAGGAGATGAGGAGGCTGGAACAGCCGAAGTTCCTGGAGCGCCAGGCTAAGGAGTTTACTTTGGATTTATTCAATTGTCAATGAAATTACATAGAAATTTTAGAGGAAACAAAATCATAATGAAAGGAAACATTAACTCCCTTAATTAAAGCAAAATTCAGAATGTCCTGGTTTTAGCACTGGAAAACAATCTCCAGAAAACAAATCTCCAGGTAATTGAAGGAGGAAAACCACATCCACTTATGGCTGCTCTCATTTTGAGTATCACTGCCATAACCATCCCAGCCTCTAGGCCTCCATTTAAACACTTTTGTCTAGGTATGGAAAAAACAAAAACATCTTGTTTTGTTTCACTTTAGTACAAATGATATTAGAAGAAATATCAAAAGAATTTATGAAATGATAAGAGAGAATAATTGGGAAACAGAGTGTGAGAAATACATAAACAGTCTGGTTTCCAAAGAACTAGTTTATTCTTTATAGAACATTGTTTTCCTGGAGTGCGAGGAACTCTACGTTGAACTCCAAGTATCTGTTAATCCTGTGAAATAATATGCACTCGTATAGTCTATGTACGAAGGAACATGTGATGGAAGAGGACCTCTACCAATAGATAGAAAAGAAATTCTTGCAATTGTTTGTTATGCAAGCCAAAAGCAGATGGGGCAATTTGGCGGAAAGAATACCATAAGGGATATAAACAATTTGGTCCAAGTACACAGCTCTCTAGGTTCCTTATTCAAGAGCGAATTTTAGAATGTCTGGAATCAGAGTTCTTTCCCCAGTGTTCAAGACACTCAGGGATTCTGAGAATCTCTTTGAAATCACACTGAAAATTTTGTGCACATGCACGTGTGTAAGTACATTTTCTGAGAAGTCATTAAAAGATTCATAAGCCTTCTACGGCACTTCCTCATTCCACTTCTATGCTGGGTCTCCCATTGTTGAAGGCGGAAGTTCCAGCCTCTGAGACCTTGGGCAGAAGTCAGCAGGTGACAGCCCCTCTCCTCTGACACTGCGTCTTTGAGGTGTCCTTAGGCAGAGAAGCAGCTGTCTAGTTATGAACACTATTCCTCACAATTGTTATTACCGTATTTCAGAAGATTAACAGATGGGGAAGAGATGGGAAGTGAATAGACAAGAGACTACTATAAGGGCCGAAATGAAAAGTAACAGAATCTAAATTATGATGGTATGAGTGGGAATACAAAAGGGAGGGTAGCAGGAGAGACATCTTGCTATTTTACTGAGTTGTCATTCAGTGTTTGGAAAACAATTTTTTTTAATTGTCACTAATTGGGAAAAAAATGAAACCAAAGAGTCGATCAGTACCTGGCATATAATAGAAATATAATAAAATTTGGAAAAAAGTAGACTACTGGGGCCAGCCCAGTGGCATAGTGGTTAAGTTTGTGCCCTACACTTCGGCAGCCTGGGGTTTGTAGGTTCGGATCCCAGGCATGGACCTACACACCACTCATCAAGCCATGCTGTGGCAGCGTCCCACATATAAAATAGAGGAAGACTGGCACAGATGTTAGCTCGGGGCCAATCTTCCACACCAAAAAAAAAAAAAAAGCCAAAAAAACAACAAAAAGAAAAAGAAAAGTAGACTACTATAGTGAAACTACAAATTTTAGTATTAACCACAGATAAATTTGCAGAATAGACAGTAGGACTTTCATATTACTAATGCTTACAATACTTTAATGTTTGGTCATCTCATGCAAGTTCATTAGACCCTTGATTATTGTGGCAATGGAGTTCTGGAAGTTTGAATTTTGAGACGTGGATGAGCAATAAAGTCATGGCATAAATGAAGAAACTATAAAAATGATAAGAAGCTTGGTGAGCTGTAGTTGATCTCGTTCAGGAAGGAATAAGTGGGCACTGGTTCTGGGGGATGCAGGAGTGGCTTGAACAGAGACACGGCCAGCACTACTTCCCAACATTAAGTTCAAATTAGGGGAGTACAGACATGGTAGAATAATAATGAGAAAGGGGCATAAATGTAAGGAGCAGACTGGCTCTTCTTCCACTAGAGAAAGAGAGAGCTAAATTTCCATTGGAGATGGTAAGGGAATCATTTGGAAAAAAATCCAGATTTCACTTGAACTGAAGAGGTCAGAAAATATTAAGGATAAAGAAAGCTTAGTTTATGCATTAGGAACATAGAAGTCAGAGTTAGTAAAAACCAGTGTTAAAACATGGCTTTGCCACTCATTATCATTTGAATAATTCTGTACTAATCAGAAAAAAATAGGAACTATAGTTCACATTAAGTCAATGTTGAGGAAGTGATATATTTATTTGAAATATGATTCAGCTGGTATTTTGCAATGCTTTAAAAAAATTTCACGTTAAAATATATATATATTTATACATTTTAGCATAGAAAATTACAAAACTATGTACACGTTCCAAAGAAAATAGTATTATCCCTTTTCATAAAGTTCTGAAATTAAAGAAAAAAATTAAGAAAATACAAACTATTCACTGAAGTTTCTGAAATAATCAGAAAGTTTGGATCAAAGAGAGATTATGGTTAACAAGGATGTGTTATTGTTTAATTTGATGGTTTAATTCAATTAAGAAATAGAAAAGTTCAATGGGAAATTTTTTATGTTAAACTTTCCCCTCTGGTTGTAAATAAATGAGCCAATGTCTGCCCTGCGTTTCCCATGCATAGGAGTTAACTTCTTCCAAGAGGGTTTAACGTCATGGTTAAGAGCCTGGCGTCTGGGGTCAAACCCTTTGTGCCTGAATCCTAGACCTGCCACTTGCTAACTGTGCAACTTTTGAGAAATTACTTACCTTCTCTAAATCTCGATATTTGTAAAGTGTGGATAATACTTGTGAGGGTTAAATGCCACTGATAAACAGTAATTGGTATACATTTAAGTGCTTGATAAATAGTGACTAAGAATATTATTTGTCTATCAGGAGGAATTTGAAGAGTAGATAGAAATAGTAGATGGATTCACAGGGGAAGTGCAGGGATGTTGAAGTTGGGCTGAATGGGGTTAGAATGAACAGTTTCAAGGAAGATAACAACTGAAAGGGGTCCTCCTTCCCCTTCAGCTGCCAGAAAAAGAGGTGTGGTTAACAGGAAAGAGAGGACAGGTTGAAAACTGGTGACTTCTAGTGCTTTATCTCTTTGCTTATAATTTAATATAATTTTAACTCTTTTAGGAAGGACACAGTCTCTCCAGGTTGCCACAGGCCCCTTGCTTCTCTTTTGCCTTTGACCTGGCCCGATTTGCTTGGCCCTGTGGGCATCTGAGTAGGGGAAGCATGTTTGAAGTGTTTTACACATACAAACAGAAGCTAAATACTACCATCCAAAAGAGACGTGGACGTGTATTTGTGAATGTTTGTGGGTCTATTTGTACAATGTCTCTCTGGAGAAGTCAGCAAGAGCTTCGAAGATGGAGTTCCCATCCTCTCCGACACTTGTTTGCTGCAGGCCCGGCAGCAGGGGTAGCAGAGAAACCTCAGAGTGAAGACCTACCAAGACCCGCAGGGACCTCCAGTACTGTTTCCCACTCTCCTCCTAGCGTCAGAGCTCTCATAGACGTGATTTATGCCCCTTCATCACCTTATGCATTCCATGCACGCCTCTCCCACAATCAGGCTTCTGTTCCGCATTTTTTTATTTCATTTCTTCTGTGATGTTGTAATTGCAAAAATGAAGTGAACTTGCCTCAATCCTCTTTCTTCTAGACCCCAGTGAACTATGAAACTGGTAAATATTGTTTTCTCTTTCTTTCTCTTATCTAGCAATCTCTTTCTCCTATCTACCTTTAGGGTGTGAAATCCTACAATGTGTAAGACAAAATTGTTCCTTCATAATATATGGAACTGTGTATATATAAACCTTCACATTCACTATATATGTATATTTATTATATTCATTTATTAGTAATTATATATTTATTATATCCATTTATTATTCATTATATATTTATTATATTCATTTATATATATAAAATGAATGTGAATATTAATTAATTTTACCCCTTTATTTATTTTATTTTATTTTTTTGTGAGGAAGATCAGCCCTGAGCTAACATCCATGCCAATCCTCCTCATTTTGCCGAGGAAGACAGGCCCTGGGCTACCATCCGTGCCCATCTTCCTCCACTTTATATGGGACACCTCCACAGCATGGCCTGACAAGGGGTGCTTCTGTGCGCACCCGGGATCCGAACCGGGATCCGAACCCGGGCTGCCAGCAGCGGAGTGCGCGCACTTAACTCCTATGCCACCCCTTTAAATTTAAACCCTCCAGGTAATAAATATTTTTTGTCTTTGTGAGCTACATAAGTCTCTACCACACACTCTGCTTTCTTTTTCTTTTTCTTTTCCTACAACCTTTAAAAAATATAATAACCATTCTTAGCTCAAGAATGGATTTGGCCTGTAGGCCATAGTTTGCTTATTGCTGCTTTAAAATAAAAAAACTCTGAGTTGGGGAAAAACACAACAAAACTCAGTAATCAGTTATTGATGTTGTATATTGTACATTTTAATGCAAGAGAGAGACAACAAGCACGATGGTGAGAATATACTTATCAGTTCCCAAGAAATCCAAGGAATGAAGGTAAATTGAGTCTGATCGTTTTTGAATAAACCAGGCAAGTTCTTATCTCCTGGTTCACGCCTCTAAGTCTCCCTTTTCTTGTCTATACAATTAGTCATTTCTGGACAATGATTCCTTCCTTACATTGAGATTTAGTTCTCATTTTCCCCTTAGATTTGGTCATCTGACAAAGGAATTACCATACAGTCACACACCGTGTAACAACATTTCAGTCAACGACGGACCGCATACACAACAGCGGTCCTGTAACATTAGTACCATATAGCCCAGGAGTGTCGTAGGCTCTACCATCTAGGTTTGTGTAGGCACCCTCTATGATGTTCGCACAAGAACGAAATCGCCTGACAGATTTCTCAGAACATATGCTGTCATTAAGCAATGCATGACTATACTCATTTCTCAGTCTCTTATCATGTGATGCTTTCTTCGTTGATACAGCAAAAATGTTACCTTTGAGAAAATTGTTTTTCTTGCCTGTTAATTTGATCTCATCAACCTTGTCCTCCACATTTTCTATGCTGCATTTAATCACCTTAAATTACTCACAGTTGATTTCCAGGCCTACCAATATACCACCTCTGCCATTCAATACTCACTTTATTTCTCTGCACTTTTTTGGTCTATCATTTTTGCTTTAGATTTCTCATATTTCAAAGTCCTCTTGTAATGTCACGTGCAATTGACTCACAGATATCAGAGAAACAGACATAACTCCTTTCTGCCAAGGCAAACATTCTGACTCACAATGCCCAGTTGTTTTTTTCCCAGTTGTGAGCAGGATCTCTCTGCTGGGATGGTTCATTATCATCTTGGAACATGCAGACTAAGCGACCATACTACCTTAACATCTCCAAATTCTGCCTGTCTCCCAGGCCATAAACTTTAAAACAGGTTTTGAGTCTTAAGCACCTCCTATGGTCTGAATGTTTATGTCCTCCCAAATTCATATGTTGAAATGCTAATGTCCAACGTGGTGGTATTAGTAGGTGGGGCCTTGAGAAGACGCTTAAGTAATGAGGGTAGAGCTGTCACCAATAGGATTAAGCCCTTATAAAAGAGGCTTCAGAGAGATCCCTTGCCCCTTCTACAGTATGGACACAAGAAGAAGGCACCAGTTTATGAATCTCAAAGAGGGCTCTCAACAGAAGATAATCATGCTGGCACCTTGATCCTGGACTTCCTAGACTCCAGAACTCTGAGCAATAAATTTCTGTTGTTTATGGGGCCGGCCTGGTGGCGCAAGCGGTTAAGTGTGCACACTCCGCTGCGGCGACCCGGGGTTCGCCGGTTCAGATCCCGGGCACGCACCAATGCACCGCTTGTCCAGCCATGCTGTGGCGGCGTCCCATATAAAGTGGAAGAAGTTGGGCAATGATGTTAGCCCAGGGCCAGTCTTCCTCAGCAAGAAAGAGGAGGATTGGCAGATGTTAGCTCAGGGCCAATCTTCCTCACAAAAAAAAATAAATTCTGTTGTTTATAAGCTACTCGGTTGGTAGTATTTTGATGTAGCAGCAAAATTGGACTAAGCATCTTTCTCACCAGGGAAATACTTTCTAGACAAACACCTAGTAAAATTAATGTATTACCTCGGCACATACCAAGATGCCAGATGAGGTCAAGTCCAGAGACAGGATTTCTGAAGAGTTTTATCATGATCGACTACTACACATTTTCATTAGTATTAGGAGATTCATATGGCAGTGTTTTTTTTCATGGCAGTGTGGACACCAGCATTGCTGTTACTTACTATCTCTAGATGAGCTTGAATGCCTCTCTCCCGTTTCTTGTTTGAAAATTATTCTAGCTGGTTTTGAGAGTTTCGTTTGGTTGATCTTCAAACTGGTTATTGTTATAAGTATCGGTACTCTTGAATTTCAGGAACACTCTTCATTACTCTCATATCCCCCAGGGAAATTTTAGAAGTGCAGAGCAATGATGAGTAGCTTATCATTATGAGAAAAAAATAAAGTGGATTGTTGTTCATTTGTTCAACATTTCTGAGTAGTTGTTATGTGCCAAGCGTTCGGGCATTGTACTTTTGATGCCAGAAATAGTGAATAGTCCCTGCCTTCAAGTGGTCCATAGTAAAGCTGGGGTGACTTTCAAATAGACAGAATAGTATAAAAAGTGTGTTAAGTGCCAAGATAAGGTGCTAGGGTAGGAAGGGTGACACGAAGGAAGAACAAGTTTATCATGAAATACTTTCAGAGAACAGGACACCTGATTCTTGCTTCAAAGAAAACATAAGAGTGTGAAAGACAACAAAAAAGTTCCAGAAATGAACATTCTAGGCAGAGGCAATAGCATGATTTAAAGCAGAGACATAATGAGCAATGGTGGTTCTAAAGAACTTCCAGGAGTTAAGTACGAATGGAATAGAAGAAGGATTTCAGCAAGTAAACAAAAGAGGCCAAAATCTGCAGTGGGTAATCTACTGTAAAGATATATCACCTTTCTTTCTTTCATTCTGGAAATATTTACCGAGTGGCTCTTATGTGCCAATGATTGTTGTAGGTTCTGCAATGAAAAAACAGCAAATAAAAAACCAAGACCCTATCCTCACAGAATTTGCATTCTAGCTGGGGAGGAGACAGAAAATAAACCAATACAAAAATATATTGTTTATGAGATGGAAACAAATGTATGGAGAAAAATATACCATGGATGGGATAGAATATGTGTGTTAACGTGTGCAAGGGTAAATGTGTCCAGCTGCATGTGCCTGTACAAAAGTTACTTTTTTTTTTAAATCAATCAATACTTTTATTTTTTTGTGCAGGGAAAGATTTGCCCTGAGCTAACATCTGTTGCCAATCTTCCTCCTTTTTTTTTCTCCCCAAAGCCCCAGTGCATGGTTGTATATCCTGTTGTAAGTCCTTCTAGTTCTTCTTGTGAGCCTCCACCAGCGCATCGCTAGTGACAGACGGGTGTGGTTCTGCGACCTGGAAAGGAACCCAGGCCTTGGAAGTGGTGAGAGCGCCCAGCTTTAACCACTAGGCCATGGGGGCTGGCTCACAAAAGTTATTTTTTATAGGATTATCAAGGCCTCAGTGATGAGGTGACATTTGACCAGAGACTTGAAGGAAGTCTTATCCTATTATCATACCTTCTATTATAATATTCTATTTGTATTACTATGGATTACTTTTCTAGAACATTTCCAGCAGATGAAATTGTAAATGCAAGGGCTTTGGGATGAGAGAATGCTGAGTGTGTTGAAAACACAGCAAGGAGGCTGATGTTCCTGGTGTGGAAAGAGTGAGAAGAGTAGTGGATAAAGGAGCGAGCTGGGGGTGGGAGTGGGGGGAGTGCATAGGGAGAATAGAGGGGTGCAGATCAGATAAGGCTTTCTAGAGAGTCTAAGTACCTGTTCCCTTAGGCTCCTCATCTCTTAGACAGAGCCAAGACTCCCAGGCAGCAGAGAACAGGTATTTGGTATTTTTTCCTAAATAGTTAAGGTTAAAAGCCTAAAATCTTCATGCAGAGAGATTTTGCTAACTTTTTATAGTTCTTCTTTACTACATCAGAGTAACAGATGGATAAATCCAAAGAATTTTCCATGTAGAGAAAGCACCATCAGGATTTGTGTTTTTTGTTTTGTCTTGTTTTTTAATAACAGAGAAGAGAAATTACCATTACTATTTTGAATCTGAAAAAAACCGGAGCAAAGAGAGGTTAAATGGTTCAGTCATTAACTGTAAACCTGGGCTTAAAAGTGGGAAGATTAGGAGTGTTCTACCTGCTGCCCTGGGCCAATCACTTCCTCAGAGGAGGGCCATTTCCTTTCAGTAGGCTCTCCAGGGCAGCTGTGATTATCTTCCCAATAGTTTGGGTAGTTCCTGAGCAAAATCAGAGGCTGGCTTCAGCTTTCTATAGCTATCTCATTCCACCTCCCAAATTCTTTTATTTGAGCAGTGGTTCATCAAACGTGTGCGAGCAGCAAAAGTATTTCCTAGGAACTTGTTAGAAATGGAAATTCCCAGGTGGGGCCCGGGAAATCATTGGTTTGACAAGCCTTCTGATTCACACTAAGGCTTGAGACCCATTGCTCTCCTTCTGGTCTGGAAGGGAAAGAGGGAGTGAGAATGCCCAGGAAGTTATGCTGGAAAGTAAATTTGAATAGCTTTTTATATTGGGTTTTTACTGTGGTAATTTACAAATGATTGGAAACAACCACAAATTGAAACACATAGTTACTTTAAGGTCTCTTTAGCAGAAATCAATCTTGTATCATGGCAGTTCTCCTATACTCCAGTGTATTACTTGATAGGTCATTTCCTCACAGGGATGACTAACAGCAATTCAACAGAAAATGCTCTTTATATTTAAACAGGACTTTCCGTTCTAAGATGTCAAAATACTTGACAGGTAGTGAAAATTCCCCTCACTAATTTTCTCAACCTCATGGCAGTAAATAGCCCTCATCTACCATCATTGCTGTTAACTGGTGATTTCTTGGCAGGGAAAGTTGAAGTGCCTTGCTTATCTCTGTAGAAAGTCATTGACTGAAGGAAAAAACATCACTCATTTTCGTTCCCATAGGGCTGTACTTGATGAATTAGTCACTGACTTCTGTTATTACATCTCAAGGATATATAACGATGCTCATCAAGGGAAAATCCCAAAGAATGTTCTTGCGTTTTCTTTGATTAAATCTGATTTTTGAAAATCATCTGGCCCAGTCTACACTTAATTATGGTATGAATGCTACTTAACTCCCTGTTACTTCTGGTTGCACAGGATTGATGCCACTTTGTCACCGACTAATTGCCCCGAGGAACCCAAGGATGGGTTCAGAAGCATTTAACTGTTTAAGAGATACAGTCACCAACCACCCTGAACCAGACCAAGCCTCACCACAACAGAAATGCCTATGACCTTTGCCTCATTGTTAATGCTAAAATCTCCTCTCTGGGAGGAGCTTAGGCCTCATTACCGTAACCTGCAGTGTATGTGGCAGCATGTTTTCCAACTGAGCCTGCGCAAGACAATGCCCACCTCTCCCTTTTGAATATTCATTCCCCATCAGAAATAAAGGTCCCTGCTTCCCTTTGTTCAGCGATGCCATGACTTTGGAAATGATTCCGCATGGCCTCTATTTGCTGTAAATATACCCTACTTTGTGTGACAACTACTTCTGGTGGAGAGTCTGAATTAACTCACCAGGAGGCGAACCCACTTTGGCTTTGGTAACAACTTGAAGAGTAAGAAGCAAAGTCTGACTACACTGGGAACCCTTGAGAGTCAAGTCTGTGCCTTAGTCATCTTTGACTTCCCCAGTGACCAGAGTGGTATCTAGAACAGTGCTTGTGATCAGTAATTATTTCTTGAATGTATGGTGCACAAATGAGTCTAGATACTTTTAGAGTTGGAGGCAACCTGTCACAGATTAGAAGGAGAAAAACTAGTTAAAAAAGCTACTAAATTCTCAAAACCCAGTGCTGGACTGGATGCTAATATCAACTTGACCATGTCCTCTGTCATTGAAGCTGATGTTGTAATACCAACATCTACCGTTCAATCAAAAAAAGAGTTTCAGAATTCAAATTTGGATATGTTTTCGAGCTGGGGATTCCTCTCACCTACCTCTTCTTATGGTAAAACTTGGAACTATAGAGTCAACAGATAATATGTTAGTTTTTCACCTAAAATTGGAAAGTTTTAATCCAATTTTGGAAGCATGAAGTAAAACCGATAGGTAAATATTAGAATCTTCATCAATGAAAAAAAACCTAATTTCCAAAATGCTGAAGGTTAGTTCTTTGAATAATAAAATAACCCCATGGCATAAGTCAGAGCACCCTATCTTTATTAAATAAGGGACTATAAAGTTGTATAATTACTGTCAATGATTTTTTTGACTGGGTTTAAAAAAAAATTGCTTGTTTGAAATAAAACAAAGTTCAATGGAAGTGACTATACATCATTAACCTTATAAAACTCCTTGTGTTAGATTTTTTCTATCCCCAAAATGCTAGCCATGCATATTAAACTGGAATTATTATTATTTTTTTTGCTTATGATTTCTGGACACCTTTCCTATTTGAATTTAATGTTAAGTATCCTTTCTTAACAATCTCGTTGAGTGTGAATCGTAACCACTCTGTTTAACACTCTATCGCCAGTACCTAGAACTGTGCCTGGTACATAATAAACACAATAAAATTCCTAAATTTTCTTGATTAAAATCCATACCTGTCCTAGCTTCAAGCATGTGAAGACAGAAATAGGTTCCAAATGCATAAGAACACATGAATAATCCAGAGTACAGTAAATATACAAATTATCCGTTGATTAAGATAGAGAATACATCTGAGATTTAGAATTACTTCCTGATAACTCGGAGTCCAGAGCTGTGGTAAAGGCTTATTTGGGGCATGTTACCATTTTCTGAGTACATACTGAAGGAAGAAGTTGATGAGAGCATGAAAGATTTTCTGGGTTTCAAACAGAGCTTGACTCATCTGCATAGAAACAGCCAGTAAAACACAGAAGAAATCATTATTCTGCTAGATTAAGCCCACCCTAGTGCATGCAATGGAAGAGAGAGAAGAGATTCAGGTCTAGGTTTTGAGCATCTTTGCTCCATTTACCTGCTCTCATAGGACCAGGCAATGGACAAAAAAGAATGTGGGAACCATTGCTGTGTACATTTAAACAAACACGCAGTGACCCTATGTAATAGTAAAACGTGGCTCAGGGAATGTTCAATTAAATCTGACCAATCAGAATAATTCCTCCTTTCTTGGTGGAGAAGCTCTGATAGAAATGGACAGAGCTGGGCGTGGCCCTTCTGCTACAGGCTATAAACATCCTTCAATTTTCCTATGATTTAAGCCTAACTAATTTATAGACTTTTAAAAAAGAGTAAGTACTGAAATTAAATAAGCTGAGATTGTTGAAGGTGAAAAAAATCTTATAATAATTTTAAGAAAAGGTAGAATCATTGCTGTAAAAATTACCAGAACTGTTTTTGTTCCAAATAAGAGTCTGCTATAGCATTTCAATTATGATTACAATTAAAGAGAAATTCACTTGCTGTCTCCATCTTTCTCCAACAAAGACTTCACTTGAGAAAATTTAAAATTATTTATTCTACTGGAATCTCTATAAGTCCTTAAACTGAACTTCATTATAACTTACAGCAGTTATCAACAAGCTGGCAAAATTCTGACATCTCTCCTGCATCCCTCTCTTCCTCATTCTTTTCCCCTTTCCCTTCCTCTCTCCCTCCCTCCTTCCTTTTCTTTCCACAAAGCAAGTAAACAGGCATCTAACAAATAGCAGGGATCAAAACCTTTATATTCACTTTAGGGGTTGGGAATGTGGACTCACATAAACTGTTGGCCTGGTTTTAAATACCATATCTGTGCCTTACTAGCTGTGTGACCATGGGCATATTAATCATTCTGTGCCTCAGTTTGCCCATCTGTAAAATAGGTAATAATAGTATCTACCTTTTAGGATTGTTGTGAAGGGGAATCCATCTGGTTTTAGAACAGTATTTAGCACAGAATAAGCACACTAAGTATTATTTTTCACTTCCCTGAATACGCAAGACATTTAGTATTTGGATTCATAGTCTCTATATCCAACATTCACTGGTGTGAATGGAGAAAAAAAATTGCTATAGTAATTATTCCTTTAGTTTCTCATTTTGTTTTTAACTGAAAACTAGAATCACCATTTCTTAGCATTATCTGTTATCAATAAACAGTCCAAAACCATATTATTATTTTTGAGAAGGCACTGAATATTTGAAATGAACATGAAAAATGAAATTAATGGTGATACATGTGAAAACTCTGCAGAAAAGCCATACAGAAAAAAAGTCAAGTGCCTACAGCATAGTTGAAATTCAAATAACAGCAAATGACTAATTCTTAAATCAAGAACCCTTCACTAAAATTAAAAACATAAATGCTTTCTTTTTCTTGCTTTCTTGTAGGAGGTGAAAGAATACTTGGTAGGTGTCAGACTATTTTAAAAAGAGGTTATAGTGATGATATTTTAGAAGCATAAAAATACTAAGGCATACCTCATAAATGACCTGTTTAGAATAATTTTATACTTAGAAACTTAATAGAAATGTATTAAAATTGTCCACTGCAGTTATAGGAGAGAATTTTCTGTGAATTTTATTTATTACTTTTTAAAATGATAGATTATATGGCCATGTGCTGCAATTATATAAATAACATTCTAGTTTTGAGCAAAAATTACTGCTTAACTTAGACCTAGTAAATGTGTGTGTGTATATAAATAAAATGATATATTCTCATGAACGTCAGCATTACGTCAATGCAAACTAGATTGGCATATTATTTAATTTAGGTAAGCCATCAGCATTGTCAATGTTTGTTTATTAAGCAATGCAATCCTCTATGTAGGAGGCATGGTTCTCCAGAAAAGAAGTTGAAAGACACAAGATACACAAACTAGTGCAGGGTGAAACAAGAGACAAGATAGATTTTTTTTTCTTAAACCTAGGAACTTGTTCAACATGTCCATCTCTTTGGGTTGAAGAAAGTAATCCATATAGATTTTCTTGGTTGAGGCTCCAGTGAGGTCTATAGGCAAATCCGTAACTAGACACAGATCCTGGCCTATCTGCATTTTTGTGCTTACCTCTTAAACATGTCCAGTTCCTACAGCATAGAGGAAAGCACTAGATAGGCCATGACATGAAACAGGGTTAAATTCTGGCCCTGCCCCTTAATAACTCTATACACTGCTTAAGTGGGCAAATGGCTAAACTTCATGAACTTCAATTTCCCCCTAAGAAAAATGAGGATAATACTTGCTTTCCAACTTTAGAGAGTTTGGATGGTCCTATGAGAGTATGGATATAAAAATGCTTTGAAAATTATATAGTGTTTTAAAAATATAATTTATCATTGTTATTTCAGGATGAAGGACAACTCCCCTTCCTCTTAAATATTCACTATTTTTATGGCCAGCCTCGATCTTCTAGAAATCTACATAAAAATTGAACATTTTAACACCTGGAAATGTTTAGATGTTAAAAAACACATCCAAACTGGCACATTTCTTTTTAAACTGTTCTGAAAGTAATACATACACATTGCAATAAATTTTGAAATACTGAATGAGATCAAGAGTGAGTAAAGGTCACCTTGACTCTCTACTTCTTGACTTAACCATTGATAACTGACTTTTTAAATTTTCTTTGGGTCTTTTTCCTCTATGCATGTGACACTCAAAAACAGTTGTGACTATGCTTTATTTATTATTTAACAAATTCTTCTCACTTATTGCATAAAAAGGAAATTTTAATTTATTAGTTTCTATATTGTTTCCTACTCTAAGCATCTTAACATACTTAATAGTGAAGGTTACCTGTGAGCTATTATGTACATGAATCAAGTTCAGCATAGATAACCTAAATAAATATATTAGAAATTCATATGCTTTAAAAGATATCCCTGTTTTTGTGTGTTAGTTCGTTTCAAATGTTTCAGACAACTCCAATATTTATATTTAATTAAAGACCATGTAAAAGTTTATTTAGTATTTTCAAATAAAAAATGTTAAAGATTGCTTCACTTGAAAGCTGACATAAAAGCTCTAGAATATATCATCTTACTGATATCCAAGAGACATCACAGTATGTGATTAATAGGGCAGAGATTCTAACCCAGGGATATTTTGTCTTTATAATGCATTTATTTCAGACAGCAGCTATTAGAAACCAGAATAACAACACCAATAACCTTCACATTAATTTAGACCCTAAAGTCATAGCAATTTCAACAGAAGTTAGTATATTTATATACAGAATTAAAATTCCTAAGCTAGTATTATAAATGATGCCATGTTTATATGAAATATTACATATATAATACTTTAATAAATTAATAAAATGAAAACAGTAAAGAAACGTCATAAACATTTGTGTCCTAGAAATTATTTGGAGGGAGTTTCTGGTAATATAAGTTAATACGTGATTAATTATATTACTTTTATTTATAAAGCATCCAAACACGCACATATCTATAAGATTACGTGTCTTTAACATTCAGAGAAATGTATTTCAGAATTCATTTTAAAAACATTACTTTTATTGTGCTTATATTTTCTAATTGAGAGGTCTGGCTTTTAAGCATTTTTAAATCATATGGCTATTCAGATATAAAGCAAGAGGAAACCCAACAATTCAACTTGTGACATTTGTTAATATAAGCCTCTGTATAAAAGGGTTATGAAACTAAGCCAAAACAAAGCAGAACCAAAAATAGACATCATTAATCAACAAATGGCTATTAAAAAAAAAATCTAGTTAATAGTTTAGTACCTGGGTTAGGGTTGTGAGGAAGACTGAAATAAATACCAGACCAAGTTCCGTATCCTTATTTGAGAAAATTACAGTATATTGGGTCTATGTCCTAATTTGGAGCTTTGTAACTGCCACTCTCATGCTTCCAGTTTTACTATGAGAGTGCATTTTACTAGGTATAAGTATAGAAAAAGAACTGGAATGTTCCATAGTGCAAACAGTTTCCTTCCTCCCTTTCCTACTTCTTCTCCAACAGAAAAAGTGAGAAATACCTAAAGAACAGATCTGATGATTCAGAAAGGGACAAGGGTCCATTCTGAAACAGTCTATTCAAATGAGAACATTTCAAACTAAGATTTTGTGAGACACTGGAAAATTATGGCATGAAATACATATATAGATATAAGAATGTTTCTTATGCATTGTGAAATACATTCCTCAAAGCAGAAAAACTGATGGAAGTCCAGAGAACCTAGCAAATAAAATACAATCAAATGAAACAGGAGCGTGTCCCAAGCTGAAAGCAAACGACACCACTATTCTCACATAACTGGATAGTAGTTATAACTTAGAAAGATCAAGTTTAAAAACATTCATCTATACATATATACATAAAACATATATAGCAGTCTGAAGTAGGGAAATAAATATTCATATTCACATATTAAAGAATCACTTTGAAATTTTAAAAATATTCTTTTAACTTTTGAAAAATAAACAGCCAATGAAAAAATAAGTTTTCTTTGCAAAAGTTAACTTTGGAAACAAAGATTCTTCAAGTGCTTCTCCAAGAACTTGTCTGCTTATTTTAAATGAAATTCAACTATAATGCAAGCAAATATTTGAAATAGAAAGAAAATGTTTATAAAAACAGACATATATACATGCACATATATGTATATATATTCGCGCACATAATTGGTTAAATATAATTGATATGTAATATGCATAAAATATATAAATTTATTTATAATATATATGTATACATGTATGCACATGTATATTTAAAACAGATATTTTAATTGTTTGCAACATCTCGTCTTAGAATCAGACTATGCCTAAAATCTATGCCTCAAGCCTTGGTGAACAGCTAATGAATTCAGTATTCAAATGGGGATTAACAATATTGGCTTGGAAATTTAGGACAAATTTACTTCTACTAATGACACACTTTTTACTGGAAAGAATAAAGTTAGGTACACGTGACTAGACTCCACCAATTGAAATAAATTATTGCAAATTTGGCTGCACTTGTAGATCACCACAAAATTCTCACTTATGAACAATTATGGCTTACATATTAAACTTGTTCTTGGCAGCTTTTGTACTTGTTTCCTTAAACCAAAGGCCCATATCAATAATAAAAAGCCATATAAGAAAAAATGTAAAATTATGTGCTTTTCAAGCCCAACAAAAATTGTCATCATACTAAAGCATGTGTGTGTGCTAATGATGCAGTTTTTATAGGCTGGTGTTTCTGGAAGTAAAGTTTGCACATTAATTGGGGCTCTTTTTTTTTTTTTCCTGAGGAAGATTCACCCTGAGCTAACATCTGTTGCCAATCTTCCTCTAATTTGCATGTGAGCCACTGTCACAGCATGGCCGCTGATAGACAGCAGTGTAGGTTGGCGCCCGGCAAGTGAACGCAGGCCGCTGAAGCAGAGCATGCTGAACTTAACCACTAGGCCACCAGAGCTGGCCCTTTGGGGGCTCTATTTTTTATTTCAGTTTAAAGTGTTGCTACTGATCAAATCTAATCAGTAGCACCTAGTAATAAACAAGACCCTGAATATTCAAATGCTTACGGGTGCTCTCTAAATTCTTTGAGCTTCAGTAAAATAGAAAAGTGTCATATAGCAAAAAAAAGTCCTCTGTATATGATGTACAATGGAGTTACAGGTTAATTTTCCATTTTGGACATCTTAATGATATTGATTAAAAATAAGAAACTTCTTCAATAGTTACACATTAAAAAATATATATTTGGATATAAGCCAGATAATTAGCCGGATCTTCAAGCGCTTTTGTTAGAGGAAGCAAATGTTAACAACTCTTTATAAATTAAAGTTGCCCTCTGCCAGGCAACGCTGTATTCCGAAAAAAAAATGTCAACTGTTGCTTTTAAGTAAGGGAGCATTCCCATTTTATATGACACTTGCTTCTGAAATCAACACCTTTATTCAACAACCTTAATATCATTTCTGGTAATGAGTCAGTGAAAAGAGTGATTAGACATATGGTACAATTCAGACAGAAAATAAGATGCAGAATTAATAGCCAAGTGACTTTTCCCAGGTCATCCAATCAACTTCTTGCAGAGTTAAAAATAGAAGCTAAGTCTAATTCCCACAGCTACTGTGGCTCAGAGCCTGACAACTGCCTTGTGGTGGCCTCAACCTCTCCCCAAGCTGGCACTACCTGCATTGAGACATTTTCCCGTGAGGTTCAGCGTCATTTCAAGGCTTAGTTTAACGAACACGGAGGGAGGCAGGAAAAGGAGTTCACAAACATCTGGGAAAAGTTGTGGCAAGGAGATCTGTTTGCAAATTGCTCATGAGAATTAAAACGATAAAAATTGGAAACATTTATGTACCCTTACTATGCTTCAGACACTGCACTCAAGTTCTCTTTTACGTTATCTTCTTTCATCTTCAGAATACCACTGTGCTTTTCTTGTTTTAAAAATCAAGAAACAACTCACAGAGGTTAAGTAACCTGGGATTCAAACTAGGTGGGATTTGAAGTTCAAATTCAGTTCCTGCAAGGCATGATTGGGACATAAGTGGTAGCTAAAACTCCTGCCCCCCCAAAATAAAAATAAAAACAAAGAGAGGTCTAGTGATGGCCTTCTTTGAAGATAAATGTTTAGAGCTTTTTGACTGATGACCAAAAGCTGCTTGAGAGCGCTGAGAATAAAATTGTTACCAAATTGAACAAAATCCATTGATTTTAGAGTCAGACATTTTGAGATCAACCCATTTGCTTTGCTTTCGTAACACTGTACTGCCATTTGATTTCATTTTCCATTTTATTTATTAAGGGGAAATTGAAACATTTAAGTATTTTGCCCGAACAGATCAGTGATTTTTTTTTTCCCTTAATGATGACCAAGATGACAACCTTCCTCTCCTTATTCAAAGGACTGTTTAGTGTCAGACCACTGTAACGTCAGCTTTAATTTTTATGGTGAAATAGTGACTTCACAAAGTCCTATGAAGATGTGACGGGTCCACTATCTCAAACCTGCATGCAGGTGGAAAAAGTTTTCAGTTGAGCAAAACTGAGATTTTACGGTCTCTATGATTGTGTTCTCCACGATAAATGAGATTGAAAAAGGCATGGAGATAAGAGAACCACTGACTAACATTTATTATGAAAATCTGTGTCTTGCATTTTGAATTTTCTAAAAGTCCAAATCCATGGTAGTTGAAGAAAGAAGGGTAATGTCCTATGTTTGCCTTTCCCGGGTAAAGGGACTGTGCTTGGTTGAGTGTCTTGAACTGCTTACTAGATATATCTCAAACTTCAGTATGCACCATCTCTAATTCCCACCTTACCAAAACTTCAGAGGGAAGAGCATATGGTGTGGCAAGAAACAGGGGAGACGGGGTGTGCCATCTATAATTCATCCCCACCACACCTACAAAAATAATCACAATGAGGGGCTGGCCCAGTGGCGCAGTGGTTAAGTTCGGCACACTCTACTTCAGCAGCCCAGGTTTGGGGGTTCAGATCCAGGGCGTAGACCTACACCACTCACCAAGCCATGCTGTGGCAGCAACCCACATACAAAATAGAGGAAGATGGGCACAGATGTTAGCTCAGGGCCACTCTTCCTGAAGCAAAAAGAGGAAGATTGGCAACGGGTGTTAGCTCAGGGCTAATCTTCCTCACCAAAAATAAAAGTAAAAGTCTCAATGAACTTGTGTAGAATACCAATTGTTTTGTATGGAGGGCAGCTTTCAAAACTAAATGGTATTGATTCATTTTGTTGTTCAACAAATATTTTGTAAATGCCTATAATAAAGCCAAGTACCAAACTGACCATCTGAGTTGCAGAAATGTTTTTGCTCTTGATATTTCACTGTTTTAAAATGACAGTTTACATTTATTGAGTGCTTACCATAGTATATGATACCAATAAGCTCCCTAGAAATCTAAACATTTATAACATATACCAAATGCTACTGTCTCATGCCTTGCTTTGCAATCCTGGATTTTTCTCTTATAGGCAGATGATGTAAGAAATGTAATTTAGATTTCTCCTCTACAGGATCACCAGCCATGTCTCCCTAACTTTTATCAATGGAGATTCTCAGTAGGTACATATTTATTTATTATAAAACCCTTCTGTACTGATCATTAGGTAATTCTAGTAAGTGTGGGTGTGTCACGATAGTTAAGAATGTCAGCCCACTTCGTTTCAGCTTGATCCACTGCAGGAAAGCACAAATTAGACAAAGGCAATTTCCCCAAGAACAACTCACTTCCTTGAGATGAGAGATTAAGTCGGATGAACAATGATTTGTCACAATTTATTTTTGAGGGAAGTGGTTAAAAAAATGTGCTAATGCAGTCTTTTCAGAATGAATCCTTCTAAAACTGCACTATTCTCCAGTGAACATACCTTATAATTAAATGCCCATACATATAAATTTACTGTTCTAAAACTTTTTATATGTTACCATATATAACATATATTTAAATCTTTACAATCCTTAAAATTTGTTGATCTTTAAATCTGAATCTGGATTTGGTGAATCGGACAGATTATTCTCAGTGATTCCATTGAATACCCAACAATTCAGATTCAACATTATTTCTGCAAGTCCTAGCAGGATTAAGTTTTGTGAATGGATAGAGGATATTAACATCTTGGTTGTTTTTCACCACATTTCAATTATCACAGAATCTGAGTGTGAAAGATCATGGAGAGGAGTGTAAGAAATGGCATTAAAGATATTACCGACTTCTCTAACTTTACTCAGTCAAATTCTGCAGTATTTGGTCATTGCAATGACCAAAAAACGGTCGCTTCCACCCTCAGTCTCACAGCCACTGCTGTGCATTGTTTGAGACGTGGGCTTGTTGCTTATTCAGGCAAAGGTCAGAATGCTGATTTGTTTTATGTCTGCTTTTTAACGAGGGTTTGATCAGACAGCAATAAAGACAAAAGTAAATAACAGGAGACATGTTTATTAACAAGTCCCTCTATCTCAATCAACCAAAGAAAAAGCATATCTTAAAATACTGTTGTGAAATGTGCAGCATGTGTCTATCTATATTTCTGCAACCCTTCAGTTTTAGGTAGCTTTTCAAAAATATGTTATAAACAGGTTGCTTCATCCTTGCCCTCTTAGCATGTTAATGTCTAATTAGAGTAAAACATGATGCAATTCCTAGCAAGCTCTCTGTTTCTCCTCTCTTGGATGATGCAAATCAAGACAGTCGTCTTCTGAGGAGGGTGGTTAAGAGCCTTGTCAATTCTGTTTATACTTCAGCTAGTCCAACATTCTGTAGTTTAGCTTAAATAAGGTACTCTCATCATTGGGCTTCAATTGCTCTGTTTCAGGATAAATTAAAAAGAACACACTAAAGAGAAACAAAACAAACAAAAAAAACCAACAAAATAAAAGATTTACCATAATGCAGGTACATAAATTTGAACTTAAAAAATAAATCAAATTTTAGATTAGGCTGGATACAAATGACCCATTGCTGGAGGTTAAAAAAAAAAAAAAAAACTAGCGATAGACATTTCTAGTTTTCTACATTGTTGTTATAAGACTTGTTTGACATCTGTAATGCACGCTGTAATATTTTTGAAATGATAAAATGTGTAATTGAGAGACTTGGAATCTTTCCATACTTGTGTATAGTACTGAAACTACACTAACTAGAAATGAAAAAGGTGAGAATATTCCCTTGCTCAAATCATGTTAAATGAATTCCCTTATACTACTTCCATTCATTTTTAAGATAGTTACAAATGGTTACAGAAGATACAGAAATACTATCTGTTGAAGAAGTTTATGATTTTTATAGTCATTGTATGTGTTCAAATTATAAATGTTTGCGCATAATCTCTGACCCAACAATACCACTCCAACCACTCCAAGAACTCCATCAAGAGTAAAAGCACCAATATGTAAAGGCATGTACCTCTATGTCCATTACCACATAGCTTGAAATCATAAAAAATTTGGAACTTAATAAATGTTTATCAATAGATTTTGACTGAAGAAAACTAAGGCACCCTCACAGTACACATTATTAAGCATCTATTAAGGGTAATACGGTAGCATTATATGCTAGATATCTTTAACATAATAGAAAGGCAATGTACTAAAAGTGTTTGCAACTAAAAATTGCTATATGTGGTATATATATATATATATATATACAATGAAATATCATTCAGCCTTAAAAAGGAATGAAATTCTGATGCATACTACAACATGAATAAACTTTGAAAACATTATGCTAAATGAAAGAAGCTAGACACAAAAGGACAAATATTTTATGATTCCACTTATTTAAAGTACCTAGAATAGGCAAATTCATAGACACAGAAAGCAAAAGAGAGTTTACCAGAGCCTGAGGGGAGGAGAGAATGCAGGGTTATTGTTTAATGGGTACAGAGTTTCAGTTTGGGATGTTGAGAAAGTTCTGAAAATGAATAGTGGTGATGGTTGTTCAACATTGTGAATGTACTTAATACCAGTGAATCCTACACTTAAAAATGGTAAAAACGGTGAATTTTATGTTATATATATTTTGCCACAATAAAAATACAATAAAAATCTACTATAAAATAAAGTACAAATTTACCTCGTATTATTAAATTTCCATAAATTTGCACTTAATTTAGGAGCTCATACAGTTATTACCATATTTGGAGAAATGTAAAGAAAGCAACAGCTTAAGTTGTCCTCTTGAGTTTTCTCTCTCTCCGTTTCTCCGTCTCTGTGTTTTCTAGATTAATGTTGTTCTTGTCACATCCCTCTTTGAACACTAGCATCAGCAGGAACAATGCTAGCTAGTACCGGTCTCTTCAAGAATCAGCTAAGAGTTTTAATGCATTTTTATGCTGGCAATTGTTTTAGAATCTAGGAGGGATGAACATAACTTGTCATTCTTTCCCTAACTTGGCAAAAGCAAATATATAACTGCAGACAGCATTCCCAGAAAGAAATAGTAACTTTGAGACAGACATACGTCCATCCCAAGAAAACTGAATATATTTCAAAGTAGACTTCAACACTCAAGTGCTGGCAATGTTCTTCTATAGATTTGGCAGTCGAGTACTCTAAGTCTGAGAACCGTTTCTTTTTTGTAGCAGTGGTTTGATTGGGAAACCCTAAACAAGTCATTTGGAATGTGTAACAGTCAGAGCTCCTTCTAGGATTCCTTTTCCATGAAGCAAGGTTGTTTGCCTCACTAGTCTCCCTGGCACTTGCTTCCTAGTCATCTCAGCCGCCTTTGTGCCAGTGCTAGTGAAGAGCTCTCCTTTTAGGTTCTAAAGCAAGGAGAACAATAGAAAGAGAAACTCATTTCAAGTATCAGAAATGTCTGGGCTAATAATGGAGACCAATATCGTCAAAGTGAGCCCAGAGTGGAAGTCCTTAACCCCTTTGTTAAGGAGGGCTTTATTGGGTACTTAAACACCTGCTATTGCATGCAAGATTCTCTGTGTGTGTGTAGGGACTTGGGGAGTGGATGCATGGCCTTTACTGAATTATCAAAGGGGATGTTAAGACTCAAATGTTTAAGAAGCACTGGGAAGATTAATCACAAAAATTTTAAACGACTCTGAAGGCTCTGATCTTAGGTTTTCATAATGCTTTCTTTAACTCCATTACACTTCAAAGAGCAGCATGGTAATGTTGAAAGAATCGCTGTCTTTAGGTGACTTCTCTGAGACTCAGTTTCCTCAGTGTAAAATTAGCATATAGTAGAAGGATGAAATCAGATACCATAGCTCAAAGTACCTAGCAGAGGGCCTTGAAACTAGATAAGTGTATATATGTAAGGTGCCTTCTCTGCTTAACTCTTTTTTAATATAATGCAAGCATATTGAAAGTGGGGACAATGTCTTCTTTCAAGTTTTGTTTTGTTATGCTTACCAGGCTTTTTAATATGTATGAGCTAATATACATACAAGGGCAGGTAAGCTCACAATAACTGTTGTTGACAATAACTATTTGAATGCACTTTCATTATATTTATTATTATATAAGGATTTTAAACAACTAAATTGGTACTTTCACACATATTTAGAGCCTAGCTTGGCCAGTGGAGAAGACTAAGTAGATATATACCCCTGGTAAATAACAACGAATTTCTTCACTAAAATCAAATTGCTCAATGTCTACTATGCATATACATAGCTAGGCACAATACTATGAGTCGCAGGTCATAAAAAGTTGTTAGTTGCCGACCCTGCTCTCCAAGGCTATTTTAGAAGAGCAAAGCATGTTCACACAAGAGGACAGACCAAGATAGGAAGTGCTGTAGGAATTGAGATAAGAGAGAAAACACATCTGACGCGAGGAGGAACGTGGGCATGGGGAAGGGTAGTGTCTGATGTGAGCAAGGGTTCAACGTGGAACAGGGTGAAGGAAAGGAAGAAACAGACATAGGCATGACATCATGGGCACAAACTGGAAATAAAGACCACTTGGTGTAGGCTAGGCATGGGGTAGTTTACGGAGAGTAGTGAGAAACTAGATAAAGGGGTATCTCAGTGTCTGACACATAGTACTTATTAATCACACTTTTAAACACAAGTATTTAATAAAGAAAGAACATAGAAGAGAACTTAAAAATAAAGACATAATGAATGGGGTGAAATATTATGGAAATCTAGCAATTAAGAGGCCACTGACAACTTTCAAAATTGCATTTTTCTACCCATTCTCACTGGAGGCACTGGGTGAATAGAAATGAAGTTTCTTCTTCGGTCCTAGTATTGCTGCTTTTTTTTTTTTTTTCCATTTTCAAAACCTCAGGATAAGCTATTTCAATTGTAGCTAACGGCAGTCATGCATCACCAGAAGATGGCTTTTGTTGTGAGAGGGCAACTTTGACTCCTAAATTTGTACTCTCTAGGTTACGGATAACATTGACTGTCCCCAGACTAATGATTTTTTTACGTGATTGGAAAGCAGCAGATTGACTTCAATTCTATCTTGTCAAACCTACAAAAGTGCCTGCAGTTCATTTCGCATCTAACAGCACACATCCTTCTATTTTTCATTCCTCCTCCATTTCTGAAATCGGGCAAGTAATCTTTCCTTTCCCTGGGAAACGTTTAAAGAAAGGGAAATAAAGTCATAAATCAGTTTCAGGCAAGAAATCATATAGATATTTCTTCTTAGGGCTCTGAATTTAGAAACTTTTCTCAGAAATTGTCTACACACAACAAAGTCCAAATTCAGAAATCTCTTCAATTTAATTATCTTCCTCCGTTGCACTGAAATGAAAAATTAAATTTTCTAACTTGTTTTCTTTCTTCCCCAAAGGCTTCTCCAACTCCAGTCCAGAACGGAGTGGATTCTTCACCTGTGAAATCACCGGCAGGTATGATGCTAGCTTAGCTGCACCAGTCCCCAAATCCTAACCCATTTATTGCCAAAGAATTCAGTTTCTTCAGAAGCCAATAATAGACACTTTCAATTTCTAACCATCATAAGGATATTCTCATGCACTACTCTTCAACATAAAGAGGCCTCAAAATTAGAGAAATTTTTATTGTACTTAAGATCAACTGCACTAATCTGTATTCCATATACCTTGGGCTAATTTCTTAAAAATGAATTATTATATTCATAGTTGTTACTATTATTATTCAGAATAATTATTTATATAGGTAAATATTTTAAGACTAGGAAAGTAAGAAAGGTGGGAGAATGTTCCTGTTCTTTGTTCCCTCTTCTAGTTGGTGTGCCTGATTCAAAATTCTAGAATCTTGAAAATTTAATATTTCAAACCCAAACCACACTCAACACATTATAACAACAACAAAACCCCCCAAAAAATATTTCCTGAGGTTTTTATGATCCAGGGGGACAGTTCCCGGAGTGGACCACTCAAAGTGGGCTTTGCCCACCCCCTCCACTCCCTCTGCCTCATATACCAAAGGTGGAGACAAAGAAACCAACTCAAATCTTTCTAAAGTGTATTTTAAAAAAGAGACTCTGTAATCAGAAAAGCAATAATAATATACAACAGAATTAACATGATTTTTCAGAACCAGTATTTTTGTCTAAAAGCGATATTTAAAAAGGAAGGTAAGCAGAGGTATATTTTTTAGCCATAAACCCTGCCCCTCTTTTTCATTGATCTCCTATTTTAATTTGCTAAGATAAAATTACATGGCTGTTGAGTCAGACTGTCTCTCTAATTTCAAGTTTAAAGATAACAGATCTCCTTTTAAATAGAATATTGGCACACAGACGCCCCACAGTCTGGCTTATTGCAACTGTTCTCTGTTGGTGAAGCGGCACATTTGCAATCCCCATCACAGCCATCTTAACCACTTCACAGCATATTATTCAAATGTACATCCCTAGATGGCAACAGGAATACGCACTTCAGCTCAGCAGTAAGGAGTTTGTGGGGAAACCCTAGGACAAGAGGTAGGGACTCCTAAATGGGGAGACTAAGTTGAGGATGCTCAAATCACCTGAGCACCATTGGCTTTCTGACTGCCTGTGGGGAAAGCCTCTCTGGAAACTCTTCTGAGGTTATCAGGGAATCCTAGGACAAACGCACTGCTTGCTTTTGGGAAAGGAGGTCCCCCAAACCCTACCCAGCTAGGTGTCTCACAACCAAGCTGGATTAAAAAATCTTCAAGAAAACTAGATAGATTGACATTCACATCTGTAGTTCCACGGATGCCTATGCACAGGGAGCAAAATATGTAGGTATGGCCCTGTTTCTCACATCCCAATAGATTCTGCTCTCCTCGAAACCTTTCTGGTAGGTGCAGTGACTACAATGAAGGGAGTTATTGGAAACCATGTTGGTCCTGGGCTAAAAGCAGGATTTCTCATGCCATGTGTTAGGGAAATGGACACAGGTATCAGTAAAGAGAGAGAATACCAAAACTGGTGTAAGGCAATGCCCTTTCTGGGTCCTTGACAAAATCAGTCGGGGAACAGAGGTGGGGGATAGGAGCTGATAAGAGTTGGCCTGTGAATGGGCACAGCATACCCGAGAAAAAAAAAAAATCAATGAAATGACTGACAAAGAAGATGATAAATGAAGGGAGATGCAAGACAAGTGCTGCTCAACCCAAGCTGAACTCCGGGAGACAAGAGAAGTTTCTGCTCTAAACAGAGACTGTTTCTAATACTGAAGTAGGTTTCTGACACTGAAATGAGCACAGACCCATTCTGATAACCGGGAAGGGAAAGGGGGAAGGGCTGTGGAAGGAGAGGGAAGATTTCTGCTTACTTCCCCAGGCTGCTGGCAAGGACCTGCTGCTCTAAAACCAGAAAATAACCAAGCGAAGATTGAAGGAAGAAAGGCAAAAGTGCAACTCAAATTATTTTACATTTGGAATCGTCTTCAGTGTCTAAGTGAGTCTGGCATTGAAATGGTCGATGATCTTTAAAAGAGTCTAGAGGCTAACCGCCTTCTTTGTTTGCCCATTAACACCGCTCCTCCGATCTCAGGCTCTTGGCTGATGAACATTTCAATTCCAGTGGTTGCTGCTTTTCCCATTGCAGAATACAGCGGCGGTATTCCCCTTCTCGCCTGTCCATTGCAAACCCCATTATTAACCGAGCGGAAAGCACCGCGCAATGTGGCCAGTGCCAAGGATAGCCGGGCTGCCTACCTCCTCGGGCCGGAGTCAGCGCATGTCCTCGGCGCCCGCTGCCCCGGGCCGCAGTGTCGCCGCGCCGGGCCGGGTGCGCGGTCAGCTCCGCCGGCCCCCGCCCCACCTGCCAGCCGCAGCAGCTGCTCCCGCCGCCCGGCTCCGGCCGCATGAAGTCATCCCCCGCCCGGGGCCGGACCACCACACTCGGCGCCAGCCGCGGGGGGAGAGGGAGCTCTCCCGCGCCCGGGGAAGGGCGCCTGGAAACCGCGCCCGATTACCGCTACCCCTCCGGGTTTTAGGTTTATTGCCTGTTAGTGATTTTACAGAGGAAGCGTCCCCGGATCGTGGCCCGAGAGAGAGGAGCCAGCGAGACTGTGTCTGCATAGCGCCTTTCCTGCAAGCGCCCCCCCGTCCCTCCGGCTGCATGGACAGCTCCATTCGGCTGTGTGGGTTTTCCACCCTCTTCGTCTTCCTTATCAGTATTGTTCATTTCGCTGAATTTTGAGACTGGGATTGTGGTTTGAGATCAACACTCAAACGCTCCGAAAATGTTTTAAATTGGCGATCTTTCTAAGCCCCTGGTAGCACACTCCTCTTTCCCCCAACGCACACACAAGTACGCACACGGACACACGCAGCCAAACCGCGCACAATTATGAAAGCTGGCACCTCTCGCCCTCGCGCCTACGTAATGGAACGGGAGATTCCCAAAGGGGGCGAGAAGTGCGACCGACCAGAGAAGGCACTCCAGGAGCCAGAGAGGGGTCGCCCCAGGATTGTGTTGCTGTTTAGCCGTGCGATGGGCAGATGTTCCCTCTAACACCCCCCCACCCCCCCCCCCCCCAAATTGCGCTGTTGCTCTGGTGACAGCTATAACATTTGAAAACCAAGAAGCAGAATCCACATTAACGGATGGCTGTATCTCTTTCTTTGCCCAAGGATTTATCCGAATTGGCCTTAGGAATAATACAAGCATGTAAGCATATAAGCCCCTTCCTTCAGTCTGTAAATTGGCACCAGCTATTAACAGGTCTCTCTCTCTGCCTGCCTGCCTCTCTCTCTCCCTCTCTCTCTCTCTCTCTCCCTCTTTCTCTCTCTCTGTCTCTCCCCCCCCCCCTCGGATTTGCTCTCTTTACAGCTGAGCCAGGGTTTCTTTTCCCATTGTGAAGCCATTTCCAAGTAGAGGTTCTTTGACACTAGGGTTTGTGTGAGAGATGTTCCCTCATTCAAATTGCCTTGCTTTTGGAATTGCCCAGCACTAGGTCCAGGCCAGCGTTAGCCTGTGGATTTGTCCAGCAACCTAAACAGTGCATTGCATGAGGGCAGGGAAGCACCTTTGCTCAACTAATTGTTCCCACCCCTCTGTTTAGCAGTGCCAAAATTAGGAGATAGTGTTGCAAGCAGAGTTTCGACAAAACTTGGTAAGAATTCTTGGTCTTAAAATGTATGCTTTTTGAAAGCTGAAACAACCTAATTCGTCTCTTTGAACCTCACTTTCATAAAATTAGGACATTAATGTCACCACAGAACAGGGAGTTCTCAATATGTATCAAAGGGTCTGTGGAATCTGGATGGGAATATTACATCTCTAGTTTCGCTAATCTCTAATTGAAATTTAGCATTTAGCATTTTCTTTCAATATACGTGCAGACAACAAACCACAGTAATATTAGGAGTACCTGAGACTTTGTCACCAATAGAAGTCACAGGTAATTTCCCATTGCAGTTTTCATAGATATCTCAAAATATCACTGCTCTGATGTTACAATCAAATCATCATTACAGTTTTTGTTTTATTTAATAGACTATTATTTTTATTTAATTTTAGAATAGTTTTAGGTAAACAGAAAAATTAAGGAGATAGTACAGAGTTCTCATATATCTCATCCCCAGTTGCCTCTATTATCACCATCTTACGTTAGTATGGTTTCCTTGTTACAATTAATGAACCAATGTTAATACATTGATTTTAACCAAAATCTGTATTTGATTCAAATTTCCTTGGGTTTTACCGAATGTCCTTAATGCTGTTCCAGGTTCCCATCTAGGACACTGCGTTCCATTTAGTTGTCGTGTCCCCTTAGGCTCCTCTGGGCTGTGACAGTTTCTCAGACTTTTCTTGTTTTTGATGACCTTGAGAGTTTTGAGGAGCAGTGATCAAACATTTTGTAGCATGCCTCACTATTGTAATCTTTCTCATGACAAGACTGGAGTTACGATTTATTGGGAGGACAACCACGGAGATAAAGTGCCATTTTCATAACATCATATCAAGGGTATATACTATCAACGTGATTCATGACTGTTGATGTTGACCTTAGTCACCCGGCTGAGTTGTGTCTCAGAATTCTCCACTATGAAGTTACTCCTGCACGCCTTCTGTACTGTGCTTGCTGGAAGGAAGTCACTATGTGAAGTCCACACCTAAGGAGCGGAGAGTTATGCTCCATCTCCTTGAGGACAGCATTTGGAATTTTTGTGCACAGAAGATTTGTCTGTCCTCCCCCAAATATTAATTAATTAATTTATATCAGTATAGACTCATGGATATTTATTTTATGCTTTGGGTTATCATCCAGCACTACTTCATTTTGTTGTTCAGATTGTTCTAGCTTTGGCTGTTGGGAGCTCTTTCTGTTGACTCCTGTGCTCCTTTCACATACTCCCTTTGGGGCGTGTGTGTGTGTGTGTTTTAACAATTTCTTACTTTCTGACACTACATGTGCTCCAGGCTCATCTCATATATTTCCTGCCCCAGTCCTAGAATCAGCCATTTCTCCAGGGAGCTGTGGTTCCTTTTATTGGAGAATGGTAATAGAAACTAAGATCTGGGCTCTAGGCCTGCTGGTTGCTAATGGGGTGTCATTTTGTTTAGTTTATATGTTTATACTAACCTATGCATATACACATATCTATGAATATTTAGGTAACCATCTATATCTATATTGAGCTAAATAAGGGTGCATACTGATGTCTCCAACTCTAATCCATTAACATGTAAATCATTCTAGCTTCCTCCCTTTACTTATCTGTAAATTCTTATTTCAATAGTGAGAAAAATGGCTCCCCCATCCACCATCCATTTGCTTAATTGTTCAATTCTAGTGCACGTGTATGTCAGTATTAGAATTGTTAACCTATTCCCCCAACATCACTATTTTTGAGTACAGTAGTTAATAGAACCAATGTTATGTCTTGTTATCTGATGAGTTTAAATACCCAAACATTTCTACACCACAAATTTGGTTTTTAAAATATTTTAATAACTGCATTTTAAAATTGATGATTAGTTTCCTTTGCAATTCTATATATTATACTTTATGCATTTAAAAGCATTATTTTAAGAAGAGTTACATAGGCTACTGTGTCAAAGAGGTCCATGGTAAAAAGAAGTTTAGGATCCCAACCACAGAAGTGTACTGTGAGGATGTGAGATGATGTGCAATTGCCTGGTGCAGACGTTAGGGGGAGCTCGTGCTCGGTAAGTGTTATCCTTGGCCACTCGGCGGGCTTCCATCTCCTTTTAAAGTTCTAAATGCCTTGGAAGAGAGAACATGCTAAGCCTTATGGTTAATAATTTATAATTTAATGGAAGAATTTGCTAGGTATCAAGTGTTAGAGGTAAAGGTTCATATACAGTTAAGAGGAGGAAGAATGAGAAGGTGAAGGGAACCAGAGACTGAGATGACTCTGGTGCTCAGAGAGTTTGTAGTTGAACAGACCTGGGTTTGGATCCTTCCATACACAGCCTGACTTTGTCTCATTTTTGAAATAAGGGGAACAGTGGCTATTACCTAGGCTTGTCTTTAAGAGTGAAAATAGATGTTTGATCTTTTCCTTCAATTGGTCTGAGGCAGTGGGGATTAAGTGTGGGACTTGGGACAGTCCCAGACCATATTTTATTGTCCTTCCTGTTATATTTTTTGTTCATGAAGCCAGATTCACTGGAGATATAGACAGTTTCTCAGGATAATTTAGGCTCCTTCAACCATAAAAGTACACTTACCAGGTGTCTTTATTCATGGGAGAGAATCAGTGTTGATGGTGCCAGGGAAAAGACAAAAATTAAAGATGTTAAATAATAGGAATTAACTGCATCAGATACTATGCCATGGAGAGAGGCATAGGGAAACTGGACAGAAAAGGAAAAAGAAATGAGAATGTCTTATGTCAACATACAGGGTTTGAGTCTGTCTTCTTGGAACTTGACATACACCAGTACGCCAGATAATTTAATTTGATGAGTAGAGGCTAGAGTGAGGTGAAAGAGATCAATTTTTTACTCTATGATTTTTTCATTGCACAATCCTTTTCAAAAACTAATCTTTGGATCATGACTTTGAGGTCTGCAATGCTTCCTTTCTGATATTCTGGAATTAGAGATCAAATGGCCTAATGATGTCATGAGTCTCAGCAAGGGACAATGTGAAACCAGAGCCAGAGGCCCTGTGTGTCTGAAGCTGTCAGCATTAGAACCTCTCTCTGGGTTAGGGAGCCCTTCCAGAAGGGGCTCATTTAAATGCAAATGCACTCTCAGGAGGGGTAACCGACGATGGAGTATCTCATTAGCAGCCATTAACAATTTAGCGGAGATTAGCTTCTCAGATTTATTATGGAGTGGACTTGTCAGGGTGATTTGGCCCCAGCATCTGTCACCCACTGACTGCCAGGTCTCCTGCTCTCCTCACTCCACAGGAGTCTGCCTCAAGCTGGAAAGTTGGTGTATTAGGAAAAAATTAGGCATTTAGTGCACCATGATCGATATTGTTTTACTAATTTTGGCTTATGAGAAAAGGTAGCAGGAGAATTTCTATAATAATAGTACCTTGTGTGTGTGTGTGTATTTGTGTCAATGTGTGTGGTGGCTGCTCACCTTGGGTTTATTAATCATTCTCTACAGAAATCTTAAAATTTTATGACAAACATCTACTCTTTCAATGAGGTCACAAAGTTTATCATGTAAAATAAGTGGAGATGTAACTCAGGGATAGCAAAGCTGTAGTAATAGAAAGAGTTGCATGCAAATAATTATAGATAGACTAATTTCTAATTTCCTGCATTAATACAAGAGTAAAAGAAAACAATCATTCATGTGAAGATTACTATTAGATATTGAATAGTATCAGCAGATATAACAGAAATAAGACAATGAAAGAAGGGGACGTGACCACAAACAGAATAGAAATTGTTTCTTCAGACAATGCTAAGAATTCACCTTGTTTTTGCTGGTAAGGGGTTGACGTATAATACCAGATCTATATAATATGGGTAGTATTCTGTAATTGGAACGCTATATTTAATTGTGAAATGTGTATTTGCTTAAGTGAAATGCTTGTAAATGGCATATGATACACTCAATAGTGTGGTGTAATTCTCAAATAACCTTTTTATAAAAAAAATCATCATGAAGTCATGAAGTAAAACAATTTGCTTAGGCAGTGCTCTCTAAATTTTTTTAACCTCAAGTCTTTTAAAGAATCTGATGAAACAAATAAATCCCTTCTGCAGAAAAGTATGCTTTAATGAAAACTTTTCTGTTGTAATGAATAGATTATTAAATAGTATTTATGAAGAATTATGTCTATATAATTCTTCATTGTTTCATGAAAAAGGAATATTCAATTCCTCAAATTCAAGTTAGGCTAATAAAAACGGGGAATTTAAATCTGACTAAAAAGTAAGTTTCAATGAACTGTGTTTGGTCATCAGGCAAGTTGATATTCATTCATTCAGCAGATATTGACGGAGTGTCTAATATGTGCTGGTATTCTAGGCACTGGAGATGTAGGAGTGAACAAATCAATCTCTTCTTTATGGATCTTATGTTCCAGTGGAAAGAGAGGACCATAAATACATAAATATAACATGTTAGTTGGTGGAGAGGGCCATGAAGGAGCAGCATAATGATGCAAGGCTGGGGGCAATTATATAGGGTGTTCACGGGACATTTGAGCAGAGGGTTGAAAAGACATGGGAGCAAGCCATAGGAATACGTTGAAAAAGAGGTTTGGCATACACAGGTACGTGGGCTTATACTTTACATGTTCCGGAGACTGGAAGGTTAGTTTATTTGTTGTAGTGAAATGATCAAAGGGGGCAATTGTTAGAAGATGAGGTTAGAAAGGTAAGTGAGTGAAAAATCATTTAAGGGCTTTTAGGCAGTGGTCAGGAGAGAGCTTTAGGGGATTAGGAGTTTGTTTTCGGACATGCTAAGTTTGTAATGCCTATCAGATCTTAGTGGAGATGTGAAGTAGGCAACTAGATATACTAGTCTGAAATTCAGGAGAGAGAGATGTCATTGCTGTGGATGCAAATTTGTGAATCATCGTGGTGTTTAAAATCTTTAGACCAGATGAAATCACTTTGGAAGTAAGTGTAGGCAGGGAATAGATGACGTTGGAAGACTGAGTACGGGACACTCGCTCATCTAGAGAATCTGGCCGAGAGTGTAAGTGAGCAGGGAGATAAGAATTGTCTCAGAAACCAAGTAGAAATGTGTTATAAGAAAGAGGGAGTGATTGTTAGTCCTATGTTTCTAGTAGATTAAGATGAAAACTGGTAATTCAGTGTAGGATTTGGCAACATAGAGATAACGAACAACCTTGAAAAGAATAGTTTCTATGTTGTGGAGAGGACAAAAATAGGTAAAGGGGAGAAAAGGAAGTGGAAACATTAGGTAGAGCTATCTTTTTTGAGTAGTTTTGCTATAAAGAGGAGTAGAGCAATGGGCCAGTACTTAGAATGGAATATGGGGGGGCCGGCCCCGTGGCTTAGCAGTTAAGGGCGCGAGCTCTGGTACTGGCGGCCCGGGGTTCGGATCCCGGGTGCGCACCGGCGCACCGCTTCTCCAGCCATGCTGAGGCAGCGTCCCACATACAGTAACTAGAGGGATGTGCAACTATGACGTACAACTATCTACTGGGTCTTTGGGGAGAAAAGGGGAAGAAAAAGGAGGAGGATTGGGAATAGATGTTAGCTCAGGGCCAGTCTTCCTCAGCAAAAAGAGGAGGATTGGCATGGATGTTAGCTCAGGGCTGATCTTCCTCACACACACACAAAAAAGAATGGGATATGGGAACAAAGAATGGATTTTTTTTGTCCTTTAAGACAGGAGGTATTACTTCTTTGTATGCTGATGGGAACATCTGGTAGAGAGCAAATAATTGATGATGCAGGAGAGAAGAGGCAGAATAGAAGAGAAATCCTTGATTAGGCGAGAGGAGAGAGCCAGGGCAGAGTAGAGGGTTTGGCCTTAGATCAGAGGACAACCATTTCTTCTGCCAAAGGAGGGAAGGCAGAGTATGTGCTTTCAGATAAACCCAGGTGGGATGGTAGACTTGATGTTTGGGGTTCTTGGAGATTCTGTTCTGATCCCACCTGTATTCTCAGTGAAATAAGAAGCAGCTGAGAATTTAGAGAGAAAAAGAGGTGCTGGGGATGTAAGGAAAGAGAAGTTATGAAGTTGTTGCCTAGGACAGAGGGAAAGAGAATAGGTTAAGTAGTCCATTTTCTAGTAAGTACAAGAGTTTACATAGCATTAATGATTATGAATTTAAATGAGAATAATTAGCAAGGTTGCTCATTTGTCCTCGCCATGTTTAGCTGCTTGGCACAGGTGCTGAATTGGTGTAAGGTTCTATTTCACTAGGGTTGACATTTTGCACGGCCAATACAACTGAATGAGGGCCCAGGGACTTCACAGAGTCTACACTGAGGAGTGATTCTAATGATGGATCATCGACTCTACCAAGGGTTTACAGGGAGCTAAGGAATTAGATCTTGAGCACTACACTTGATTTTAACTGCATGTTGGATCACAAGGGCTGGAAATCCTGACTCATAATGGTATGTGAAGAGCAAACACAACTAAACCTCTCATAGCTCACTCTGTTACACAGAAATTCTTCATGTGTCTTTCAGCTGAATTCCTGTCTGTAATTTCTTGACCCTTAAGTCAATGACATCATCGGAGGTGAGCTATGCATTTTCAATAAAGTCTTTCAGAAATGCGTTTTACAAAACTACCGTTTAATTTTAAAGTTGTTAGAATAGAAATAAGTATAACAGAGCTTGCAGTGTTTTCAAGTGCTTTGCTTATCTCTAAAGAGACATTTGCCTCCTACTTTCAGACGTACCTCCTCTGGCATTGAAAATAAGAATAAAAAGTGAAAAGTAAACAAACATCTTATCTCCAAAGAGATATGTAGCACTGTTGTCTTTCTAATATGGGCCAAATCTCGCTATTGACTCCCATTTTTTTCTCCAATGTAACTAGTTTATTACTAGTTTTCCCTTGTGTATATAATGTGTGTTTGCCCCCTCGTGGATGGTTATGGAACTGTCACCATGAATTTTTTCTTGTTAGTAGGCAAAAAAGAGAAAGCGCAGGTATTGTGTTCAGTGGGAATTATTTTTAAAGAAATGTTGTGACTGACCAAAAAAGGTCGAAATCAAAAAAGGTCGAAATCACTAGATATTTAACCCTCTTCTATTAGTTTCAAAATTTGGGACTATGTCAAGGACCACACTTTGAGTCTGGAAGAAGATGACAGTCAAAGAAGTTAAAATGTTGACACTCTTTTTGAATAGGAGAATACAGAGTTATGAAAGAAAGCAAATCTCACCCTTATTTAAATATTAAAACCCTTAATGTTTGTAACTTAACTGAGAAGGATGAGATGGTTAAATTAGTTTAAGATTATATAAATATAAATAAAGGAAAGCCTGCTATTGATTAATTTTCACTTACTTCATATGGAATTATACAAGTTAAGAGAAAGTCCTTAAGACTGTTTGCACATGAATGAGCCTGATCTTCCATTAAGAGTTTTCCATAACATACTAGAAAAAAATAACTTCAATGTGCTTAACTAAGCATTTGTGACTTGGCTCCTAGAGAGCAAGGAATATCTGATAATAACCATTCCTTCTTTTATTCACTACTTCACTTATAAACAAATAAACAAAGGAAAAAACTATTGAGCACTTGCCATGTGCTTTGCACTGTTTTAAGTTCTGGGAATAAGACTCAGTTTCTTTCCTCAGAAGAGTGGCTATCTAAAGTAGAGACAAAAATTGCAATAAAGTGTTATAAATTTCACTGCAGAAGTTTGCACAGGAGATAAATGCAAGAAACATATTTTAAGTTTATTCTAGAATAGTAGTTCAGAAAAGCTTCATAGAAGAGAGGATCTGAGCTGCTTGGGTGGTCTGTAAGCAGATGAGGAGTGGGAGCTGGGAGTGAGATGGCAAAGGCAGTCTAGTCTCAGGAAGCAAACATACACAGACATGATCTTGTGCCTTATTTGTCCGTTCTTCCAGGCCTAATAAGGACACCTACTAGTAGCTTCATCATCATCATCATCATGTTAACAATGAATAAATAGATATTTATTGTCAAGTAGTCAAATATGCTCTTTACATGTAACACCTAAATGTGTTCTACCATCCAGCTTACCAGTTCAATATTATAATTATTCTCATTTGACACATGCAAAAATGAAGGCTTAGAGGGATTAAGTAATTTGCTCAAATCTAAGTGTGTGCACTGTCAACTCCGTGCTCTGAACCCCTGCACTTAACTGGCTAGGATGATTTGCCCACACTAAGGGCTCAAATATTGGTTGACAAATATAATAATCTCATAAGAGGTAAAGTGAACTAATCTACTTTGATGTTTATGATGCAGTTTGGTGAATGCACTTAAGTGCCCATAGATGAATAATAAAAGTGGTAAATATACAAAAAGTAGAGGATAAAAATTCATATATGCCTGTCTCTTGGGAACAAAGGATCCTTTCGAATGTCTAATTTGTTAGTACATAGCAGGATATCACATACGTATCATCCTTAGGCAGCATCAATGGAGCATCCCCTGGTACCCTGCAATAGAGCTGTGTTACAGATGCACAGAAGGAAAGTTTACATTGCCTGCACGTTATAGATAAGTGCATACTAATATTGCTCTATAAGAATGAAATGATTTGGAGCTTTTCATTTTACTTATCAAGCGGTGTATATAAAGCATGTTAGGTGAAGTGTTATTGGTTGATTGGAAATTTTATGTTTGAATTTTTTAAAGATAATGGTAAACAACTCCTTTAGGGCTTAAAATACCACATTTAACAACTGAATGGTTATGCTCAAGAGAGTGATCAATGCAGTAAAGTCTCTGGAATCTAAAATGTATAAGAAGTAACTGAAGGAACCGGGAATAGATGAGATGAGACAAGACTAGGAGGGAACCAGATGGTGGCTCTAAACTATTTTAGGAGTTTTCCTATGAAAAGGGACTAGACTGTTCCACACTGAAGATTTTAGACAAATTATCCAGGTTTAGGTTGATAAAAAGATGATGATTTTAACAAGTAGAATCTTTCAACAATAAAATAGACTGCATTTTAAAATGATGAACTCCCTGTCACTGAAGTGTTTTAGCAGAGGTTGAAGCTAAGAAGTAGGAAAAGTAATAGCCTTTGTAGTGAGAAAATTCTATGATTCTATGGTTTTCCAACTCCTCATAAGTTTGTGTAGTCCATGCATTCCACTTATTGTGACACTTAAGTATATGATGTCTTGAAATGGCGTTCAAAGTTGATTGTTCCTGTGCCATACGACATGAATGTTAGGATTGATCCTGTGTAAATCTTATCTTCCCCGATGAATTAGTGTTATTGCTAAACAAAGAGCTTTCTTTCATGAGGATATGAAAAAGAGGCTCAGAAATGTCCAAACTAAGTTTTTACAAAACTGCGTTATCAAATTTAGTTTACCAAAAAACTTCAAACATAGCAGCATGAGTTCCCATGTACCCTTTACCCAGCTTCCCCAAATGGTAACATTTTATGTTACCACAGTACAATTATTGCAACCAGAGAGTTTACATTGACACAATACTATTAACTAATTTACACACTCATATGCAAATATAGCCTATTGTCCGATGGTCCAGGTTCAAATCCAGGATCCTTTATTACATTTATTTGCCACACCGCCTATTCTTCTCTAATCTAGCATAGTTCCACAGTCTTTCTTGTCTTTCATGACCTTGAACTAATGAAGATTCCTAGCCAGTTATTTTGTAGAATGTTTCGCAATTTGAGTTTGTTTGATGTTTTCTCATGGTTAGACTGAGGTTATGTGTTTCTTGACAAGAATACCACAGGAGTGGCGTTATGCCCCTTTCCGTGTACCATATTAGGAGGTACAAGAAATCCATGTTTCATTACTGGTGATGCTAACTTTGATGACTTGGTTATGATGATAGCTGCAAAGTTAGTATTTTTCCCTTTGCAATTATTTCAGATTGCTCAAATATTCTGCTTCTTGTTTCCTTCTTCCATACTAATTTTGGCATCCATTAATAATTCCTGTCTCCAACAATTACCGTGAATGATCATTTTCTATTCCCATCATTCCTTCTACATTTAACTATAACCTGACTGTAAGGAAGAGCTGTTCCTTCTCTTTCATTTATGTGTTTATTCAGTTATTTATTTGTATATATCAATATAAACTTGTGGATATTTATTTATTCTATGGGTTATAATCCATTACTATCATTAATTATTTAGTTTCTCAAATTGTTCCAGATTTGGTCAGTGGTACTCCTTCAAGCTGTGTCCCTTGTTTTTTCTACCAGGCCATACAATTTTTTGAGTAGTACCTTACTTTCTGACACCACAAAAAATGCTCCAGACCCATCTTTTACTTTCCCCTGTCCTAGCCTTGAATCAGTCATTTCTCCGTGGAATTCTTGTTCCTTACATTAAATAATGGTATTTGAAAACCAGCATCTTGGTATGAGGTGAACTCATTGCTACCCATGCGAACCCATTGCCCTTTCAGCAGACAGAGCTAAGAACAGGTATATGAATACAAACACACATACAAATATCTCTATCTATTTTTATATTTATCTATCTGGGTATGCATGTACACACACACACACACACACACACACAAGATCAAATTGATACATGAGTTCACACAATACCTTGATTCCAGTCCAACACCATAGGGTTTATTCTAGCCTCCCTTACCTTATCCTTATTTGTAACTCCTTTCGTTAACAATTGGAAACCTGATTCGCGTTATCCACAATCTATTTATTTGTTTGCTCTGCTCTAGAATACACATAAGATATTTAAAAATCGTTAAACTGTACCTTTGTGAAAAATAAAGTTACTAACAAACTCAATATTTGTGTACAGTTCTTTTTGTCTTTAGCTTTATTATTATTAATTATAAATATATTATTAATATTAGTAATTATAATTATTAATATGTATTAAGAGTATGGTTAATTACACTATATTAAAATACTGTTTTCCAAAGTTACTTAGGTTAGTTCTTCTGTACTTCCTTCAGTGTGATTCTGTTAATTCGTTTTAATAAAGTTAGGTTCATTTGTTACTGTTTGTGTTCCATTTTGGGATCCTTACAAATCCTACTTGATTTTAATCATTTACTTGGGTATGTGAAAAATGTTCATAGTTTTAGCTGAAAGTATACAAAAAGATATACTCAAATGTTATCTCCTTCTCGTCCCTTCTACCGCGTTCCCATTCTTCCGTTCTTTCTGCCCAGTTCCTGTCTGCTTCTTGTAGATAATAAGTGCACTACTTTCTGGTTTACCCTTCCTGCATTTCTTTTTGCATATTTTCTTATAGTCCCTTCTTTCCTACATGACAGTAGCATACTATAGATACTCTTTTGAGCTTTGCCATTAATGTATGTTTGAAATCACTCTTTATCAGTTGATAGAGACCTTCTTCATTCTCTCTCTCTCTCTTTTTTTTTTTTTTTGGTGAGGAAGATTGGCCCTGAGCTAACATCCACTGCCAATCTTCCTCTTTTTGCTTGAGGAATATTGTCCCTGAGCTAACATCTGTACCAATCTTCCTCTATTTTATGTATGGGACGCTGCCATAGCATGGCTTGATGAGCATTGTGTAGGTCCATACCCAGTATCTGAACCTGTGAACCCCAGGCTGCTGAAGCAGAGTGTGTGAACTTAATCATTACACCACCGGGCTGGCCCCATTCTCTTTTTTTTTGTGGCTGCATATTACCCATGGAGTGTGAAAAAAATCCAGTACTCTGCACTCAACTCAGACCTACTGAACCAGAATTTCTAGCAGAAAAACTGATAATCTATATGTGTAATAAGCTCCACAGGTGATTCTTTTCATTGGGGAAGGTGGAGAAACACTGGTTGACATCTCTGCAGTTAAGACGTCTAAAATGAAAACTTCAATTATTCCTCCTTCCAAACTGTTCCATTCTAACTGTTCCCATACTAACTCAAAGCAAAAACCTAGGAATGATCCTTGATTCCGTACTTTTCTTCACTTTCTGCACAGACTGTATCATTAAATCCTCTAGAATCTATCTCCAAGTGTGTGTGTGTATATATACACACATATATACATATTATATATTTCCCCATATTCATTGCCACCATCTTAGTCTAAGCCACTGTTATTTCTCCCTTGTTCTACCCAAACAGCCTAGTATCCCACACGAATCTGATCATTTCAAGTATCTTCTCAAAACCATTTAATGGCTTTCTCTTGCAACTAAAATAAAATAAAAATCCTTAGCCTTGTAGATTCTGGTCCCTATCAGGATCTGCCCAACTGCATCCTATGTCCATCTCCTCCACATTGGTATTCGACCATTTACCCAGGCACGCTATAAGATTTTCCACTGCAGGGCTTTTGAGTAGGGAGTTTCTTCTTGCATTGTCCCTATTCTTCCTCTTTATCTGGTTTCCTTCTTCTCATCCTCTTGTCTCAGCCTTAATGCCACCTCGTCCTAGAAGCGTTTTCTGCTATCTTTTCTAAAACAGGTCACTCTCCACCTCTCCCTTCAGTCATTCTTTATTTGTTCACTTTGTTTCCTTCACAGCAACACTTGTAAATAAAGGAATATAGATTTACAGATACTTTTTTGTGTATCAAAATTTAGTAAAAGTTTTTAAAAAATAGTACCAGTGAGAACATTATTTGGTAGGTTTTCTAAACTGTTCACTAACCTAAGGGGGAAATACTAGAATGAATCTTTTGTTTTTCACATTAAAACGAGCTCAAGCTCCTACCTGCCAGATTACCATATATAACATATTTCCTTCTTGTGGAAACCCTCTCCCCTAAATGATCCTAGAACTCTGGGTTTTATGCAATGCAAGGTGGGTAACAGTCCAACATCTACCTAAGTGTGACAAGCATGGACTCTGATTGGTTCCTTCCTGTCACTTATTCTTGATACCACATTTGGGAGCTGTGGACACTGGTCTTACACATGAATTGGATGACGCTGGCCCACTGTTGATCCAGAACCATGTGCACCACGTGGAGCTTCCAGGGTGGTGCTAATCCCTATTGATTGCCCAAGATTCACTGGACTCCCAGCATTACAATTCTTAGCACTCAGGTTATTGATTCCCAAAGACAACCATTCTCCATTGTTCCACCAACCTAAGGAATCAGAGATCTTTCAGGAATTTGCTTCTGTGGATCAAGAGCCAGTAACTATTTCCTTTTCCTAGGATCTACACCACTGGTAGTCAGAAAACTTTATATCTCAACATTTGAAACACATCTTCATGAGGGCTTCTACCTGGATTACATCTGGGAGTTATTAAAAACCATGTCTCTAAATATTATTTTTAATATAAGAATAAAAAATCATATCTAATATTAAGCAAAAAAATAGGATAAAAATGACAGTGAATGTGATTTTAAAAGTATAAAGTTTTAATATCTGAATATATAAATATATATTTACAAAGTATATCTACACATGTGCATATGTTTATATATGATGTGTATATATATATGCATGTAAAACATATGTATGTGAGATAGCACATATTGTGTGTATTAAGAGATAATTTTCATTTTCTTCATTTAAAAAATATTTAATAAATTTTCTAAATGAATGTACTTTACATTGCTTTTTTTTGTTTTTTTTTTTCCTTTTCTTTTCTTTTTTTGTGAGGAGGACCAGCCCTGAGCTAACATCCAATGCCAATCCTCCTCTTTTTTGCTAAGGAAGACTTGCCCTGGGCTAACATCCGTGCCCATCTTCCTCCACTTTATATGGGACGCCGCCACAGCATGGCTTAACAAGCGGTGTGTCGGTGCGCGCCCCGGACCGAACCGGTGAACCCCGGGCCACCACAACAGAGCTCGTGCACTTAATCGCTTGTGCCACCGGTCCGGCCCCCATTTACATTTCTAAATGCACTAAAATAAACATGTTTTTGTCAATCAAAATACAGTAAAAGTTAAATATACTCAGCTTGATTCATAACAAAAAGAAAGTGGTAGTTAATTATAGTGGACACTATTGGCTTTCCATGTATTTAGTGTTTGCACAAATACACACTTGGATCTTGCCTTTTCTTGTAAGTTGTATTTTCATATTCACAAACACACTTATACACACACAAACTCACACACACACATAGTTGGTATTGTTACTTTAGTCTTTGTTTTCTCTCCCATCCTAGCATGAGAAAATTAGGATACAGAGTCAAACCAAAAAAATTAAACTTTCAAAATAAATTTCAATAGTATCCTTTCCCTCCAGAACATTCCTCTAAAGTAGTAGTATCAATAATGACAGTACAGACCAGATTTTTTCCTCGGACATGAAGGTGTGATGAAAAAGTCTCACTAGAAACTGGAATCTAAGCTTTCAAAGTCACATTCTATCTCTAACCTTCTGCAGTATGCCATAATGATTAAAACATGGGACTCAGAATCAGAGATCTGGGTTAAGTCTAACCTTGTTCCTTACAAGCTTTGTACCTTAGGCAAGTCATTTATCTCTCTATGCCTCAATTTCTTCATTTATAAATGGAGATATTAAAAGTATTGGTATTCAGGGTTAATGAAAAAAAATGCATGTAAGTACTGCATTGGACACTTAAAAAAGTGACCAGTTAACATTAGTTGGTATTACAGTTACATTTTTTTCTGCATATAGGCATATTTTATTGATTTTCTCATTATAAAGTGTAAAAGTACATTTTACTTAAAGGTGACTTTTTTTGTTTTTTAAACTTTTATTTATTTATTTTTTCCCCCAAAGCCCCAGTAGATAGTTGTATGTCACAGCTACACATCCTTCTAGTTGCTGTATGTGGGACGTGGCCTCAGCATGGCCAGAGAAGTGGTGTGTCGGTGCACGCCTGGGATCCGACCCCGGGCCGCCAGCAGCGGAGCGCGTGCACTTAACCGCTAAGCCACGGGGCCGGCCCTAAAGATGACTTTTAAGATTGATTGTCTAATGTTAATAAGGCAATTTAAAATTTGTCTGAGTAGTATTTAATTTTAATTGCCTAGCACAATTATATGGCTTATATTCACCATCATGAATAAAAAACTATTAGTAAAGATGTCAAATGAGTCACCAAAACATTTTTATTGCCTTTCATTGAACCCTAAGTCCTAAGAAAGCTTTTTGATGTAGATGGGATCAAAATTTTATACTATTTAAGAACTAATGCCATAACTGTTCTATTTTTATAATTAAAGATTAACTGTTTTCATTTACTTCCTGAGGTACAATGTTTGAATGGCCTGGAATGAGACAAACTATCCTTTGGGCTGAAAAAAGGATAAAGAAGGCTCAATGCTGATGAAGGGAGGAAGATAAGAATAGAGAAAGCAGGATTAGTTCCTCTTTCAAAAGAGGGGCAAGATACTGGAGCTTTCCTTTGGGAAGTGAAGCACACCTTTCTTTTTGAAATGTGAAGGGAAGAGATACCCTACATTTAAATATCTAGAGTATATCTTCCATTTAAAAATGAACCTAGCTAATCATCTAGTGAGGAAGAAGAGAGTAAAATAGCCTGTGAACAAGTCCTTTTTGTGGTGTTAAAGGAAACTAATTATAATGAATATCATGTATCTAATGAGTTTAAGAATTCCCCGTGGAAAAACTGATCTGTCCTTCACAAAAGAGAGTAGGGTCCAAGTGAGTTATTTGCATATAGTGGGGCGGCTCTACTAACTACCATAATCATACTCATTTAATGGTCCTGTTCAAACTCTGTCGCAAGTTTTTATTATATATGTAATGATGTTAATGTAATATATAGTTTTATATGTATATAATGTCAACAAGAAATCCTGTCTACAATTCTCCTTATAGTGACGTATCTCCTCTTCCTTTCCAAATACTGAGTGGTGATAGTTATCTTTAATTGAAGTGAAAAAATTGACTGTGATATCACAATACTCTTGAGGTACTAAAGTCATATTAGAAAATCGGAATTGAGGATCCTGATTGCTCATTGAAGTCGTTAACATGCTTATAGAGTCGTTAACATAAAATCGTCCTCATAAAGTCGTTAACATTACTTACTACCTAAACTCCTATTTTCTGAGTACTGACTGGGTTCCTGTGACATTCAAGTAGAATATTTAATGATTTTATAATTTTAAGAATTAGAAGTTCATGCTCTTTCCCATGCTATTTCCCAAATATTTATTTAAAAATATATTCCAGTAAACAATAGTTTTATTTTAAATATATGGAACTTTTGAAATTATATTTTGAGTAAATAATGCCATTAGGTTTGAGGATTGACCTATTTTTCACTAATCTTCTTAGTGCTGTTTGTTCCAAATCATCTCCATTTTGCTAAAAAGCAACGACATTTTTTTTTTCTGTTTTTAAGGAGACTATGTATAAAGTTGCCATGGGATTGATGGACATTCCCTGAAAAACAAGGAGCCTAAGTGACATACTTTCATGAGAGGCATTTCCCATCACTGTCACTCGTGGTCATTTCATTGCTAAACTCAAGTCAGTTCTCAAAACTCATTGTACAACCTGTTATAAGCATTTGACAGTCAATCTCTCCCTTCTTGAAGCACTTGCTACTGATGGCTTCGATGCCACCACTCCCTCCTAGTTTTCCTCGGACCTCACTAATCACTTCCTCTGAGTCTCATCTGTTGAACATTCCTCCTCCTCCAGACATTAGACCGCCTCTCTTTATCCAGAAACACTGCCCTATGGAACCTATGCAGTCTCCTGGAGAGTTGGTGATATTTTCTTTGCTGGGGGAAAATTATTGTTAAAACTAACGCTTCCCAGGAGGAGGAAGTCAAGATGGCGGCGTAAGCAGACTCTGAACTCTCCTCCTCCCGCGGACACAGCCAATTTACAACTACTCGTGGAAAAATTACCCCTGAGACAGAACTGAAAACTGGATAAGAGGAACTCCTGCAACAACAGACAATCCTAACTGAGGTGGAAGAGGCAGAGACTCGCTTCTGGAGAGGAAAACGCCGCCTTCACAAGCCGCAGCGCCTCACGGCCGCCGGAGCAGCTCACAGGTACGCAGCCTCCCTGGAGGCGCGGGGCCCTGAGCCGGGGAGCACCCCCGCTGGGGATATTTTGTGGACCCAGAACAATCCAGACCAGCGGCATAATATCTGACTGTGCCTGCTACTAAAGCATTGGGGAGTACCCCCAGAAAACCCCGTTCACAAAGAAACTAAAACCGGCTCTTAAAGGGCCCGTGCACAAACTCACCCGTTCCAGAAAGCATCCTAAAATCACCAGAAAGAAAGGTGCACAGTGCTGGGGTGAAAAGAGACTCACCTAATAGGCACTGAGTGCATCTCGGTGAGAGGTGAGACCTCTCCAGGGACTGGGAAATTGGCGGCGGCCATTGTTGTGGCCTGGTGTGGCCGTGCTGACACAGACGCCATTGGAGTTCTCCCTGAGGCCTGCTAGCCCAGGGTCTGCCCCACCCGCTAGAGCACCAATTTAATCCAGCTCAGCCAGGCAGGCAGCCCACCCTAGAGACTGGCCCCACCCAACAACAAGCCCTCAGGCAACTTGTGGGGCTGCATAGATTGGTGACTGGATTCTCTGCAGCCTGCCAACTGAGCCAACTTTAGCGGGGCAGGGTGTGCACAAGGAGCGGGTGGAGAGTGTGGGGCGGTGGCGGAGTGTGTGGGGCTCCCGCCGTGGAGAGACTGGGTCCGCTTGGGGAGGTCGGGGCGCGCACACGGGGCAAGACTGTGTTGATTGTGTGTGTGGACCTGTGGGCGGCAGGGCTTGTCAGCTGCAGAAGACTTGTGTTTCTCAAAGACCCACATAGGGGGTTTGCCCCACCTTCCAAAGCCTGAAACAATTGGGTGCTCCTATGCCTGAGACCAGCCCCACCCAGCTGCAATCCTCAGAGAGCTGACAAGAGACCTAAAGACTGGGGGCTTACAGCAATTGTAAGGCCCTGAGCCTAACAACCTGCCACGCTGGGGGCCTACTCACTTAAAAGAAATACTGCAACACAAATGTGGTATTAGAACTTGCAGCCAACTGTGCTGGGGCTCCCCACACCTGATAAAGAGACTGAAGGGCCCACAACAACTACAAGCAGCTGAGCATTACAACAGCTGGCCAGGAGCATAACTCAGCCTCCCTGGGCGCCTATAAGGAGAGCTAACAGGCCACAATAGAAGGACACACGTAGCCCACATAGGGGCCACCCCTGGAACATTGAGAACTGAGGGAAGCACACTGGAAGCCTCCTAAAGCATCACTTACATAAGGTCACCTATCCAAGAGCAGGAGACGTAGCTGACCTACCTAATACGTAGATACAAGCACAGGGAAAGAGGCAAAATGAGGAGGCAAAAGAATACATTCCAAGTAAGGGAACAGGACAAAACCCCAGAAAAGGAACTAAGTGAAACAGAAATGAGCAACCTACCTGACAGAGAGTTCAAACTAAGAGTGTTAAGGATGCTCACTGATCTGGGGAGAAGAATAGATGAACTCAGTGAGAATGTGAATAAAGAAATGGAAGATATAAAAAAGAACCACTCAGAAATGACGAATACAATACTGGAAATGAAAAATTCATTAGAGGGACTCAAAAGCAGAGTAGAGGATACAGAAGAACGGATCAGTGAGCTGGAAGAAAGACTAGAAGAAATTACCCAAGCTGAACAGGTAAAAGAGAAAAGAATTAAAAAGAGTGAGGACAGTCTAAGGGACCTCTGAGACAACATCAAGCGCACTAACATCCGTGTTATAGGTGTCCCGGAAGGAGAAGAGTGAGACAAGGGGGCAGAGAATCTATTTCAAGAAATAATAGATGAAAACTTCCCTAACCTAAGGAAGGAAACAGACATCCAGGTACAGGAATCACAGAGAGCCCCAAACAAGATAAACCCAAAGAGGCCCACACCAAGACACATCATAATCAAAATGTCCAGAATTAAAGATAAAGAAAGAATCCTAAAAGCCACAAGAGAATGTCAAGTTGCATACAAAGGAAACCCCATAAGGCTATCAGCTGACTTCTCAGCAGAAACCTTACAGGCTAGAAGAGAATGGCACGATATATTTAAAGTGCTAAAAGGAAAAAACTTACAGCCAAGAATACTCTACACAGCAAGGTTATCATTCAAAATGGAAGGAGAGATCAAAATTTTCCCAGATAAGCAAAAATTAAAGGAGTTTGTCACCAAGAAACCAGTGCTACAAGAAATGTTAAAGGGACTGATTTAAGGGTAAAAGAGAAGACCACAAATAGGAAAAATTATCTATTTCCACGATTAGAACGTAATGGATACAAATACACAAAAAAGAGGTTAGATATGATATCAAAAACATAAAAGGAGGGAGGAGGGGAGTTAAAGAGTACAGCTTTCAGACAGAGATCAAACTAAAGTGACCATCAATTCTGTATAGAAGAAGTAAGGAACAGAGAAGGACTACTAAAACACTGAGAGAAAAAAAAAAAAAGTTAAAAAATGGCAGTAAGTACATACTTATCAATAGCTACTTTAAACGTCAATGGACTAAATGCTCCAATTAAAAGGCATAGGGTGGCTGACTGGATAAAAAAACAAGACCCATATATATGCTGCATACAAGAGACACACTTCAGACCTAAAGACACTCACAAACTGAAAGTGAAGGGATGGAAAAAGATACTCCACGCAAATGGCAATGAAAAGAAAGCTGGGGTAGCAGTACTCATATCAGACAAAATAGACTTTAAAACAAAAACTGTAAAAAGAGACAAAGAAGGGCATTACATAATGATCAAGGGAACAATCCAACAAGAGGATATAACACTTGTAAACATCTGCGCACCCAATGTAGGTGCACCTAAACATATAAAGCAATTATTAACAGACATAAAAACAGAAATAGACAGTAACACAATAATAGTAGGGGACTTTAACACTCCACTTACACCAACGGATAGATCATCCAAACAGAAGATCAATAAGGAAACATTGGCCTTAAACGACACACTAGAACAGATGGACCTAGTAGATATATACAGAGCATTCCATCCAAAACCCGAAGAATACACCTTCTTTTCAAATGCACATGGAACATTCAATCCTATTAGGCCACAAAACAAGTCTCCATAAATTTAAGAAGATTGAAATAATACCAAACATCTTTTCTGACCACAACGGTATGAAGCTAGAAATCAACTATAGGAACAAAATCAGAAAAGCCACAAATACATGGAGATTAAACACAATGCCACTGAACAACGACTGGGTTAACGAAGAAATCAAAGAAGAAATCAAAAAATACCTGGAGACAAAAGAAAATGAAAATACAACATGCCAGAATTTATGGGATACAGCAAAAGCGGTTCTAAGAGGGAAGTTTATAGCAATACAGACCTATCTCAACAAACAAGAAAAATCTCAAATAAACAATCTAACAATGCACCTAAAAGAACTGGAAAAAGAAGAACAAACAAAGCCCAAAATCAGTAGAAGAAGGGAAATAATAAAAATCAGAGCAGAAATAAATGAAATAGAGACTAAAAGAGCAATAGAAAAAATTAATAAAACCAAGAGCTGGCTCTTTGAAAAGATCAACAAAATTGACAAACCTTTAGCTAGACTCACGAAGAAAAAAAGAGAGAAGGCACAAATAAGTAAAATCAGAAATGAAAGAGGAGAGGTTACAACAGACACCTCAGAAATACAAAAGATTATAAGAGAATACTATGAAAAGCTATATGGCAACCAATTCGACAATCTGGAAGAAATGGATAAATTCTTAGAATCATACAACCTTCCAAAACTGGATCAAGAAGAAGTAGAGAATTTGAATAGACCAATCACCAGTAAGGAGATCGAAACAGTAATCACAAACCTCCCCAAAAATAAAAGTCCAGGACCAGACGGCTTCCCTGGTATATTCTACCAAACATTCAAAGAAGAATTAATACCTATCCTTCTCAAACTCTTCCAAAAAATTGAGGGGGGGAAGCTCCCTAACTTATTCTATGAAGCTGACATTATCCTGATACCAAAACCAGACAAGGACAACACAAAAAAAGAAAATTGCAGGCCAATATCACTGATGAACATCGATGCAAAAATCCTCAACAAAATACTAGGAAATCGCATACAACAATACGTTAAAAAGATTATACACCATGATCAAGTGGGATTTATTCCAGATATGCAGGGATGGTTTAACATTTACAAATCAATACTCCACATTAATAAAATGAAGAATAAAAATCACATGATCATCTCAATAGATGCAGAGAAAGCATTTGACAAGATACAGCATCCATTTATGATAAAAACTCTGAATAAAATGGGTATAGAAGGAAAGTACCTCCACATAATAAAGACCATATATGACAAACCCACAGCTAATATCATCCTCAATGGTGAAAAACTGAAAGCTATACCTCTAAGAACAGGAAGCAGACAAGGATGCCCACTGTCACCCTCCTATTTAACATAGTACTGGAAGTCCTAGCCAGAGCAATCAGGCAAGAGAAAGAAATAAAAGGGAACCAAATTGGAAAGGAAGAAGTGAAACTGTCACTATTTGCAGATGACATGATTTTATATATAGAAAATCCTAAAGAATCCACCAGAAAACTTTTAGAAGTAATAAACGACTATGGTAAAGTTGCAGGATACAAAATCAACATACAAAAATCAGTTGCATTTCTGTACACTAACAATGAAGTAGCAGAAAGAGAAATTAAGAATACCATCCCATTTACAATTGCAACAAAAAGAATAAAATTCCTAGGAATAAACTTAACCAAAGAGGTGAAAGATCTGTACACCGAAAACTATAAAACATTTCTGAAAGAAATTGAAGATGACACAAAGAAATGGAAAGATATTCCGTGCTCTTGGATTGGAAGAATTAACATAGTTAAGATGTCCATACTTCCCAAAGCCATCTATAGATTCAATGCAATCTCTATCAAAGTTCCAACAACATTTTTCACAGAAATAGAACAAAGAATCCTAAAATTTATATGGAACAACAAAAGACCCTGAATAAGTAAAGGAATCCTGAGAAAAAAGAACAAAGCTGGCGGTATCACACTCCCTGATTTCAAAATATACTACAAAGCTATAGTAACCAAAACAGCATGGTACTGGCACAAAAACAGACACACAGATCAATGGAATAGAATCGAAAGCCCAGAAATAAACCCACACATCTATGGACAGCTAATCTTTGACAAAGGAGTCAAGAACATACAATGGGGAAAAGAAAGTCTCTTCAACAAATGGTGTTGGGAAAACTGGATAGCCACATGCAAAAAAATAAAGTAGACCCTTACCTTACACCATACACAAAAATTAACTCCAAATGGATTAAAGACTTGAATGTAAGACCTGAAACTATGAAACTTCTAGAAGAAAACATAGGCAGTACGCTCTTCGACATCGGTCTTAACAACATCTTTTCAAGCACCATGTCTGACCGGGCAAGAGAAACAATAGAGAAAATAAACAAATGGGACTACATCAAACTAAAAAGCTTCTACATAGCAAAGGAAACCATCAACAAAAGGAAAAGACAACCTAACAATTGGGAGAAGATATTTGCAAACCATACATCTGATAAGGGCTTAATCTCCAAAATATATAAAGAACTCATGCATCTCAACAACAAAAAAACTACCAACCCAATTAAAAAATGGGCAAAAGACCTGAACAGACATTTCTCTAAAGAAGATATACAGATGGCCAACAGACACATGAAAAGATGTTCAAAATCACTAACAGGGAAATTCAAATCAAAACTACAATGAGATATCACCTCACTCCCTTCAGAATGGCTATAATTAACAAGACAGGAAACAACATGTGTTGGAGAGGATGTGGAGAGAAGGGAACTCTCATACACTGCTGGTGGGAGTGCAAACTGGTGCAGCCACTATGGAAAACAGTATGGAGATTCCTCAAAAAATCAAGGATAGAACTACCATATGATCCAGCTATTCCACTGCTGGGTATTTATCCAAAGAGCTTGAAAACACCAATTTGTAAAGACACATGCACCCCTGTGTTCATTGCAGCGTTATTCACAATAGCCAAGACTTGGAAGCAACCTAAGTGTCCATCAAGGGACGAATGGATAAAGAAGATGTGGTATATATACACAATGGAATACTACTCAGCCATAAGAAACGATGAAATCAGGCATTTGTGACAACATGGATGGACATTGAGGGTATAATGCAAAGTGAAATAAGTCAGAGGGAGAAGGTCAAATACAGTGTGATTTCCTTCATTAAGTAGTAGATAATAACAACAATAAACAAACACATAGAGACAGAGATTGGATTGGTGGTTACCAGAGGGGAAGGGGGGAGGGAGGAGGGTGAAAGGGATAATTCGGTACATGTGTGTGGTGATGGGTTGTAATTAGTATTTTGGTGGTGAACATGATCTAATCTATGCAGAAATAGAAGTATAATGATGTACGCCTGAAATTTTTACAATGTTATTGCAATAAACAAAAAATTAAAAAAAAAAAGGACTTGAATGTAAGACCTGAAACTATGAAACTTCTAGAAGAAAACATAGGCAGAACCCTCTTCAGCATCGGTCTTAGCAACATATTTTCAAGCACCATGTCTGACCAGGCAAGAGAAACAATAGAAAAAATAAACAAATGGGACTACATCAAACTAAAAAGCTTCTACACAGCAAAGGAAACCATCAACAAAACGAAAAGACAACCTAACAATTGGGAGAAGATATTTGCAAACCATACATCTGATAAGGGCTTAATCTCCAAAATATATAAAGAACTCATGCATCTCAACAACAAAAAAACTACCAACCCAATTAAAAAATGGGCAAAAGACCTGAACAGACATTTCTCCAAAGAAGATATTCAGATGGCCAATAGACACATGAAAAGATGTTCAAAATCATTAACTATCGGGAAATTCAAATCAAAACTACAATGAGATATCGCCTCACACCTCTCAGAATGGCTATAATTAACAATACAGGAAACAACATATGTTGGAGAGGATGTGGAGAGAAGGGAACTCTCATACACTACTGGTGGGAGTGCAAACTGGTGCAGCCACTACAGAAAACAGTATGGAGATTCCTCAAAAAATCAAGGATAGAACTACCATATGATCCAGCTATTCCACTGCTGGGTATTTATCCAAAGAACTTGAAAACACCAATGTGTAAAGATACATGCACCCCTGTGTTCATTGCAGCATTATTCACAATAGCCAAGACTTGGAAGCAACCTAAGTCCCCAACAAGGGACGAATGGATAAAGAAGATGTGGTATATATACACAATGGAATACTACTCAGCCATAAGAAACGATGAAATCAGGCATTTGTGACAACATGGATGGACATTGAGGGTATTATGCAAAGTGAAATAAGTCAGAGGGAGAAGGTCAAATGCCGTATGATTTCCCTCATTAAGTAGTAGATAATAACAACAATAAACAAACACATAGAGACAGAGATTGGATTGGTGGTTACCAGAGGGGAAGGGGGGAGGGAGGAGGGTGAAAGGGATAATTTGACACATGTGTGTGGTGATGGGTTGTAACTAGTATTTGGGTGGTGAACATGATGTAATCTATGCAGAAATAGAAGTACAATGATGTACACCTGAAATTTATACAATGTTATAAACCAATGTTACTGCAATAAACAAAAAATTTTTTAAAAAAAGTAAAAATAATAATTAAAAACACATGAAGCTGAAAGAAAAAAAATAAAGCCGCAAACATAAAAAAAGAAAAAAACAAGTTAAGGCAAGACAATGAGAGCCAGCCCAGCAGCAAAGATCAGATTAAGGATAACACGTTTCCCTCTGCACAGTCACAGCCTGTACACTGCCTCACCTCCTCTCAAAAACCTCCACCTCTGATTCCAGCCACAGCTACAGTGAAAAATTCTGTGCAGGCTTTAACTCTCTTTGCCTGACACTACCCTACCTTAAAGCATGTATTGGGTATGTCTCTTCCCACCCTATGGCTTTTCTAACTCTTTGTCATGGGACCCCAGTAGCAGCCTCCTCAGCATTCATAACTCAGGGAAATTGGGGTGACTCTCAACTAATAGGGTTATGAGCCAGTGGCTGAATGCTTCTCCATGTCTCCTCAGCCTAAAAAGTTTTGAGAATCATTTCATGAGGCTCTTTAGAAAGTCACACATAAAACCAGTCACCTGCCACGCCCTTGTTGAAACCACTTTCCTTCCTTCCCTATTCAGCCTCAAATCCCTCATGCCTGTTCCCTGCCAAGAGACTCCCAAATAAACTACTCGCACACAAGAAAAATCTTGGGCCATGTGTTGGGTATGGGGGAGACCTCAACGAAAACACCACCCAAATCTGTACTTTGAGAGGGCCTTCAGTGAGTTGAGTAGAGATAGAGTGGAATGAGCCCAGCGCGGAGGTCAGTACGTGCAATACCAGAGCCTCGAGGCTGGAAAGCTGGGCTAGATGAGAACTTTGGCTGTGGTAAGGCACACATGGGCTGGCTGGAAACACACCTCAACTCTACCAAGTTTTTGAGGGGCTTGTTTTGCAAAGAACCCACAAGCCTGACTTGAACCAATGTCTGGTCCCTATACTTGCACCAGCAGGAAATGGCCTGTAAAAGTCTCTAAAGATACCAATCTCTTTAAAGTCCAAGTCAAATATGACTATGGAGGATAATGGACAAAGGGTTCTTTGTAGAGAACAGAACCAGCAGCTGCCAGTTCAGCTAATAAAGGAATCGATTCTACTTAGAGAGAAGAATGTGTTTGCTATTGCTACCCAGCAGGACGTAAAAATCGCTATGGAACTTTTCTAAATGTGAGCTCTTACTGTACATTACTGTTTTGGAAGCAGATAACTTTAGTTCATAGATTACTGGCCCATGAGGAGCTATATTTGCACCTTGTGGAGAGGACTGGATCACAAAGGGATCCTGGGTTTCTCTCTGAATGCACTAATGTGATGGGACTTGGTGCCTTTCTCTCTCAGGAAGAGAATAAAAGTTTTTTGTTTTTTTGTTTTTTTTTGTAGAAAGAAGAATACATATTGGTATTGGAATAGCCAAAGGGGTAGGTTGACTGAGACTAATAGTTTTCTCACAATACCTATTCTTACACCTTAATAGAATTCCTAATTTTTACCCAGACACAAAATACTCAGAGTAAAGATATTTTCCATTGCCAATCTTCTTAGTTAGATGTGATCATGTGTCTATGTTCTGGCCAACCATGCAAAAGCAGAAGGGATTTGTGCAAATTCTGAGACACGTCCTTAAAGCGAAGACCGTGCTCTTTCCTTTCCTATTTCTCTATCCTGGCGTCATATGGATATGAAGGCTGGGGCATCATCTTGGATTATGAGGATTAGAGCCACATCCCAGGCATAACGGAGAAAAAAACTGAAGTAGACTATGACTTGTACAACATCAGAGCCGCTGTACTAGTCATGAACTGTCTACATCTAATGTCTGAGAGAGAAAAAAGTAGAGACAATATGATTTTGGGGGAGCAAAGGGAAGAAGAGAATGGGAACCCGTATCAAATGCTGCTCCCGCTCTTGGGCTGAAGCCCTTGACCGTGTACTTGCTGAAGGCAGTGCTGGTGCCACAGAGCAGTAACGGAAGAGCCTGTACTGCTGACCGTGCTGCATAAAGCCTGGAATTTTCTGCATCCGTCTGTTGTCTTCCAATGCCACTCACTGATGTTGCTGCAGCAAAAAGCATCACCAGAAGAAATGAAATAGTTTCTTTCTTTTCCCATCTTACAATCTCCCACCAGGGGCTCCATTGACATGGGTACCTTAGAAATCTAGTTGGAGGCTTCTAGACCTCTGTGACCCAGAGGAGAACACAGAAGTGGGCATAGAGCTGACAATCAACACACAATAATTGGCTGGATGGCAGGGGGAAAAAATGAAAACAGCTGCATTCTTTGTTCACATTGTTAACCCAATATGTCAATCAAATCAGAAGCCTTCCATATGTCTGGGTTTCTTCTTAGGTAAAATAACTAATTTCCTTATAATTTAAGTTACTTTGTGTTCAGGTTTCTATAACTGGAGTCTAAAACTATATTAAATTTTATAGAAATTATTTTTATAGAAATACATTAAAATATAAGAGGTTATGTTGCCTCCATAGTTTCCCTAATCTTTTCAGCTGATAGTATGCATTTTCCATACCATTAAAATTATTTATACTTTTTAATTGTATTTTAAAGAGATTTGATCTCTTTTAGAGACAAATTTTTTAAAAAACACATTATATAAATATCGTTGATCAAAATCTTATACTCGTCTATAAAGAATTTTATTATCTCTCCCCTCCTTTTTTCTAGTTCTAGAGAAGTACCAAGGTGTGATTTTAGGACAGGTTTAGGATGTGTCGACAAATTTTATATTGAATGCATTTCTATACTGCAGCGTTCCCCAGGGTCTTTCACACGATTTGACAGATAACAGGCACTCTACAAACACCTATGAATCAATAAACATACGAATGGATGATAAAAAGAATAAATGACTGCGAATACATGAGAGAAGGAGCTCTCTATTTTAAAATACTTGAGTTGTGCTCTGTCCTCATTAATGGAATGAAAACATAAACTCCCATTAGCTGACTACTGTCAGCTGTTTGATATGCATTATATATATTAATCACCATTATATATATTTTCAGGTTGGAATGATTGTAACCGCTGCATGGATGATGAAAATGAAGTTAAGACAAGTTTATAGTCCTGTCCAAGGGATGTTGAACAACAAGCCCTTTGATGGATTCAAATTCATATTTATTCAGTTTTCAATTGTGTTTAATTGTTTTTGGTATCAAGCTGACTCTATATGATTATATTTGTACCATGTTAAATTTATATGAGGTTTATATTATATTTTGTTTATTTTGTTATTTATATTATCAAACTGGGGTTTTATATTAAAATTGTTTTCTTGTATTGGCTTGCTTTTAAACAAACACTCTCCTATTCAATATGAAACTATTAAAAAAATGAGACTCATAGTATTATTGTAGACAAATAATCTTTACCATCTTTTATCTGACTTTCTTGTATTGTACTGTTTCGAAATGTGCTTATCTACATAAATATATAGTTGATTTAATTGTGAATACTTGAATATGATATATTTTATTCCTATCTATTCTAATGGGCAGCCACAATATTGTTTAGATGGATATGTGCATTTACGTTAAGAGCATTGAAAATAAACTTAAATTTTAACCTGGGGTAGCTTATTTTACTTTGTGAAATCAAAATATAAATTTTAGAGATCAATCCTTAATTTGTATTTAAAAGCTTGTCAACAGAGGAGAAAAGCATAAGTGCATTTGTCAATGAATCCTTCACAGGCCACATGTTTTACATCCGGAAGTAATCAGGGAACTCGTTACTGTCTTGATAAATAGATGAATAAAATCTCTTGTTTATTGTTTCTCTGCTAAATTCATTGGAACAGCAAAATAAAAAACTACGGCAAATGCTTAAATCTTGGTTGATTCAAAAGAAAACAAAGTATAAAATTTTTATCAAACATTATTATGCCCTTTGATTTTCAATAACATTATCAAAATTTAACTACTTCTTTAAGACCTTGTGAAATAGGTTTCCAAAATTTCATTGCCTCTGTTATAAATACGAGTCTTTTAAAGACATAAAGGAAAGTAATACACGCACCAAGAGTAAAATATTCAATAATAGTATGATTTTGCTGATATTGATTTTCCTCAAATAAGTTGCAGTGTATAGGTACATTGTATTCAATGTTTACCTACAAGTTTTTTCAAGAGGAATATTTAAAATGTATATATTTTACAAATATATTAAAATGAATTTCTAGGGTTAAAAAGAGGAAAACTATGGAAAGAATTAAGGAGACAGGCACGGAAAAACTTAAAAAATTGCATTTCAAATTTTAGTATGCAGACAACTTATTGCAATCTATAACAAAGCAATATATGATAACTATATTTGTGAATTTCTTACAGTGCCATTTTATGGGGAAACTGGCCAAGCATACTTTAGAAGTATTTGGGAGGATTAATCTGATTATAGTTTTTCACAGTATTATTTCAAAATGAGTATCTGGATATTAATACTTTGAACTTTGGAATATTGCTTTCAGCGTCTTGACAACCCTAAGACTTATTATTGTTAAGGTTCTCAGAAACCTAGATACTTTTCAACATATTTTATTTAGCCGTTAACTTCCATTGGACAGGTAGTTCTGTTGGTTATAATTTTTATGATTTTTCAAGTATTTACATGTGATGGTTCACTTGGCTGGTCTAAGGGATGCCCAGGTAGATGGTAAAACATTATTTCTGGGTATGTCTGTGAGGGTGCTTTCAGAAGAGGTTATCATTTAAATCAGTAGATTGAGTAAAGAAGACCCACCTTACCAAAGGAGGAGGGCATAATCCAATCTGTTGAAGGCCAGAATAGAACAAAAAGGCAGAGGAGGTGCTAATTTTCTCTCTGCTTTGTGCAGGGACATCCATCTTCTCCTGCCTGCAGACATGTGTGCCCCTGGTTCTCAGGCCTTGAGACTTGGATGGGGACTTACACCATTGGCTCCCTTGATTCTCAGGCCTTCAAATTTGGACTGGAACTACATCACTGGCCTTCCTGGGCCTCCAGTTTGCAGACTGCAGATCCTGGGACCTCTCAGCCTCCATAACCAGGTGAGCTAATCCCTCATAATAAATCTCTTTCTCTTTATGTATCTACATATCAACCAATATCTTATCGGTTCTGTTCCTCTGGAGAACCATGACTAGTATAGATTTTGGTACCAAGAGTGGTTTTAGAGGAACAGAATTTTAAGGATGAGTTTTCTAAGTTGGTTCTGGAGTTTCTGGAATTGGTTCTCTAATCTGATCAGATTTAAAGATGCTAATGACTCTATCTCCAGTAGTAAAGAGAGTGCTGATAGTCTATGACTTGATCTCTTTATAGAGATATGCAAAATATTGCACTGGACACACTCCTAATCAACCACTTATAAGAAGCAAGGAGCTCCTTGTAATTCTGTATATGATACCTTCAAACACTTTTGGAAAACCAGGAAATATTATGACGTTGGTTGGTTGCTCCTAATGCCTCTGGACAAAGTGGTGAAATAAAAGGATGAGCTCTAGTTTTCGAATTCCCAGCTTAAGCCACAGAAACGACCTAAGAGCTTCCATGTGTGCTCTGAAGGAGACCCTTATCTCCTTTAATCACTGGGCTGAAATTGCTGAAAATTAAAAGCAGGATCTCATTCTGTGATTGGCTGAATTACATGGCAAGTTGAACTCCCAGCCTCATATGATGTCTACTGTTAAAGTGAGGGCATTGATTGGGAAAAAATGGGATTCTTTAAGTTGTGTTGGGGATGTACAGAAAGACCCTGATGAAACTGGGAATGTTGAGCCCTAAATTATGATGAGTCTTCTTTGCCAGGAGAAGAGGTATCCTCATCCCCTTTCCATCTCTCTCTGAGCAAATTAATTCTGCATTACCTGAGGAAACAGTTATGGCCTCCCCGAAGCAGGTGCCATGAAAGTTAATGATGATTCTCTTCAGAACCCACCCCCACCCTCCCTCTTTGCTTCTAGACTTGTAACTAGACTCAAGTCTCAATGGGCTCCTAAAGATAAGGTAAAAAGTGTGACCCATGAGGAGATGACCTGCACTCTAAAGAACTACTTGAGTTTTCTAATTTATATGAGTGGAAATCTGGGGACATGTGTGGGAATGGATGTAAGGGCAGAGGCCACGTCTGTCTTGTTTACTATTTAATTGCCAGTACTTATTGCTGTCTCTAGCACATAGAAGGTACTCAATAAATACTCTGGCATAATTGAGAGGTTGCTAAAAATAAAATCCATTTTTATTGTTGACATTGTTCATATATATATGCATATATATATGTATTTTATATAGAAGGCTCTATGGAGTCATATATGTATGAAATTTCCACTGGCACCAAAGTAAAGAGGAAACACTAGGGCTTTCTTATCTACTCGCCCAAATGTGGGGCATAAAGGAAAGAGGAAGTGGTAGATCTTGAAAGCTGTCAGCAAACATCAAAAATGGAGTTAGACTCTTTATTACGTGTATTTACATTTATGATTATTTTACTGTCTCTCTGTTTCCCTCACTTGACCTACAGTTCTACAAGGGCAAATACTGCTTCTTTGCTTATTTCTGAATACCAAGCACCAATTGTAGTCTGTAAGCATAGAGTAGGTTCTCAATAATGTCAAATAAATAAATAAAACAACTATACAATAGTCAGAAGTATGCACATTCTAGTAGCAGAAATGGCTCTAAAACAATTTTAAAGGAGTTGTTTGAAGGGCAATTAATAAGATAATTCCATGGCAACTCAAGCTTTTTATTATTGAAGAAGAATCTGTTGTAAATGCTTGAAAAATATAGCTACAGGCCAAGAAATACACACACATGAGTATATATGTATATTTATTATTTTTTTTGTAAAAGAGGTTTTTGGGGAGACAAACCCAGAGAAGTAAAATGTACTGGCCTGGGAATTGAAAGACTTGAGGTCTGATTCCATTACTGTCACTAATTATTTGGCAGAACTAAACAAGTCACTTAATTTCTTGGTTATTGTTTACTTATGAAATGAAAGGGCTGGAATTAATGATTTTTAAAATGTGTTGAAATTCTCAATTCCTATGAATTTGTCTGACTTGTGGGCTTTTACTCTCACTTATCTTGGAAGAAGTAGAAGGACCTTGAGCCATTTAGGGCCGGTAACACGTTTTTATTGCATTCCGATATAAGTGGTTCTTATCACTGATCTGGGTTGGGGCTGCCTCATGGGGCAGAGAGGCTGTGATGGTTTATGAACTTATCCTGTCTGGGCAGATTTACTACTGCATATTGTATTGATTTTTCAATTCAGTAAACCTGCTAAACCTGGTTATTGCCCACTCAGAATTGGATAAAGTAAAAAACTTGCAGATTGAAAACAGAGACTACAAGAAATGCAGAGTTAGAATGAATTTGTCAAAACTGCATGGAAAAGAGACAAGCTTGATTAAAAAGCGAGATCTCACTTCAGAATTCTTGTCACATTAAAAAAAGCTTTTGGAATTGAATAAATATATGTATATACATTTATACATGTATATATACATGCATACATGCATGCACAAATTATAAAGTACAGCTCAATGAAACATCACAGAATATTATCAGGACCCTAGAAACTTCTGTTGTGTCCTCTTATAATCACTTTCCCCTAAAGTGTAACTAATGTCCTTGCCAATGCATCCATACTGAAGATCAATTTACTTCTATTAACATAGCTTTAAATTATTCATTTCTCTAGAAATAATGGCATACTTCGCAGATCCCAACACAAATTTTCAGTTCCTGAAGTGTGAATCTACTACCCAGATTTACCTTATTGAGTTTCTGTTTTATTATGTTTCTCATCCACATAATCTTACTATCATACAACGTGATTTGTGCAGATTTCACTACCATGTTCTCCGCTCACATCTATAGCATTGGGGTAGTTCTACAATTTTATAATCCATAAGAATAAGACAAATTTCTAGGCTCTGCTTCCAGAGCCCAATACCAAAGACTATCCTATCTGTCCCATCTGATATAATCCTTAGTGACCACACTAGGGCACTTTAAATTTCTAGATAGGTCACTGAGTTATTTTCTAAGGGCCTACTTTTAAAATATAATCTGTGAAGATAGCATAATAACCTGTAGATAATCTTGATTTAATTGGTCTAAGGTATTTAACTTGTCTTATTCAGATAGTAGTGATTAAATGAGGCACAATCAGTAATTTTTGATAAGTTACACGCATATTGCCAAATGGTATTCACAGCCCTGCCACTGGCCATGGTCAGATACACAAAATTTGGAGGTAAAGGCTCATTGACGTGCTATGGTGAGAGCCCTTTGGAGCAGTGAGATACAGAAGAGAGGGCAGCGGTACTGAAAAATAGAATGTAGACAAAGAAAATGGATTGAAAAGGCAAAAAAAAACAACGTTCGTGTCTGGTTCAGTTTATCTATAGTCAATCATACTGTTTAGTGACCTTAAAACTTGATATTATATACAACAGTTTTATAGAGATAATCCCCTGCAGAGTCGATTCAAATCATGAGCTCAGTCAACAAGATACAACTGTGGGGATTTTGTCTTTGTCCATTTTCCAAGGTTTGCTATTGTCTTAGTGGTTGGAATTCAAGCTGTTACTGCATATTCTGAGAACACAGAAATGTACATCTGGGACGTATTAATGGAATAGGAGAAACAATGAGGAACAAACAGACAGAAAGTGGGAGAAATGAGATTTGGTGGTTTGGGTGATGGGTCGGTAGGAAAACAAGGAAATAGGCAAAGAAAGCTGAATGACTAATGCTGTCTTATAAAAAAATGCAAGCACACTGAAAGAAATTTAGTGGATCTTTGTGAACCATTTACATTTCCAAGAGAAGGGAGTGCTAGAGTTTAGAATAAAGACAATCTGATTAGGCAGCCGGAAGTAGTTCGCATCCTAGCTGCTGAGTTTTCAGCTTTCAGAATGAAGACTATTTAAATGTGTGGGTGAAAAATGAAGGCATAGGAATTTCTACTGCTGATTCTCCCTGAGAAACATCAATTTGAATAACCATCTGCCCATGAAAATACTTTCACAAGAGCCAAGGATTCCAGGTGAGGGATTACAGCTGGGTGAAGCACAGAAATAAGAAAAGACACATTGAGGAGAGAAGGAAAGATAGATTCACACTCGTCCCATCACTCCTTCCCCAACCCAGGCAACCCCATGTGGAAAGAGACATCCCCCTGTGGGAGAAGGAGAGGGAAATGAGCACCCAGCTGCCCCAGCACTAGGCTGACTCCCACCATGTGCTCCATCAATCCCACTTCTGGGTATACATCTGAAGGAAATGAAAACACTATCTCAAAGAGATATCTGTACCCCCATGTTCATTGCAGCATTATTCACAATAGCCAATATAGTTTATCCACGGATGAATGGAAAAAGACAATGTGGTATATATATGCAATGGAATATTATTCAGCCATGAGAAGGAAGGAAATCTGCCTTTTGCAACAACATGGATGGACCTTGAGGGCATTATGTGAAGTGAAATAAGCCAGACAGAGAAAGACAAATACTATGTGATCTCACTTAGATGTGGAATCTAAAAAAGCTTAACTCAAAAATAGAGAGTAGAATGGTGTTTACCAGGGGTGAGGAGGTTGGGGAAATGGGGAGATGTTGGTCAAAGGGTACAAACTTCCAGCTATTAGATGATTAAGTTCTGGGGACCTAATTACAGCATACTGACTGTAATTAAAAGTACTGTGTTATATGCTTGGAAGTTGTTAAGAGAGTGGATCTTAACTGTTATCACCACACACACACAAAGTGATAATTATGTGTGAGAGAATGGAGGCGTTATCTAACCTTATTGTGGCAATCATTTTACAATATATACATGCAGCACAGCATCATATTGTACAGCTTAAACTTACACATATTATATGTCAACAATATCTCAATAAAGCTGGAAAAAAATTGTGGGCCATTTAAATGTCACTATTATAGTAATCCTATAAAAGGCTGTTTTTATGAACAAAAATTGGTTACACATCTCAAAGAACACATTTGAAAAGCCATCAAGCAAAGTTGAAAAAGAGGTAATTCTGTTTTTATTTTGTTTTAATTATTTTTTTTTTCTATTGCCTAACATTGTTTAATACCGAGCAGGCATAGGTTTGGAACTCGGCGTGACATTTGCTAATATGCATTGAGCTCTTACTCTGTGGCAGGCTCATTTATTTTTCACAATAAACCTTTGAATTGGAAGCTATTATTATTAAACCATTTTATAGATAAGGAAACTAAGACACAGAGCAGTTAAGTAATTTGCCTAAGTTTTGAAATCAGCAACCTAGCATTGTATGGCTAATATAAAAATTTAGCATATATTTATGAGCACCTATCTTTATGTCAGAAAGTTTAGGAGATATTGATTATTGAATAACGAACATGCAGTATTTGAAACTGAATATTTTAGTAAAAAACAATTATTAGAATTTTTTTCTTATTGGAATCTCAATATGTAGATAATATGCTTTCATCACACGTGAGTAATTATCATCAATGCTATCCCTTACAATGGATTTTTGAGTTAGTCAGGCCTGCATTTAAACCTTGGCCATGGGGCCGGCCCTATGGCTAGGTGGTTAAGTGCGCGCGCTGCAATGCTGGTGGCCCGGGTTCGGATCCCGGGTGTGCATCGAGGCACCACTTCTCCGTCCATCCTGAGGCCAAGTTCCACATACAGCAACTAGAGGGATGTGCACCTATGGCATACAACTATCTACTGGGGCTTTGGGGGGAAAAAATAAAAATAAATAAAATCTTTAAAAAAAAAAAAACAAAAAAACCTTGGCCATGTCATTCATTACATGACCTTGTGTCCTAGTGCTCAACCTCTAAGTCTTAATATCTTCATCTGTAAAATCAGAAAAATCACACCAACCTTGTTGGGTTATTGTTAGGATTATAAAAGATCACATTAAACATGGTAGAATGGTGGGGTTCCTCACTAAATGGCAGGGCGGTAGACTGTGTTTGCTGTCAATGCTGCTCTTTCTGGATAAGAGAATGTTCCTTTTATTCAGTTGACAGGAGGCCATGTGCTTCTGGACCTTTCTTTAACCCTACGAGGGAAGCTTTATTAGTCTTACCCAATTGTAATGACTCTGTTCTCTCTCCAGAGATTGGTTCAGCAATGGACTGTGACATGATTCTTATCACTAAGCCTAAGGAGAATGTCTGCTGCGTGGTGGAGAAACTTCCTAAAAAGTTTATTCTTGCTCCTAAATAAGGACAAAAGGCGAAAGTTTTTCTTTTTCAATCTTGAAATGTTATTATGTAAATATATGAGTGTTGATTTTCCCGGTGCCCTCTCATGAGGCAAAAAGCTGACTCCTCGAAGAAGACAGAAGGAAAGATGGAAAAATTCCAGGGCTTGATGATATTTCAAGACCACTACATTAACTGTGAAACTTCTCTAATTCTAGGACTTTTGCTTTGTGAAACAATTCTTCCTCCAATTTAAACTATTTTAGTTGTTTTTCTTTATCTGGGTTACTTTCGGCTAAGAACATCCTAGGAGATGAGGAGTATCATCATAATAATTATTATTAAAAGGAAGAGTGTGTGTTCCACTCAAAAATTTACCTCATTATAAAAAAGAAGGAAACGGCAAAAATTTAGCAAGTGCTTACTTCATCCTCTCGGGAAGGGCAATATGTAATTGGTCAGAGCTTGATTTTTTATTGGACCCCCTTGCATTAGTAGTGGGATCCTTGTCTCAAATGGTCTTTGGGAAATGTCATTTTGCTTTTTCTTTCACTTCTAGCCTCAGGTTTGGCAGGTGGTCTTTTGCTCCTGTCATTTGGTATGAGTCTATGTATTATTTATATGCTTATTCAACAAATATTTATTGAATACTCCCCATATTATACCTAATATAGGATGCTAGTATCAGAGAAGAATTTCCTGAGAAGGGACAAGTGAAGTAAGACAAGAAGAATGAGTTAAAGTTGACCAGGTGAAGTGGGAAGAGATGTCTATGAAACAACACTGTCCAAGAAGAGGGAACTATGTGCCCAGGGATAATGGTCCACTTGAAAAGTGGAAAGTCCAAGGTTTTGAAACATAAACAACAAGGGGCTTATTGGCACAAGTTGAGGCTAGAGAGGTAGGTAGCAGGAATGTTACGTACTTCGATTTCTATTCTAAGAGTAAGAGGATGTCTTTGAAAACAATTTTAGTAATGAGAAATATGATTAGGTTTTCATTTTGAAAAGATCTCTTGGGTGCAACACGAAAAACCAATTGGAAGGAGACAAAAGTGGATGTGGGGAGATGAATTAAGAGGTTGCTGCAGTTTCCTAGGTGAGAGATGCGGGTAGTTTCAACTAGGGTAAGAGCAGTGGAAATAGATAAGTACAGATTTCAAGTAATTGGGCGGTAAAATTGATGAGACTTCTATGGGGAATGAGACAGACTGTGATGTCACAGTGTCTCATTCCCCATAGAAGTCTCATCAATTTTACCTCCCAATTACTTGAAATCTGTACAGATGTCACAGTGATGCTAGAATTTGTGCTTGCAGAATAATGGTTATGGCAATTTACTGAGATAGAAATCTGTGAAAGTGGATTCTATTCGGGGGATAAAAATTTTGTGGCTTTGGTTTTGGACATGTTTAGTTAAGTGTCTTACCAGAGTGGAGACGTTGAATTGGCAACTGGATATAGGTATATGTGACTTAGAGAACAAGTCTGTACTAGAGGTATACATTTGGGAGTTAGTGTAAACAGGATAATTGAAATCATGGGGGTAGCTGAAATCATGGGGGAAAGACTGTAGCATGAGATGATGGCCTAGGACTGAGACTTGAAAAGCTCCAATATTTATTGGCTTGGTAGAGAAAGATGAGCCTGAAAAGAAGAAGAAGGAGGATCCAGAATGATAGGAGGAAAATCAGGAGAACTGGTATTACAGAAGAAAAAGGAAAATGGCTGTAAGCAGAAGAGAGAAGAAAACCAATGGTGAGTGTTTCTGAGATATAAGGCTGAAAAGGTCCATAGGATTTAGTTGCTTTAGCAAGATCTCCTTTGATCCTCTCTCGTGCTGTTGGGCAGCGGAAGTGAGCCACAGCTTCCAATCAGACACATGATCACGAGGGTAAAAAACCGATACACTCACAACCATTCTGTCCCCATACAACTATTGTTTTTCACTTTCAGTACAGTATTCAATAAATCACATGAGATATTCAACACTTTATTATAAAACAGACTTTTTGTCAGATAATTTTGCCCAACTGTAGGTTAATGTAAGTGTTCCGAGCACGTTTAAGGTAGGCTAGGCTAAGCAATGATGTTCAGTAGGTTGGGTGTATTAAATGCATTTTCAACTTAAGATATTTTCCATTTATGATGGGTTTATTGGGACATAACCCTGTCACAAGTTGTGGAAGATCTGTATGTATTCTCCTCTCACAGAGGCGATTGGAAAACATAGTCTTCCCTTCTTATGGATGATGATCTTGTGAAACAATGTGATAAGAGATGATCAGGGAAAATATTATGTATATTACTCAGGGACCATTATTACCTCAGGCTAAATATACTAGGACCTTTGATCCTGCCCTTGCCCCCAGCCCCCAAAAATCAACTAGTCAGTGTAGAACTCTCTGTCTCTTTCTGTCTCTCTGTCTTTCTGTCCCCCTCCAACCACCCCTTCTGGCCTGTTTTTATGTCTCTTGGTAGCACTATTCAAAACTTTCCAAGATTTTAGTATCTCTTGTCTGAGCTTCCGCTCGTTCTAAGTTTGCAAGACATGGACTTTAATTGACAAGAGCAGCTTATCACGTAAGTAAATCCACTTTTGAGGGTGGATATTAGCTAGGTGGTCTCTCTTATTGATTTTGATTTGGATATGAAGTCATAATAACATTTAATTGATATACAAATTTACTGGGCTAAGTTAAGTTACATAATAAGTATTAATGAACTATCACAATTTGGAAACAAAGCTGTTGCACTCAATCTTCACATGACTCACTCCATCATTTATTCATTAATCATATGAATGTTTTTGCTTATATTTTGTTAACAAATGGTTTTGGAAACTCACTGTCTTTTCTCATTCTCTGACAATGTGTGTATTGTCAAGACACAGCATTCATGCTGCTACAATGCACACACTGTAATCACACTGCATTTTTGCATATTATTATTGTTTAGAGTTCCTCCTTTGACACTACCATATTGAAAATTGGAAAGTGATTTTAGCACAGTTTCAGGATATAAGATCAATATATAAGCAATATATAATTAGATATTAAATATAAATATTAAAGAATGCAACATTCATTTAAAATAGCATGATAAATTAGAAATTCTTAGGGATACATGTGACAAAAGGTATTTAAGAATTTTATACTGAAAACTAAAAATTATTGCTGAAATAAATGAAAGATGACATATATAAATGTAGAGATGTACCATGTTAAAGGATAGGATGACACAATGTAGTTAACATGTCAATTCTACCCAAATTGATCTATAGATTCAACTCAATTGATCTGTAGATTCAACTCTGGACAGATGTCACAGTGATGCTAGAATTTGTGCTTGCAGAATAATGGTTATGGCAATTTACTGAGATAGAAATCTGTGAAAGTGGATTCTATTCAGGGGATAAAAATTTTGTGGCTTTGGTTTTGGACATGTTTAGTTAAGTGTCTTACCAGAGTGGAGATCCCAGCCAGCATTTTTTTCCCCTAGATATTAAGAAGCAGAGCCTAAAATGCATATGGAAATGAAAAAGATGTAAAATAGCAGAAGAAACTTTGTAAAAGAAGAACAAAGTGGGAGTGCTTATATCCCCTGACTTCAAAACTTACTAAGTTACAACAAGATAGGATGGTATTAGCTTCAAGTTAGACCTATAGATTGGTGAAAAAGAATAGAGAGTTCGAAAATAGAGCTGCATATATACGGCCAAATGATGTGTGACAAAGTTGCAAAGGCAATTCTGTGGAGAAAGAATAATCTTTTCCAAAAAATGCTGCTTTGGCAAATGTATATCCATATGCAATGAACCTTAATTCCTTGAACTGTATGCAAAAATTAACTCCAAATGGATTATAGACCTAAGTGTAAAACCAAAACTTCTAAAGCTTCTAGAACTAAACAGAAGAGAAAGTGACTTTAGGTTAGGCAAAGATTTCTTAGATATGACACCAAAAGCATGATCCATAAAAAAAAAAATATGTAAATTGGACTTCATCAAAATTAAGACTTTTTTTTTTTTTTTTGGTGAGGAAGATTAGCCCTGAGCTAACATCCATTGCCAATCCTCCTCTTTTTGCTGAGGAAGATTGGCCCTGGGCTTACATCTGTGCCCATCTTCCTCTACTTTATATGGGATGCCGGCACAGCATGGCCTGACAAGCAGTACCTCAGTCCGCGCCCAGGATCTGAACCTGATGACTGAACCAGGCTGCCAAAGTGGAGCGTGCGAACTTAACTACTGTACCACTGGGCTGGCCCGAAGACATTTTATTTTTTGAAAGACACTGTTAAAAGCATGAAAAGATAACAACAGCAAATATTTTCAAATTATATATATTATAAAAAAGTACCTTTATCATATATATTTCCTCATTTTTCACGGTAGTTGTAGTCTATAATGTTATGTTGCCATGAAGACTGAATTAGTGAATTCTGAGCCATTGACCGTAGGAGAAGTACAGGGTTAGATTCCCATGAGCCTCTAGTCACAATATATTCAACAAGTGGTAAATACAAAACCTTGTTTTAGTGTGTTTCGGTTAAAAATGCCTTATTTAATATATATTGTTTACTCATTAACATTGAACTCATGGCCAACAGCACTATAACTCACGGCTAAACAGAGCTTATGTAACATGCTTAAGGTACATCACAGCCTTCTTGCACTTAAAAACACTAGACAGCACTTGAGCTCTATGCTTGGGGGCCATTTTAAATAGCAAAATTACCAAGGAAAAGCCCCAAATGTGAAAAACATGACACTAAGTAGACAGTGACAAGGACACTTGTTTACAATATGAGAGCTGAAATAGGAAGGCGGAGTGTTGCCTTGTTCAGCCTAAGCTGGAAACATGCGCATTAGCAAACTCAAATTTTTCACCCTTCTACACATCTCCCCAAGTGACTGTGAAAGTGTAGTGAGTATTGACTTTGGGGTTACAAATCAATTTTAGTGAGTAGATGAATTCACAAATATGGAATCTGCAAATAGTGAGGATCAATTATATATATATTCTCAAAACTAAATAATAAGAAAAACAATGTGATAAAACAATGATCAAAAGATTGAAGGAGACAGTTCACCAAAAAAGATATATGCATGGCAAAATACATACGAAAGATGCTCAATATCGTTAGTCATTAGGAAATGCAAGATAAACTATAATGAAATACCACTACACACTTTTTGAACATCTACAATTGAAATGTATGGCGACCCGAAGTGTTGGCAAGAATGTGGAGTCCCTGAGACTCTCATACACTGCTTGGAAATGTAAAATGGCACAACCACTTTGGAAAACAGTTTGTCAGTTTCCTAAAAAGTTAAATATATGTTGACCACGTGATGCATCCATCCCACACGTAGGTATTTACCCAGGAGAAATGAGAGCATATGTCCATAGACATATACATGGATATTTGTACATCTTTACTTGTGATAGCTCTAAAAGGAAGAAGCAACCCAAATTTCCATGAACTGGTGAAAGGATAAACAAATTGTGATACGTTTATAAAATGGAATACTACCAATGGCAATAAAAAGAAACTATTGATACAAAAATCACATGGATGTATCTCAAAATAATTACGATGAGTGGAAGAATTAAAACAAAAAAGACTAATAATATGTCAGAATATGCACCCTAATCTACACTGACCTAAAGAGATCATTGTTTGCCTGGAGGTGAGGGGTGGCAGTGAAGGGAGGGAGGGAGAGATTACAAAGGGCCATGAAGAAACTTTTGCAGCTGATTGATATGTTCCTTACCTTGATTGTGGTAATCGTTTCACAGCTGTATACATATGTCTAAAGTTGTCAAATTTTACCTTTAAAGGAGTGCGGTTTATATTATGTTAATCATACCTTGATAAAGGTAAAAATGTTAGCAGCAGCCATCTATAGTACTAGAAATATAGGTAATTCTTGTTTTTACATTTTTGCTGATGGATTTTTTCTAAAGCTTCTTAAAATACTACTATTTGTATACTATAAAAATAAGCATACTTTTAAGAAAAAAACTTAAGTTGCATGTCCCTTTCTAACATCAAATTAGTTTTTGTTCATTAATTTTTTATTTGAAAATATTTTAAGCAATATAGATTTTGCCAGGACAGTACAAGGGACAACTGCATGCTCTTCATCTATATTCAGTAATTCTTAACATTTGTCCCTATTTGCCTTATGTCTATTTCTCTCTCGCTTTCTATGTGTACATATATGTGTTTATTGTTGTTATATTACTGAAATATATGAAAATTATTTCCAGATGTTATGACACTTTCAGATAATATGACACTTTAACACTAAATACTTCAACACATATATTCTAAGATTAAGAACATTCTTCTACACAACACTCTGGCAGTTGAATATTGATATAAACCTCTATTTAACATATTGTCCATTTTCATTTTTTTCCTAATTTTTCCATTAATGTCCTTGTATAATTTTTTTCTACCAAAGATCTAATCAAGGAGTACAAATTACATTTAGGTGTTATGTCAATTTAGTCTCCCATATTCTAGAAGGGTTTTCCAAATTTTGGTTGTTGTCATTGTTGGTTTTTAAGACACGTTTTTATAGAGTCCAGGTCAGTTGTTAGGCAAAATGTCCCTCAATGTGTATTTGTCTAATATTTCCCTCATTCCTGGATTCAGGTTATACATGTTTGGCAATAATTCTACATAGGTGATCTTATGTCCTTTTTCAGGACAGCCATGGACAATAAAAAAAATAACAACAACAAAAAAGATGTTGGAGGACACATTATGTCAGTTTGTCCCATTATTAGTGTTTGATTGCTTAGCTAAGATGGTGTCTCGCCTACTTTTCATGTAAATGTATGCCTTGCCATCTGTAACTAATAAGTAATCTGTGTGGTGATACATTAAAAAGACTACGAAGAACCTGTTCCCTAACAGCCTTTTGCCAATTGATTTCATTATCTAATAATGATTTTTTGCCAAATATTCTTTTTTGCTTCAGTGGGAGCAAAATAATGAGATGTGAGTGTGGATTTCCAATGAGCATTTTTCTTTTCTGCAAAAGATCATATTGAAATACTAACTTAGAATTGCTTTACATTAATTTCTTGATAGGTGGTTTATGTAGATCTTGCAGACCTTGCTGAGATCGCAGCAGTGTAAATTCAAACATCAAACCTGAGTTTTTGAGAATAAGCCTGGTGTGTTTACCAATTACTAGGGAGATCTTTAACAAAAAAATCTATCATTCTCATATAGTAATGCAGCTTTTATTTTTTATTATTTTTATAATGGCAGAGTCTTTTGCAAGTTATGGCTTTGTGTGAGGATCTCACACCAATTCCTTCCCTGGGTTGAGTTCAAGTATCTTATGTCTAAAAAGCAACCCTTCCAACAAATGCCTCTAGGTCAGAGGTCAGTAAACTATGGCCCGTGGACTGATCCCAGTGCAGTTTTTGTATGTAAAGTTTTATGGGAACAAGCCATGTCTATTCATTTATGTGTTGTCTATGTTGTGCTACAACAGAGTTCAGTAGTGTGACGGATGCAACTAGCTAGCTAGCTGGAATGTTTACTATCCAGCCAGTTTTTGGAAAACTTGCCAATCCGTTTTCTAGGCCACCGTGATTAGGAAATACCTTATGGACAAGTATACTTTATGTGCACTTTCATTCTTTAGATTAGGTTTCTCTTCATCACAGAATTACATTTCTTTTATGTATTTATTGTTCCATTTATTTTCGTGTAGGTCTACTCATAGGACACTTTCTCAGTTTTATCTGCAAATAAATTTCACCTTTGCTCTTGAAGGATAGTTTTGCTAGGTGTAGAATTTAAATTGGGCTGCTGTTTACCGTGAGCACGTTGAATATACACTTCTATTATCCTCTAGTTTCCCTTATTTTTGTTAAGAAGTCAACTATAAGTTAAATTTTTGCTCCTTTAAAGACAATATGCTCCCTTGTCCCCCTCCTCCACTTGGCTGTGCTTTAGCCTTTGCCTTAGTTTTCAGCAATTTACTGTGATGTGCCTAGATGTGATTTTCTTGGTATATTCTGCATGGGTTAGTGGTGCCTTCAAAGCTGTGATTTGTTGTTATTAATTTCAGAAAATTTTTATCCAATATTTTTAAATGTATTGCTTCTATCCTGTTCACTTTTTCTTCTCTCCTCCTAGAGAATTACATATCTTTTTGTTTATTAATTCTCTTTTCAGCTATATCTAATCGCATTGTTAAAGTCATTTATTGAGTTTGCCATTTCTATTATTACGTCTTTTAGTTCTAGATTTTCTATTTTAAATATTATTTCTAGTTCTTTGCCAAAATTCTCAATTTTTTAATTTCTTTGACCATATTAAAGGTAGTTATTGCAAAGTCTGTTTCTGATGGCTCTTTTATCTGGGTCTTTTGTATGTCTCTTTCTATTGTCTGTTTTTTAGTTTTCAAGTGTCCTTATGTACCCGGTTATTTTTATGCCCTGATTATTGCATATCAAAAATTATAATAAAAATATGTGACCCAATAAGATGTTATCTTCTTCTAGAGAGGATTTGTGTTTGTTTTTGGTAGGCAGCTAAGGGTATTAGCATTCCTGGATTACATTAATTAATTATAATTCTGATGATTTAAAACTGGCTTGAATTTGTTTGTGGAATGAACAAATTCTGATTGGTAATTACTTCTAGGCCAACTCAAAGCCTAGGGAGGGGTGGGGATTTCAAACACCACTTCCTTAATGCCTCTCAATGTCAGTTTTGTTTCCCACTAGCGCTGCAAGGTTAAAAAAAATCTATGCTCTGCTTCTCAGGCCGTTAGCCACCTTTCTGGAATCCACGTATGCTCCCAGGGAAAGAATAGTCCCAAATGCCAGGTTCAACTCTTTGGGTTTAGGTTTTCTCCTGGCTATTAGGGCAATATTTCCTCAGTGACTAAATTCCTTAGTGGTTCTGAGTTTTCTTTCTATGATCTGTATTTCTTAGTCTGGCATTTGTGGAAATAGATGCTGAACTGTGTAATGGATCCTGGGATGTACCACCTAGAATCCCTTTCATGAATAAGAAGCTCTTTCTAGAGGTGCTAGCTGATAACTGGATTTTTCTCTGGAAATGACTCTAAGCTTATGGCAGCTGCCTTGCACGGGGGTGATGCTTATTTCTGGGGGTCACCTAAACCAAAACACTGGTTGGGGGAGGGTACAAAGCCAGCCACAGTGCCTCAATTCAGGACTTCTGTGAAGGGTCATTTCAGCATTAGGGGTAGAGATTTGAATGGGACATTTGTTGAAATTTTGTATCAATTCAGCTTCTCCCTCTGCCAACTCAGCTTCCCTGGTTCCCTTACAGGTTTTGTTTCAGAGAGAACTTCCCCATAATCTACTGCATGCAGATCTCGGAGTTCTAGGAAACCAAATTTATGAGAGTCTGTTTACTTTGCATTTACTACAATCATCATATCATTTCTTTTTTGTTATATTTAACTCATCTGGGGGTAGAGGAAGTTACTGTTGGGAGAAGTAACACATTCAGGAGAAGTAAAATACCCGGGCTGTGGCAGAGGCGATTAAGACATATTGTCTTTGTCTTTTACCTGAGGGAGCACATCTTTGCTTTTTGTTTCACATTTGCTTTTGAGTTGAGATGAGCAGGAGGTCTCCTTTACAATTTTCTTATGAGACGATTTAGAATTGATTTTTATTCAATAGACATTAATAAACTACTGCCAAGCTGATTCCCTGAAAAATTCTTTCTTCCAGATTTCTACTCTTTTTTCTTCTCATGATGCTGGCTTGCTTTCCAGTTTCTTCTTCCTGTTTTTTTTTTTTAATACCTTCAACATCCCTTCCTTTGCAAGCCACTCTCTCATGGGGAACACGTTTCAGAAATTCTTCCATGGCCTGCCCACCTCCCTAGAGCTCACTATTTCAAGTCAATCCAAATTATAGTTCCAAGTAATGTCCAGAGGTTTCCAGCTAGGTAAAGCAGGCTTAAACAGCGTCTGAGCCAAGACACCTTATGTTTCTACCTCATATGTACGCTTTTCTGCTCAAATGGTGGTGAAAGTAATTAAAGGTAGTGCCTTCTACGTCTGTGCCTTCCAATTTTAGATAAATCTGCCCTTTGAGTGAATCCTTCAGAGCTTTGCATATGTTCTTGGCATCCTCTCTCAATTTGGAATTAGTCGCACCCTATTTGGCAACTATTATTCATAGATTATGCTGTAGGGTTAATACTGTCTTTTAGTTTCATTAAAAAAAGAAGTGTCTTGTCTATTTTTTATTTTTATTGTTCTGAATTGCACAAATTAAGAGAATAAAGACATCTTTGCTTAGACATCTTTGTGTGGAAATCACCAAGATTTCAATACTCATTTTATTAACGTAAACAGATATATGATGTGTGTGTGTGTATAACATATTTATTTGAAGTGGGGGGAATGAATTGTCCTGGTATTTAGATTTATTGTTCATTTTACATTACTAACCTATAATTTTCCTTTCATTGTAATAAATAGAATGCTTTGGCTTCAGAAATTCGCCTTACCTTTATTAGATTTTGGACTTGGAAGTGAATAGGCATCTATATAACATATTGACGTCAGTGACTTGAGAGTTTTTATTTGTCTTTTACTGAAAGATGGTTTTGAACATATTCAGTCAATTTAAAATTCCTCCTCTAGCAATTCAAAGTTATTTTATTTGTTGTAGCTTGGATTTTTTAATCACATCAGAAATCAGATTGTGAAGACTCTTTAGATGAATTATGCTCAAGTTTATTCTTCAGAGAGTCATGCAAGTTGGCTGTGATGTTCCAAATCCTAAACAGAATTATATTGTAATTTAAGATAAATATTTATTTAATTATTGGCATTCATTTTTTTTTTTTTAATTTTATTTATTTATTTTCCCCCCAAAGCCCCAGTAGATAGTTGTATGTCATAGCTGCACATCCTTCTAGTCGCTGCATGTGGGACACGGCCTTAGCATGGCTGGAGAAGCAGTGCGTTGGTGCGCGCCCGGGATCCGAACCCGGGCCACCAGCAGGGGAGCGCGCACACTTAACCACTAAGCCACGGGGCCGGCCCTAATTATTGGTATTCTAACGAGTAAAATACACCTAATTTATTCATGTTTGTGTGTGAAAATTTTAGATCATTGCCAACATTAAACTCAGCCCTGACAATAATAAACAAATTATTAGATCTTCTAAAACTTTTGCCTGACTTTCAGAATATTTGGCTAGAAGTGTAGCCAACTTAACGCAACAAGGAACAATGCTACATTTTAGCCACTGCTCAAGCTGTTCTCTTGCTAAAATGGTGATCTCTCTTCTACCTGTTGCTGTTTTTTTTTTTTTTCTTTTACCCTATACTGAGCTGATTGTGTACATGTTTTTCTGTATATATGTTTTTGGTCTCATACCTAATCAATTGTCACTATTCACTACAATGAATATTAATAATATACTAACCAGTAACATTCTTTCTAAAGAGGAAGCATGATGTAGCACGGTTGGTGAAAAGGGTAAACATACCCACTTGAATTCCACATACCCGCAATTGGGCAATTCAATCATTTAAATTTTCTGAACCCCAATTTCATAATCTGTAAAACTGGGAGATCAGATAATGTCTAATACCCAGTGTAGCTCTATCATCTATACTTTTGTAGTACTTTTCATGATATATTCTTGTTGGATTATTGCATAAAATCAATTGAAGATTATGTGTGACCTTGTAGGTAAAGAACGAGCGGTGAATAGAAAATCACTCTTCTGCTGTATTCCTGAAGAATCCCTATGGTTCATGTGAAAATGATATCCACTACTTAAAATTTCATATGCAAAGACCATCTGGTCTTTATAAATGCTGTTTCTGCTTTACCAAATATTGATAAATTGTGCAGCCTTGTGCTGCCAAATACTTAGGGCTCTTTGTCATGGCTTCATACCAATTTCAAAATGAATATTGAATATAATTATTTAGGGATGAAAGAGTAATAGTAAATAAAACCATATGCTTACTATTAAAGCATTTTATTTGAATAACTCTTAGCAGTATATTTTCAAAACTTGGTCCACTTTTAACACTGGAAGAGGCACATTTTCACTGATACCTGAAACTATAACTCTTGGGCAGTAAGCCCATCTGTATTAATGGTCCAAGCTGAATTGTGCTTGATTAGTATTTGAAATTGATTCTCTCCAGATAACAGATGGTCCAAGTTGCTATTTTATTTGTCACTTTCAAAGGAAAAATATTTTTTCAGTGGGAATGAACAGATTCAGGATGATGACTGCTCTCCCCCGGGTTTACAAACAGCCACTGACTTTTAGTGCCTACATAGAGGGTCCCAGCAGGACTCAGAGTTAACTGATGACTCTGCTCCAGCTACTTATGCCCTGAATTTTGCTTTCAGTAGTCTAGTTCTCTCTAAATTTTACGTTTCAGTCCTAAATCTTTTGAAAGTCTGGTTTCTTAACTAAAATACTATAGCAGCTCCAGATGGCATACATTGACCTCTAGGATGATGCTATGAATGTATTAATAACCTGTGTTTTAGAGGAAAACAGTGAAGAGTCAGCTGGCTTATTGACTAGAGTAGGAGATTTATAAAATGGATAGTAGGAGGTGAGATGGGGAGAACTAATGGCAGGTTTTTGAAACTAAGCTGAGGAATCTGGATTTTTTTCAATGTAGGGAATAGCAATTCTTCAAAAATTGTTCTCAACAGGAAAGTGGGAGAGAAGAGCTGAAAGGAGGAGTGTAAAGATATTTGCATCAAGCCAGGTGGGAGATGATCAGGATTTCTGTTTGGCGGGTGGCTGTGGCCAAGCAGGGCAAGGGGTGAGTGAGAGCTACTTTGAAAGAAGAATTCATGACAGAGGTGATGAAGAGGCTGTGCTGCCATTTTGGCTCCTCACGCTCCCAACAAAAATACAGAAAGCTTGGAATAGATTTGCTGACCCCCATCTCCACAAGCTCCTGCAGGCATTTTGAAGGCAGTGTAGAAAACTTTTAGCGACGAAAGTTGAAATTTGAGGCAGTCGTTTTCCTCCCAATTCCAGATAAAAATATGCAAGTGGGAGCAGAGAACTGGAATTCTCCTTTCAGAATTCACTGGGGTATGTGTGTGTATGAGGGGGAAGTAAAATGAGCCAATTACTGACGCTCTCTTTCAAGCAAAGAGAGATTCAAGTTCCCGATTTACCGAATAATGCTGTTCTATTTCATTTTTTAAAATTCTTAAATCATTCCAAAATAAAATAAAATAAAATGCACAAATGAGAAACTATGCTTGGCTATACTCTGAAAAATTGCAGAACATACATTTTGCCCCTCTCTACCACTTCTCCACTCTGATGAAATATCATAGCACAGGGCGTGGGATCTGCTTTACTCAGTGGCCACATGAATGGGCCTGATGTGCAGGAGAGCTCACGAACCGTGGGGTCAACATGGACCAATGAGAAAAAGGAGATAGGAGGGAGGTTTTCCTCCTTTTGGCAGACTGGGGTTCCTGTAAAGCTTGTCTGGAGATCTGTCTCGCAAACTAAGTACGTGGCTGATCTTTTTGTGAAGTCTTGCATTGCTTCCCCTCATTCCCTGCCTCACTTTTCACTCACTCTCACTGTTCTAAAACTGCAGCCTCCTATATAGCAGTATCCCTCAAACTTTAGCGAAACTAAGAATCACCGGAAAAGCTTTTTTAAACACCCATATCTTCCCCCAGACATTCTGATTCAGTATGTTTGGGGTGGGACCCAAGACCTTGCAATTTCAACAAGTTCTAAGGCAATGCAGATGCTGCTGATGAACAGACTACATTTGAGTGTTACAGACCAGAGCATTGCACTCGAGCTTATCCTCAGGCTCTGGTTATTTATTTATTTTTTTATTTATATTTTTTAATACAAAATGTATATATTTGAGGTGTACTACATGATGATTTGAAATACATAGTTAAATGATTACTACAATGAAACTAATTAATATATCCATCTCCATTTCCTCAAATAGGTACCTTTTTTTCTTTTGTGGTGAGAGCACATGAAACCTACTTTCTTAGCAAATTTCCAGTATTCAATATAGTATTATTAACTATAGTTGTCAAGCTGTGCATTGGCTATCTGGACTTATTCATCTTACATGACATCAACTTTGCACCCTTTGACCAATATCTCCCCATTTCCCCCACCTCCCTGCCCCTGGTAACCACCGTTCAACTCTCTGTTTCTACGTATTTGATGTTGTTAGATTCCACATAAATTGAGATTATACAGCTATTTTTTTCCTTTCTGTGTCAGGCTTATTTCACTAACCATAACGTCCTCTAGGTTCATCCCTGTTGTCATAAATGCCAGGATCTCCTTTTTTAAGACTGAATTATATTCCATTGTATATATACACCACAAGTTTTTAATCCATTCATCTGTCTACAGACACTTAGGTTATTTGCATATTTTGGCTACCATGAATAACGCTGCAATGAACACGAGAGTGCAGATGTCTCTTTGAGGTACTGATTTCATTTCCTTTGATACCCACAAGAGAGATTGCTGAATCATATGGTAGTTCTATTTTTAGCTTTTGGGGGAACTTCCATACTGTTTTCCGTAGTGGCTATAACAATTTACATTCCCACCAACAGTGCACAAGTGTTCCCTTTCCTCTACATCCTTGCCAACACTTGTTATCTTTGTGATAATAGCCATTCTAACAGGTATGAGGTGGTATCTCATTGTGGTTTTAATTTGCATTTCTCTGATCATTAGTGATGTTGAGTACCTTTTCATATACATGTTGGCTATTTGTATGTGTTCTTTGGAAAAATGTCTATTCAGGTCTTTTATCTATTTTTTAATTGAGATATTTGGCTTTTTTTTTCTTTTGCTATGGAGTTGTATGATCTCAGGCTCTATTTGCAAGTAAACTCGCTAAGACAGCATTAGGGGCAGAAAGATAAATTACCATCCCAATTACCAAAGCTTTTACCTAAGTCTAATTGTGCTGCGTTAGAGGTGGAGGTAATACATTAGGAGAATGGTAACTACTGTATGTAATAAATGTGGGGGAGCTGATAAGTATAAGATTGTGAAACAGGTTGGTTCTTTTAAATGGTATTGAAGACCCAGCCTTCCCCTCCTCTCAAATGATCAATTAGACCAATTAATTGACAAGTTAAGGCATACTCAAAAAGCCAGAGGGCACAGCGCTAAAGGTGTCTCTCATTTCCTCCAACCACAGTGCCTTATCACTGAAAATCAGGCCTGAGGTCTTGTGATAAGACTAGCAGACCTGTAAAGATTACATGCATAGTTTCTACAGGCCTTCTATGTCAGAATCAGGGCCCTGATAAGGAAAGATTGTTATTCTGAAACCTCCCTTGGGACTCTTGGCCACCAGAAGCAGCCCTTTTGCCTTTGTCAGAAGAGAACAGCTTTCCATTGCCTGAAGAACACGAAAAAAAATGTTACTTGAGACAAGTGCCTCACGAGATGGTACTGTTCTTCTCAAAATCCACCTCCGCCTCACTGCATTAGGTCTAAGAACATTAGAACTGAGAAGTACTGTTCTGGGAAAAAGAGATAACATGGAATTGGAGGACCTGTGAGCAGAGCACAGGGGAAGACGGAGAACAGTGAATCTTGAGGGTCTAGACACCCACGGGAATGTGCAGCATTAGACTGGATAGGGAGAATTCATTGATATGGGGCTGCTCATCCTTAACTCAAGAGTCAACATTTTGGTAAGAACGGCTGGAGTTGGTTTTAATTGTTAGGTTAGATGGCTCCTTGTGTATTGGGATTAATGGTCTATATTAATAAAATAGAGATGTTAGAATTTTCTTGGGACATTGTTGTACAAGTGTACAGAAGGCGCAGAGAAGGTGGGAATACTGGAAGGCATTTGTTGTGTAAGAGTTGAGAAACTTCTGAAAAGTCAGTGTAAAATACTGGATTTTGATGACAATATGAAAAAAATCAAATATTTCCTTTTTTTATATTGGGTACATGTTGAAATGATAATATTTTAAATATATTGAGTTAAAAATTTTTTAAATCAATTTCACTTTAATTTTATTTTTTAATGTGGCTACTAGAAAATTTATAATTACATATGTAGCATTATATTTTTGTAGAATGCCACTGGCATAGAGCAGTGTCTGATTTGTGTCACCTAATTTTTTAAATCGATAATACTATTGAGTACTATATCTTACCCTCCCCCATAATTCTCAACTTACTCTGTCTTGCTTTCCTTTTTCTTATATTTTAGAGAACTTTTTCACCTTGTAACAACTGAAATATTACTTATTTATCGTAATTGTTTTTTTATTGTCAGTCTCTCTCCACGAAAATAAGCTCCAGCAGGGCAGGGAACTTGGCTTTCATTAGTCAATATACCTTAGGGGCCTAGAATAGTGTCTAGTATGTAGTAGGCACTCAGGAAATCATCGTTAAATCAGTGTGCTTTTGTAGAAACCCAATAGGTTACAGGTCCAAATCAGAGCTCATGAGCCCCCACCTTTCCACACCTACTCTTCTAATTGAATTCATTGTCTTGATTAATGACAAACATACCCATTCACTTGTCTGAGCTGAAATCCTCAGTCAATACAGCCTGGATCTGTGGTCCCATTTTTGATCAGTGACAATATTCTCTCAATTTGCCTTCTTAAGTATCTTTCTAATTCAGATGGCTCTTTTCTATATCCGCTGCCACTGCCTTAGCGTAGGGTCTTCTTCTCACTTTGCACCATGTCAGAAGCCTGTAGAGTGTTCTTCCCACTTTCAGCATGAGATAGTGAGTGGGTAAAACAGGGGCCCTGTCAGATGCTTTGGCTTTCAATTCTAGTTTCACCTTATATTAGCTGTATGACTAAGTCTCTACATTTCCTCATCTGCGAAATGGTGTGACCGATATACCACCCTCCCCAGAGTCCTACAGACATTAAAGAATATAGTTTACAAGAGTGACTAGAAAAGTTTTCAGGACATAGTAAATGTCCAGTAAATATTAAATATTATTATTTTTCAGCCTCTCTTTTTTCAGATTCATCTTTCCACTCTTGCTAGATTTACTTTGCTAAAACACGTAGAGCAATGTCAATTTTGTTTTAAATATAAACAACTTTTGTTTCATATAATAACCTCCATCTTATATGCTAAATATTTATCTTAAAATATGAAAAGTAAGTAATGTGTGTGTGTGTGCGCGTGTGTGTTGTCAGAGCTGCCTGGTTCACTAAGACAGGGTGAGAAAAATAGGATTACATTATAGCAGGAAAGGGTTAGATGAAGCTAAGACTGAGGAGACTTGTGGAGAATTTCTTTTTCTTAAAATATTTAAATAAGAGGCTGGTGGTTTAGATAAATAATTTAGCTATAGCTTCTTTCAATCCTAAATTTTCATGAAGAACAGGGGAAGATAAAGAAAAATCACATTTAGTCCAAGTGTCTTACTGCCCTCTAATGGTTGTATATGGTATATGTTCACAGAGAGAGAGGAGAACATCATAGAACCTTAACAGAAAAGATTCTTCCAGAATATTGAGCTCAATGTTTCTCACATTAGGTGACTTATGAAGCTCTTAAAAGGAGAAAACAGGGGCCAGCCCAGTGGTGTAGTGGTTAAGTTCACACACTCTGGCAGCTCGGGGTTTGCAGGCCCTCATCCTGGGCACAGACCTACGCACTGCTCATCAAGCCGTGCTGTGGTGGCATCCCCTATGCAAAAATAGAGGAAGATGGGCACAGCTGTTAGCTCAGGGCTAATCTTCCTCAGGAAAAAATAAAAAAGGAGAAAACAAAATTCTCGTAATTTATTTGGTGTTGACACACTATTTTTATCGTGTTTCCTGAATATGATTAAATATAAAGCTAGTATCCTTACAACTTCCTATAAAATTATACAATCAAACAAATTAATAAAAATAAATAAAAATTATGTTGAGGAATTCAAATTAATCACACTAGTGTGATGGATGACAGATAATATTAATATGATAGTCGTGGTTCTTTTGCTAAAACTGAATTTTGGCTCGAACCTGGAAATGTTCCTCTTACTGTGCATTTTTTTTTTTTTTGCCTTTGGCATATTCACATTGCCCACATGATTATATAACATGAGAAGTCTTAATTCTTCTACAATTTTATCTATTGCATGATCAGGAAATCTTTATTTCTGCAGCTTGTTTTGATATCTCTTGGTCTTTAATTGTTGGGAAGGCATCATTGTATTGCGTTATTCCATGAGGTCTTTTTGCAGGACTGTTGAGTTAATGAGGTATAAATGCAAATGTAAATATGCATCCTCAAATCCATGTTTGTTGTAGGATATGAGATATCCTGCAGATGATCTGTAAAAGTGCTGAAATTATTGCTTAAAAGATTAAAACTGAGGTAGAAATTGCAGGTTCCTGAGAATATATCCACCCATTACTAAGGAGCCTCAGACTCTAGTTTTAGAAACATTGTTTACTTTAACTTCTTTGTATTTCAGGTGAGAAAACTGAAATTAGAGAAATGATGTCGTATACTTGTGGTATCATAATTAGTCAATAGTGAATCCTGGAATAGGACCCAGATCTTGATACTTTCAGGCCAGTGTGTTTTCACTAGACCATTTTGTTTAGATAGAGAAGGAAAGAGGCAGGCAAGGATGTGGAAATGATTTTCTCCATTTCTGCACTGGATTTTAGTTAAGATAATAGGATTTTTATCTAGCATTTTTTTAAATCATGAAATTTTTGAAAGTGGGGTATTGTTTTTGGCCATTTATCAAAAAGCAAGAGCAAATTGATGAATCTATATCTATATCTTAACTATTTTTCTATCCATCTCTTGGTTTATCTGATTCTAATTATAGGAAATTTGGCTAAGCAGTTGAGCCGGAAACAGATTTTAGAGTAAGTATTTAATATTATGATTGATTATCATGATTATTTTTCTCTCTGTCTCTCATCTAAAAGATGTCCTTGCCTTGTGTCTTAGCAGGAGTCATTCAGTCTTTCACCATTAAGTATGATGTTAGCTCTAAGTTTTTCCTAGATGCCTGATTAGCACTTTATGAAGTTTATTGATTTTCTGAAAAAAACAGTTTTTGGTTTCATTGATTTTCTCTCTTGTTTTCTATTTTCTATTTCATTGATTTTATTCTGATATTTTTATGTTGATTTGGGTTTAATGTGCTCTTTTTCTTTCTGGTGTCTTAGGAAAGAAGTTGAGGTTATTCATTTGAGACCTTTTCTAGTACAGGTGTTCATTGCTATCCATTTCCCTCTAACCACAGCATTAGCTGAATCCCACAAATTTTGATGTGTTGTGTTTTCATTTTCATTCAGGTAAAGTACTTTGTAATTTCATATATGATTTCTTCATTGACCCATGGGTTATTAAGAAATGTGTAATTTAATTTCCAAATAACTTTTAACATATTTTTGTGTTATTGATTTTTAATTTTATTCTGTTGTAGTCAGAGGGCATACTTTGCATGATTTCAATCTTTTTAATTTTACTGAGAATGGTTTTATGACCTAAGATATAGTCTATCTTGCTAAATTTTCTATGAACCCTTGAAAAGAATGTGTATTCTTCTGTTGTTGGTGGGAATTGTTTATAAATGCCAATTTGGTCAAGTTCTTGGTAGGGTTGGCCAAGTTTTCTATAATCCAAATGATTTTCTATTTGTTCTATTAATTATTGAAAAGGGAGATTGAATTCTCCTATTATAATGGTGGATTTGTCTATTTCTTTTGTCTATTTCTGTCTATCATATTTTGCATCAAGTATTTTGAATCCCTCTTTTTAGGAGCATAAACATTTGGGAGTGTTAATTCTTGATGAATGGCATTTATCATGTTGAAATAACACTCTTTATCCTTATACTATTCTTTCCAACTTTGCCTGATATTATTATAGCCACTCCACCTTTCGTTTGATTAGTGTTGCATGGGATATATTTTCCAACATTTTGCTTTTAACCTATATGGTTCTTTATATTTAAAATGTGTTTCTAATAGGCAGCATATTGATGCGTGTTGCTCGTTTTTTAATCCAATTTTGCAATCTGTCACTTTTAACTACGGTGTTTAGACCATTTTTCTTTCTTTTTTTTTTGTGGGGAAGATCAGCCCTGAGCTAACATCCCTGCTAATCCTCCTCTTTTTGCTGAGGAAGACCAGCTCTGAGCTAACATCTATTGCCAATCATCCTCCTTTTGTTCCCCCCCAAAGCCCCAGTAGATAGTTGTATGTCATAGTTGCACATCCTTCTCGTTGCTGTATGTGGGACGCGGCCTCAGCATGACCGGAGAAGAGGTGTTTCTGTGCGCGCCTGGGATCCGAACGTGGGCCGCCAGTAGCGGAGCACGCGCACTTAACCGCTAAGCCACGGGGCCGGCCCCTAGACCATTTTTCTTTAATGTGATTATTGATAACAGTTAGGTTTAAATCTAACACCTGATACGTCTTTGATATTTGTCCTATTTGTTCTTTGTTCTCTGGAATGTCAGTTATGTCTTAATCCCACCCAATGTATTTTTCATCTCAGACATTGTCTTTTTTTTATGAAGTATAATTGACATGCAATATCCTATTTTCAGGTGTACCTCATAGTGATTCAAGGCTTCAGGTGTACCTCATAGTGATTCAATGTTTATACACATTAAAAATGATCACCATGATAAGTCTAGTTACCATCTCTCACCATACAAAGTTATTACAATATTATTGACTATATTCCCTATGCTGTACATTGCATCCCCATGACTTACTTATTTTATAACTGGAAGCTTGTACCTCTTAATCCCCTTCACCTATTTTGCCTGCCCCCAAACCCTCCCTACTCTGGTAACCACCAGTCTATTCTCTGTATCTATGAGTCTGTTTCCATTTTGTTTGTTCATTTGTTTTGTTTTTTAGGGTCCACAAGTAGGTGAAATCATATAGTATTTGTCTTTCTTTGTCTGACTTATTTCACTCAGCATAATACCCTCTAGGTCCATCCAGGTTGTTGCAAATGGCAAGATTGCATTCCTTTTTATGGCTGAGTAATATTCCACTGTGTGTGTGTGTGTGTGTGTGTGTGTGTGTGTGTTCTCGCGCGTATATCTCACATCTTCTTTATCCATTCATCTATTGATGGACACTTAGGTTACTTCCATATTTTGGCTATTGTAAATAATGCTGTCGTGAACATAGGGGTGCATATGTCTTTTTGAATTAGTGTTTTCCTTTTCTTCGAATGAATACCCAGAAGTAGAACTGCTGGATCATATACAAAAAAGCAGCCTACTAAATGGGAGAAGATATTTGCAAATTATATATCTGATAAGGGGTTAATATCCAAAATATATAAAGAACTTACACGACTTAATATCAAAAAACCAAACAACCTGATTAAAAAATGGACAGAGGACTTGTACAGATATTTTTCCAAAGAAGACATACCAAAGAAGAATAGACATTTTCCAAAGATGGCCAATAGGCACATAGAAAGATGCTCAACATCACTAACCATCAGAGAAATGAAAATCAAAACTACAATGAAATACTACGTCATACCTGTTAGAATGGCTATTATCAAAAAGACAAAAAAATAACAAGTGTTGGTGAGGATTTGCAGAAAAGGGAACTCTTGTATGCCTTTGGTGGAAATGTAAATTGGTGCAGTCACTGTGGAAAACAGGAGAGGGGTTCCTCAAAAAATTAAAAAGAGAACTACCATACGATTCAGGCATTGTATTTTAATCTCTAGAAGTTTAATTTTGGTCTTTTTTGTTTATCTTCCACGTCTCTACTTAACATGCTCAACTTTTTTCTAGCTTATTGTATATGTGGATTACAGTTACAGTGATGGTATTAATGTTCTTGTCTACCAATTCTTTCATCTGTGAAATATGTGGTCTTGATTGATTATTATATTTTACTCCTCATTATGGGTTGTATTTTTCTGCTTAATTTTTGCCTGGTAAATTTCGATAGAATGCCAGACAATATGAATTTTACTTTTTGGGTGCTGGATATTTTTCATTTCTATAAATATTCTTGGGATTTGTTCAGTGACACAAATGAGTCACTTTGTAACTATTTGATCTTTCGGATATTGTGTTTTAGCTTTGTTATATGGGACTAGAGCAGCATTTAGTCCAGAGCTAATTTTGTCCCACCGCTGAAGCGAAACACTCTGAGGCTTTCCCCATGCTTCAAGAATTATGATGATTTCCACTTTGGCCAAACAGGAGCTGTTTCCAGTCTTGTGTGAGCTTCAAGGATTTTTTTCCTTTCATTCTTTTGGGTAGTTCTTTCCCCAGCCTGCAGTAGCTTCTTCACACACACGTGATGATCAGTATCCAGTTGAAAACTTGATGAGACCCTCTGCAGATCTTTCTGCACAGATCCCTTGTATCCAGTATTCTGTCTTGCGAACTCTAGCCACCTCAGTTGCCCCAGACTCACAGCTCTGTCTCTTCAACTCAAGGAGACTCCCACCCTTTACCTCATTTTCCTTTCCCTGCATTGCAACCTGGAAACTCTCTCCAGGCAGTATGCTTAGCCATTGTAGGGCTGACTTCATTTGTTTTCCATCTCTAAGTGATTACTGTCCTTTGTTGTCTGATATTTAATGTCTTGAAATCCATTGCATCACATATTTTGTCTGGTGTGTTAGTTGTTTCAGATAGGAGGGTAGACTTGGTTTCTGTTACTTCATCTTGACAGAAGTTGAAGTCCAACTCTAGTTTTTGGAACAATAAATAAACCAAATTATTAATCAGTATCTAGGGTACGTTGTTGGTGACATACTCATTAGAAAACAATTTCTGTCCTTTAGAAGATATTTGAGTTATTCATTTTTTTCTCTTTTATTTATACAATGTAGTTTTGATATTGAATGATATATATATATGAAAATCTTCACTGTCATGGAGCTTATATTCTAAAGAGGCAGAGGTCAGGAAGTAGACAATTTAAAAAAAGACACAATATATGTTAATTACATAGTAACATGAAAGAGAAGAAGTGTTATGGAAAAAGTACAGATAGAAAAGGGCAATAAAGACTCTGAAGAATGAGATACAGAGAAGGTATCAAATTTAAATAAGGTGGCTAGGGTAGGTCTCTTTGTAAAAATGGTATTTGAGTAAAGATATGAAGGAAGGGGGATGGCTATGCTGTTATCTGGGGAAGAGTGATTCAGGCAAAAGGAAGAGTTGGGCAATGTTCCTAAAGCAGAATTGTGTCTGGATTGCTGAGGTGTAGCAAGGATCCAGTGTAGCTAGACAAGAATGAGGAGCTAAATAGTAGAGTGGAAGTCGGAGAGTTAATCAGGTCATGTAGGGTTTCCTAGGCCATTACAAAGACTGTTTATTGTAAATAAGATTGGGAACCATTGGACTGTTTGGAACAATAGATTCACATTATTTGACTTATGTTTTAAGACAGTCTCTCTGGCTGCTGTGTTAAAAAACGACAGTAAGTGAGTGGGTGTGGGGGTAGAGGAGTACAAACAGAGAGAGTAATTAAAAGCTTGTTCCAGTAACCCAAACAAGAGATAATGGTGACTTGAAGAAGGGTCTTAGTCATGGTGAGAAGTGACTGGATTCAGGACTTCCTGAAGGATTGGTTATGGGGTGTAAAATCAAGACCAGGGACTAGGTCGCTACATAGTGTTGGGGGCTGAGAGCCAGGAAGGATGGAATTGCCATTATATGAGGTAGGGGAGACTGCAGGAGGAGCAGGCTGGGAGGGAGAAGGTCAGAAATGCTGCTCTGGACATATTCTGTCATTAGAGAGTTAAATGGAGAGCATCAATAGGCACTTACTCCAAAGGAAGGTCTGGACTGATGATCTAAATTTGGAGAAAACAGTTTTTTTTAAGTTTACATTTTTCGTGTGATTAATGAGTTAATGTATGTCTCCTCAACCATCTTGAAATCCACGTGAGGCAGGGACAATGCCACTTTAATCATTCCTATTTTATCAACATCTAGCAAGTATTTGTTATAGGGTATGAATAAAATTGAATAGCTGAATACATGAATGAATAAATTAGAGTAGAGTTAGGTAAATAGCATGGTAGTAGGGTTTTAAGAAGCAACAACAGGAATAAAGACCGTTATGAACTTCACTAAAAGATGTCATTGACATTTACCAATTGTGGTGATAAATAATAGAGTGATAATAGAAATATTATTGTCACACAATTTTGTAGATGAAGACTCTGGTGCATAGAAAGCTAAAATAATTTAAGGTCATATCGTAACTAAGTGGCTAACCCAGGATTTGACCACAGGAGACTTTCCTCTAACCATTACCTTCTATTGCCTCTTAACAAAATTTTCAGAGATATAAATGTTGAATGCAAGATGAGGTGGACAAAGGATTTGTAGAGTACTATCAAAATATTTCAATGAAAAGAAAAGAGGAGTAATGGGATGATAGCTAGGAACAGACACAAAGATAATTATTTTAAAGGAAAGTAGAGAGTTTAACATGCACGTTAGTGAAAATGGGACAATAGCAGGAGCAAAATTTTTAGGCAATGAGTTTGATGCAAAAAATTTGAAATTAATTATTGATGGAGCAAAATCTAGAATGGATATACGAATACAAATTTAAAGGCAGAGGTAGAATTTTAAAGTGAATAACAGCTAGAGTAAGGAAAAGGTGAGATGGATGTAAATATATGGAGGGAAATATATAAGGTTAATCACACTTGATGGTTTTCTCAGTAAAATCTAAAGCAAAAATATAATTATTATTTATTTCTTAATTTTCTGACATTTCTGAGCTTGAATAAAAAATGATTACTGACAGATTCCAATGTGACTTTTATTGATTTTAATATTAGTAAGTCTTCTATTCTGACAGTAGATATTCTTTACCTGCTTTCCCATTTCATTTAAAAATGTTCATTAGGATTTTATATTTGACTCTATAGTTCCATCTTTAGTTTATTTTAGCATATGGAATGAAGAGAGAATTAAGTTGATTTTCTCCCATGAAACTAGGACTTTTTGTCCCCAACCATTTTGGCTATAATCGTTTTGTTACCCATTAATTCATGGTGCCTAGTTTGTCATAATTTAAATATTTGTATGTATTGGCAACAGTTTCTAGGACATGCATTGTTTTCTACATTTATTTAAAAATATTTAAAGACTAGAAGGTAAACTGTAAAGAATAGTACAAAAAAAATCCACGTGTCTGTTACCTACCTTTGTCAAATCTTAATGAGTTAGGACTCTTCCAGGTCTCATTCCTCATTTTCTTCTCCAGTGATGACCTGTTCCAGCTACTCTGGTTGAGTAGCAAACCAGCCTGAACATAGTGGTAGGAATAACATCCATTTTACTGTTTATGGGTTCTGTGCATCAGAAATTGGGAAAGGGCTCAGTGGGGATGCCTTGTCTCTGTTCCATGATGTCTGGAGCCTCAGCTGAGAAGACTCGAAGCCTGAGGGTGACTTGATGGCTGGAGGCTGGAATCATTTGAAGGCTTGCTCACTCATATTTCCAGTGGTTGACGCTGGCTGTCAGCTGAGATCTCAGGTGAGGCTCTGTGGTACCTGAGGTCTCTCCAGGAACTGTTTAGGCTTCTTTACAGCATGGTGACTGGGTTGCAAAAGTGAGTATCCTCAAGGCACAAGGCAGAAATGCATGACACTTATAATCTAGTCTCAGAAGTCGTATAAAGTCACTTCTTCTGTGCTCTGTGGGTTGAGATAGTCACAAAGGTCCACCAGGGTTCATGGATCCATGGGTTCATAGACCCCATATTCAATGAGGAAAGTGACAAGGTCACACTGTAAGAAGAATATGTGGGATGGAAGATATTATCATAGTTATTATTAGAATATACAATCTGCCGCAGAATCACTACTTTGAATTTGATATTTAACATTTCCATGTATATTTAAATTTTTTTACTATATATGCATAAAGAAATGAAACTCTAATACTGTTTTGTGTGTTTTAAAACTTTATCTAAAAAATATATATTTTTTAGCTATTTGTGGCATTTTTTTAATGTTATTTTTAAGCTTGATCCAGATTAATATAAGTAGCTCTAGTTCTTTCATTTTAACTTCAGTATAAAATCCATTTGTGTAACTATACCACAATTTATTCTTATTCCTCCTGATAGATACTGAGCTATAGCTATATTGGATACTATATTATTATATATCGCCAAATTGATCTCCCAAAGTTGTGCTACTCCACACTCAACAACACATGTGAGAATTAGGGCTTTTTTTGTTTGAAAGTAACAAAAATCAATTACAAAAAACATAGACAGAAAAGAACTTATTAGAAAATTACTAAGTAAATCACAAAGTGGAAAGAAAAGCTAAATAACAAGGAGAGGAAGGACCAAAACCAGGGTTTTGTATGTTAGAACCAGAAATTAATGGTTGTCTGTTTTTTCTTTATAATCGTTCTATTGTGGTAATGTATATTTATAACATAAAACTTGTGATTTTAACCATTTTAAAGTGTACAGTCCAGAGGCATTCACAATGTTTTACAATCATCACTGCTATCTAGTTTCAGAACGTCATCCCACAAGGAAGCCCCTACCCATTAAACAGTTACTCCCCATACCTCCTCTCCCTACTAGCTCTGCCAACCACTAATTTGCTTTCTGCTTATAGATTGGCCTATTCTGTCTATTTAATATAAATAGAATCATACACTAGTAGTTTTTTGTGTCTGGCTTCTTTCACTTAGCATAATGTTTTCAAGGTTCCTCTGTGTTTTAGCATGTGTATCACTGTTTCATTCTTTGTTATGGCTGAATAATGTTCTATTTTCTGGGTATACCGCCTTTTGTTTATTCATTCATCAGTTGAGGGACATTGAAGTTGTTACCGTGGTTTCCTTTTTAAAGTCCTGCCATTAGAACACACAGCGTCACCTCCATCCAAAACCACACATTCACTTCAGTTTGGATTCTTGGGAGAGTCAGTCTCACTGGCCTCACTTAGGTCATGTGTATGTATAGCTCTCTCATTGGAAAGTGAGGTTTTTTTGAGTGACAACCTTATGAGACTTACATGAAGTCACATGGTAGATGTGTGTTGTAATTCCTCAAAAAAGTACAAAGCAAAATGAATCAAAAACTGATGTTCATTTTGGGTCCCTTGGACAGTTTATTTAGCAGAATTTCCTCCAGTTTTCTAGCATGTTAATGGTACTCTATTGTATATTCTTTGATGATGGTCATTTACTCACTATATACTCTGTGGCCTATTTCAGTGAGATTTTAGGTGTGAGGAACAGTGCTGCCAGAGTTCAGATTATTATGTGTTCAAAAGTCATGATCTAAAAAAAAAAAGTCACAATCTAATTATTTACAAATAACAGTGATTTTACGTAAACTACATCTGTCTAGAAAAGAGTCAGCCCCAAAATGAGCCTGCAAACCAGTGGGGGGATAAAAATCCTCTTCTGGAAACAAGAATGCACAGAGCTAACTTCAAAGATGTGAAGAATCAGGTGAAAATTATTGACCTCTCTCGTAGTTACTGTGGGGGCAAAAGAGCTGTGGGACTTCAAGTGGGGGTGGGGTTGTAGAATTTGGCTGTGTGTAAAGTAGAAGTGTCTTTAATAATTGAAACTGATCAACAAAAGAATGAGCAGGCTGCCAAAGGAAATTTCAATGAGGCTAGAGGAACATCTGTCATGGTAATGAAGATTCTTTGTTTTGGAGGGAGTCATGTATCTCTCAGATTCTTACCAGCTCAATAATTCCAGGATTTCAGACAAAGGTTAGTTATGGTTTCCTCACCTATTTACCCGTCTTTCTAAAATGGCACGTGCTTCAAGTTTCACCTAGGAAAATGACATACAAATCCTAAGGATCAAAGGTGTCAGCTCATGTTTGACTTAGGTGTTTAGTGCTAACTTGATGAAAATTCGTAATTCTACCTCCTTTCTAGACTACGGATAAAACAATTTTTTTATTTCTTGTAAATTTTCAAAATCAGACTTATCAAAAGCCATTATAAAATATGTTTAATTAAGCTATGTTAGATCTTTCAATTAAAATGCACTGTGTTTTAGGAGCTTATAATGGAAATGTCATAGCTAAGTCATCAGACTGTGGACCACCTATCGTGTGCAGGCACAACAATAAGCACATGGTCTGTGCCTTTACACTGCTCGCTGGAGAGTTTTCCATCTAAATGAGTAACCATCATACTATCTAGGAGTTTAAGGAGGGATGAATTGACTGTATAGAGGAGGCTTCCCAAGGAAAATGGTAATTTATTTTTATTTTTGTGAGAAAGATCAGCCCTGAGCTAACGTCCATGCCAATCCTCCTCTTTTTGCTGAGGAAGACTGGCCCTGAGCTAACATCTGTGCCCATCTTCCTCTGCTTTATATGGGACACCACCACAGCATGGCCTGACGTTGGTGTGTTGGTGCACGCCCGGGATCTGAACCCTGGGCCACCAGCAGTGGAGTGCACGCACTTAACCACTACGCCACGGGGCTGGCCCGGAGAATGGTAATTTAAATGGGTGTGGAAGAATGAGAAGTTATCCAGAAGAACTAGTACAGATAAGGTCATTCCAGGTAGAAGGAACAACATGTTGAGAATAATGAATGTGGCATGTTTTGAGGGTTATATGCAATTTGATATGTTACAGCAAAAATGTGAAAGAGAAACAGTGGGAGATGAAGCTGATAGAGTCCGTATTGTGAAGAGCTTTCTATGCTGTATTAATAAGATTAAACTTTGTTTTCTAAGGCAGTGGGAAGACAATGGATTATTTAAGATTACATTCCTACAAAGGTTGTAACAATCAAGAACCAGGAGTTTGGGAAGTTAGGTGAAAATGAAGAAGCTCTATGAAAAAGCATGATACTGTTCAGAACAAGGGAAGGATGGTGACTAAAAGAAGGGAGAAAGGCAGATGGCTAACTGCCATGTACCGAGGTCAGAGAATATAATTTACCTATTCTAACTTAAAATGTTAACTAGCATGGCTAATGTCAGACTAGAGCACAGTTCACTTCCTTAATTATCCTCAGGTTGGGTTACAATTCAGGCAGAGAAAGGGGAAGTATGACATACAGAGCCATACACTAAAGAATGAGTATTATATAGAGCACCCATATTATAGATTTTCCATGTGAAAAGGAAACAGATAATTCATTCATTACTATGAAAATGGTAGCAAACAATTTGGTCATGGTTTCTATTTAATGAATTTATAGTCTAGAAGGTCAGGTTACTATTTTTTCAATTTACATTTTCTGACAGATTACTACCAAAATCACAGAATCTTTATACTTAAGTTTAAACTTCAAGGGTATTATGTAAAATTCATGAAAAAACAAAGTGTAATAGGAAATTGGAATTAGCTATATTTAGGACGTATGTTTGTATGTCTGTGTGTGTGTTTTACAATGTATTATGTGAAGCATTAATCCATCAAAAGATAATAATCCGGGGCTGGCCCGGTGGCATAACAGTTACGTTCATACGCTCCGCTTCAGCGGCCTGGGGTTTGCAAGTTCGGATCCCGGGTGCGGACATATGCACCACTTATCAAGCCATGCTGTGGCAGCGTCCCATATAAAGTAGAGGAAGATGGGCACAGATGTTAGCCCAGAGCCAGTCTTCTTCAGCAAAAAGAGGAAGATTGGCATCTAATGTTAGCTCAGGGCTAATCTTCCTCACACACACACACAAAAAAGATAGTAATCAAAATCAGTGATTATTTTGATGGTAGAAATAAAACAGAGTATTTTATAAAATTAGTTAATAGATTATAGAAATAATATACTAGAAATATGGGTCTGTTTTCTTGGGCTAAAATTTTGCTGAATTTAGTAATTAAAAATCTTAAAAATTATATGATGATTATCAGTGAGACAAGAAGTTCTTGAATAATGTCATTTAAAGACGCATTCAATAGAAACAAAATAGCCTCAGAGTTGTGATTTTTCTTTTGACTGTCCCCACTTTATAAAAAATGAAAACTCTCTTTGCTGTGAACCATTAGAAATTATGCTTTCATCACTGCTGGGAGATGTGTTTTCATTACTAGCAGCAGGAAATAAAATAGAAAACTAATTTAGCTGAAAATTATTTTCACAGTATCTCCATTTTAAGCAGAGAGAAAGAATAGTTTATCTTTTAAAAGGAGAAATTAGTATTAATAAATTATACCCAATTCTTAATTACAATCTGTCCAAGAAATAAAAAACATTTATGCGTCATTTTTCCTGATAAAAGAAGGTCTTTTGATTTGGAAAAACCAACCATGGATTGTTTTAAAACAATAATGCCAAAACAAAAGGAAATATGTGAATTAGGGGACGTATATACTAGGCATTTGAAGCCTTTTAGATTTTGCTCTTTTCCTTTCAACGAAACCTAACCACACTTTTTTTCCCACTTACCTAGAGTTCTGTGCCATCCCTGGGTCAGTTTGACCCAGACCCATTCCTCTCAGTTCCACTGTGTGTCCCTCTCTGTGTGTCAGGGAGGCTGACTCACGCAGGCTGCGTAACTCGAGCTCCCTTACTGAGGAGTTTTGGCGGATTTGCACAGCAAGAGTCATTGGCCAGAAATGGGAAGGCAGCAGCAAGAGAGAAGGAAGGGAGGAGAAGCCTGGGTGGTACCATTTATGTCTGGAGCCTACATGGCTCCAGCACCTCCTGGACAGGAGAGATGTGGTTCCACCTTCTCCAGGTGACACCGTCCCTGGGTTTCTCCCACAGTCTCACCCATTTGTCTCTTCTACCTAGGGATTAGCAGTGGCTCCCTGCTGTTGACAATCTCTGAGTTTCTTCACTGTTCACTTCCGTAACCTGTGTAAGTAATTTTATGCATTAAACACTTTCTGTTATAAATAATTGGAGTCTTTTCTCAGATCCCAACTGAATCAGATACTCACATACTGAGTTCTGTCCTAAATTTCTACATAATGAAGTAAACGCAAGAGGTGATGTGATCGGAATGGAAGGAAACCATCTCAGCATGTGAGACGAATAGAAATATGATGAGACGGCATTTAAATATTTGAATATTGTACTATGTCTGACACAGGAATAGTCTTGTCCTGCCTGAAGGAGGTTATAGGTGATCAGAGAGCTCTTTTTCTTCTAGAATGACTATGGCTTCCGAGCTTTCTCCCTCACACTGGGGGCCTTTGAGAATTTTATCAGGGCAGAAACCCTATCCTTTTTGGTAACTTTTGCCAGTAAAAGGGGCCTTTGATACTATTACAATGAAGGGAGATTTAACTTCCTGTCATCTCTGGGATAATGTTAAAGATAATGATCCATTTTGAGCAACGTTACAGGGGCCAAATAAGGGCAACATATGCCCACAGCCAATCTGGGATTAGCACTGTGATTCTGCTGTAAGAACGCTGGAGGCCGGGTCACAAAAGGAGATCACCACTGACTTGAAAGGAGAACAAATTATTACTCTTTCCACAGATAAGATCTGTCTCTGAGACAAGAGAAAGAAAAGAAGACAATTCAAGCTGCCTTTCTTATAACTGAAGTTCATGATAGTGTTTATATTTTTGATAATTCCGAAAATAAGGAAATACTGCTTAGAGGTGCAAGGTATAAACAAAACAGGGAGAGGACACTCTGAGAATAAAAGCAGGTAAAAACCAGTTCAGCAGTTTGATTTTTACCCCTGTCTGTGGCTTTTCCAGTAAATAAGAAAAGCTGAAGTAAGCAAGACATTATGCAGAGTGAAACTTTGCATCCCTTAGAGAGAGAGTCCATACTTTACAGATGAAATCTGTGGGGTCTTCAGTTTCTAAATGCCATGAAGGAAAAATGAGAGAGAAGTGCATGGAATTTTGAGGACCAATGGGAAGAAATAAGATTTAGGCATCATCAAGTATCATTCAGGGAACATATTCTCATCACATGAGAAAACTAACAATTCAGACAAGAAAATTAAATGGACTGTGAAAGCAGATGAGTAACGAACATTTTCTAATTCTATTGAGGTACTTGTAAAATAAGGCTAAAAATGGACCTAATATAAGCCTAGGAATAATAATACAGCTATAATACAAATAGCAGAACAAGGTATATTGGTTGACATTTCTAATAAAACATATTTTTGTAATTTTTTAGATGTACTTTGTGGTGATGCGTTCAAATACCGAATCTCCTGATAGTGATTTGTACTTTGATTTTATCTGGGCATGAAGTCCTTAGATGTTCATTAGCTATTCTTTCTAATACATTGCTTTGCCATATTCTTTCTATTGTCATTTGTTCCATTTCTAAAATAGTATATTCTCTCTTGTGATTTCATAATGTTGTGTTTTGAGACCTCTGAGGTACTTTATCACACTATCGTATGGAGTAAAAAAATAAATAAAGCTAAGATTGGTTTAAAATATAAACACTTTAGGTCATGGCTATGCAACTTCAAAACGTGAATATTTTATTGATTCCAAATTCACAAAACTGTAATTTCACAGTTGCTTAAAAATTTAAGGTACATTTTATTCCACTCAATGAACTACCTATGTAAAAATATGAGCTATGATTTGTTGGTTGGAGAGTTTCAATTATAGTAAAGGTAATTATATTTCTTTCTGAAATAAACTTTCATTCTCTGGATAATTACATTTTGAATGAAAAGAAAAACATCAAAACCTTGGGTTACCCTGGAGATTTGCTTTTCTTGGTACTTTGTTATTTTGGCCTCATGATGGCACCAAAGGGTAGGAAATTATTTTTTGAATTCCATTTACTTAGTGAATTGCAATAAAAAATAAAATTAGCAAAGGACAGCCGAGTTTGCTGAATCTTTGATATAAAGAGAGTTGGGGAGTGGGTATAGTTTTGGGTATGTTCTCTTTCGTATAGACAGTTACAATTCCCTCCAACTTTTCTTCATGAAAGACACATTCTCTCTCCTTTTTCTCAAATTATTTTGTCCCCTACCCGTTATCCTTTCTCCCAGTTCATCTCCTCTGTTGCAGCAAGGAAAAGGCACTGCTGAAAAAAAGATTTGCTTAATCTAATCATAACAATCAACTTGTGTCTGAATAACTTTGAGAGACACATGATTAGCAGATAGCTGATAAGGAGACTATTATAAAAGGAAATGTACATCATAAAATATAAAAAATGCCCTTTGAGGTGATATCTCACTCATTTTCTAATTTCTTAGAGAATAGAAATTTAGAATCTAATTTGACACCATAATAAATCTTACTTAAGATTAATGGCAGCTGTCTCAGCTGTTGTCTTATATTTCTCATTGTAGACGAGACATAGTTAATGTGCGTGTTCAAACGAATGCCCTGCTATGTGTGCACCTCCATATATCAAACCTGTGCACGAGGTTTCTGTTACACATTGAGAGGGAGTGAAATAAATGTAAGATGTGTTCCTTTTCCCTTCAAAGAAGCCCAGCTCAAGTAAGAAAACATGACTATATCAAAAAATAACTAACAATAGCAGTTAGTAACAATTTAAAGGCCTTGAATACTAGGAAATAAAAATAGTACAAAATGCCCTTTATTTAAGAAAAAACTTAAAATGCGATATAATGGATTTTCCCCCCTAAATGTAAAACAGAAACACATTTTTAAGATGAGTAAATTATGTTTGGTAACATAACTTTTATAACCTGCAATTGACTTTCTTAGTCTATGGAATATAAAGATTTTTACGTGTTTTCTGTTTCCTCAGTTGTGTTAAGAGTTGGTATAAAGCACCACACATATAACTTATAGCACAGCACCTAATCTTTTCTTTCTAGTTTCATTGGGCTTTGGGACACTTTCACAAGGTTTGTGTACAGTCATTGCTGTTATCTACCTCCCATCCACAACATCTCTCTCTTCTGCCTAAAACCAACTGTAGTGAGATGAGGTACTTTCCTGCTTCTCCAAAGACCCCTGGGTCAGCTTGCTTGGAGAGTATTCTCTGCTTCTGTGTGGTCAGTATCACTCTTCCTTTTTGTACTCCTAAAATCACCTCAGTAAAGTAAAGAAAACATCCATTACTGAAATTTGTGAAAAATGGAATAGTCCTTTGGTCCTGGTTTCCTATCAAATCTTGCATTGTAAATTTACATATTCTCTCTCTTCCTAAGATTCCTGAGATCCTTGAGCTTGGGCTAGAGGGCAATCTGAGAAGTATAACTTGAGTCATTGTCCTGAATCAACTTTGTCCCTTCACTATCTTTTCCTTTTAAGGAAAGTTTCTTCTCTACTGGGCATAGTACCTGGGCAGCTAAGGGATGGGCTTTGTCCCTCAATAGCCTGGAGACCTTAGTTTTGGAGGGTTGTGTGGGTTATCTCATAGCCTCTAAATCACTTTATTCATGGGGATTACTGCCATTGTTTTCAGTGGAACCAACTTGCCAGATAACCAGATATGCCCATATGTATACATAGTTGTCTGAACACTCTAAGAATATATATTCATCTAGTTTAGCCTCTTACTCTGGGTTTTCTGTTTTATTGGAAATAATCTATAGTTTCAGATTATTAGTAAAGTAACACAACACAGGACAACTTTACAAATGAAAAAAAATTAGCTTATTTTCATCGACCACTGTTATTTTAACAAGAAATGTAAAAAAAAAAATTTGAAGACTTCTTTGTAGTGGGCTGACTTTTGATACAGGCATGGAGATATGTTCCTGTCAGCTACTTGTTTCACAACATGTTTCCAACAAGGATCCTTCAAATTCAAAGCCCTCTTCTAGGATATGTTGGAGACACACCTCGGAAGCATGGAATAACAGAGATATAACTGTGATTGTATTTGACTGAACTGCGTAGCAAGCAATACACTCAGTGTTAGATGTTGAATAGGCATCTAAAAAAAGGTAGGGTATCCACTAGTCCAGAATAATTGTGGACTTTTTCCAAGGATACACCCAGCACAGGGGCAAGGACTTTGAATGACCTTGTTCTGCTTGTCTGCTTTAACTGATTTCCATCATCTTCAGCATGCTTAAAATCATGCCATTTCAGGATATAATTAAACCTATAAAAGGGTAATGTAGGTATAGGTATAAGATTCCTATAATTTTATTTCGATAACTTTCATCTTTATCAGCTTCTGGAAATGGAAAGTTTTGACTGGGTTACATTAAAATTGTTACATAATTGTAGAAACTGATGATAGAGATGGTTCTTAAAATTCATTTGAATAGGCTCTCTTCTATATGGACAAAATCATACATGGATTTTGAAATTTAAGACTGACATAATACTATTAATTAAATTGGTGCCCCTCATCTTCAGATGAAGAAACCAAGGAATAGAAAGGTTAATTACTTGTAGCTAGTTGATGGTGACACTAGACTGCAATCTAGGACTTTTAGATAATTGTTGAGTATTTTTTGTTTTTGTTTTTGTCCATATTGTTTTTCCTCAGAAAAATAAAACAAAAATATATTACCTGTTGGATAAAAAATTGAGGACCCTAAGTTCAGAAACATAAAATCTAATTTTGTATTACCCTAAGTATATGGATTCTTTTTCCCTTCTAAAATTTCCATCTCTGCCTCAAAGATGGAAAATACTAAGATATACCGTGTTTCTTATTGTTTAGCAGCCCACACCTTTAACTATTATAGAAGGGGAAAAAAATAGCATAAATTCAATAAAAAGTTTGTACTTATTAACATTTATTAATGTATTTATAACAAATGCCTGAATAAATATTGTTTTACTTCAATTCTCCAATATGATATTTATAGGAGCAAAACAAGCTTATATATCTATAACACACACACATATATATATAGTCAAAATTGACTCTAGTGGAGCCATTTTAAAATGGAGTTGGAGCTGCCTTTCCAGAGACACTGCCTTGCAGTCTTGAACTTTGGGCCAAAACTTTGGACTGGGCCAAAAGGGCAATTGTTTTGCAAGCAATTGTTTGAGAAGTCAGCAGGAGAACAGACATCCTTATTAGAAACACTGAGGATCGTGGACTTTCTGATGATAGAATCAATAGTCAATCCATGTTTAGCCAAGAACTAGCTCTCTGCCTCCAACTCCAGTTAAAATTCTTTGTAATACAACCTCCCCTCTTTGCTTTTAAAAGCCCCTGACTTGTACACCCTAGTGGGACACTATTTGGGTTTCTACCTGAATCTGTGCTCCCTGAATTGCAATTCTTTGATCCCAAATAAATGCTTTGTCTCTTAAACTGGTTTCTGTTTTGGCAGGTTAACAATATGTATACATATATATAGTCACACACATATACATGCATATATAATATATGAGTGCACACAAAAAATACACACACATATATAAAACTTCTATTATTAGCAACCTAATATGCATAAAGTAGTTAGAACTTTTAATATTTCTAAGGCTCTGAAAACAATATCTGGCATATGGTAAGCATTATGTACGTGCTTCCTTCTTGCTATGATGATGCAGTTTGTAATCTAACAACCTAGATTTCAGATCCATGAAGAACAATAAAAATACATAGGCCTATTTTTCTTTTAAAAATATAAATTTATTTTCTATACAGAAGGATTAAAATCACCTCCACTACGGCTGCAACATTTCTGAAAACATTACATGTCCACCAGTCAGTAAATACTAAGTGCTAAATAAGTGGTATGGAAAATAAGTCTTGTGGAAGTTTAGAAGAAGGAAAGATTGCTTCCAGATGAAACGATCGGGGAATGCTTTACAAGAGAAGGCAGGATTTGAGCTGTGCTTTGAAAAATAGGCGGGATTTGGATCAACAGAGCAAGGGAGGTTGGGTTGAGAGGTGTTACAGGAGGAGTAAAGTGTAGAGGCAGAGCTTAATTTTCATTTTTTCTGCCTCAGGGTTGATGAGAGGAGATAAATATACTTAAGCTTGAAGCCAAGAGGGAAATCTTTCTCTCTTTCCCTGACTTTTGAACTCTTTCCCACTATCACTATATTTTTCAAAACGAGGCTCCCTGGAAGATTCTCCTTTCCATTACACTCCCTCGGATAATGATATATTCATATCTGTTGGTTTGAAAATAATGTGTTTCCATAATTATGACACTATTTCATATTTACAGTGTTGAAATGAAAGCATGTGTGTGTGTGTGTGTGTGTGTGTGTGTCTGTGCGCGCGCGCGTGCGCACATTTTTTATAATCTGGATTTCTCTAGCTCGTAAGGAAACAAGGCAGATGTGTTTTCCTTTTTCCCATCAGAGTAGGGAGAAAGGCATTGTCCCTACTCAAGCAAAACAACAACTGAAGTACAGTTAGGCATCAGAAGATGCAGAGCATGCCATGGTTAATAAACTTCATGGAAATCTGGCCACAAGGGGTGGCTGTGGAGATACATGTCTCCTCAGAAAACAAAGCTCTACTCTTCATCTACAAACAGCTCTGTTACCTATATCATCTTAACTGGCAAGGGACACATTGTCATATATACTGCCTAATAAAAGGTATGTGACAGTCTAAACATTAGTAAGGTGTATAATTCACAGACTCTTAACCTAAGGAAAATAAAATTAGGAATGGACGTCTGCTGAAAAAAAAATCTCCTCAATACGTATCCAAGCTGAAAATAAATGATTTGGGGATTTTCTGCTGTTTAGGATTATCTGCAGCAGTGAGCCCCTCTATCACCACTTGTAACCAAGTGTTGACTTGGTTTGTCTGCCATAAGCTACCCCAGCTGCAAGGATATGTAGTAATTATGATAGATTTGGGATATCTGTCAATGTAAATCCCTGATTCAGTTATGTATACAAATAAAAGTATTTTATTTGGTCAAAGTTGCTTTGAAACGTACTCAAAGTGAATTTTGGGTTAATATATGAAAAGAATGCTTCAGCAAACATGAGATTGGTGAAAATTAGCTGGATTTGATTTTCCCTAAATAATGTAGCCTCATCTGTTAATATACACCAGTTCAGTCTACGATATTTATTCCACCCGTTTTGTGAGCAAAATCTTGTGATTGCATCACCTGAGGAGTTATTTAGATGTGATTAAAGCTTAGAATTTCAGCTGGCCAAGCCCACAAAATTTGTGGCTCCACTTTGCACCTTAAAACTTGCATTTGCACCTGCAAAAAGCTGAAATGAATCGCAAGTCAGCACATGTGTGTTCCATTATTCATTTTTTATGAGCAGATGTGGGTGATGTGGGCAAAGAGCTAGATGCGTCTTTAATTGAGAAAACCTGTGGAAAAGTTATCCCTAAATCTCTCCTAGGGAATTGATTTAGAACACGACACATCATGATTTGGAAACTACGAGTCAGACCCAAATGTTGACCAGACAACCTAAACTTGAACGTAGGCTGTCAAAAATGAATATTAAGGACATTAATCCTCAGATTTTCTTCCTTTCAAAGTTTCTCTTTGAATAATGCTGTATCCATTAGGGTTTCTTTTTGTTTTGTTTTAATGTTCACTCTAAAATAATATAAACCATCAGGATTAAAGACATAAAACCCAGTGGCATTCATTTGTAGAAAAATAAATTGGGTCCCAAACTTATATTTTCATGCTTCCTTCAAACAGAAAGAATCTTAGAATTGTGTAATTTAAAGATATTTTGTCTCATTTACACTTAACACATATTTGAGTATTTATTCTGTAGAAGAGACTCCTCTAATTGCTAGTTATGAGAAGTGGAGGCAAAAGTGAATGAGACACAGACCCTGACATAAAGAAATACATATTTTAAAAAGCACAGTTTAGAAAGCTTGGTTATTCTAGAGCTTATAATAATGGTATGGCTTCTGGTCAGATCAACTCCAATTGTATATGCAATTGAAAATTAGATTGTTTGTTCCACAAAAACTAATGCTATGCCTATATAAGCCAGTGTCAGTGTTAGGCACTGAGGAGACAATGAGAAATAAGCCCTTAAGGAATTGATAATCCAATGAAGGAGAACAATGTGATTAGTGCTAGCATATATGGTGCAAGGGACTGATGGAAAAGAGCAGGAAAAGAACCTACCTCAGCACTGGGGAATCGGAGCTAGAAAATGACATCCACAATTAGACTTGAAAGATATGTCGGTGTTAGGCAGTTTGGAGAAGGCATGGAAAGATGTAGGTAGAGAAAGAAGCATGCAGAAGATACAAAGACGGGAAAAGATGGTGACTTAGAGGAACAGCAAGGAGATTTGTCACACACAAGCATAGAGAGGGAAATAGTAGGGAAACTGAAGTTGAAGAGATAATAATTAGACATATTAGATAGCTAATATTTGTCTATTACTTACTATGTGCCAGACAGTATTCTAAGAACATTAGAGAATATATCTCATTCAGTCTTCACCAAAATCATATGAAGAGATATCCCTATCTTAAAAACCAGAATTCTGAGGCTTAGAGAAATTAAGTACTTGCCCCAAACCTCCACTATTAGATGACAGAATTCAAACCTCGGCTCCAGTCTCCATGTTCTTGACTGTATACTGTGGGGCTTCAAAGGAACGAGTTGAGACATGTTGAGCGGTTTGTACTTTATCCAAAGAACATTTGGCAACCATTGAGGAGTTTTAGGTAGTTCTTGAATTTTTGCAAAGTAAAAAAAAAAAAAAAAAAAAAAGAGCCAACAAATGATTGGATTTTGCAATCGGGAAGAACATCTAGGAGGCTATTTTAATATTCTAGAGAAAGATAGGAATGTAACTAAGATAGTGCAGAGAGATGGAGAAAATTGAAAAATTTTAAGTGATATTGAGGAGGCAAAAGGCAGCAGCAACAGGATTTGTTGAGGGAAATATTTGGGGCAATAAGTTAGAGTGGCTGAGTTCTTGGCTTCCTGTTTAAACTTTATGTACTCTCAGAGGCCTTTCCAGTGCCTGGTCCCTCCACAGACATCTTTCGCCACAGAGTTGAGAAATAGTGCCTGTTCTTTGGGTTTTTACAGCACCCTGAGGACACCATTATCCATCCTGTTCATATGACATGGTCCTTCCCTCTTGATTCAGGCTTATTGAGGTTATCTTTTACATCCAATATCTCCAGAAGCTAACAAAAGTTTGTTGAAATATTTGTTGAATGAGTACAATGACACATATAAGCGGTTGGGAAGAGCAGGTGATCAGGAGATACTGGAGAGTAACATCTATGTCATATCTGCTATCTTAAAAATAAAGAGAAAGAACTGGAAATACAGGAGGCATTTTTATCGATTCATTTTCATAGAGCATGGGGTTTAGAAAGAGAACGGAGAACATGGGGAAAGATGACTGGCTATAAATATTGTGTTGAGGAATAGAATTTGTCTCGTTGGGCAATGGCTTAAAATATTCAAGTTGGGATCTTTTCCTGAGGATGAACTGCATCTTACATATTTATCAAAAGACTGTTCATTTTATCAAGACCTCTTCAATATGAAAATTCAAGGGCCAGAGGGGGGAAATCAGCAAAAAAACATTTTTAGAGAAAACATTGGGAATAGCATGATAAAAGGACAAAAATGGAAGGAGTGGCAAGGATAAGATAGTTACAAATGGAGCCTGGAAGAGAGGGACTGGAGACAGTGCGGGAATGCAGAGCATGGATAAGAAGCCAAATGAGATTGTTTTGGGCACTATGGTGGAACACAGGAACAGCTTTTAGGAACCATGATGAGCTTGATGATGCAAGACTCAGCATTGTCTGCTTCCATTAGTCCTGTTCTCTGAGCTTAAGACTCCAAGAATTATTCCTACCTAGAAGTGGGGCAACAGCATCAACCAAACTTTCTGTTTGGAGCTCTCTAGTTGGCTGCTGTTTTACTTGACCTTGCTCATCTCTCATCTTTTAACTCCTAATTATCCATTTGCATCACCTGAATATATAATCTCCTATATCCTGTTCACCTAATTATATATGTATTTGTGAATTCCTCTGTGGGTGGAGAGTAATTTCTTAGTGATTGTATATCACTTCTTTCTATCTTCATAACACTTCACATGGAGTCTTGCATGTAAAAGGCATTTGAAAAGTGTTAAATATATAGTAGAGAAAAATGTGATATAATAATTTTATAGTCACTTTGTAAGGAGGATGGATCCAGATAACAAATGGGAGAATCTTATTTGCTGCCTTTTTGTCAACTTGAAGACAGCATAAATGATGACTGTGGGATGTGATATATTAGAGGACGTAAATTAATCCACATTTGAAAAGAAGAAAGGCATAAATGGGCCAAGGTGGAAGTGGAGCGTGTTGGGAGAAGGGGATGAGAAGTTGCAGCTGGAGAGTTTAAAAGAGAGAGGAGCTGGATGCTGGGAACCTGACTTGGAAGGAAAACATAGAAATTTTGAAGTAAATTTTTATGCCTTGAGTTATGGAAGCCCTTCTACTAATTCATTTATTAATCTTTAATAAAATACCTATTACTTAGAAGAATCTAATAGAGATTTGTTGGAATCGTGGGGAAAGATGGGAAGGTCTGAGTCCTGGTCATGGAGGCAAGAATAGAACTTCCTATACGGTGCAGCTGAATTAGAGTTAGAAGGTAGGGAGGCAGGTAGATATAGAGATAGAACCAGATCTTCAGGAAGAAAAGCCAAGTAACCCTGTGTAGTCACTCTGTGCTTTTAAACAAAGAGTCCACCATGGATGAAAATATAAAGGAAGAAAATAAGGGTTTTGTCACTATGACAAAACACCAATGTAGCCAGACAAGGAGAAGAAACAGGAATAATAGAAAATGCAAATCTCAAACTGTCACCTAGGCAGGCCAGAATAGGGCCGAGGCTCAGTGCAGCCAGCCACATAGCTCTGGTTCTGCCTTTTAAACCCTATGATAATCAGTGTACTCAAAATGTAAAATTTGAGATAGTAACTGATTAACTATGTTAACATATTTGAAAATACAAAACATTGATGCTTAGAACATAACAGATGTTCCAATAATTTTTATTTCTTTTCCTGAAACTTCAACTCTTCAGATAGCTGCTGAAATTTCTATTCATGTTTAAACAATGAAGAGAATGATGGGACCCACTGTCAACCTAACTTTTAAAACAGGTGAAAATTGTTTTGTAATATAAGAATAATAGGGACCTTGTGAGAAGGGTTGTGTCACCTTAAAGTTCCCAATTGTTAGTGAATGGAAACACTGGTCATAATCAGACATGTGCCAGGATGTGGTCATGATACTAGGTAATCATCATCATCGTCATCCCATTGCTTTTTGGCAATGTCTTTAAAATGACCACCTCTCCCAACTCTGACTTATCTCTTAGCTTTCGGGGTGGTAGAAGGTTGTCCCAGTTTCTTCCAGTCTGTTTCAAAAACACTGGGTAACATGGTGGCTACAGTTTAAGAAATGCACAAAGTACAGTTTTGTTCTCTTCATCTTTGCCACCACCAAAGATCATTTTTGCTGAAACTCCCTGCGCTAACAGCTTCTTTGCTGACCACAAGGAGATAGCCATTGTCAGAGATGGGGGTGCAATCACAATGCCAGAACACATCTGCACCACTTTAATGGTCCTTTTATGTATCTTCCCTGGAACTAATAAGATTAGAAACTAGATTGAACACCATAGAGCTCATTCTATCTACACAGTGCCTTCCAGGAAACTGCTTTATTCCTGTTTCCAGACAGCCAGAGTTGTATAAGATGATTTGACTTAAGTCATATCATCTCTAAGCTTCTACCATTACAGATTTGATCCCACTGCTTGACCCCCTAAAAGGGAGGATGAGTTAAGAAGGCTGGGAGCCTCCCAAAATGAATATCAGACTCCTGAATTGCAACTTATCCAATGAAAAAAAAAAATGGGGAAGATAATATATAAAGATAGATATAGCTGCACGGAGAGCAATTTAGTAAGACATAATTTTAAAAGAATTGGTAGAAAAGATGGACCGGATGATATTTAGTTAAGATTGTACAGTAGAGTGACACAGAACAACATAAGATGCACCATGGATCCTTAGATCTGCAATGAGAAAAATGTATAGGCAACAGAAAGACTTTTTTGTTTTATTTTGTTTTTGTTATTTTGTTCAAGGCATGATCAAGATTAAGGCATGACTGTGCAGTGAAGCCAAAGGTGTAACGTAAAGAGTTGAAGAAAGTAGGTATGCTCAACCATTTCTATTTCTTTTTCATGCCAAAGGGGATAGGTTTTAGATGAGGACGTTTAGAATAAGCATTGATATAAAATCATGGTTGAGTGAAAAGACTGTAAGAGACTAGTTAGCAGCTCTTCCAACTCCAAGCAGTTGGAGCTCGGCTACTATAAGAACTTGCATATGCACTTTAAATTTTCCCAGTGATCTCTACAGATTCAGTGGAACTAAGAAGAAATACAAGAAGACAGGAAACAGGCACCTGCTGTTGCCATTTTCATTGAGGGAAAGGTGGAGGCTACAATGTATAAATCAATAAGCATGGCTTCAGTACTGGACAAAATTCTACAATGGCTTATTATATAGGTAATTAGCAAGATTATTTAAGATTTAGGACAATACTAGCTTGAATTCATCATATGCTGTATCTAGGTTAGCCTCATTATTTTCATAAATTAGATAGATGAGATTCAAGAAACATATAGACATAGCCTTTGGATGTTAGCAAGGATTCTGAATAAGTTTTCCATTATATCCTTTGGAAGAAAATGGAGAAATGAGGGCTCTGTGATAGAAAATAACATACGATAAATTTTTACTCTTTTAAAAATTTTACATAGAATGAACTGGGTCATGAGTGTCTTGAGGAATATCTTTTATTTATCTTGGTACATCAGCATGGAGCACATGGTAGAGGCTCAAAAAATGCTAATATCTGACTGAATGAAGGAGTGAATATTGAATAGATCAATTCAATATTTGTTGATTATCTAAGCACTTTTAACTAGGGACTGAGCTGAAAGAAACATTGCAAGGTGGCTTCAGTTAAGGTTCCATGGATACTTCTGGACTAAATACTTGCTGGCAGTGATAAGGTTAACTCTGAATCTATTTTTTATTTTGAAACACACTAATGATTGTTATCAGTTAGACTGAGACGTTTGTGTCAACGTTGTAGGTAATTACATCTAAGGCACAGAAAGTAGAAGCTCAATGATTGATATATTCTTTTAAATTTTTTTGAATGTGCCCAGATCTTTAGCAGAACTACCTTACATCATAAAAAGCTGAAAGTATTAGAGGCATTGTCTCTAGAATTGCACTTATTTTCTGTATGTGATATGGTGACTAACTTGAGGTTGTATATTTAATGAGCTCGAAACACTTTAACTTAATATATCTAGTTTCATTTTACAATGAATGAGGAAACTTTGACCTTACAATGAATGGATCAGAGTTGGCAAGAATTGTGCCTGGTAGTTTTGTGATGCAGATTTCAGCTAATGGACCATGTAATTAAGATGACCAATTGCTAATGCAGTTGGAGAAATTCCAAGAACTCTGATATGAAGCCTACCAATTACAGTGCATTTCCCACTACTATCTAAGGGGATTAATATTTCTTTTCATTGGCTTTATTGAAATTCTTCAACAAATTTAGGAATATTTCAATTCATAATGGAAGAAATAGTATTATATCTATTTGTACAGTAAAGTACAGGAAATGAGAGAGGCATAGCTCATCTCTAAGTATCTATAATAGTTCTATCTGGTACTTCTTTATGTAATAGTACTTTCATAATTATATTTTATCCCACTGATATTGAGTGTATATAAATGAATTCACAATATATTGATCTTTGTGTCAAGGATTAATAAATAATCCAAATAGAGGTGAAAGGCAGGGGATAACATACATAGAAAAGTCAATTTTTTAAAGATATACAATGTCAGTAAGTAATAAAGAAGCTTTGTCATAATTAGAGCATTTTCATCTCCTTCTTTATTTTTACCGCTATATTTTTCCTAGGTGCTCAATAAATGTTTATGGAACAAGATTGAATCATCAATAATACAGTAATAGTAAAATTTTATTTTGAAAGGCATAATTCCAGTGTTGACTTAAAACATAAGTGATTTAAATCTCTCATGCTAAGCATTGTATATGATACTTAATTTTGAGTCAATGTATGTTAATTGAAAAAATGCATAAATAAATCCTCTACTCCTCAGTTAGCTCTAATTGGATGTTATTTGTTTTGGTAACGTTGTATTACTCTAAAAGAAGATTGACACACGGGTAGAAGAAAGTCAACATTTATAATACCTGAGTGGTCAGAACTTGGCTGTTTGTTTTATATTATTCTCCTTGTCTGTGTTTAAATTATTTAGAAATTTAAAAAATAGTATGTCTTATTGTTGTGTTGTTGATTTTTTCTTCAATTTGAACAGTTCTATAACATTTATTAAATATTTTTGTGTTCATACAGTACTAAGTGGTGGAAATATAGCTGTGTGTAAAAGCATCCATAGTTTTGTTTCTTTCAAGCTCTTACTCTGAAAAACACATAGGCATGAACTAAGCTAAAATAAAGACATTTTTAAGTTCATAGCTGAGTTTTCAAGAAAGTGAAGGAAATTGTCAAGTACTTCCTCTTTCCCCAACAACACAGAAGGATTTAAAAGCTGATATCAAAATTGCAAAGCCAATATGAAATCTAGAGCGTTTCTTGGGGCATAGGGAGGGAAAGGATGATGATGTAGCAACCTGGAATTTTAGGGAATAATGGGGATCAGGATACTAGGTCTTGGGCCTATGGAAGTGGGGAAAGTCAGGAGAATTTTCATAAAATCTTGCTTCTCTGAAGGGATACAGCCTCAGTGAAAGGACAGGCTGGAAAAATCCAGAAATGGACACAGATATGAAAATCTATCTGTTTTGGCCACAGCAACAGATAGGTGGGTAAAGTGGCTTTTTGGAATATGTGCCTCAGGCTTGCCTCACACCGGTCTAGAGTTCTACTTTATACATTCGGGGTCGTCAGGGAAACTGGAAGCTGAGAGATTAAATTACTAGTAGTCTCAGTTTGTTGAGATGTCTGCATCTTATAGGAATAAGGATAGGAATCATCCTTAACCCAGATCCCTCATATTCTTCTACAGACTAAATTCAACCAAATATGAACATACAGTTAAAAAACATTCAAATACATTCCGGAGAAAACAGCAGCCAACAAATGTAAACCCGAGGACATCAGGTATTGAAATCATTGCTTATAGAATATAAAACAAGAAAGGATAAAATATATATTCAAAAAAGTGACCAAAAAATAAGAGGATATAAAAAAATAACCAAATAGAGTAGAAAAAGAACGAATAGGCTAGGCTGTGCTATAGCAAAACGCAACTCTGATAACAAATGTTCTTTTTACTCCCTTAAAGTTGGCTGAGGATCAGGTGACTCCCTATGGTGACTGTCTTCTATGCAGCAACTTAGACATCCAAGCTGATTGAATGGCATGGCTCTGCCATTGCAACATAAAGTCCTCTTTTTATCTAAGGCTAAGGGACAGCTGAAGGGTAGCAAACAAGCTCATCTGAGCTTCTTCTTGGAAGTGACGTATACCATGTGGGCTGAGAAATGTGTGGGAACACAGAGAATACTTTTCTTCTATACATTTCTAGAACTGAAAAATATAGTGATTTAAATCAACACCTCAATTGATGGGTTAAATATAAGATATAGCGGAAAAGATAAATCATAAGCTAAAAGATAGATTGTAAACTAATGGTCATAAATTATTATGTATAAATTAATAATAAAATAATTTAAGTAAATGCAACACAGAGAGCTAGGATATGGAAACCTTGAAAGACAGCTTAAGTGGCATAGAAAAAGAGAACAAGAAGACCTAAAATGTGTCTAACTGGAGATCTAAAAGGAGACTAGAGAAAATGGGGGAGAAACAATGATAAGATGTTTTTTTTCATGATCAACACTTCAGTTGTCTTTATTTATTTATTTATTTTTGCTGGGGAAGATTTGCCCTGAGCTAACATCTGTTGCCAATCTTCCTAGTGTTTTTTTTTTTTTCCCTACCCCAAACCCCAGTGCATAGTTATATTTTCTAGTTGTAAGTCCTCCTAGTTTTTCTATGTGAGCTGCCACCACAACATGGCTACTGAAGATGAGTGGTGCGGTTCCGAGACCCGGAACTGAACCCCAGCTGCCGAAGCAGTGAGAGGGACGATCTTTAACCACTAGGCCATCAGGGCTGGCTCAAGATTTTTTGAGAACTCATGAAAAGTACAAATTCAGATTCAAAAACCAATAACATGAGCTAAACAGGATAAATATACAGGAATCCATTTAGTCACAGCATAGTGAAACCATAGAAGAGCAAAGACAAGGACTCACTATAACAGCCACTAGAGACAATAACAAATGTTATTAAATGAGTGACAATTAGGCTACAATTGAACTTCTCATCATTAAAAGCCAGTAGAAAAATAACTATAAGTTATAGAGAGGTGCATTCCTCATAATTCTCCAGAGAAACAGAACCCAAAGGGTATACATAGATGTACATAAGAGGAGATTTATTATAAGAATTGTCTCACACTATTATGGAGGATAAGTCCCATGATCTGCTGTCTGCAAGCTGGAGACCCAGGAAAGCCTGTGGTATAATTCAGTCCAATTCAGAAGGCCTGAGAATCAGGGGCCTTTGGTGTAATTCCCCATGTGAGTCTGAAAGTGCCCCATCTGGGTATGAAAGTCCGAGAACCAGGATTTCCTATGTCTGAAGGCAGAAGAAGATGGATGTCCCAACTCAAGCTTCTGGAAATACCCGCACAGACACACCCAAAAATAATGTTTTACCACTTATCTAGGCATTTCTTAGTACAGTCAAGTTAACACATACAATTAACCATCATGAGAGGTAATAACTGTCAACAAAAATTGTGTACCTCATGCGATAACCTTTCCAAAAGAAGATAAAGATAATTTCAAATACGTAAACTGTTAGGAGAACTTACCTTACCAAAAAAAAAAAAAAAAAAAAAAAATCCAATTTATGCAATAGGAAAGCAAATCAGGATAGAAAAAAAAAAACCACTGGGAAAAAATAGCACGTATATCAACAAACATATGAAATATTAAACATATGAAACGCATGAACTGGTAAACATAAGAAAAGATTCTCAACCTCGAGAATAATCGGTAAATGTAAGAAAAGATTCTCCCTTAATAACCAGGGAAAGACATATTAAAACTATAGTGAGATACTATTTTATCCCTAACCGTTTGGCAAATTGAAGAAGTCTAATAAAACCAAATGTTGGTGGAACAGTGTCAAGTTTTATGCACTTCTGATGAGAGTTTGTTTCTGTAAAACTACTTCTGGGAAACAATTTGGCATTGTTTAATAACGCTGAAAATGTGAAATCGATTTGGTAGGTATAATTCTGAGAGAAATTCTGGCACATGTATGCCAGAAGAAATAAATGAATACATCCGTATTGTTTGTAATAGCAAATACCTGGAAGCAATTTATCTAAATATCCATTGACAAAAAATATATAAATTATATATATAATTATATATATATATATGAGAATTCATATACATATACGTGTGTAATGGTATGCTATGCAGCATTGAAAATGAAAGATTTATGTAAAGTCCAATAACACAAAACTAACTACTATTTGTTTATAGATACATTCATATGTACCGAAATCACAATGGTAGGAAACAATACCTGTGAACAATAAGTGGTGGGAGAAGGAGGATGAGCTGAGCGAGATGTGTACAGAGGGCTTCAATAATACTAGTAATGTATTTCTTAAGCATAGTAATAAGATTGTTTATTTTTCTTATAATATATTCAAACATATATCCTTTTCATATATAAAATATTTGTATTCAAAGAAGTGTACAAGTTGCAGTGTCTGCCCTCATATGTAGAAGCTCATACCAAGTAAAGTTTCAACATTGATAAATACTATTAAGAGAGGTACGTGTGCTACTGTTTAAAATAAGGATATGTGGCTTTTGGACCATAAAGTGACAGAGAGGAAATCGACTACATACGGAAGGCTTGGGACTTTCTCTTGCTCCAAAAATTAGCCCTTTTTATTTGCTGTTTCATCCTTCCAGTACTTATCCTGAAACTTTCCTGATTTTTAAAGTACTTTTTTCAAGGCCCAGGTAAATTCCATCTCTATTATCTTTATCTTAAGATAAAACAAATACCATTTTGCACTTCCCAAGTGTTCATTCCAAATTTCCCTACAGCCTCTATCCTTTTAAGTAGGGAAACTTTTCTACTATGTTGGGAGACATTTTGAGATACAAATATCTTCCAATACTCAATGGAGTATATGTTAATGTATTTATATTTGCAACCACCAATATCCTATACTTTCATCTAAAGGTGGAAAGAAAATTAATCTCTTTTTCCTGAGATGTGGCTGTTGTGATAGACTGTATTGCTGGCCCCCGATAGTGGTCTGCCTATATCCACGCTCTTTGCAATGTGATTCTGCAGCTTCTCCCATCTAGCAGTCATCTATTTCTCCACTCCTGGCGTTTGGGCTCAGCCTGTCACTTGTTTTCTTGTTTTTGGCCCTGTCTCTGCCATAGAACAGGCTCAGGATAGCCTGTGAGGCATTGAGAGGCCGTGTGGAGAACAGCTGAGATACCCAGCTAAGGCCAAACAACCTGCTGAAGCAGAGCCAGCTAGCTGATGTGCAGCTGACTGCAGAAGCACGAGGGAAAGAACTGCCTCTTTGAAGATTCCAAGGTAGGAAAAAGAATGAGCTCTAGGGAAAGTGACGAAAATGCAGACACTGAGCAGAGTGGAAAAAATTAAGCCGACGATGTAGGCAGGAGCTAAGTTATGCACACCCTCATAGGCCATGTTTAGTATTTGATTCCAACGTTTTGAACAAGGGAGTGATATGATTAAATCTGCACTTAAAAAATATTATTCTTACTGCTATGTGGAGAATGGATTGTACAGGGTTTAGGCATGGGTATGAGGAGACCAGTAAAGAGACTACTGCAGGGGGCTGGCCCCGTGGCTTAGTGGTTAAGTGCGCACACTCTGCTACGGGCAGCCCGGGTTCCATCCCCGGCGTGCACCGACGCACCGCTTGTCGGGCCATGTTGAGGCAGCGTCCCACACACAGGAACTAGAAGGATGTGCAACTATGGCATACAACTATCTACTGTGGCTTTGGGGAGAAAAAGGGAAAAAAAGGGAGGAGGATTGGCAATAGATGTTAGTTCAGGGCTGGTCTTCCTCAGCAAAAAGAGGAGGATTGGCATGGATGTTAGCTCAGGGCTGATCTTTCTCACACAAAAAAAAAAAAGACTATTACGGTAGTCCAAGCTAGACTGAGTGATTGCTTGAGTAGGTGTTAGCAATGGAGATGGAAAGAATTGAAGAGAGCCAAGAGATGTGAAATGGTAAAGTCTGTAGATCTGGTGACGGATTGTTTGGGGAATAAGACGAGCTTGTAAATGATGACTCCAAACTGTCTAGTTAGAACAACTGGATGGATGATAATGATATTCACGAGCTAGGGGGCCCTGGAGGAAAACCAGTTGGGAGGTGGAAGTAAGGTCTTTGAATTTAGTTTTGAGCATGTCTAATTTGAGAAGTGTGTAAGACATTCAAGGGTAACTATCAAGTGGATAGTTAGATAATTTGACTTGAAACATCAAAGAGAAGTTTCAGTTCAAGACACAAATTTGATAGGCAGTTAGGTGAAGCAGTTCGGTGACTTGAGGCAGAGGACACTGGAGGCAGGGACATATCCACTAATTCATTCACTCAATATTTGAGCAACAAGCAATGTTCAAGGTCCTAGGGATAGAGTAGTAGACAAGACAGAACATGACCTATTCCTCATGGGACTTTTATCTAACAAGGCGACATTCGTTTGCTGCTTATGAGATGTCAAGTCAAAGAGGCAGGAGTTGAGAAGAGAAGGGGACAATGTGAAGCAGAAAGGCAAGAAGAATAGGGTTCACAGGTGAAATGCTACAGGCCTGCTGTTATAATAAGAGTATGAATAGAGGTGGAGGTAGAAAAGATGTGGGGAGAAGACTAGCAGACTAGAACTGCAGAGGTAGCTTATGAGAGATAAAAGAATGATGGGCGTGTACTGGACGAGAGATGAAAAACAATTGGTAAACCTTAGATATGGGGAGAACAGAAAGTGACTAATGTAAAAAGGGAATAATTGACTATGCTGGAGGAAGACAAGATCATAGGGGGAAAAGCATAACAGAAGAGGAATATACAAGGTGAGAGACATTTGGTATTAGAAGCAAGGGAGAAAAGATATTAATGAGTGCTTTCTAAATGCCAGGCATTATAGTAAGCATTTTATACATACTTACCTTATTTAATCTACAATAACATAGTAAGTTTTTGCTTCCACTTTACAGTGGAAAGAACTGAGGTACAGAGGAGTTAATAATTATTCAAGGTCATGGTAAGAAGGCAAGTAGGGTGGAGATTCTAAGCACAAGTAGAAGAAGTTTTGTTATGGGAAGGTTTATCACTCCCCCTGTGATAGCAAGGCAGAAGGTAAGACATTTGGGGGGGGTGGGTCGAGATATGGGAGGGGGGTTATATTGAGAAGTTGAGAAAGTTTCTACTTGATGGTTCCTATATGCTGCATGAAGCGTGTGAGCTTCTTGGCTGAGCATGAGGGGGGAAGGCGGGAGAGATAGGGGCCTGAGAAGAGGGTAAGGGATTGAAAAAGCTGTGGTAAGGAATAATGCAGGACATCAAAATAAACACGTGCATGATCAAAATTCCCCTTTGGATAAATCCTTCTGACCAAAACCCTTTCCCGAAGATACTGCCCATCTCTCTTCTTTCCTTCAAAATCAAGCTTCTGGAAAGAGTAGACCCTACTTCCTCATTCCACTCTCTCCCTTCTCATTCCTTCCTCTTCCATTTCACTGAAACTTCCTTACTGGATCACCACCGCCCTCTTTATCCAATAGAGTAATGGACTCACTTCAGGTTTTACATTACATGTCATTGTCGCTGTATTTGAAACTGTTGCTCACTCTGTCCTTCCAAATCCTCCTCCACTTTTGTTTCTAAGACTGTGCTCTTCTCTATTCCTCCTGTTTCTTTAGCCACTGATTCTTACTTCTCCTCAATTGCTTGCTTTTTAAAATATTGATGAGTGGCAGTGTTCTGCTCTGAGATCTTTCTCTCCTCTCCTCTCCTCTCCCCTCCTCTCCCGACTCCCTCTTAGATATTTTTAAAACTGAATTTAGTCATTAAATTTTGGAGAAGAGATTTCCATTTTTTACTTTTTTTGATTCCTTAAAGTCTTTTTTGTGTGTGTGTGTGAGGAAGATCAGCCCTGAGCTAACATCCATGCCCATCTTCCTCCTTTTTTCCCCTTTTTTTCCCCAAAGCCCCAGTAGATAGGTGTATGTCATAGTTGCACATCCTTCTAGTTGCTGTATGTGGGACGCCGCCTCAGCATGGCCAGACAAGCGGTGCATCCGTGCAGGCCTGGGATCCGAAGCCAGGCCGCCAGCAGCGGAGCGTGTGCACTTAACCGCTAAGCCAAGGGGCTGGCCCCTGATTCCTTAGTCTTAAGGATAAAAACTTAGATAATAATTTTATGATTTAAAATTTTTTCTCATAAAATGGATTTCTGCTGAAGATGAATTTCTTGCTGTCTAGGACTCTTAAATTGTTCTATACTTTTAGCATCTTTGTTTTTGTTCTCTCTTCCTTCTTGTTTTACAGAGATTTAAATTATTGGAATGAATTACTTATCTGCATTTTGCTGAGTACATTTTGACTGTTCCCTTCTCTCCTCCTCTTACTGAAATTACATTCACCACTTAACTCCACCTGCCCCCAAAAATGTCTACCCAGAGGTTGCTTTACTTAAAGCCACAATGTCCAACAATCCTTATGAGAAGCCCAGCTCTTTGCCTCACAAATGCCCTCTTTAGACTCTAAGCGTTTTCTTCGTGTTAGCTAATATCTTTACTAATGTTTTAGCTGTTTATTGATGTAATTGAATTGCAAATTGTTTTTATTATGTTCTGTAATGCTGTGGGAAGACACTCTAAATACTATAATAGTTATTAATATTAATATTAATAACCGGTGTTGTTTCACAGGTCAGTGCTAAATTAAGCTAAGTTATGGGTTCATAAACGTAAAATCGTCAAAGCCTGCACAGTGGGAGATCCTGGCTTTCTTTCTCTAGCCCTGGTTGAGTAAGTTAACTGATCCTCACATTGCTCCTTGCTAATTGTGAAAGGGATGTTCTGCATTTTTTTAGATCTCAGCTACATCTAAAGAAAGCGGCTTTCTTGATAAGACCCTCTAAAATTAGAAAGTTGTAGAATTATCTAGTAATATGTGTCTTAATAATTCAACTTGCCGTGGCAACATGCAATTAAAACTTTCCTTTGGGACTAAAGAGAAAAATCCCAGTTGCTTCTAAAGAAGTTCAGCCGATACATAACGAGAAGAATCACTCAAGTAAATAGGACTGAATTTCATAGAGAAAAGGAAAATAAAAGCAAAAATCTTTTTAACAAGGAAATTAATTATTACTGCGTTTGAAGATTTTATAGTTTTTATAACCTCCCTTATTAGATCCTCTTTTTATTATTCTGAATTAAAGCAGTATTATTATTTTTTATTTGGTAGAGAAAGGACCATTAAATTTCTTTCATGAAACCACCACCCAAAATTATCCTTCTTTTCTAGTATAAGCATAACTGATACCAAGTGTTACTTTGATTTAAAGGAAATATATGATACCACTGATACTACATTACACTAATACAGTGGAAGCATATTGAACAGGTTTAATCAAAGAAGAGGTTTATTTATATATATTTATATCTATATCAATTTCCATATTGACATTTTTTACCCCTTGTATCTGATTATCTTATATATACTTTTTCTAATCCTTTAGTAAGACAGTCATTTTGTTTTATATAAGCTAAAGTGTAAAACATCGGATTATAGCCCATGTAAACTATTTTTCTGTGCTTACTGTTATAACTAAATTTTCTATAGATCATTAGATCTATCATTAGATCTAAATATATCACTCTAGTTCATTGATTCTAAGATGCCTGCTTCTTTTTTTACGTTTAACGTCTCTGAAATAAGGATATACCTTACAGTAAGTGACCTATCATAATTAAATTGTTAGCATTTTTTTTTCTAGGTGGTTCAAAGTATAATGTACAAATATACCTTTCGCAATTGCCATATGAAAAAGCATCAGATCTGCTGTCACTCATAATAAAAGTCGCTTGCCAACACACCTCACATTTAAGCTAGTGCATTTCACTTTGTATTTGCTTGATTTTTTTCTGAGCACATTAATTTAATAACACTTATAACAATGTAAAAGCCAGTGAGGCACATCATGCCATCCATATCACTAAATAGATGTTTCAAGATTTTAGTTTGAAAAAGGCTTTTTTATTATTACTGACAACAACAATTACAGTAATTATGACTTTTCTTGAGTGTTTTATTCTGAATTATGTTCCATCAATGCTGTATATAAGTAGTTATCTATATCATCTTTGAAGAAAGTTCCTCTCTATCTCTAACTTTGAAGTTCATTATTATTGCTATTTGCTTTTTCCTTCCAGTAGAGACTTTTTTCCTTGTCTTCTTGTGTTTTCCCAGCAGGAATACTATTTTAAACAGATTGCTCTGTTCATATGTTCTGCCTCTGGAATTGGCATGATTATTTTTGGGCCTTTAATGGGAGAATTATCAGAAGGAAGGAAGGTTTCAGCTTGATACAGCTATACCTTGTTTTTGACCATTTTGCAATGAGTAATAACCGTTTAGATTGTCATTTATGAGATCCTAAAACTCTAAGCAAAAGATTTGTTATAAAAGATACATTTTCAGAAAGAATTATTCAAATCATCCAGATGAAATTACGTCCTAGTCAGTAAAAGTGAATTGGTTCATCTTTTGAATAACGTTATTGTAGAAACTGAAAAGCCAAAAAGATAACCTCTCTAGTGACAGTCCAGGGAGACTGAACACCTGTGGCTTTATTGACACATAGTGTCTAAAAGTAAAAAAAGCACAATGCAATAAAAGAATTGCCATGCTTACGTTTATGTCTTCTCCAGTTTATTCAGGGCCAGTGTTCGTCATCTGGATTGGGCTCTTCTCTTCCCAGTTACACAGTTTGACTGTCAGAGCCTAAATTTTTACAGAATGAGTGTCCATGCACCATACCAAGTACAATAGCTAAACTTGTCTTTCTACCAAGACAGAGGACATTTAGATAATGTAAAAGTATATATTCATCTATTATACCAAAGTATTTTTATGATTCATAGTTACTTGCAATAAATGTACTTTCAAGACTAACTGATTATTAATGTAGATCTTGTGTTAGAACTATTGCCCACTGTTTCATATTGTTCATGAATTACATGGTCTATGATTAACAACAGCAAAAAATCTACATGCTAATTTTCTAGCCTACAGGTATATTCAGCTGTGTGTACTTTTTTTTTTGGTATAAGGAATGTCTAAAATATTTTCTGACACTTTATGCCTCGGAGGAAAAGAAGTAAAGGAATTTTAGAGTTGTAGTTTATGTTAGGTATTAAAGCATTTGCCAAATCTGACTTATAATGACAATGTTCTATTGAATTTCAGCATCTTTTTGGATCTTCATTCAAAACAGAAGCTATTTCTGAATCTGCATGCAGTCTGGGTAACCATTCATGGGTGTACTTGAGTCACTGTAGCATTCCGGGTTATTTGCCCTTGGAATGACTGCATTAATGCACTGTGGTATGGAGACTTCAATTCACTTCAAGTCTTTCTCAGAGTCACAACTGGAATGAAGTTCATGCTTTAATCACATGCTTTGGTTCATATAAATTAATGTTGTTTCCTCATAGCTCAAAAGAAAATTGCATAGATTTGATGTTCTCATAAATTGACATTAAACCGTTGATAGACGGCATTTGGAGAGAAGGAAGTAGCCAGGATCCTTTTATAACATCTTTCCTTTTTGACCATTATCATGTATAACTCAAGGCATTTAATAAAGTTTTCTAATTGCAGTCAGTCATCAAGAATATGTTGGAAGACTGAGTGTTTGTGGGGCTCTCCGTTTCGTCTTTGGGACCAGACAGTCCAAGGGCAGAGGCAGAAGATGGGCAGCACAGTGGATTCAGAGTAGCCTGGGTTCAGGGCCACCCCATAATTTTACTAGATTTGCAACCTTGGGAAATTTGCCCATCCTCTCTAAGCTGTAGTTTCTTTGCACAGCAATGATGATAGAGAAGAGAGGCAACACAGTCTTTTTTTTTTTTTTTTTTTTTTCATGTGGAAACAGCAAGATGCTGTAGTGTGGCCATTAAGAATGTGAGCTCTGGAGGCAGACAGTCTGGGTTTAAATCCTGGCTCCCTTCACTAGCATGGGATAATGACTTAACTTCTCTGGGCCTTACTTTATTCATTTTTAAATTTATTATAACGTTAGTACTTTCTTTTGGTGTGTTACTATAAGAAATAAATGAGATTATCCAGGCGAAATATTTAGAATACCATCTGGAGTGGAGCAAGTGGTTAACAAACTTGATGTTTTAGTTATGATTATCATGTGCTCTAAATGGAGAAGTTGAGAGTTTAGTTTGAGAAGGAAGGCAAGGGCTAGCTCATGAAGGAGTTATTTTCCTGTTGGAAATGGCCTGAAAATTTGCATTTTAGCAAGATCCTACTAGCTGCATGGAGAGGGAGTTTGTTTGGAGGAGGGCTTAGCCTAGAGGTACAGTTCAAGGTCCTCAACTAAGAAGGGTCAAGTGGGAATGTAAATAAGGTGATAAATTGATGGATTTCATGTTACTTTGTAGGTAGTTTCAACAACATTTGGTGACTAAATATGTAGAAGGTGAAAGAAGTTGATAACTCTTTTGTGCCTTGAGCAATAAAGTCACATGACGATGGTCATATGTGATAAAGGTAGATGATGGTCCCATTAACAGAGATGAGAAAAGCAGAAGAAGGTTTGGAAGACTAGAGATGACGAAAGCCATTTTAGGAAATTAGGTATCTGTGCTCAGGACCAGTCTTACACGATAGCGGAAGAACTGGTAGACTTGTGTGGGGACAATCACACAGATCTGTCCGAGAATTAGCGGAGAGATTCGGAGAATCCAACAGAGCCTGATCTCCCTCTGAACATGGCTCCGATATGATTGCCTCTTTGAAAAGTTGAAGATGCAATTGGGAAAGCAGGCAGGAAAGAAAATACAAATCTTAATTTTTGCCCTAATATGAGTTAATTAAATTAGATAGCTGGCTTTCTCTTACTACTCATCTACATATACATGAACTACTTGAATTGAGTGATTATGGAAATGAGTGATTATTTTGGAGAATGGGATTTGTCTAAAGGACAAAATACTCGGGAGAATATTGCAGTGAAAAAACAAAAGGATAGAAGGTATCTGGAAGAAAGAAGGGAGGAAGGATAGAGCAATGCAAGTGGTGACAAGACATTTTCCCTCCTTTGCACCATTCCTTGGGGCTGACACTGCTAATTTTTCCAAAGGCATTGGTATAGGTCTTTCATTTATTTAATAAATATTTATTAAGTAATTACTATGTTCAGAGCACTCCTAGGAGCTCAAGATACAGCGATGAACAAGAGAGTTCAGGGATCTGCCTCAAGGATCCTACATGCTACTTGGAGGAGAAAGATTAAATTAAGAAGTTAACAAAAATAAACGCAATAAGTACAGATTATGTTGGTAAAATAAAGGAGATTAACAATGAGACATGATAGAGACAGTAATGGAGGATTCCTACCTTAGATACTCAAGGAAAACCTCATCTAAGGAGACATGAAATGGTTTTCATGTATCTTACAGTAATTGTTAGAAGAGACGTGGACAGTATACGGACAGAGATTTTAAATTAAGGGAACTTTTTTGGCGGAATAGGAGTCACTAGTATATGCTTTTAAAAAATAATAAATAAAATGAGAGATATAGAGTCTACTTACGTATTTCGGAGAATAATCAAGCATAAAGGAAGAAATTGACAATGTAGGACAAAAGAGGATAGTATCAAAAGTGGAATCTTGAGTGGGGAACTGGGATGGGATCCTAAGCACAAAGAGAGAAACAGCCTTTGGTAGGAAATGGACATTTCTTCCATTCTAGAGGAGAGAAGCCGAGTTACCAGTATATATGCAGTTAAGTTAACAGTTTTGTCGATAGGTAAAAGAAAGATCTCCCTCTGGTTTTGTTTTTGTTTTTCTCCTATGTTTCCTGTTTTATTCCAACCCAAGTAGCGAGAGAAACATTTAAATTGTTCACCATGATAGGCTGCTGATTTCCAAACTTCCAAATACAGTTAATTAAAGCTTTTCCCATGAGTGAGAAAATCATTTTAATGTAAATGCTGACATACTGAGTAGAGTTTATATTTTTATTTCAAAGTTTGGAGAAAAATGTCTTGTATAAACTATTCGTTCTCTAAGAAGGAATATGCCCAACACTGAGCAATTTCATGAATCGTTGGTCTCTGCTGTTGCACACAGGAAGTTTTTTAGGTTATGTATAAAGCACTGCTATGTGGCATTCTAGTCATGATTGTACGCCTACAGGGAAACATTAAATATTTTTTATAAACAAAATATCTTAACATATAAAAAGAAAACATTGGAAAATTGCTTTAAGAAGAACACAAAAAGCAAAATCAGCCAAAATTTTCTATACTGAAAAAACAGTTCTCGAAAATGTCAATCTCATTTTTACCTAAGTACAAAATTTTGGTATACTGGAAAAGTAAACTCAAATTTCAGTGTAATTCTTCACTTGATTAACATGGTAAATATTCTGAGAGGCTCGCATCTTATATGTCATTTGAAGGAATTATGATGCTAATTACTCTAGAAATCATAATAATTCGGTACAGTGATGAATTCTTAAATCCTATTTTTAAGTACTTAAGAATAGAATACGATTTTTTTTTGTTGTTTCCTCGCTTTCCCTAGGACTCAGGTAACTTGAAACGTACATCTTCAGCTACCTATGCCATGACTCTTCTTTACTATTTGTTAACTCAATGCATATAACATTTTGCATTCCACATTTTAAACAAACTGTCACTGTACAAAAATTTTAGAAAACACAGGGTCAATTCAGACTTTCCAACTTCCGTTCCCTACTTTAATTATCAGCCTGATAAGTTAGGTTTCCTTTCCTTCATTCCTTTATCATTAATTAATTCATTAATTCAACAAATATTCATTGATACCTAATATGGTAGTATTAGACATACAGAAGAAAATAAGACAGCAGAGGGCCCTGGCCTAATGAACCTATTGTTTATTGGAGAAAATAGATATTTAACTAATGATTTCAAGTGTGATGAGTGCTAATAAATGGGAAAACACAAGGCTTTGTAGAAGTGCAAGGATAGCCCGGGTTTCACAGAGCAGAAGAAAGATGGAAACAATCAGATGACAGAAACATGAGGATTGTCCAACCAATCCTTGACGTTCGTTTTCGAACATCACGTTTTACATTCTTGGCTGGGAAAAACACGTGTATAATTTCGGAGAATGACGATTCCCTGGATGCTCGGCCTGAGTAGATTAATAACTTAAGTTCATGGAGCTAAAATCATCCTGATTTATATATAATTATAGCATATTTAGTTCAGTCTGATAATGAAACTTTATCTACAGCTGTCCAAACATCTTGGATCTAGAAATAGCTGTAGGTTTCCAAACAAATCGTTTCTAATTTTTATGTGGTAAAAGTAATGACAACTTGAGAACTAGCTTCTAAATGAATAATGTCAGAAGATAGATCAGTGTTTCTAATTTGTACTCTTCTTTTTCATTTGGCAGATAAACATTTTCAATGGAGATGATGAAATCAGTGCAGACCAGGCTGCTTTTATTTAAAAAGAGGAATGAAAAGCATGCTTTTTAAACTAGAGGATTGGCAAGTGGAGTCAAAGGTTTTAAAAGATCTGGCTGTTGCCCGAATGATTTAAAGGTATAGATGTCTAGCATTTGGAAGGCTTACTTTTAAACTATTTTTTTAAATATGAAATTACTGTATGACAAAGCTTGATAGCTTCCCTTTAATCAGTATCAAGATACATAGGCCTTTTACACTGTTCCACGTCGCAAGATAATTCTCCATGTGACCCTTGCTTAATGAGAAGAATTGTATAAACCTGTTTCACATTTCAATGAACCAATGTGGATGGCTGGATCTCTGTATAATATATGACATAAGAAATCATTTTGAAATTTATTCAAAGAAGAACTGAGTTTACCAAATTGCAGTACTGCTGCTTTTTCTGGTTTATTTACTAAAAGTAAATAGTTAAGGTCTAGAAAAAACATAAGAAGTTGGGATGGATTCTTAGTGGATTTCAAGTACTAGAGAGATCAATTCTTTTATGTATCCTAAATTACTCTCTACCTGTCTAGTAAGTTCTGTATATGAGAAAATTTAAAATTTTCAGTTAACTAAAATTTGTGTGTATAGATAGATAAAATTACATTTGTGATTAGGGAACAATCACAGGGATTAAAGAGTGAGTCAAAAAATGCAGATAAATTATATTGGTAGAATTAAATAACGTTGGAGCTGTTGGTGGCAGAGAGAAAATGTAGTCTGAAATTGCTAGTTAGAGACTGAGACCAAGAGAGGGCATACTATACCAAGGATGAAGTGGGAAAGAAATATAATTTGGTACTAGAATCTAGGCTTTATTATTTATTTATCTATTTATTTATTCCACAATCACTTATTTATTGAGAGTCTGTTATGTGCTAAGCACTTTCCATGGAATCTAAAGAAACAAAGATGAATGTGTATTACAGTTTACAGCCCTTTGCCTTATATGCTAGTCCTTGTAGGCATCCCTATTTCACCCCTTCAGTTTCTTCAAAAAGACATTATAAACACACTAGAGAAGAAACAGAAAAATATAAAAGGTCTGGAAAATTAATTTGGAAAATTTATAAGAAATAGAACAAAAATACAAATAGAAAAGTGGAGAGAAAATCGGCACACCCATTCAAGAGATGCGATATCTGAATAATATGAGTTCCAGAAGGACAGAGCAGAGGAAAGGTAGAAGGAGGAATTATGGAAATGGATCTCCCAAGACAAAGAACACAAATATCTCTATGGAAAGGACCCACTCAGCACCCAAGATAATGGATTAAATTAAGCATATCATTGTAAAGTTAGGAACAATACTTAGGAACAAATTTATGGTTCTAATTGCTCATAAAAAGAGAGAAAATAAATTAAATAAAGGAACATATGTATAGTATTAAGAATCAAAATTACTTCAGAATTCTCAACAGCAATGCTGGAAGGTAGACTGATGGATTAATATGTTCAATATTCTGAAGGAAAATGAGATCTAACCTAGAGTTCAATACGCACGCAAACTATGAATCAGGCAGAGGATAGAATAAAGACGTGGAGATGGGCGCAATCTCAAAAAATATGCTTCCCATATATTGTTTCTCATGAAACAATTGTAGTATGTGCTCCACAAATATGAGATAGCAAACCAAAAATGAGGAAAATGTGGGATGCAGAGAACAAGAGTTTCAAAGAAGGAGGTGAAGGGGATCCCCAGGAAGATATCAAAGGCAGAAAGCAGGATCATTGCTACGCCTTGAGCATAGAGACCCAGCCAGGATTTCAACACATTCATAAACGTGTAGACCCATATACTTTAGAGCATTGCAACCATACCATCCTTTCCCCAGAATGAGCAGATCAGCACAGTCAAAGCCAGTAAATCTCACTTTCATTGATGAGCTGCAAAGATGATATTATTTGGATAAGACAAAGGAGACAATTAAGACCACACTGAAGCAGGTTTCTCTCTTTTGACTCTCTTCATTTTTTTTTTTTTGTGAGGAAGATCAGGCCTGAGCTAACATCCATGCCAATCCTCTTCTTTTTGCTGAAGAAGACTGACCCTGGGCTAACATCCATGCCCATCTTCCTCTACTTTATATGGGACACCGCCACAGCATGGCCGGAGAAGCGGTGTGTCGGTGCGCGCCCGGGATCCGAACCTGGGCTGCCAGCAGCGGAGCGCGAGCACTTAACCGCTACACCACAGGGCCGGCCCTTTTTAACTCTCTTCTTAGCAAAAGGCTTCAGATTCCTGAAGACTACAATGCAGGAAAAAAATACAAATTTACCCTAATGAGAGGAATTATCCTCTACATGGCCCATGTTCATATATGCCTAAAATGCCCCTCAAAAATATATAAGAAGCTGGTAACTATGATTGCCTGTAAGAGGGGAAGGGGGTGGCTGAAGGGAAAGTGTGTCAGAGAATTACTTTTCACTCAACACTGTTACTTTTGAATTTTCTACCAAGAGCATGAATTATCTGGACAAATTATTAAACTAAAATGATGGAAAAAAATGCATTCTGCCTCCAGAACCTTGAGTCTTGTTAAATGTCTCTAAGGTATTCAGAAGCTCACCAGTTCCACATAAGATTCCACATAAACAGGCCATGGTAGGGCTCCCCTCCTCACTCCCTCTTGTCCCTCACCAGAAGGCTGGGATCTTTTGCAGGTGGTATATCTAGAGCTAGGGAATGGTTTGTCCGGGGTGTGGGGGCAGAGGGTCAAAGCTCTTGGAGGCTGCCTGGGGAGGTGGAGGCCTGAGCGGTGTGAGATTGGCAGCAGTACTGAGGGGATCTGGTCTGGCGCCTGGGTTGGGGCACTGCTCAACAGAGCCCCTCTGTCCAGGACAGGCTCCCCACCCTGCCCACCACACCAACATGGTGCCATAAATAAAGTTTCAAGTAGTAAGTCAGGTCAGACAGGAGAGCTGGAGGCTGGCAGATGGGGAGGCCAGCCCTGGGAAAAGGGAAAGAAGCCCCCGGCTGCTCATTGAGTCCTCTCGGTGGGCTCCAGCTGTATCACAGCTGTCTGTGTGCCCTGGAGTGAGGACCTGGCCCTGATGTCCATGTGGGTACTCCCGGTAGGGGCTCAGTCCCTCAGACCAGCACCAAAGCCTGTTACCTACTCCAGTGTGCTGAGCCTAAACTTCCCCTGGAGCCAGAATCAGCATCTGTGCTTTATTTCTTTGTTACTGGGAAATGAGGTCAGAAGAGGAGGCCTACACATACATAAATGTACTAAGGGGCCAAAAAAAAAGTCACATAATTTAATTGGGAAGAATGAGGATGGCGATGGTAGAGGAAATTATGTGTGTGCTGCAACCATTCAAAATACTAGAATAGGGGTCGGCCTTCGGGCATAGTGGTTAAGTTTGATGCATTACCCTTCGGTGACCCAGGTTCGCAGGTTTGGATCCCAGGCGCAGACCTACACCACTCGTCAGCCATCCTGTGGTGGCATCTCACATACAAAATAGAGGAGGATTGGCACAGATGTTAGCTCAGGGCGAATCTTCCTCAGCAAAAAATAAATAAACAAACAAATAAATAAAGAAATATTAAACTTAACCAAAGAGGTGAAAGATCTGTACACTGAAAGCTATAAAACATTGTTGAAAGAAATTGAAGAAGACACTAAGAAATGGAAAGATATTCCGTGCTCTTGGACTGGAAGAATTAACATAGTTAAAATGTCCATACTTCCTAAAGCAATCTATAGATTCAATGCAATCCCTATCAAAGTCCCATCAGCATTTTTCACAGAAATAGAATAAAGAATCCTAAAATTTATATGGAACAACAAAAGACCCCGAATAGCTAAAGGAATCCTGAGAAAAAAAGAACAAAGCTGGAGGTATCACACTCTCTGATTTCAAAATATACTACAAAGCTATAGTAACCAAAACAGCATGGTACTGGCACAAAAACAGACACACAGATCAATGGAACAGAATCAAGAGCCCAGAAATAAACCCACACATCTATGGACAGCTAATCTTTGACAAAGGAGCCAAGAACACACAATGGAGAAAAGAAAGTCTCTTCAGTAACTGGTGCTGGCAAAACTGGACAGTCATAGCCAAAAGAACGAAAAAGGGCCATTATCTTACACCATACAAAAATTAATTCAAAATGATTAAAGATTTGAATGTAAGACCTGAAACCATGAAAATTCCAGAAGAAAACCTATGCAGTACGCTCTTCGACATCGGTCTTAGCAACATATTTTCAAGCACCACGTCTAACCAGGCAAGGGAAACAGTAGAAAAAATAAATAAATGAGTCTACATCAAACTAAAGCTTCTGCACAGTAAAGGAAACCATCAACAAAATGAAAAGACAACCTAGCAATTGGGAGAAGATATTTGCAAACCATATATCTGATAAGAGGTTAATATCTAAAATATACAAAGAACTCATATATCTCAACAACAAAAAAACTAACAACCCAATTAAAAAATGGGCAAAAGATCTGAACAGACACTTCTCCAAATAAGATATACAGATGGCCAACAGGCACATGAAAAGATGTTCAACATCACTAATTATTAGGAAAATGCAAATCAAAACTACAATGAGATATCACTTCACTCCTGTCAGAATGGCTATAATTAATAAGACAAGAAATAACAAGTGTTGGAGAGGATGTGGAGAGAAGGGAACTCTCATACACTGCTGGTGGGAGTGAAAACTGGTGCAGCCACTATGGAAAACAGTATGGAGATTCCTCAAAAAATCAAGGATAGAACTACCATATGATCCAGCTATTCCACTGCTGGGTATCTATCCAAAGAACACAAAAACATGAACGCACAAAGACGCATTCACCCCTATGGTCATTGCAGCATTATTCACAGTAGCCAAGACTTGGAAGCAACCTAGGTGCCCATCAGGGGATGAAAGGATAAAGAAGATGTGGTATATATACACAATGGAATACTACTCAGCCATAAGAAATGATGAAATCCAGCCATTTGTGACAACATGGATGGACCTTGAGGGTATTGTGCTAAGCAAAATAAATCAGAGGGAGAAAGTTAAATACCATATGATCTCACTCATAAGTAGAAGATAAAAACAACAACAAACAAACACATAGAGACAGAGATTGGATTGGTGGTTCCCAGGGGGGAAGGGGGGAGGGAGGAGGGCAAAAGGGATGATTAGGCACATGTGTGTTGTGATGGATTGTAATCAGTCTTTGGGTAGTGAACATGATGTGATCTATACAGAAATTGAAATATAATGATGTACAACTGAAATTTATGTAATGTTATAAACCAATGTTATCACAATAAAAAAATAAATAGAACAATTTTTATGTATGTAAAATCAATAAATAAAATAAAATGCTAGAATAACTTCATGTTCATATAATTTGCAAAATATGTATAATTTTTAAGAGGATTGGACAGATTTATTTATTTTTATTTTATTTTTTGTTTCTTTTTTTTGGTGAGGAAAATTGACCCTGAGCTAACATCCGTGCCAACCTTCCTCCGTTGTGTATGTGGGATGCTGCCAGAGCATGGCTTGATGAGTGGTGTGTAGGTCCGAGCCCAGGATCTGAACCCACTCACCCCAGGCCACCAAAGCAGAGTGCACGAACTCAACCACTACACCACCGGGCTGGCTCCCCGACAGATTTATTTTCCATAGGAAACACAAAGCTCTGCGAATGGATTTTCGTTTTCAAAAGTTCTTGTGTTTTTGGTCAGAAATTAATGCAAAACTTAACATCTTTTCATTTCACTTACGTTAAAGTTAGCGTAATGAACTCACTGTTTATTCTTTCAGATTTGGGTTGCCAAGTTTATGTTCTTTACACAGATGAACGGACATTTCCTCTACGGGGAAAAACTATGTCCAAGGAGAAAGGACTCATTGATATGGAATAAGCACGATGAAATTTCCCTGTCCACACCTGGTTATGACTTTTCAGCCCAGCTCTTGACAAGTAGGAGAAATGCCCGTTCATGTTCACAGATTTGCAAGTCAGCTTTTCAATACCTTATCCTTCAAATGAATAGATAATCAAGTTTAAAAGACATTTGCAGAAAGCATCTAACATAACAGATACAAACAAACAAGCAAACAACAAACAATAAAAGGGAAAACAAAATGAAAATAGTCAACGCATAGTACAGACAAAAATTGAAAGTATTATAATTAATATTGTCTGAAAACCTTTAATAAACTGTATCTCTGAGTCTAATGCTATGTGTTTCACAGCAACAAGAAAGATATCATTTCAAAAGTTATGACATGATAAATTAAATAAATTATTATTAAGATGCTTAGAAGATATAACTGAGGAAATATTCCAGAAAATAGAACAATAACAAAAGAGGTGGAAATAGGAGAAAAAATAGTAAGTTAGATCACCAATCTCAGAGATACAACATCGAACTGATATCAATTTCAGAAATGCAAAACAGAGGAAGAGGCTAGGGAGAAATTACCAAAGAAATAATACAAGACAATGCATCAGGAGTAAATTATGTGGATATCCAGATGTAAAAATCCCAAGGAGAGCTAAGAAAATGTGTTAAAAACTTCATATCATTGCACATTATTAGGGAATGTCAGAACTTTGAGGATAAATAGAAGATCCTAAAAGATTCTGGACTGTTGGGGGAGGCAGCCAGAAGAGAGTGTCATATATAAAAGAACTGATAGTGAGAATGGTATTGGACTTCTCAATAGCACTACAAGAAACCAAAAGAAAATGAACAATTCCTTCAAAATTCTGAAGAAAAATAATTTGCAATCTAAAATTGCATACTACCCAAACTACTAATTGTGTATGAAGGTGGAATTGAGACATTTTCAAATGTTTCAAATACTTCAAAAAACTTTGCTTCCTGTTTTGTTTAACTATATTGAGAGGAGTTTTACAGTTATATTAGAGAGTCTGGGATTAATTTAATTATAGATACACAGAAAGCTAAGCAGGCCAACAAACAACAAAAATGTGGCGATTATCGTCTAAGTAAAACAAAAGTTTGCATAAAAAAGTAAATGAAATTCTATTTTGCTATGTGATTCAGCAATAAAAATGTTTGCATGATCAAAATAAAGCAAACGCTGAATATTGATTTAATGGTGATTTTTCTTACATCTATGTTGTGAGGAGAGGAGAGAAAGAGAGAATGTCCTAAAACAGCTAAATACAAATCTTCTTAGAAACCAATGGATAGTGTTTAAAATGAAAAATGAAATAAAGATTAACAGTGCAAGTTTGTTATTTCAAATAACAGAAGAAATTATTTTTTCTAAAATTATCTTTGTGGTCAGAAAGACTGGTGGTTGAGATGAGCAAATTAAAAGATTTCTGTTTTTGGTTGTTTTTGACATAATTATAAGTTCCTATTAAAAATGTCTCTTTAAACCACATACAGGTACTGATTTGATGGATAAGAATTAGGTTTTTAATCTGTTTATTATTCTGGGAATAGAAATACCTGGGTTCTAGTCTCAGTTGTGCCTTTATCTTTGTTTCCGTTGGTGATTTAGGCATAGTCAGTGCACAGTCAAAATACAGCTACCGCCTCAGGAATCAAGAACTGCCAGCCAAGGGAAGATGCATGCTCTAGGGCCGCCATGACAGTACCACAAATTGGGTAGCTTAAAACAACAGAAACGTATTTTCTCATAGGTCTGGGGGTCAGAAGTCCAAACTCAAGGTGTTGAGAGGGCCATGTTCTTTCTGAAGCCTTAAGGGGAGGATCCTTCCTTGTCTTTTCCAGGTTCTGGTGGTGCCCATCAATCGTTGGCACTGGCATTCCTTGACTTGCTGCTGCATCACTCCAGTCTCTGCCTCTGTTGTCTCTGTGAGTCTCTGTCTCTGTGTCTCCTCTTCTACGGATACCAGTCATAGTGGATTAAAGGCCTATCCTAGTCATCTCAACTTAACTAACTGCACCTGCAGTGACCCTTATTTCCAAATGCAGTCACATTCTAAGGTACGGGGGTTAGGATTTCAACATACAGTAGTCTCCCCTTATCTGCATTTTCACTTTCCAAGGTTTTAGTTATACACAGTCAACCATGTTGGAAAATATTAAATGGAAAATTCCAGAAAGAAACAATTCCTAAGTTTTAAATTGCATGCTGTTCTGAGTTGCAGAATGAAATCCCACTCTGTCCCACCCAAGAAGTGAATCATCCCTTTGTCCAGCATATCCGCACTTTATATGCTGCAGTCACTTAGTAGCCGTCTTGGTTATCAGATCGACTGTTGTGGTATCACAGTGCTTGTGTTCAAGTAACCCATATTTTACCTCATAGCAGAAGAGTAGTGGTGCTGGCAATTCTGACATGCCAGATGGAAGCCGTGAAGTGTTTCCTTTAAGTGAAAAGGTGAAAGTTCTACACTTAATAAGGAAAGGAAAAAAACGTATGCTGAAGTTGCTAAGATCCACAGTGTTGTATTACAGTATATTGTTATAATTGTTCTATTTTATTATTAGTTATTGTTAATCTCTTACTGTGCCTAATTTATAAATTAAACTTTATCATAGGTATGTATGTACGAGAAAAACATTGTATATATAGGATTTGGTAATACATGTGGTTTCAGGCATCCACTGGGGGTCCTGGAACACACCTCCTGTGGATAAGGGGAGACGACTGAGGGACACAATTCAACCCATAGCAATGCATCATGGCATTTAGATGAGTCTTTAGATTCAAGGGCCTTTAAGAGTCTGAGCCCAACAAACAGTTGCCGTTTACAATTAGAATTTCTCTCTTTTGTCACTACTGTCTGTAACCCAAGCCGAATTATACTAAATTATAAAATAGTTGATCAAATTTTTTTCAAATGGTGTGTTAGAATCGTGTGTGTGTGTGTGTGTGTGTGTGTGTGTGACTGGTCTTAGCAATATAGTTTAAAAGGTTTGGTGGGTCACATTTTTATTGGTAGGTCAGTCCCCAGATAAATGTCTGGGTGTATGTAGACCCCGCTAACCCATGAAGAAGAGGGCTGCAAGGGTCTGACCTGTGTTGTGACTGTGTGGGCAGGATGCGGATTGCTGAAGTGCTACCCCTGCCCCACCAAGGGAGGAGGCAGAGCCAGTTCCTCGGACCTCACAGGTTGCAGGGAAAATGTCTAGTGCCCTTTCTCCACTATCAGCGTGTGTCATTCTTGGTTTATTGATACTGGCTTTTGCTTCCCACACATGGAGGGGACATTAAATCTTACTTCTGTTTAATTCAGTGTAAGTACATGCCCATTTAGAGGGAAAACGACTCTCTTAGAGTTATGCTTTGGAGTCTACAAGGTTAGGCTTTATATCAGACCAAGATAGTCACTCACCTACTGGTCCTCGGTCTGCACCCTTTAGTGTGTCACTGTGACTCAGTGGTCCCTGACTCTGGTCTCACTCTCCTTACTCTGCTCCCACAAAATTGCCCCCTTCCAGAAGTTTCTGTTAATGAAACGTAAACATATAAAGGAAGAGAATAGCAGCAATAGGTAGGAAAATTCTAACAAGTTTCCTCATTTAAAGATCTAGGTGAGGGGGCCGGCCCGCTCAGCTTTGGCAGCCTGGGGTTCACAGGTTCAGATCCCGGGCTCGAACCGATGCACTGTTTGTTAAGCTATGCTGTGGCAGCATCCCATATAAAGTAGAGGAAGATGTTAGCGCAGGGCCAATCTTCCTCAGCAAAAAGAGGAGGATTGGCATCAGATATTAACTCAGGGCTGATCCTCCTCGCAAAAAAAAGAAAAGGTCTAGGTGAAATTTAAGCAATAAAGTTATCGTGACTTAAGTGAATTATAAGAGAAATATCTGTAACGAGAATACATTTTTCCTATAATTACTATCAAAAATAACCTGGACTAGGGCCCAGCCAAGTGGTGTAGTGGTTAAGTTTGCACGCTCCACTTCGGTGGCCCGGGGTTCGTGGCTTCAGATCCCAGGTGCGCATCTACATATTGCTCATCAGGCCATGCAGTGGCAGTGTCCCACATACAAAATAGAGGAAGATGGGCACGGGTGTTGGCTCAGGGCCAATCTTCCTCACCAAAATAAATAAATAAATAAATAAATAACCTGGACTTAATGATATATAATATAATAATATAATATATAATATATAAGTCCTCAAAATACATCAATAATTTCAAATCATGGTTTTTATGAAATTCAAAGAATTTTATAATACTATTAAATCTAAAAATTGTTATGGTTTAGTGTAATTTATAATTCTCTTGTACCTCTTGTGTATATTCTTTTAGTTAGTGATAGAGTCAATCAAATTTTATTGAACTCCTACTAAGTTATGGTGTGAATTTTTCTATGAAATACACAGATGACTAAGACAGTTATTGACCCCACGAAATTGTAATTCATAGTTGAAATTGTATTCATATAATATTATACCAATCCAATCCAATTTTGGTAGAAAGGAACAAAATTTATAGTCAATCATGACCGAATGTACAAACTTTAAAATATTTGTTACCCCAGGTTTCAAGGACTGGTATTAAATGTTGTTCAAAGGAAACACTTTATTTAAATAGAAGTTTCTATTTTTAAAAAGCAAAGTATTGATTACTATGTTCTATTTGGACAGTTCCTCTAACTCATGCCCACCTCCATTTCCCCAGGCGTATTTTGGAAGGGAAGAAGAACTCCTGTCAGCTCTTGGAGACCATCCAAGAAAGAATCCCTGACACTATATTTTACTAGAGATGCTTCTTATCTAAAAAGTATGCATAGACTATGAAATCCGGGAAAATTATTATCCAGTTTTCCTCTTCTAGAGGCATGTTCTAAATGATAGGAGTCAGAATATATTTTATATCTATGAGGTTTGCTGCCATTATTATTTATTTGATCCAGAATCTGCATTCTCTCTCTAAAGAAAACATAGTAAGTAGTACAATATATATTAATCTAAATTAAGATGGATGTCTTAAGATTATTTTCAGAGATGATGCTTATAGTTCAAATACTTTGACTGTATTTCACCCGTATTATTACAAAGTAGTCAAAGATGGCTCAGCTCCAGTATGGTTCTCTGTTCCTCTGTTCCATTGGGGTACTGGTCTGAAAGCCACTGCCTCTTTATATTCCAAAGATAAAAACAAACTAAATAAAAATATTTTTAAAACCAACTCTCTTTTCTCCCAAAGCCATGTTAATTCTCTTCTGCCTAAAATTACTTCCTAGAAGTGATTTTTATACTTTTTAGAGACTCTTCTGTACATATCCACACTAGTACAGAGCTATTTCTTCTAGATCTCATACTTTTTCCATTTGAAGAATTATTTTTGTATGTCACTCGGAGTTTATCCATTCCCCTAGATATGCCTTTTTCCTGTGCATTTGAGCATCAGAAGAAGGTAAATTCTACTCTTGATAATGGTAGCCTGGTCACTGAGTTACAGAAAACTATTATTTCTAAAATTTTTCCATAGTGAGTTGATTCTGTGAGGGTGGAATTTTAAGATATAAATGTACAGTTTTGCTACACTCAAATTACATTTCTGTTGTCATAGAAATTGACCAGTGAAGTGTGCTGCTGACTTTTCAGAATTCATGTACGTATAATCCATTAAGTTATTCTATATAACATTGGTCAGAAAAGCATACTGCGAAATGTTGCTTTTATTTAAACTTCTGCTATTTTCACTCTCCAGCTTCAAGATTTAACTTTTTTATTGCCCTCTGGTGGTGGCTCTGTGAGCTGCATATTTAGAAGTCTGACAGCAGCTTTGCGAGGCACTATATAGATATTCAATTCCTCAGGTACAAGCTAAAGAGTAGATGATGGCAAACATTCAGATTTATTAAAACTGATTAAGAAAGTCAATAATTTGACTGTTAGAGTTCTCAAAAATATGAAATATTTATTCTCTTTTTGTCAATCATATTTCATGAAAAGAGAATATAAATTTTTGTTTGCTTTGGAGTAAAAGGACAATAATTGACGATTTTCTTCATTGGACCAAATACCTTCTATGAAAATATACAGTTAGGGGGCACGCCGGTGGCACAAGCAGTTAAGTGCGTGCGCTCCGCTGCGGCGGCCTGGGGTTCGCTGGTTGGGATCCCGGGCTTGAACCGACACACTGCTTGGCAAGCCATGCTGTGGCGGCGTCCCATATAAAGTGGAGGAAGATGGGCACAGATGTTAGCCCAAGGCCAGTCTTCCTCAGCAAAAAAAGAGGAGGATGGGCAGATGTTAGCACAGCACTGATCTCAGACACACACAAAAAAATCTAAAAAAAATTAAATAAAAGAAAATATACAGTTACATCAGGGGTTGGAATTTCCAAAAGATTCTTTTAAAAATAAAACACTGCAAATAATTTCAAATTCTAATTTAATTTCACTTAAATTTAAATATCTGTATCTATATTGACTTAAATGTTGTACACTGTAGTTTCAGATGATTTCCTCCATTGTATCTTCTGCCTCCCTTCAACAAATAAAATACATATTGAATGCCTATCATCCTAGGGAGTTAGAGAGCTCTGTGTGCAATTGTGTTGCTAGAGCTGGATTTGACTCAGCAGAAGGGAATGCAGCCCGCGTGTTGATTGAATTTTCCCCAGGGTGTGGAAGATGGTGGATGGGGAGAGGTCAGGCATGTCTCTGTGCTGCCCAAATTTTCTCTGTCAATTGTCAACCTTCAGTATTAGAAATGACTTCCGTTGTCAGAAAGGCTGTTGAGACGTTAAAAGTTTTCTATTAAAATGCAAGTATTTACAAAGTCTGTAAAACATAGGCTGTTACACATTTTCCTTAGTTAGTATAAACTGAGTTTCGACAGAGCAGCCTGGGGACTCTATGTATGTGTATATGCATGTGTGCGCACTTGTTTGCAGGTTGCACGCCCACTGAGGATACGGTAGAGCCTGGACTGAAAGAGCAGTGGTATAAGAGAAGAGAAAAGAGTATAAAAGACAAACTTCACCAACTGAATCTGCTTTCCCGTCTCGGGGCAGTCTTATTTTCTGCCATCCTTTGCTGATGTCTTTACTAAAAGCCCAGGGTCCCTAGGTACTTCTGTAAGTTTTACAAGTCCATCAATATCCCACGTACAGGGGACGGAACTTTGAAATTTTGCCAACATCATTTTCCTTTCCTTCACAGTTTTTCTCTGAGCTGTGTAGTGGGGTAGATACTTTGGTGAAAATCTGCACTTATTTGTTAAGTAGAATCTACTCTGTGTACACAAATCAACGGTATCCTGAGTCAATTGCAGGGCACCTCCAGCCTGCACACAACAGAGATACTTTGGGATAGGAAGGTCTTTTAATGTCCCCTTAAATCAGTGTACAGAGCTATAGAGCAATTCTAGGACCAACCTTGTAGTCACAAAACCTGGGAGGAGATATCCTGGATTCTATCATCATCTGCTTATCCCCTGACACAGACACCAACGAGCTTTTACACTGAAGTCAAAAAGAAGAATAATACTAGAACAAAGTCTATATTTAAAGTTTCTGAGGGGAGAAGTCAAGATGGCGGCATAGGCAGACTCGGAACTCACCTCCTCCTGCAGACACAGCCAATTTACAACTACTCGTGGAAAAATTATCCCTGAGACAGAATGAAAACTGGATAAGAGGAACTTCTGCAACAGCGGACAATCCTAATTGAGGTGGAAGAGGCAGAGACTCCCTTCTGGAAAGAAAAACGCCGCCTTCCCAAGCCTCCAGCCTCACGGTCGCCCGGGAGCAGCCCACAGGTCTGCAGCCTCCCTGGAGGCGCAGGGCCCTGAGCCGGGGAGCACCCCCACTGGGGGCACTTTGTGGACCCAGCACAATCGAGACGAGTGGCAGAACATCTGACTTTGCTTGCTACTAAAACATTGGCGAGTACCCCCAGAAAAGCTGGTACACAAAGAAATTAAAACCGGCTCTTAAAGGGCCCACGTGTAAGCTCACCCTTTTCAGAAAGCAACCGAAAATCACCAGAAAGAAAGGTGCACAGTGCTGTGGTGAAAAGAGACTCACCTGTTAGGCCCTGAGTGCATCTCGGTGAGAGGTGAGACCTCTCCAGGGACTGGGACATTGGCGGCGGCCATTGTTGTGGCCTGGGGTGGGCGTGCTGACACAGACGCCATTGGAGTTCTCCCTGAGGCCTGCTAGCCCAGGGTCTGCCCCACCCGCTAGAGCACCGATTTAATCCAGCTCAGCCAGGGAAGGCAGCCCACCCTAGAGACTGGCCCCACCCAACAACAAGCCCTCAGGCAACTTGTGGGCCTGCATAGATTGGTGACTGGATTCTCTGCAGCCTGGCAACTGAGCTGACTTCAGCGGGGCAGGGCGTGCACAAGGAGCAGGTGCAGAGTGTCGGGCTCCCACCTTGGAGAGACTGGATCCGCTTCGGGAGGTCGGGGCACACACACGGGGCAGGAGTGTGTTGACTGTGTGTGTGGACCTGTGGGCGGCAGGGCTTGTCAGCTGCAGAAGACTTGTGCTTCTCAAAGACCCACATAGGGGGTTTGCCCTACCTTCCAAAGCCTGAAACAATTCGCTGAGCCCCTGCCTGAGGCCAGCCCCACCCAGCTGCAATCCTCAGAGAGCTGACAAGAGACCTAAAGGCTGGAGGCTTATAGCAATTGTAAGGCGCTGAGCCTAACAACCTGCCGCACTGGGGGCCTACTCACTTAAAAGAAATACTGCAACACAAATGTGGTATTAGAACTTGCAGCCAACTGTGCTGGGGCTCCCCACACCTGATAAAGAGACTGAAGGGCCCACAACAACTACAAGCAGCTGAGCATTACAACAGCTGGCCAGGAGCATAACTCGGCCTCCCTGGGCACCTACAGGGAGAGCAAACAGGCCACAACAGAAGGACACACATAGCCCACATAGAGGTCACCCCTGGAACATTGAGAACTGAGGGAAGCACACTGGAAGCCTCCTAAAGCATCACTTACATAAGGTCACCTATCCAAGAGCAGGAGACGTAGCTGACCTACCTACTACGTAGACACAAGCACAGGGAAAGAGGCAAAATGAGGAGGCAAAAGAATACATTCCAAGCAAGGGAACAGGACAAAACCCCAGAAAAGCAACAAAGTGAAACAGAAATGAGCAACCTACCTGACAGAGAGTTCAAATAAAGAGTGTTAAGGATGCTCACTGATCTGGGGAGAAGAATAGATGAACTCAGTGAGAATGTCAACAAAGAAATGGAAGATATAAAAACGAACCAATCAGAAATGAAGAATACAATACTGGAAATGAAAAATTCATTAGAGGGACTCAAAAGCAGAGTAGAGGATACAGAAGAACGGATCTGTGACCTGGAAGAAAGACTAGAAGAAATTACCCAAGCTGAACAGATAAAAGAGAAAAGAATTAAAAAGAGTGAGGACAGTCTAAGGGACCTCTGGGACAACATCAAGTGCACTAACATCCGTGTTATAGGTGTCCCAGAAGGAGAAGAGCGAGACAAAGGGGCAGAGAATCTATTTCAAGAAATAATAGAAGAAAACTTCCCTAACCTAAGGAAGGAAACAGACATCCAGGTACAGGAAGCACAGAGAGCCCCAAATAAGATAAACCAAAAGAGGCCCACACCAAGACACATCATAATCAAAATGTCCAGAATTAAGATAAAAAGAGAATCCTAAAAGCCGCAAGAGAAAGTCAAGTTACATACAAAGGAAACCCCATAAGGCTATCAGCTGACTTCTCAGCAGAAACCTTACAGGCTAGAAGAGAATGGCATGATATATTTAAAGTGCTAAAAGGAAGAAACTTACGGCAAAGAATACTCTACCCAGCAAGGTTATCATTCAAAATGGAAGGAGAGATCAAAAATTTTCCAGACAAGCAAAAATTAAAGGAGTTTGTCACCAAGAAACCAGTGCTACAAGAAAAGTTAAAGGGACTGATGTAAGGGGAAAAGAGAAGACCACAAATAGGAAAAATTATCTATTTCCATGATAAAAACCTAATGGATACAAATGCACAAAAAAGAGGTTAGATATTATATCAAAAACATAAAAGGAGGGAGGAGGGGAGTTAAAGAGTAGAGCTTTCAGACAGAGGTCAAACTAAAGAGACCATCAATTCTGTATAGAAGAAGAAAGGAACAGAGAAAGACTACTAAAACACTGAGGAAAAAAACTTAAAAAATGGCAGTAAGTACATACTTATCAATAGCTACTTTAAACGTCAATGGACTAAATGCTCCAACTAAAAGGCATAGGGTGGCTGATTGGATAAAAAAACAAGACCCATATAATGCTGCATACAAGAGACACACTTCAGACCTAAAGACACTCACAAACTGAAAGTGAAGGGATGGAAAAAGATACTCCACGCAAATGGCAATGAAAAGAAAGCTGGAGTAACAGTACTCATATCAGACAAAATAGACATTAAAACAAAAACTGTAAAAAGAGACAAAGAACGTCATTACATAGTGATCAAGGGAACAATCCAACAAGAGGATATAACACTTGTAAATATCTACGCACCCAATGCAGGTGCACCTAAATATATAAAGCAATTGTTAACAGACGTAAAAACAGAAATAGTAACACAATAATATTAGGGGACTTTAACTCTCCACTTACACCAATGGATAGATCATCCAAACAGAAGATCAATAAGGAAACATTGGCCTTAAATGACACACTAGAACAGATGGACCTAGGAGATATATACAGAGCATTCCATCCAAAAACCGAAGAATACACGTTCTTTTCAAATGCACATGGAACATTCTCCAGGATTGGTCACATATTAGGTCACAAAACAAGTCTCCATAAATTTAAGAAGATTGAAATAATGCCAAGCATCTTTTCTGACCACAACGGTATGAAACTAGAAATCAACTATAGGAAGAAAATCAGAAAAGCCACAAATACGTGGAGATTAAACCAAATGCTACTGAACAACAACTGGGTCAACGAGGAAATCAAAGAAGAAATCAAAAAATACCTGGAGACAAATGAAAATGAAAATACGACATGCCAGAATTTATGGGATACAGCAAAAGCGGTTCTAAGAGGGAAGTTTATAGCAATACAGGCCTATCTCAACAAAGAAGAAAAATCTCAAATAAACAATCTAACAATGCACCTAAAGGAACTGGAAAAAGAAAAACAAACCAAGCCCACAGTCAGTAGAAGAACGGAAATAATAAAAATCAGAGCAGAAATAAATGAAATAGAGACCAAAAAAAACAATAGAAAAAATCAATAAAACCAAGAGCTGGTTCTTTGAAAAGATAAACAAAATTGACAAACCTTTAGCTAGACTCACCAAGAAAAAAAGAGAGAAGGCACAAATAAGTAAAATCAGAAATGAAAGAGGAGAAATTACAACAGACACCTCAGAAATACAAAAGATTATAAGAGAATACTATGAAAAGCTATATGCCAACCAATTCGACAATCTGGAAGAAATGGATAAATTCTTAGAATCATACAACCTTCCAAAACTGGATCAAGAGGAAGTAGAGAATTTGAATAGACCAATCACCAGTAAGGAGATCAAAACAGTAATCAAAAACCTCCCCAAAAATAAAAGTCCAGGACCAGACGGCTTCCCTGGTGAATTCTACCAAACATTCAAAGAAGAATTAATACCTATTCTTCTCAAACTCTTCCAAAAAATTGAGGAGGGGGGGAAGGTCCCTAACTCATTCTATGAAGCCAACATTACCCTGATACCAAAACCAGACAAGGACAACACAAAAAAAGAAAACTACAGGCCCATATCACTGATGAATATCGATGCAAAAATCCTCAACAAAATACTAGCAAATCGCATACAACAATACGTTAGAAAGATTATACACCATGATCAAGTGGGATTTATTCCAGGTATGCAGGGATGTTTTAACATTTGCAAATCAATCAATGTGATATACCACATTAATAAAATGGAGAATAAAAATCACATGATCATCTCAATAGATGCAGAGAAAGCATTTGACAAGATACAGCATCCATTTATGATAAAAACTCTGAATAAAATGGGTATAGAAGGAAAGTATCTCAACATAATAAAGACCATATATGAGAAACCCACATCTATTATCATCCTCAATTGTGAAAAACTGAAAGATATCCCTCTAAGAACAGGAACCACAGAAGGATTCCCACTGTCACCACTCTTATTTAACATAGTACTGGAAGTCCTAGCCAGAGCAATCAGGCAAGAGAAAGAAATAAAAGGGGTCCAAATTGGAAAGGAAGAAGTGAAACTGTCACTATTTGCAGATGACATGATTTTCTATATCGAAAACCGTAAAGAATCTACCAGAAAACTTTTAGAAGTAACAAACGAATATGGTAAAGTTGCAGGATACAAAATCAACATACAAAAATCAGTTGCATTTCTATACACTAACAATGAAGTAGCAGAAAAAGAAATTAAGAATACAATCCCATTTACAATTGCAACAAAAAGAATAAAATTCCTAGGAATAAACTTAACCAAAGAGGTGAAAGATCTGTACACCGAAAACTATAAAACATTTCTGAAAGAAATTGAAGAAGACACAAAGAAATGAAAAGATATTCCGTGTTCTTGGATTGGAAGAATTAACATAGTTAAGATGTCTATACGTCCTAAAGCCACCTATAGATTCAATGCAATCCCTATCAAAGTTCCAACAACATTTTTCACAGAAATAGAACAAAGAATCCTAAAATTTATTTGGAACAAAAAAAGACCCTGAATAAGTAAAGGAATCCTGAGAAAAAAGAACAAAGCTGGAGGTATCACACTCCCTGATGTCAAAATATACTACAAAGCTATAGTAAGCAAAACAGCATGGTACTGGCACAAAAACAGACATACAGATCAATGGAATAGAATCGAAAGCCCGGAAATAAACCCACACATCTATGGACAGCTAATCTTTGACAAAGGAGCCAAGAACATACAATGGGGAAAAGAAAGTCTCTTCAACAAATGGTGTTGGGAAAACTGGATAGCCACATGCAAAAAAATAAAGTAGACCCTTACCTTACACCATACACAAAAATTAACTCCAAATGGATTAAAGACTTGAATGTAAGACCTGAAACTATGAAACTTCTAGAAGAAAACATAGGCAGTACGCTCTTCGACATCGGTCTTAGCAACATATTTTCAAGCACCATGTCTGACGGGGCAAGAGAAACAATAGAAAAAATAAACAAATGGGACTACATCAAACTAAAAACCTTCTGCACAGCAAAGGAAACCATCAAAAAACGAAAAGACAACCTAACAATTGGGAGAAGATATTTGCAAACCGTACATCTGATAAGGGCTTAATCTCCAAAATGTACAAAGAACTGATGCATCTCAACAACAAAAAAACTACCAACCCAATTAAAAAATGGGCAAAAGACCTGAACAGACATTTCTCCAAGGAAGATATACAGATGGCCAACAGGCACATGAAAAGATGTTCAAAATCATTAACTATCAGGGAGATGCAAATCAAAACTACAATGAGATATCACCTCACACCCGTCAGAATCGCTATAATTAACAAGACAGGAAACAACATGTGTTGGAGAGGATGTGGAGAGAAGGGAACTCTCATACACTGCTGGTGGGAGTGCAAACTGGTGCAGCCGCTACAGAAAACAGTATGGAGATTCCTCAAAAAATCAAGGATAGAACTACCATATGATCCAGCTATTCCACTGCTGGGTATTTATCCAAAGAACTTGAAAACACCAATGCGTAAAGATACAGGCACCCCTGTGTTCATTGCAGCGTTATTCACGATAGCCAACACTTGGAAGCAACCTAAGTGCCCATCAAGGGACGAAAGGATAAAGAAGATGTGGTATATATACACAATGGAATACTACTCAGCCATAAGAAACGACGAAATCCAGCCATTTGTGACAACATGGATGGACATTGAGGGTATTATGCAAAGTGAAATAAGTCAGAGGGAGAAGGTCAAATACCGTATGATTTCCTTCATTAAGTAGTAGATAACAACAACAATAAACAAACACATAGAGACAGAGATTGGATTGGTGGTTACCAAAGGAGAAGAGGGGAGGGAGGAGGGTGAAAGGGATAATTCGGCACGTGTGTGTGGTGATTGGTTGTAATTAGTATTTGGGTGGTGAACATGGTGTAATCTATGCATAAATAGAAGTACAATGATGTACACCTGAAATTTATACAATGTTATAAACCAATGTTACTGCAATAAACAAAAAATTAAAAAAATAAATAAAGTTTCTGTCTTATCATTTTTATTTTCCCTTGGCACATAGTAGGTAACTGTTCAATATTCTCTTGATAAATATAAAAAATCTAAAAGATGCTTGAGCCAGCCCTGATGGCCTAGTGGTTAAAGTTCGGAGCACTCTGCTTTGGCGGCCCAGGTTCAGTTCCCGGGCAGGGAACCACACCACTCGTCTGTCAGTAGCCATGCTGTGGCAGCAGTTCACATAGAAGAACTAGAAGGACCTACAACTAGGATATACAACTAAGTACTGGGGCTTTGGGGAGGAAAAAAAAAAGAGAGGAAGATTGGCAACAGATGTTAGCTCAGGGCGAATCTTTCCCAGCAAGAAAAAAAAATAAAAGATGCTTAATTTACTGGGGGTCATAATATTTCAACTTCTGTTTGATGTAGGGGTTGATGGTGAAAAGTTTGGACACTACTGTTCCATGTTAATTATCCTGATTTGAGAACTTCTGAGAATAGCATTTAGATGGAAAAAGTTGCCAAGAGGACCATAAGTAGATTAAAGGCATTTATGTTATTCTTTCTTGAAATTTCATTTATTGATTTTCAGCATCTAATTTTGTTTTCTTTTTTTTTTTTTGTGAGGAAGATCAGCCCTGCGCTCACAACCATGCCAATCTTCCTCTTTCTGCTGAGGAAGACTGGCTCTGAGCTAAGATCTATTGCCAATCCTCCTCCTTTGTTTCCCCAAAGCCCCAGTAGATAGTTGTATGTCATAGTTGCACATCCTTCTAGTTGCTGTATGTGGGATGCGGCCTCAGCATGGCTGGAGAAGCAGTGCGTTGGTGCGCGCCCGGGATTCAAACCCGGGCCACCAGTAGCAGAGCGCGGGCACTTAACTGCTAAGCCACGGGGCCGGCACAGCATCTAACTTTGAAAAGCTGCCTGAGGTTGCCTACACTCTACAGTAAGGATCACACCTGTGCAGCCCCCTCTCCCTGCAGATGGGGACAGAGCCTGCCCAGCAGTGCTGGCCTAGGCCGCCAGTTCTCTGCCCAACTCAGTACCACTCAGGGAAGTGGCTTTTGTCCACCAGCCTCACCCTGCTCCATTTGACTCTTTGATTTTCCAGCTTTAATCAGATATAATTGACATATAACCTTGTGTAAGTTTAAGATATACAATGTGATGATTTGATCCATGTATACATATTGCAAAATGATTCCCACAATAAGGTTAGTTAACACATCCATCGCCTCACATATTTACCCTTTGTGTCTGTGGGGAGAACATTTGAGATTTACCCTCTTAGCAAATTTCAACTATGCAATGAAGAATTAACGATAGTCACATGTTGTACATTAGATTCTCAGAACTTATTCATCTTATAACTGGAAGTTTGTACCCTTTGAGCAACATCTTACCATTCCTTCCACCCCAAGCCCCCAGTAACCACCAGTCTACATTCTGTTTCTATGATTTCAGCTTGTTTAGATTCCACATATATGTGAGATTATACAGTATTGTCTTTCTTTCTCTGACTTATGTCACTTAGCATAATGCCCTCAAGTTTCATCAATGTTGTTGTAAATGGCAAGATTTCCTTCGTTTCTATGGCTGAATAATATACCATCGTATGTATATATACACCACATTTTCTCTGGCTAATTTGTCAATGGACAGTATAATAATGAAAACTCAGTCCCTGCAAGTGGCTAAGGTAACAACAGACAAAATTTGGGTGCTGTTAACACGGAGAAAAATCCCCGATGGTGGCGGTGGATCCTGATTGTAGAATAGGCTACACCCCCACAGGCAGAAAGGACATATTTTGGGAGTAGCTGCTTTGGACATGAGTCAAATAAATCAAATAATTGATTCATATCTCCCTAGGACAGAGTTTACTCATCTGTTTTAGATACCTCACCATAGATATGAAGTGGGAATGAGTGGAAAAGGAGGCTTCTGAAGGCTAACAGTCATCCTGAAACCCATTCTTATTATTCTGTAGGAGAGAGAATATACAACCAGGCTCAAATCAAGCAATGACTTGTAGCTGCCTCTGTAGGATATAATTGCAGCAGGAAAAATACAAGCAGAAAGCAAAAGAGAAAGAAGTGCCATTTAGTGTGGGAATAAATAGCTCAGTATATCTCAAAAGTCTCCTAAAAACATATCTGGGTTTCAATATAGTATAATAATTAATATCCATAAACATTGAATCTTAAGAAAAAAGTAAAACTGTACCTTTTACTTTATTTTAAAAAGTGATGGAAAGATAAGTATATTTGAGGGACTTTAATCAATACAAAGATTTCATACATTTAAATATTTGATCTAATAATTTAAAAAAATTCTTGTAGCTGTCCGAGTGGTTAAGGCTATGGATGGCCAAAAAAATTCTTTCTTACAGAATATACCCTGTGTTGATGAAATAGGGAAAAAAATAGGTGCTAGGTGGTGAATAAGGCATGAAGTATTATACAAAATTTTCTCTTTCTTCCTTTTTTATCTGAATATATTTTTCCAGGCTTAAAGAAGCAGTAAAATTCTGTGTCTAAGATTGAGTAAAAGGTTTCATAGACATGTTTCATATGCAATTAGATTTCCACAGAGTTATTTCAGGCTGCTGACAGGGCTGTTTGTTTAAGCCAAGACTCCTCAAAATAAAGCCCTTGAGAAACTAACAACTGTGTAAGCCAACTTGTGTATCCTGTGAGTAACTTGGCCACAGAGTGGACTAAATTGTCCTTTTAACCACACCGTTTGTACCCATTGTGCTTATCGGGGAATCGCCATTCTCGAAACTAGAAAAAGGGGCTAGGGAAGCTAAAAGAGACAAAGGATCTAAATACGTATAGTCTCTTTGCAGAATCTCAAAGATCAGGCAGCAGGTTCATTTCCAATGGCTTTAAAGAGAGGAGATAAGCTGTGATTTAGTGGTCCACTTTGGAATTCAAATCCCAGTTCTGGTATAGTCTGAACACTAGTCCACCTTGAGTGAATCACTGAAGGGTCATTTCTCAGCACATAGCCAGTGGTTTTCTAACTTTGATCTTATTTTGTCCTAGTGAAGTAACATTGATGAGGGATTTTAAAATTGTTAAATTCTACAAAATGACTTGATTTCATAATGATATCACAGCTTAGAAAATAAAGGAAGGAGAGACTTGTGAATTCTTGACAAATTATAATAGTTTTAATTTGTTGTTTCATAAAGAAAAATAAGGAATGGATCATTTAGGAATCTGAATGAATACTTTATATCTCATCTAATTCTATTAAAACTATAGGTTAGTTGAGCTCAAAAATTTTAGGTATAAAAAATATTCTTTTGTTTGGTAATAAAATTTAAAACCCTTCTTTCAATTATAAATTTAAATGGTGACCAGTTCACAAGTTCCTGTTTACAATCAACAGATTGGCCAATGCCTTTTGGGATAATTCATATTATAGTCTGGGATTTCCCTTGCTGTCTCCATTCTCCTATTTATACTCTATTTCATGTATTTTAGTCATAGTATTAGTATCATTATTATTATTTAGTTAAAATAGAGTTGTTTCCATAATTTTTAATGGTCAAATATATACTACGCAATACAAATTTTGAAAGCACTGGTAACGGGGACGAGGAGACCAAAGGTGAATTCAATATTGATAATACTGGTTTTCGCCCTTAAAGGAGCTTGTGGTTTAGTTGGAAAGGTGTGGCATATACAATAATCTGATGGATTACATAAATACATGAGTTCGAGAGCAGAGGTTCCTGAGAGTAGGTAGAGCATAGAGGAAGCAAATTACAAAGAACTCGTTTCGATTCCTGCCGTGAATGATTTGTAGATCTCACACCTTTTCATGACCTTACAGACAAAGCAAAGAAGACTGGAGAATACACTACAATGGCCAAAATAGATTTAATGCCATTTGATACTAGATGATTATTTCTGGGCTTTGAATATGTGATAATTCAAATGCTACCTAAATAGTAAATTTATTTTAATTCTGAAAATGCACAAAAGAAATTTTACTGCAAAAGTATACACAATAGTAACAACTGGTTTTCAGAAGAATATACATTGTTTTGTCTTATGTTGATATACACCATCTGCCCCAGCTCTAGCACCAGCCTTTACTCTTTGTTGTCTTCTTCTGTGTAAGACTAAAGAGGCTTTTAAAAGACTTTTAAAGGACTCTGATGGCAGAGTTCCAGACTTGGAGAGGTGAGGCAGAATTATGACTAGAGTTCTTGGCCAGAGAAAGAATGGCCTAGCTTAAGAATGGCTTTCTCCCTTCTAAGAGCTTAGGAGAGCAAATTTCAACCCATCTACATTTATAAAAAATGTTATAGTACAGATAACTTCAAACATCTATGGATGTAGACAGAAGTAGAAACCTCCATGGACTGGTCTCATCAAATACTGATTGCTAGCCAATCTATTTTCTCTATACCCTCTCCTACTATCACCACTATAATTCCCAGCAATTTTGAAGCAAATTCCAGATTTCTTTTTCTTGGTAAAAATTTCAGTATATATATTTCTAAAATGTAAGAACTGCCCTTCTAAATGCCAACTACAATGTCATCATCATATATCACAAAAAACAATAATTTCTTAATATCAACAAATATCCAATCAGTTCACATTTCCTTGATTGTCCTATATAAGTATTTTTATTTTAATAACGATTATTTATTCAATTAATGATCCAAACACAATTTCCTTTAAACTATAAGTTTAAAAGTACTCCATTTATTCTTATCTTTCTGCAATTATTTATTTGTCATTGAATGCAAAGCATTCCTCCTGTAGGGTCCTAACTGTCTGTCTTGTGCTGATTGCATCCCCTTCATGCTTATATATTTGTCATATTCCTCTGACCCATATATTTACTGTCAATTGGCAGATAGATCCAGAGGACTGACAAGATTCAGGTTTGATTTTTTGCCAAGTCTACTTCATAGGTGTTGTTGATTAATTCCAAATTGAGTTATAAAGCATCTGCTCATCTTATGGTGATGTTGCAGCCGTTAATGATCACTGCCTAAACCCATTAATTTACTACTGGTACCAAATGGTAATATTCTACTAGTTATATAATTATTCTTCATTGGTTAGCTGGACTATTCCTCTCATCGACTATTTGGTTGTCCTGACTTACAGTTTAATTAGGAAAGGCAGAATAAATGCTTGTCTTATTTTATCTACCAGTTTTACAAAAGAAAAAAATAAAACTTCAGAGTATCTTCAAAAAATGATCAATTAGGTATTTTATTTCTTTGTTGTTGTTTTCATAGAGGTCATTATAATTATCAGCACACAGATTGTCCCCTTTTTGGTCCATGGATCCTGTTCAAGTTGGCTCCTGACTCCCTTTTGACAGATCCACAGTAGTCTTCGATAGTCTTCCCAGCTCTCTGGTGTGACAAGATATAACAGGCACATGTTGTTCATTTTCTATGCTGGATATGAAATCAGCCACTTCTCCAAGGAGAAATTATCTGTTGTGTTTATTCAGCCTTGTGTTCCTTCTAGTTTAAAATTTCATTCAAGAAATGATATTTTTAAAATCATTTACCGAGCTCTTTCATCTTTTCAAAATTTCCAATTTTCCAATCACTTTATTTCTGAGGTGAATTTTCTAATTCTCTTTTGTGTTTTTTTAAAACTAGTTTCTATCACTTTTTAAATTCTTTGTACTTTTTAAAAAATATTAGGCAACAGATTTCATTTGTTTTATGGGCATATCTTTCTTGTCATGTTTTCAGAATCTGCTGGGACTTTCTTCTCCTCCTTTTTTTCCTTTTTTTTTTTTTCCCCTACTAACTTTCTATGGGATTTGACTGGAATACTTTTCTGTTGCTCATTTTTAAATGAAATAAGTTTCTACTTTAGGAGAGAAGGGTAGATCAGAATATGTTTTCTAGCTTCAAAATTCCAGTTCTCACTTCTGTTGTTTTCATGACATGATTGAAAAATGACCTTGTAATTTCTAAAATCTTCCTCCTCTGCCCTCCCACTTCCATTTATTGGGAACTCCTCTTTTCTGTCCCTGTTGAGTATGACGATCTGTCCTGGGAGGGTGCTTCGGTTTGATAGGTGTCAAGGTTTCACAGATCCGAGAACACTTCAGCACCCTCAGAACATCTCGAAGTTCTTACACTCGCCTGCAAATTGGAACCTGCAATGTCCACTCCCAGTTTCTACTGTTGTTCTCAGTGAGTTTTTGATGGCAATCATGGGACTCTCTGGCTCTCCTGAAAGATAAAATCAGGCTTTCTTTCCCTGGACTTCCTCTCACACTCTTTTGGATGCCATATGTGGATCTTTGTGCTGTTGTTCATTTGTCTCTACCTGGTTATATGTTGCAGCTCTTGTGGACACCTTGTTTGCAGATGTTGTCTGTGAGTTTTTGGTCTTGCAATCCTAGATGATTTTCCTTTTTTTTTTTTTTTGCCTTTAGGGGAGTGGTGGAATATTCAGAGATAAACCCTTCTCTGTAGCCACCATCATTTCCCCAGAATCCTCTGCCAGTCATATTTAAAACAAAATTACGCTCATTTGATGGGAAATATATTAAAGTGGGAAGATAATCTAACAGTGAAGTAGTCATATCTATTACCATGTAATGAACCACTCTTAAACTTGGTGGCTTAAAACAGCAAGCATTTTATCTCCTCACAATTTGCGAATCAGCAATTTGGTCTGGGATCCGCTGGGTGGATCTTTGTTGCTTTCATCTCAGGTCACTCATGAGGCTGCCATCATCTGGCTGTTTGACTGGGGCTGGTTGCTTTCACATGTCTGGCCACTGGTGCTGGCTGTTGGCTGAGCCAGGTGTCTCCGTTAGGCTAGCCAGGCTTCTTCACGTGGCAGGTTTCCATAGGATAAGCCCTGATGCACAATTACTTTCCAAGCCTCAGTTCTTGGTATGCTATTGGGCAAAAGCAAGTCACATGACCAAGTCCAGGTCAATGTGGAAGAAAACCACACAGGGTGAGGAAACGGTGAGGCATCATGCATTGGAGGCCAACAGTCTAACAACCTACTACAATGATTATATAAAGAAAACATCTCTGAGGGCAGCTGATAAAAAATAAACGTGTGTGGGAGGGTTGGTGTGGGGGCAAGAGGCAATAATCAAGGGTTACCAAAGTCTGAAGATTCTGGTATTTTTGGAAAATCCACTGGGATTAAAGGAGTTATACAACCATGTTCTGACACCAGAAGAAAGGTCACAGTTGAGTATCGGGGAAGTCCGTCACTCCCTTTCCATCTCTTCAATTTTCATGTTCCTTTGACTCAGCATATTTTTAGAATGAATCACGACTTACTCTCCATAAACATTTTACTTTGTTTTTTCAAAGAAATATTGACCTCGCTTCTATCTGCTGTACCACAAAAATGCCATAGAAAAGAATTTCCTCTGTAAAATCTGTTAAATCTCTCACTAGGCAAAATCCTATGTATCCAATACAACTAAGAGGTATTAAGAATCATATTTCATCAAAATTTAAACAATACCCTTCCTCCTCTAAAACTTAAAATAGGATTCCAGCTGATTCCTAAAGGGTTATTTTCTTCCATAACAAAGAGGTTACTTAGGCCATTTGTTGCCAGTGGAGTCGGTGCATAGAGGTCCATGCCTCGCTGCCCTTTGATCCTTGCTCATATTAACCTGGGTGAATGTGACGGATGGGGGCACCCCGTGGCTTAGCCCACCAATATTGCTCCTGATGAAGGTTAATGGCATTGGCCACTTTAAATCTTCCACGGCAAATTGCTGACATCTGGGGTTTCCTATCAAGTTTACCGTATATTCCACAGTAATTTCACTGTTTACACAATATAAAAACACTGATATTGAGCTTAGGAAAGCATTTCGTTTAAAGACAGATGCTGAACACTACAAAACTGTTTAAGATTTGTGAATAATTGTATTAAAAAACTCTAATATAATTTACTCTAATTTAAATTAATCAAACGTAAGTAAACTAGTAGTTATAAAGCTGCTTCAGAAGCAGTGGCCACTGGTAACTTCAAAGTGATTTCTTGAATTCCTTATAGGAGCAACCACATGCTGGCAACTTATTCTTGGGGAAGCTTATTCCTTTGTTTGACGCTGATTTACTTTACAAATACATAGGAACCATTGCTGGTTCTTCCTTTCCGTACTCAACATGCCATCGTAGTTCTGCCCTCTTAATATCTCGGTATCTGTTACTCTACCATCAGCTGGAACCTGGGAGAAGGAAGGCTAAAACCAAAAAAAGTCAATAAATGTTAAAGATTTTTAGCATACAACTGAGACTTTTTATCTACTATAATCTTAAGGAGTAATAACTAAAATTATTATAACCTGGTCAGTGAGAAGTTGGGCAAATTTTGGAAGCATCTATGTTTCATATAGGGATTTCAGGAGCTGGATATTCCCTGGTAATTCTAGATCCTCTTCACCTTGAATAGGGAGAACTTTCTACATTGAAGTAGTTTTATCTTGTTTCTGGCATTTTCAATTTTCTCTTTTTCAAGACTGGTATAACTTATACATATTAAGCAGTATAAGGCAAGGAAGGGATAGAGAAGTCATGAGAAGATAGTGTTCTGTAAAGCACACAAAACAGAGCTAATATTCCCTGATTGCATTTACCTCCCCAGCCCCACCTCCGTTGCGGAATGCATCAACATTCTGACTGGTCTCTGCACCCCAGTAATGGGATGGAGCACCGCCTTGGCATTCTTAGGAAGCATTGATGGTCACTCCGGAAACTGTGGTTAGAGCTTGTGCAGCCAAAGTGCTCAGGAAAGAAACAAATATACTTAATATAATACGCTCACTCTGTTTTTCTTAATTAGCATTTATTCCCTGTAAGAGATTGATTTCTGCTTTGACAGGGAGTAGTCTAACCTTATGTTCGCCCAAACCATAACATCAAGGTTAACATATCTCAGCTTTTCATCTTTCTGGAAAAAAAAAATGCATGGAATTAAAAGTTATTTTCTAATTGCTGCTGTTTAGAATGCCTGAAGCCCATTAGCGGACCTAGTTAAAGCACAGTGTTAATGAGGATATTTTTCTTGTTTTTTTCCTACCTCAGCATGAATCCTCAGCCCAAAGTGTGCCCCATTTTCCACAATAGAGGCAGGTGAAAAAGTGCAAATCCATCACCACTAAGCCGTGAGACAACTACAAATATTTCCCTCCAGAGTTAACATTGATGAGAGTTTTTGTGGAAAAGAACCTCCTGTTTTTGTAGAAAAACAAATAAAATGCAAGCTGTGTTCTCCTCAATTCCATTACTAGAAAAATAATTTCATAGTCAATACCAGCATTTTTCTTGGTCTTATAATAACATATGCAGTGTTTACAATAAGGAATAAAAGATCGGAGATTTTCAACGCAACGATTCAAGGAGCACGTTCTGGAGGCAGGGTTCAGTCCCAGCTTTGGAAAATTAATACATGGCCCTGAGATCAAAGAATCAGCTGCAACAAACTATATCATAAGATGTTAAGTTTTCCTTTTGTACTAGTTTTCTAAAGATACTTGTTAGTTACTTTTCAGTGTCAGAAATGACTAGAAGGTGGCCATTTGTGGAAGAAATAGCTCGTGGGTTGGTGTCTAGAGATCTTACCACTTGTGTTAAAATACCTCTTGGTTTCGGGGACTTGCACAGATTTCCTCTAAATGAATAAACTTAGTAAATTTTAGTAATTAATTAATTAAAAAGTAGATTTAAAAATCTGCTTCTGAAACAATTTTGTTAAACAGTTAATAGTCGCTTCTCTTTCTGATTGATACCTCTTTTCAAAGAAGAAATCCCAGCACTTAGAACAATTAATACCACCACCCTTGCCTTCGTGATTATTTCGTAGCGCTGTTTCTTCAGGGAAGAGCTCACCCTTTCATTGGGGGAGTTTCAGTCCATGATTAAGACTTCATTAAAACTAGATCTAATGTCAGTGTGATGCAGACCAGTATCCTCTTTCTTTTGACTCTGCAGGTGAGGCAGGACGAACGGGATGGTGTGACTTCAGAAGGGTTGTGGCTCAAGGAGATTGCATTATGTTGCTGTGTCACTTAGGGGATTTTATTTTAACACTATGTTATGTCCTGTTCTGTAGAAACATCATAGTCATTCTTTTGCTAATTATTAAATAATTAACGCTGCCCTTGGTTTACTTTCCCCTTTTGATTAGGAGCCTCCTCCACTCTCGGCCTTCGTCTGAGTGCCAATGCAGCAGCACGGAGTGTCTAGACTTCCGATTCTGAAGTCAGACAGATGTGGATTCCAGTCCCAGCTTCATCACTTATAATTTAGACTCTAACGTAGTCATACTAGAGCTTGCAATGACCAACATTTTGCTTCTTCTTAATTTTTCAGGGTTCTTCGCATTTTAATGGAGGACCACAACATTTCAAGTAGAATGGGGATGGGGTGGGAAGGAAGAGCCGGAAAGCATGCTTTTAGGAAGGTCTGGAATGCAGGTCAAACGCCATGGAGGTAACTTCTTACAATACAACTGACCCTACCTGAATAGTGTCAGTACAGTAAGACAGGACGGCAAACAAATAAATTGTTCACTAAATATATTCATTTCTTTAGAAATGTATAGAATTTACAAGAAAGCCTCATTGCAAACAGAATATATTTGTTTTCCTGAGAGAAGATGTTGGAAAAGTAGTATTAGATACCTACTTTGTAAGAATCTATGATCTTGAGGACTCTGTGTTCCCAGGATTCTGTCTGCATTAAGTTTTATGAACACTACACAGAGGAGGAGACTGAGTCTCAAAGACCGGAAGTAAGAGATGGATTCCAGAGCCTTCGCAGGGTCCCTTCTACTCCATGACTTCCCCTTGTTTGTGCTGTTCATCAGCTAGGTGCTTAGGATACCAGAACGAATAAATCTCTCTTTCAACAGGCTTCTAACACACACTAGGTATCAAACAAGTACAACACTTAACAGACAGAACGGAGTGCTTTACTTAAAGCAGAAACAGAACAAATGCTCATCCAGTATTGTTTAACTCACCTTTAAATTACCTTTTTGAATCAACATGCTGTATTTTTGTGTATTTTCTTATTTTTTCCTAGTTCCCTTTACTTGCGCCTCTTTTCTTTTTCTCTTTTCCCATCTGAAATATTTGTGGTCTCAAAAGTAATTACTTCTTGAGGAAAGCTTTCATGGATACTAAATGCTGCCTAATGTAAGCCGTAAGCATAGAGTCTGCTAGCATTTAGAGTGGTATAATACACATGCCAGGTTGAATCAAGTGGGAGAGAAGGTTAATCATTCTTTTAAATTGGCAGTGTTGCTGGAGGTGGATTAATATGCTTTTTGAGTCCCTTATGTGCTGTAAAGCTCCTTGATCACAATCACCGTGTTCATGGTTTAGGTTTTGAATTAAAGGTGTCTCCTGTGGTCAGCTGGGCTAACTCCCTTCAGCTCTCTGGCCATATTAGGTGATAAGTTTTCTCATTTCAACACATGATCTATGTGAGAGGGAGTGTTGATTCTACCAGACTGTAACTTGGGCACCCAGAAAATGGAAGACTCTCTCCACTGATGATTAATCATAACAGTTTTATTGTGAATATAGTCCTTCCCTACATAATGCAGGAACACTATGAAAAGTAGAATGTTCTCATGTGCCTGTGAAACCTGGAGGGCTCTCGAACTGTCAGCTCACTGGCAGAACAGGCTTTGTCCAGACACCAAAGAACAAAATGTGAAATTGGCACCGGCCAGCCTCTCTGTTGCATGGGATACCCCTATTTAAATTTGACAACCAGAACATTTTACAATTTGAAATTCTTGTCATGTGGTTTTCTTTAGTTTCTTCTTTGGGAATGAAAGCTTTGAGCAGCTTGTTAAAAAATCTGGACTTCTGATGGTGAGGCTGAACCAGAGCTATCAAGTCATCAATCAACAAACATCTACCAAAGCTTACCACTCCCCCAAGTGCTGTACTTAGGACCCAGACACATCTCAGATAGGAGCCCTGCTCACTTACTGTATTTATATACTTTTTTCTAAATGTAACCAGAACTCAGATAAAGACAAGACATTGATTTGAGTCTTCAGTAAACAAAGCTGACTGGGCTGATCCCTTCAGTTCCCAGAATTATTTTGTCCCAAGTAGTAATTTTCCCAGCCCCATGGAACCAAGCCTTGTCATTTTTCTATTCATTTGGTATTTTATCATGATAGTCCTTGCCTCTTTGACCTCCAATGAGGAAATTATCTTAAGGCATTGGAATATGCCTAGGTTCTACGGATCACGGCAGATAATGACATGAATACAACTGAAGATGAAGACCAAGAGTGGAAAAGGCAGTTTGGAATAGGTTAAGTAAGGCAGAAGGTATTTAAAAAATCAGGTAGAAAAGATTGAACCTGCTGCAATAGGAATGGAAAGCTTCTAGAAGTTTTCAAATAGATGGGGGTTGATTTTTTTTAAAAAACACGTCCTACGGTTGTATGCCAGATAAAATTATAAGAGGGGGTGACTGTATGCATGAGGTCCAGTAAGAACACCAACCTTATAGGCTACAGACCTTTGTATATTGAGCGCATACTCTACAGTACTAGAAACTAAGTTAGGAAAGAAGGGGTAATCTGACGTCATTTTAAATTAAAGACTTACAGAATATTGGAGCTGGAAGGTGTTTTTAGTCACTTAGCCAACATTTGTTGAGCACCTATTATGCCACAAGCACTGTGTTTATGGGCCAGAGATCAAAGTAAAAATAAAGCCCAGAGGAACTCAAAAGATGGTGTGAGAGATATATAAATAACTCATTACAGTTGAGTAGGGGTATGCTATTAAATAAATCGTAAAAACATAACTTTGCAAACAGAACTTGAAGCAAATAACTCTGCTTCGGGGTATTGAAGAGAGTGTCAATAATGAGGAGGTCTTTGAATTTGGGTTTTGAATGTGAGTAGGAATTTTCTAAATGGAGAATAGGTCAAGGGCATACCAGGCAGAAGAACATCCGGGACGTGAGAATGAACACAGCTTGTTTAAGGGATTGCAAAAGAGATATTTTTTTTTTGACTAGAACATAGGGAGTATGTTGCCAAATGGTGGAAAATAAAGTGTAAAAGGTAGATTGAAATAAAATTATGAAGTGTCTTATATTTCCTAGGAGGAAAGACAGGTGTTTTCGTACAAAATGGATTGCTTATGAATGTTTTAAAATAGAGACTATTGTGTAACATTTAAAAGAACACTAAATAAGAGTTGTACTGAACACATGGCTGAGTGGTCAAAATTTCTGTACTTAGTTTTTCAGGTTAGACCTGTTACAATTCTTTAGCATTTCTTTTTGCTAAGTAAGGACATCTGGTGAAAATGTGTGATCCATTTTACCTTGGGAAGTTTTGCCTTAACATTTTTTCTACTTAAAATGCAAAATCTAATCATTATGAAGTTTGGGTGTCTGAAGTACCTGCTCACAGTCTTTCTTTGACATAATAGAGCTAATCAGGAAGTCTTGTATAATTTTGAGAGCCAGAATGATTGCTCTCCTATGTTGGTCATTCCCACAGATGGACCAATTTCAGGCTCATTGCATAAGAATCATCTGAGTGACTGTTCAACTTCATCCTCAAAATTCTGATTCAGCAGGTATAGGGAGATATCCAGGAATAGGATACTCAGGTGATTATAGCATGCAGCTAGATTTAGAAACCATAGTTCTGTGTTCTACCAGGAATGCAGAGGGCTTATGGGTGCCATGGATAGGGATTGGGAAAAGACTCCTGGTAATTCAGATCCTATAGGTGGATAATTTTGGAGTTTAGAAGAGAGTTCAGAGTTCCAACTGAAGTTATTTTCATTTATCTATTCATTCATTCATTCATTCAATCATGTATTCACCTACCCATTTAACAAATATTTCCAGACGTGGTACTAAATTGTGGTGGCACAGAAATGAACAAGGCATTATTCCTGCCATTAGAACTGATGTCATATATGTGATAGTAAGAAGAAAGTAATAATTGAGAGTGCTCAGTGCTATAGAGGCAGATAAACAATAGGAATTTGTAGTAAGCACAAAAACAGATAAAGATCATTCATAATCTTTCGTAAGATCTCATTTCCTCTCAAAGCCTGAATTATTAGCTACATACCATTATCAAATCTGCATCTTCATTTAACTCTTTTTCTTCTGCACTCTAGATCCAAATATAAAATTACCTACTGGATATTTCCTCTTGCTTTCTCCCCAGGTACCTCAAAGACAATGTAAAAAGTAAATCAAACTCATCATACTTCCCATCAAACCAATTATTTTCCCAGTGTTTCCTATTTTAGTAAACGGCGTCACTTTAACCCAAATTGACCAAACAAGAACCTGAGAGTCATCGTCACTCTTCTCCTCTCCCTTAATCTCTGCATGCAACAATCCTTAAGACCTGTCAGAATTATACCATATATACATATATATTTGTCTACTCTTCTCTGTGTCCGTTGTCATACCCTTTAGATTTCTTTCGCAGATGTCAAGCCCCGTTCACTTTCTGCCTGACTCCAGTATTATTTTTCTCTTATTCATTAGCCTCATTGCAAACTTCATTTCACTCAGCTGCTTATAGCCCTTTGGTAGTTTCTCTTTAATTTTGGGAAAAAGCCCTCAAGCACTGTGCTCTTGCCTAATACTCCATCTCATTTGGTGCCTCTATCCTTACTTACCATCTCCTTCTTCCATAAATTTTCAGCAATACTCAATAGCATTTAGTTTTTTAAATACCCTCTCTTACTCCCAAATTTTTCCCAGGCTATGCCATCAGTTTGTAGCATTCTTTAACCATTCAACCCTTGGCCAATGCATCCTCATTGCTTAAGTTTCAGAATAAACATTGAATCTCTGGCTTTTCATGACTTTCATTCAAGATTAAATTCCCTTTCTATATGTTCCTGTAAAACCTGGCTGTCCAGTTACCGGTAAGACTTATAGTTATATTTTATAGTTTATTTTCCCCAGTACATTGTAAACTCCGTGTGACCAATGTCTTTATCTATCAGTGTTGTAGCTACTCAATAAATATTTATTCTGCTAAGAGATTAAGGTATAACTGTCAGTTAGGAGGCTACTTATGTCCCATAAATTAGAGAAAACATAGATCAGAAACAAGTAGTGGCAATAGGGTTGAATGAAAGTGGGCAATATAAAGAGATATTAAGAATTTAGGCTAGAGGATACTTGATTACTGAATTGATTGTGAGGGTGAGAGATGATTATATAGAATGCAGAGTTTTTATTGTTTCCCCAGTCTTGAACTCGGACAACTGTATAAATGGTGGGGGCAGGGAGATGTGAACAAGAGAGAGTCGAACAAGAATTCTGCAAGTGGACATTTATTTATTTATTTTTGTCCTTAGGAAACTGACCTGGGGGAATGGAGGATCCATTCCGGAAGAAGTACTTTGGAGTTTCCTCTCTTTGAAATAGTGTCACAATTTGTAACTAATGAAAACACATCTCTGAAATACACTGTCTTCACAACCACCAGCTGCAGGAATTCATCTGCAAAATGCTTTTGTTGTTATAAAGGGGACTATACACAAGTGTAATGAAAGATTTTAAAGTTTATTTGAATACTACTTTTTATTCATATTATCATGCACTTTATTAGCATGTGCGCTTTTTTTTAACGAAGATTCCAGATTTCCATTTTAGCATTTGTTTTCTCAGAAAGGGCTTGTTCTGGCATTCTGAAAACAAAACACTTCAAAAATTTAGGAACATTCTAAAATTTTGAGATGCCAGTTTTGATCCATTTTACTTGCTTTAAAATTATATTTTTAATTTTAATTGGAAAGTAAGATGTTAAAATTTGTTATTTTCCTTGACTTTCTAAAGACCATGTTTCTATTTTGCTTCAGTTTATTTTACCTGAAAATAGTCTCAGGACTCCAGAAAGACTTTGGTTTCTTACATTCTCAATATCATTAACAAAGTGACTGAATAACTAGCACCACTTTCCCATGTTAGATTCACCTTGGATGGTAGTTAGAATAAACCCAGCATTTTAGGGAACTTTATAGACTTATACCATACTTAGAGGCTTTATCAGATCATCACAGTTTCAGTCATATTTTATTCTGAGGAGAGTGCATTGTGTTTTTTAAGAAGCCTTCTTTCCTCAAAAGAAAGGGTTCTCTTCTTTGAGTATTTTTTCTACTAGAGGGTTTGATGCCCGAGGGCTGACACCGAAAGTCCCTATTGTTAATATCTGTATTATATCTACTAGGTTGGGGTCTCTTTTCACACTTAACAGGAATGTCACATTGCTTTCATGTAGTTTCTTCTTTTTCTTCTCCATCTTAAGATCATCTGCTCTGCTTCTTTGTTTTTTCCCAAAGTCTCCCTTCACCAGTTCATGTGGCCTGGTAAGTCTACACAGCGGAGCTGAAGGAATAGTAAAAAGTGGAACTACTCATGGTGGATATGTCCTTTAGAGAATTTCTCTTTCCAAGTAAATACTTTTTTCCTTTGGAAAGTATTCATTGTTTCCTTCTTTAGATCTTAAAAACATATTCCATGAGGCCTGTCGTTTAAACCTGCTCCTGGGACAGATTACAAACTATAAAAGATCTTGGAAGAAAATATGAAATACAAGGAAACTTGTAGAAAGACACAAAGCAAGCGGCAGAAAAACTCCAAGGGTTTGGATGCTCAATAAAACACCCCCAAGATTTCCTCTTTTTAGCATGTCTTTTGATCTGAAAAGTCAAACTATCTCTCTCACCTAATAGCACATTTTGAAAAGAAATTGCAGTGCTTACTGGTTTGGGTTAAGGTGGAAAGAGTCATGGGAGTGGGCCCTACACAATTTTGTCGTGATTTTAATCGTGGATGAAATGCAAAAGAAGGTGAGACAAAGAAAAAGCAGCAATATCTCAACAAAATTGTTTGCAAGCTACAAATTATACTTTTATTTGAGGAGACTTTAACAGTATTGTCCCTTTTTCAGCATTTTCCACCTCTGTTGTCTTTAGCAACTTTAAAAAGTGAAAAAGACAACTGAAGTTGAACAGAATAGGAAAAATATGTACATATATTCTTTCTTTTTTTGTGAGAAGATCAGCACTGTGGTAACATCTGCCAATCCTCCTCTTTTTTTGCTGAGGAAGACTGGCCCTGGGCTAACATCTGTGCCCATCTTCCTCTACTTTATATGGGATGCCACTACAGTTGGCTTGCCAAGCGGTGCGTCAGTGCACGCCCGGGATCCGAACAGGTGAACCCTGGGCCGCTGCAGCAGAGTGCGCACACTTAACCGCTTGTGCCACAAGGCTGGCCCCTGTACATATTTTCTAAAACAAAACAAAACATAACTTGGGCATCAAAAAACAATTGTTCAAGTGTCCTTTTGACTTTGGTCCAAATTGAGATACACAGAGATTTGCGGCATGGTGTATTGGAGGAGCACATGCTTTGGAAATTGAAAGACTTGGGTTTAATTTCCGGTTTAGCTACCTCAGATCTCATATTCTGAGTCTCAATCTCTTCATCTGAAAAATGGGGATAATTATAGTAGAGAAGTTATGTGAAAATTACAGAAAATGATATAAAGTACTTGCAGTACAGTCCCGGGTCTGGATAAGAAAGCAATTGTTCCTTTAATATTTCTGAGGGCTGTTATTATCTGGGCACTGTGGTGGTGTTGGGTTATTAAAATCAGAAATTAAATTCAGAATTACTGAACAGTATCCCTCTATTACCTGCAAAAAATGCTTTTCTAAGTAGAGTCAAGAATGCACTTGTTAGAATATTTTAATTTTCTCTGGAAGAACAGAAAAAAAGTTACCACACAAGAAGAGTAGGGGCAAAAATGTCTTTTTGTTCTTTGCTTTTTAATTGTTTGTTTTATCATTAACAATTTCTTATAGTTCAAGATTTGGTTAAGGAGGTTGGGGTATATTTATGGTTGAACAGAAGGTCAAAGGCAGGAGGAATAAAACTATAAAATATGAGAAATATTGTGATATACTGCAATGATCATTTATTTTGATATTCTGAGTGCTGAAAGTGATCATTATATCAGTAAGACAAGAAGCAGCTAATTTAAAATTAATTATAAACATATGAATATATGCGATAAATAATTGGGTTTGTGTGAAATATGAAAAATGTGTGCAATTGTGAGAAAATAATATTCTCAGCTATGAGGTTAGAATTGGCCTAAAGTGTATTACTGAGCTGGGAAATCCATTCACAAGGGAAAACGAGAAATCCCAGTAAGAATTAAGCAAAGTAATTTAAACATTTATGATAGGAAAAAACCTATCAAATGAGACAAACTGTTTAAACATCAGAGTAGCTAGCTACACTGGAGACATATAAATGATCCAAAAGTTAAGTATATTTCTTGGAGTAACACAAAATGAATCCATTTCAATGACAAAACAAAATAAACAACAACTGAAATTATATAAATTTTAAACATACCAAAGAAAGGCAGTATATTACGTATATATAAAGTAATTTGTAACTGAAAATGGCATGATATTCTCAAAGATAAAACTATGTAGACATAGAAAAAGGACACTGTTATGTTTGATATGTGACTAAATTATGCAAATAACTTTTATAGCATTTTCTATTTGTTTAAAAAATCATGAGGTAGAATATAAAATGACTGACTGCAGACTGAGATGCAGTCTCTTATATAGTTGTTGTACTTAAAAAAAAATCTAGTAGGTGCTGGGTATTGCACAGAATTGAGGTTCCTGGAAATCAGATTCTTTTCTTAATTAGCTACCCCTTTCAAAGCACAAAGCAAGGCTGGCGGATGTTTTACAGTTAATGTAGGAGTATGGCTCAAAGTCCCAGGAAGGAATACCAGTGAACGTGACTGGACTGGTATATAGACCTCTTTTGTCTAGAGGATTTTGAAATAAAGGGCCTAGAAAAAGGCTAGCCAAAGGTCCACTCTGCCTGCTTCTACCCTAAAGGCCAAAACTTAATTTTGAATATTACTCTTTTCAAGTTGAGGAACTGTCAGCATGTCCCTAGATACGAGAAAAGCACAATGAAAGAACAGTATGTGTTGTTATGTTTATGTGTGTGTGTGTGTGTGCACGTATGTGTGCACGTGGGTAGGGGAAAAGAGAGAGGGAAAGACAGAGAAGTAATGGAGAGAGAGAGGCGACATGTAAGCTGGATATTTACCCATTTGTACTCCAAGCATCCTTATTTCTCTACTTTCCTAGGAGTTGGGAATTGCAAAAGACAGGCATACTAAGACCTGAGCTGCATAGCTTAACTAAATATTCTTGCCTTGATCAAACATAGCAGTTCTTCCTTTGTAGAGTGATTCAAGAAAGGATTAGGAGAGAAGACTGAGCTCCTTCAAGAGGTCAACGGGTAAATTTGTCATTTCTGTTTACAAAGGAGAAGGGCCAATAGAGTTTTATAATTTCCATTTGCCACTCTACTGTAGCAGATCTCCACACAAGTTTTTATTCTTAGGTTCTTGCTATGGGCTGAATGTTTGTGACCTTCCCCAAAATTCATATGTTGAAATCCAATCCCCAGTGTATTTGGAGGTGGGTCCTTTGGAGGGTAATTGGGTTATGGGGATAGAGCCCTCACAAATGGAATTAGTGCCCTTATAAGAAGAGGGCAGAGAGCTAGCTAGATCTCTTTCTGTCATGTGAGGACACAGAGAGAAGTTGGCACTCTTCAACTTGGAAAAGGGCTTTCATGAGGAACCCAACCATGTGCTGGCACCATGATACTGGACTTCCAGCCTTCTGAATTGTGATAAATAAATTTCTGTTGTTTATAAACCACTCAGCCTATGGTACTTTGTTATAGCAACGCAAACTGACTAAGATAGTTCTCATTCAAGAATTTCCTTATATCCAAGATTTAAAAAAATACATATTTTCCTTATTTGTGGAAATAGAATATATTGATTAAAACAGAAATTCTTGGAGGTTTTAGTCAGCAGATATTTATTGCAGGTCTACAATGTGTCAGATACTGTTTTACACCTGGGAGGATGTTGGGAGATAATTCTCTATTGGTTTCTTGTGTTTCTGCATATCTTGCAAGAAGAGGTACTGACAGATTTTGTTCCAGACTATATTTTCAAGAGTGTCTTTTACAGAAAATAGCCTTGGAAGATAGATAGTGCCTCTCTCCAAAACAAAAGGAAGGTTTGTTGTATAATAAAAATAACGATTCCCTCCAGGGCAAAAGGTAGGTTTGCTTGCAGCCCATTGTAAAAGATTTAAGTTCTTAATTATGGGATTCCTTATCTGTGATGCAAATTAACCATGTGCACATCATCTACCTGGGCCACATTGCATTGTTCCTACGGAATTTGAGAGGCCAGAGGAATTGATGTGAACATGAGCTCATGCTTCTTACTTTGCAGTGAGTAACAGAGTCCAATATCTTTGAACCAGAGGTCTTGTGTCTATTGCCAACCTCCATAAAACTGTGGCAGGCTAACTTGTTAGGTAGCAGATAGGGTAAAATCTCGGCTTCTTCACAATTCTTGACAGAAGGAAGAGTAAGTCAGACAGTGCCCCTCTTCCTGTAGCTTACATTCTAATTGGAAGTTGACAATTCAAGTTGATTATTGACAATAAACAATTAAATAATCAATAATTTCACTTCATATGAGAGCTTAAAAAACCACTTAACTGATACCTGCCATGAAAAAATAAAGCAAGGAGAGTTTGACCTGTGGAATGACAGAGTAAGGATATCCAAATATCCACTCTTCTATAGAAGTAATGAGAGCACTGGCAGAAACTGTCAAAATCAATATTTTCAGAACTCTGGATAAATTAACCAAAGTCTTACAACAATCCACGGAATGACCATCCAAGAAAAATGATTGAATCTTCATAAGATCAGCAAGACTGGTAGGGCTTTTACTAGCCCTAACCTCACCCCTTTCCTTAACTCTGTGTTAGTCTCGAAGGCCAACAACCTCATAACTACTATAGTTGTGAAAACCAGCAATCTAGTAGCCTCTGGAGGGAACAGGGTCAGTTTTGAACACCCCAAAATCATGTCCCCCATATGCATTGTATTATTACTATTTGATTTCTTTAGTAGGTCTCTGAAAAGCTCCATTCTCAGGCTTGTCTTTATTTGATCTGACAGAGACTTTACTCTTTATGAACAGGTCTACCGACAGGGAAATTTTCAAAAACAATCAGTGACAATTGTTTAATGTCAATCTGTCTGAAGTAGCATTACCAGTTGGGGCTAAAAAGAAGCTCACCAAAACACTTAAAAGGAAAAACTGGAGAATAAGATGTCAATAGAGGCTTTGAAAGGCTCCAAAATATTTCCGGAAAATTAGATCACATGTATGCACAGGGCTGTGCACACCGAGTTGGTATGCATAGCCGGGAAAGGCCCCAGAAGGCCCTAAGCTCTCATTTTAGCTGACCTTGAAGTTCCGCAAAAGCAGAAAGTGAAGTCTAAGGCAGAGTTAGAAAATGTCTGCCTAAGTATTAAAGACATGCCCCATACTCATCGAGAGACCCTTGGCAAAAGTTGAGAGGCTTATTGATTCAAGATATTTGAAGAAATCTCTGTTCAGTCATTAGCTGACTGTTAAGTTAACCGAGCAGTGACTTCAGTGGCCACACAGGAAAATTATATAGCCATTATAGAATTAGTACGGGAAAGTCACTAAAAAACAAATAGCAGCAACAACAACAAATATTGGGGAGTGGTGATTCTGATTTCCAGATTTGACATATTACATTAATGAAAGTCTACAGCTTTCCACACAAATTATGAGACATGTAAAGTAACAAGAAAGTACGATGTACACACAGGAAAAAAGTAGTCAATAAAAGCAGCTATGATAATTATGTTAAAAAATTAATGAAAAGCACATCTAAATAATTAAAGGAAAGAATGAAAACAATGTTAAAGGAAAAAATGAGATCAATTTATGTCAAAATAGAGAATACCCAAGTACAGCCCTGTCTAGGCTTCCTAAAGGGGAAAAAAACATGAGAAGCACTAGTGAAGGTCACAGCCCAGGGGCACAGACTCAACAAAAGACAGACCTTATTATACGGCTATAGAACACTTCCCCTCCCCGACACCTTGCCACCATATCAATAGGGCTCCTGTATATAACAGGAAGCACAAGTGAAAGAACTGCACGTCTCAGATCCTATTTAAGGAGAAGTCTCTAGGGAAACTCAATGACTATAGGGGTGACAAAAACAAGGACACCAGAGGAAATTTTAACCTCTGACACTTACAGCTACAGCAAGCAGTAAGCACAACACAACTCCTAGCTAGATACACAAAACTTCACACTAGAGGCCTATGTACCTCAGTTCCTTCTACCCAGTACACCATTCCCAGCCTTTAACAAAAATTTACAAGATGTGTTACAAGACAAAAAACACAGTATGATGAGGCAGAGCAAGGAAGTATCAGAACCAGCCTCAGGTTTGGCAGAGATGCTGATATTATCAGACCAGGAATTTAAAACAAATGTAAGTAATATGTTAAGGGCTGTAAGAGAAAAGTGGACAACATGCAAGGATGGATGCATAATGTAAGCAGAGAGATGGAAACTCTAAGAAAGAGTCAGAAGCCAATGCTAGAAATCAAAAACACTGCAACAAAAATGAAGTATGCCTTGGTGGCTTAGGAATAGACTGGACACAGCTGAGGAAAGAATCAGTGAGTCTGAAGAAATGTCAATAGAAACTCTCAAAATCTAAATGTAAAGAGAAAAAAAGAATGAAAAAGACAGAACAGATTATCCAAGGGCTGTGGGACAATTACAAAAGCTGTAACATATGCATGATAGGAATACCAGATGACAAAGAAAGAAAGGAAAGGAAGAAATGTTTGAAGCAATAATGACTGAGAATTTCCCAACATTAATGATAGACACCAAACCACAGATCCAGGAAACTCAAAACAGTAAGAAGGATAAATACAAAAAAATTTATACCTAGGCATATCTTATTCAAACTGCATAAAATTAAAGAAAGAGAAAATCTTAAAAGAAGCAAAAGGAAAAAACACCTTACCTATAGAAAGACAAGGTAATTACACTAGACTTCTGTTCAGAAACCATGCAAGCAAGAAGAGAGTGGAATGAAAAAGTGCCGAAAGAAAAACCACCAACCTAGAATCCTACGTCCAGAAAAATTATCCCACAAAAGTGAAGGAGAAATAACAACCATCTCACACATGCAAAAATTGAGGGAGTTTGCAGCCAATGGACCTGCCTTGCAAGAAATGTTAAAGGAAGTTCTTCAGAAAGAGGGAAAATGATAAAAGCCTGAAACTTGTACTTACATGAAGAAAGGAACAGCAGAGAAGGAATAAATGAGGTCATAATGGTAGCTTGAAATCAGCCATGATGGAAGTATTTATACCAACAAAATTGGCAGACATTGCCAGTCAGAGCTGCAGAGCTGCAATTGTCACCCCCAAATGGTTTGTTAAAAATTTCCCAACATCCTGTGTGAAACACGGCTTCTTTCTTTTTTTAAAAGGTGATCATCTTTCAGAACAAAACATGCATGAGCAAATCATTTTACTTCCAAGTCTGATTTTATCAGTCATATTAGTGGGAATTCATCTCCAAATTATGGCAATAGGTAACAGGTTCCCCTATTTACAATTCATTTATGAGTTTCTGTCTTTTTTCCTTAGTCTTATGTTCTAGTATGTTATTTTTGTTATAATTATTGTTATTGCTTTTATGCTTCTTCCTTTCCTCCTCTTCTTTCTTCTATTATTATTTCTTCAAGAGACAGTAAGTAGTATATGGAGACACTGTATCAGGGACTGCCAGCTATATACTTTTTTAAAACAGAATTTGTGCCTATATATTTTTAAGCATTTATTTTTAACTAAAAAAACGCATTCACATTTTACGAACATCAGAAGTTATAAAATATAGTGAATGGATTCCTCTTTTGCTCCCAATCTCTACCCAGTTAGTTTCTATCACTTTTCTCCCACAGGTAACTCTTGCCATTACTTAGTTTTGCTTCCTACAGACTTTTTTTTTTTTAATTCATGTACAAGTCGATGCAAATATCTATTTTTCTCTCCATTTTAAACACATATCCTAAATGTTATTTTGAATACCATGTACTTTGCTTTTTTATTTACTATATCTTGAGATATTTCCATATAATAACATAAAGAGTTTATATCTGTTACAATTACATAGTATTTATTTGTATGAATACACCATAACCTATTACTCCTACAGTTTTTTGCATCTCAGTAATTGACACCCTGTCTTTCCATTTGCTATAGCCAATGACACCTTAGTGTCATACCTGACTCCTCTGTCTCAAATTCCACACCCAATTCGTTTTTTGGCTCTACCTTCAAAATACGTTCACCATTCATTCACTTCTCACTAATTTCACCACCTCTACTTCTATCCAAAGCTAACACTGTATTCCAAGACTAAAGTATCATACACTTCCTTGATATCTTTGAGTCTCACAGGGCCCCAAAGTCTTAGCTGTGAGTTTCTCTGTTTTTGCTAGATGTGCCCCATACTCAATGGGAAAGACTCCACATCCAGCTAGTCTCCCAATCAGCCAGACCAGCTGAATCTCAACCAATATATCTTGCTTTTCTGCCAGCCTGCAACATTACTCAAACAAACCAATCACATCCTCGAGATGAGGGCACACCACCCTCTTGTTACTACAAAGCCTGCCTCTTATGGCTCCTGCTGATTTACTCTATTCCCACGTGCAACCCTTGTGTGGCCCCATATGGTGTGTGGTATCCTCATCTCCCAGGCTGAGTATGTTTGACTAACAAACTGCCGTCAGTCTCATCTTTCTAGGGTTAAATGTCATGTGTTCAGCCATTTCGTACTATTTAGGGTGGGGGACTCATCTCTCACCAATGGTTTGAATAGGAGGTAGTCAGAACAATCACCATCTATTTTTGTTTTCTCTGCCACAACTATCACTCCCCCCACTCTATAGTCTATTTTCAACACTGAAATCAGTGTGTTGAAACATGAGTAACATTTTGCAAATCCTTTGCTATAACCCATCCAATGGCTTTCCATCTCATGTAGAGTAAAAGCCCAAGTCCAAACAGAGCTTGCAAAGCCTAACCTATTCCAGCCGTGCTATTGTTCATAGACCCCCTCACCTACTACTGTTGTTCTCATTCAATCTGATCCAGACACACGTGGCCCCTGCTGTTCCTTCCTGGGATGCTCCCACAAAAGATGGGCTGTGGCAGCAGTCCACCTAGCTCAACAGAAACCATAGCAATTGCTTAGAATTTAGATCAACAGACTTTTTTTTCAGGGAGGAGTATCTTATCACTGACGTTGTTTACATTTGTAGTGCATGATGATAAAAATTTAATCAGTGTTACTATGATATTGAAATTTTCTGTAGACAATGCACACCTTATTATCTGCATCCATGGTGAACCACTCCCACCGACCATTCCCCCCCTGCTCTGCCTCTGTTTCCATCTTAAGGGGTTTGCACTAGCTATTCCCTTTACCTAAAATATTCTTTCCTCTGACTCTCACATGGCTTGTATTCTCACTTCCTTCAGGCCTTTGCTCAGATGCCATTTTCTCATTAAGGCCTCTGTTACTACTGTATTTAAAATTGAAACCTTACTCCTACTATTCTCCATGTGACTGACTTCAAATAGGAAGGGTTTCAAATTCAGAATAAAATGTCTTGTAAATATTTGTTTTCTCTCTTAAGATTCAGTTGTTTTATACTATAGTCCAATTTTATACCCATTCCTGAGAAATCATAAAAGACAAGAATTTTCGTAAGACATTTGTGTTAAATCCAAATGGTTGTCAATTTAATCACATACCCCGTTAGATATGTTAACTTTCAGACCTTTAACTTTAGAAATAAAGCTGAGATGAAAATATCTGAAGAATAACGTGTGATTTGCCTCTCCTCCAAGACTTTTGATGCAACTATTGATTATAGAAGTACCCAGAATGTGTTGATAATAATAATGATGAAAATAATTGAGTCGGTTACCATAGGCTAGAAACATTTTGTGTACTTTATTGAATTGTTATAATAATCTCACAAAATTGGTATTATTTTGTCCCTCTTGTAGATGAGAAAAATGAGACCAGAGTTGTAAAGTCATTTGACCAAGGTCACCAGCTGGTAATTGGCTGTCAGTGTTTTCATTTAGGTCTATTTCCATCAAAGTTTTTGCTCTTAATTAGAGCGTTATACATCCCCTCCATGGAAGCAAACATGCCATAAGACCAAATGGTGTGTGTCAATAAATAATATTGGAATATCATTATGTAATAAATGAGAACATATCTCTATTTAGTTTAAGGTGGAAAAACACAAAGTGAAATCTTTTGTTCATGGATTTGGGACCAGCAATGCAGGGGTCTGTCAACTGCGGTCTATTTATTGATGACATGACCTACAAATGTTAGCCATTTGACAGCTAGAAATACAGCTCCTGATCCAATGTTAATGTAATAAATTTAAATGCTACTAAACATTACTTTGGTAACTGCGAACCAAAGGTCTGCAGTCATTTGCATGAAATGTATAAATAAGGGTTTTGACTTACATGTTATCGCGGGCATAAATTCAGTTTACTCTTTCTAAAAGGCAGAACTTGGCTATGAACATTAAAGATGACTTGTATGACCATGTTAATCTTTCCACCTCATATTTCAATTTTTATGGGAACTTTATTACTAAATAATATATCTCCAAGCTCTCCTTTTGTGGCTCTGCTGCCCATTACTTGCCTAAACTACACTCTGTCATTACTTATAGCAGTTTTATGCCTCATATACTGCACAGCCCATGATGGCTGTCTTCCTAATAAATTCTTCATCACTTTCCATATAATCATCTGCATTGCAGTGTCATTAATATCCTTTCATTCAAAGATCCAGGTAGGCAGCATCCTGCTGAGGAAAAGGCTTTAAAAAAATTAATTAGGCCATAGGAGCCTGATTCTGGGCTTTAATCAAAGTCATGAAATAATGCAGTTACTAATATAATACTGGTGGCTTTTGAATAACAGATTAATTAGGAACATCCTTATAGGGAGGAATAGATGGAGTATTCATGACATGATTTTCACTGCAACAATAAAATGCAAAAACGCAATACTCAATCAATTTAAACCTAACCTTGTTACCTTGATGTGTGCAGGTTTCTGAGACTTAGAAACATTCGCTATGGAGTGGTCCTGAAGAGTCTCTCATCACACTATGCCAGCACCTCTCCATTTAAAATGAACTCATATACCCATGGCTCTATCTGTGATAGTAATTGAAGGTGATGGTCTTAAGAGTTTTGCCTTATATCCCAGATACCCTGGTTTACTGTGGTCATTGTCTGAGGTGAATATCTTAGCATCTAAATTGTGTTCAAGCTGAGAGCCAACACTCCCTTTTCCTTTTTTTTCAGGGAGTATCTTGATGTTTTTTGGGGAGCATGCCAAGGCTAGGAGATGAATATTCTGAAATTATTGACTGTCATAGATGGGAAGGGTGAAAGCATCTTCAGCTCTAAACTAGAAAATACATCGAGAAAAAGGGAATTCCATAGGAAAAAAAACCAGGAGTGGCTAGGTAGTGGCAAACCAGATGTGATAATATTTGGGGGTGAACCCAAAATGACCAAATGATAAAAGGAATTTTTCATTAAAAAAATCACTGCATTTTATAGATACATACTGAGTTTTAATGTCTGTTTAAGAGGTGACATGGTAAGGAAAATCTCATTTAGATTTTGTAAGACTTAACTAAGACAAATAAGAATTTCAAAAGAATTTTAGCCAACTAGGCTAAAATTAAAATTAAACTATAATTTTAAAATGTGAATGTGATGTGAGCAGTCAATTAGATAAGTAAATTGTGACATAGTTATGCAATAGTATATATACAGCTACAAGAATGAACAAACCATATCCCTCCACAAAAATATGGATGAAGATCACAAATGTAATGCTGACCGAAAGGAGCCAGACCCCCCAAAAACTGTTATATGATTCCATTTATATAAAGTTCAAAAACAGACAAAGCTGATCGACTCCCTGAACCCCAGCTCCTGGAAATCACTAAACCTGGTTTCAGGACCTATAGTTTTGCCTTTTGTAAAATGTCATATAAATAGAGTTACATAGTACATAGATTTTTGTATCTGACATCTCTCACTTACCACGGTGTTTTTGAGGTTCATCCATATTGTTACATATATCAGTAGCTTGGTTGTATTTATTGCTCAACCAGTTCATTGCTTAAAACGTCATTGTGTGGATACACCATAATTGATTTATCTATTTACCTGTTGATGGATGTTTGGCTTTTTTCTAGTTTTTGGCTCTTATGAATAAATCTGCTGTAAACATTTATGTAGAAGTTTTTGTGTGGACCTGTGTTTTTAGTTCTCTTGGGTAAATATCCAGGACTTGGATTTCTGGATCCTATGACAGATGTGTGTTTAAGTTTAGAAGAAACTGCCAAACTGTTTTCCGAAGCGCTACCACGTTTTGCATTCCCACCAGCAACGTGTGTGAGTTCCACTGTATCTTTGCAAGCTCTTTTTATCATCTGTTTTTTTTTTTGTTTGTTTGTTTTTCAAGCCATCCCAGAAGCTGTGTAGCGGTATCTCATTATGGATTCAATTGCCATTTTCTTGATGAGTAAAATCATCTTAAGCATCTTTTCATGTGATTATCTGCCATTCACATTTCTTCTTTGGTGAAACAGCTGTTGAAATATTTTTCCCATTTTTAAAATTGTGTTGTTTACTTATTATTAAGTGGTAAATGTTTGTATATTTTGAATAAAAGTTATTTTACAGACATATATACATTTTCTAAATATTTTCTCCCAGTCAGTGGCTTATCTTTTCATTTTCTTAACAGTGGTCTTTCAAGGATTAGAAGTTTTAAATTTTATTAAGTTCAACTTACCAATATTTTTCTTTTCTCATTTATAATTAAGGTATATGATCCATTTCAAGTTAAGTTGTTTTATGGTGAAAAGTAAGGGTTGACAGTTATTTTATTTATTTAATTTTTTGCATGTGGATGTCAATAGTTCCAGCCTATTTATTGGAACGACTGCCTATGCTCCACTGAATTATCTTGATATCTTTGTCAAAATCAATTGACTATACACGTGTGGGTCTACTTGGAAACTCTCTATATTATTCCATTGAGCAATACATATTATCTACTGCATTTTCTTTTTTCTTCTTTTTTTTCACTAAGGAAGATTTGCCTGAGCTAACATCCATTGCCAATCTTCCTCTTTTTGTATGTGAGCCGCCACTGCAGCATGGCCACTGACAGACGAATGGTATAGGTCCCTGCCAAACCTGGGCTGCTGAAGCAGAGTGAGCCAAATTTAACCGCTAGGCCACTGGGCTGGCCTGCATTTTATTGATTATTGTAACTGCATGGCAAGTTTTGAGATCAGCTAGTGTGTCTTCAAACTTTGTTCTCTTTCAAAATTATTTTGCCTATTGTAAATCCTTTTGCTTTTCCAAATATATTTTATAAATCACCTTGTCAATTTCTACCAAAAAGTTATCTTGGATTTTGATTGAGATTTCTTTGAATTCATAGATACACTTAGGAAGAATTAACATGTAAAGAATGAGTCTCCCAACCCATGAACTCAGTATATCTCTCCATCTATTTAAGTCTTCTTTAATTTCTCTCATCCATGTTTTACAGTTTGGGGCATAAAAATTTTGCATCTAATTTGTTAGATTTATCCTCAACTATTTCAGATATTTGATGGTACTGTAAATGATATTTTTTAAGTTACAAATTGTTCATAGCTAGTAAATTAGATACACATTTGACTTTTTTTGTGCATTAACCTTGTTTCCTGTTACCTTTCTAATCCACTTAGTAATTCTAGTAGCTGTTTTTCTAGAGTCTTTGGGATTGTTTCTGTAGATGATAATATCATCTTTAAATAAAGACAGTTCTATTTCTTCCTTTCCAATTCCCATGCTTACTATTTTTTCACTTTTCTTGGTTACTGCACTGTCTAGGACCGATAGTTAACTGTTAAATAGGAGTGGTTGAGAGTGGGCATCTTTGCCCTGTTCCTGATCTTAGAGGGAAGGCATTCACTAGTTTACTGTAAGTCAACAGTAATGACTATAGCTGCTTTAACTCTACGACTGCAGAATTGAGTAGTTGCGATAGGAACCCCACAAGCCTAAAATATTTGCTACCTGCCTGTTACATAAAAACCGTGCTGATCGAAGTTGTTGAACTTATGGGTACAGTGCTATTCACAGTATTATCTTTTTAATGTCTGTGGGATTAATGGTGATGCTCCATGTTCATTTCTGATATTGGTAGTTGGTGTCTTCTGTCTCTTTCTCTTTCTCTCTCTCTCTTTTCTCAGTCTAGCCATTTATCAATTTTTAATTTTTTTTTAAAGACAGCATTTTGTTTTATTTATTTTCTTTATTGTTATATTTTCAAGATCATTTATTTGTACTCATCTGTATTAATACCTTCTACTTGCTTGGGGTTTAATTTGCTTTTCTTTAATTTTCAAATATTTGAGAATTTTTCAGTTATCTTTCTGTTATTGATTTCTTGTTTAATTATTTTGTGGTCATAAAATCTACTTTCTTTGAGTTCAATTGTTTTAAATTTGTTTTATGGGCTAGAATATAGTCTATCTCAGTCAATGTTCCATGTGGAAAGTTGTATTATGTTGTTCTTGCCTTATAAATGTCAATTGAATCAATTTGACTGATAACAGTGTTAGGATCTTCTGTACTCTTACTGATTTTCTGCATACATTGTATATCACTTACCAAGAGAAGAGTGTTGAATTTTTCCAACTAATATTGTGGACTTGCCTATTTCTCCTTTTAGAGCTATCAGTTTTTGTTTTATATATTTTAAAGCTCTTTTGTTTGGTGCATAGATGGTTAGGATTGTTATGTGTTTCTGATGAATTATCCCCTTTATCATGTTGTAACGTCCATCTTTATTTCTGGTAACATTCCTAGTTTTGAAATATATTTCGTCTCATATAAATATAGTCAATCCAGCTATATCTTTCTGGTATATCTTTTAGTATATATATATTTTCCTTTTATTGTTAAAGTATTTATATCATTATATTTACATACATTTCTTGTAACTGGCAAAGAGGTCTTGACATAGCAATCTCTGCCTTTAAATTGGTTTGCTTGGACTTTTACATTTACTAAAATCATTCATTGGTTCAATTTAAATTTACCATCTTGCTAGTTACTTTCTATATCTTCATTCTGTTCTTTATTACATTTTTCCTTCCATCCCTTCCTTATTTAAATTAAGAAATTTTTATTATTCTATTTTTATCTCCATCACTGGTTCATTACTTATACTTTTATTTATTTATTTTTTTTGTGGTTGCTCCAAGGTTTCCAATGTGCATCTTTAACTTATCATAGAATATCTTCAAATAATATACCATTTCATATATAGTATGAGTATATTACATTTCCTTCATTCTATCCATTGTACTATTTTTGTCATACATTTTGCTTTTAAATATATTATAAACCTCATAATAGTTAGTAGTGTATCTTTAAACAGCAAATTATCTTTTAAATTGATTAAAAGTCAGAAAATAGTAATTAATTATATACTTTTTTTTTAACCATTTCTAACGTTCTTTCTTTCTTTGTGTAGATTCAACTTTCCATCTGGTATCATTATTCTTTTGTCTGAAGAACTTTCTTTAATTTTTTTTTGTATTGTAAGTCTATTTACAATATATTCTCTCAGATTTTACTTGTCTGAAAGTATTTTATTCTGCCCTAATTTTATAAGATTATTTTTTTCACCGGGTATATTATTTTTTTCATCTTTGGTTGAACATTTTTTGTTTTCTTTCAACTCTTTAAAATATAACTCTATTATCTTCTGGTTGGTATGGTTTCTGACAAGAAATCTACTTAGTTCTTACCTCTGTTCATCTTTGTGTAATGCTTTCTTTTCTCTCTGGCTGCTTTCACGATTTCTTTTTGATCTTTGATTTGTCTCTAGGATATATGTGTGTGTGTTTACCCTACTTTTAGGGTTCTCTGAGGTTCTTGGAATTTTGTTTGGTGTCTTCCATTAGTTTTGCAAAATTCACCGCTGTTATCTCTTCAAATATTTCTTCTGCCCCATTTTCTCTCTTCTCCTGGAGCTCTAATTTTCTATATGCCAGATCATTTGGTTTTGTCCCAGAGCTCTTCAGGTCTCTTTCTCTCTCCCTTCATTTGTCTTTTTACTTTTCATTTTGGTTAATTTTCATTGTTGTATCTTCATGTTAATTGATTTTTACTTAACTGTGTTCACTTTTCTCATAAATCTGTAAAAGGAATACTTCATCTCTGATTTTTAAAAAATTTCTAGAGGCCAGCCTGGTGGTGCAGTGGTTAAGTTCGCAGATTCGGATCCTGGGCACGGACATACACACAACTCATCAAGCCATTCTGTGGTAGTGTCCTATATACAAAAAATAGAGGAAGATTGGCAACAGATGTTAACTCAGGGCCAATCTTCCCCACTAAAACATAAAAAATTTCTAACACTTCCATTTAATTCTTATTTCACAGTTTCCAATTCACTGAAACTCACTATGCATTCATGCATGTTGTTTATCTTTTCTACCACAGCATTTAATCATAATATTTTTAAGTTATTAATTATCATTATCATTTTTAATCACTTAATTTTTCTGTTTTTGAAAAAAATTTTTATTGTGCTAACATGTATTTATAACATAAAATTTGGTAATAATAGTATTTTAATGTCCTTGTCTGATAATTCCAACATCTGGGTCATTACTGAGTCTGCCCTTCTTGATTGCTTTATCTCTAGACAATGAGTCATTATCTTCTGGCTTTTTTTGTATGTTTCTAATTTTAATTGATTGTCAGAGATTATATGTAAAGTAATGGTGGAGACAAATATTATTTATGAGCAGAAATGGGCACACTTCCTTTAGGCTCTGTGTGTGTGACTTTGATTGTATGTAATCAGTAGTTGAGTTTGGTTTGATTTTTATTGTTGCTATTATTACCCAGAGTCCACCACAGGCTTTACATTTCTTCAGATGAACTGAGGCATATTAAAATTTTTAACAGTTCATTTGAGCAAAAATTGATTAGAATCAGGCAGCGACAAACTTGAAGTAGTTAAGAGCGCTCTCCTGACAGGAGCTTGGGAGAGAGACTTTTATAGAGAAAACGCAGAGGCAAAGCAAGAAAATTATTGATTGGCTATAGTTTAAAGCCTAGTTGGCTGTTTATGATTGGTTGTCCTTACGTTTCCATTTCATAACCTTGAGGTATTTACAGGCTTAGATTTTGGTTTGCTTATGTAAGCCACCATGGCATTAGAGTCACGTCAACCTAATGGCTTCCTTGTTTCATCAGACAGTGTGTTGCTCTTATCTTGCATGTAGTGTGGGTTCTTGGGTGCCAGAGGATTCTCTCAGTGTTCCCTCTCTATCCTCTGCTTTGTGTAGTCCTCCAAGACTTCCCCACAGAGGGGTCTCTCCCCATGCTTCTCCCCTCTCCCACCAGTAGGTAAAGGGCTACACTTTTAACTTGATCCTGCGGTCCTGGTTGGAGGAGGAGGGCTTCTCAGTTCACCTTGCCCAGTCTCTGTCTTAGGTAGTGCCGGTGTGCCTAGGCCTCGTGGGGAGGAGCTTTTTCAGGATTCATACCTCTCCCTTCTTCCCCAGCCACACTGTACCTTGTTTCTGTTGTCTATGGGAATCTAGGGTGAGAGAAAGTTTTCTGCCCTTTTCCCAGTGGTAGCAGGTATCTGCTTTGTAATGTCAGGATCCTGACAAGATCCCAAGAGGTTTTCTGCCCCTCGTCTAGTGACATATGGTTTCTATTTTTGCCCTTCCCCAGAAGCAGTGGATATCTGCTTGGTTCTTGAGAGTGGGAAGGGGATTTCCCTACCTCTCTTCAAAATGCAGATACAGATTTTTGAAACTACCATCCCTGTGGTCCTAGTGACAAGAAGATATATTGCTCCTCTCCCAATGTCTTAAGCCTTTTCTTTCCTCTAACAAGGAAAGGGGTTGGAAGGGGAAGGGGGGTGGGGTCGCGACTTTCTCCAGAGGTAGTTGATCACCTTCTGTATGTCTGTTGAGAATTTTTAAAAGTTATTATTAGGACACTACGATCTCTATTTTTAAATATTTTAATTAATATTAAAAGTATTTTAATTTTCATCAAACTGGCAGAATTTTGAGTATCTTACTAATTTATGCAAAGAAGGTGTTTTCATTTTACTTTATATTGTATTTTTGCCTGTTTTGTTCATACAATTTCTATACCTACTTTTATTATTTCCTTCCTTCTACTCCTATAGATTAGTGTGGTTGTATTTTTTGAATTTCTGAAGTTGAATACATTGTTCATGTTTCTTCTTTTCTAATACAAGCATTTAAAGCAATATGTTTGCTTCCAAGTATATTAATTGCCCCACAAGTTTTTCTTTCTCTTTTAGTCTTTTCCTTTTCTCTCCTTTTTTTACTCTTTATTGTGAGATGTGACATACATACAGTATAGTGCACAACTTTTAAGTGTAAAGCACACCCTCAAATCACATTGTAAGAATCAGTCTCTCAGGCTCTTCTTCCACAGGACCCAAATTAACACAGATCATGTTTGAAGTTCATTGACAGCTTTTCCTAAACAATACAGTGACTTCAAATGCTTTAGCTCCTATAGTTTTCTTCTGACTTATATTGTCAAATATTTAGTTCCGCCTTATTTTATGAACCCTCTAAATTCAACATTATTGTGACCACGTTATAAAATAAATGTATGTTTAGATTTACACAGATGTTTACCAATTTCTTTACTCATTATAGGTTTTGTAATATTACAGCTTCCTTCTGGAGTTATTTTCTCCCTTTGAATTTTCATCCTTCAGAAATTCTCTTGATTAAGGTCTCTTATTGGTGAATTTTCTCAGTTTTTGCTTCCCTGAAAACTGGATACATTGTTCTTTTTTTCACGTTCTTTCTTTAATGATAGTTCACCTGAGTGGATTCTAAGATATTCTTAGAATTTATCCTTTCCCTACATTTTGAAGATATTTTTTCATTGTGTGGTAGCTTCCATTGTTGCTATTGAGAAGTTACCATTGTCATTATTTGTGGGTAATCTAGTGGTTCTAGCTTCTTATTAAAGTTTTTTTTAAAAAACTTTAAAGGCAGTAAACAATTTTTCTACTCATTATGCCTGTGCCTGTATGTGGAAATTTCATTGCTTGGGATTTATTAGATTTCTTGAATTGAAGGATATGTCTTTTTTTTCAATTCTGGAAAATTCTCAATCATTATCTGCTTTAAATTCAGCTTCCCTCTCACTGCTCATCTCTGAAACTTCCATTAGACTTCAGCTTTCTCATACTGTTCTCCATATATCTTAACCTCTTTTTTCCCCCATCGCATTGTCTAGGTCTTTGTAATTTCTTTAATTTTACTACAGTTGAATTGTGCTTCCAGTTCAGTATTTTTCCCTTATGCTTTACACAATCTGCTATGTAACTTGTCAAGATTATAACTTCATTAAGTATATTTTTAGGTCTTAGAAGGAGAAGTTGTTTCTTTTTCAAATTTGCCTGATTTTATTTGATAGTACTCATTAAATAAATTTGCCTACTATGCCAGATACCTCTTAGGCACTTGGGATATTTTAATAAAAAATAAAAACAGACAAAAACAAGATCTTTGTCTATATGAAGCATAGCGGGACAAGGCAGGCAGTAAACAATTAATATAATAAGTAAGTCCATTGGAGGCAAGAAGTGTTATCTAAAAGAAAATGCACGGTAAAGCATAGGCATGGTACAGGATGTTAGTAGTGCTGTGGTTGGAAGTTGGTCATCATTTTGAAAATGGTGGTCAGGGGGCCAGCCTGATGGAGTGGTGGTTGGGTTCTCGCATTCCACTTTGGCAGCCCGGGGTTCACGGGTTCGGATCCCAGGCGTGGACCTACGCGTTGCTCATCGGGCCACGCTGTGACAGCATCCCATGTACAAAATAGAGAAAGATGAGCATGGATGTTAGCTAAGGGCCAATCTTTCTCACCAAAAAAAAGAAAAAATAAAAAAAGAGTGGTCCTGGAAGGTGTCATTAAGAAGGTGATATTTGAGCAAGATTCTAAAGATGTGAGGAAGTGAAGGATGTGGATGTCTGGGCAAAGACAGTTCCGAGCAGAAGTGTTAGCCAATGCAAAGTTACTAAGGTGGCGTCAAAGAAAGCAAGGAGGCCAGTCTGGCTGGAGCGTGTACATGAGGAGGGAGAAAAGGGGAGAGAGGTAATGGTGGTGAGACCATGTAAGACCTTGTAGGTCATCGTGAGGACTTCAGCCATCACAGGGTTAAAGCAGAGTAATCACCAGATCTGACATACATATTAAAATGATTGCTTGAGATTCCGTTTAGAATAGAATATAGAAGGTCAAGGGTGGAAACATATCTTATTCTTTGTTCCTGTTTTCATTTGTGTGTTTTACTTTTTATACATTATAGACATATATATTTTGTATTCTTTATCCAACAAAGGGATATCTGAAGTTATTGTTGCTATAGTCGTGTTGACTATTAACTTGCTGACTCCTGCTGATAGTGTTTTGTTTTTTTGATGCTTTGTAATTTTGGATTATAAACTCATTGCAGGGAGGGAGGCTTAATTTGTGGGCATATTGGGCGATCTACACTAGCATGTGTCCCTAATAGAGATTTACATCTGCTCCTCACACGTGCCCCAGCAAGTTACTAACCTAGACAAGTTTAATTTTTTACCTTAGGGTTTCTTAAATCATGCTGATAGTACGTTATCTCACCTTGCTATAAAGCAAAAGCAGTTTTTCTAACCCTTGCTTTATCTGAGCCCTGCCTCTGGGTGAGAGTCTACATTCTGGTTATACACTTAGAATACGCCCAAGACTTTGTCTTCTGGGCCTTGGGCTTTTTAAGATTCAATCTCAGTGATTTCAGGAATCAATCAATTTCAAGTACCCCCAAGAAACACATAGTTGGAATTTCAGTCTCGTACTCTGGTTTCTATTCCCTCTTAATTTTTATCCCCAAGGGATTTTCTTTATTTTTATACCAGTTTAGCAATGCCTTCTGAAGGATGTTTGCTCCATTTTATTCTTGTTGTTAGAAAGAGATCTTTTAAGACATGTAGTCTGTTGTATTGGAAGAAACAGAATCATAAAAGTTCTTTTAAATGTGAAAGAGAGATCAAAAATATAATAAACACATTTTAAACATAAAAATTAAAGTGAAAAAAACTGCAAAAATGCTAGCAGTATAAATAGTGAAGTAAGAAAATGAAGACTAAAGATATGTTTTTATTTATAAAATCCAAAGAAATAAAATATTTACATAAATTCATCAAAATACAATGTAGGAAGGATAAGACTAAATATGTAATAACATATATGGAATTAAATCTTAAGTATTAAAACTCTGAAAAGAAAAAATACTCAATATAATTCCAGTATGGAAAATAAACATTGCTACAAGATAAAGTGATATATTAAAATAATCTCATCTATTAATGTACCTAACAATTCCTTCTAAATTTGTAATTTAAAGTCTCTATACTGGGAGTAGACTGCCTGAGTTGAAATCCCTACTCTATCATATTTCTATCTGTGTGAACTTTAAAATACACTTAATTACTCCATGGTTCAGTCTCCTCATAGGAAAAATGATAATTGTAATATCAACCTCATAATTTGTTTAGGAGAATGAATAAGATAATATATGGGAAGGAAACAGCCCAATCAATGGCACATAGTAAATATTCATTAAAAGATATCAGTTTTATTATTAATTAACTTAGAAAATGAGAAAGCAGTTAATATTGGCAGAAAGTTCAGGAATTCATGTCTATGTGGCCTTAAACACACTTGTATGTACCAGGTCGGAAACAAGAGCAGATAACCAGCTGCCTTACAGCTCTAATTTCCCAATTGAAAGGGCACACTGGCGGGTCCTTGAGGATTAGCAATAGTGACAGGTGGTCCAGTTGCGAAGAGTCAATGGCATGATATGATTTTCTCTTTAAATTCTGACAAGACTGAAAGGCTGGAGAATGTTATAAAATCCTTTGTTCCCCATATTTCTGGCACTCTGTTGATCTTGTTTACCTCTCTCGATCAAAGCCAGTAGGAGAAGGGGCATTTGTAGTTTTTCCTTATGTTGAAACACTTGTTTACTTGAGGGAGAACTTCAGATATTCTTTGGCAAAGTATTCAAAAGGCACACATTGCAATGACTTGTAGTTGAACTAAGGCTGCTCCTTGGTCAGCTGCGTTTGTTGATTCCTCTTTTCATAATCTCTCATAAGCATTTCAGTGGTCATGCAAATATGATGATGAATGCTTTCATGTGCCTAAAATTTTAGTGGTCCTTTCTTCTCAGTTAGTTAGGCAAGTGATCATTGCATCTTTGTTCTCTTTTCAGGTCTTAATTTTATATATTCATTGAGTCACCCTTTTACCATCTACTAGCTTGTAGATTTCTGGCATTATTATGAAATAAACTTTGAACTGTGGTGAAGTTATATTCTGCCTCAAAAGCAGTTATTTGCTCTAGCTTACATTTCCACAGAATAGTAATCCAACCAATGAACACTGCTGTCAAGAAGAGATAAAAAAAAATTAAGCAAAATAACAAGTCTCTCTCTTTTAAGTTCACTTCACAATTTTCTTTCTGGTACCCTATGCTAATACATGTGTTTAAATGCAGCTGCCACCTGCTGTGGAAATCTTTTCTCAATATAATTGTTAATGGAAGCTCTAACAGTTAACAAGAAATAAAAGCAAAACTTTGTTAAGAAATAAAACATCATTATGAACTAGAAGTCAATAGTTCAAGGATGACAAAACTTTAAAATACACTAAGATGCAGATATTGAAATTGGCTACTCTTTGGTTATCATTCTAATTGGACATGAACTGTTTCAGTTTAAGTTGGAGTCTAATGTATCTTTTTGGGAAATCCATATTTATAAATAATATTATTCCTATGAGAATGTGCTACAATGTAATTGTTAACAGAAAGTGGAGTTTACTGAAAATACAAGTTTGATGCTTTTTATATGCTGGAGGTTTCTCATTAAAAATAATCCCTCCCCTCAGAAAACGCTTCTTCTTTCCCTCTCCAGCCATCTCCCTAGACAGTCCTTGTTCTTCTCAATGATATGTATTAACAAGATTGGCTACCCTTGTGGTTTTTCATTTCCATTTCCTCAACTCCCACTCCTTACTTGAATTAACTCCAATCTGGTTCCCTTTCTTATCAGTCCAGCAAAATAGCTCTTGCTGAGGTCACCAATGCCCTCCAGATCACTAATTCTTTGGGCCATTTTTGCGGTCTCATCTTAAGTGACCTCTCAGCAGGATTCAACGTTGTTGACCATTCCCTTCTTCTTGAGAGACTATTTGGCTTCTGTGACACCAAACTCTCTAGATGTTCCTCCCCCTCTCTGACCATTCCTTCCATATCTCTTCTCTATCTCTTTTACAGATGCACCTTCCTTTAAGCCAGGCTGTATGGAGTTCTATAGTTAGATGACCCCACATTTGTCTTCTCATCCCAGATTTCTTCTCTGAGCTCCAGACTCAAGTATTCCATGATGGCTCCTTGAAATCTTCTTATAGATATCTCAAAGACATTGCAAACTCATTCTATCAGAATACATTCATGATCTTTTGTCCCTGCTCCCAACGTAGGTCTTTTCTATTGACCCCGATCTTGGTGAATGGCCCACACACCATTTAGCAGCAAAAGTCCAAATACAAGAATTCAGCTGTAACACCCGCCTCTCCCTCACACCATTTCTTTAATCTGTTTGCAAGATCTTTTCATTTTACTTTGTAACTAAATCTAAGATCTGATAACTTTTCTCATCACCTCCAATATCTCACTAATCCAAGCTGCCATAATTTTTTCCGATGGATACCGGAATGTATCTGGTATCCATGGATACATTGGTATCCAAATTGATACCGATGTGTCTGTGGAAGTGTCTCTACCAAAGGTCTCCAATTCCATATGTAATCTGGAGCTAAAATAACATTTTGTAAATGTAAATTTTATCATAACAATCTCCTCTACACCAACTGGCAATCTTTCAACTGCTCCTCATTAATTTTGGTACAAAGCTGAAAGTTATATAGCATGGCCAAGTCTCCATCATCTGGCTGCTAGTGATTCTTTCAGTTCTATCTCCCATTTGTTCCTCCAGGAACTTACTCTGCCTTCATACTATCAAAACAAGACACCACTCTATCAGAAACAAACAAAAAAATTGAAAACCGTAGTTTATTCCTTGCCAAGCAAGGGAGAGCTGTAATTTCAAAGCACAGTGTCTCTTAACAAACAAAATGTTCATCTTATATAGGGTTTTAGGAAACAAGGAGCTCTGCAAGTGGAGAACTTTCGGGAACATACATGTTTAGGGATTGGCTGTCAGCTGTGGAAGCATGGTTTCTGAATGTGGCTGCAGCTGACTGACTTTCAGAAGTATAAGCACCAAAGTGAGGCTGTTGCTGATTGGCTTTCAGAAAAGTTATCCTGTTGCTGATTGGTTGGAGTTTAGAGGTGCTATTACTGAAACAAAGGCATGGTTAGAGTTGGATTGGGACATATTTTAAGTCAGTTCTGGTGGTTAATAATTCACAGTTTGGGGCAATGGCCAGAAAATAGTCAATCTTTTCTTGAATTTGGAGAATAGGATGTTTTTACTTTTATTACTATAGTATGTTCTGCCCCATATCCATTGCATATGCTAATGTCTCTCCCTGGAATGTTCTTCCTACTTATTCCTCGTGTCTCATCATATTCAAGTTTCCTGGGAAATCAGAAGACTTTTCCTTTATGGTCATAAATAGTTGCTGACCCTGCAGCCCTCCAGTTGTTTCCCTTCCAAACAGTAAAAGTGAAGACAGGGAAGAGAGAGAACCAGAAGATTTCTCCTTCCATCTCTTTGTCCTGTCCTGTGGCACATGGCTTATTCTCTTCCTGAAAGGAGATCTGGTGATTTGAATTGTTGGCTTTTACATCCTCTATAATGGAGTCAGACAGGGGAGAGGGGGCTGGAAATAGAAGCTGAGTCAGGTAACCTACAATGGCTGCCATATGAGATAAAGCACATAACGGAACAACAGAGATTTTTTCCACAGGAAGCTGAAGGACGATAAATCTTGTCCTTGTAACTCCAATTTTATGTCTGTTAGGAGGGTGATTGCTGATATGCATGAGTGTGAGTGTGAGACAGTGGCTGATGACATTTATTTTGACAGGAAGTAATCAGAGGCAGAATTAATTTCTATCCTATGTACCGTAGATGAATCTGAACAATACTTCTTATGCTGGGATTAAACAAACAAACAAAAACTTACCAAGAGTCTCAAACCCTCGAAAATAACTTAGTACTCGATATAATTTAGGATCTTGAAAACAAGACGTGAGAGTTGACACTTGTTGAGAGTTTACAAAGTATAAGACACAACTCTAGAAGCTTTATAAGTATGTAACTTTTAAAATCCTCAAAACCAGTCTATGAGGCATGTACTATTGTTCTTCTCTTAGAACGATGAATAAACTCAGATACAAAGAGGTTAGGTAATCTGTCAAACTCACATAGCTGGTAAGTGTGAAGCCCAGTTGTGTGGCAGACAGAGATACCCAGATTTATAGGAATAAAGAAGGAAATTGTGTAATATTTTTAAGTAGCAAATGACCATAGACAGTTCCACAGAATTTCCCACAGCCCGATGTGGCCCATAAGCTAAAGAAAGTGTGCATGTAGCTGTAAATGCCACAGAAATCACTGAGAGAAAACGGCTTCGGAGTGCAACCTGGAAGGAGTTTTGAAGACAGCAACTTGGGGCAACACAGCATTGATTAGTGGACTAATATCTGAGGTGTGGATGCAAACACAGGCATCTTAGGGGTCACTATATATATATATATATATATATGTGAGTATAAAATACTTCTGCTCCAACGCCTTGACAGCCTGTCCCTCCAGAATGTTAATGTAACATATGACAACATATAACAGAAATAATGGGAGGAAGGAATACTGAACTGACCATGATAAAGTTTTTAATTAATATTTAATACTTAAAAGTTTTCTAATAACCAAGTAGAGCATTAGTTTTCATTTTTATAATGAAATTAATCAAAATTAAATAAAATAACAAATTTAGTCATTCAGTGGTCCTAGCCAAATTTCCAGTTCTCAATACCACATACAGTTAGTGGCTACTATACTGGACAGCACAGATATAGGGCATTTCTGTCATTGCAGAGTGACTCCTGGTCACTCGCTGGTGTTTATCACATTATTTTGTTAGTTTGTCTGTGATCTTTTGTTTATAATTTTCTCTCTAAGTATGACACTTTTCCCAATCCCTATTCCTGCGAAATTTTGTCTGTTCTTATTTTCAAATATGAAAATATTTTCTTTTTCCTTATCTGATGGAAAGGTTTATTTTAAAAATAGGATTCAGAGGCCAGCCCAGTGACATAGTGGTTAAGTTCGCACGCTCTGCTTCAGTGGCCCAGGGTTTGCCGGTTCGGAGTGGACCTGCTCACTGCTCATCACACGGGGCTGAGGCGGCGTCCCACATACAAAATAGAGGAAGACGGGCACAGATGTTAGCTCAGGGACAATCTTCCTCAAGGAAAAAGAGGAAGATTGGCAGCAGATGTTAGCTCAGGGACAATCTTCCTCACCAAAAAAAAAAAAAAAAAAAATTATAGGACACAGCTCGGTGTGCTTTCCTCTTCACCGGGACAAAAAAGCTGTGCTATGAGTGAATACCCTGAAACCAATGGAAAGCATATAACTCGTACAGCTTTTGATAACTAAAATATGGTATGCAAGTAGTGGTATCCATTTATGTTCATGGATAAAATTTTCCTTTTGAAGAAATATTGTTTTGAATATGCTGTGTAGCAAAGCCATTTTTATAATTGATAATCAGTACTAAACATAAAAGAACACAAAATAATTTCACTTATATAGTATCCTAAATAACAGTTAACTGAATCTTGGTTGCAGACTCACTTTACTTTCACTCTGTAATTCTAAGCTGGTTAAGCAAAGAAGGTGAAGGGGTTCAGAACAGGCCTCCCCAAGATGCATCACTTTGGATGTGAAACATTTTGAGCTAAAGGCTATCGAGACCCTGTGGGCTCAGGAGAAACTTTGCCTCTCCCTTAAGGAAAGTAAATTGGGGACCTTGCCCATGCTATGAGTTATTACCAAAAATAACTTCTTATGACCTATCTGTATGTCAAGGCAAACCTATAACTAGTGAACATCTGCTCTTCTTATCATCATGAATTATCCTCCTCTTCTTTAAAGCCTCAGGCCCCTGCCCCATTCCTTAGCATATATACCTCATTTTACCTTTTTGTCTTTGAACCTTTCATGTATGTGGGGTCTCTGACCCTCTCATGTATGTGTGGTTCCTGTACATACACAATTAAATTTGATTTTCTCTTATTAATGACTCATGTAAATTTAATTCTTAGACCAGCCAGAAGAACCTAGAGGGGTGGAGGAAAATGTCTTCCTCTCCCACAAAGATATCATTACATATAGTGTCAAGTAGCTTATAAGTATAAAATAATTGCTGATTAATCATCGAGGATAATTACTAACTTGATGACACTGTCTCTTTATGTCACTAGCTCTTAGAATAATGTTTGCCACATAGTCCATATTCAATAATTTTGTTGAACGTAATTAAATTGATGCAGTTGATAACATTTGGAACAATTTTCCAATAAATAATAAATATGTCCTAGAAATTGACATTTCTCTGCTAAAGCTTTTGACAATGTCACTATTGGAGTTTAAGAACTTATTAGAAATGGACAAAATCATTCAAATATGTTATTTGACTTAAGCTACATATAAAAGCACTCTTTTTCCTAAATTATAATTATTGTTTATGGACAGTATTTTACTTGTTATCTACTTTTGTAAAAGCAGTAAGTTAATGACTGATCAGTAAGAAGATAAGAAATGTACTGACAAAATGTTCTTCTTTGTTTCAATGATTTAAAATGAATATTACAAATGTTTGTGGAAAGCATACTCAATTTTATTGAAATAAACACAAGATTTTAAAAATAGGGTTGGCCATACTAAGTGCATTCCATTACTTGAGGTTCTCTAATCTTTGTTTTTAAGAACTTTATTTGAGATTATATCCCATTTGTTCTCCATTTAAGAATTTTGTTATTGTTGTTGCTTAGTTTTTGTTGTTTCGACTGTTGTGACTGTTTTATCAACTCCACTTAACTTTATTTCAGCTTCATTTGAAAATAGTCAAAATGCTAAACCTCTTTTGGATTAAAGTGAAGATTCTCTAATCTTTTATCCTCCCCTACTCATCCACCTCCCTTGCCCCTCACTTAGGTTTAACCCAATAATAAATGAGCAACCACATTTTTAGAGCTCTTCAAAGAAGAATTTTCTGTTGTACTTGATAAGACTTTCCAATATTTAACTGGTCTCAAGGTCGATTTTGGGCAAAAGAGGTAGGTTTACAAACAGAAGATATGAGTTCTAGACCAACTTTGACCTTTGTTACATATATGGTCACATAATTTCACAAAATGAGCAAAATCCCTTCCATGCCTTTCCTACAGGATTGATATGCAAATGGCTTGCAAATTCTATATTAAAATTTTATTATTATTTTATAACATATCCCAGTTTTAAAAAGGATTGCATTATCATTGTAATAGCAAATTACTTATGTGGCTTTTAAAATTCTCAAAGGAAATCTTTCTAGATATAAACCATTCTAATGACTCACTTTCATTGGGAAAGATATATCTGGATTTAAGAATGTATGTTTATTGTTCTTTAAATAAACCAGTAATAACAATATCTAAGGAACCTGAATGAATAACATTTCTTCAATTCACAGTCAAGTACAAAAGCAGAAGCTAGTCTACTTCCTGTTACTTTTGAGAGGCTTACCTTTTTGTAAGGCAAGTTTCACCAGGGTGATTGTCTTAATTATTTTTATTTCAGTAACAGTACCTAATAAAGCAATCCAGATTGTTACCCAGCTCAGTGGGAGAGAAAATAATAGGGTATCTTCACATCTTCTGCCTAGAAATCATGTCCTCCGTTACTTTGCTTCTTACTCTTTTATTGTGGTGTGAAAAGTAAAAGCAAAGCTCCCCTCCGCAGGGAAAGCCTTACAGAGAAAGTAACCTGGTTTTACCCTGCCTTTTAGGAATCTTTGCAGTTTGGAAAAGCACATTTCTCAGTTTAAAAAAAATATATATATATGTATATATATGGTAATTTTAGTGTGGATTTGGATTGTTTTTGATCCCCAGACTTTGTTTGAAAACTTGAGAAAGGAGGAGAAAGAATCAGATGGTGAAGGGGCTCATGTGGCTGGCTCAGGCGGCTAAGATGGCACCCTTCTGGTGTGTGATGCTTCAGAGAGCTTCCTTGGTACAGTCAGCAGGGGGAGAGGTCCTTTCTATTCCAACAACAACAATAATACAATCTTCCTTTTTCAACAACATATTATGAAATGTTAAGCTTATTAGGAAAAAAAGCCAGCAGAATAGTAAAGTTTGTTCTTTTTTTTTCCTTTTCATCCATATCTAGCTTTTGATTATTAGAAAACTGAAAGGAGTCCATGTGCTTTTGAAGAGGGGAGAGGCAAGGGAGAGAATATTTTGAGAACTTATCATACTCTGTTCTGTTAGAAAAGGGTCAGAGTCCTGGGGCAAATTATCCATTTCCAAACTTGAAAAATTTATTTTCCCAAACAATTCATTGCTAGTAGGGAACTTGCAAGCAGGGGTCATTGAGAGAGTAAGTTCTTTTTCTAAGATTTCAAAAGAAATATATGTGAATTTTTCTGAGTTAAAAATATAACATTCCCCAAGATATACGATTTCAAAAGCTTCTCTTCGTTATCTTTCAGTATCCCTTATAGAGTGCATTTGCTTGTACTGCATCAGCGTAATAACGGAATCAGGGATTCAGTACAGCTGTCTGAATTAAGATTTTAGCTTTTTCATTTTGTTCTTGAAATATTTGATTTTAGAACTTTATTAATGTATTTTTCTGCTATTTTGTGTATGGCTTTCATTACCCAGCAGTGTTTCACCATCTTTATTGGCTACAAAGAGAAAAGAGTAATACATTTTAGCAGATTTTTAAAAAATTTGTTTTAGAAGGGGTTGGAATTAAAAAGAGTTAAATATGTTTTAGAAGGGTAATTTGTATGAATGGGTAGAGACAGAAAAAAAGAAAGAAAGTAACCAATGAAATGTGTGTATTCCCTCATTTAAAGGTATGCAAGAGGGGCAGGCCTGGTGGCGCAAGTGGTTAAGTGCGAGCGCTCCCCTGCAGCGGCCCGGGATTTGCCGGTTCGGATCCCAGGCGCATACGGATGCACTGTTTGTGGAACCAGGCTGTGGCGGCGTCCCATATAAAGTAGAGGAAGATGGGCACAGATGTTAGCTCAGGGCCAGTCTTCCTCAGAAAAAAGAGGAGGATTGGCATCAGATGGTAGCTCACAAAAATAAATAAATAAATAAATTAAAGGTATGCAACAATATCACAATATTTAAAAGTATATTTGTCTATACATAAAAATATAGTGACATTTGAGAAAAATGAAATAAAATAACATATAGTATACATATTTGAAGGGAAACGTGTGCAACTGTTTTCTTGGTCATTTTAATTCAAGAAATTACTGCATTTTACTCATTCACCTTCTTACTGAGTTTGTGGCTTATTTATTTTACTGATTGACTTCCAAAATAACTAAATCTGTCTTTTGTAAATGTTCTGTTATTTAAAGAAGTTTTTGACTTTCCTGATTAGTTGGATAAAGGGACATTTAACTAGAATTGAAGTCAGCAGTTCACATAGTGACAGGGATGGGGAGTAGGATTAAATGTCATCTCTCATTTAAACTGGCATCAGAGACTGGAGTCCTCGGGTTCAAACGATGTTTTTCCCATCCCCCACCATCCTCGTTCTCAAATATTTGCAAAAACTTCAAGAAAATCGGATGTGATCCGCCCCATCAATTCTTAGTGAGGTGGGGATTTTGATTCCTTCTTGAGTCTGAATCCTAAAGCTACTGTCCACTGTGCCAAGCCTATAGGCAACTTGACACTGCTTTTTGTCTCAGTTCTAGTTGACCATGAGGGCGGTCTCAATGTCAATCAAATCAAAGCAGCACAACTCTCCTCACTGCTGCCCAAAGGGAGAAGCCTGCGCCTTTATTCAGGACTTGGTCACTTTGCCTGGCATACAGAAGGTGCCAGCTATATGGAATAGCATCCCTTCTTCATAGTACTTATTGCCATGTCATCCATATCATGTTTATTTGTTTATTGTCTGTTTCCCCCCTCCACAACTGTAAGCTCCTAGAAACCAGGAGCAAGCCCTTTTTGCAGGCACTCAATATTGACTCATCGTGGGCACTCAGCAAATATTTACTGGGTGAATAATGAATTAATTTCCAAATTTCCTCCTATAAATAGTATTTGTTAAAGATATTTTTGTAACAATCTTAGTTGGAAATATCAGATAATATTTTTAGAGCATATTTCTAGATTCTTGTTACAGTTTTTCAATTTACTTTTCCTAAATTTTATTTGAATTTCAGCTCCCACCACCAGTGATTAAGAATGCTGATTTTTCTGAACATATCCTTGTACTGGATATAAAACTGTTTTTAGATAACGAATTTAATAACAGAAAGGTGCCATTTAATTTTAATTAATAATTACTTGATTACCTGTTCTTAAATGTTGCAACCTCATATAATATAAATATCTCATGTAAAACCAAGAATGCACTGTTCTCATTTTCCAAAAAAGTGATACCTAGTCCTTTCATCATAACTTACAGCATCTTTATGGAAGGTCTATTACTTTTCTTCTAATATTACAATTTCATACTGACATTTTGCAAATTTGGAACATTTGCTTCTTGCAATATTATTGAGTATAGAGTCTGAAAAATCTTCCTACTAAGAGTACATCCAAATCACAAATAAAATAAACATTCTTATAAAAGCATAGCTATAATCCCAAAACTTTAAGGAAAACCCGTAGGGAGGAAAATTAAAAATACAAAAAGAAGGCTATAGACTATAATATTAAGTAAGTACTACAACTGCATTTTTTCCAAGGGCATTTGTCTACACTAGAAACTTAGATGCTTAGGTTTTAGGTTTTAAATGCTGTGGGAAAGGAGTCTCCATCACTTAGTTCTCAGAACTGAGTGTTCTGTCCATGTGAAAAAGTACTACATATTGGGTGCTGGTTAAGGGTGCATACCTTAAACTGAAGATAGAATCGTGGGCTATCAAAGGAAGTCTCCTTGCCTCCAAAGATAGATTTTCCATAGGACATTTTACTTTTCTGTAAGGTCAGCAGCTATTGCGTAGTGGTTGCCTTATGTCTTTTGCTAGGAAGCATTCAGTGATTACGGCTATGAGATTTTTCCTTTAGCGGTTGGTTTATGACTTCCTCTGTGAAGTGAGTTGCTGGGTCTGCTACAATGATGTGTGGGAGACCATGAAAATCCACGCTGGTGGAATGAGGAAAAGAAAGGAAATAAAGTTGACATTTATTCCCAACTGTCAACTATTTGTTCTATTACATGACTCCCTACTAGAATGTAAATTTCAGGAGAATATTTACCTTTTTCATCCTGTTCACTGCTGAATCCCAGCTGTTAGAAGACTAGATGACAGATAGTGACTGATTAAACGAATAAGGAGAAAAAATATTAATTGCTTCATGATGGAAGATGTCTAGTATAACCAACCTGTTACTAGATAGCAAACCAGTTACAGAACCTCCCAGTTGTTCAAAGCCACTGATACAAATGTTCTCACATTCTGATTTCATTCTGAGTGGTGCAACCCCATTTTTTCCCCAAAACTTCTTTGTCACCAAAATTCTGACTTGCTTCTTCCAAGTCTTTCAGCAGTACACTCCCCAGATCCTAGTAGTCTAATCTCAGTCATCTTCCTTTTGGAAAGAATAAAAATCACTGGAGGATTTATATTACCACCTGCTTAGATGGTCTCCTGGGAACCAACCTTGTAAGTCATAGGAGAGTCCACAAGAGGGTATGGGTTGAGTTTTAGCCAGAGTTGAGAGGAAAGTTCTTAACAATGTTGTTAAACATATCAAACTTTACTTTATGGTCAATTATTTTGTTTCTTGTTTAAGAAATCTTTTTCTATTTCAAAGTCTTAAAGATATTCATTTATATTTCCCAATGCTAGGAACTGAATTGTTTCTCCCTCTCAAACTCATATGTTCAAGTTCTAACTCCCAATGTGATGGTATTTGGAGATGTGGTCTTTGGGAGATAATTAGGTTTAGACGAGGTCATGAGAGTGGGACCCTCACGATGGGAGTAATGCCATCATAAGCAGAGACACCAGAGAGCTTGCTCTCTCTCTCTGTCTATCTCTCTCTCTCTGCCTTTCTCTGCTATGTGAGGACACAACAAGAAGGCAGCCATCTGCAAGCCAGGAAGCGAGCTCTCATCAGAACCCAACCTTGCTGGCACCCTGATCTCAGACTTCTAGCCACCAAAACTGCGAGAAAATAAATTTCTGTTGCTTAAACCACCCAGTCTATGGTATTTTGTTATGGTGGCCTAAGCAGATTGAAACACCCAGTAAGATTTTTTTTTAATCTTTTTTTTTTTTTAAGGAAGATTGGCCCTGAGCTAACATCTATTGCCAATCTTCCTCCTTTTTACCCTCTTTCTCCCCAAAGCCCCAGTAGATAGTTGTATGTCATAGTTGTACATCCTTCTAGTTGCTCTATGTGAGATGCTGCCTCGGCATGGCTTGATGAGCGGTGTGGGTCCATGCCCAGGATCCAAACTGGCGAACCCTGGGCTACCCAAGTGGAGTGTGTGAACTTAACTGCTATGCCACCAGGCTGGCCATGCACTAAGATTTTTAATGAAATTAATTTGTTGACTCTTTCCTGCAATTTAATAATTTTACTTATAGGTATTATTTTTTCCAGCTCCATTCATCATCTCTTCTTTCTCAATGAATGTGATATGTTACTTTTTTATGTAAAAATCACATGCATATGTAGAACTCCTTCTGGGTTCTCTATATTATTTCATTTGAAATTATTATGGGAAAATATTAGAAAATAGTTAGATATATAGATTTAATTATGTATACATATGTGTAGTTAGATATATTTATTAGATAATTATATATATCCCTATCAGTATTACACTGTTTCAATTGCTATTGCTATGACTTCACAATAAGTCCTTTTATCTGGTAGGGCAAGTCCCCTATCCTTGAGAAATATCCTGGATATACTTGACCTGTATACTTCCACATATATTTTAAAATAACCTTGTCAAATTTAATGGAAAATCTTGTTGGGATTTAGATTGGAGTTTCATTGCATCTATAGATTAATTTGGAGACAACATATTTTCATAATATTGCCTTCCTATTGATGAAAATGGTGTATATCTCTATTTCTTGAACCCTAATATCTATTTCTTTTTTTAAATTAATTTTATCTGTTGAGTTCATTGCATTGCTCTAATCTGTTGATGAAAAGAGGATTTACATTTAAAAAAAAAACCCAGAAGATTGTACCAACAATTCTGAGACACAGTGGGAAAGCTTAGAAGGATGACTGGATATAAGATTAATATATGGAAATCAGTTGCATTTCTCTACATGAACAGCAAACAACTGGCCATATAATTAGTAGGAAGATATCATTTAAACACAGTGGAAGAATATCAAGGATAATTTTTGTTTTGTAGGAGTCTCTCCAAGATAATCTGGAAAATGTATTCTCTGAGTTCTTGAATCTTAAAAGTATTTATCTTTATTATGGAAAGACATTTTATTGAGTTCCAAATACTTTAAGATCAATTACTTTTTCTAAAGTCCTTCAGATATTGCTTAATTGTGTGCTAGCATTTAATTTTGCTGAGGAGAATCTGAAGCTAATCTGATATGTTCTTCTTCAGGAGATTTGATCACTTTTGCCCATATGCCCAAAGGATTATTTCCTTAACTTTGAAGTCTAGTGATATCAGGATATGCATAATTATTGATTATTCTATTACTTTTTGTACTCTTTAATATTCAGATAAAAGTCCTTGGTTATTTCTGAAAAAAATTTATATCATTATTAATTTTATCATCTGCATATATAATTACTAATAATATGGATTTATCAGTTTAGGAGAGGTATGTGTTACATGATCTCAATATGACTGAAGACAGTGTTTTGTAAACCTCATTTCTCCGAATGACAGTTTAGCTGGTATTAAAGTTTAGATTCACAATCCTTTGCCATCAATACTTAAAAATATTATTTATTATAGTCTACCTACACTTTTTAATAAGTCTTCTGTAAATCCAACTGTTATCTCTTGTTAGTCATTTTGTTTTCTTTTTGCTTGCTTTCAGAATTTCTCCTTGATATTTTCTAGTTTCAATATGGTGTGTCTAAAAATCAACACATCACATGCATATAAAACTGTTTATGAGGTTTCTCAACCTGAGGACTTATATCTTACTTCTATTTTGAAAAACTTTCAAACTATCAACGCTTCAAATATTTCCTCTAAAACATTGTCTTTATTATGTCTTTCTAGAACTTCTCTTAGATGCATTTTGGAAGCCATTATGTAGCATTAATATTGAGTTTTCATTTCTACTAAATGTATTTTAACTTCCAAAACTGCTGCCTGGTTCTTTATGTTCACCTTGATTTTTATTAACATTTCTGTTCTTTATTTATGTACTCTTTTCTCCTTTATCTTCTGAGGATTTATAAAAGCATTTATGATAACATTGTTTTCAGATCTCTAAGGAATTTTTCATCTTTTGTATGTTTTCCTAAGCTGACTTTTCTCTTATGCTTTGAAATTCATATTTTTGTGAAGATCTTCATGGAAATTTTTTTCTATATGTACTCTGGATTTTGAAGGCACCTTGTGAAATGGTTTAATACTTGTGTTCCAGGCTCTTTACACTCCAGAAGTGCAAATCAAGACTTATGTTAGCAATTCTTTTGCAATGCAGATAGTACAATTTCTGGCTCTATACCTATTTAGAGGGTACAGCCTGGACCCAGCCTGCCCAGTGTGACTTTACATACCCTCTTCTTATGGGCAGGGAACTGGTTAACAGCTCAGATCTTGGTGGGCCTATACTTGGCCTTGCTCAGGAAGCACATTTCAAATCTCAGACCACAAATGGAGTAAATGGTTTCAACCTCTATTTCCACTCAGACATTAAGACTGCCCTCTCGGTAGCCCCATTTGTCTCCAGTTCCCACTGAGAGCAGGAGACTTCTCTGTTTCTGATTTTTCTATTTTGTTGGGAGCAAAGATAGAAGTTTAAGAATGTATTTGATCTGCTATTCTGTCAGAGAAATCCACAATAGAATTTTATTTCTAAAGTCAAATAGTTTACATACAAAACATTCACCCAGTTTAACGAATTTTGACAAATGTATATACATGTAATCCCCATAGCAATCAAGAAATACGACATTTTAATCACTCTTTTCTTCTGTAGCATCTCATCTGCTCTGAACCTCAGCTAGTAAATTTGTCCTATCACATACTGAATTTTTTATCTTTCCATTTGGTTCTTTTCTATACCTTCCATTTATCTCTTCATTGTGGTCACACTTCCTTTAAATACTTGGACGTTTTTGTAATGGCTTTTTTAACATTCATATCTATATGTTCCCATCTCTGCCACTTTGGAGTCTGTTATTATTGACTTATTTTTCTCCTCATTAAGGGTCAGAGTTCCTGCTTTTAGTAATATTTGATTAGATGCTACTGTTGTGTATATTACGTTGTTGAGTGTCTTAGATTTTTATCGTCTTCCTTAAAAGATATTTTGTTTTGACCGATGGTAGAGTTCCATTCAATGTTGTTTATAAGTTTTAGCTGAAGTGGTCTAGAGTAACCTTTAGCATACTGCTGCAGCCTTTGTATTAAGAATTGACACTTCTTTGATCTCCTTACTGAAAGCCTCATTCATTCACCATGTTCTCTCCTCTGTCACTGGTCGCAGTTCAAATAGCTCCTCGCTCTGTGTTAGCTCTGGGAATTGTTTAGCTCACAGGTTCCCTGTAGTTCTTTGCTCAATCTCAGGGTATTTCACCAGCAAGCACAAAGAGCCTTATGCAGATTTCTGGAGCCCATTTGCTACGTAGCTCTCTCCTTTCCAGACTTCCCCACAAATTTCACCTGCCTCACCTCCCTGAGTTGTTAGCTCTGTCCCCTCAACTCAGCAAGAATCCTGGACTCTGCCCTGGTTCTCTCACTCCACAATGGTCTCAGAAGTGCTACCAGGCAGAAAGCAGGTGCAGTCACTGGGGTTACCTCACTGCCTTTCCTTCACTCGGAGATCTTCACATCTGTTGTGCAATCTGTTTTGCCTGGTTTTTGAGTTGATAAAGCAAACGGCAAGTCTGGTTTCTGTTATCCTGTCACATTAGAATTGGAAAGCTCTCATACTTGAATTTCACAAAGTATTATTTCAATTCCTCAGCTACTAAAGTCATGTCATAAAAATCCTCAGAGGTTGATACTTGTTCTAACACTATTCCAGCCTCAACTTCTTCTTTTTCCCTGTTCACGTGATGACCAGTGAAATAATCAAATAGCCATATAAATTTATATGTGATAACTAGATTAAATTTTCATGGGCTTATGTTGTTAGTTAAAATGGTTTGTGCCCTGCTCACTTATTCATAGTGTAGATGATAATTGTGTAATTCAAATGTCCACCAAGGCTGCCCTTAGTAGCATTTCTTAACAATTTACTGCTAATAAGCTCACATACCAATTAATCTCTTGGAGACACAGGTAGCAAAATATAAAACTTTCTATAGTAGCTAAGCAGCTTAACATTCTGATAAAGCCTGATAATTTTATCTGGGTGAAGACAAGGTCTTGAAAATGAGCATTGCTTTTAAGTTAAGAATGTCTTTATCATTTTGAGGCCACTGTGATAGATTTATTTAACCAAAACAGAAATAGCCAATTTTTTGTTGAATAAGGGATGATATTCATGAATGCATATTCAGAATCTTTCCTGGGAATAGTATACAGATGATGGAAGAATAAAACATTCTCTTTCTACTGAATTTGCTGAACTGTCTGTAATGGCCGCATTTCTTCAACGTGTGAAGCGCCTTTCTGCAGCTGGCGAGGATGAGCCCGGTTTGCAAAGAGAAACAGAGGGAAGAAGGACTACTTTGTGCTTCTCTGAGCAATGTTAGGTTTTTTCCAGCTGCATTAACCAACAAATTTCCTTTTTACTTCAACTGGATTGATTTAAGTTTCTATCTTTTTAAGCAAAAGGTCTTGGTGATTACATTATTCAAATAAAAATGCAAAAAGTGTTTTGTGTGTTTTCTCTCTATGGCCACGAAGTAATTTTACCTAAATCAATGTCAGTATTTCAACAAGAGGAGTGCTTATTCTTTTTCCCTGGCATAATTCCATCTATTTCCAATCATTTGATTGCCCTGTATCATCTCAGCACGTATATGCTATGTGTGTGTAGTACGAAATGTTATCTTCCAATATATTATTACTTGTTCCTATATTCTTCTTATATCTCTTTGTCCTATTTCTTCTGTAAGATGTTTCCCGTTTTCTTTTTGTTTTGGATTTTTCCATAGTGTTTTGCATAGTGTAAGCTCATCAAATGTTATTTGGTGAGTGGTTTCTGGGAAAAGATATTCTACTTCAGTTGAGCTTAGTGTATGTTTGGCCGTGAAGTAAAAGTTGTTTTAGAATGTTCCATTTTCTCTCCATGCTTTATTGTTTATATTTTCCCCCTAAAGTGTTACCAGTTTGAGTCCTGGTCTCATAACTAATATCTGGACCAACTGTAATTAAATAGCAAATTAATTAATATTTGTAGAAAAATATAAAGAAACATTCTTTTCTTTCCCTGTGATAAGCAGACTACTCATATAATCCAAATCAAACTGACTCCAAATGTATCTGCTTCTATTTTTTTTTCACTTCATGGACAATTTGTAAAGATCTGTATCAACTCCAGGTGACTATAATGATAATTTTCATCAACATCATAATGGTTAAAATAATAATTAAGATTTTAGAGTACAAAATATGGGCCATGCAGTATACTGGGTTAGTTAATGCAAAATCTCGAGTCTAATGACAGGGCAGTTATTATACCTTCACTTTATAGAAGAAAGAAAAAAGAGTCTCAAATAAATTAGGTAATTTGGATTATAAAGTAGTGATTTGAATTAAAAAATAACTTCAAAACCTATGTACAATATTTACTAGGTGTAGGGCCTTAGATGTTATTCAACCCCTATAAATAAATTTCAATTTTCTGTAAGATGGGAATTAAAAACGTAGTTATCTCTGAAGGTTGTTGTGATGATTAAATGTCTATGTATTTACAATATTTAACATAGCAGTAAGTACATAAAAAGTATTAATCAGTGGTAGATATTTTGTTGTTGTTATTATTATTATTAGTTTCCAAACATAAAGCCCAGTCTCCTTAAATTTTGGTAACTCTGAAAAAAATGCTTTTTATACTGTACCACTTACCCTGAGCTCTGTTCCTAACAATAACTTTTTCTGCAGATGGTGGGTGGTCATTTATAACCTATGCTGAGACTATTTCCCTTTTGATGGAACCAGTCACATGGCATGGCAAATAACTTTTGCTATGTCTCCTAAATGACACTTGTCTTATGAAAATGTCCTACTACCCACTTTGGTGGGGTCACCTGTAACTCTGTCTGCTCTTTGGCACTGGCTGTACGTAAACAAATAAGCAAACTAGAGAGATGGCACCTTGATTACTTATGAGCTTCTAGTTCTTGAATTTGGAACCTTTTATATCTGGGAAATGTTTTCTATTTTAGAATCCTTAATATTCTACCTTTATTTATTTTTTTTTGCCTTTTTCATTTTTGACATGTTATTTGGACTGTTTTCTTTCCCCCACTGTAATCAAATGGCCTCTAAGACACATGACTGACAAAGAGCAGATTTGTGATTTCAGGCCAGATCAAGAGAAGCAGGGACAAGTGTATCAGCCTTTTATGATCTAGCCTCAAAAGTCACATAGCATCCCATCTCCCGTAGTCACAACCCCGTAACTAGGAGAAAACGTAGCCTTACCACTGAATGGAAGGAATTTCTATGTCACATTGTAAGAAGGCCATGGAGGATGAGAGAATGTTGCAGACAGTCTTGGAAGATTTTAGCAACAGATGGCTAAACTTTTTCTAGAAGGATTTATAAATGCAGATGAATATTTTCCATCTATATTGAATTTTTTGAAATATAAATGAAGATATAAAACTACTTTTTAATTTTTAAGCTATCCATGCAGTTCTAGTTTTAGAAAAATTGACCTTTTTTAAGGTCCTGCGTTGTTACTATACCTTTCTCAGCTTTCATCACTTCAGTTTTGGTGCGTTAATGGTTTAGGTAGAGTGTTTGGAAAGAGAACAGGTGTTAATATTAACCTGACAAAATCATAATGACTTATAGGAATTTATTAGTTTGATGTTAAAAGATTTTATTGTGAATAAAAATTATTTCCCAATGATAATTCGTAATTGGAAATGTCAAAAGGAATAGACATCCATAAAGGAGAATACAATACTTTCTTTTCTTCCCTTCCTTTCATTTTTTATTTCTCCTTTTCCTCCTTCTTCCCCTCCTCCCTTTCTTCCTCTGTTTGTCCTTCCCTTCTACCTTCTCCCCTTTTCCTCTATTCTTTTCTTCTTTATTCCTTCTTTCCTCACTTCTGTCATTTTCCTTTTATTCAGTAAAAATAGTAACAACAGCAGCAACACCAGCAAGCAATACTTGTTTCATAACCTTTTTCTGATGGAACTCTGGTTTATCACAGTAGAATGTTTCAATTAACTCAAAGAAGGTACAAATATCTCTGAGTCCATGGAAGCCTTGAGAAGTTCTCTGATATATTTGAGGAGCAAACATTATTTTCAACTACTGTTGGGGCTCTCTACCTTAAAAATTATATCTACATGCATTTTTTTTCCCTCCAAGCAAGGAGAGTGGGGAGAGAATGCTGAAGTAAAATTGAACTGTGTTACATTTTAAACGAGTATAATGCGTAAATTGAGCGGATAACTTGATAACGCTCTTTTCTCTGCCTCCAACTACAATCTATTCCTTCACCTTTCGGCATATATTCAATCCACTTATTAATGCTATATATGGAGAGAGAGCTATTGTATTTTGCATTTTATATGTGTTTTTATATGGTGACTACTTGAACAACGTATTTAAAACTTTATGGCATTTACAATATTGTCAATGGAAATTATGCCTGGTTTTCTCCCTGGACAAAAGATGACAAAAACTGTGCAGCTTCAAGGTTGTAGGAAAACTATGTATTTCATGTATTCTCATTCACATATCAGTTACATATACACTGTATGTGTAATTTCAGATACACATGTGTTGAAAATTTTGTACCAACTCTGATTTCTGAGCCGACAGCAGGAAGGTTTACTGCTCTAGACAATTCTAGGTCCTTATGAAAATAAAAAATGAAATTAAAAACTCTGGGGACATACACATGTAATATAGGTCTATTAACAGAGCTGGTGCATACTGTTAGGAAGGTATGCAGGGCGTCGATTACTGGGTCCAAGAGAAATGTCCAAGTAGAGCTCTCTGGGCCTGAGCAGGAGTGAAATGTCATTTATAGCATTTTGACTAGACATATTAGAGTCTGTCCTTCATTCCCACCTTTTCTCTATATGTTAATGTAGAGTTTAATGTCTTTCATTTTATTTATGGTTAAAGGTGGTTATTTTATATTTTTGAGTGTGGATTTTGATGTTTGTATACGTTTTAATTTTGCATGATGTCTACACTCTAATAATGTATGGGTTGTTTGCTAAATAAATATTAAAAAATATTATGATTGTTATCTCCACATATGTAATAATTTCTATTTTATGAGCGGTAAATATATGTGTATGGATGGTAAGAGATTAAGTTGTACAGATATTAAAATCTACAGGAATTATTTTTGCAGATACTGTAAAATCGAGTCTTTTTTTTTTCCACTGAGGGATTTTATATTAATCATAGTGGCTAGTGGTTAGTGATGTATTTCTATTTTTAACACGAATTTATAAGTACTACCTATATTGGTGCTAGTAAAAGCAGTAGTTTCTTAGTGTTGTAAGTCGTGAAATTAGTTTTTTAGACATCCAATAAATATTTGTTGTGCCTCTAACATATGTAAGGCTTTGGGCTATTTGCTGTTTGCTGTTAAAAGCGTACTCAAGCCCTTCTTAGTGTGAACAGGTGTTGGACTAACCCTGGTGATAATTTACAGTTACTTCAACAGTGTTTTTTTAGTGTCAGGAATTTACTAAATTAGAATTGGAAGGAGCTTATATATCTTTCTCTATCCCTTCTTTTCAGTCCGCATCCTGTGCTTTGTGTTGTCTTCAATCCACTCTATTAAATGCACAATGGATTCAGGTGGACAGAAGAAAGAGCACAGACCTGGGTCTCATGTCGTGTTCTGGCTTTGGCCTCAACATGGCTTTTGGCCATGTTTTGGCCTCAATACCTAGAGGTAAAGGTCAAAGGAAAACCTTCATTTCCCTCCCCTCATGTTCCCATGGTGGAGGGACTTTGGCTAGAGTAACACATGTGGCTTAGCTTTCTACCAGTCCCCAGTCTTCCCTAAGGAAGAGTGACCTCGCTTACTGGTGTATCTGGAAGAAGAGACGGGGATGCGTAGCTCAGTTCTCCTAGCTCTCACTGCTCTAAGACAGAAGGCAGAGACAGAGCACATTCTGTTCTGCGCTCCTGCCTGTGGGCAGCCTCATAAAAGTTCAGATGTAGCCTCTTGAAGTTGTGTTAGTGAATAACATCTGATGTTCTATAGCAAAGCTTTATTACTGCTTAGTAATCATGTGTTAAGCCATAATCTTATTCATAAGTAAACATTTATTCAATGATTACTATGTGCCAGATCTTACATTATATAATGGGGATTTAAAGTAAAAAATGATATGCTTATAATCTAGTTTTACTCTACTAAGAGATACAGAGAAGTAGACAACCCAGCCATCTACCTCTGAAGGAGGGCTTATGAAAAGGCCACAAAATGAACTGTTAGTGTATCTATTTACATTCTAAACTTTGCCGTAATCTCAATCATTAAATAATTTCAGTTATCAGTTTACTTTCGGTTTATATTTGCCTATAGAACTTAATCAAGGCCTTATATTGTATGGCATATTTAACATACTGTTTGACTACTAGAAGATCACATAAAAGCCAAGCCACCCCATTCTTCATCATTTACCTTGACATGCAGTATCCTCCAGAACCTTATTCCTTCATGACCATAGCTTTGCAGGGCCTTAGGGACATCTGATGAGCACACATAACTTGTTTGCCTGCTTATGTGTGTCTTCTCTGATTCATACCCCTTTTCTCTTTGGTCTGTCCTTCCTTTTTAGACCAGCCTCTTAGTACTAAGAACACAGTGGTGTACACAGCTTCATATTAATTGTTAGAAACTTAACAATAATATTATATAATCTATATAATCTATAATATACTAAAATTAATTTGTGGATTGGATCTTCCTCTACCAATGAATCATAAAGCATTGGATCCAGTGTGTTCGTGTGTGTGTACGTGCTGAATATGCGTAGCTTCAGCTTTCAAAAGTCTCCATATTAACTGTCATGTTGGTAATTGTTAGACTGAGTGACCATATATAATTTAAATAACTGCGTTTTCTCTTTGGTTTTCCTTTTGAAGGAAATTTCCTTTGAATCCTAGCAAATTTCCTTTGAGCACAAGGTGTTGAGTTGTTTCAAGGCTGGGATATCTATTATTTTGCCCAATGGTTGCAGCAGCTCAGGGATCCACCATCACTAAGGTGTGACTCACTCACTTTGAGTGTGTATGGCACTTGGCTATTCTCACCTGATTATTCATTGAGATGAAATATTTAACTGAAGTTTACAACAATTCTTCACTTCTGCTCTTCATTATTTTACAGGCCAAAGAGATTTGGTTTGTTTTATGACATCAAATTGTATCCATTGTTAAATTATTTTGCCCGTTTTCACAGCCTCCTTTCATTTCAGGAAAGTAGCCACTTTTAATAATAGTTTCAGTTTCCGTAACCATGAAAACCAGGTTTTTATATATAGATTTAAACTTTCTTCAATAAAGCTGGCAACGATATTTAACTTTCCTCCGAAATCTACAACCCCGTAACTCTTTAACTTTTATGAAGGGAATGGTTACTATAAAGTTTTAAGGAATCAGCTCTGTTTTAAATGAGGAGAGTGTTCTTTTTCTTTCTTTTTTTTTTTAGGAAGATTGGCCCTGAGCTAACATCTGTTGCCAATCTTCTTCCTTTTTTCCTTTTTTCTCTCCAAAGCCACAGTACACAGTTGTATGTCATAGTTGTACACTCCTCTAGTTGCTCTATGTGGGACGCCTCCTCAGCATGGCTCGATGAGTGGTGCGTCTGTCTGTGCCCAGGATCTGAATCTGTGAACCCCAGACTGCTGAAGGGGAGTGCATGAACTTAACGGCTACACCACCAGGCCGGCCCAGAGGAGAGTGGTTTTTTTTTTTGTTTTTTTTTTTTTGGTAAGGAAGATCAACCCTGAGCTAACATCCGATGCCAATCCTCCTCTTTTTGCTCAGGAAGATTGGCCCTGGGCTAACATCCGTGCCCATCTTCCTCTACTTTATATGGGACACCGCCACAGCATGGCTTGACAAGCAGTGTGTCAGTGGGCATCTGGAGTTCCCAACCTGCAAACCCCTGCTGCTAAAGCGGATTGTGCACACTTAACTCTGCACCACCAGGCGGCCCCTGAGGGGAGTGTTCTTAATAACGTATACTGCAAACTTTAACTCTACCTAAATTTGCAGTAGATTGTGATAACTATATCACAGAAAGAAAGGAGTTTTAAGCTTGTAACACATCCTAACTGCTCAATAAACATTGATAACGGGAGGCAGTTTAGTGCAGCGGTTTACTGTCAGACTTGGAATCAGACAGACTAGTATTTGAATCCCAGTTCTGACATTAACTACAGATTGGACAAATCATTGAACCTCTGTATTACTGAGGTTGTTCAACTGTTCTAAAGTGGTGATAATAAAATGTCAGGAGATAATTATCTAACTTAATTTAATATACTCAAAGTGCTTGGCAATCAATTTGATGTGAATATTTGGAGTTGCATGACATATGTTCAATGGTGTTGATGATGATGGGGAAGATGATAATGAAGGTGATTTTGATTGAAGCAGAAGGGAATACATTGGAGATGTTGGTAAGCTAGGCTGGCTTGCTATTCAGCCTAAAATTAATCTTTATTTCCCCATCTCAAGAACCAGGGAGACTTGCCCATTTGGTGAGTTCCCATATTCCCCGGGATGGAAAAATTTCTTCCCTGTATCTCTAGATATATGGCAAATCCAGAGCAGAGAACAAAAATAAAAGATGAGTTAGAAGTAGAGATTCTAGAATGCAAAAAAAGAGTCAAATGATGAGGAAGTGGGCTGTGGGGTAGGCAGATTGGAAACAGGTATCAAAATCACCAAGCTAAGCAAAGATTATGCTTACAAGGGAGACGAAGGGCAAAGTGTTAGATTGCTTTCCTAGAATTTCTATTTTTATTGAAATGTGACTGTGGAATCTACTTCCAGTTAAAAATTGAGGGCTCCAGTTTATTAAATAGATATAGTATTTTTAAGACTATCATGAAGACACGCCTAGCGCAGTGCCTGTTACATAGTGATTGGTAGCAAATATTTAATATTTACTTGCTGATCAAGTATTATTTAATTAACAAAAAACTGAGTAGAAAATATGGTGCAAAGAAGATGGAAATTCTGGTTATAACAAGGAAAAGGATAAAAATTATTACCAACATGTTCTAATACTGTGAGATTTAATTAGGTTTTTAATTCCAACATATTTTCATTTTTTCAGTTTTAGTTTATGTTATTTATTTTTTAATTAACTTCAATTTTTAATTCTTGGCTTAATTATACTTCAGTTATTTGGATAGCATTTCTCTTATGTAGAAATTATGAAGACAAAATTAAAAAGGATTTTCAGTTTGTTTCAGATTGTTACTGGTTGAATCTCTCAAACCTAGTTGGTTTTCAGAGCAGAAAGACCCTAAGGTGACTCCCCAGTGACCCCTGCCTTCTGATATTCATGCTCGTATATAATTCCATCCCCTTTAGTATGGATGGGACCTGTGACTATCTTCTAACCCATTAAATATTGGAAACTTAATGATATATCACTCTTTTGATTTTGTTAGGGTATATAAGACTTTAGCTAAAGCCATACCTGGAATCTTGACCTACAGAAATTGTGAGACAACAACTGTGTGTCGTTTTAAGCTGCAAAATGTGTGCTAATTTATTACGCAGTATAGAAACTAACACGGCCCTTTCATTATTTAGACTTATTTCTCATTTTATTTACAGAAAATTTTCTTAGATCATAGTTTATAAACATTACTTCTTTTCTGTTGTTTTGTTTTTCTTCTTCAAGATCTCCAAATATGCATTCACTGGCTCTTCTTTGGTTAACCTTTATTTCAACTATTTTCTCTTTGACTATTTTGACTTATTTCTTTTTTTTTTCTCCTCCCCAAAGCCCCCCAGTACGTGGTTGTATATCCTAGTTGTAAATCATTCTAGTTCTTCTATGTGAGCCACTGCCACAGCATGACAACTGACAGACGGGTGGTGTGGTTCCATGACTGGGAAGTGAACACAGGCCGCCGAAGCAGTGAACAGTAAACTTTATCCACTCGGCCATCAGAGCTGGCTCTTACTTATTTCTTTATTTTGTTTTATGCTCTTGATTGTTTTATCATTTTTATTCTATGCTCTTTAGTAAGTTTGCTTTGAAATCTATTGGCTTGGGGTACCTTAGAATTGAATCTTTATTTCTGTCATGTTTTCTTCTTTTTCTTTTCCAAGTTCAATTCTCTCTCATTTCATTACTTCTTTTCATTTTATTTCTTTGTGTTATTGGTTCTTGAATTTCTGATTTGAGATGTTTTAGTATATTCCCAAATGTTTCTTTGATGATACGTGACTCGATTTGTAGACTTGTGTTTCTTCTACTTCATCTTTCATTATTTTAGAGGAGGGGCTGAATTAGCGGAATTGTTTAGATTCTCATTTCCTGTACAGTTGGTAACTCAAACGTGTGTTCACTACATTAATTTAACTAAAGATGCTTTTGGCTTATTGAATTAGATAAAGTTTAAAAAGACCTTGAATTTAAAAATTGTAACAGAATTATTTAGGTATAACTTATTTTCTTGTTGCACCTGATTAAACTTATTTCTCACTGCGGGAGCAATGTGGTTTGTTTGGTATGAAATAAACATAACTGACTAAATTCTCATGTACTGTTTCTATCAATGTCAAAACTTGTTCAGATGCACATCTTTGTGTAAAAAGATGGAATCTCTTGGCAAAAGTTAACGAGCATCAAGGAGACCAGTAGATAAAAAACTAACAGTAAGAACTAGAATGTACATTGGAACAGGAAATTCCATTAATTGACCTTCATTTGAATTTAGAAAAATGGGTAGGGAGAGAGGCGCTCAGTGGAAACTTTCTTTGTCAAACGTATATTCCTTGCCTAATTTAAATGTTAACATCCTCTAGACTACTTTCACTTTCTAGGGAATTTGAGTCTAACATTCATGTTTGTCCTGGAGTAGAAATATTTTTCTTTAATAAAACGACCTCTGTTTTAAAGCAAGGAGAATGAGAGTCAAAATTTAATCTAAAACAGACAGTAATAGATCATAATTTTAATGGTTTGTAAACTGGCACAGTATGCTAGGGTATGTGCGTGTGTGTATGTGTCTGTACAATCTTGCTATTACCTAAGATTACTTCTAACTAAAGACTTAATAGTAAAATTGTTTTTATCTTATTTAAGCATATTAGAATTGAAATGACTTAGGGAAAATTATTGTGTTCCTATCTGAACTTTAAATAACTTTCACAGAGAAGGAATTCTACAACTATTTGAAACTCATTGTTTTTGAGACCTGTATTCAGTTCATTTACTATTAATACATTTATCAAGCTTTCCGACCAACATAAAATCAATTCATAGAAATTTCATGTCTTTGTCATTCTTAGTGTTAAAGGAGAATGTTGGTTAGAGAAAAATTTCCACTGTTTCATCTTTTCACATGTTTAATTCCTAGATTTCTTCATAATTGTTACTCATTTTGGAAAATAGTTGCCAACTTTTCAATCTCCCTTCTCTTCTTTGAAGTTTTTCCTGTTGTGTCCCCTCTTATTCTTTCAACTTCAGCTCCTATGCATTGCACTTTGCTTTTGGAAATGACTCTGAACTATTAAAGTTATTTTGTGTTTTTTCAAAAATTACTTACAAAATTGGAAAACAATACGTAAAATTCAAACTTTGTATAAAGGGTTTGGTACAAATGTGTGTGTGTGTATATATATATATAACTTTCAGAATTAATAGACAGTATCAAAACTTTTTTGTCTATGAATATTCTGTTTAATGGCTTTGCTTTACTTTCTGGATAATTGCCCATTTTTGTTCGATTTTACTATTCTCCACTGTTTAGAATGTTATAGAAGATGATTTTTAACGGTGAACTGTGTAAAGCAAATTTGATTGCTTCTTTCCTGAACTTTTATTTCTTGGAAGAACTGAATTAAAAATGTTTTTTCTTTTCCTCTTGCCTCAAGTAAAAATTATCCTTATAACCAGAGTCCATTTTCATAGAATATCTATTTTTATTTTCTGGAATGGACTGGAAAGGAATATGCATCTCAGGAATTGTTCAAAGCAAAAAGAGAAAAGGAAAGATAGGGATATTGTAGTAATTCAGTAGTAAGCTACTACACAGAAAAAATATATTGAACTCTTTTTTGTTGAAGCGCATATAACCATTATGGAACTTCACTGAACTACAACCACCTACTTCAAATAATGTATATAAACAGCATGCAGCAATATTTGAGCTTGTCATTTTTAATTTCTGTACTTGGGCGTCTATATCTTAGCAAAGTCTCAGCTCACTAGCGCACCGAGCTATGTAGTGGATATAATCTGAATCAAAGCACAATTGCAAAAATATCAAACATGATGAAAAAGAGAAAATCACTACAAAGGAGAATTCACCACAGTAACTCTTTGCAGTTCCCAATGCAGGGGCCCAGTAGCCTCATCAAAGATACAAGAGATGGAAAAGTCCCATTAGGTCATCAAACCTATCCCCTCACCAAAGAAAGAAAATGAATTCAAGCAACCCTATCTGCTGGCTTCAAACCAAATTCAGGCTAGAAAGACCTTGCTGTTGCGCTTGATATATTATTTCATGACACTGGATGTCATTTATACAAAAAACTGGAATGAATTGTCTGCCTGCAGCATCCTAGAATCACAGAATAGACTTTGAGAGCTGGAAGGTACCTGGGCCCAGCCTCCTCATTTTACAGAAGAGTACTCTGAAGGCCTGAGAGGTTAAATGACTAGCTCAAAGCCACAAAGCACTCACAGCTGGACTCGTATTAAAACCTAAGTTTCCAGAGATAGCTAAACTGCTATTTCTAGCAAATAATTCTCTTTTTGGAAAAAAAATCTTGATAAAAGTCTATTCTATACATTATACTTAACACATTTGGATTTAACTTATTTCTTACAATGACCTCATTTTTAAAATTCTTACTTTAAGGAGGTCAAATCTAGGTCTCCACTGTCAAAACACTAATTCCCACGGTTGATATTGACTCCAGTAAGAGACTTTCAGTTGTATACGAATTCTCTCTTCTCTGCTAGGCTCAAAGCAATCTGCAGAGATATAATAGCTTCACTGGTTGATATACATGTAAGGGGAATTGAGAGTACATAGGTTTAAAAATTTATCTACACAGTATTTCCTCACCCCTCCTGCAAAAAAAAAGCCATTGGAATAATTCTATTGTGGTAGATTTTAATATTTTACCAATGGAGAAATGGGAAAGATAGACGGCTGGGGAAGAGGTCTGGCTTTTACTGAAGGTTTTTGTGCCAGGCTTGTTTTAGGATGGAATACAACATCAGATGCCTGCTGTGCCCAGGCGGGTAAGATGAGTAAAGTCAGCTGAGCCAGAGGCAATCAAACTCAGAACCCAAGAGAGCAGCGGCTACTTAGCCCTAGAGGATGGAAGACTTGTAATGCAGGCCCAATATCACCAGATCTTACAGTTTTTCAAGAGAAGCTGGCCTTTCTAATTTTTATGTGAAATTCCCTGATTTTTGAAACACTGTTCAAGTTAAATAAAGCAATTCTGCAGTCAACAGATGCCATGTTGTTATACTCATTTGTGTATTAAATCATATTATTCTAAGAGCCATGTTAAATCTTTTCAGAAAAGCTAACTCAGGCTCTGAGTTTAATAAGTAATTTATTAGTTAATTAAAATTAATTAAGAAAAGGAAAAGCTGGGTGATAAGAATTATTTAAACCAATTATGTAGCACAACACTTCTCATGCAAGCCCTCAAAGTAGAAAGAAAAAGTATCTGATTCATACCTTTAACGTCTTATTTCTTCATAATTTAATTATTTCTTCCCTTTATTCTAGAATTTTTTTGTGCATGGTTGTTAACGTTTTCAAACCAAAGTTAGGAGTTTTAGTTAATAGCTTTGGACTTTTTTTTTTAGGATTTTAAAACACATGACGCTAGTAAGGATTCAGGGTTAGGTTTGAGTTATTTTGTACAACATTATATTATTCAGTTAATAAGAAACCTGTACTTTCAGTAGTTTAGAACTCATCAATTTCTTAGTAAGGAGGAGCACATCTGGAGTTTTGGGGTTCTGTTAGCCCAGTAGTTCTAGAACTTTATTGCACTTCAGAATCATCAGTGCTTTTTAAATTCTGGACTCCAATTTGAAGTTTCTGATTCAGGAGAACCTAGGCAAGGCTTAATTTGCATATCTAAGAAGTTCCCAGGTAATGCTGACACTTCTGGTCTGGGGATAACACTGAAAACCAGTTTTAGAGAATTGGCATATTTCAAGTTATAAAATTTTTAGAGTCCATCAGGCTTTTCTTGCATTGTTGCTAGGCTGCAGAAGGGGAGCATGATGGGAGTTATTGGCTCAGAAAATACCTTTGTCGATGTCTGTGTTCAACTGATTGATCAAGATTAACTGGTTTTTAATAATAGTAATAATGGGTAAACTTTCTATAATGCTCTCTCTGTGCCACATTGTGCTCTAAGTTCCTGAGTCACTCGTTTAATCCTCATAAAAATCCTGTTTTTATCATACCCATTTTACAAATAAGGAAACTGAGACACGAAGAAGTAAAGTAATTTGCCCTATTTACGCAAGCTAGTAAGTAGTGGTGTTGAGATTTAAGCCCAGGCAATATGGGTCCTGAGCCCATGACCTTAGCCACTGCACACACAACCTCTCAGGATGATGCCTACTCTCTGTGATACATCTCAGTTTGTCTCAGTTCATTTCATGAGCCCAGTCCTTTTTCAGCTTAGGAAGCATAGTATGAATTAATGTTTTCAGTTATGTCTTTATTAGGCAGTCTATTGTTTAGCAGATTTACTCAAATCAAAGTTGTTATATAAGCCTGACAATAGATGCTAAAAGCCAATTGAATACAAATAAATATCATCAGTCCCCATTTCTTCACTGAGTTGCATTTCGTGACTGGAAAATGAACATAGTTTATGTTACAACCAGCACAACCATGGAATTTTACTTTTGCAAAAAGCGTTTTTGGAAAATAAGGTTCATCATCACATCAACATTCCCTATGGTAATACTCATTAAATACCAATTTGTAATACTGCTGGCTCCTCTCTTAACTGAAGTTTTTAGAGACTATGCTTGTGTGTGTCTATACATGTGTGTGCATGGTCTTGTGTTTGTCTTTAAATCTCCCTTGATTTTTTTTTCTTTTTCAAATTTTTTCCTTTTAAATTTTTCCATAAATGTTACTGGAACACTACGTTTGTACAAGAATTAGACAAAAAACACTGCCTGGGTCTATTAGTCTATTTATTCTGTCACATGATTGTTTTAGTGTTGTTTGAAGCACTATTTTGGAGCCAGACATAATCGCATTCTACAGTTCCTCACCTTATTAACTGACAGAGCACTGTTCCTATTAGACAATTGATCCTGGGCAGATGAAGCCATTAAAAACAGTACTAATTAGCTGAAGAAGGGAGACAGTAATGCAGGCTGCCTTGCTTCCTTTTATGCTTAGGGAAGTTGATGTCCCAGACAAATAATAATTGATATGTAGTCTGCCTTAATTGTGGTTGTTAACAGCCAGTATTATAAGGACAGGCTGACAGTTTCTGTCTAGCCTATTGTATATTTATTTCAGAACCACTGGGTGATCTTTCTGGTTAACCTGAACCTCATAGAATGCATTTTATAATGTCCCTGAAATCAAAACTCAACAGCTAAATCCAGCTTATGAGTTATTTGGTACATATCTCCAGGTGTCAGATGTTTATCCTGGGTGAGCATGGTGTCCAAAACTCTGTGGATTTATAGGATGGCATGTTTAGATGAGAAACAGCTGGGTTGGAGAAGAATAATACACACACATACACACACTCTCTCTCTCTCTCTTATTTCCAAGCAATAACTTCAAGCATGGATACTAATTTGACTCTATCAGTTGTTAGTACAATGATGTATGAAGCCATCTAATATTAAAGTAGTAAAACTTCTTTGATTCCTTTCACTTATGATCATAACAAATATTATACCTATTTATAAATTGAAAGTTGTCTTGAGGTTGGGATACATTTAGTAAATATCTGATAAAATCTCAATATCCTTGTCATTTTTAACATTGTATGTCCCCATCAATACCTTGGTCTTCTATTAAATGGTAAGATATTAAGTTGTCTCAAGAGTAGATATGGACAATTGTTCCTCAGCGTGAAATTGTTAACAGAAGCATACCAAGGCTAAACACCAGCTTTCTTCTTCCAAAGACTGTTTTCCCAAAAAGGCCTCCTTCTTTATCCTTTCCACCAAAAGCATGCATAGAGAATGATGGTATTTGTATGTCATAGTGGGGTTGAAGAGGAGGATGCCTGAGACAAGGCTGACTTACCTGGGAGTTCTGGCCCCATTGGGGATCACAAGAGCTCAGGGGAATGGCATCTTGGCATCTCTGCAGCCTTTCCTACTGTGGCATACTGGTGGCAAAGCTCTGGTGTAGAGCGTGTTGTCGGAATAAGTAGAGTTTATGGGACCACAAAAATAATCTCCCCTACTTCACCAAAACCAACAAACAAACACACTTCTCTTCCGAGCCTGTATCAAACTAAAAAACTATATCAAACTAAAAAGCTTCTGCACAGCAAAGGAAACAAGCAAAGGGCTGAAAAGACAACCGACAGAACGGGAGAAAATATTCGCAAACCATTCATAATCTGATGTGAGGTCAATCACCAAAATATGTAAGGGACTTGTACAATTCAATAACAAAAAAAATAACAACCCAATTAAAAAATGGGCAAGGACTTGAATAGACATTTCTCCAAAGAAGATATACAAATGGCTAATAGGTATATGAAAAAATGCTCACCATCTACTAATCATCAGGGAAATGCAAATCTAAACGCAATGAGGTATCACGTCACACTTGTCTGGAAAGTCAAAATAAAAAGCGCCAGAAGACAAGACAAGGATGTGGAGAAATTGAAACCCTTGCACACTGTTGGTGGGAATGCAGATTTCCTTGGTTTGTACCTAACAGCCTCTTATTGTTCCAGGGTTACACGAAGGATGCCGTGTTATATTTAGTAGTCAAGTCTCCTAGGCTCTTCTTGGCTGAGACATTTTTTCACTTTCCTGGTTTTTTATGACCTTGACAGTTTTGAGGAGTACTGGTCAGGTATTTTGCAGAATGTCAATGAGGATTTGTATGATATTTTTGTTATGATTAGACTGGGGTTATGGTTTTTGGGGAGAAAGATCACAGAGGCAAAATGCAATTTCATCACATCATATCAAGGGGACTAAGATTCTTTACCCTAGTTTCACCATGTGGCAGGGGTTTTCCCCATACCACCAAGCAATTCTCCAAGACCAGCTGAGTGTCCTACAATTTAACTCAATTCTGATGCCATCTACCCAGAGATAGCATCAGATTCCACAGGTTAAGGGCTCAGTCCAAGACTGCCCCACTTCAGATGCCAATCACAAGTCCAGGTTCTTACCTGTGCTTCTGATCAGCTGGCTATAAATCAGAGGTTCCCAGAACCCCATCCTTGGATTTGGATAATTTGCTAGAGCAGCTCACAGAACCCAGAAAACCAGTTTACTGACTAGATTACTGGTTTATTACAAAGGATATTAAAGAATACGAGTCAACAGCCAGAGGAAGAGATACATAGAGCGAGATCCTGAATAAAGGAGCTTCTGTCCTCAGAGAGTTTCGGGCAAGCATGATGGCACATGGACACTTTCTTTTTCACCAACCTGGAAGCTTTCTGAACCCAGTCCTTTTGTGTTTTTCTGAAATCTTCATTACATAGGCATGATTGATTAAATCATCGTCCATTGGTGGTTGAACTCCATCTCCAGCCCCTTTCCCTTTCCCAGAAGTTTGGAGATAGGACTGAACGTCCTCTAATCACATGGTTGGCAACACCGGCAACCAGGTGGGTCTAAAGGTCACCACATAAACATAACAAAAGATAACTTTTGGATCTCATCGCTTAGAAAATTCCCAGGGTTTTAGGAGCTCAGTGCCAGAATCAAGACTAAAACCAAACATATATTTCTTATTATAAGTCACAATATCACAGGTACGTACTATCAACATGACTTATCACTGTTAATGTTAACCTTGACTGCCTGGTTGAGGTATTGTTTGTCAGGTTTCTCTACTGTAAAGTGATTCTTTTCTCTATACTCTTTGGAAGGCAGTCATTGTGCACAGCCCACACTTAAGGAATGTGGAGATATGCAATATCTCTTTGAGGGAGGGATATCCGCGTAAAATACTTGGAATTTGTTTCTTCTCCCCAATTTATTTATTTATTCAATTATTCTTTTATTACGCATAGATTAATGAATATTTATTTTATACTTCGGGTTATAATCCAATACTACTTTATTTTCTTGCTCAAATTGTTCTAGCTTTGGCAATCAGCAGTTCTTTCAGTTACTTCCTTTGTCTCTTTAACATACCCCAGCAGTGTGAGGGGTTTTTTTGTTTTTGTTTTTGATTTTTTTAAATCCCTTTCTTTAATTTGTGGAACTACAAGATGCTCTGGGCTCATCTTGTATATTTCCTGCCTGAGTCCTAGGATCAGCCATTTTTCCATGTAGCGTTGGTGTGTTTTATTGGAGAATGTCATTAGAAATCAAGATCTAGGAACTAACTCTTTGCTACCGGGATAGCATTTCTTTTACGCTTTCTCAGTGGATGGAATAAAAAAATGCATATGCCTATAATAACCTGTTCATATGCACATACCTAGAAATATATCTATATGTAACCATCTGTATTAAGCTAAACATGAGTTCATACTGAAGTCTCTAACTATAATCTACTAAATCGTACAATTTTTACATCCTCATCTAAGACCAAACCCTTCCCAAAAGAGTTAATGAACTCCAAGTGCAGAGCTGACTCTAGTTCTCTGCTCACGTATCGTCACTTGCAATTATCTTTCTAGCTGCCTAGCTCTTAAATATTCTCCTTTGCAGAAAGCCATCCAACTTCCCTTAAGGAAATACTTAACTTCATGATCTTGGATTTCCAGGCTACTTTAGTGAGCTGCCATCATATCCTCTGTCCCCGTATTATACAAGTTTCTTGAGAGATCAGTTATAACCACTCCATGCTCTTTCCTCCCTGAGATCACACTTAATCACATACTTTAGGCATTACAACCCTACATAGTAAATTCATTTTTAAACTTATTGTTTGTATACATATTAGAAGTATTTCAGCATACGTGTGTTTCTTGTGTATTTTCTATGTACACAGTTCTATGAGAGTAAAAACATATGTGAATTAAGAGCCAATCATGGGTTTTATCATTATAGAATCATAATGTCTCAGAGCAGGAAAGAAATTTAGAAATCATCTATTCTCTATCCTTTATCCTGTGCATTTATTCTCTGTATGATATCCCTCACTAGTTATCTACATACTGCTGAAATACCTCGGGTTTATTTTAATAAGCATCCTTGTGTTAAAAATATATCCAAGATTTGTTTTAATCAGATATGGTAAGACAGAGACACAGAAATGATTTTTAAAAAGGAAGAAGTTTATACTCACAGATCCCTAGAAAGAGGAGGCCCTGCTCATCAAGCAGTGCCACGTGGGGAAGGACCAGGGACAATCAGGAGTCAGAGCAGCAAGAGGGGAGAAAATGGCCCAGAGCCTTTATTGGGATTTTTGTGGGAAAGAATGAGTAACGCAAGGTAAGTAGATATGCTGAATAAGTTTAGAATCGGATAGTTTGAATACTTTTGGTGGTCTCTGGTCTTTAAGGATGGTCTCTAGTTGTCCCTTAACTGGCCTTGAGGTGATTTAGGGCAGGGGGAATGGTTGGCGTGGCGTATGTGAGAGTTGGATAAAGAAGATGGCTGGGCATGTGGGCTCTGGATTGGTGGGATCGTGTATCACAGGTGAGCTGGCAGGGGGTTTGTTTGCTATCTCCAGGAATTAGCCAGCACTGCGACGGTCAGTCTCTCCAGGATCAAGGCCCCAAATGCCAGAGCATCAAAGAGCACAGAAACTAAGAAAACATAGTCAGTACAATCCCCAAGGCAGCCCCTTTCCTGTATACTTCTCTAGTGAATTATCTTCTTCTGTGTCATAGCTTGAATTAGATTTTGTTAATAATCGTGCCATCAAGTATCTATAAAATGGGGAAGTTTCTTAAAATGTTTAAACTTAGAATTAGTGATATAAAATACTTTATCAGTTATTTTGTTGTCAAATAATAAATTGAATATATTTTTATTTTCACAGTTCAGAAGTTATTGCAAGATTAAAAATAAGATATTTTTAGTTTCTTTTAGTTTGCAAGATATTTTTTGCTTTCTTTTGAGTACAGAATGACAATGGAGTAAATAGAGTCCAGGAGAAACTGAGTAGACTCAAAAGTCCACAAAAATAAATCTGACAAAGGCCAAAAGACCAAGATCTCCCCATCCAAAGAAGGTGGAGATAATTAGAATGTGTTACGATGTAAGTTCAATCCAGGCCATTTTAATGGCAATTAATGAAAACAAGAAATTTAGTAAAAAATGTTAGCATTCAGGTATCACATAGGACATACGAATTAAATTGTTAAGACCCAAAGGACCATATTTATCACAGCAAAGGAAACCATCAACCAAAAAAAAGACAACCTAACAATTGGGAGAAGATATTTGCAAACCAGATATCTGATAAGGGGTTAATCTCCAAAATATATAAAGAACTCATATATCTCAACAACAAAAAACCAACAACCCAATTAAAAAATGGGCAAAAGATCTGAACAGACTTTTCTCCAAAGAAGATATACAGATGGCCAACAGGCACATGAAAAGATGTTCAACATCATTAACTCTCAGGGAAACACAAAACAAAACTACAATGAGATATCACCTCACTCCCGTCAGAATGTCTATAATTAACAAAACAGGAAACAACAAGTGTTGGAAAGGATGTGGAGAGAAGGGAACTCTCATACACTGCTGGTGGGAATGCAAACTGGTGCAGCCACTATGGAAAACAGTATGGAGATTCCTCAAAAAATCAAGGATAGAACTGCCATACGATCCAGCTATTCCACTGCTGGGTATTTATCCAAAGAACTTGAAAACACCAATGCATAAAGATACATGCACCCCTGTGTTCATTGCCGCGTTATTCACAATGGCCAAGACTTGGAAGCAACCTAAGTGTCCATCAAGGGATGAATGGATGAAGAATATGTGGTATACATACACAATGGAATACTACTCAGCCATAAGAAATGATGAAATCCAGCCATTTGTGACAACATGGATGGACATTGAGGGTATTATGCTAAGGGAAATAAGTCAGAGGGAGAAGGTCAAATACCATATGATCCCACTCATTAAGTAGTAGATAACAACAGCAAACAAACACATAGAGATTGGCTTGGTGGTTACCAGAGGGGAAGCGGGGGGGGGGGGGGGGGGGAGGGGTGGTGAAAGGGATAATTGGGCCCATGTGTGTGGTGATGGATTGTAAGTAGTATTTGGGTGGTGAACATGAGAACATGATGTAATCTATGCAGAAATAGAAGTATAATGATGTACACCTGAAGTTTATACAATGTTATAAACCAATGTTACTGCAATAAAAAAAATAAGAAAATTAAAAAAAAAAGGAAAATCAAAACAAAACAAAGGACCCTATTTATGAGAATAAAAAGATGCAATAACGAAAGACAGTAGGGTGGTTCCTGGGGCAGAGAGAAGGTTAACGTCACTGCTTGGGGTCACTATTCGCCTATAACACTAAAAGCTAATTAGAAAAAGATTCAGTTTACCTTCATTCATTCATAATTAATATAAAATTTACTGATATAAGTACTAGACAGAAACTGGGGATACAAAGAGCCATAACTTTGGTCATTTTCCTTCTTTAATCCTCCCCTCTGCCTGAATCCCAGTGCTGAATGGCTTGAGTCTGTGAAACTACTAGGAAGCTGCTATTGGTTTCTCTTTGCATTAGTTTCTGTGGCCTTCCTCTGGCCCGCTGGTGTTTCAGGAGTGAGATATACTCAAAGAAGTTTAAACTAGGAATCATAGGGCTTGTGTTCTTATATTGGTTTCTCCATTTATGCAGCCTTCAACAATTCACTTAATCTCCCTGAGTCTTATCATGGTGGAGAATGAACCATAATCGGTAACCATGGATTAAGCCCTAACTCTTTGCTAGGCGTTACATCATATTCAGGTGTTAAGAGGTAAGTTAGGACGTTGTGCTCCCCTCCAACTGTCCAGTCCAGTATGGTAGTTAAACATGTCAACAAATGATTACACTGCCCTGCCGCAAATGTTATTATAAATGTTCTAGGCAGAGAAAATACAATCTATGGAAGTATAGAAAAATTAATTGAGTAAAAACAGGCTTGTGAAATTTCAAGTAGTTCAGAATGTATGAAACCTGAAATTTATAGCAGGAGTTTAGGAGATGATTCTAAACCAATAGCCAATGAATAGTCATTAAATAGTTTGATAAACATTGTGTTTTGGGAATTTGGTAGTGCGGAAGAGATGGAATTTGGACTGGGAGGGCTGGAATCCTGAAGGCAAGTCCTTAGGGGGACTATTTCCACAGCTCAGACCAAGGGCACTTGAATGAAAAAGAGAGATGATATCTTTGAGAGACGTTATAAATACTTATGAAGGTTTTGAAAGATTCTGTGAGATAATAGACTCACACGAGACTTTTAACCTGAAAATTGCTTCATTAGTTTTTATTACAAGGTCTTAATATTAAACCTTCTTATTAGATAGTACCAAACAGGGAGATAAAACTAGCTTGCTAGACTTTCTGGTGATGCTGCCACATCTTTTCTCTGCTACTACATCCTAAATTCAGTTTATAAAAATCAAAATTCCTGTAAGTCAAAATATCATTTTTTATGTATGTCAGTTGTACTTCCTTCCATAGAGTCAATTTGCCAAAGTGGGTTTGATTGCCTGATCTTGAGACAAGTGCCCATCTGTGGGTGGCAGGATGTGTGTGTGAGGGACTGTCAAGTTCTTATGATTGGTACATCCAATAGAATCACATGGTGTGGATGACAGACATTTCCCCAAAGAAGAGTGCTCTATCTTCTCAAACTGAATTGCGAGATCAAACTCATTCTTGGCTTAATGTCACTTCTCGACAACCATAGACCGAATTAGTCACTGTCTTCTGTCTGTTCATAGTGCTTTGGCATTATCTTACTGGATAATTTTATTCTTTTAATTCGTTTATCCACCAAGTATTTATTGAGTGCCAACTATTTGTCAGGCACTGCGTAGTGAGGCAAATACACATAGTCCTTTCCCTCTTCCAGCTGATACTCATAGTCCTGCTTGTTTGTCCTTCCTTTGAAGTAAAGACAGGGCTTGAACTCCTCCTATTCCAGTGTCTAACTGTGACAGATACAACATATACGCTAAATATACATATTCCTTATTCAATAAGTAAAGGTATAAATGAAATAATATAAGTAAAATAAGTCTACAGATCATTTTAACTGGCTGAACATGTTTTAAATGATTACATTAGGAGCAAAATGAATTAGATTTTTTTTTCCATTCACCTTTCCTAAATTAAGATTTGGCTTTGGCAACTGGTAATTTATTATTAAAGAAAACACGAAAGTTTCATGTAAGATCTAATCTTTTTAAGATTAATCTTTTAATCTTTCTTTGAGTTTTTCCCTGTAGATTTATTCAAAATACTCCGATCTAGTTTTGCTTTTTTTGATGGTAGCGCCCATACATTATTGGCTGTTTCATCAACACAAAAAAATAAGAGGATTATCAGCAATGGAGTGTTAGTTAATTAAATCGAAGATTTTTAATGATACTGGCATTTTTTTTTGAGTAAGAAATATCACAATTTAGGTAATATTAAAGTAAACAAAGGAAAGGAAAATATTAGCAGAAATTGTGTAGTAATATGCAGGATTTCTACACATTATGGCCGAACATGTGAAAAAAGGAAAACAGCAAGAAAAAAGTTGAGAGAAATCTGAAGTTCATATAAACATTTAGAAGACATTAAAAGACAAAATAAGATTGCACTCAAAATGGTTAGTGCTAAAATGACTATTTCACACATTTTGACTTGAAAGAGAACACACACCCCAAAGCAGAACAGTAAGGAATTATCCTTATTCCTCAAACAAATGTTCAGGTCAGGTCAGATGGTTTTGAGTCTCTCATTAAAACAAGCGTGTGTGTGTGTGTGGGGGGGTGGTTGGGTGGGTGGTTAGTCAACTCGGAACATCTCTTTTCTTTTCCAAGAGTAGCTCTTGCCCCTGCTTTGTTTTATTTTGGAAGGGCTTTCTCTTTATGATTTGTTTTTTGTGATTTTATCATGAGAGCTAAAAAAAGAAAAAAGCAGAAATAAACTTACAGCAAAATAAAATAACGAGCAAGTATTTTTGAGCCAAAAATAATTAACTACCTGATCCTGAGGGAAAAATGCCACATTCTTTGCTTTTGTTGAGGGGAAAACATAAATTATTCACTAAAGAATTAAAACCCTTTCGTTGTTGGCAGCCTCTAATTTATTTCCCTCTGATTACTCCTAGATATCCAGTTAAGGCTGGAGAACTTCTGAGCATTTGTCTGTAATACTAGAAGTGATTTTGTGAGAGTCAGAATGTAACAAAGTATGGTACAAAGTTTAGTGAATAAATGAAAACAAAACCCTTTAGTTTCTCTTTTGAAAGAAAAAAGCAAATGAAGAGAAAGCATAGCAACTCTATTTGGCATACACAATTATGTTCCCTCCAATATCATAAGTAGAAATATAACACTTACAAGTACTTATTTGGTTGTTCTCTATATTTAGAAGAAATAAGTAAGGTCCTTTGTAGGTGTTTCTGTGAATTATTGATGTCTGTACTAAAAATTTAAAATGCCAAAGTGCCCAGTGACTCATTCATTCATCAAACTTTTATCACATCCTTGTTATGTATCAAACATTATTTTCAGAGCTAAGGGATAAAATTTAGAAAAGAAATTGCTTGTGTTGTCAAGGAATTATATTTAGTAGCAGAGTCAAAATATATGCATGCATAAGTATAAAATAAAGCAAGAATATTTCTGACAGGCATGTAAAAACTAATGCTCTGCATTCAATCCATTTAGAAATTTTTGAAATTATGAAATATTTAAAACATACAGAGAAAATTTCAATAAATAATAGACATTCATGTTTCCATCACCTGGATTTAACAAATGTTGACATTTTGACTTATTTACCATAGTTCCTTTTATTTTTTCTTTAAGAAATACAATGCTATACACACCATTGAAGTTCACTCCCTAACCCATTCCCCTCCAGTCATTCTCAAAGCCAACTGCAATCCTGAAGTCGGTATGTATCCTCCCACACCATGTTTTGATATATTTATTATGTATTCATTATCCAACACAATATATATAGTTTTTTATATATTTTAAAACTTAAAGTGAGTGCTTTATTTTATGTATTGTTTTGATAATTTTTTCCTGGGATATTGTTCCTTCAAACTAGATTTAAGGAACTATTCTCTCCAAAGTGTTGTATTCTACTCAAGATACTTTTGATTAACTGCACACTTCATATTCAATAAGGCTCTATTCCTGTTACTTCCACCTGAGGACCTCACCGACAGCCCGATGTTGGGCGTCATTTATTGAGTTGTCACATTGCGCCAAGTGCTGTTCTAGTTTTTTGCATGTACTAAATCATTTAGTACTCAAAATAAGTATGTAAGTGAGATGATATTATCATTCTTGTTTTGGGTGAAGAGGACCCTCAGAAACAGAAATAACTTGCCCAAAATTATACAACTAGTAAGTGGTTGGGAATTATACAACTAGCGGCTTGGGAACTTAGGAAGTTGGCTTACAGAACTCAGGATCCTCGCTCACCTGATTGCTAATAAGGCTGAGCAACTTCACGTTTATCAAGCTATAGGTCTGCTCTTGTGTGATCTACCATTTCACATCTTTTCCTCATTTGTTATATTGGTGTATCTGTAATATTCTTACTTATTTGTAAGAGGTTCTTTCTATTGAGATTAATCCTTTGTCAATTACCGTCATTAAAATATATTTTCCCAAAAAGAGAATCATCTTTTAAATTTGTTTTAGTGACTTTTATTATACAGAAGATTATTTTTTTAATGAAAGATGTCATTTACTGCTTTTTTTGTGTCTTGTTCAGGAAATATTACCCCATACTTCCTATACAAATCCTTCCCTATTCTTTCCTATGCAAACACATAAAAATATTATCTTACATTTTCTTCCAAATTTTTGTCTCGATTTTCGTGTTTTTATATCTTTAACTATAATTTATTTTGATATGGCCAGAGACAAGGATCTAATTATTTCCTATATAGATAGACAATTTAATACTGATTAGTAGGTTATTTCTGGGTTCTGTATTCTAGTTCAGTGGTAAATTTGTGTATCTCTGTGAGGAGATCATTTTATTTTAATTATTACTGGTTAGACTATTTCCCGATATTTGAAAAGGCAAATTCTATCATCTCTTCATTTTTCTTCATAAGAATTATCTAAGAAAATTTCTTTTAGCCTTTTAACCTTACATAAGAATTTTAAGAATAAAATTTCACATTTTTTCCAAAGTGCTTCACACCATTTTATTGGATTTATTTCTAAGTATCTTATTTTTGTTGTTGTTGCAGTCATGAATTGTATAGATTTTATTATTATATTTTGTCTGATGGTTTTTACTGATGTGTTATAACTCTATTATTTTGTACATTGGTCATGAATCCATGAAACTGCCGACCATTTATTAATTCCAACACAGCACCTGTCGATTCCTTTGGTTTTCAGCATGAACAATTATGTTGGTGAAAAATATGGCAATTTTCCTATCTTTCTAATTTTAACATTTTTTTCTTCTCTTGATTTATTTCATTGTGCAGGAATTGTAAAATAATGTGAATTAGACGTGATACAGATGTCCTTGGCTTTGGCTGACCTAAAGAAGGCTTCTCACATTCATCACTAATATGATGTTTTCTGTCATTTTTAAAAATTTTTGAGTAGGGGGTAGGTAGAAATTCTTTATCAAGTAAAGAAATTGCATTTTACGTCTACTTTTTTTTTTTTAACACAAATGACTCAAATATTATCCAGATCATTCTCTCAATATTTTATACTAAGCAGAAGAAAAAATAAAATTAAATCTACATCTAGGCATATTGGTACACTTCCAGAGATTGGATTCATCTGGAAATTATAGAATACCAAAGGCAAAGAGAAAATCATAAAGCAACCCAAGAGGAAAAGTTAGATTGCCTACTTAAGGATGACAACATAAACAACACAGCCAACTTCTTAATATAACAATTCAGAAGAGAGAAGAGTAATATCTTAAGTGGCCTCTGAGAAAAAGACTGCAACAAAGATTCAGGGTATCTAACACACCTTCTTGAAAGGAAGTCACCTTAACTGAAGGAATTTCTAAATAATACGTGTAGGACAAAGAAAAATGATCCCAAACCCAGTTTGGATAAAAGAAGAAATGTAGCACAAAAAATTATTAAAATACAAAGGTAAATCTAAATAATGCTTTTTGGTATAACATAAAAGCAATGTTAACAATAATATTATAATAATAACTGGTATTTTAAGAAGTTACGTGGATAGAAGTAAAGAAAAATAATAACAAATGAATTTGGAGGGAGGAATTAAGCATTCTAAGGTATTGTTTGGAAGGAAGGTTAAGATGTAACTTTATATTTTTATACACACATATTGTACATTTTAAAAAATAATCACTACGAGAAAAGAATAAATGAGTAACATTCCAAGACAATAGAGGGAAACTTTTGAGTATTAAAAACTATTTAAAATTTTAATTATCAATTAATTAAAATATAGAACTCAATGTTTTATGTAACCACAGGAAATAGTGGTGTTACCGAACCAGGTTCATTTTGCCTGCAGCACGATTATGCCAATCACCAAGGTGACGAGTTTGTAAAGAGAAAGGATTCAATCACAAGGCAGCCAAGTGAGGAGGCAGGAGACTCAATCTCAGATATGCCTCTCTCCCAGAAAATGGAGACTCAAGGACACTTATGGTGTTGGGGGCAAGACGGTCTGAAGTGTGGGAATAGATGATTGCAGGTAAGGAGAGGTGAGGTATTGATGATCTGTGCAGGCTTCCTGCCTCTTTATAGGACGCGCGTTCACAAAATGGCCGCGTTACCATGATCTGAGGGTGGAGTTTTCAGCTCCTTGATGTCAAAAAGGTCACTTGTCGAGCATTTGTGCAGGCTCAGTTGATAGGTTGGTGGTCTCAACCAGCCTGAACTGGACAATGGGTCTCAGTTCCTGAAAAAACACTCTTAATTACTCTGTTGATGAGAAGGAGTCAGTTGAACTGGTCCTGGTGGGCCCACAGTTACAGTGGAATAAATAAAAAACAGAATGGAAAAATACGGAAGAAATACATAATTTATAATAACATTTAAATAAACTATTCGATACAATAAAATATAAACAAGTTAACACATAAAATGAATTATGAAATACAATAAAAAAAAGTAAAACAAGATTTGGGCTTTGCTTCGACCCTGGAAGATGATATATCACAAAGGGAAGAGTATTATTAAGTCAACTCTCTGCACCTAACTTAAACAAACAAAAGATTTCCATCCCTCTTTTCTTTTTTTTTCCTTCCCCCTTCTAAACAATTCAGTCCTAAAGCTGTTAGTTTGCACAAGGCAAGGTAAGCGTCCATACCTGGAACAGTGGGAAGGAGTTGTGGTTCAGAGAAAAAAATTATACGTATTACATTTGCAATTATTCTGTAAAGCACAGAAATGCATTAAATCAGGACTAATTCTAGCATATATGGCTCATTTCATGAATTTTTACCCCAGGGTAGATGCAGGGTCTCCCATATGGCCTAGGCTAGCAAAGGTTTGGGTGGATTTCAGCTCCTGTGAGCCATATTTGGTCCTATCCCTTTGTGCAGTTCATAAACCGTATAACCATACATGTCAGCCCTGCATAAAAAGAATATTTTATTTGGAATATTTTATGCAGAAACAGAGACCTACAGTAATTTTTTAAAAACGGGAATCCAATTTTAAAAATCACTTTAAATTTTTTTCTGAATCCTTAATTAACGTTTGAGGAGTCACTTACCTATAAGAATTTGGTTTATTTAAACAAGATTCTCAATTGTTAGAGCAGAGAATACTAATTATGCTGGAGTTATTTATCTTCAAAGAATAAGCATAGGAAAGAAAAGTGCCTATTAGAAATATTAACAGTATTCTGTTTGCCACGCCTTTGATTTGTTCAAATACATTTAATTATAAATACAAATTATATAAACAGTTTAGAAACAAAGTGTTTAATAATCTAAGGATTAACTGTGAGTCAAAATAATTTGTTTGGTTTAGCAATAATAATTTAATTGCTAGTTGTTCAGAGGAATGTACCCAACACACACAATAAATATTTATTATGTGTTAAATGAGACAAAGAATATCAAAGAATTTAACAGTTTGGCAAACATTTGTGCATTAAAAGCTTTTATTGTTTGCCTATTGGCATGGAATTAATTTGAGATAAAATAATTAAAACCTAACACAAACTCTACTTCTGAGTTTGCAGGTTTTTAGATGTTAGCTATGTAATGATTTTATGAGGAAATTAAGGATGAATAAGAAAAACTCAAATTTGCTTATTCTTCCTCATAAGTTCAATAGACGATTAATTCCTAGAAGGAGTATCTCTTGCATTTAGCCTTGCAACCAAACCTTGCAAGGCTCTATGAAGTTAAATATATTGGTACTAGCCATTCATTGTTTAAATTGTCCCTGTAGTACTTGGTCTTCTGACTTCATTGACCTTTTATTGTAATTAGTAATCAAAATGCCTAAGACTGTACCCAAAAGGGAAATTATTAGCATTCATCCTGAGAAGGTTCTCTTTTCAGAGTCTCTCAAACAACATCCTTCCTTCTTCAAGTTGTCTCTTCTTCCAGGTACGTCTAAATCGAACGTATCTGAATCCATCCCCGTCACAATCTCCATGAGGTTTAGCCGGGGAGTTACGGGGGATTTGTCCACCATTATTAATTCAAATTGATAACTAGGAATCTTCTCATCAGATCCTCCAAAGAAAATATATAAATCCCAAGTTTACCATAATACACCTCTGGCTTTACCCTCCTTAGGTAAATTTTTGAATATGTCTTTAATTCTTTTGGGGGATAAATTAGTAGAAGGGCAATTGTATCAAAATATTGAGACCTTTGATTAAAACTGTTGCAAAATTGCCGTCCAGAAAACTGCACCTATTACGTTTTCATCAGTCAAGAATCAGAAAGTCTATTATTCCATAAACTTGCCAACATATGATAGTCATTTTTAGACTTTTCCATTTTAATAGGTGAAGAAAAGTATCTGCTAACTGATTAATTTCAATGTCTTTCTTACCCATCAGAGTTGACCTTTTATTTATTTACTCTTTAATATGGTTGTAGGAGATTTAAATTTCTTCATTAATTTTTGTTCATGTCTTTTTCTATCAAAATGTTTGACGTATTCGTAAGAATCCCTTATATAAATAAATAAGCATATACATACACACACAAAAATATAATAACACCATCTTCTTATTGTGATATTTACCTTTTAATTGTATTATTATGAGAGTTTTCCTTGATGTATAATTTTTTTTTTCATTTTTATGGTCAAAACTCTTTATGGCTCCTCACCATGGCATTGAGCCTATAAAGGCTTTTTCACTTCTAGTGTATGTAATATTAAGCATATTTTCTTCTAATACTCTTTGATGTCACATTTTTTAATATTTAAACTGTTAATTTATAGAATGCCAAGAAAGTCAGCTACTTATCTAAAACTGTTTATAGAATAATCCATTCATTTACTCCCTTTTATCTTCTCTGTCTAGATTATTTTGTAAGTCATCTCATGCAGTCCCATGACTTTGAATAGAATCTGTAAGATGATGGATCCTTAATTTAAATCTTTAGCCCAGTTCTTTCCTTCTAGTGCTAAACGTATGTTCAAATGCCTTCTTGACATCTCCAATTAAATGTCTTATTAGGCAAACTAAATATGCCCAAAATGTAGCTCTTGATCCCTCCCACCAAATTAAGTAAATAAATTTCTTCTGCCTGACTTTGTCATCTCACAAAGTAACATCACCAAACAGTGTGCAAGTCATTATCGATTCTCCCATTGCCTAAACCCAACAAATCCAATCCAACAAGCTGTCTTGTCAAATCTATCTCCAAAATGTATTTTGAATTTTCCACTCCTGTTTGTATTCTCTGCCCTCATCCAAATCACTTCACCATTTACCCATTTACCCAGATATTGCAATAGCTCTTATGCAACTCCCTGCTTCTACTCTTGTCTCTATTAATGCCTTTTACATACAGAGGTCAGAGTAATTTTTTGAAACACTTATTAGATGTTGTTACTCCATTGTTTAATATCTTTCCATAGTTTTCCTTTTTTCTGTCTTGGTGTTAGTTTGGGTTTCCTCTGTAGTAAAACCCAGGGACAAGGATTCAAGTGCAAGTAAGATTTGTTTGTTCTGTATTTTTTTTTTTTTTTTGGAAACACTTGTAGAAGAGTGAGAACATGATACCAGAAAGGGAAGGAGCCAAGAAAGTGTGTGTTAATAATCCAGAGTCCAGAAGGAGGACTGGAACTTAATCTATGGGTTAACTTTAGGAAGCAATATAAACAATACATCACAGAATAACCAGATCTCCCAACCTTCAGAAGGGAGGTAAAATGGATATATATATTTTCTTAGTCACTGTCTGAGGGGTATTGGGGTGTGGTGTTATTCTGCATACCTCTGGCCTGCACAAAAAGCCGTGGGGCACAGAAATGTAGATACAGCCTCTGGAAGCCTGAGCACACTGCAATGGTAGGGTTCAAGACATATGGACACTCATAATGTCTGTTACAGCTCTGCATAATCTGATTTCTATTTCCATTTCCATTCTAATCTCATACTCTCAATGCTAGTTTACTGTGCTCCAGCCATACTAGCTTCATTTTTATTTAAAAATTTTTTCGTTACTTGTGTTTAAATAGTTTCCTCTCCTCTTGTCTTTTTACTTCTTATTCTTCAGGCCTAGGATTAAATATCACCTGCTCATAAAAAGCCATTTAATGTTAAGTCTACCAATGTATGCATCACCACACTCCACCCTTTAATCAACAGTTACTTTCTCTCACATTACCTTTTTGATTCCCTTTATAACACTTGTTCTCAATTTTATAGTTGTCTCAACAAGATTTATTCCATTGTTGTCTTGTGTTGCAGAAATGTGGTTCATAGAACTGATGGCACTCTGATTTGGTCTGGGGTGAGGAGTATGATCTATAAAAATACATGGCAGGCTGGCTTGGCATAGTGGTAAGTTCATGTGCTCCACTTCGGTGGCCGGGGCTTTGCAGGTTCAGATCCCTGGCGCGGACCTCATCAGGCCACGCACCACTCATCAGGCCACACTGTGGCGGCATCCTGCATACAAAAGAGAGGAAGATGGGCACAGGTGTTAGCTCAGGGTTGATCTTCCTCAGCAAAAAGAGGAAGATTAGCAAGGGATGTTAGCTCAAGGCCAATCTCCCTTACCAAAAAAAAAAATATATAGGGCAATCAAATCTCTTTGGATGTAATAATTAGTTTGGAAATAGGTATGTGTGTAGAAAAGAATTTGGCCTTGCCCAAAGAGAGGTCTTCCCTTTGCCCTTGGCTTCTAATAGGTAATATACGTCATTACTGATAGGAGTATCTTTGTTTAGGGAAGGGACTGAATATATCAGCTGGTAGCGTGGAGGATGGTCATGTCAGTAAGGAAAACCATGTGATTTACGGTAGAGACTTTGGTTAATGTGGTATCAGTTGACCTGGAGACTGAAATCAATCACACGGGTAATCAATCTACCTTGACCACATAAAGGAGCCCCCAGTTAAAAACCCTGAACACCAAAGCATCATGTGTGACAATACACACAGGGTTCCCCAAATCACCTTCGAGTTCGATAATCTGCTAGAAAGACTCACAGAACTCACTGTAATGCTACTATACACACCAGTTGTCCCTCACTGGCAACACCCTGTGTGTATTGTCACACATGATGCCAAGAGTGTAATGCATTCTACTCCACAAGAAGGGACAATGAAAGTTTTGCATGTGGAACCCTTCCAGACTCCGCCCAATGCTCTTCATTTGGCTGAGTTTGATCTGTTTCCTTTCACTATAATAAACTATAGCTGTGTGTATAGTAGCGTTACAGCGAGTTCTGTGAGTCTTTCTAGCAGGTTATCGAACTTGAAGGTGGTTTGGGGAACCCTGTGAACTTGCAGTTGATGTCAGAAGTCAGGGGAGTCTTGAGGGCTGTCCTCTCAAACCTTACAGTTTGACTAAGTCTGGGTACTTTGAAATCTCAGCATAAGCTTAGACATTGAGGTCATTCTTGTGTTCCACTTTTCTCTCATGCCTAGCAAATAATCAATCAATAAATCCCACTGATTCTTCCCTAAAAATGTATCCAGAAACCAACCTCTTTTTCAGCTCCTGCTGCAACTGTATTCAGGCCACCATTATCTCTTAAATGATTATTAAATACCCTTTTAATAGATTTTCTTGCTTCTACCTTGCCTTCTTAAACTTTGTTCTCAATACATCAACCAAAGTGATCCTTTTGAAACATAAATCTGGTATGATACATTGAATTACTATTCAAAATACATGTTGTCCCTCTGTATGGGCCCCTTCCTTCAAGGTCCTTCACCAGAGTCCCTGCTATGTGAGGATTATAGTTTTCATCCCATTTATGTTGGGCTTGGTCATATTATTTGATTTGGTAAATGAATTGTAAGTATAAGTGACTTTTGTTTCTTCTGAGCAGACGTTTCAAGAATCATCGCATGATTTCATCATATCTTTCTTCTCTTTGCCACATTATAATGATGTGGGCACAGATGTGTGCTGGCTTTCCATCTAGTTCCTAAAGAGAACGTAGAGAACTACAACTGACATGCATCTGGTACATATTGAATAAGGGAAAACTCTATTGTTAAAAATCCACTGACATTTTAAGATTGTGAGTTAAAGAAACATTACGTACAGAAAACTTATTGACCCAGAAATTAGTACTAGAAGCGGGATGCTGCTATAAGAACAATAACAAAAAATAAATTATGTGGCTTTGGTTTTAAAAACATATGGAAAATGATGAGAAAACTATTATTGGGGATTGGAAAATGACAGCACATAGTATGTAGTAGGGAAGTATTTGGTATAAGTGTCAACTTCCTTAACCAGTAAGACAAAAATTATACCATGTGAATTTGTAGTTCTACATGAAGAGCTTGGGAAACAGATGCTATTAGCATGCTTAGTTATTGTTGACTGCATTTGATGAGATTGTAAAAGAAAGAGATGATCTGAAAAAGAACTGGGTGGAGAGAGTGGGAAAGTTGCAAGGAGAAAAAGAGTATATAGACCACCCAGAAATTCTGAAACATCCAGGGTTGGAAGATACAACTATTTCTCGTTCCCAAGTGGGAAAAAAATAAATGAATGATAATAAAAATATAAACCAAAGCAGCAAAGGATAGTTAAATCTTGACTTTGTAGCAAGTACCAAATCAGCCATCTTTGATTGAGCTCAGGGAAAAGAGATCAGGGAATGAATTGCCAACCAAATCACAAAAAAATTCCGAATGCTAAAAATTACGTCTAGAGATTTATGTATATCTTAAGAAGCATTGTGAGCTTCTTAGTGACTCACAATGACTCACTACCACTTAGTGACTTACTGGTAGTAGTGACTACTACCACATAGAGTGTACTACAATCAAATAGATAAAAAGGCAACTAGGGTTTTGAGAAAGTTTTATTTTCTAATATGCTACAACTATAATTTCCACTCCTCTCCACGACGGAGTAACTGATACTGAACTTGCCCTCCTGCTGCAACCAACCATAAAGCAGACAAAATGCACAAGGCAACTATTTTAACCTCCACTGGAAAATAGGACACACAAAAGTTTGATTCTTGAAAGAAGAGAAACAAATGAGGTAAGCCTCCCATTTGCCTGAGCTCCCTTCCTGCAGTATTTTCCTTGCAATCATGCAAGGAGTAAGAACCCAAGCAGATCAAGGTAATCAAACTGAGCTGAAGAGGAAGAGATTAGATTTTGGAGGTGATGAAGTGGCAGAGTATTTAAGGCAGGGACTAGGGAGGAGAGAGATGTGCAGGAAAAGAGCCCAGAATTTTACACAGGGATTCCTGCAGGTCTTTGGCCAAGGCCTGGGCTGTACGTGTGCAGGGAGAAACTGAACTGAGGTCTACCAGAAAAATCGCTATTGCAGGAGTAAGCACTGATCAGAAATACCAGAAACTGAATTGGAGTTCCAGCCCAGCCAGACTAAAGAGACTTTGCTGAGTACCCTGGGCATTCTGTTGAACCCAAGAAAGGCTATGCTTTAGGAGTAAAGACCATGTCCCAGGACTAGGTACAATATCAATATAGGTCCACCTTATCAAAGAGGAAAAGTAAACCTAACAGGGTCAAAAGGAATTGTTGTAGGCTGAATGTTTGTGTCTCCCTGAAATTCACTGGAAGGCTTACTACCAGATTAAACCTTATAGAAGAAAGAGTCTGTGAACTTAAGGCAGATAAATTAAACTTATCTCATCTAAAGAACAGAGAGAAAAACTTAAAAAGATAATATGCAGAACATTAGTGAACTATGGTATAGGAAGTGGTTTAACATATGTGTGACTTGAGTCTCAGGGGAAAAGAGAAAATGAGGGAAGAAATACGCATGAAAAAATCATGACAGAAATTTCCCCAATTTAGTGAAAAACACCAATCTACAGATCTAGGAATCTCAGTAAATCCCAAACAGGTTAACTATAAACAGAACCACACCTAGCCACATCAAAATTATCAGAGGAAAACCAAAGTTAAAAAGAAAATGCTTAAAATAGCCAGAGGGGAAAAACACACATGAAAGAATAGCAATATGAATGGTGGCTGATTTAATATCAAATGCAATGGCGGCCAGAAGATAATGGAATGACAGTTTTAAATTGCAGGAAACAAGCAAACAAGCAAGCAAGCAAACAAACAATTTACCCATAGTTCTATATCCAGAGAAAACATCCTTCCAAAATGAGAATAAAGATATTTTAATAATAAATAATAAATAAATGACAGAAAAAATTGTCAGCAGTCCTGCCTTACAAGAAGTGCTAAGGGAAGTTCTAAGGAACTTCTAAAAAACTAACTTCTAAAGAACTAAAGCCTAAAGGGAAATGGTACCAAGTAGAAACTCAGATCTACAGGAAAGTAATAAGAGCATTGCAAATGGTATGTATGTGTTTAATGCAAAAAGACTTGTTCTTTCTTATTTTTTAATTTCTTTAATGACAATTGACTGTGTGTAGCAAAAATAATAGAGTGTTTTGGGACTTATAACATACACAGAAGTAAAGTATTTGAGAATAACAAAAAAGGAAGAGTGTAAGTGGAATTATACTGTTTAAGGTTCTCAGTGTATGGGAAGTGATATACAATATTAACTCCAAGTAGATTATAATGAGAATAAATAGTATAGACTCTAGTGCAACTACAAAACAAAAAAACAAAGCTGGAGCAAAAAAAAATGCCTATGCCAATACAGGAGGAAAAAAATAGACGACTAAAATTAGTTGATTAACCCAAAATATTCATTGATCTGGATTAAAAGAGACTGTGAAACACTTAAAATGATACGTGGACTTCTGTCTATTCAAATAGTAGGCAGATGAAGCTACATAGACCCCAAAGAGAGCATAGTCTCTAATGCCCTTTCACATGTAGCCAAAGAAGGAAATAGAAAAGGAAAGAACTTTCACATGTAGCCAAAGAAGGAAATAGAAAAGGAAAGAACTCCCAGAGAAAAGAGCTACATTTCACAGAAATCTAATCTCTGGGGAAGAACTAGAAACTGATCAAGGAACATACTGCCCTCCCAGGGTGAGGATCCTCCACAGATATCTGTCTAGCAGAATTTCAGAATTGCAGTGGACCAGTGAGTCTTGGTGCTTGCCATTTTTCTTTTTTTCAGATGGGAGGATTTGTTGTGGCTAATTTGCCCTTCATCCACTCATATACTAGATATGGAGGTGGTATGTAAACAGTATTTTTTAGATTGCAGGTCTCCAGATCAATAGCAATTACACCATGAGCTGATATAGAGACTATTATGAGACACCGGGATTTTATTCTGGTGATATGATTGGAAGGTGCTTTGGGATCTTCTCCCTGTAGGAGTGAGTGAGAATACTTGTGTGCAGAAGGAAGAGAAGCAAATATTTGTGATAAAGAAGGCAGACTGTGTTAGATTTAATTATTGTTCAAAATTCCTTCAAGGTGAATCTCACTGTTGAAAGACTATACTTCGTGCACGTTAAGATTCAGTCTTGAGGGTGTGATTTTCTTGGGCACTGGCAGTGTGTGTGCCACTTCTGAGCAGAAGCTGAGAAACATCACATAACTGCTTCACCTTCTGCCATGAGAATTGGGTTGTCCCATATCAGGGCTTCTCATTCAGCCTCCATATCCGAGTGGAGAAGACCTGGGGCAGAGCTGCAGCTGATCCACAGCCAACAAGTAGCACATGTGAGAAAGAACTTGGTGGTTGCAAGACCCACACTTTTATTGTTGTTGCTGATGTTGTTGTTGTCACAACAACACAACTTATTGATATCTGACTGATACATCAGATTCTATCACTTTTCAGCTCACTTTTTCCTATGGTTTCTAATTTCATCCAGAATAAAAGCTCCAACCTCTACAATGACCAGTCAGGCTCTACACCATCTGCCTGCCTGGCCTGCTCAGTTCCCTCCCAATGTCCCCTTAGTCTATTCCAGCTACACTGGCTTCTTGGCTTTCTCTAAACTGTGTTCCCAGCTCAAGGCCTTTTCTCTTTCTCTTCTGTCTGGTGGATCTCCTTCTCCACAGATACCTCCATAGCTGTCCCCTCACTTCCTTTAGCTGACCACACAGCCCATTAGAAGGCAATATCTTATCACCCTAAATGACACAACAACAGCGCCTACTTTCAGAATTCTGGTATCCCCTTTTTTACTTTTCATAGCTTATCTGTCTAAGCAGTCTTCATCATCACTTGTCATGTTATATGTTTGTTTATCATCAATCTGTCCTCACTAAAGTATCAGGTCTTTCAATGGATTGACATCTATTTTGTTTTGTTGCTGTAGATACACAGCAGGAGCTCAAAAATATTTGTTAAATGAACTAGTTAATGCATGCATGAGTGAATAAATAAGTAAATGAATGAAAAAATGTAAAAGACTATGAAACATAGTATATTCCTGACCATAGTGGTAGTTTTTAGGGGTGGTATTTGAATTAAGATAGCTCAATCGGGATGAAGATAAAATGTGATAATGTCGATATTTTCATGCTTTGTATTAGACTAGAGGGCATAACTCTACTTCTTTGTGGATGTTCACAAAACAGCAAAGTTTTAAATAAAGACAGAATCAGTAATAGTGTCACGCTGAACTGGAGCGGGGCTTGAGGCAAAAGGAAAAACCAGGAATACTCTCCTTACACCCCATCCGTCCTCCTTGGCCTCCTGGAAGATTTTCTGTCCTGTTATTCTCTCTCTTTTCCCCTTCTTCTTCTCCTTGTTCTTTTCCTTCCTCCTCCTCCTCCTCCTTTTTCTTCTTCTTCTATCTCCTTCTCTATCCCTCTCATCTATGTGTTTTTTGCTCTTTCTCATTTACTTCCCAGTGTCTGCCTACTCTAGTTTCTCATAGTCAATTAGATATTCAACATTACTTGAAATGTTGGTTTGTCCTTGACCCATAAATGTTTTTGGAGGGGTCTGTGTTTATGATCTTTCAATTTCAATTCATTTTCCCAAAAGAAGGAATCTGACAAGTTCAGTTTTTTGTGACTACATTATATGTCACTTGTCATTTGTGTAGTCTATGCCTGTTTGTTTTTGCGTGCTCAGTCAGGTGTGGCCCGATTATGGTACCAGTTGTGTTGTGCCAAAAATTGTTGTCTTTGTTGGGTTCTCCCAGAAATAGAACTTAAGCCAAGGACTCAAGCACACTAAGTACTTTGTTTGACAGGTGCAGGAAAAACTTGTAGGGGAGTAGAAAATGAGTATTGGACAGTCGTATTGATTCTCAATGTCTTCATATGTGATAAGTCCCCAGTGATATGGAGAGTCCAACAATAGTGTCTATTAAAAGGCCATCAAATGGTGGACACTTCAGGGCAGGGTGAGGTCCTAGCGTGGATGCCAAGAGGGAACTGATAGAGGCACCTTCACTAACATCTAAAAAAGTGCAGAAAAAGATTTCCTAAATAGAGTTTTCCTGCTTTTACAGGTTTTACTGATTTCTACTTTGGGGATTTTAAAAAATTTTAGTGATTATTGCAATAACATTTTCATAAATAATCAACACACAATTATGTCATTTTTATATCAATGTTTAAACATATTCTAAACACATCAGAAATCCTGAGAGTACGCCTATGCTACAGAGAAGGATATTGCCATTAAATATACTGTGTCATGTGTCAATAATCATGTTATAAAGCTTAGAGTGATAAGCAAGCTGAGGAAATATAGTCTACCTTGACAACTACTAAATTATAACCTTTCTGTTAGATGCTAGAGCCAAACACTTATCTAGGCACTGCATTAAAGAAGATCTAAATGGTATAACTCTCCTCATAGAGAAAGAAGGTACATCTAATATTTGTAGATGACAGAACCCCTTTGGTGATCTCCCAACATTCTAAAAGAAGTCTTGAGCCTAGTTTTGCCAATATGAAGTAATATAAACTTGTTCCCAACATTTGAAGAGCTGAAATTTATAGTTAATGATAAAATCTAAAGCCTAAATGCCATCTTGTTTTTATTTTGTTTTGCAAAAGGGGAGAGAAGAAGCCATTTAGGCTTACATTTACATGCTTAAAGGTTTTAACATTCTGGAGGTCTTAGTATGGGTTCTTCCAAAACCAGAGCCTGAGACAAGGACTTGGAGGCAGGTTTATTTGAGAAGCAGATGTGAAGGAGAAAGGAGCATGAAACAAGGAAGGAGGAAAAGCCAACAAAGGAAGCTTTATTGTACTTGTTATCAGTGTGGGCAACTGTGTGTCTATCTCACTGGGGATACTGAGGACCCAATAGAACAGACCTCAGAATAGCTGCTTCAAAAAGAGCAAGAGACTGGAGTGTTTACCCATTGTTTGAGGTTTGCCTCCATGGATGTTAACTTCTGTCCATCTGACCTGCTCCATGTTAAGGCTGAGTGAGCATCTGTGGCTTCAAAGATGACTCTGAGGCAAAATAGTGGAGAGAGGTGATACGCCCTCAAGGTGGGATTTTGTCAGGATCCATAGGAACTGCAAGTGAAATTGGAGGTGGGCCAAGATGATGTGGCATAGAGCACCAAAAGCTTCTTCCCCAGTCCATTTTAACTAGTCTCAGATCTACATGTATTGGACTTATTATTTCCATTTTCTTAGTAATCCTTCAAAATGATAGCCAGTGGTAATCTCTAAAAAAGACTTAAGACCAGAGAGTTATTTCACAAGTGATAGTCCTTACTGCTGTAGCTGATCCCTAAAATATATTTAATAATCATCATCAATTTCTTCTACCACCCATTCCACTTTTATCTCACCTCCAGCCTGCACTTTATCTAGTGTAGATAGTTATCCTGGTGGAATGAATTAGACCTTCCTTGAGAATAGTGAGCCCTTGATTGACTTGCCCATTTTAGGACATGGTTACTGCAATTATCCAATCACTATTAATACCTTATATAGAAACTTCAACCTTTTTGTGATAGTCAGCATGAGCTGCCATAACAACAGACTATAGACTGGGTGGCTGAAACCACAGAAATTTATTTTCTCACAGTTCTAGAGATTGGGAAGCCCAAGATCAAGGTGCTGGCCAATTTAGTTTCTGGTGAAAACTCTCTTCCTAGTTTGCAGACAGCCACCTTCTTGCTGTGTCTTCACATGTGTTTTCTCAGTGTGTGTGTGTGTGTGTGTGTGTGTGTGTTTGTGTGAAGAGAGAGAGCTCTCTCTTCCTCATCTTATAAGGCCACCAATCCTATGGGATTAGGACTCAACTCTTATGACTTTATTTAACCTAAATTATCTGCTAAAAGCCCTATCTCCAAATACAGTGACAGTAGGGGTTACAGCTTCAACATAAGAAATTTGAGGGGACACAATTCAGCTCGTAGAGGCCATTGGTTCAATGTCTGTACCTCATCCTGCAGTAGAGCACCTCACCCACATAGAGCATTGTCCTGGAGTTAGCGCCTAAGTAGAGGCTTTAAAAGGCCATTCACATACTCTAGTTGATTGACTGCTTCCAAGTAAGCAGCATATGCTAAGTGGAGTGGATTTAGCAAATACTATGCTTGTGTGCCCATTGACTCACTTCTTTTGCCATAAAATGTGTCTGTTATTCTGAGGCAATGTTTTACTAAATCTCAAGTAGAAAAATCTGCCACTCAGTAAGCCCTTGGAAATTTGTGCTCATAAAGCACTGCAATGTACATGATATGTAGCTTCAGTCCTGTAGTCACTTGATGACCAATGAACAGGCAATCATATTCATTAAGGACTCTACAAAACTCTGAAAGCTACTTTTCAAATGACAAGCATTTTACTGCCTCAGAAAGCATGTCCTGTTTAGGAATGGTGGGTTCTTGCTGTGTTTGCCCTCTTTGGACCTCCCAGAAATTTCAAAACAATATCCTTTCCTACCAGTGAAATGTCTAACAATGTTAGATCTGTCTGGTTTCATGGTCCAAGAGGCAGATAAGGTTGCAACTCAGCCTGCACCGGAATTGCAGATAGATCTTGTGTTAGAAACTCACTTGAAACTGGCAGCTTCTGAATCAATTGATAAGTGGGTTGGAGCAATATCTCAATGTTTGGTATATTCAGCCTTGAAAATTCAAAAAACCCACCAGTGGGCCCCTTTCTTACTGGTAGGGTATACAGGTACAAGGACTTGTCATTTACCTGAGATGCACTAGCATGACCATGTACTGGCATGACCCTTACCATTGTGCTCCTAAAAGCTTTATTTAAGCAGCAGGTCCTGAATCTTTTGGTGGTTTACCTTCGATTCACTAGTAGAGATGTCTCTTATTAGAACATTTATGGTACATTTCACTACCTGTTCATCAGGCAAAATTACAATGATGATATCCATATATTAGACCAGAACAGTGTTCTGCATAATATCTAGTAAGTCATTATCTATGCAAGCGATAAGGGGATTAATTTGAGAGAGAGCGGTAGAGTTAACGTAGCCCTTGAGCAAGAACTGCTAACGTTCACATGTAAAGGAAAAACGCATTTGATCCTTTTTATTGATAGAGATTGAAAGAATACACTGGCCATATGAGTAGCTTTACAGTAAGGGCTAAAGACTGTGTTGCTCTGTTCCAGGGAAGGTGCCGCATCCATCACGGCAGCTGCTTTTCGGCCACTGCTTTGTTAAGTTCTCAGTACTCCGTTGCCATCATCCATGATCAGCTTTATAGAGACCATATTGGCCAATTGAACAGTCTTATGGTGGGGCCACAATCTACATGGCCTTTATATAGGTGGCAAAGGTATCTACAGTTTCATCTGGGATTCAGTATTTCTTCTCACCAGAGAGTAATTCAGTTCCACAATCCCTTCCTCTGAGACTGCTGTCTAGAACCACATCTGGTAACATATATTCTAGCTTGTTTTTCCCAAAAAGTAAAGCCTGAGACAAGAACTTGGAAGCAGTTTATCTGGGAGCTGACTCACAAAGTTGAGTCAAAGCCAAGAAAGTGTACATTATCAACGTGACCACTGCTGTGTACCAGAGGAATGCAGCCCTGCCAACTCCTTGATTTTAGTAGAGACACATTTCAGACCTCTGATCCAGAACTGTAAGATAATAAATTTGTGTTGTTTTACGCTATAAAGTTTGTGGCAATTTGTTAGAACAGCAGTAGGAAACTCACACATGGGTTATCTTGAGAGCTGCCCTCTGTTTGGACTGAATGAACTCCTATAGTTTGAGAGAAGGCCTTGAAGCGTAAAATCGTAGAAGAGCAGCCCTCACTTCTATTAAGATACTCTCCAAGTGCATGGGAACTGTCAACCACAACTACAACTGTGATCAGAGGTAGCCTCAGGGATGTGACAGAGGGCACCAAAATCTGCCGCTTCACCACTATGTCCTCTTTAGTGTAGGTATGAAGAAATTAGTTCATTCATTCATTCATTCATTCACTCATCCATCCATATATATTTGAGTGACTGAAAAATAGAAGTCACTTAATGAGATATTAGAATGTTCTATAACCCTTAGAAGGAAACTCTATATAGAATTATTCTATGCCAGCACCATTTATCAACTAAAAACACCTATAAATTCTCAGAGATTTTAATGGGAAACAATTGAAATGTGAGACGCATAAGAAAGGATATAACGATCAAGTTATGCTCTGAACCAATGTACAAGAGACAACAGCAACTGGAAAATACGAGCAAGGAATTTACCTGATTTGTTATCATCCAAGTTCATTAAAAACCCCTTTAAGCAAGACAGTAAGACCAAAAATAAAAATTTAGGGTTTTTACTTTTTTAAAAAACAATTTTTGTGGTCTCCAAATCATGAACAACAGTAAATAATAAATTACTATGTGGTGAAAATAGAATAAATGTTACATAAAATTGATTACTACACTTAATAATGTATTTTCAACATCCTAGTGGGAAACGGGCAATGTACAGAAAGGATCTTTACATAAAAGAATTACAAATAGCCAAAAGATATATTAAAAAATTCAGTCTTATTACTCATCAAAGAAATAAAAATTTAAACAATAATAAAACATTTTAATCAATAATACTATTAATCATTAAAAATTCTTGATAACGTCTAGAGTTAAAGAAGGTAAAGGAATTGCGCATTTGGTGAGATTCTAAGTCAGCACACCTTCTATAGAAGGCAATCAAGAAGGTTGTGTCAAAATGTACAATATGTATACATTTTGAGATAAAAATTCAACTTACAGAAATATATTATAAGGAAATTATAATTGCAATGGACTGAATGTTTGTATGTCCCCCTTAATTCATATGTTGAAATCCTAACTTCCAGTGTAATGGTGTTAGAAGGTGGGGCCTTTAGTAGGTAATCAGGTCATGAAGGTTGAGCCTCATGAATGATATTAATGGTTATAGAGAGACCCCAGAGAGCTCCCTCACCCTCTCTCTGCCACGTGAGGATACAGTGAGGAGTCAGCAGTCTACAACCCTGAAGGGAGATTTCACCAGAACCTGACTTATGCTGGCACCCTGATCTCGGACTTCCAGCTACTAAAACAAAATTTGTGTTGTTTATAAGCCATCCAGTCTGTGGTACTTTGTTATAGCAGCCCAAATTGACTAAGACAACCATGCAAGTCCACAAAAGTGGATGTGCAAATATGCTCATTAAAGTATTGTTTATAGCGGAGAAAACTTGGATACAATCTAAATATCTGCCAATAAAGAACTTCTTAAATAACTTAGTGACTTATCGTCATACCATGGAATATTATAATAAAAAGTGTTGTAAATACATGTTTGTATGTGTGTGTTTATGTACATATGCACTGCAGGGGCTACTAACATTGTGGAGAGGGTTAGCAGTGATTATTGGGGTGTATCCTATATACCTTATGATAGTATATGGCATTTTTATGTGAGATATATGTTTGTTAACTTTATAGTTATACATATATGTATATAACATAGTGTTTTGAGAATAAACAAACAAATTTGTGTTCTAGGTAGGTCTCAAAGCAAGAGAGAATAAGGTCCAAAGGAGAAAAAATATGCTCTTTTCCCCATAAGTGTGATTTCAGCTGCCTCATTGACGCGTGGATCCCGGACCAATGGTGAGAATAGAAACAGGAACGGCTTAGTGGACATTAGAAAATCTCAGTGGGGATGAAGGTGCAAAGAAGCAGTGTGCAGAGGTGTAGGAAATGTGAAGAAATATTGGCTATGATGATTTTGATTTAGGAAATGATAAACTTATTTCTAATATGTAAAAGGACTTACAGAAAATACAGATAGAGGATCTAGAATATAGTCCAAGGATCCACAAAATAGTCAAAACTCACAAGAAATCCTTTTGATCCAAAATGTGAGAAACTAACAATTGTTACCATCAAATAATTCATACTTAGTCTTTATAAATGTTTAAATCATTTTTAAATCAGTGGTGCTGATTTATAATCCCAACGTACCTATGCTTTATAAATGTTTAAGTCACTACTCTAGTTTTTTCTTATACCTTCAATTGTTGTGTATTTACACATTTATCAGTCACTTAGAAATGAATACAAATATGTTTATTCTCTATTCAAGTGAAAACGAATATAGCTATAGATTTTGCAAGCTTGCTCATATGGTGGCTAATGGCTGTGCCTCAGAAGTTAGAGAGACCTGAGTTTGAATCCACTAATACTATAACTGTGGGAAAATTAAGAAATCTGATCCTTAAATTTTTTATGTTCTTTAAAAGGGATAATAATATTATTATTGTTTATAGTGTTTTGTGAGGATTAACTTAGATATTATGTGCATTATTCTAAGTATAGTGCCTTGCACAGAATAAATCCTGAATTGACTCGTCACTAATTATCATCCCTTTTGAACTCCCACAGCGTTTCGACTCTCTCTACAATTCTGCTATGGTAATTGTATTTGGATTTGATATCCTTCTCTTTCCTGTTAGAAGACACTTTATTGTTTAATCCTGACCTATTTCTCTGAATTTACCTCCCATTGCTTTAAATACATATGCTCCAGCTATACTGGAAATGCACGATATTTACTAAATCTTACTTCACTTACTTGCACACATTTCTTTCTCTGCTTGAAGTCTTTTTTTTTTCCCCCTTTTAATCCCCCTGCCCCTACACATACACCCCATAACTCATTCTGTCCTTCAAGACTCAGTTACTCCTCGGATTAAGCTCCTCTCTTGTGTTTCCATAGTTTCTCTGACTATTTATATATCTTTATCACTTACCACTTGGTATTTGTTTGTGTCTCTAACAGTTTAAAACTCAGCACTTAGCAGGGCTGTCACAAAGTAGACACTGAATTAATGAATGACTTTGAAAGAAAAAAAGGAAGAAGAAAGGAGGGGAGGAAGGAAGCAGGGAAGGCAGGAAGGAGGGAAGGAAGGAAGGAAGAAAGGAAGGAAGGAAGCAAGGAAGCAAGGAAGGAAGGAAGAAAGAAAGAAAAGAGCTGCTCTTATGTCCTAACCTCTTATAATTTATGTTAGTATCAGGAGATGGAGTTGCTAGAAGGAATCTAAGACTGTTCTTGGGGAAGTCTTTAATCTGAGGCCAACAGTTAATGACGGAAATGTTCAACCAAGTCCCTTCCAGGGCATCAATATCCTTTTGTCCAAACGCACCTTATCTCTCATTCCTAACCATCCTCCTACTCTGTTCTCCAGAGACATTCAAGATCAACACTGTGTACTTGGCCCTGATCAGTGTAGCGATCCCTCCTGCCCTGCTCCCTGCTCTGTCTCGATCCCTTAGTACAGATCCCTGTTAATAGCTCCTATCTGATGCCAGTCCCACCTGTTACGGCAGAAGAATATGTAACACCAAGTTCTTCAAATTCAGTGAGGACATCCAGACTATTTAGTTTGTTGGTGACTTCTGCTCAAAAGGTACACTTTCCCTATGTCATGGGATGAAAAAGTAACTATTTCCTTTGTCTGTGAACATCTATTTTGGCTGAAAGATGCTCAGCTTTTGAACTGCTTTTTCTGGACAGACTTTTAAACTAAAGAATGTTACCAATTTTCTAACAAAAAACCCCCCTCAACTCTCACCATATAATTGAGTTTAAAGTCAATGATCTTAGTGTCTGTCCCCTTTTATAGTTTTAACAATAGATAAATTATGTGAAGAATACAAAAATATACTATGCATGTACATAAATAACATATGAAAACATTTATGTCTTGATATACATTTATTATAACTTAGTTTTCAAAGTAGTTTCTCATAGATATATATTTGATTCTCACAAAAACCAGTGAATTAGCCATGGGAGTTATTGTTATTCCCATTTCATGGAAATAAACTTGAGGATCGAAGACATTTAAATATAACTTCCTATAAACTTCCCTTGTTGTAAAATTGTAGACTTGTTTTTAGAATTCAGTGCCTTTATACAATACCACACTGATAACTAAGCCTACAGCACAATTAGCAATTTAACAAATGAGAGTGCCAAATAACTTTTTTCTTTTTTTTAAATAGTAGACTTTAGGCTTTAGAGCACTATTAGGTTTGCAGGAAAATTGAGCAGAAAGTACAGAGAGTTTCCATATTAACCTTTTCTGCCCAAATTTCCTCTACTATTAACATCTTTCATTGTTGTGCTACATATGTTACAACTGATGAACCAATAATGATACCCTATTATTATTATTAACTAAAGGCTATAGTTTACATAAAGGTTCACTCTTTGTGTTGTGCAATTGTATGAGATTTGCCAAATGCAAATGTCATGTAATCTACCATTCCAATGTCATACAGAATAATTTAATTTCCGTAAAAATTCCCTGTGCTTTACCTATTCATCCCTCCTTCCTCCTTTCCTCAAATCCCTGGCAACCACTGATCTTTTTACTGTCTCCATAGTTTTGACTTTTCCAGAATGTCATGTAGTTGGAATCATACCCTATCCAGACTTTTCTGATTGGCTTCCTTCACTTAGCAATGTGCATTTAAGGTTCTTCATGTCTTTTCATGGCTCAATAGCGTATTTCTTTTCATTGATGTATAATAATCTGTTGCATGATGTATGATAGGTTGTTTATCCATTCACCTACTATTGAAAGACATCATGGTTACTTCATGTCTTTGCAATTATAAGTACATAAAGCTTCTATCAATAGCCAAGTGCAGTGTGGACATAAGTTTTCAATTCATTTGAGTAAATACCAAGGTGTGCAACCGCTAGACTGCATGAAAAGAGTATGCTTAGTTTTGTAAGAAATTGCCAAACTGTTTCCAAAGTGGCTGTATCATTTTGCATTCGCATCAGCAATGAATGAGAATTTCTGTTGCTCTGCATCCTCGCCAGCATTTGGTGTTGTCAGTGTTTTAGATATTGAGGTGTTCGTTGGGATCTTTTGCCCACTTTTTAATTGGGTTGTTTGTTTTGCTTTTTTGTTGTTCTTAGGAAGAGTCACCCTGAGCTAACATCTGTTGCCAATCTTCCTCTTTTTTTTTTGCTTGAGGAAGATTCCCCCTGTGCTAACATCTGTGCAAATCTTCCTCTATTTTGTATGTGGATTGCCACCACAGCATGGCCACCAACGAGTGGTGTAGGTCTGTGCCCAGGAACCGAACCTGGGCCACCACAGCGGAGTACACTGAACTTAACCACTAGGCCACGGGGCTGGCCCCGGAGTTGGCCCCAGGTTGTTTGTTTTCTTACTGTGAAGTTTTAACAGTTCTTTATATATTATGCTTTATGAGATACGAGTTTTGCAAAGATTTTCTCCCAGTGTGCAGCTTGTGTTTTCATTCTTTCAAGAGCAGAAATATTTAATTTTAATGGAAGTCCAACGTATCAACTCTTTCTTTCTTAGATTGTGCTTTTGGTGTTGTATCTAAAAGTCATTGCCAATCCCAGGACCTACATTTTCTTGTATATTATCTTCTATAAGTTTTATAGTTTTGTGTTTTACATTTAGGCCTATGGTTTTAAACATAGTATTATATTTTCTTGTCCAATTTAGATCATCAATATGAATGTCTTACTGTAGTTGTTAAATATAGTGTTTAAAGTCAGTCTTTCTGGATTCTAATCTTAGATGTACCCACTTACTTGGTGTGACTTTTGTTAGGTTATTTAAACTCTTGTGTTTTAATTGACTATAAAGTAGAATTAATGATAGTGCCTACAATATAAGGTAGAATTGTATGAAATAATACATTTAAAGTGTTTTAGAATACTTAATGAGCATAATACGCGATGATTAATAATAATAATTGTGTTGTGCTGTAGCATAGTGATGCACTTGGATGATGTTGAAGTTGGGGAGACTTTTTGTCCACATTCTACATTGTTTCTGTCTCCTTTGTGTCAGGCTCTGTCATGTCTCCCTGTTGTCATGGTCCTGACTGTGGCAGCAATAACCAAACCCAACCACCAATTCTGCTCTGAGTTTGGAAAGGTCTATTAGAATTGTGTCTAAAAGAGAAATAAATTAGACTTAAATAAGTCATGGGGTTATTTTATTTTAATATGCAATGTAGTGTATAAAGTGTATAAAGTTTGTGATGTACGTTTCCCTCTCAACTGTTCTCTGTCCTCTGAATGGTTGTGTTCACAAGAAAGCAAATGCTTATAGAACTATAAATTCAAATACATATGTTAATTTCTGTTATAATTAATAGCACATCATATAATTGCACAGAATATGCTGGAAAATGTATACATTACATTAGTAGCTCTTCAAGTAAACCATAATTATATTCTTCTTTTATCATATTGTAGAGCTGTGCGTGTTAGCTACTGACAAGGCCCATTATGGGGTGCTGCCAAGTGCACTCTAGCCTCCCACAACTGCTCCCCTCATTCAGAATGGGGTATCATTTTGTATGTTACCATTCCCATGATCCCAGCAAAGCACAAAGGGCTAAACTTGGGAAGAGACTAATTAGGAAGCACAAATAATTGGTTACTCAGGGAGTATATGGGAAATCTCTGTACCTTCCTCTCAATTTTGCTGTGAACCTAAAACCACTCTAAAAAAGTCTATTTTTTTAAAAAATGGTTATTCTCTCCAAAGAGTTGGTATGTAATATATAAACTCAGGAGCTCTAAGCAACCATGATTCATTCACACTGATTGGGCAGCAGCAGAAGTTGATCTACAAAAAGAGATGAAAGATCAGAACAGACACATGAAGTGGAGTTCGTATGAGGACTGGAGTGTTACCATTGGCCTACTTGCTTCCACCAACTTCCAAAGGCCAGACTACATTTTGTTCCAGACTTCAGTTAGGCACCTCCACTAATAAACACTTCCTTTTTGCTTAATGTAGATACAGGTGGCTTTTGTTAATTGCAGCAACAAGTAAAATACCCTGAATGTAAGTTGAGTAAATAAATTAAGGGTGGTGGCAGGATTAACGGGTAGCTGTATGGAAAGGGTAAGCTGCACCACCAATGCAAAGCTCCTCATTTCCAATCTGCCTAGTTCAACATGAGGGAGTCCTCCAGAACGTTCTTTTTTCTTTACCCAGTTTTTGTTTCTATTGACTACAATACTGTGGAAAGTGAGATTCTTCTTCTTTTTTTATTTAATTGTAAATTTGAAGAATTCTAGATCTGGAATTCATCTAGACCAGCAATGCCCACCTTGATTATACATCAGATTTTTTTGTGTCATTTTTTAACCATAAAAATGTTCAGTTCCCACCCCTGTAATTCTGACTCGCTAGGTCTGTGGAAAGGTCTGGGAATGGATATTGTTACGAAGCTGGAGAGCTGATTCAGATGTTAAATTTGAGAAATGCTGTTCTAGACCAAATACTTCTGTTCATAAAACTTCTTTTAATTTTGAAATGTCACTGTGACCAAACCCTGGGTATTTAACTTTCCTAATAATTGAATCTCACTATTTTTTATCATGAAGCATATTTCCATAATCACTTTTAATTCCTGTAGGCCATTTTCTCAGTTCAAGTTTTCTTTTTCTCCTTAGCTCTGATAACATAATTTGTCCTTTCAATAATTCCACTACTAAACTATCTATAACTCACTACCTAACTAAAAATTGCCATCCACTCTTTTGGCCTTTTCCATGTTGTGTCTTCAATATCTAGAATTGGGAATTTCTGACTGTCCCATGCCTTATTCATTGCTTTTGGTTTTAGGTTTAATGGAGAAGGCCATGAAACTCTATTGATTGTGACAACACCAAAATCATATTACTTAATTGATGCCCAGCCCTTAGTATCTCTTCACAATTTTTGAAGCCTCATTTCCATCCTTATTGCTTTCTCTACTGTGACCATCTCAAACTTCCTCGCTACCTCAATATCCCAAGTGGCATTTAACCTCAGCAGATGACTTCAGTACTTTCTTTTCTGAGACAAAAGTCAATCCAAATGGGAGATTCCTTACTCTGCCTTCTCTCTACCTCAAAATCTCTCTTTATCTTTAGTTTACATTTCCTTTTTAGTTCTTATCTCTTAGGAAGACCTGCTCCTTTTCTTTACTGAGACAAACCCATAGATTTGTGCTCTTTGTCTTATCTTCCCTGTCTCAGACTCTTATTGCATCAATTATTCTCCTTGCTAGCATCTTTAATCTTTTGTTCTCTACTGGATTCCTTCTCTCTGCCTTCAAACATGTTTTGGTCTCCCCATCCTTGCACAAAAGACGTTGCTCCATAAATATTTAATGAAGTGATATTGAATTGAACTGAACTTAATTCCTCAAGCTCACGGAGTTACAAGTGACAGAGCCAGAAAACTAAAACCTAGGATTCCTGATTTTAGTTCAGTAGTCTTTCCAAAGATAAGCAAATATTTCTTGACTATATATTTTACGACTAAATATCTTCCAAAATCCAAATCCAATGACTATATTTGTTGAAGTGTAAATGTTTAATTCACTAACATATAATATTGTCTGTCTACTCATCAGTAAATACTACTGATCCTAATACAGTATGATATTTGGTCATTAAAATCTCATGTTATACATTATACATGTAAATAATTAGTTACAGAATTGGAAACATATTAGTCATGTATGATAGATAAACTAATTTGAAGGGCTTATTTTATTATATCATTTAAATGCTGTTATAGGTTAATTTAATACCAAAGACTTTTTATTTATTACCAAATTGATTATTACTTAATAGCTTACCATGTTTATCTCTTGGAGATGCTTGAGAAACAGTCACTATTAATTTAAAATCAATTATAGTAGTTGAATAAAGAACTATTATCTTTTTTTCCTGTCTAGAAAATAAAGTCTTAGAACCAAAATAATGCATCACTTTTTAGAATTAAAATCTATTCTGAGAAAAATGATGCCAGTCACACACATGCAGGACAAACCTCTGACCAGACATAATCATATTATATTAATTTATTGGGCAACTCCTCTTGGGCTGCTGTAAACATAACAGAAGCCAGACTATGAATTGCAAAATGTATTCACTTGACATAACCAGATGGCCAGCATTTCAATGTTATATAAAGGAACATTCTCTTGAACAAGGAACTCATCTTCTGGTTTCTTATTTACATAGGGTCATGATGCTTTCTTTTCTGAAATAATTTAATATAATTACATGATAGCAAATTTTAAGTGAAAGCACTTCTATGTAGTAGATATATGACCATATCCTCTGAATTTTGGTAGCTGTTTAGATTGTCAGAGGTCAAGAGATAATAAATACTATTTAGAATTTCTCAATACATTTTATTAATTTCACTACTCTTTGGTTTTGCACATTTCAAAATTATAGAAGGAAATAATTTTAGGTCATATCTTCTAAAAATTGGTGAACGTGATTTCTGCAATACCTGAAAACATTCTATCTAGATTGACTTTAAAGTCATAGTGTTCAAGTTTATGTAAACAAACTTCATGTCCTTTCTAATTCTAAAGTTTTATGAAACACAATTTATATTAACTTTATAGTATTTTAAAAAATAAAGTCCAAGATGGATAAGAACTAAACTTGTATGTGTCTTTATATTGCACATGATATCTGCCAATCTACAGGTAGCAGTAGTATTAATGCTTGATGCTTTTACTTCTACACCAGAATGGAGATGGGGTAATCGTGTATATTGCATATGACTTTGATATTAGAAATGGATTATGAACCAATGGCTTGTACAAGACCACTGTGGGTCTTAAGTAGCGTTAGCTAGGATCTTTATATGTTCTAGCAAGTCAATTCTAATATTTCTATTTTGTCATGAGGACAAGAAAGGTTTCTATAGGAAATCCATTAATGACAGTATTTCAATCTTTGCAAAATGCATTATTAGAATACGTATTAATTTTATTCTACTTTTGTCATTAAAATAATGATCCTGGATAATGTAACCAAGCACATAATGAAACAGGATGCATGCTTTGGTTTTATGGGAACATTCATTTCCTCCATCATCAGTGTCACCCTGCTAATGTTTACATCCTGTTTAGAAGGGAGGAAAAGGACAAGAATGCCATTTTACCCTTTGTTTGCCATTGTTGAACCCATTGCTTACAGGACTAATGTCTTTCAGTGTCTACTATCAGCACCTTCCGATCAGATGTAGAGAAAGAATGGGAGTTGATGGGAGGAAGCAATAGATCCTCAGTGAATCTAGGACATTTTCCTATAGGTTATATTATTGTTACAGTTAAACTTCATAAAATTATTTTAAATACATTGGGAATGCTCATTCCTTCCTCTTTAGCTTGTCATAATCTCTTTATATCATAAAAAGTCTTAAGATATACATTCTAACATAATTTTTAAATTACACACTTTATTTTATAATAAAAATGTTTTAAATTTTAAAAGAGGTATTAGATATTTTTGATATATTAATACAATATTAAATGTGCACTCTTTGGTTGTTCAGTTTCTTGATTTGCACCATTTTAGGCATTACAAATAAAAACGATAAGAAAATATCATTTACCACTCTATTCCTTGTTTCCCAAGCTTTAATAACATTGGCTTCATTTTTCTTTTCAATTTTTCAAGCCAGTTTCTGTCTCGGGGCCTTTTTACTTGTTCCCTTTGCAGAACTAGACTTCTTCCACTTCTCATCATTTGGTTTTTGCTCAAATTTCTCCTCCTGAGCAAGGAATTATCTGATTACTCTTTCTAATGTCACCTCCCCCACCCACTCTATCTTTGTGACACTTATCAATATCTGACATTGTTTTTATTTAGTTGCTTATTGTTTTTCTTTTCCACTAGAATGTGAAATCCTTGAGATAAGGACATTGCATCTTATTTATCACTCTATTTCCATTGCCTAGAATATCTGTGGCTGGTACATTTTTGATGTCGAAAATGTTTTTGACTTAATAAATAAATGGATGGATGAACGAATCAATCAATGAATTAATACATGGTATCTTGCCTCAGGTAACTCACTGTCTAATGACACTGTCAATTACTACTGTCTAAATATATTGTGAATATCACATTTACTTATTAAAGCTACCGTCTCAATCTCCTGAAAATTTCATACTCATTGAAACTGAGATACAGCAATAACATTATCTGCCTTAAATGAACATCAGAGTTTTCCAATCTTACAAATACTAATACAAACTTAAGAGAAAAAAAATGTTAGAAGGAAAGGAAGTCGTGGACTCACTTATGGAAATCTAAGAGAATTATCATTGGCCTTGTTAATTAACTAAAGCAGCATTGCCCAATAGTACTTTCTGTGATGTTGGAAATGTTCAACAATCTGTGTTGTCCAGTATGGTAGCCACTAGCCAAACCAGGCTCTTGAGTACTTTAAATGTGGCAAATGTGTCTGAGGAACTGATTTTTAAATTTTATTTAACTTTTACTAATTTTAATTTAAATATGAATGGTGGTGTGTAGCTAGTGGCCTCCATTTTGGACATTGCCATGCTGATTGTGAAGGATATGATTTCTAACAGATTTAAGTAGTATCTGTTTACAAAGCTTTCAGTTGTCACGATGTTCTGAATGTGAACAAACTTGATTTTAATCTAAATCTTTTAGCTTTTTAAGCTGCTGAGCCCCACAGTATACTTGAGTTCTACATAGCCTTCCACTGTTGCACATTTCTCATAACGTTTAGGCATGATACCCAATGAATTTCTTTACAAATATAATTCTGTGATATTTTAAAAAGCAATGTGAAACCTCAGCCATTTAATGAATAATTCTTATTGTTTCTTTGGGGCGTTGATTTAGGAGATGTTGGATTGTAGAAAGGAAGCTAGTTCATAAATAAAAAAGTCTGTAACTGTCATATAGAAGTCTAAGTAAATCTTTCCAGGTTTCATTAATAGCTTTCCTATACAAGAACTATTATCCAAGTCACTGGAAAATTTTGAATAGCAAAGGATAATTGCAATACAATAAAGTGAAAGCATTTTATGAGAAAATAATATATCATTCTACAGTGCTATAAAATATGTGAATAAAAATAATGCTCCATCCCATATATAAAAATTACAATAACACAATTAACACCAACTGGGCTGAAGTAAACATTATATTCTTAGTTTGTTTCATTTGAGTTTGCGCTATGGTGTCAAACACTACCTGTCAATACTTTTTCAAGTTACTTATTTAATTCCCCATATGCTGATAACAATTATACCCACCTCGCAGAGCTATCTCCAGGATTAAATTGGAAAATATAAAAAGTGTGTAACATGGTGCCTGGCATATAGTAGGCATGCAATAAGTGTTGTTTTCCATTTTTCTTATTTTCCCAGAAGCCATTGTAGACACCAGTAAGAGATCAAAGCATGAAACAGGGTTAAAAATTTTTTTCCTTGTGAATTGAGGTCACTTCCTTGGAAATTCAGTGTACATAGTTACGTACTTGCCATAGACAAGGTAAAGAAGACTCTGCCATTTTAAAATAACAAGAATACAATTTACTGACTCTCCTGAGATGTCTGCTCTTTTAACAGGCACATTTGCTGAGTAATCTATGATTTTGAAAAAAAAAGTCAGCTTTTAAATGTAACCTATGATTAACATTACAAAAATACCCAATATACGACTTATTTTTATATCCGAATGTCCACATATAGATGATTACAGAAGGTTATGCAAGCTTCACAAGTCTTTTTTTCATAAAATGTTATGGGGAAAGTGGTGGCACAGTGGAAAGAGCAAGAAAGTAAAGGATGCTTGAATTTTCTGGCTTGTGTCACTTTTACCTTAACATATTTCTCTGCATGTTCATTTCCTTTGTGTGCTTTTCTTTCTTAAAGAATAAAAGAAAAATCTGCCTCATGAAAATGCAGGAGAGTCATCCCACATACAGACCATCTTTAAAATGCGCATTATTTATTTGACAGACCGTAATGGCTGTTTCAAGGATATTATGGGCTGTCATGTGAATATGTATTTTAGAATGAATTCTACAGTACAAATACTGTGCTTGCACAATGCACATCAAAAATATAACCTAATGAAATCTCTTTTGAAGATTAGACAATATATAAGGAGACCCTGGAGATGGAAAACCCAGTTGAGTTAAAATAGGAAAAGACCTTGCAACCCTAAATGATGCATAGGTCAACTTCTTTGAAAAGTGAAGGAGTAGAAAAGGAAAACAAAACAAAACATAACTTAACCTTGAATTGTAACTATACTTTCAGCTCCTGATTTTGACATCAAGTAAAGTAGAGCTTTTTGGAATTTTATATTTGGTTGATATTGGTAAATCATGAGTGTTTCAGAATTATACTGTATTTGTAAGATTTCAGGTCCAGCTATCACACTCAGAATTATTAATAAATTAGAAGATTTAATGAGAGAAAGATTATTTTAGGTTAGAATAAAATAATTCAGGCACTCATTTAACACATTTTTTGTGAATATCTCTAATTCCTGTGGTTCTGTATTAAGTTCAGTAGCAGATACAAGATGCAATGAATACCAGTCCTTAACTCAAAGAGCTTAGAGTCAAGAGGGAAACTATAACACGATATAGTTTTCTAAAACACTAGGCTAAAATCAGCAAGGGAATGTAAAAGGCATATAGATAAGGTGCTCCAGCAGTCTTATAGGAAAAAGTCAACAACTAAAAAAACAATGCGGGAGCTGGCCCGTGGCATAGAGGTTAAGTGCGCGTGCTCCACTGCTGGCGACCCGGATTCGGATCCTGGATGTGCACCAGATGCACGGCTTGTCAAGCCATGCTGTTGTGGCGTCCCATATAAAGTGGAGGAAGATGTTCACGCATGTTAGCCCAGGGCCAGTCTTCCTCAGCAAAAAAAAAAGAGGAGGATTGGCATGGATGTTAGCTCAGAGCTGATCCTCCTCACACACAAAAAAACCCAACAATGTGGCATATCTACAATAAAGACAGATGAACATCTTCATTGTTTGAGTTGTATTCCTTCAATAATTGTGACTTGAATTTAGACTCACTTTTACCCATGTTCTTATCCAATATTGCATACCTCTTATTAATATTCAAGGAGTTTTTTTTTTTTTTCTTTGCGAACGTGAGACAATACACTCTATAATTGTTGTTCTAATTCAGATTATTTCAGTGATTACCAGCATTTCTAATTCAGGTTTTTCTAATAAATTTATAAAATAAATATGATACGTAAACTTCAAATAAGTCACTGATTTTAATTTTTAATAGATGTCCTTATGTCTTAATTTTTCTTTTTCCTTTCTCCCTTTATTCCCTAAAAATTGTTAAAATACAGTTTCTTGGTGAGATGCAGATGATTCTGCCAATCAAGTCTCCTTTGTTTCTAAACTTTTTCAACAGGACAAAATTTCTCCATAGTACATTTTCATTGATCTTCAGAGGAATTCACAGAACTCAGAATAAGGGCATGAAATTAAAGAAAGTAAAATCTGGTACAACTGCTAAAATTATTGATATTAAACTATTTATTAAGCACTTAATATGTACCACACATTCATTTAGATTGGCATTGCCCCTTAGAACTATAATGTGATCCATGTGATCTTTTTAAATTCTTTAGTAGTCACATTAAAAATGTGAAAAAGAAAAAAGGCAAAATTAATATTAATCATATATTTCCAATATATTATTTCAACATGTATTTATTAATAAGATACTTTACATTCTTTTTTTTTTTTTCATACTAGGTCTTTGAAATCCGATGTATATTTTATACTTACAGCACATCTCAACTCTGACAAGCCACGTTTCAAGTGCACCATAGCTTCATGTGGCTAGGGTTACCCTATTAAGCAATGCTGGTCTAGTTATTTCAGTTATATTACATTATTTAACTTTCACAACCATCCTGTGAGGTCACTGTCATTAATATCCTTTTGCAGATCAGAAGACTATAATTCAGAAAATGTAAGTGACATCACACAGACAATAAGTTATGGGAATGAAACTTCAATCCCATTGCATTACAATTATTTCCATGTCTTTTTTAATAGAGATTTTTTTAATGCAGTTAGGAATTTTGGAATATAAAGTTCCAGTTAATAGTTCTTAAACTAAACTGTACTCTTTCTAGAATTTTTCTAAAAACTAAAAGACTTTTTAAGGTTGCGCTTATAAAATACCTTTCAAAGGTAGAAAAAGCTGAAAACATCTCCCTTTTACATAGCCTTTATTGACTTCTGATTTGTTCCATTTCAAAGCATAAATGACATACAATTCAAAATACTCTTTTGACTATGTGACTTTTCCTGGGGCTCTATTAAAGACATAAGCCTGTTTACTGTTCCATTCCTTCTTCTAAGATCTGTGATTTTTCAAACTACAACATAAAACGTCTTTGTTCACTCAACTGAGGCTCCGCTTGATTTAGTTGTTTCCAATATTTTGGTGGTTGCTTGAAATTTCTTATTTATGTGGTTCTTTTCATCTCTAAGTGAAGAGACTTAAAAGCTGATTATGAAATATGGTGAAAATTTATTTTCACTCTATAGTAAAAATCCAATAAGAGAAAATGGACTAGCATTCAGCACGAGAGACTGGGGCAGGTGTATCAAGAAGATTTCATTGTCTAACCCCAGGAAGTCTTTGTGACATTGTGGATTTTCCTATGAAATTCCATTTAAGCAAAAAGTTTGAACATTTCTGAAAGGGTCATCTTATAGTAAACTGGTACCAAACACAAGAACATGTTCAGAGGAAAAGAAGACATTTTCTGTTTTTTAGGAGCTCAGTATAGAATGTGGATGACAGATACAACCAACTCACTAGGGAAAATAAATCCAAGTAGAAGACAAAAATTGTAAATTTTAAATAGAGAATTTTAGGAAAGTAAGTAAGATGCAAATTAATTCTGATGAGATGAATTTGGGAACCAGAGAGCAAGTCGGAGAAGGTGGAGAGGGGACCTGGAGGGACAAACAGGAGATATCCTACACAGATAACAAGTTGAACCACCTCCATTTAGATATATGATATTTACCAAATACTCACATGACCCAATCTCACTAATTCTGCTGTCCTCAGCCAGGATAGGTAAACTCTCTGAAGTCTTTAGGTCTGTATTTTATTATTTGTTGATCATAACCCAGAGACATTTCTTTCTGTATTTCGGCTCTATATCCCACATTCTTTTTCATAGCCTCTTTTTGGTTATTGTTGTTGTTCCTACTTATTATTCATTTGACACATATTTAAAACAAACAAACAACAGTCAGAAAATGGTGGAGAGTCTCATATGCTTTTTTATTTTAATGGAATTCTCTCTGCAGTTAGTTAGGAAGTCACTTACGATTGCATGAAGTAGAGCCATCATCCTGAGTGCAACTCTGATCTCACAGATGTTTATTTTCCTTGTCTTACTGTTACTTTGGCTAGTGTTTTTATTTTTCTTTTCTCTTTTTGGCTGCCCATGCTCCATTTCCATTCCTCTGTCAATCTAATGTCCTACTATTTGAATTACCTCTTCACATTTCAATGTCTTGTGGTCCGTCTGTGAGTTGGGGCATCATCAAAGAGAGGGCATGAGAGACAAAGTAAGTCACTTGCTTGCTCCCTTCCCTAAAACCTGATCAGAGAGAATAAGAGCCTGAAATGTGTGGAGTTTGATTCTTTCCAAGCAGGGCCACGTGATTTCTACTGTTCCTTCCACAAGACAGCGTCAATTCCTTCTAAATCTTTTTTTCCCAGTGTTCCAAGTTGTAGTCAATTATGTCAGCACTTGATTTCCGTTTTAAAATCACCTTTTGCTTAATTTAGCCAGAGACAATATCTAGTGCTTTCAATCCAAAGAACCCTAATTGATAGAAATGGATTGAGATTCTTACTTTCAGTCATGGGAAAGTTATTTAATTTCTTGATAATCAGCTTTTGTCTTCCATAAAATGAGGATATTGACACCTACTTGAAAGTTATTTGGGACTGTCTAATGAAATAATGACATAAGATGCTTGCTTCAGAGCAGGTACTCAGAAATGCTGCTAAATATACATATATGAATTATTACCCAGTACTAAGTTTCTGTGTGTGCATTTTCTACCTCATTACGCACATGAACACACAAGCACCTATACTCTCCAACCCATAATCACATACAATTTTTTCTCTCTCTATCACTGAAGGAAGAGTGGTCCAAGCTTGGGGAATAATACACCTCTTCTCTCTATCAAATGCTAGAATCATATGCTTGGATTTAGAAATTGTCTAGTGGTAAAAGTGTACATGAGCAACAAAAAAATCATTCAGCCAGAGTTAACCATTGATAATGAAAACAGTATTTAAGGCCCTATGGTAGATTAAAAATATATATATATGTGTGAAACTTACTATATATATTTTATAGTATTTTTCCTATATTCAAACCTACCACAGGGCTTTAAATATGCATTTATATTCAGACCTGCCAAACACATACACACATGTATGCATAATATATATGTACATATATATATTTATATGCAGTAGTCCCCCCTTATCCGCAAGGGATATGTTCCAAGATCCCTGGTGGATGCCTGAAACCACAGATAGCACCAAACCCTATATATACTATGTTTTTTCTACACATACATGCCTATGATAAAGTTTAATTTATAAATTAGGCACAGTAAGAGATTAACAACAATAACTAATAATACAATAAAACAATTATAACAATATACTGTAATAAAAGTTACTGTGATCTTAGCAACCTCAGCATCTGATTTTTTTTCTTTCCTTTTTAAGTCAAGAACTTTTACCTTTTCACTTAAAAGAAGCACTTTACAGCTTCTTTTTGGCATATACGAATTGCCAGCATGACTACTTTTGTGAAGTGGGGCCATTATTAAGTAAAATAAGGGTTACATAAACACAAACACTGCAATACCTTGAACAGTGGATCTGATAACCAAGACAGCTACTAAGCAACTAATGGGCAGGTAACATATACATGGCGAATACGCTAGACAAGGAGATGATTCACGTCCCAGAAGGGCTAACCAGGATGGTGCAAGATTTCATCATGCTACTCAGAAGGGCCAAAATTTAAAACTTATGAATTGTTTATTTCTAGAATTTTCCATTTAATATTTTCAGATCACAGTTGACCACGGGTAACTGAAACTGTGGAAAGTGAAACCATAGATAAGAGGGGACTACTGTATATATAAAATTATGTGTGTGTATGTGTGTGTGTAGTAACTATTCTGATTTTCCATGGCTCTTTCAATTTCAGAATTTTCTAGGGTTGCTTGTTGCGACAATGGCACACTTTGTAGGCTCTAAAGGTTCATAGCAGATTTCGTGGTCATGACTTTTACTTGGTTTAGTATAGTTGTTGGGTGCTATTTTCCTGAGATAGGAGATGATTAATATGCTTCTCCTGATGTTCCAGTTAAATTGTTTGGATCTGATTGTTTTAACCCTGGTGCTAATTAGTATATGATTTTTATCATGATTGGTAGTTTAATGGTAGTTCAACCTTGCTTGGCTAGTTTTGTAGACTGTTTCTTAGCTACATATTTCAGAAGAGATTTTAGTATACACTTATAGAAGAGCAAAGTGTAAAAAAGTAATTTTTTGAGGACTTCATTCATATGTGTGCTCCCTGTGTAATTAAGAGGTATTTTAGAAGACCTTTATTGTGGTCTAATGGGGGTTGCTAGACGCTGAGCTGTTGCCTCAAGCCTGACCGTGTAAAATTGTTTGTTAAGAGGAAAGAAATCTATAAGTCATCATCAACCAGACTTAATTGTTTATATAATCTGTCAACCACAAGTTGGGCTTGTTAAATTTTAGGATTTATAGATATTTGGGAAGACTCATTTTCCAGGTTGATAAGCACAGTACTGGGGGAATATCACATGAACCTTTTCCATCCCCTGCTGAAGGAAGCAATGTTTTCTGGGATTATGTTGGTCATATCCATCTAAATGGTGGGAAAAATTATCTCTCCTTCACTATATTTCTAAAAACTGATTATCCAGCTTGATTATGAAATCTAGCTGAATCTAGCAGTACAAAAATACTGAAATTTTAACATCAAACAAAAAATACTTAGTTTTGCTTAGAATAACAGAGAAATAGCAATAATCAATCAATCAATGCTGTTAGAGTGATTGCTCCCAAAGCATGTGTTTGCAAATCTAGGTTATATTTAAAAGAAACTATGGATAGACCAACAAAACGTGAGGTTATGAAGTACACAAACTTGAAGGAAAAAACAACATTTGCCATTCACTAGTTTTTGCCATTCATACTATATAATGTCAGTTGCTAGATTCTACCAAAGAAATATGGGATGCCATATTTCTTTTGTCAATTCGTCCAGCCTGTGGTGCAGTAGAGCATGACTCTTACCACTAGCTCTCATAGCCTCAAAATTTCATCTTCTTTTCAGGTATTTAATAGAAAATAATTTAAAGCATTCAAATGGCAGCATTTTAAGTAATAAGAATTTTAACAAACACTGAAAAGAATGTGCTAATCATGTTTTCCATTAAGGAAGATTCTTTGGAGAAAAACTGGAAAGGCTAAGTCTTGAAAGAGTATTACATACAGCAATCTGTAGGAAGAGATTATAAATGTTTTGACCTGCTAAGAAAATCAGAAAAGGAAATAAAAACAAATGGCTTCGATATACTGTATATAATAATTTACCTTAGAAATCACACACACACACACACACACACACACACACAGAGCAACTTAAATACTTAGTTCTATTTGATATATGTCATTTAAAAAAATTTTGTACAAACTATGTTTTGCTCAAAAAATTTGTGTCATTAATGCATTGATTTAACTTCCCAATGTAGACTGCTGCTAGGCAGATTCTGATATTATTTATTTTTATTAGTTTATAATATGTCAATTTTTCTTGCTTATCTGTCAACTCCCAGAAAAATACATAAATCAAAAATGTAGCAATGTGGACACTAACAAGGCATAATTATTGTAGGGTCTGTCCTCCTTTAAAGAAAAAATACAATTACCTACCAGAATGCTGCTGGGATTAGGTCAGAATTTGCATAATACTGACTCATATTTTCTTAACAATTTTAACATCAGACAATAGCTTTTGTAAATCTATAATCCCTTATTATTTTCCAACTTTATTTTTTGGACTTTAATAAGGAGTTCAGTCAAAACAAGATAATTATTAGAATCTAACCCATAGAAAACTTTAATTACTCAGTGGCGTGTTTTTAAGATTAGGTCAGGTTTTCATAAATTTTATATAAAGTAACACAAGGCAATTAAGCTTGCCTAAATGTAATTTTTTTACAGTTAAATTTATTCATTTTTCTACAGATAAATATTTAATAGAAAATACTTCAATCATTGTATGCGCTTAAGAAAAAAAAATTCTACTTCAGCGTAATCTCTGAAAAGCAGTTCTAAGCCTGGCGTTATTAAGCAGTTAGAGGACTAACAATCGAGAGATGATGAAAATTTGGAAGATGTTAACTGCTATAAAATAATAGCTGCTAATGTGGAGGATTATGAAATACCCAGTAGCAGAATAAGTAACAAATAGATCCTTTCTGAAGTCCTGAAGGCTGGGGGTGGGATCTGGGGTTAAGTAACCATGATATATTTATAGAGGGCAAGGGATCACCGTAAAATAAAGCAGCAAATAGTAAAGAAGTCAATGTAAAAGAGAGGCCGGGGATTTAGGGTATAGAGATCATAAATTTTCATCGATATAAACAGCCTGTGTACCTCAGGAGTTGAGGTTTAGCTATAATTTCAGGTCTGACCTATAGGCCTTTCGTGTTCACAGTGCACGCACGATCAAGATGCCATCTAAGGAGGTGTTAAAAAAAAAGGAAAGAAAGAAAGGAGAAAAAATGTTTCAGATCTGTGTGATTTACTCATTTAATCATCCCCAAATCCATTCCTAACACAACAGCACAGTAGTGGAGAAGATTTTATTGTCTCACTAAATTACATTTAATTCTTACCCTAGCATATCCTATAAACAAGAAGAGTGAATGATGCTTCCTCCACCGTGTTCTTCCCAAGGAAAACTGTTAAATTTTTATGCACAGCTTCTCAGAAGGTCATTTCCCCTTTCTCTCTACAGCTCAGTCATCCACATTTACATGTTTCAATTTTAAATATGTATTTTAAATCCCACTTAAAACTTAGTGGATTAAAAAAAACTCAGTGATAAAATGAGCTTGTTTAATGGTTTAACAGAAGCAATAAAAGCAAGCAAATCAACACAAAAGAACTATTAAGTATTTAGCTTTTAGGAATTATCCTGAAATGGAATGCTGAGTGGTTTAAAAAAAATAGGTAAGCTACATGAAGACCTCATCTTTTTATTCAGGGACATTGATTTTAATATATGTAGGCACTAAAATAGGCTTTCTGTTCTAAATTGCCACTTAATGAACAAATTATATTATTGTGTTTGTGTGTATGTATAATATATATCCCTGTACATGTAATGTCTATTTCTTTCTCTCTCTCTCTCTCTCTATATATATAAAATATATATTCAGTCACACTATGTTTTGTGGACAGAGAATGTACTGTACACACACACACACACACACACACACATATATTCTCACACAGTTACTACTAGACCAGAACAGGCAGTGGTTAACACAAAGGTAGTTAAGTAAATGATATGTGAATTGTGTTTATTTTTTATTATGAGTAGTTTATTCAGTAATTTTTAATTAAGATCTCAAAAAGTATACCGCCAAACATTCACTTGAGTATTCAGCTATTAACCTTAGAAAAATATTTTTTTCTACGTAGTTCGTGGGATCAACTGTATTTCCATCTTAACACAAAAAAATATGTGGACTTGTGTTATCTCTTTTTACTGCTGTAAGAAATGAAACACATCAGGCGAGTTTGGAAGGGATTTTCAAGGAACAAAATCTGTGCAAGAGCTCTCATTGCCCGCTCTGGTTGGGCCTGAGGACAGGGCTCTTTTCTTCATCCGCTAGGTTGCACTGTTGTACAGAGAAACAAAATGTTTGCAAGCCTGGCTGAAGAATAGTAGCGTGCTGTGAGGGGCCTCATAAATCCTGTTACACTGTTTTCGCTAACTATGGAAAGAGAGAAGATCAAGACAGAAAGACTGGCATCTGAACATGTTTCCTTTTTCCTCAAAGTCAAAGCCACTATCCTGGACTTTGTGTGGAGTTTCCTTGAAAGTAAACAAAAGATACTAAATTTGTATTTTTAGCAGTGAGGAAAAGGGTATGAACGGATCTTAGGGTGACTGGGAAAGAATGTTGGTCAACATTTTTCAAATTAGGATATAGAGCCCTATTAAATATTTCAGTAGTTGCTGATCCTTCTAGGAAGTGGCAAACTATTTCTCCTAACTTTTATTCTGCAAGCAGGCATTGTTTAAATGTAAAATTCCATGAAGATAAACTATAGGCTTTCCTATTGGTGTCGCAGTGTAATGGTTAATGATTCTGTTTAAGTAAGTAATTATGGCTGTATCATTTATTTATTTTTCCTCCATGGCATCATCCAAAATATTGATCTCTTTATACGAATGAATGAATAAACAAACAAACAGAGGCAGAGTTCCTTTACCCTGGTTGATAGTATCCAAACCATACTAAGAGAACATTTGTAGGATTGCCCTTGTATCTGCTAGCGTATTTCTCTGTCTACATATGGGCTGTACTTTATCAAGGAAATTACTCACAGAGAATCTAGTTGGAAGGGGGAAAAAAAGCTATTCCTTTAGTTCTGGTGTAAATCATTGGGAATTTTTGCTTCATGGATTAGCACCTCTTGTTTCCCTCATCTCTTCAGGGCAGTAAGCTGAGACAATCATAATGAAGACCAGAGCTATTGGCTACCACTACCACAAAACTTTTAGGGGGAATAGGTCATCAAAAGGACCTGAGTCTGGAACTGGTTATTTCAGTTGGCTTGATAAAAGTCTCACATTTGGTAATTGCCCTACTTTAAGGCTTTGAATATTTCACTAACAACTTTTAGCCTACCTAATTAATTTCTCACTGTGTTATGAATGTAACAATGAAGATCTGATAAACTTTTGGTCTAAAGGACAGGAGAGAAAAACAAATCCTGCGAATTATGCAAATATCGTTGCACGTGTAGTAACCAATAGATGGCACAAACGTTAGAGAAGGAATTATGTTTAAGAAAAATCAGGTATCTCATTTGTTGAAATAAAGGCCTTTTGGGATTTGCGTGTTTATAATGTTCTCTGAGAGGCTATTTTCCCTAGGTTACCGCCTTCACCTGTATCTGTTGCAGACACGTAGATTGTGTTCGGTATTTAACAACCTGCAGGAAATGAAACTTTACAGCTTTATTTCATTGTCAGCATTTCCCTTCATAGTCAAACTATGGTCTATATATTATAGTTGGGCTGCTTCCTTTTCAACTATGATCCAGAGAAATGGGAGTTAACATTCTCTGTGTAGATAAAAATTGTTTATTTATTTTTTTTTAGTTTTTGTTTTTCATTTTCAATGTGCCAATTTCTTTAGCCTCTCTTTGAAGTTGCTGGTGTTCAACACTTAATACATTTGAAAAATACCAGAACAGTACCTGAAATATGGTTGGCATTCAATAAATATTGAATGGAAAACTACATGTATTTACTAGGTAGCTACTATTTATTGAGCCCATGCTATATGTTAGTCGCCCTGGTAAGCATTTTATATGCATCATATCAAATGATTCATATCATCAGTGGAATGAAGTGGATATTATCCCCAGTGTTACATATAAAAAAGTGAGGCTTACAATGGTTAAGACATTTTCCAATTTAGAAAAAAATAGATTTAGGATTTGAACTCACATATATTTTATCTGCTTTTACTATTCTGGCAAAGTAATATTTTTCATTTACACTTTTCTATGAATCCAAGCTCAATAAACCAGTAAACATGTATTATTGAGCACTAACTCTATACCCAGCTCTAATGAGATTACAGAAACTAGAAAGCAAATTTGCTAACCTTGAGACATATCTGATGGAATTGAGGAGAGAGACAAAATGTACAGACAGAGAGGATCTAAAAGTATTAAGAAATGAGGTACTATATCATATGCTGCAGGCTCAAGACCTTGTGACATTCAGAGAAGAGACAATCATTGTTGGACGATAATTTATTAACAGTGATTTCGGGATACAAATCATTCATTCAGCAAGTATCTAGAATCCATCTGCCAAGTACTGGCGAGGTATTAAAGTATAAAGTTTTAAATTCAGATGCAAAGCATTCAAAGCAGATACAAATAAAGGATTCTGGAGTGGGACCAAAGAGAATAAAGAAGGGAAACATTAAACTGAGACACAGCTCCTAAGGAAGTGGTGATTCTAACCTGAGACATGAAAAAAATAGTTAGGTTTTGTCCATTGAGGCCTTTGATGGAAGGCCAGGATGAAAAGTTGAAATTCATCCAATAGGTAATTATGTCATACTAAAGATTCCTAGCAAGGAAAATTTAAGGGGTGCTTTTAAAAATATTCATTGCTGTATGGGATGGATTCCTCAGGTTGAACTTGGGGAGCAAAAAATTAAAAAGCTTTTAATTTTTTGAAAACATGAATGCTTCCAGGGTATTCATGAATTATTACTAATACATTTTAGAATCATATCTGATTATATAGAATCATCAGACAGAATGCTATTAATCACCATTGTATCATTAGTACCTAGCACAGTGGCTGGAACACAATTTGTGCTCACTAAACACTTGCGTGATTGAGCTTAATTTGGATTTCTCACAGACCTATTCATACTTTAAAATTGTCCAGTGAATCCAATTATATAAACATGAAATGAATGTTTCCTGACTGTTATATATTTTTCCTCTCTATCTCATGTATTGATTGTTTTGTGTTGCTGATTTGATCCATAGTTTCTCAATTGAGTAAAATTTTTATTAAAAACATATATTTGCAGAAATATATGTAGAATATCCAGAACTGATACTTGTGTGCACAAATCTGTGAATTTTATTTTCTTTTAAAATAGAAGGACTGCTGATTTTTCTGAAATTTGAAATAGTGATTTAATTTAAAAACCTACTAAATGTACAGTGGATGTAAATACCAGTTGTACAAAAGGTGGTAGAAATATTAGATTTGGGCATTTGGATAGAAGATGACAACATCTGAAAATATGGGTATGAATTCTGTGTCAATCTCATAAGATGATGCATGATAGGAATACCAACTACATTTACAAATGCACATGTAAGTGTGTTGGCAAATGTGAAATATAAATCTGTTAGAGTCAGTACAAATTTCTGAAATTGTTCATTATTTAGCATAGACTTGAAATCGCATTTTTTTTAACACTGCAAAGTGGAAAAAGAAGCCATACTAAGGATCACATGCCATCTAAGGGAGGGGTGAATCAGCTGGTCCAGTTGATCTAAAAGCAGAGTGGACATGTCCAAGAAACAGAATTTAGAGAAATATACAATTTATACTGTTTTCTTCTCTTTTTAAAGTTAGTTAATGATTCCACCTGGTGCATTGGACTATTGTCATTGATTTAATTGCTTTCGCAAGTGCACAGTACAAAATTCATAAAAAGGAAGATTGATTTTAAATAAGTATGCAAGTTTGGTTAAATCTCTGATGCTTCCCTTGGGGAAGTTTGAGAGCTCTAGAAATTTTAAAAGATGACAAAGAAGAAAGATAGTGGTCGGGTAAGTTGACCAGGTTTTAAAGAAGTCATTATTTTTTCAGGTTCTTTTCTTTGCGTAGGGACGTTTTTTCACGTTTTATCTTTGTGTGGAGACAGTTGCTCTTTCTGAATCTCTACCTATTCTGTCTTCCCCAATCAGCATCACTAAGCCCCCACCTATTTAGCAAATATCTTATTTGATTTTTAATTTGCTAACTTAATGGCAGATTCTGCCAGGGTATTCTTGTTGCTGGACCTAGTCTTAAATATTTGATGCACGAGATAAGTATACCAACAGAGGAGTCCTTGTGCTTCTGTTCAAAGATGTTACATGCTCTGTAGACAATCAATATAGAGTATAAAAACAATGACTTTGGCAAACACAATTCACTTGTATGTACTTGCCTGATAGACACATTGTGGAATCGTGGCAGATAAAGATACATAGTGAACTAGTAATAGTGACTCTTTGCTCTTCGATATCAGTTTAGTACATATCCAAAGGAAATATGTTTAAAAAAGGAACACTTTCCTCATGAAGTTACTGTTACTCTATTGACACTAAATATGGGCATACACACACACCCACGTGCACAGAAAATTTAACACACATACCTATTTGGAATGTGAAATCAAAAGTAAAATACAAATCAAATTATCCCTTAGAAAACTGCATATTTTAATGTACTGTGTAACACTTTTATTGCAGTTATTAACATGGTGGTGATGTTCGTTCTTCCTTCCAAATCCTGACCCTGTGTCTTTCTGCTCATCCTTCCCCCTTCTCTATCCCTCTCCCTGATTCTTCCCCTTGACCTTCCAAGTGTAATTTCTCGTGGCTAAAGCTACTTTATATTTATTATAATAACTCTCACTCTCACTCTCTCTTTCAATCTCTTTTAGTAGGAACAATAAGCTGACTGATGGCTAGAAAATTAGCTCAGGGAACTCTCTTTTTTTCTGTCTCTTCACACACACTCTTCTTTCCACTTTCCTTGTTAGACTAGTGAGCAAATTTAACCTGTGACTCTATCACATACTCATCATTAGGCCAGCACATTTCAGTCCCATTTCTACTCTAATATGTCTATAGGATGTGACCGAGGTTTCTCATTAGAATTCCAGTGGTGAAATTCTGTGTATAAAGTCTTGTGTATATTATGCATACAAAGTTACTAGTCAAAATATTTTACTTATCTCTTTCTCTGTTAACAACTCTCTGTTATAAACATAAAAACATATAAGGTTACTTTCCTGGGATTCTGAGAAAAATTAAGTCATTTTAACCTTTTCCTTCTTGTGTTTCCTGAGGGGGAAGACAGCTTCAGCATCAACTAAATGTAGTCCTTTGTATTAAGGAAATCACACCTATAAAAATGATAAATATTAACAATAGGAGACAAGTAATGGCAGCAAAAAATAGAAATAGAATTTTTAAGTGTGAAATGCTGTCTTGGTCAGACATCAAGACCACATGGAAATAAATTATGGCTAAAATGTTAAATTGCATGTTAAAAATATCATGCTCATTGTTGACAAGTTCAAATGCTATAATCTTCAAGGTGATAAGCAATATGGAGAATATCATGATTTTACTTAGTGCAATTTTGAAATTTAAAAGAGTTTGGCTTCATGTTTCAATCAAAATTTTTTACTTTCTCTACATTTCTTGAAAATGGACATATTTTTAAATGACAAGTTAATACAATTTATATATTTATTGAACATCCTAAATTAATATAAAAATTAAATATCCTTTAAAAATCAAAGAATTAAATCTGTCTAAATAAGAGGTATTTGTACTTAGTGTCATTTATTGTATACCCTGGGCCGGCCCCGTGGCTTAGCGGTTAAGTGCGTGCGCTCCGCTGCTGGTGGCCCGGGTTCGGATCCCGGGCGCGCACCGACGCACCGCTTCTCCAGCCATGCTGAGGCCGCGTCCCACATACAGCAACTAGAAGGCTGTGCAACTATGACATACAACTATCTACTGGGGCTTTGTGGGGAGAATAAATAAATAAATAAAATCTTTATTGTATACCCTTATTTAGAGCAGAAGGAACAATATTAGCATAAATGTATAACATATTCCTGGTGATGGATTGGAAACCAAATAGGCATCAGAATGGCCTCTACATACGGCTCTGTTGCAGCCTTATACCCTGTCCAGAAACCACTGCCATGTTGGATAATCTCTCACATTCCATCATGGTTTGCTCCTCGGGCTTTCCTTTTCCAAGAGAAAGCCCAGAGAGATTTTGCACGTGATATTTTCCTAATATTATCAGCCTACTTTCAGTGAAATTAAAAATTTTTCTAGAGTTGGAAATGGGGCAGATTTCAGAAGAGGATCTTAATATTTCAATTACTTTTTTGTTGTTTTGTTTTTAGCAAAAATTAGTCCCAACCCTGAAGACGCTGCTCTGGTAAAGAATAACCCTGAAGCTCTAGATATGAGCTTGCAGATTGAAAGGTGGAGATCTCAGTCTCATCCTTAGAGGTAGGTTTTCATTGGTCTTCACAGTGTTGTCCTGTGAATATTATTTCAAATTATTTAAAGTATTATTTATTACTTAAAATATTTAAATAGTTGCCAACATATAAAATTAGAAGATGTACATGGTAAACTAGATTTCTAGCTTCATTAAAAAAAAGAAGCTCTCACCACATAGAATCTACTTCCCCACAAAGTAACAACTAGCTAGAGGGAAGGATGATTGCTTTTCACAAAGAGCATGCTCTCTCCAGCTTGCCACAGCTCCTGTGCCCAGTGCCCCCAACATTGTATTTCAGTGTCAGTTGCTACATATCATCATCACATCTGTACTTCTGCTCATCTTGTACTGGCCCCACTTCATTCTTTTGTCTTCTGCTTGGTTTGTGTAGGTATTTGAGTTTATGACAGCTAGTTTAGAACTGATTTGATTGATTCAAGAGGAGAAGGATGAATTGTGTAGGCTTGTTATATAAGAGAAATGAAAGACACGTATAATAAATGGCCAAACTTGGATTGAAATTCTGGCCTGTTTAGCTCTAACATCCATACTCTAGCACCATACTATTTTTTCTAAATCCTCATCCAGTCACTCTTACTCATTCACCATATTCCCACATCATATAGAACTTTGAGTAAACAAATAATAAGTCAGAATTTAAAATCATGATTTCGAGATTTCAAAATCCTGTTTCCTTGTACCTTACACACATCTTGATGAAGCTGCCCAAACGTTACAGAGGAGACCAGCCTCATCTATTTTAATTTCTGGCATTATCCCAACGTTCTATAAGGTAGTTAGGAATCATCTTCCAAATGTAGGTACCAACTTAAAATGATATGATGTTATACTACGTTAGGATATAGGCATTATCGTGTTCAGCACTGTCCAAATGGTTAAAGTCAGAGACCGTGCAGTGAAATATTTGGGAACTGCATTATCTTCTCTAACGCTTTGAACATATGTCTAAGACAACGTTTATCAGAATGCACTTCTTTTATTTGCTTGCAGGACTGTTTCCTTCTCTAGGAAGGACCTACCCCTCTAGACCAGGGCTGTCCAATTAAACTTCCTGCCATGATGAAAAAGTTCTATAATCTGTGCTAATATGGTAATAACTAGCCACTTGTGACCACTGAGCACTTGAAATATGACTAGTATGATTGAGGAACCGAATTTTTAATGTTGTTTAATTTTAAATAATTTAAATTCAAATGGTCACAAGTGGCTAGTGGTTACTGTTGCACAACTGTAGACTGTGAACTCTCCTGGGCTGGGACTCTGGTACATTTTTCTATCTTTGGCATCTTGTGTAGTAGACAATAAACATATGTTGAGTGAATGAATAAAAGAACCATATAAAGAATTTGGAAATCTGGTAGCATAAAATCAATCAACTGGAGGAGGATCAATAAGTTCCTCCACAAGAGAATAGTGAAATGTGGGAATTTGGGGTGGCTTCCGATAAAAGAATGTGACTAGGGGACAGTTAATCATGGAAAGTTGCAGCCAATTCTTTGTATTTAACAGGACTTCCTGAATTCACTTTTTATCCAAGGGAAAACACTAAGACTGCAGTAAAATTGGTCAGAGAAGAGAAAGTTGCATTTATCACCTCCTTAGTTTCTATGTCTAATGTTAGAATTATGAAAGTAGAGGGAGCTTTCATAATCCCTCTATCCATGGGGTAGATGTAAACGTGGACCATTCCTACAAAACCTTTGGATTATAATAAATAATTACACATTGAATTACTTGGGGGCATACAACAGTGATAGTCACTAAAATATAAAATATTCCTTCTTCACTTGCCCTGATGTGCTTAAGCTGGAAAAGCATGATTCCAGGTGCCAAAAAATCCTTTTTAACCTTAAAATTGAATTATTTTAATCAGTCTAATATTCTAGGCTATATTTTTCAGGGTATAAAAATGAGCTCTTCTGAAACAGGACAATCATTCAAGGTATTTTAATATATAGAAAATTTAATTATTCAGCTGCATGAAAACTCCATTTTCTAATCCATGGGCCTGAGCATTGCAATGAACAAGTGAATGGTAATATTTTTGTTCCAATAGAGGAGAGGGCAGTGGTGCATTATAGGTTTACTTGTCACAGATATGAAAAAGGATAATTGCTTAATACAGGTAGATAAACTACCTAATTAGTCTTAGAAGTGATTCTTTATTTTCCATTTGTGCTAATTTTGGGCCCCATTTTTCAGAGCTCTTTGAAGAGAGTCCTATAGTTTTTATCTTCTATGAATATCTAAACACCTTCTGATTTCATGACCTTGTATAATATTGGATTTCTCCCATAGGATACATGTTTGTGTTTGTGTAGGACAGATAATTAATTAGGATATTTCAAAGTAAGTGTACCTTATTAGTAAATGGGTGAGAGGGCTCGCTTCCAACTATTCTAACCATTTAATAAAAAAAAAATGTTGATTCAAACAAAGAGGTAAGAAAACTAAATCCTTATTAGATTTTAATGTAATGCAGATATAGCCTGGAGGGGCTAAGTATTCTAGAGGACACATGAAATTTCAGTACTTATCTTCGAGGTGCCATTTTGAATTCCTTTCCACTTACTTGAAAGCATTTCAGGTCTGTTTCTGCTTAAAAAATTCAGTCAAAATAATTTCACATGAAATTAATTTTCTTTACCCACAGGAGACCCACATTAGCTCAAACACAGTTAGAAATTAACAGGAACCTGTTTTTCTAGTTTTCTACTTGCTACTGATAGTGATAGTTTTGATAAACTTGATATGAAAGTCTGCAGATTAAAGTTTTATGTTCTTTTCTTCACGGTTTTTCTTATTAGTGTTCAAATGTAACTGTAGTGGAAGTTTTAGTAGACAGTTGACTATAGTTTCAGAAATCAAAGATGTTTCCTGCCCAATTATAATGCTCAGCTAACTATTGTTCCCTCCAATGGACCATATCTATTCTTTTGTCGAACTTGGTGATGATGTTAATGTTCAGTGTGCTTCAATTCTTTTAATCTGACAGTAGAAATTACACAGGCTGTGATTCAAATTGTGACAAATTCATTTAGTTCCAAAATGAATCTTGAATTATGTTATCCTAGTAGAATGTTTCTCTGTCTTTGTTTATATGAGGCATATTCCATGTATGCATCACTGACAGGGGCTTTTCTGTACCTGAATGCATTAGAAAGTTAATTTCAATTCACTCATACTGCAGAAATGAGAAAGAACAGCTTTCTAAATAGGGTAAGGAGTCAGAAGCTGATGGCTGATAATGACTTTTTCCATTATAAACTTGTGTAACCACTATTTGCATCTCGATATGTGAACCTCTAATTGGAAAGCCTGTATGCCCTGTACAGTTGAAATATTACATATAGACTATTGTTTCTAATGACCTAAAATGTTACCAGCAAATTATCAATGAGTGCCATGAGTTTCTTGGATTCCTTCATACCTCTTTTATCTTTCTTTAAGATCTATACCCTGAAGTTAGGAGAGGGAAGGGGGAGTACTGGTGAATGCTGCATCATATTTAGTAAATTAGAATTTTATTATGGGTATTATTTAAAACTAAGTGTTTCTGTAAAGAGTTTTTCAAACTTATTTTTTATATATTAAGAAGCTTATATATTAAGAAGATATTAAGAAGCTATCAATGTTTTGATAGCCAAAAATGATCATGGCTTTATGATTATGAGTCTGATCGCACTGTTTCTTTGGAATGGTATTCATTTGATGGAAAAGTATGAATTTACAAGAAGTAACTTTCTGTATATACACATATATTTATTTATTTATTTATTTATTTATTTATTTTGTGAGGAAGATCAGCCCTGAGCTAACATCCATGCCAATCCTCCTCTTTTTGCTGAGGAAGATCAGCTCTGAGCTAACATCTATTGCCAATCCTCCTACTTTTTTTTCTCCAAAGCCCAAGTAGATAGTTGTATGTCATAGTTGCACATCCTTCTAGTTGCTGTATGTGGGACGCGGCCTCAGCATAGCTGGAGAAGTGATGCGTCGGTGAGCGCCTGGGATCCGAACCCAGGCCGCCAGTAGTGGAGCATGGGCACTTAACCGCTAAGCTATGGGGCCGGCCCATAAACATATATATTTAAATGAAGCCATTTTGGGGGATATTTTCATGTTTTGAGAGTGCCATATTATTCACGAAACTTCACAAATCTCAATATGTTTACACGGCCTTTCGTGCTCCTTTTATTTTGTTTTGAGGACTATTGAAAGTACAGTAGAAAACACTGATACGCGCTAAATCAACTTGGCTCAGGAATCGCATAGCTAAATTCACATTTGCTACCTGAAAATTAACACCTTTGTTCTCCCCTACAATGTGTTTCTAAAATGGTCACAGAAAAAATGGTGCCCTTTGTACATGTATTCCCTTACTTCCTCTGCAGGTTTGTTTTGACAGGTTCTCTTATAGCCAGTTTGAAATACATATACATATACACGCTCTAATTTTGCAACTATTTTTTCTGCGGGTTCAATCATTTATCATATTTATTAAATTCAGTTTTTCAGATGACAGGGCTGGATATCTAAAGAATTTTAGGACCTTAAGTGACATTTTCAGCTTTTCCAATGCTCCAAAAAATGCTCAATTTTCCTTTATTATTCCTTTAACAAATAGTTATCCAGCCTCTTTTTCACTATCTATTTGACAAATTCTGATTAAATTTCTAAAATATGTGTGAGCTCTCGTCGGTTCTGGGTACACAGCAGTGAAGAGCTGATGAGCTCTCTATGCTCACGGAGCTCACTCATCTCTCATTTCTGTCTTTCCTTCCCTCTTTGTTCCTTAGAATCCGGCTTTCAACATTTGAGTAAGAACATAAGTACATTTAAATTTCCATTTTTAGTTTTAGTTATTTGTATATATGTGCTATCTATTATTAAATTTTTATTTAATAAATATCAAACACGACACAGGCTTAGTTGTTGAACAGCCCTACTTGCATTAAAAATTCTTGAAAAGGAGCAAATGTTTTTCTTTTTCTGTTTGCTGTAGAAAAGTCTTTCACTTTCCCATGATGGATCCTCCATCACTGCTTTCAATTTCAAATTCCTTACAACAGATAACCCAACCAAATGAATACTCCCCTTTAAGATAATCTCATCAAACTTTATTTTTCTCAAAAGAAGATAATAATTTGCTCTCAAGAGAGTTTAAGGATTAAACAACATCAAGCAGGTGAAAATTCCTGGCATATCACTGAATGAAAGTTATCTTTCCCTCTTTAATTTGTTTGGCTGATTTTACCAATAGCAACTATTCATTTGTCCTAGCTCTGCTCCCTGGAGTCATACAAGAAAAAGATATTCTTTTATCCATATATAAATTATTCACATATTTTAAGAGTCTTATTTTCTTCTGACTAAACTTTCCTAAATCCTTCAAACATTCCTTAAACACTATCGTAAAACATTTCCTCACCAGTCACAGATAACTTGCATCTGATAGGATTTTAGTTTGTCCGTGTCAGTGTGGTGTCAAACACTGTACACAATGTTCTAGAGCAGATCTGACTTGTACAATGCAAAACAGGGTTATCACTTATCTTATTCTGGCCACTAGATGTCTATGAGGGTCACCTTAGAATAGAGTCACTTTTTAAATAAGCTAAACCACTCTGTTGGCACCTTTTAAATTTATTGTCAAGTAAAGATCCTAAGTTTTTTCATATGAATTTCTCTGAAGACTGTTCTTTCCCATCCTTTACATGTACAATTAGCTGTTAAAATAAAGGATATCTCTATGCATAATCTATTTCAGTTCTCTATTAATCAATTCAATATTTATTAATTGAACACCTACTATGTGGCAGCTATACTCCAGATAATCCTCTAGATATAGAAGTTGCAAAGAAAATTAAGACAAAGTCATATCCATGTGGAACTCACATGCAAATAGGGGCATGGATATTTGTAAAGAGCTAAAGTCAGTGCAATAGCTGTTTGCTTTACGTCTCAAACCCTGCAACAACCAACCTGCCTCTGCAAGTCTGAGAAGGCTTGGCTGAGCCCTGAGCAAAGTGCATAAAGTGGTCGGCAAAAAAGCATGGTGAGGTGCAGTGAGGTAAGTGTAGGAGCACGCTAGACCAAGGATGGAGCAGGTCTGCGACTGCTGCTCTAGAGGAAATGAGATTGAAGCATAGATGGGTCCAGAGGGTGAAGGGGCTTCAATGACCAAATAAATCAGTAAAGAAATAAATAGTTTATATTTAGCTCTAAGATATAGTGAGCTGAAAAGGATTTTAGGTTACAGAGACATTATTTAGGCTTTCAGAATGTTTTATACAGCTTAGAGTACAGAATGAAGTGGGGGAAATTAATGATTGAGAAACCATTTAAAGGCCATAGTAATAATTTGGATAAGAGGTGATGAGGGCCTGAAATAAAGTATTGGTTGTGTTTAATTGTATCTTTTCTGCACATTATACATACAAAATAAATGATCAAAAGATTTCAACCTACTCTGCTATAACACCTCCCTGCTGGATACAGAAGCATCATTCTAGGCTGTCTACTACCTTTCTATCAGTACTTCTGTTTGAAACAACTAGAAATCCACCCAAATTATTATCATTCTGTTCATATTTCTCCATTTTATCTATAAAGATAGAATTGTACAATTGTTCTTGGTTCAAGTACTCATTTCTTTATGATTTCATAAAAGATAACTTTAATTTCCATCGGAAAAAGTAGATTTGAATGATTATATAGACAACAAGTAACCTCTAAACCTTTTTTTAAATGAAAAAATTGTTTACAAGAAGTCTGTATGTGTGTACATATACATTATATATACACATGTGTTATATATCTTCCATATATGTTGAAATGATTCAATTTTTACTTAAACTTGCAAAGGAAAATTATTCCCTACAGTATACTTTTGGTTTGTTTAATCCTTGAAGAGCCTTGTCAAAACCAGAATACAAAACTAACTTATTGACATTTCATTAAAATTCATAGTTCTGAATTTCTGTTAGCAAGTGAAAGTTCCAATTCTTCATAGACCATAGCATTAAATAAAACCGCAACCAAAATATCACCTACATTTACCACCAATTATGTTTCATAAATTGTTTAATGGCATTTGGCAATTTTAAACAGTGTTACCAAGCCTGTTCTATCAAGAAGAAAGAAACTTTTCAATTGAACTATATAAAACCATGGAGTAAAACCTTAGAAGGCTTATACTTTTATATTACAAATCTGAACTCAGAACAGACTTCCACATAGTTTTTCAGAAATCAGAACTTTTGCTGCTATGGCACAAAAAACGCACGGACATACAAATGAGTTCTTTTTTGTAATAAGACTGTATAAGTAGAGTTGGTGGATTATTTTTTTTCTTTTTAACCTTTGCCTTGTTTCTGCCTCTCATTTATTCTTAACCATCTCCCTGTCTTCTGTTCTCCGCCTGTCTTTTCTTTGTGTCTCTCTCTCTGTTTTCTCCCTCTTACTATACTTTCTTGTTTTTTTTTTTCTCTCTAGCCATGCCACTCTGGACTCGTCTTCATCTCTTTCTTCCCCTAGCAGTTTGCTTAATATGCCTACTCTCTTTCTTGTTTAATGTTTACTTCCTGGTTCTTGTCTTCCTTCACCTGGGTATTTTCTTACTTGAATTAAATTTTTATTTCTCTTCTTATTCTTCTGCTACTTCACTGTCTCTTTACTCTAGATTCCTCTTATGTGTATTTTCTTTTATGAGTATACGTTTTTTTTCCTGACTATTTGGTTCTTTCTCAGCCTTCCTCTGTTTTAACTTTTAATTCTCTCTCTGATTGCACTGATGTGTTCCACATTTGCTATCCTGATTCTTCAATTTTTTTTCTCGTTTTTCTTCTGTATATCTTATCATCCAGTTAGTAAGTCATCGCGACAATGCAGTAATAAAATCATTTCAAGTATCATTTCACTGAAAATAGCACGAGAGTATTCATTTTTCATTGTATTGTTTTTATCTGATGAACTTCAATGGATGCATTAGAAATATTCCTTTTCATTTTTTTAGAAATGCACAATTTATTCAATTGTTTTAAAATTATAATATGTGCTATATATCCTATTCATCTTTCTATAACTTCCATGAAAAACTTAACTCTTTACTTAAAGGAGAGATATGATATTTAGCAACAAAGTTCAGAAACTGAATTCAGACTGTTCTTTGATGGAATTGATTTATGGTTTTTTTGCTTTTGTCTATGTGTTTCAGGGAAATCTTAACCCAATCCACATGTTTTGTGCATGCATTCCAGAAGCCGCTCACCCTTTATTGGTGGTTGTTCTGAATTTCTCAGGACGGGTGAGGGGAAATGATGATGCTGATCCCCCTCATCGAAGAACATTTATTAAGCTTATTCCAGCATGTGATGCTATTCTATGCCTGTAAGAGAAATATTACCTAGGAAACTGTTACTTATGAAAAAGGAGTAACATTGTTGTCTATCTTTGCTCCTGTAAACTAGAGCACGATCTTAATCCTACCTTCCTTAACAAGTCAGGCATTTGGAGTTGCGTGTGATGTTGCAAATACATAGCAGTATGTTTACTACTGTTTCACTGATGAATTCTCATGTATTTGAAGCCACCAAGATCGAAAATACTCTATGGCTGAAATGCCATGCAATAGTTTGGGAAGTATGGGCACTACTTTTGTAGTCTTGGGACAGAAATACTGACTGCTAGGCTTTGGAATTATTATTAGTGATTGGGGGAGGCAGATGTTACATCTTCTTATGCTACCCTGCCTCATGAAGCACCATCCCTATACTGTGCTCTCATGGTCACTGGTCTTGCTCTGCCTTGCTTTTATGTTCAAGTAAGTTATCAAAATAAATAAACAGATAAATGGATAAATAAATGTTGGCATATACAAATAGGAAGGATTTCCTCTTCCTGCTGCAAAAAAGGAAAGCCATGTGGGTGAAAAGGAGTAAATAAAAAATACATATTAGCTGCATTTTCTGTGGAATTTTTTGTTTTTAATTTTTAATTGTGAAAAATTGAAATCAACTAGTAGGACATTTTTAGTGAGAATTTAAAATATATAGATATCCTTAAATTGTATATCTATCTGTATCTATATCTATATCTATGTCTATATCTATATCTATATCTATATCTATATCTATCTACCTATCTGTATATGTATTTTTTGGGACTGAAAGCAATCTGTTATGACATTAGGGAATACGTGCATGCACACACACACACACACACACACACACACACACACATTGGGAGAAGACTATGGATGAAGGACATTGTGTAATGCTTAAAAGAAAGCATGCATCCTGAACAACATAGAGTTTTAAAAGTTTAAAAATATTGTTTGTTCTACCAGAGAAGATAGACTAGGCAAATGAATGCGACTTTCAGAGACTGCATGTTGATATTAAAGCTTTATAACTTCTGAAAATAAAAAAAGAGAACTTACAGTTTTAAAAGTAAAATCTGAAGTTATACAAAATGCTGATGTCTGTCCCTTCACCCAGAAAAAAATATAATAATGCAATTTTCTCCATAGATGATACAAAAAACAAAAAAGAAAACGAAAGAAATTTCTTTGTTGAGAAAACATGGAATAGGACATTAAATTTTTTTACCTCTCTAAATATATCTAAATCTCTTATTACTATTCTTTTAAGTCTTGCTATACATTTGGCTAGCAGTAGAATATTTAACAGTTATTGAGTAGGATGCTTGATTATTGAAGAACAATTATTTCATAACCATAGTTTTAGAAGAAAAAGCAATGAAAAGTCATCAAAATACGACATTAAAAATAGGAATGTTTTATTTGAGTTGCTATGATAATTTACCCCTTGATGTGTGTACTGCAAAAACCCACAAAATTGCCTATTAAATGTTATATCTTTCAGAGCCAAAAGAAACTGCAAGTTAAGCTCAAACTGAGTTGAGATCGAGATATACCACTTTATGGAGAGGTACGGGCAGTAATTTATCTTATGATCAGAGCCCACAGTGTGTACTAACGCTAAAGATACAGTAAATTACATCTGTTTTGTTTTGTTTTTAAAATTTTGACTTATATTCTAACCTGTTTTTATATTCTATTATATATTCTATATATTCTATATTCTATTTTATATTCTGACCTGGTTTATGTCATCATAGTTAACATTATTGCATTCAACCTAGCTTCACACTTCAAGATCACGGTTCAATTTCTAAGAGCACTGTTTAAAGAAAACAAACTAACTTTTACAATTAAAGGAAGAACTCTCTCACTGTTCATGTAATTATTGAAGCTAGAAAGTCTTTCAGCTACAAATAGCATTAATCAGGTGACTAAAAAAATGTGGAGCCTCCCTTTTTTATCTGAAATGTTAAACAACAGAAATTTGATTCTTAATTAGAACTTTAGGATATATAGCCTCTTCTACGCATGGAATAGTTATTAATAAGAGAAATACTGAGGATGAGATTTAATGATTAGCAAACTATTTGTGCCTCTATTTCTCCTTTGTCAATTAATTCTCAAGTATATCTTATCTTAGATATTCATTTTCTTAAATAACAGCCCTACAATTAGACTTCCTACTTTTAAAAGAGATTTCTTCATTTCTATTATGTATGAATTCATTTAGTATTTCTCTGCATTTAAAGGAATTAGAAAAATTCACAGAAACTAAAATAGTGTACTCCAAAACATAGCCACACGGTGATAGTGCAGGTACCAATGAGAGTAGATTCCTGAAAATAAAACATTTATGATTTCTTATTGAAATATTTCATTTTTTAAAGAAAAAGTAGCTATTTATAACACATCTAAATTGGCAAAGGGATGTGAAATATATGCAACATATATTTTATCACTTAGCTTTAATTTTACTTGAATTTATTCTTTTAAAGCATGTTTCATCTTTAAAAAACCCCTATATTTGAAGGCTTTACTATTTTACCTCACCCATCTCCAACTTACTAGAACTACAAAAATGCTTTTAGGAGGAAAACAAAAGGGACAATGGAATTGAACATCTGGAATTTTCAGTGATTTGAAATATTGTCTTATGTGTAGAATGATATTGAAGAAATAGAGATGGAGTGGGTCAGAGATGGTTAAAGTAGGAGTCGTCTGTGGTTTCACACTGTGTTGGATACAAGGTGCGCTGTATCCAGTAATACATTCTGCAGTGCTGTGCCTCTTAGGCCCTACATCACACTGTAACCTCAACAAAGCATCGTTGCTGCTATAGATTCGTGGGGGAAATGACTCCGACTCTCTTTCTTGGCTTTGATGTCTCCAGTGGCAATCTATCCTGGTGTGTTAAATGTGAACATAAACCGTTAAAACAGGTGCACACCAGAGGTTTGGTTTCAAAAACGTGTTATTTTTCCTTTTCTTTTCCTTCCTTCCCTCATTCTTTCCTTTTTTGTTTAAGAGGAAAACTAGTTTTTAGTATCTCGGCGTGAAAAAAGCACAAAATGAGAATTTAAAATGATAAAGCCTGAATGGAATTTGTATCATTTCCTTTTCTTGCTTTAGCCTTTGTCACTGAAACACAAATGTCATGGAGGTAAGAAGGAAACATCTCAGGCGTTAGAATTGAATGATAGCTCATTCATATGACAATGACCGTACTGAGGACAGAACATTTCTCAGAATGTAGCCATTCTTGTGGCAAGAATTATAATGACAGGGAGAAACGGTGCAAAATTAACCAATTCTTAGATCTTTATAAAGAAATCCTACGAGTCACCTCTAATGTGGTACTATGTATTATATTAGCTAAGGAGTAAAAAAGGGAGGGGAAAAAAGCCTTCCTTATGTCCACATCAAACTTGTTCAGCTTGATTCTTGCCCGAGAAGCCTGTTTAGGAAGGTCCCTGTTTCTACCAGTAGGTGTCACCACAATCAACAGAAATACCCCAGGGGCTAGGAGATCTGATCCTGGGGTGATAGAACAACCAGGACACAATGAAAGTAAAATGAAGAGCAAGCATGTGCAGTGGTAAATCGTATGAAACAACGAAAGCTCTAGATGATTTGGGTTTTAATTTGATCTGATATGTCCTTGCCATTATGACGGGAGTGGCTAATGAGGTCCCGGAGAGTGTGGCTTTGGAGCATAAGCTGTCAGGACCTGTAGCCCCGTTCTTTATGTCCTGCCCTGGATTCACTGGGCCTGGTGATCCCGTGGCCAGTAGCAGAGATTGCTATTTAACCCTTGCCTGGGCTCTGACTCACTCTGAGATCTGGGTTTAAACTGAACAGGAAACGGATCTCGTGGGAGGCGTTGTGTACTGTTCCTGTTGCTACCCTTTGGGAGCTGTGGGTGGCAGGAGGGGGGTGCCAGGTGCAGGACATTTACTTCCCCCTCTTGCTCTCTTCCATAGGGTGAAAGAAACTAGTGGCTTATAAAATATTCTTTTTTTCCTTTTGTCCATCTTCAATGCAAGTCTGAGCATAGTTATGAGTGTGTGTGCACCTGAGTTTGCACACACGCATGTGTTCTGACATTTTGTTCCATTTGACGATTTTTGCAGACCATATACAATAAATCAGCCTTGGGTAAGCAGCTTCAGCTTGAAATTTAAATGTCACAAAAAAGCACATTTCTTCTCAGCCGAGAACCTCATACGTGCTCATTTGTCCAATCATAGTTCTACGTGAGTTTGCCCTGGGTTCAACTGCGTGGTTTCAGAGAAGATCTCAAATTAGAAGAGGTGATGAGGTCGTTTTGCCATCCTCTGGCTAACCATACCCCGCCCTTCCATGAATTTTGCAGGCCCCCCACCAAATGTCTTCTTTTTGATGAAATCAAGTGGATCAAGGCAGAAGTAACTTCAAACCATTTGTATGTTTTTTTTTATTTTTTGGGGGAGGAAGATTAGCCCTGAGCTAACATCTGTTGCCAATCCTCCTCTTTTTGCTGAGGTAGATTGGCCCGGGGCTAACATCCGTGCCCGTCTTCCTCTAGTTTATATGTGAGACGCCTGCCACGGCATGGCTTGATAAGCTGTGTGTAGGTTTGTGCCCAGTATCTGAACCTGCCAACCCTGGGCCGCTGAAGTGGAGCACGTGAACTTAACCACTATGCCACTGGGCAGGCCTCAAACCATTTGTATGTTTTAATCTCCATTTCCACATTTTTTCTGTAAATGCTAGGTAATGGATGTGCCTATGCTGATTACGGTGGCTTCACTAATTAGAGCCAGATGTATATGGCCCAATTAATCAGAGCTCTGTCGGTTCCTGCAGAGGATGGTGACACCACGGTCAACCCTCACTGAAGGGGATTTTTAGCATTGACTGAAATTCAGAGCACCAGAGGTGATATGTGTAGCTTGTCCTGAAGCTTGTCCTAAGAGTGTTCTGGCTTTTTCCGTGTGCCTTGAAGTGCTGGTAAAGGTGACAGCCTCACAGATCTCTTTTGTTCCAGTCTGAAAAAATCAGTCAGATTTCCATTAGTCTTCATGGCTCTTTTGAACACCAGGCTTTTATTTCACACTTAAAAGAAAATCTGTCAAGTATTTTGGTCACCAAATATATCCTACGTACAAATGTCAGATGGTGATGATTAGATCCTATACACTAGACATCCTTTAAAAAAATACAGTTTCCTGCCGCTAATAATTCTATGACTTTAAAATAATGACCATTATTTGCGATACTTACAATATTTTGTAGTCCGCTTAGACTGAGCTATGACAAAAGGTTGGATGGTAGAGATATGTAATGCCAGAAATCCTCTAGGGGAAGAATCAGAGCAAATGAAAGGTAAACAAAGCTATTGTGTTTTCTCTTAAAAAGTGTACGTGAAAAATACTGAGCAGTGCATCAAGCTATTTTATTCCAGATGCAAAAGGATAGAGCAGATTGAGAGCCATTTTCATCTGAATATAAAATTTACTATAAATCATAAGAAAAATTACACATCAAGTTAAATGTGATGTTGTCCCTTTAAATGTTTTATTTGCAGCTTTGCTTGTCTCCCTGGCTCCTAAGATTGCCTGATCCTCTTTTCTGGAATTCTTTCAATTAGTTTTGGATCTGTCACCCTGAAGTCTCTGAAATTGCTTATTCTAAGAGATTTCAATATTTACTCTGATGACATTTTTTGATTCTCAACACATAGGAATTCTTAGTAGTTTTGATTTTACTTTGTATCCTTTAGTCCGTATAAATCTGGCAATAAAGATTTCTCTCAATTTAATTTGCTTTCTGTTGCGGATTTAAATGCTATTATCCTGAAGCTTTAGCCAACCACTTCCAGGTCCTAATCCTTGGCCTTCCTCACTGGTGAAATGTTGTTCTCGGTTTTCTTGGTTCGGTTTAACCCTCCTAGTTAATCTCTGACTTCTGGTAAATTGCCATCATGTTTAAAATCTGCAATTGCAACTCTTTTCCTTAAAAGAAAAATCCTGCTCACGAAGGACAATATGACTAACCTGTATCATCTTATTTTTTTAATTTAACTAAGAGCAGTGGAAGAAAGTCGCTGCCGATCAGCTCTAGGAATATCTTAACTGTCATCAGATCGAGAATGAATTTCAGTCAGAATTTTTTTCCTTTCATAGTACATAAATTGCACTCCTGAAAGTTAGAAATGGTCTGTCTCGCTGACACTCTCAGGCTCTTTGTAGGGTTGCTGTTCCTAGGCCTTTGGCTGAGCAGCTGTTGCCTTCCAACAGGAAATTTATTAAAATGCGTTTCAATCCTACAAAGGTCTATCTGGCATTGTTTGTTGGTTTTGTTTCTTATTTAATCCAGTTTCCTTCAGCCAGGACTCATCAACAGATTATGGCCCTTGCAAAATAGGGTGCCTGAAGGGTTAGATCCGAATGTTTTAGAGATTTGTACATTAACAGGCACACAGCTTTGGAAGACACACTCTGCTTAGCTCTCTACACATAGATGACATGCAGATCATTTGCTCCACTTCAGGAAATATTATACAAGTTCTTTTCAGTGGATCTGTTTATTTGGCTGGCTGACTTACTGTGGGGAAATCGCCAAAAGTTTTCTAAAATTGAATCCAGATAAGACAGAATTCCTTTTGATTGGATCTTATCCCTCGGTCGATCAACACTCTTCCATCACGTTGAAAGTTGGCAATTCACTCATAGCACCAGTCCCAAAGGGGAAAACCCTGGTTTTATGCTTGACTCTACTCTGTCATTTATGAATCGTGTAAATATAAATATTAAACTGTCATATTTTCCTTTGAGAAATACAGCAGGGATAAAGTAAATAATATCTATTCACTATTTCAAAATGTTACTTTCTGATTACCTATTTTCACTTGTACTACTGAAATTTCTTGTTAATTGGGTAGACTGAGCAAGCACTTTCCAAACTTATACATTTCATTACTAATTTCAGGGAAAGCCAAGCAGCATTTTACTGTCTGAAAAATGGCATATTGAACTTGATTCACTCTCTGAACATCCCTGAGAGAGGAATGGACTTAGAGATTCCTGGGTGACAAAGTTCTTACTCTGTCCCGTTCTTGTTATCTACTTAACTAGAAAATATAATGCAGAATGGCACTGGAGAATCTGCCACAATGGGAACTCCAATTTTGATTGAATTACGATGAGAAGAAGTTAGAGAATTTCTAGAATATTCAACTGTCAGTAGATGGGAAGATAGTTTATTTCTTATGTTCTAACCACACTTTCTTATAAATTTATGCAACTGGAATAATTCATGAGTGCCAATGAACATGTTGACAGTTAAAAATGATGCACATGGTGAACAATTGGCTCTATTTCCGAGCAAAAGTTCGCTTTACTGTTAAAGTTGTATTTAGTGATGGTATTTTGTTAGGACACAGAACTATGCAGATTCCGCCCTGAATCTGGATCTCCATCCTGAGGACTATATGCACAGGCAGTTAAACAAGGTAAAATGACACTTCATTTCCACCTGAGCCATTGAACATCAGATCCTAAAGCATTCCTTGGATAGATTAAATTAGAGCTCACAGGAGATTATTTTTCTAGATTAGTGAAAGCCAAAAGTCTAGAACAAAGACAGACTGAAAAAATACCTTTCATAGACCTTACTTTCACTAAGATAATTGATCTTGGTGATTTACACATTAACGCAGCAATCTATAAATTTATGATCCAGATTTTCTTGTATGCAAGGTTATATGATATACACCCAAGCATGATTTATAATTGGAAAAAGATTGGCGACAACCCCAAAGTCCATCAATAGAGACTGATTGACTAATTGTAATATATCTATTCAATTGAATACTATGAAACTATATAAAAAAACAAAAAAAAAAACCATGGGAAAACTTCTGATGTGCTGATATGGAAATTCTTCCATGAAATATTAAGTAAAAATGAGCAAGGCATAAAAGAGTGGGATTATGTGCTATTTTTGGTGTCCAAATGTGGAAAAGATTTTTATGTACTTGAATTAGTATAAGAAAATAGTGAACGGACACACAAAATGTCTAATAAAAATGATTGTTTTGGAGGAGATGGGAACAAGGAAGGAGGATGAAGTGAGAATAAAATTTACACTCTCATGGAATTGTTTTTACATTCTATGTTTTTTTTAAATGCAGTACTATTCAAAAAGTAAAATAAATTTTATCTGTATTTAATACTTACTGTACTCCCTAATGTTTACTTCTTAAATTTTTTTTTCACAACTGTCACAAAGTGTTTGTGACTTTCAATATAAACAAAAGAAGGGAGGAATTAGTAAGACAGTGTGGTTCCTATGAAAAGCAGGGCTTAGAATTAAACCCATGGTCTACATTTTCTAGTTACCTAACCTTATAAAAATAACATATTTCTCTAAACCTCAGTTTGATAAGATGGAATTAGAAGTGCTTCACAGGATTGTTTTGAAGCTCAAGTTACATCATATATGTTAAAATGAATGCAGTTTCCTTTTTTTGTTGTTGTTGTTGAGGAAGTTTGGCCATGAGCTAACATCCGTTACCAAGCCTCCTCTTTTGCTGATGATGATTGGTCCTGAGCTAACATCCACGCCCATCTTCCTCTATTTTTTTTATATATGGCACGCTGCCGCAGCGTGGCTTGATGAGCAGTGCATAGGTTCATGCCCGGGATCCAAACCCGCCAACCCTGGCCTGCCAAAGTGGAGCATGTGAACTTAACCACTACACCACCAGGCCAGCCCCGAATGCAGTTTACTTTTGCTGTTACTGGGCCTATCTGGAGTTTTCCTATAAAGAAAAAAAAATCTAGAAATTTTTCCATTATTTTTTGTATCCATTTCATTGGAAGTCACAGGCTTCTTCTTGCCCCTTACCCAAAGACATGTGTTTATCCACCCAAACCTACTGGCATAAACAAAACACGAAAGCACTCTACAAATGATAGCCCTAGATAAATACAGAAGCAGATCTGGATGCAGCTCTTCTTTACATTCTTGCTACTATTTGCTTCATCTTTAAGGTAGCATTATAGGAACAGGCCAGATCCATACTTTAAAAGTCTTAGCAACACATGTGCTTGTATTCTAGGGTGGGGTTTTGCCTGACTTGAGGGTGGATTAGGCCTGATAAGTCCAGGGTCAGAATTGCAATGAGTAAAAGCAGGCTCTAAGGCATTGTCTAAGGTTGGTCCCCACTGCACAAAAGAAAAGGAGCATTCTTCATGTCTCCTGAGATCAGAGTCAGTTATTCAGAGTTTGGATAAATAAAGACTGATTTCCTAGAATGGGCCAGAAAAGGAGAAGAAAAAGAAGCATCAGCAGCTATTACTTCTATTATTATTACTGATGGTGGAAGCAAGGTTAAAAAAGAATAGGAGGTGCAGTAGGTCATAGTGCTTCTACAGCCCTGGACAAGACGATGCCGTGTATGGGTAGCTGCAGAACTGAGGTGCTGGGCTGCTGCAACAGAATTCTCTCTAACCTTCTCTTTTCTTCATTTTGATCCCTCTTTTACACTCTTTTTAAGTTTCTCTTCACCAGGAATTTACCATCAGTCCTTAGAGAAGATGTAGATGGCCCTGTAGGGCTCTGTCCAGTTACCCTCTTCAAGGCTGACTCAGCCTTCTGCTAGATGCTGGGTAAATTGACTGCCGACATCTCATAGCTCCATCCTTCACAGGGCAGTGCCCTGGAAAGCAGAGAACTGTATTGCCCAAGGTTATGCCTCTTGACTGGCTGATGACAGAATACAGAGACCCATTGCCTCAAGTTGGGATAATTCTGAAGAGCCATCTGAGTTCTCCATATCATTGGCTGAGTCCTCCATTGTACCATACTGAGGGTCAACTTCTTCCTCCCTCAATTCCTAACTTCCTCATTTCCTAATCAGTGTAGCTGCCAACAGCACTCCCCAATAAACCTTCCAATACAACTCTCTGTCTCAGAGTCTGTTTCTCAAGAACCCAACCTAACATGGGCATGCTGGTAGCTTCAGTGATGGTAAAGGTGATTGTGTTTGACTTTGGCTGCTTCCCAAGCCACGGATAAATAAGTGTGTTCTTCTAAACTCAAGGGTCCTGACATACAGGATTAACATGGTTTATTCTCTGCCTTCAGTCATTCAGTCATTCTAAGGGATCTTTTTAGATTTGGACTACAATCTTCAAGCCCAGAGGATTTTACTAGAAACCCTCAGAGTAATTCTTACAAAAGAACATTGTTCTTCAGATAGCTCTTCAGAATTTCTAGGCTGGATCTAATTTAAAAAAATTATCTTCAAGTGTTACTTTAAATTTTGCTTTATGTTCCAGAACAACATGAACCCCAAAATTGGTCTTGGAGTTTCTAATATTTTCCTTAGGTTTTAGGTCAATATGATTAGGTCACTTAAGGAAAATCTGCCTTCAATGCCTGATCTACATCATTAGATAGGTAGATGTTATATCCTTATGGCTACTGCTAAGGGACCGAGAATGATGTTAAGTGATATTTGTTTCTTTTCCTGAATCTTAACCACCTCATAACCATTATTAAATGCTAGCTCAAATTCCACAACATACTAGAAGCCTCTTCTGACTAGACCATTCTCTCCATGATTGCCCTCAGTTCTGAAATCCTGGTAGTCAATTAAGTCATTATGACTCAGCAACTGCTAATACATGGAATTAATTTCTCTTGCTGTTTCCATACCTCCCAAAGTAGACTGAAGAATTTTAAAGACATTTTTATGTTACTCTTGCATTCATTCAAGTATCTAGCATAGTAGTAATTAAACTTACAACAATCAAACAGTTGTAATAGTGACATGCAGTTAATCTGTGAAAAACTGAGGCTGAAATCTAAGTGGCACTAATTATAAGCGTCTACTCTATAGAAAGGAACTATAGGATTGAGGTTAGGGAACAGCACTTTAACAACAAACTTGAGTTCAAGTCCCAGGACCACAAGATTCCAGCTGGTGACTTTGGCAAAGCACTTTATACACTTGAACTTTAATTTCCCCTTCTTTAAATTGAGGACGGTAAGAGTACTTATCTCCCAGAGTTATTGGAAGTATTGACAGTTCACTTAATGAATGCTTATACTTATTATACTAAAATATTATTAGAACATAATTCTAGATTCACTGTTACAAAGAGGAAAGTATAGTACTGTATTTAAAAGGTATTATAAAGCAAATACCTTTCTATTTAATATGTTTCTAATTTTAAATTACTTCTAATTTTAAATGACTTGGGTCCATAAATAAAATGAAATATTTTTAGGGCCAGAAGTGATGTCATAACATGGTCATGGGAACCTTCTTTCCAGAGCTATGTATCTAACACATCCTGGCCAATAGGAGTAAAATGTGTTTTTGCCCCATTTGCTCTTTCTAGGTCTTCACCATCTGATCTTGCCCACCTGATTTCACTGTGCCATGATTTATGATGTGCTATAAACTCCCCTAAAAACATTGTTTTTCATCTTCAATGTCTTACACTAACCTTGAACCAAGCTATCTCACCTCTCCATCCTCTAGCCTTTAACTTTTCCGCGCCAAGTAAGGCTGGAGCAAAAGCTGAAGGAGATCCATTGTATCAGTTACCCATTGCTGTGTTATGAATTTAGCAGCTTAACACTACAAACATTGACAATCTCCCATTTCCTGTCTGTCAGGTGTCTGGCATGACTTAGCTGGGTAACCCAGGCGAAACGTCTCTCCTGAGGTTGTAGTCAGGTTGTCAGTCAAGGCACAGGTCTCATCTGAAGGCTCTACGGGGGAAGCTCACTCCCAAACTGGTGAGTGTAGTTGTGCAGATTCAGTTCCTCTTGGGTTGTTACACTGAGGATCTCAGATGCTTTCTGAATGTTGACTGAGGGGCTCCTCTTGTCACGTGGGTATCTCCATGAAGCAGCTCAGAACATGGCAAAAGTGACATTCCATCACCTCTGCCACCTTATGTCCACTAGAAGCAAGTCACTAAGTCCAACTTTCACACAAAATGAGGAGATGACAGAAGGGTATAAATACCAGAAGGCAGGGATCATCGGGGTCATCCAGGAGGCTGCATTCCACACCAGTCAGGATGGAGAAGCTCTTCATTTATCATACTGCACCTACAGTCACATGTTAAATGCAATGCTGCTTCCTTATAAATGGTTAAATTTTGAAGACATATTTTCTATGATATCTATTATAATTATTTCCTGAGGCTCCCTCATTTGTATAAATTTAGTCAAAATTTTAGCATTTTAAAAATTGTCTGGAGCATTGTGATTCATAATGTGGACTGGAAATGAGAAGACTTCTTTATTTTTGTCCTGGACGCATCATGAACTTACTGTTGACTCTCACTTAGAGAGTTGCTAAACAGCTGTCTCTTTCTCATCTATAAAAAGGAGGCAACAATTTTAGCTTACAAATAGCAGGACTGTGAATAACATTTTTTGTTAGAGAGCACTTTAGACTAGTGCTTTGAAATCATCTAAGTGGTCTTAATACCAGTAATTTTTAAACAATAAAAACAACACAACCCACTCTTGCACTTGAATTTCACAGATATATAAATTGTGTAATAACAATTTACTGGCAGTAACTTCTTGATTTCCCCTTTCTTGATTTTCATGTAATTTTACAAAACCTTTGGGGATTCCTATTAGTACATGCACTTCATTTATAAATGGGAAGAGTGCTAATAGAACAAATGACCAGCTCAGTAAAATTAACCCGAACAGAGAACTGGCTTTTTCAGCCAGTGACTCCATACACTGCCTTTCCATTTTCTTGTCTTAAATATAAGTTTTGTGGACATTTGATGACAGCTATCTTAACTTGGAAATACAATGCCAATAGTTCTTGAAATAAAAACAGACTCTTCAAGTCGTATTTTGGCATTACAAAGTTAAAATTAGATCCCACTTCAAACAAGCTTCTTTAATTAGGAAATATCCCAAACAAAAGCCCTCACTTTCCAAAGAACATTGAACTATTATGCTAGTTGGAATGGCCACCGTATAAGTCTTGGGTGGATCTGAAGAGAGTAGTTGTTATTCTGGCCTGAGTTTCCAACCACACTCATTTTGCTAAATTGCATTTCTTTAGGAGAGCAGCCTGATAGGCCTCACGTATTACTAATTCTATCAAATACCCCCTTTTTCATTATTCTTTCATACTTAACAATCAAAAGCCCTAACCACTGTCTATTTTTAAATGATATAGTTCCATAAACAGATTGAAATACTTGAATAACCACTTCATGATAATTAGTTTTTCCTGAGTGACCACCCTGTTCTTTTTAATTTTCCCAAGCTGCAATTCTAAATTATGCAAATCATAAAATTATATTTTGAAAAATATGTAATTTTATAGTTGGTTTGGATAATTTAATATGAAAATTGACAGGGATTATATATATGCTGATAGGAAAGAAGTTCAACTTTAAAGAGCCCTATAACAACAGGTTAAGCTATATATTTCTCTCTTCCCACTCCTCCTTCCTTACCTCCTTCTGCTTTCCAAGTGTCCACGATCCAGAAGGACCTGTCCCTACTCCCCTGAGGGAGCATTTCAAGGAGAGCAAAGCCATGGCAGATAATTAGAGACATAAATTATTTTTAAAAGCTTAATGAACCTAATTTTTGTCTACTGATGGAGCCGTTTCCAATATGTGTATGTGGCCTTATGTGTGTGTGTGCGAAACATTTGTCAATATTATAAACAATCCAGAAGGGAAATTTTAATTGGCTTCATTTTGCATTACCAATCAGAAATTTCCAGTGCTTTCTTTCCTTTCCATAGTTATGCCTCTTTCACACTATTTCCACATCTTTTCCAAAATTCCTTCCCTTTCTTTTACTTGATTTAATTTCTGATCTGCATTTTAACACATTTTTTGTTCAAAGATTTTCCATTTCTTCAACAGAACACATCAGAGACCGTTTATAATCACTGGATCTGCAATTTTAACAGAAAATATACAGTAAAAGCTTAAATATGTCTTCATTTCACATTTTTCTATATTTGCTTCTTTTTCTTTTCGTCCATGTCTTTTTTTTCCCCATGTAACATCATTTCATCTTCTTGCCATCATCCTTTATCACTTTTTCTTTATTCTCTCAAAAATCTCTCTCTTTCCATCATCGGAGTATTCCTGCATGATAAATTCCTAAACTAAAATTATTGTGTCTGATAGTCATACTAATTTCCCTTCCAATATATTGTACTTATTTATATCTCTATCAATATAATGTGTGAGAGCCCCGTCATTCTAATTTCACCAACCTAAATCAAATAAAGTAATATTTAGGCTTTAGCTTCTATTTTCTTGTTTTGATCCCTAGCAAAACTAAACTTATTTTCACAACTTTGCTATCATTTTTGTGCATTTTCTCTAAATACCTATCCCTTCTGTCCAACTTATTGTACTTTTTCGTTCTTTATGGCTTTATATTACACGAATATTTAAAATTTATTTTTGGTATATGTTGCAGATATTCTCTTTCAGGTTCTTGTTGTCTTCTTAATTGGTTAGGAGTTCCTTTTTGGGGAACATTGCCAATTAAAGATGAAGGGATTGGCAATCCCTTCCAAACTGGTATTTCTGAGTCTAATAGTTGAGTTACTCCTGAAATTTGTCGCTAACACTCACATGCCTGATTTATAGCACAGCCTCATGGTAGAGAGAGAGATAGAGAGACAGGAAGACAGAGAGAGAGAGAGAGAAATATCAAAACAGACAAATAAAAACATGATAGATTTCAAAGCAAGATCACTCACATAACATTGACCAAAATTTATTTTACCTTGATGCGTCTATTTCAGAATGGTGTGCTGCATATTGGGCAAATTGAGAATAGCTTTGAAGTCTCCACAAGGAATAGCCCAGATGGATAACATCCGCATGGAGACTTATCAACACACAATACACCAAAGGAAATCTATTAAAATTTCATTGCAGCATTATTTGTAACAGCTGAGATGTGGAAACAACCTGAGTGTCCATCAGTAGATGACTGGATAAATAAGATGTGATATATATTTATATAATAGAATACTACTCAGCCATAAAAAAGAATATCTTGCCATTTGCATCAACGTGGATGGACTTGGAGAGTATTATGCTAAGTGAAATAAGTCAGATGGAGAAAGGCAAACACCATATGATTTCACTCATATGTGGAATCTAAAAAAGAACAAACAAAACAAAAACAAATTCATGGATACAGAGAATAAATTGGTGGTTACAAGAGGGGAAGGAGGTTGGGGGTGAGTAAAATGGGTGAAGGGGGTCAATTGTATGATCATGGATGGTAACTAGACTTTTGGTGGTGATCACTTTGTAGTGTATACAGATGTTGAATTATAATGTTGTACAACTGAAACTTATATAATGTTGTATACCTATTTTACCTCAATAAAAAAAAAACAAAGTAAGTCAGTAATCACTAAGCATTAGGCAAAAGACAACAGTTATCATAAAACTCTCAGGTCCAACAATGACTTCTTTCTAAGGACATTTTCAAATGTTGGGAATTTTTCATTTAATTTGAGTCACTCCATCAAACCCAAGTGGACTGCCTTCTGCAGATAAGAATGTGCTCTGTCCGGAAAGGGTGTTTGTGATTTCGGTGCTTCGTTCTCCAATTTGTCAAGTATGCTCAGAATTACAGTGCTTCACTCCTGGTGTATCCTTGACAATCTTCCCAGCTCATGCAATTTGGGACATCTTGACTTCCACCACAGCTGCTGCTCCTTCCCTTCATCCTCCACCTCCACCTCCTCCTCCCATAGCTTTTTCAACACTGATAGCTGTGCCAGGGTAATATACAAGTTACGTAGACGTCGCTGTAGTAAAATGGTAGCATGTATATTGTTTCTTGTCTCGCCTGGCTACTTTGTCATGTTGGAAACTTTTAGAGAAATTGGAAAGGAGTTGGTCACATGTTCTTAGGTATAATAAAATACTTTGCTAATCCTAGCTCTTTTCTCGTCATTTTACTGCTGATCCAAACACCATAAGCATCTTACAAGAGGGTTATGGGACTTTGGCTTATCTAACAAAGTGTTCCTTTTCTTTACCTTTGTTATTCTAAAAAACTCAGGAAATGGGAAAGTTGAAGCTTCATTAGATGGCAATTGCCCTCTGTATAAGTCAGAGTATTCAATAGTAAGATGTGTGTGTGCTCATGACAATAAATATTTCTTCTCCTGGACAGTAAGTTCTGCATCTGTGAGGGAGTTAGTTGCTAGAAAGAGGCATCATTTTAAGTGATTGAGACATGGGCATACAAGAAGCTAGCCTGGAATTCTTCTGGCTAACCAGTTGGGAATGCCTTTCTGTCTTTACTTACTCACATCCCCATCTGTCATGTAATATACAAGTGCACAAGACTTACTTCCACTCCTCTCCAAGTTTACTAGCACTAAGTACTATGGGAGTTTATAAAACTACTGCTAGGTAAAAATTAAACGTTCCTTGGAACTCTCATTACTTAATACCTAGGATATCTTGGTCAGTGCAGGTAAAGATTATTCTTAAATAGGGACACCTCAAGACTTTCTGAAAATTCCACTGGGTATGATCATTAGGGAAAATCAGAACTTTTGATGCTTAGATTCTTTTATTAAGCAACTTATTAACTAAAATATAACAATATATTAACAATAAATATTCATATGTAGAAGGTGCCATGCCCTTTAATGCTGTGAAGACACCATGATAAGATGCTTGTGGTTTTTAACCTTAGAAAGGCAACCCTCAGAAAACATTTCACCACAAACTATAGCAACCACAGTTGAGAATACACTTTAAAGGACACATTTGAGGAAAAACAAAGCATGATAATGCTAATTATCTCTACATCTTCAAGATCAGTGTGGTATAAGAAAGGTGTGTGTGTGCATGTGTGTGTGTATGACATGTCTCTCTTAACTTGAAATATAGTACTTGCTTATTTAACTTCTGTTTTCAACAGAGAGCAGAATATACTGAATGGGGGGCTCTATTTCTCTCACTGTAACCCTTTATGTAACTCTCTCAGTCTGTCTCTTGCTCCTTTTTCATCTTTGAAAGAGAAAGAAAGATATTTGGTTTGATATGCCTAACATCCCCAGGAAGCCAGGGAGGGTTCTACAGAGATTAGATGAAAATAAGAGGAATTCTGTGAAGACAATGTTTGAGTACCAAAGAAAAGCAGGCCATGTGTTTTGTATTAAAATAAAATTCCGTTTATAGTAAGGACTGAAAAACTGAGGGTAGGATTCAGAATTTAACCTCATGCTATTTTTCAAAATGTTAGCACTAAATGGATATGGTATATTTATTAAATTATACTAATTTGAGCATTCTTACAGATTTCTATCTTGTAATATTTTATTGTCTTTAAAAGAAAATAGCATTGCTTTGAATCCAAATATCAACTTGTCATAGCTTCTTTATCCACAGTTCTTCAAATGTTTTGCGTGAATGTCTGAAACTTTTACATGATTCCCTGAGATTTGGGTTTGATCCCCTAACACCTAGCATGATGGTAAAGATTGGTAATATCATTGCTTTGAGGCCCTCGGGTTTATTGTCACATCAGATTCTGGAGCATATATTTATATCTTAAATAACTAATTGTCAATTTCTTGGCAATGTCTTTTACATTTCTCTTATAATATTCCTTCTCTTAGTTCATTAAAATTCACAACTTATCAATATTATTTTTCAAAATTAAATACAGATGCTTCCACTCCCCACCCTATGGGAATGCGTTATTGTGACAGTAAAATGTTGACTCTAGTAGGTGTTCATGCATTCGAGAGCTCTAAGTATCTCTTAGCGTATCCTGGTGCAGCCACCTCTCACCACCCCCAAATGCTTTTTTCTAGTTCTGTAATATGTAGCAAATTTCACATGAGGCTTTTGCAGACTGTCTGTGGCTCCTTCGTCTGTGGCTAAAATGTTTGTTGCTCTTGCAATTTGCACTGATTGCTTAAGAAAAGAACGGTTTGTTTTGCAAGGGCTGCTTTTAGTTTAGTGGGTTCTGTGCATAGTTAGCTACAATGCTTTTATTTTGTGGTGATGATCCAGATTGTGTTTTTTGGAGGCATTTATTACATTCTTACAAATTATACATGTTGCAGAAGGGCTGTTTTCATCCATACATGGAGAAGAGACACACAGAGTACTTGACTGAGTAAAAAAGCCAATGAAATAGGATCATATCTCACCGTCAAATAAAGAAAAATGATGGAGTCAAGCAAGAACAAAGAAATACTTTTCTAGAGTCCTTATTCCAAGTATTAGAATATTTCCATATTTGAAATTAGTTTAAGTACATTGAATATTATTTTGATATCCTTAAGAACTTCTGGGAGAATATTAACTTGCATGATCTGTTCTGTGACAAATAAGAATAATGTTAATTTATATTGTTATTGTAGGTTATATATTACATGATGTGTAGTGTGTGCCAGGTGGTATTTATAAACATGGTCTTATTTAGCTCTCAATATAGTATGTTGAAAATTGTTATTTTCTTCTCTTTTATTGAGAAGGAAACTGAGCGTCTAAAAGTTCAGTAGTTTGACAAAGTCCACGTGCCTAGTAGCAGGGCCAGAATTTAAATTTGGCTCTGATTGATAGCCAATCCCCTGCTCACTTTACTCTGCTCTATCATCTCCCTAATAGCCATGACTCCAATATATTTATGGTGTCAACTGGGGAACTCCTGGTTCCTCCTTATCTTTACAAGTAGGTTTATGATTTTTTTCCCCTTAGATAATTCAAAAAATAAAATAATAAATACAGCCCACAAAAAATAAAATTAAATTAACTATCTCATCACCATCCAAAACGTCAAATGTAAACACATAACTGATCAGCGTGATGTCTTCTGATGAGTCTTTCAAGAAGGAAAGAAAAAAATAGAAAGAGAAAAACCAGCATCTCCACACTTGGACAACATTTGCCTATTAAATGAAGCGGCATTTAATGGAGCATACGAAGCTGCTCCATCGTATCTCTTGTGCAAAAAGACGTTTTCCCTCAGATAAACACTGATGGGGCTAACAACCCACAATAACCTTGATTCATACTCTCTAACAGTAATGACCATGATCCTCTGCGCCTTCTTAGTAACTGTTGCACAATTGTATGTGTTTGTTCAATGGCCTGTTAATTACTTTTCATACCCCTTTCTCCAACTAGACCGTGAGTCTCTTGAGGCATTTTCAGAGTCGTATGTCTGTCCTCACTGTTAGGCACATAACACTATTCCTGGCACATAGACTTTGTAATGCTTAGAATCTGCACAGAAACTGTCCCTTGAATGAATGTCTTTAAATTCAACAAGGTAACGATAATATGTGAAGCTGCATTAGTTCCTCATTGTCTACCTAAATTTAATATTTCTGTTATTGGGAATATAAATACGTGTTTTAACAGGGGTATTAGAATCTCAAAATTGCTGGTTATTGAAAATAGGCATTTTTTGATGATTTTGATGATGTTAACGAAATTGATGATCATTACTAACAATTTCATCACCACCACTACCATCTAATGACTACTACTGATTCAAACTGAGGAGTAAAAACACAGCAACATGAACCATAGTGGATCATAATTGAAAGAACAAGTACAAAGGAATCGCTCTATATTGAGGTGAAAGAATATAAGATTTACCCTCTGAAGATCAGGATGCCTATTTCCGCTACCTAATACGTGAGTGATCTGGGCTCTGTTGCTTAGACTCTTTTAAGTTTCAGTTTCATTATCTTTAAAACGGGGAAAGTAACAATTCCTACCTATAACTATTCTAAAGGTCAAACACAACACTCTTTTTGACAGAACTTTGTAAACTGTAAAGTATTCAGTATACAAATGCCAGCTAATATTATTCGTGTAATTCCTGGACCAAACGCCTCAGTACATATAATTCTCTGGTTCTCTGGAAAGCCCATTTCTTCCACTAATCTGAGGCCAATTTTCCTTTACTATCTCATTAAACAGATTGAGATTTAATTCCTAGTATGATGTGGACCATTTAGTACCACATATTCTCCAAGAGACTATATTTATCCTTGGCATTTCTCACTCTGAACTCCTGCTTCTGATGAATTCATGATCTTTGATATTTGCCTGTCTCTGTCTTTAGGCACCTGTGTAAACATCTTCACCCTCAAGGTACCGCCCACACTGCTTCATCTCATAAAGCCACAGCAGCACAAGCCTCTTCTGTTAATCAGATTTCTGATGACAATTTGGAGCGGAATTTTGGAACACACATTAGGTAGAAACTTAAAATTGAATATTAATCATTATTATTCTTAAAAACAAAAGAACATTGACCCTTCTTTACCCTGACGGTTTTTTGGTGTTCCCATCTTTAAGTGCTGGCTGCTGGCTTCTTCAGTCTCCCTCTCCAAAGAACTTCTTTTCCTCTCTCTCTCCACTCCCCTGCCAGTCCTCTTCTCCTGGTCCTCCTGGGGAAGATGCACTGTACTTGCTAAACTGCTCTAGGAACTGAACGACCTCTTTTGTCTAAATCTATTCAACTAAACTCTACACAGAAAACATTTGCTTTTTAAAATCGTGCAGGCCAATTAATGTTTTTGTTTATGGTTTTTGTCTAAAAGGTTGAAAAGATCTACCTCGAAATAGAATGTGGCTTTTCTCTTACGTGAACTTGTACAAGCTGAAGACAGCCTTTAAACTAAATTTCCTTACTTTTTTTGCCTGTTTATGTTTAAATTCTTAAGACAAAAAGTAAAAATGGTCTTTACCTTTCCTATTCCACAGAGGTTAATTTTCCCTTACTTTTGAAATACTTAATACCAATCCAAATTTATAATAATAACGTGTTTTAGTTTATTTACTATTTATTAAGCACTTTTTATGTTTCCTGCTGGTATTGTCAAAAAGAATTCTAATGAGAAACAGCTATGTAATTTTTAAGTTTGTAATATCCATGTTAAAAAAGACAGAAAAAATTAATTTTACTAACATATTTTAATTCGATATATCCAAATTTTTATCATTTCAACATGTAATCACTATAAAATAGTTCAGTTGGCTCTCCGTATTTGCAGGTTCTGCATCCACGAATTCAACCAACCAGGGATGGTAAATGTAGTCCATGCCCGATCCGGGGTGGTTGAATTCGCAGATACAGAAGCCACCGATACCAAGAGCCAACTAAAGGATTTAAGCATCTGCAGAGTTTGGTATGAGGTGGAGGGTCCTGGAACCAATAGTGGGGATACTGAGAGATGACTGTAATGAGATATTTGATGTCCTTTTTTTGTATTACGTCTTTGAAATCTGTTGTGTTTTTAACATCGCATATCTCAATTCACACTAGCCACATCTATAGTGAGCAGTAGCTATGTGTGGCTAGTGTCTAGTCTATAGTCCAACACGATTCCAAGCATATGTGAGTGTTGCATGTCTTATCTCATGTGATTCTCACAATGGTCTGTTTACTAATTACATTGGCAGATAGGGAAAAGGAAACACAGAGACGTTAATAAAGCTGTTTCAAACCACACATCCACATGAAGGCCAGAAATTAAATTTAGCTCATTATGACTGCAGAGTTTTTGATCTTAATGTTATGCTCCTACTTCTATGCTTTACTTAACTAATATTAACACTTGGCAAAGTCTTCATCTGATAAACTCAGAGTTAGGTACCCTTCTTTGTCTTTTTACTGCTTATGTGAATTCAGTAAAGAATGCTGAATTGACATATCTGTGGACTAAAATGTTTTTATGGTCAGAATGTTATTATAAGAATGGATTTAGGTTGCATAAGTACATGCTGTTCTTTTGAAATGATGTACCTTAACAATGCCCCAAAGGGATTTTATCTATGCAATTCTTGGCTCTTCTACTGAATCAATCAAAAAGGGAACTGATTTGTGGGTGGGAAGTGGGGTTGAGCTCAGCGGAGAGCCTACCACATTATAGTAATTACTGGTTTCATGTTAATTTGAGGAATCAAAGTTGTATCTAGTATCATTATTCCTTCCAAGTTACTTTTGTTCCTTTCTTTAAAAAGAAAATAAAAGGTAATGTTTGTGAGGTAGTTAACTCTGCCGGCAACAATATTATTTGCAGACACACAGTAAAATGTGCTGAGGGTTTTAGAAAACAGAATTAAGATTCTGTTAATTCTGTTTATAATGGGTACTTTTTTTCAGGAATATTTGTTTATTATTTCACAGGAATTCTAAGTAGAATTATTTAATCAGATCATTTAGCTTTATAAAACCAATACACTTACTTTTTATATATAAGGTGCCAAAAATATTTCGAATAGGAACCTAAATTATCTCTACTGGCATTCTCATGAATGGGAAGCATTCTCCTCACAGGCTACAAATGAGAAATGGAGGTTGTGTGACGTTCCCAGCCTCAGAGGCTCTTGGTGATGGAGCTGATGCCCCCATCACCGACTTCAAGTCGGTTCAATCAGCAGTCACTACGGATGCAGTCCTTGTCTGGTCAACTGTTCTTTCTAGATTTCCTGGAGTTATTTCTGTTGTATCATGCCCATTGACATGTTGTTGGCCTTTGTCAATTTTCACTGTAAAACTGGGAAATATGCTGAAAGGCAGGGTGACAGCCACACATCTCTTTTGCTGACTGGCTGCGTGAGGGATGTAGCAGAAACAAGTCATGTGTAGTTTACAGAAGATGGAATAAGTTCCATATGTTCACAGTGCCGGCGGTCTTTGTACACACACGAGGGCTTTCCCAGTGCCTATATTTAATTTCCACACAAAATACGGGCTTTTCTAAAACCCTCACCACATTTTACCCTGTGTCTGCATAATTCTGAATATTTTCCTTTATGAATCACACGTTGAGAAAAATAGTGCACCACCCACAGGAACTATTAATTTATTTAGAGAGGACAATTCTCTTTTTTCTTTCTTTTCTTTTTCTTTTTCTTTTTTTTAACAAACTCATGTTCAAGTTTTGGCTTAAACCAATGAAAAAAGAGTAGATTGATTTTGCCACTGCCTTCCCTCTGTCACTAGCCTCCCAACTTTAACATTCCTTTTTTGTCTGGGGTTGCCACTCAGCTGATGGAGGTCCTGTGTTCTCTGCATGTAACAAATAGTCTCTCAGTACCCAGCGGCTCAATTCCAAAGATCCAAGAAAGTAAGACTGCCCGAATCTTGTTCTTTGGCCAGGCTTATCAGTCTGGAAATTAGCTGCATATGAATCAGGTGCCCAGAACACACCTTAATCCAATGAGCTCTGGCTAAGGGGCAATTTTGTGCAAGAAGTGGGGTTCAAGATACGGACAGTGGCAGGAAGCAGAAATATATGGTTCCTGGCCTCTCTCTTTTAAACCTATAACTTGATTTCATTCTTTCTTTCTCCACACACTGAACATAACCGTTAACTTGGAATTAGTTCAGCAATAGCACGGCTTTAGACCTTTTCAACTGTTTGTTTTGCTACCCCTCTAAATCCCTGTGTTAAATTTAAGTAATAGTAACAGATATAAATGTCTGGCCAGGCCCAGCCAGTATTCTGTTACTGTCGTGGTGTCCTTCATCTCTTAGAGATATGAAAGGTGGATATGGTAATCAAGTAATAATGAATGTGTTCCTTTATAGAGAGAGGAACTATGTTTATTGAGAATATAATACATTCCAGGTATTTGCATGCAGTATCCCTTTAATCCTCATCTGAAGCTATTGAGGGAGTTATTATTCATTTCCTTTTTGCATTTGATTAAAGAAGCTCTGAAACAGCAAGTTACTTTGATTACCATCAAGTAGCTAGTAATGGGCAGCAGAGTAATTTGAGTTCAGGTCTCTCTGTTTCCACAATTCCTGCTTTTTCTGCTGCGTTCCTCCATGCTGTAAGCAGCAACTCATCTACTTGAGACACTACGCAGGTTCTCCTTTTTTGCTCAATTTAATTTTCTTTGCAAACATTATTCGTAACCAGAAAGTTACTGAAGAGAATGTATCTCTCCTTGCATTCCAATTCCCTAAAGAGAGAAAAAAAGTTGTATTAAAGGGGGAAAATGGTCTGATGAAATCGTTGCAAAATCTTTGTCTATTAACAATTTCCGAAAGGGCTCATCAATATGCTGGTGAGAAAAGGTGGCTTTTTAAAAAAATTATCATCTATAACAATAATAATTCTAAAATTATTTATGGAAAATTTTTTTGCTCACACAAAGGATTTTTTTTCTTTTGATGTTATTTTCCTGACCTCACAAAAATATGAATCAGTTATCAACATGAACATAAGTTTTTTCTGAATTCCAAGTGATTTAAATAGTTATGTCAAATTGTCCATTTGTATCTCAGTGTGATTTTTCCTTTTTCTTCTTTGGTTATCACTATTGAAAAGAAAAAAAAGCATTATCAAGATCCTCTTATCAGTCTCATTGCTATTACTGTTTATCATGACTATGACTTAAAATTTACGAAGATTTTTTAACCAATTTTTTTATTGCACTTAGCATTATGTTATTCCAAGCCCGTTCTGCTTTCACTTTCCATATCTTTCCCCTACAAACATCTCTTCTATTTCTGTAACCACCTTAAGGGAATTTGGCACGAAAAAGTAGAGAAAGAATGAGAGATATATGAATCACTTCCCACCCTACGATTAACACATGAAGGAAGAACTTAGTGAAAATAATAATTCCTCAGGCATATGTGGTTTTGTTTTTGAGCCAACATAGTTTCCCTCTGAGTTCATCAGCTGCCATTTAGTAAATGAACCCTTTGCTTGCAAGAATCCACTGTAAGTGTTTTAGCAAATTAGAATTCGCACTGCTCTGATTGCTTAATTTAAGGGTATAGTCTGCACTTTGATCTACAGGATTTTTCAAGAACCAACCCCATTGGCAAAAGCCCCAGGAAATCACTGTGAAACTGGGAAAAGCAACCGTTTAATGTTTGGTCTATGCATAAAATATATATTTATTTATTTTTTGTCACCAATATTTTATGGCCGTGCCAAGAATGAGTTCTAAATTCCACTATGTCAGTGATTTTCAAATTATAGGTAGACTACTATTTAGGGGATTGTGATATCAATTTAATTGGGAGTGGTGAGCACTGAGAAGACAGTGTCAGAGTACATTGTACCTAGTAAAGGTGAGAATTATAAGTTGGTAGCAGTAAGCATCAAAGTGAAAAATATTAGTATGCATTGCTCAAAGTAAAAATAAGTTCCCTATTGTGGAACATTTTAAAATTATATACACGTGTCTGTTTATATATGCATGTATGTGTGTATGGATGTACATGTATATTAGATCACTGTGTAAAATATATTCACTATGGATCACTGTAAAAATGTTTGAAGGTCACAGAAATAAATCAACATGCATTTTAAATATAAGTATTTTTTTCTCTGTTGCTTAGACACTGGGGTACTAAATGAAGAATCTACTTTCTGTATAGCCAAATGTCATCAACAGCTTAGAGATGGGCAATCTTAGCTTTCTTGTACTTGCTCAGATCTTGGGCAACTGTTTTTTTTTTAACGATTGATGAAAAAATTTTCTTATTAATTTTGTGTTATTGAAAAACCTCTTTTGCAATATTTTTAATATTCTCCAGGAAAAGTAAATGCAACAATTTATAGGAAAGCAAACAATACAAATAATTCGAAATTGGTCTACAGTGGCCCTGGTATGTATGATATATATGTATGCATGTGTATGTGTGTGTATAGACATATTATACACACACGCACACATACTCACATTCACATTTCATCGAAGAAAACGGCACTGGGTGGAGTTAACTGGGGGAGGAAAACTTTATTCAATAGAGAATACTGCAATAGAGGTGGGAGAGACTGAACTCAACTCCTCTGAAACAAAAGGTGGGTGAGTTTTTAAGCACTGGGATCAGCTAGTGGAAAAGAAGTGGAGGAACTTAGAGGAGAAGTTGGTTAACGTGATTAGGTCATCTGTGTTTGCTAATTGTCACCCACCTAAGTTAGGCTCCCACCCTCCCACAGAGACTGGGAGATAGAGGCTCTATCTTGCCTGATGATTCTCTGACTCCCAGGTCCTTGAAAAAGATATACCTGTATTGTTAAATTGGCAAGAGGCTGGGAGAAGATTTACATCTGAAAAGGACAGAGAAAGAACTTACAATTGCAAGTTTTCTAAAGTAAATGCTCTAAGAAAAGAATGGTTACGGGCCTATAGTTAGTACAAAACCTGTCTAAACCTTAGTCAGGCTGAGGGGAACATTAAGGCCATCTTGGACAACACACACACACACAGATACATATATACGTGATATGAGATTAAATCTTTCAACAAGCAAGAACTTATTTAAATGGTCCTGAACTATCATTGTAAGATGATAAATATATATATATATATATCTTATCTTGATGTAACTTCAATATTTCTGTTCCCAGACATGGGAAGTAGAATATATATATGTATCCCACATTTGGGAACAGAGATATTGAAGTTACATCGTGATAAGAAAGATAAGAAGTAATTTATTAACAGTAATGCATTTTCAAGAATTTATCAGGCAGCATTTGGAGGAAGAATAACCTTTACGCTGTTATGGTCTCCATAAATATTGCATACAATGGTTTGACTGTTAAAACTCTTACATAAGAAGAATGGTATTTGTATTTCCACTTAGAGCTTGCAAACAATCTAAAAGTTGCTTTTTCTGAAAAAATGTAAGAGCCATCAAAATCTATTTTACCAAAAGAGCTTCGGGATGATCATAGTGAATGCATAAGCACCTGGAAAGAACCTTGATAAACAGTGGTTAGCAAGATTTCAATAAGAGATAGAAAATGGTTAAATTAAGAAAAAAAATATAGGTTAATGAGGAAATATTAGTAAGTATTATGAAGTTATTGGAGAAAATAACAACTTCCTAGAGACCAGTTTATGGGAACATTGTCATTTATGATCTTAACTTGGAAGAATTTTTTTCATATAAGAAACATCTCTCTTTTCTTATAAAACGAACTGCAATAAACATGCAAAAGAATCTGGGCAGAGAATAAAGAAGAGAAAAACCAAGACTTGACTAGTAGGTATATCTCTAGTTCCTATACAGAAAGTATTAGTAATTATTATCAAATGCCACCGCATATTGTTTCTAGCTTGTCACAAACAATAGTTACTATTGTAATATAGAGTGTAATGCTATTTTATTATATTCATTAAATCATTCTCAATAGATATTTTTATATTTTCCATCAAGTCCTGTGGCTAAAAAATTCCTTTCAAATATAAGAATTCTTAACTGACAACTCCAGTCAACATTCTGGTTTCCAGAATAAGCAACACTGAGTGAGAAGCATTAAAAAAAATCTTCTCCTTGGGGCTGGCCCGGTGGTGTAGTGGTTAAGTTCATGTGCTCAGCTTTGGTGGCAGCCAGGGGTTTGCAGGTTCAGATCCCAGACGTGGACCCACGCACTGCCTATCAAGCCAGGCTGTGGCAAGTGTCCTACATATAAAAATAGAGGAAGATGGGCACGGATGTTAGCCCAGGGCCAATCTTCCTCAGCAAAAAGAAGAGGATTGGCAACAGATGTTAGCTCAGGACTAATCTTTCTCACCAAAAAAAAAAAAAGAAAAAAAATCTTCCCCTTGTTTAGGGGTGCTATTCAATACACAACTATACAAAGATGTATAAGTTGCTCTACTATGAGAATCACCATAATTATTCTGATTCCTAAAAATTATTAATGAAATATTTTACATCTCTTTTTCATACCAAGTCTTTGAAATAAAGAGAAAAAGAGTCTAAAAATAATAAACTGAAGTTCACTTCCTTATGGGGTATTACCAAGAAGTAAATCATGCATGTATTTGAAGTCTCAGATAGAAAGGAGAAATGGAAGGAGAGAAAAAGGAATTTCAAGAAACAATGGGTGAAAAAAATGTCAAGGCATTTTTTAAAAAGTAAACTTTATTTTTTAGAGAAGTTTTATGTTCACAGCAAAATTGAGCAGAAAGAACAGAGAGTTTCCATATACTCACTAACCCCCCACTATTAGCGTTCCACACAAGGATGGTGCATTTGTGACAATTGATGAATCTACACTGACACATCATTATCCCCCAAACTCCACAGATTACTATAGTATTCAGTTCATTCTTGGTCTTGTACCTTCTATGGGGTTGGACAAATGTATAATGACATGTACCCATCATTGCAGTATCGTATAGAATATTTTCACTGCCCTAAAATCCTCTATGCTCTGTCTATTCATCCCTTTCTCCCCACTGGTAACCACTAATCTTTTTCTCTCTCTGTAGTTTTTCCAGAATGTCATATAGCTGGAATCATACAGTATGTAGCCTTTTTATATAGATTGTTTTCTCTTAGTAATATACTTTTAAGTTTCCTCAATGTCTTTTAATGGCTTAATAGCTCATTTCTTGAGAGCACTGAATAATATTCCATAATCTGAATATTCCATAATAATATTCCATAATTCCATAATCTGTCCTACAGTTTATTTATTCATTCACCTGCTGAACGGCATCTTGCTTGCTTCCAAGGTTCGTCAGTTTTCAACAGAGCTGCTATAAACATCCACGTGCAGGTTTTTGTGTGAACATAAATTTTCAATTCATTTGGGTAAATACTAGGGAGCACGATTGATGGATCATTCAGTAAGAGCATGTTTAGGTTTGTAAGAAACTGCCAAACTGTCTGCCAAATTGGTTGTACCATTTTGCATTCCGACCAGCAATGAATGAGAATTCCTATCGCTGCTCGTCCTTGTCAGCATTTGGTATTGTCAGTGTTCTGAATTTTGGCCATTCTAATAGATGTGTAGTGATATCTTATTGTTGTTTCAATTTGCAATTCTCTAATGACATATAATGTTGAACATCTTTTCATATGCTTGCTTGCCATCTGTATATCTTTGGTGATGAAAGATGTCAAATTTGATGAAAACTATTAAAGTAATAGATAAACATTAAAGAATTTCAAGCAATATACATCACCTTCCCACCACATCATAATCAAATTATTGAAAACAGTGATAAAAAGAAAATCCTAAGTGGAGCTAAAGAAAAAGGACACATTATGTATGTAAAATGAAGATACGAATTATGGCAGACTTGTCAGAAGCAATGTAAGCCAAAAAAATATAAAATGATTTCTTTAAAGTACTGAAAAGAAACTCTGAACCTCGAATTCCACACTGATTCTATTCATGAGGAAATAACTACTATGAGACTTCGGCCCTTCTTTAACAACTAGGAAACTGAACAAAATATATTAATCATGTGTTTTTAGAAATTCAGCCACAGACATCTAAGGACTGTGATCCTTAGGAGAGGGGAAGCAGAATGCACACACGTCTTTAAATGGTGTCAAGCAAAGACAGCGTTCTGGGTGTGGTCTAATCCCATGTGGACTGCCACCTCCCTTCTTCTGGGTGATATGTTTCTGTTAATAAAGTTTCTGACTATATACTATTTTCTTTTTCTTTTTCATTATTATCCTCTAGTGACTTAGAATCTGTGTCTCCTAGGTAGCTTTGTCTTTTTGCTTCTCTCTCAGCTACTCTCTCTCATAATTAACAAACAATTTTCACTTTTACTTTGTAGGATGCCATTTATAGCCCCTGCAGTTTATTTTTTATTGAATTTTTTTCTTAATCTCACTAATATTTTTTATATTGATTACATGTTGAAATGATATTATTTTGTGTATACACATTTGCATAAACTACATGATAAAAAATAATTTTACCTCTTTATTCTTACAGTTTCAATGTGGCTACTATAAAATATAAAATGGTGTGTTTCGTATTATATTTCTATCGGCTAGCACTGCTTTAGAGGACTAACAGAACGATTGGATATCTATATGGAAAAAAATTACCTTAACCTTTATCTGAAATCATTATGAAAACAACTAATTAGATCATAGATCTAAGCATAAATAACCAAACTATAACATGTCTAGAAGAAAACAAAGGGAAATATGTGATCTTAGCACAAGAAAATAGCATTTAGATAACACAAAAATGTATGAGACATAAAAGAAAATATTGATAATTTAGAATTTATCAAAATTAAAAACTTCACTCTCTGAAAATCAAAGTTAAGAAAATCAATAGGCAAGACACACACTTGGAAAATCATTTGCAATGTCAATATCTGGAAAGAACTTGTATACAGAATAAATAAAGAATACTTACAGTTCAAAAACAAAAACACAACTCAGTGGGAAAAAATGGCAAAAAATATAAACAGGCACTTAAAAATAAAGAGAAGATATACAAATAAGCATATGCAAAAGTACTCTAATTAGTCATCAAAGATGTACAAATTGCAATTATAATGAGATACCACTACATACCACTATAATGCCTAAAATTTTAATGACAGATAATACCAAGTCTTGGCGTGAACCTAAAGAAACACGAACCCTTATACATTGCTAATGGCCTTGTAGAATGGGCAATCACTTTAGAAAACAGTTTGACAATTTCTTATAAAGTTAAGTACACAGTTACACATGACCCACCAGTTACATGCTTAAGTATTTACCCAAGAGAAACAAAGACTTATATCACACCAATTTGTACACAAAATTTTATTAGCACCATTAATCACGAAAGCTAAAACTGGATACACCCCCAAATGCTCAACAAGATTTCAATGGGCGACAAGTTGTGGTATATCCGTACAATGGAATATCACTCAGCAATAAAAGGAATGAATAATAATAATGCAGCATGGATGAATCTCAGAAACATCACGTTGAGCAAAGGAAGCTAAACAAAAGAGTATGTACTTTATGTTTGTGTTTGTGTGGATTTCTAGAAAAGGTAAAATTAATCCATAGTGACAGAAAGCATTATCAGTGGTTGCGTACCAGGTATGGAGTGGAGAGTGACTGCAAAGGGGAAAGAGAGAACTGTTTTGGGTGATAGGAAAGTAGTTTACCTTGATGGTAATAAAAATTACACAAATGTTTACATTTATCAAAATTCACTGAAGTGTACACTTAAGTTGGTATATTTTTATATGTGTTATACCATAATACATTTCTTTTTTGTGTGTGTGTGTGTGAAGAAGATTTGCCCTGAGCTAACATCTGATGCCAATCCTCCTCTTTTTGCTGAGGAAAACTGGCCCTGGGCTTACATCCATGCCCACCTTCCCCTACTTTATATGGGACGCCACCACAGCATGGCTTGACAAGCGGTGCATCGGTCCACTCCCGGATTCTGAACCTGCGAACCCGGTCTGCCAAAGCAGAGCTCTCTCGCTTAACTGCTACACCACCAGGCCGGCTCATGATACATTTGTTTCAATAAAAATAATTATAAACAGATGAGTAAGGGACAAGGGGCCTGAAAGCCAACTTTAGCTATAGAAAGCTGTAAAATCAAAAAAGATCAAGTTGCTACTAATTAAAAAACAGGAAAATGCAGCAAATTGCAGAATATAGATTTTAATTTAATAGTGAATTTTCTAACAATTAGAGCTTCCCAAAAATGAATAAGCTTACTTTTGAGATGATGTCAATTTCCTTCTCAATGAAGACATTCAAGTACAAGCTGATGATCATTCATCAGGTGTGTGGTAGAAGCACCTTAGATGTTGAAGTCTGTCTTAACCAATCTTTTTTTTTTTTTTTTTTTTTTAAGATTTTATTTTTTTTTTTAAAGATTTTATTTATTTATTTTTTCCCCCCAAAGCCCCAATAGATAGTTGTGTGTCACAGCTGCACATCATTCTAGTTGCTGTATGTGGGACGCGGCCTCAGCATGGCCAGAGAAGCAGTGCGTCGGTGCGAGCCCGGGATCCGAACCCGGGTCGCCAGCAGTGGAGCGCGCTCACTCAACCACCAAGCCACGGGGCCAGCCCTGTCTTAACCAATCTTTAAGGGGATTCAATGGTATTAGAATCTATGGTAGAGTTCTGCCTATAATGTTTGCTAAAATATCACCTACTAATATTTCACTTGTGGTCTCTAGTGCTGCATGTGTAGGCAACAAACTTAGATCTGTACACAGTCTAGTTTTTTAAGAAGCACATAATCTGGAAGAGAAGACGGACATAAAAATGTTGTAGCAAAATGCAATAAATTCCGTATTCCCAAAGCTCTTAAATGACATAGAAGCAGTGTCACATTCTTAATATTTTATCTCTTCCTGAAATATTTAAGTATTCATTGGAACCAATTATAATAATTAATTAAGGTATGAATTATTTATGGAGAGATTTTGAGTTTTCCTAAAATATTTGGAGATTATTTTAATGTGAAGGTATTTCTTAAAATGCCTCCAGTAAATTTTCAAAATTTGCCTTCCAAAACCCAAATGTGTTTATCGTCTAGTTTGTACAATTCAGGAAAACCTCAAGGAAAAATGTGAATGTTTTAGATTATTCACCATTTAAAATTTTCTAGGCTTTGGCGTTCTTCCATTAAGTATAAATAATTGACTATGAACTATGCAAAGACTTGCTTTACCTGAATTTCTTTGAGATCCATCAGATATGGCAATTAAAATGAACCAGTCTCCTCTATTACCACTACTCGCTGTGCATGCTTCCACTTAAGCAACGGTGGAAATCACACAACTCCATTTGAATTTGAAATTCAAGGTAATAGAACTAAACAAGATAGTCCTATCCTTTTCCCCTTTTTCTCCCTTAGAGAGTTTTTGAGGTCAGAGATTTGTAAAATGAAAATATTAAACCAAATTTAACAGTAAAATGGACCACTGATATCATTAAAGAAAGCAATATCAGCTTCTGTTTATCCTGAAATATAAATTGCCTGAGAAGCAGCTCAAATTTAAATCATGTCAGAGCAGTTGTCTTTCTGAGTTTTAGTTTGAAATTGTTATTTGAAGTCATTGTTTCTCATTCAACAGCATCTTGATGTCTATAGCAGGATATCTAGTTCAGCAGAGACCTTGATGTACAGCAGAGCCCTTGCACCAGAGGATAACCTCTGATTGTGTACCTTTGCTACCAGTCCCATCTCAATGTTAAAGTCCCTGATATCACAAAGCACATTTTTAATGCTAAATACATCCCCTAATTTTTACAGAAATTTATTCCTTTTTTGTGCAACGTATTAACAAACAGAAACTTCATTGTATTCGTTGAGAATATAATATCAACAACGAGCCTTCCTTTTTTGAAGCTCAAATTCTTAATACTTGCTGTCCCCTTTGCAAGAAATACTTCCTTCTTTACCCTGGTCTCCTTAGCCTACCTGCCTTGTACATCAGTTGAGAAGACATTCCACCAGGGATGCCTTTCCTCATCTTTCCAGATAAGGACAAGGCTCCCTGTTACATGACTCATAGTACCCTGTCTGTATGTACTAGAGTCAGTAATTATTCACTAAATTATAGGCTGTAAGAGAACATGGACAACGCTTGCTTTTCCCAACTTTGTATTACCAGCGCCTAATGCAGTGCCTGGGACATAGTAGAAGCTCTATAAATATTTGATGATTAATGAATAAATGAATGAATTAATGTGCTACTAACAAGATAAATGGATAAATAGTATTTGTAATGCGTGACACTCTTACAAAAGTCATTTCATAAATATTCACCCATCATAAATATACCTTTATACCATTCTCATTCGTATATCTTAGAATTACAGTTAATTTTACTAGCAGGGATATAGGATTTAACTTGAGCAAATTGTGATAATATGTACAAAACACATTTATAAATGAATAAGCACTGTGCCAAGGCAAGAGAGAAAAAAACTAAAAGCTATTGCTATATTCTTGACTCAAGTCTTACTCAATATTATTTATTATACCCTATATTACACACACACACACATTCTCTCTCACTAACATGGTATCACCTGCATTATTATAATTTCCATTTCCTCCCCAATGCCTTTAAAGTCTGTATTTGACCTGTGGTCTTATTGAATTGCATTGTTTTAAACCTCTTCTCCAATTTGTCAAGGTCGTATTATGGTCATGTTGAATTTTGATCTTGACATTCAAAGTGTTAATCAGTCTTTCCAACTAAAGAGACCTGTAAATTACTAAGCTCACAGACTTTTCTATCATCCAAGTCATCGATGAAAATATTAAATAGCCTTTGGCCCAAGACTGACCTCTACATAATAAAACTCTGTCCACCTTGGTTGACAAAGAACTATTAATGGGTTTGATTATTCTACCTACTCTATTTCTGATAAATAGGTCTATGGTGCTGATCCATTTTTACCAATTTGTGAATGAATTCAGCCTTTAATATATTTGTAATATAAATATTTAATGTCTGATTTCAAATTATGGATGAAAAGATGCTAATATTAATGAATACTACTTGTCAAAGTAAATTAATAAGAGTAAGAACTGTTAAAGTAAACCTTTAATCTGCTGTCTTGTTTATTTCCTTTTTTGCATTGTTCCCTTTGTCTCATTTCCTTACTCAATGAATGTGACAACTTCATGCATTACATCTTTTTCTAGTGTGACATAAAGTCTTTGTGATTGTAATAGGTGATAATGTTTGATGGCTAATAAGATAAACATGCTTGTGCATTCGCAATCACAAATCCATCTCTTGGACAATGACATGATTTTACTTGTTGCTTGTTTATGGGGACTTCTTCCTCTGAATAAACAAGATTTAATTTTGTCTCTTTACGCACTCATCTGTTCGCAGTTCTGCTCTCCCCACTAGATTGTGTATTCTTTAAAGACAAATGAATATTCATTCATCTCTGATCCCCAGTGCTTAACACACATAGTAGTTACTCAATAAATATTTATGTAATAAAGTAACACTGATATGCCATGAAGTAGGAAAAATTTGAAGTTGCAAGTGGTCAACAGAGGGGGAATTAAAGGGCCCCTCTGAATTCTAAGAACAACGTACTTAGGGTGGAATGGACAAGTAATCAGAGGGACTGACTAGATGACAGCTGGTGTCTACTCAATTTTAAAATTCTCTATAATGAGCATTCCTGGATGCACCTTGAAATGGACAGATAAGAAAACTTTTTCTTTTTCTTTCTACACGGAAGACTGTGTAGGTTTCCATTCTCATGATCTACGTAGCTTCTTAGGGATATTTCTCCGATCTTAACATAATCATTTTCAGGAAGCTGAGAGATTCCAAATGAAAATGACAAATAATGGAAATTGTTTTCATTTTCTAGTGCTTGGAAAAAATATCTAGAATATGTTTATTTAAATTTTTCAACCAGACTTAGATTTCATGGGATTTTACTTGGTTTACAAAAGAAAAAAAAAATCATTAAATAAGCAATATGCCAAGATGCATATATCTGTGTATAAAATTAGCATTCATTTTAAATTTGGAGATAATGTATATTCCCATAACTGATTTGTAATCTTTCAATAATAATAATTAAGCATATGTCTTACTAAGTCTTTTGTAGCAACATTTTAATACATTCTCTAAAAATTATATGACCTCTACCACTCTAGACACTTTCAATTTGTTTAAATATTTGCAATGAATTCTAGTTAAAATAAGCTAAGAAATAATGCAATAATGGATGCTACAACTTACTATATATTATTTGTACCTGAGCAAAATATGTTGTAATAATTTTTGCATTTTATTTGCCTTTCTCTCTATAATGACTAACCTCTTTTCTTTTACCTTGGAGTTTGGATTTTGATTTCTGATCTTCAAATTTGCCATTAAATAAATTTCTACTCTTATTTTTCTTCTCTTCTGGAAGCGAGAATATTTTTTCCCATGAATATTGAATGCCTTCATAGTGGGAATAATTCTAATGCAATTACTTTGTGTTTTGGAAATGTGTCATTGTCTTCAGGAAAGCTAAACACAAATACCACTTTTGGTAGAAAGTTATAAAATACATTATACTTTGAAGTAAATTCAAAAGAGTTTATTCCAGTGATTCAAACAAATACATTTCAAGCATATTGATAAGAATTTTCAAACTAACTGTGTGTGTGATGATCATCAATTAAAGACATAAAATGAATGCCTATTATTTTAAAACATAATTAAGCAAAAGAAAAGCTGTGCATAACTAGCACGTTCTGTAAAATAACTGGCTCATTAACTAAACTATAACAGCCAATTTTCATTTCTAGATTCTGATTGAAGAATGGATAGAAATCACAAGGTGAGCTCATTGCACAATATACGTATGCATGAGACAATTATAATTTCAGCACAAATGCCTATATTGTTTGAAGTCTTATTAATATTGTGGTGGAGTACACTGAATCACACTGTGAGAGAAGCAATGAAAAAGGGTACAAAAATTAAGTAATATGATGAATAACAGTTTTTCAAGTCACTTAGGTGTGGTTATCTCAAATTTGTGGTATAGAATTCAGTAGTGGAAATAAGAATTTCATTCTCCATTTTGGAATGGAAAGCAAAATAATGAAGTCATATTTATAATAATCCCATCCCCAAAAATCATTTTTCCAAGCTCATTTTTCAAGTTCCCCCTATTATTTGAATGTTTGTGTGTATGTGTGTATATGTGCACATACACACAAAGTAAAGCATTATAGATTAATTCAAGGTCTTCTTTTTTCTCCTCAATGCTCTATTTCACTCCAGTTTTCCCTTTTCTTGGAAAACTGGTATCATGAATTTGGTATGAATACTTCCAATCCGTGCTTTAATATTTTGACTATATTCAAACGAATCCATAAATGATATATGATTGCTTTGAGTTTTTAAAATTTGTATATATATCATCATGCCAAATATGTAATTCGGAAAAACATTGATCACATATATAATTAATTCTTTTGATTGAAGTATGGCATTGCATCTTAACAATGGTTTGCATGTGTTTTCTGTAAGCAGCATGTAACTGGAATTTTTAAATCTTTTTCATTGTTTCTATAATCAAATGTATTATGTTGATTTATTTCTCCTTTATTTTCCCACGTTTTATCCTTTCCTGGGTTATCCTTGTTTAATCACATTTTTCATTCTTTTTTTATGGTCTACCTTTTTATGAATCACATATGCAGTATTCATTTTTAGTGGTTTCTGAAAACTTGAACATGCATTCTTAACTTTATGAAGTCTAAAACTAATCATTATCTCATCTTTTCCTAAACAGTTCATGACCCGAACATTTTAACTCTGCTTTTCCAATATTATCTAGTGTTTTAGTTCTACTTTGTACCTACCCACTATTTACTATTATATTTTTTACACTCAACAGTTATTTAAATTCATCCCCAGATTACTAATTTCTTTGCTCATCACTGTTCAATGTACCCCACTTCTTCTTTTTGTGTTTATTTTATTTCTTACTGAAGAGAATTCTTGGTACAAGGTTCTCCAGTCTTGGCTAAAACGCATGAGAATCATGTGAGAAATTTAAAAAACTCCCAGTATTCAAGCACCACTCCAGATCAATTAAATAAAAAGTCTCAAGGTACTGGATTCAGGCATCAGAATATTTTTGAATGCTCCCCATATAATTCCAACAGCTGCCACCACTGCTCTAATTATCTTTTTCAGATATAGTTTGTGTGTGGTAATCCCTCTTTTTCTCTCCATGAATGAAAATGTCTTTATTTACTGCTTTTTCTTGAGTGACTTTTTAACCAGGTAGAGAGTTTTAGTTTGGACAGTTATATGTCCTCAGTACTTTGAAGATATTATTCTATTGTCTTCTGGCATCTATTTTCTTTTTGAGAAAACAACATGACTAAACCCAGCCCTCAAAAAACAAGGTGTACTGTTTCCAATCCCTCTTAAATTTCTTAGCTTCTCCTCCTACTCACTACTTTAATGTTGAATTTGTTTTTTCCCTTAAATCCTGGAACTGGGGATTTCTCCCCGCTCATTTTTTTTGTAGGTTTGTTCATTTGTTGTTGGTCCATTTGCTTTTTGTATGTTGATACGTTTTAGTCAACATGACTATGTGTTTCGATTGGGAGGAAGGACTTCCAATATCAGTTCATCCTATCGTATTGACTGAAAGCTTCTCCCTTTCTTTCTTTCTTTTTTTTCCTTGTACAATTAACTTGAATGTTATGAGTCTTACATTCAACATACTCTTTGCCCTTCTTGAAATATCTATGTTCAGTGAGAACGTTGTCACTAGTACTGCTTTTCCTGCATGCAACTTCATGCAGAGTTCCAGCCTGTCCCATGTACATGGAATAATTTTATACTTTATATCTAACTAGCATCATCTCTCCTTTTTTTCTTTGATTTACTTCTTCTAAGTTTTACTTCTAGCAGACAGACTGCCCTAAAACACTTTGACAACTTAATGGATCCGATTGCCTGGACTTACAATAATAGATTTCTGCATCACAGAGGCATGTGTCTTTACAGAGGCTCATTTCTATTCTTTGCACATGTGTTCATGTTATATGCCCAGTGTAAACTGAAGGGAATTAATTTACTGAATGTTACGTATAACAAAGAATCCAGCAGAATAGTGTCATTGTGATGTTTATTTCATTATTTCTACAATTAACAACAACAATAATAGCAATATAAAAGATAATTTCTATATATAGCAGTTTCAGTTTTTTCTTACATTCAGTAGAAGGTCCTTCACACTCTATTTGTCAGTTGGGCTTTAAGGTTTTCATTTTGTTGGCTAGAAGACAGATAAAGGGGATTATGGACAGAACTGAGCCTGGTTTCTGCTAATCTCCAACTTGAATTCTTTCAAGGGTTGCAAAATATGATTCAAGTATTTCACAAGCCTTTATAACCTGAGCCAGACTTTGTCATCTGTCTGGTATATGTGCCATCATGGGTGGATTTGGAACTGACATTTTATATCTCTGATCTCAACTGTATAAATATTTGTTTAGAGTGACTATCAACATAGCACACAGGCACTTTCTCCTCTGATGTATAGATGATAGAATAGTTCTTAACTGGGGCCCTATGGATTGGGCAGGCGTGAACTATCAGAGGGCAATGAGGCAAATTTTCAGTGAAGTCAGATTTTATATTTTTCCATCCGTAGAATGTAAAGCAGTTGCTTCTATTCTAAAAAAGTATTTTTTTATAATTTAGTTACATTAAAGACATCTCTTATATACAGCTATTCATCTGAATCTATAATGATGAATTGGTTTTCCAAAATACCTTATATGTGGAATCCTTCTTTATTTTGGAATTAAATGTCAGGATTCTATTTTTTTTACTGTCTTCCCAGGTACTATCCTCTAGGAAAACTATCTTTAAGCATCAAGAGAAATGTTTTAGTCAATCTTGTGTAAATATCCTACTCCTTATTAGATGAATTAATATTTTTGAAGTTATGACATGCTCATTTCATGGAAATCAGATTAAATCGATGCTATGGATATTATAATTTATCAATAAGTTATTTTGTTAATATATTCATTGTGCTGTATATAAAAACTGTAATTTTAATAAGAGAATGGATCACCTCAAATAGTTGAGCAAATATTGAAAATGGTAAGGATTAAAATCATTGACATATAAAAGACACAGAAGCCTGGAGAGCCTGGAAGGAGTTTAGAGCCATGTATTTCTACCCTATTTCTCTCAGACGAAGAAATGAAGGCTGGCACCTTAGCATGATTTGGAAATTCCTCTAAAATTTATCTGACTTTCTCTTAGAATTAGAGAATTTAAAGTTTTAAGAACTGCAGACTGATCATATGAATCATATCATCTATTTAACAATTTTTGAAAATCTGCCTTTGCCAAGCATTACGCACATACCAGGCTGCAGAGATGAATGATAGAGTCCTTAGTCTCATGTAACTGAAAGCAAAAGTCTCCAAATACTAGTCTACGTTGAGGAAATTAAGGGTGATGCTGTGAGAAATTCTTTTATCATGTTAAATTTATTAAGTTAAATAATAATAATAATCTTTTTAAGATTAGAATCCCTTGTTTTCATTCTAATCATGCTGATGATAGATAGTGGTTGTATTTTGTAGAGTTTTTATGGAGCAAAATAAAAAGTTGGTAGTGTGATATAAATTTGGTTCCCCAAGGTGATTTTTATTGTCATTTCTATTGTTGTTGTTACTGATAGAAACTTCTGTGAACTATTAGAAAAAAATATAGAAATCAACATCTAATCAAAAAGGACAAAATAATGGATAATTAGAGAGTATTTATACCAATAGATTAGAAATATGCTTACATGTTAGGAAGAACTCTGGTGGAAGTTTTGCTTATTGCAAAGCTTTAATAATGAGTAGGAGATAGATGAATCAGGAGTGGGAAGATACGCTAACAACCAACGATGAATCTGCTAGCAAAATTTGGAACTGTTTCGTTGGTATTAAATTTCACTTAAGACTTGTGCTTCTGGCCAAGATGGAATAATATGGACTAGATTTACTCTCCTGGCTTAAACAACTGAAAAAGGACAAAATATATTAAACAATGATTTTTATACATTGAAGAACAAGCAGCACGGGGCAATGGATAGTATAAGGCTGTTAATTATAATGATAACTCCCCTAAAAACCAGTGGCATAATGTTTTGTACAATACAGTAAAATGCTGGTGTTAGAACAAATCCTTGGTGATCTGTAAAAAATAATGCTGAATCCTTTTTTCATATTTACTAACAAAATAAATTTCATATGGATGAAATATTTAAATGCTTTAAAATACTACAGTTATTAGAAGAAAACATGGTTTTATAAATTTTGCATTCATTGCTTTAAGAATTATACAAATATAATTTGATATTATTTAATACGTGCAGCATCAACTAGGATATTCAATACCGATAGAGTATTCAATGGGTATAGCCTTAGTAGTGGGGCCAAATTAGCTCTAAACTAAATTCCGTTTCAGTTGCACCTCAAAAAAGCTTACAAGCAAGCCTCAGAATGGTCCTACTATTTCTTAACTACTCCTAGAACAAAGTTGAAAAATATTTTAAATAATACAAAAATATCCATCAAACAATAAAGTAAAATTCACAATATCTTACATGCAATCTAAAATTACAAGGGCTGCAAAGAAGAAGAAAAATATAACCCATAATAAGGAGAAAAATCAATCAGTAGAAATAGACTGGAAAACAATGCAGATGGTATAACCAGTAAGCAAAGACATTCAAACAGTTATTGTAACTAATTTCCATAGGTTCCAAAGGGTAGAGGAAAGCATCAACATCCCAGAGAGAGACATGGAGGATATAAAAATAACCCAAAGTGAACTTCTAGAGATGAGAAATACAATTTCTGATATGAAAAATAAGCTAGATGGGATTAAAAGAGACGAGATAATGCAGAAGCAAAGATTAAACTTCCTAGAAGCAGATTTTTGTTATTACAGTATAATTTGTCCCATTGAGTAGCCCAAATATGAAATCTGATGAAAAATGCCAGGTTGGTCCTCTCTTTACATTTCATATTCACTTTCCTCTTCCTCATTTCTGTTTCCTGAAATAACTACAGTATAAAATTAGGAAAATTTTATTCAATGGTAATAAAATTAAGTACCTAGCCATTGTATGGATTATCTTGCATAACGCAAATATCTAAAGTCTAAATACTCAATGTTTAAAAAAACATATCACTAGCAGAATGAAAAGAAAATATGAAGGTACAACATACATTATGGAGGAATATAGTAAAGAAAAATGAAATTATTTTATTTTATTTTTAAAATATAGTTGGCCCATACAGTAGAAAAAGTGGTATAAGAATTAGCATATTTTCGGGGCCAGCCCTGATGGTCTAGTTGTTAAAGTTCGGTGCTTGCACTGCTTCAGCAGCTAGGATTTGTTTCCTGGTCTTGGAACCACACCACTCGTCTGTCAGTAGCCATGCTGTGGCAGTGGCTCACATAGAAGAACTAGAAGCACTTACAATTATGATATACAACCATGCACTGGGGATTTGGGAAGGAAAAAAAAAGAATTAGCATATTTTCTTTTTTGAGAAACATCAATTTAAAAGGTAAATGGGAAGATGAATTTGAAGAATAGTTAACTTTAACACATTGTCAGACTTCAATTTTTTGTCACTGGCAACATCTCCTGCAGAAAATTACAAAATTTTCAAAATATTTGCTGAAGGGTGGGAATGCCAAAATTTTGAATGGCTGTAAAAGGAAGTATTAGCAAATCCTTTTTTCCTCAGGACAGAAAATAATGCCCTTTGTGCCAAGAGTACTCGTATTAAATAAGTGCATTTCAGAACAGCTCCAGAACAATAGAATGTGCCATTCTGGTGCCATCCTGAATATACTATATCTATAGATTGTATGCATAAATATATATATATGTATGCTATGTATCTATATCTACATTTAAATATATATCACTATCTCTATGTCCTAAAAGACTATCTTACATATAATGAAGTCATATTTTCCATCCAGCTGTTCTGGTAATCATTGACAAACTTATTATTACTATCAATTATAGTCCTATTTATCTAAAAATATGTGAGACGAGAGAAATGTGCTAAAAACTTGAACCATCTTCTTACTGGATTTGTGTTATCAGTAATCTTAGAAGAGGAAATAATCGATTTATTGTAAATTGTTTTATTCCTAGTTTATTAAATAGAAATATCAAACTGAATCTGTTAGAACTGGAAAGTCTTGTCCCTGAAAATAATATCTGTGGTTCCCACCTTATGCTAAGAAGTATATTGTTGGTGAGCAATCAGACAAATATATACAATATTAAACTTAGTTATTATTTACGGTTTTGTAAACATGTAATATAGAAATATTTTATAATTAACTGTATAACTGGTTCCAAATGTCATTGTAATATCAAATTATAAGTAAGTATTATGCATGTTTCTCCCCCAAGGGAAGAAAATAGTATTCCCAGTGTCACATTGCAAAGAAAATGTGAAAGTGGATTCCATCTGGTATAGATCTCTAAATGGGCTGTAGAAGTGAAATGTCTTTGGGTTTTTTTTTTTTAAGAAGATTTGGGCAAGAATTGCACCGGTTTTCATCAAACTCTTGAAGAGGGTGTAAATTGTGTATATTCTATCTAACATTGTGAACACCTGACAACCACCATCAAATTAAGCTCGCAGAAACGAAGACAACTGGGCACATAGACAGGTATGCGTGAGCCCAGACACTGTTCATCCTTTGATTACGTTGATTACATTGTCACCACTATCTCACCACAAAGGAATTACATCCTAAAAACAGTGATGAGATCCAGATATTCCAACTGATTTGAACACTTTCAGCTGTAATGTTGCTGAGCACAGTGTTCCCTCCTCCTATATAATCCCTTTTCTTTTTTAACCCATATAAGGCTCTCACTTGGTAAAGTTTTACTATAGGAAAGCAATCTGCTAAAATAGTCCACTTGAAAAACAGTTTCTCATGTGGACTAAGGTTAGTATTAAAATCATCATTTTTTGTCCCAGGCAACAAAAGAGGTAATTGTTTTATGACATTATAATACTTAAGAAGGTCATATCTTTTTTTTCTCGATTTTGTAAAAAATTTACAAATTCCATCAGAGGCATACATATGTGTGGGTATGTGAATGTAAAATGTGTCAACAGTGCAACCATCAACAAAATGAACAGGCAACCTATGGAACTGGAGAAACTATTTGCAAACCACATATCTGAAAAGGGGCTAATATATAAAACATGCAAGGAACTCATACACCTCAACAGCAAAAAAACAAATCACCCGGTTAAAAAATGGGCAAATGTCCCAAATAGACATCCTTCCAAAGAAGACATACAAATGGCCAACAGGTACATGAAAAAGTGCTCAACATCATCAATCATCAGGGAAATACAAATCAAAACCACGAAATACCAACTCATACCTGTCAGGACGTCCATCATGAAAAAGACAAGAGATAACAAATGCTGGCAAGGATGTGGAGAAAAGGGAACTCCTGTACACCGTTGGTGGGGATGCAAATTGGTATAGTCACTATGGAAAACAGTATGAGGGTCTCTCAAGAAATTAAAAATTAAACTACCATATGATCCAGTAATCCCGCTTCTGGGTCTACAGTACTCCCTCGTTATCTGAGGCTTCACTTTCCACGGTTTCAGTTATGTGGCATCAACCTCAGTTTGAAAATATTAAATGGAAAATTCCAGAAATAAAAAAATTCGTAAGTTTTAAATTTTCTGCCATTCTGAGTAATGTGATAAAATCTTGGGCTGGCCAGCTCCATCCCACTGGATTGAGAATCATCTCTTTGTCAAGCATATCCACGTTGTATATAGTACTTCTGTTAGTCACTTAGTAGCCCTCTTGGTTATCAGATTAACTGTCTCGGTATTGCAGTGCTTGTGTTCAAGTAACCCTTATTTTACTTAATAATAGCCCCAAAGCGCAAGAGTAGTGCTGCGGGCAGTTTGGATATGCCAAAGAGAAGTTATTGCTGTTAATCTCTTACTGTGCCTAATTTATAAATTAATCTTTATCATAGGTATGAATATATAGACAAAAAACATAGTATATATAAGGTTCAGTACACTCCAAGGTGTCAGGGATCCACTGGGTGTCTTGGAACTTATCACCTGTGGTTAAGGGGGGACTACTCTATATCTAAAGGAAATGAAATCACTATCTTGAAGAGATGGCTACACTCCCATGTTCATTGCAGCACTATTCACAATAGCCAAGATACGGAAACAACCTAAAACTTTGTCCTTCCTCTTCTGGAGGAGCTGGTCTTAACCCCAGAACTATGTGATATCTGGAAAAGGATATTCAGAAATTCATTGGCAAGAACATTTTTCACACTCCAGATCCGAAAGTCTTCTAGAGTAAGATGACCCATCTTTGTGGTGTCATGTGCATTCAATGTGCCTTCTACAATGTCAGAGAGATCTGTACGTAATTCCAGGATATCACTGGTGTGGTTGTCCTTCCAGACCTCTACAAGTGCAACCACCATGTCTCTCAGTTGAATCCTGGAGAGAACTCCATCATGGTCAACATCAAACACCTTGAAGCAAATTTTTTTTCTTTCATCCAGGGTCCCCTGCAACAGGCTGATAACTCACAGGGTATCTCCTTAAAGTCTATGTGATTGTCACGATTTTCATCAAAAGCGTTAAACAAACCTTCACTTAGAGATGGCCGAATAGGTGGTGAAATCAAAGGGCCAAATGTCTCTAAATTAAATTGTCCAGTACGGGATTGAGCCTTCAGCAACCAATAGCATTTCTCCAGATCAATGATGTCTGATTCCTCCAAATGTGTGACTCCATCCAGAATTTGGTAGAAAGTGGGAGTATCACTATCATCAGTGAGGATCACATATGTATCTCCAGACAGTAGCCAAAGAGAGAAAGTTAAAGCATCTTTGTTTGGAAGAAGACAATATCTAAATTTTCAGTTTACCTTTTCACCTCTAAGAAACACTTTCTGAGAATATTTGGGACTTTACCATCCACCACCTGGAGCATTCTTTCCATTTCTTCCCATACGACATAGCTCCCAGATTTGCTTGCAGTAAGACTAAAAATTTAGTATTTTGCTTTCTCTTCATCTTTGACTCTTGTAAGAAGGACAAGTCCAACCATTAAGTTACTGAAGTGCAGTCCTTTGGATGTTCCACCAAAGAACAGTAAACCACCTCAGCAACTTCTAGAGGAGTCATCTCCAAGTCCTTCCTTGATGACACAGCGCTGGCCCTTGTAATATAAGCACCTGCAGGTCTCCTTGAAGTTATCTTTCAGTGGTTTCCAGCTCTACGTCTGTAATTCTCCCCAGCGCCTGGCCTCCTCATAGCTGAGGAATCCGATCCGTGACACCTTGACGCCCATGCTCCCCTCATCCCCTAGGTCGGGAATCAGAGCTTGATCTTACCCCCACTTCCTGTCCCGCCTTCTCCTTGGCGTCCTTGGGTGATGAGATCCATGTCCCCTGGCCTCCTCCTCCGTGCACACTAATGAGTCTGGCTTCTGCCCCAGTGGCGCATCCAGGCTGCCGCCACAGCCTCCTGGAAGGTCATATCTTAATGATGGAACTGAATTCATGGGTGTTTAATATCTGCATGTGACTTTCAGTAGTAATAACAGCACTTTGTTTAAAAGACTATAAGAAATAATCAGAAGCTCTATGTTTGTAATTTGTTTGTGTTATTGCTTTTTTCTTCTTCTCCTGCTTGTATAGGATTTGATTACTTTGGTTCTCATTAAACTAATCAGACTAGTAATAATTTTCTATATTGTATCATCTATTATTATCTTTAATTAGCTGAATACAAATAATTTCAGATGAATAGATATCACTGTAAAAAGATTCTACATAGGTATATAAAACTTACTATTAGTGTAGTAAGTAGAAGGTGTAAATACATTCGAGATTTTCAGAATTAATTTCATTTTGACATAAAGATATTGTGAAATTTAACTTTCTAAATAGTCTTATACAATGTTTACAAAATAGTGTTCAGCATTCACAATTATTAATAACTTTATCTATGTATTCCTATGTATAAAGTTGTTTCCTAATTATAATGTAATATTTTATTGTAGAAAATTAGGATAATACAGAATATTATGAAAGGGAACCAAAATCTGTAATCTTACCACCCAGAGAAAAGTACTATTGATTTTCTGGTGTATCTTCCAGTATTCTGTGTACTCGTGAGTTCCTTCATTTACCTGACATTTTTTGTATTTTATGCAGTTACAAATTTGCTGAAACTCTCCAGACCTCACATTTACCTTCAGGACACATATGATCTGGCCCCTCCTATCTAACGTTATCTAATATTACTTCTCACCTTCCTCATTACAATCCAGCCTTTCCTTCTGTGCTTTCTCAGTTGTCTTTCTCTGGTCTATAGATTTTTATAAAGGTATGTCCTCTCTCTCTCTTCTTTCCCTCTGTCTCATTCCTACTTCTTCAGCTATTTCGGACTGAAACGAACCCACATTTGCTCTTTAGCAACTCTTGAAAAATGTAGCTGGTTCTGTCTTACCCACTTCAGTTGCAACTGGCAAGGAGCCTCTTCCTTCCACGCTTCCTCAAAAGTGAGACTAGCCCTGTGTCTCCTCTCTCCTTCCAGGTGCCGCCCCTCTTTGATATGTATGTTACTTGGTTACCTTGAAGTTTCACCTCTCTGAATGGTCCAAGGAGAGTAGCTATTTTGTATTTTATCTCTTTCTTTCTCATTTGTTAGTTAGGGGCAACATTTTTGAAACTTGCTGTGTCCTATGCAGAAGGAGAACTCTAATATTACATATATTAAATTTCTATTTTTTGGAGAATTGTTTTGAGAAAAATTGAAGACCTTATTGGGGAAGAAAAAAGAATTTGAGAATCATTGATCTAGAAAGATGCAGCTGTAAAAATTTTCATGTCCTTATATAATTTTTCTCCCTTACTTCTAAACATTTTCAATCAGAAAGGCATACTAAAAAATATGTTATTAAGCTTTTCTATATTTCAAAACTTATTTTATTGGCTTTCTATATATTTCTAGTTGAATAATTTATATGTGACAAAGAGTCAGATAATTGTAAACCAATAGATCAATCTTGTTTCAATAGTACATTATTTTATTCAAGAACAAATACTTTTGAGTGTGTTTTCTATGTGTGGCAATGTTCTAGGCCTTAGGGACAAACAACACCCCTACTTTTACAGAGTATATATTCTTGCTCTGGGAGTTAGAGAGCAAAGGAATATGTAAATAGAATACCAAGATAATTTCAAGCAGAGATAAGTACTGTCAAAAAACAAAACAAAACACAATTACTGGGTGACAGTCTGGAGAGGAATGGAGAAAGGAAGTTCTAATTTGGATATAGTGAGTGATAACAGAATATCTTATTAAAAGTTGTTTTTTCAGCAGAAATTTGAATGACCTATATACATATCAAAGAGGGGCAAGCATTTGCAAGCAAAAAGGAGCCTGGGGCTGGTCTTACTTTTGAGGAAGCGTGGGAGGAAGAGGCTCCTGCCAGTTGCAACTGAACTGAGTAAGATGAAAGGAGCTACATTGTTTCAAGAGTTACTGAAGAGCCCAAGTGGGTTGGTTTTAGTGGGAAGTAGCTGGAGAAGTGGGACAGAGACAGAGAGAGAAAGGAGAGAGAGAGAGAGAACACATAAACTTGTTACCAACATCAGGAATAAAAAAGAGGACATCCATAGAGATGTTATGGACATCAAAAAATAACAAGAAGCTATTGAGAACAATTTTCGAGGCGTTAATTTTGACATTTTGAATGAAATGGACAAGATTGTCAAAGAAAAAGGCACAAGAAATCTGACAGAAAATGAAAATCTGACAAGCCGATATTTATTAAAGTAATTGAGTGCATTAAAAAAAACTTTTCCCACAAAGACTATCCCAAGCCCATGGCTTTACTTATGAATTATTCTAAATATTTACAAATATTTTACAAACGGTTCCAAAGAATGGGAAAATTAGGAACATTTCCAAACTCTTCATACGAGGCCAGGAAATTATTGATTTTAAAACCTGACAATATAAGAAAAGAAAATTACAGACTCATCAATAACATAAAACATTAAAAGAAAGAAAAATATTGATCATCTACAAAAAGTAGATATAGGGGCCGGCCTGGTGGTGTAAGTGGTTGGGTGCGTGCGCTCCACTGTGGCAGCCCAGGGTTCGTTGGTTCGGATCCCGGGCGTGCACCGACACACCACTTGTTAACCCCTGCTGTGGCAGCGTCCCATATTAAGTAGAGGAAGATTAGCATGGATGTTAGCTCAGGGCCAATCTTCCTGAGCAAAAAGAGGAGAATTGGCAGATGTTGGCTCAGGGCCGATCTTCCTCACCAAAAAAAAAAAAAAAAAAAAGCAGATATAATGTTACTGCCCAAGGGAATGTCGTATGCCCACCACAAGATGTGCCAATAGTCAAGAGGCAAGGAGGTAGGAGAGAAAGAGCTTTTTATTGCAGCTTGCTGGCAAGGGGGAAAATGACTGACAAATGTCCAAAAGAGCCATCTTACAGAACAAAGACTACAGGCCAGTTATATAGGGGGCTGGTCTCCGGGTGGTGGAGGCATCTGGTCTCAGGGTGGGGGCATCCATCTGGTCTTAGTTCCTGATAGTCTTTTGTCTTACTTGATATGCATAAGAGACCAGAGCAATGCTCTGTACCCTGATCTTTCAGTTGTCATTGATGATGGCTATCAGCATAGACTCTGCCTGGGGGTCATCATATTCCTAAAGAACTCAAAGAACAAAGTTATCAACTTACAGCTGGGAGGGGCCATAAGATTTATAGAGCATGTCTGGGTTAGTTAATCAGAGGTCATTCAAAGTTACAATATGGTTTCTTTTCTACAATATGGCTTACTTCATGTCAACCTTGTATTGAGCCAGTATCAATAGCATTTGAAAACAAAGAATATGTATATACTTGGGGAAGATGGCAACAGGAATCTATCTGCTACCTAGACAACAACTGCAGTGGCAGAACCCATTTAATGTAGATATTTGGGACTCTGGAATCCATTGAAGGCTTGCAAATTCCAAGAGAAGGATTGGACTGTAAATTTTGGTCAATTTAAGTTTTTTGCTCAGCAACAAGTACCCATCTCCCACTCTGAGTCCTGGGGCAGGCAGACGTGCACGTGTTGTACGTGCACGTGCAACTTGCGTGCAGCTTGTGAGATCCAACAATAAAACAAACAAGACAATTCAAAAATGGGCAGATGACTTAAGCAGACCTTTCTCCAAAGAAGATATATGAATGGACAATAAACCCATGGAAAGATGCTCAACATCACTAATCATTTGGGAATGCACATCAAAACCGTGACATACCACCTAATACTCATTAAGATGGGTACTATAAAACAAAAATAAAACCAAAAACACAACAGGAAATCACAAGTGTTCATGAGAACGTGGAGAAATTGAAATCCTCGTGAACTATTTGTGGGAATGAAAATGGTACAGCTTTGTAGAAAAAAGTATGGTGGTTCCTCAAAATTTCAAATATAGAATTATCATATAATCCAGCACTCCTGGGTATATACTCAAAAGAATTGAAAGCAGATTCTGAAAGAGATGTCTGTAAAACTGTGTTTATAGCAACATTATTCACAACAGCTAAAATGTTGAAGCTGAACAAGTAAGCAAAATGGGGCATATATATAAAAAAGAATATTATTTAGTCTTAAAAAGGAAGGAAATTCTGACCTATGCTACAACACAGATGAGCCTTGAGGCCATTATGCTAAGTTAAATAAGCCCATGACAAAAGGACAAATACTGTACGGTTTCACTTATACGAGGTGCCTAGAGTAGTTAAAATCACAGAAACAGAAAGTAGAATATGGTTGCCAAGGGCTAGGAGGAGGAGAGAATGGGGAGTTGTTGTTACTGGGTGTAGAGTTTCAGTTTTGCAAGATGAAAAGAGTTCTGGAGATAGATGGTGGTGATAATTGCATAACAATATGAATGTACTTAATACCACTGAACTCTGTATTTAAAAACGGTTAAGATGGTAAATTTTGCTATAGGTATTTTAACACAACAAAAAAAATTTAAATTATACAGAAATGCAAATGAACAAGAATAGCTAAAGCAGTCTGGAAAAAGAAGAAGAAAGCTGGAGACTGACGCTACTTGATATGGAGTTTTATTATATAGCTATAGTAATTAATAGAGTATGATACTGGTACAAAGAGACAAATAAACCAATGGAAGAGAATACAGAGTCCAGAAAGAGACCTCACACATATATGAATACATTTTATGAAAAAAGTGACTCTGCAATAAAGTGGGAAGACAGTGGTTATTTTAAGAAATGGGGCCTTGTCAATAGTATTCCATAAAGAAAAAAAAAAGTATCAAAACCCTATCGCACACAGCACACGAAAGTGAATTCCATATAGATTGTGTATTTAAACATGAACGTAAAGCAATGTAGTTTTAGTAGACAACTGGAAACGTATCTTCATGACTTCCAAGTGGGCAAAGATTTCTGAAAATAGACATATGTGCTAGATGTAAAGAAAAAATCAATAAATTGATCTATACTAGAATTAATAACTCATTAATCAAATATCCATTAAGAGAGAATGAACATAGTTGTAGAAGTTATTCCAACAATGTATATCTGAGAAAGGAATATGCAAAGTACTCCTGCAAACTTGTAAGAAAAAGACAGACAGCCCAACAGAAAAATCAACAAAGGCTTCAACAGACACTTCCCAGAGTGGGTATCCAAATGCCTGTTTTAACATACAAAATGGATGCTCAATCCACTAATTATTACAGAAATACAAATTAAAATTATAATGAATAATCACTGTAAATCACCTAGTATCACTAAACTGAAAAATATTGATCATATTATGTATTGTTGAAGATACAGAAGAACTGGTATAACTACTTTGGCAAACTATCAGGACCTGCTAAAATTGAACATATTCAGAGCCCATGACTCAAAATTTCCCCTTCAAGGTATAGTTCCAACAGAATGTGTTCAAATGTTCACTAAAAGACATATATCAAAATGTACATAGAAGCCCAATTCATAGAGCTGTATATACTTCTGTATTTATATTATGCTTCAATAAATAGATAAAATTCTTTAGTGCAACCCCAGAATGTTCTAACTTGTGAACACCACTTGCAACAGTCTATCTGTTCTGGCCTTCTCTTAGCCCATTAGTGGTATCTCCTGTCTCTTCTCTGTTCCATCTCATCATTCCATTTTCCTGGAATTCTATGATCCAGCCATGGTGAATTTCTTGTATTTCCCCAAAGGCACTATGCTACATTTTTTACTAAGGTACGTTTGCAGGCTCACCTTTTCCTTTTTACACCTCCACTCCGCCTCATCTTTCTAACTATTGTCTTCCAAATTTGTTATTGGTCTTAATAGCTCAGCTCTCACTACTTTGAGAAGCCTTCCTCCACATTCTTCCATACTGCTCCACTCAAAAAGGAGCATACACTCTCCTTATGTATATCTTTGTCACATTTTGTACCCAGATATGACAACATTGATCATGACTTGGTATCGCATTACTTGTGGGTATTTCCGATCAGATTATAAATCCACAGAGGGAATGTTGAGGAAAGGGTTTATGGAAACATTCACTCATTTTTGAACCATCGTTCCATTATCCAATGCCTGTTAGAAAACAGTTACCAGATAGAAATTTGCTCAATGATCAAGCGAATTATTAAAACATGTGTTTCTCTAACTAAGAAATGTAATTGGCTGTTTCAACATAATCATGACTTTTAATCCATCTAGGAAATGCTTGAACTGATCCTTTGGTTCAAAACAATATATGATCCAGAATTAAACTAGAACATCATTTTCAATGTGAGGTTTAGGGACTCCTGGGGGTCCATAAAGCCAAAACAATGTTCCTAATAATACTGTGACATCATTGCCTTTTTTCATCCCCATCATTTTACAAGTGGAGTTTTCCAGATTATGCACCTCCTGTGGTATCACAACCGATTGAATACAGAAATAGATGTGAGAATCCAGCTATCTTCTATTGAGATATTAAAGAGATTTATAAAAATGTAAAATAATGTCATTTTTCTCCTTGATATTTTTCTTCTTGAAAATATAGCCATTATTCTGAACAACAAGTTATTTAGATTTATATGTAATGGGCTTCTTATTGTAATTTTATCTTATTTTATTTTTTGTTTGTTTATTGCGGTAACATTGGTTTATAACATCGTATAAATTTCACGTGTACATCATTATACTTCTATTTCTGCATGGATTACATCATGCTCTCGTGTTCACCACCCAAATACTAATTACAATCCATCACCAGACACATGCCTAATTATCCCTTTCGCCCTCCTCCCTCCCCCTTCCCCTCTGGTAACCACCAAGCCAATCTCTGTTTCTATGTGTTTGTTTGTTGTTGTTATTATCTACTACTTAATGAGTGTTATTATCTACTACTTAAAATCATACAGTATTTGACCTTCTCCCTCTGACTTATTTCACTTTGCATAATACCCTCAATGTCCATCCATGTTGTCACAAATGGCTGGATTTCATCATTTCTTATGGCTGAGTAGTATTCCATTGTGTATATATACCACATCTTCTTTATCCATTCATCCCTTGATGGGCACTTAGGTTGCTTCCAAGTCTTGGCTATTGTGAATAACGCTGCAATGAACACAGGGGTGCATGTATCTTTACGCATTGGTGTTTTCACGTTCTTTGGATATATACCCAGCAGTGGAATAGCTGGATTGTATGGTAGCTTTATTCTCAATTTCTTGAGGAATCTCCATACTATTTTCCATAGTGGCTGTACCAGTCCACATTCCCACCAGCAGTGTATGAGAGTTCCCTTCTCTCCACATCTTCTCCAACACTTGTTATTTCTTCTCTTGTTAATTACAGCCATTCAGATGGGTGTGAGGTGATATCTCATTGTAGTTTTGATGTGCATTTCCATAATATTTAGTGATGTTGAACGTCTTTTCATGTGCTTGTTGGTCATCTATATATCTTCTTTGTAAAAATGTCTGTTCAGATCCTTTGCCCATTTTTTAATTGGGTTGTTTGTTTTTTTTGTTATTGAGTTGTATGAGTTCTTTATATATAAGATATTTACACTCCTACATTCATTGTAGCATTATTCGCAATAGCCAAAACTTAGAAACAACTTAAGTGACCATCAATGGATGAATGGATAAAGAAGATGTGGTATATATACTCAATGGAATACTACTCAGCCATAAAAAGATGGAATCTTGCCATTCATGACAACATGGATGTACCTTGAGGGTATTATGCCAAGTGAAATAAGTCAGATGAAGAAAGTCAAATACTATATGATTTCACTCATAAGTGGAAGATAAAAACAACAAACAAACACATATATAGAAAGATTGGATTGGTGGTTACTGGAGGGGAAGGAAGGGAAAGCAAAAGGAGTAAAAGGGCACATGTGTATGGTGACAGATGATAATTAGTCTTTGGTTCATGAACATGATGTAATCTACACAGAAATAAAAATATAATGATGTACACCTGAAATTTATATAATGTTATAATCCAACGTTACCTCAATAAAAATATTTTGAAAAAATTCTCAGTTTTAACTTCTAATACATAAAATATCAATAAATATAACACACAAAAACTGAAGATCTTGGAGTTCTTCAATAAAAGTGTAGTGTCCTTACAGTAAGAAATAAAAACTAACTGCTAATCTAGAAGATTCGATTAATACTCCTGTCTCTGATTTGTCCATTAATTTCATGAATATAGAGTTTATTGGTAACTTTCTGTAAATATGTTCATAATGTTACTTGGAAGGAAAAGTAGAAAATTTCTTGGGAAAATATTTACTTTATCATAATAATCTTTAAAAAATATTACTGAACAAAATAGTATTTTCAAACACAAAGAAACATGGGAATAAGTTTAGAATATCATCCAGAAAATGCATTTACAGCTGTATATGCAAAATGATTTTGTCCTCTGTTTTTTCCTAATTTTGTTGAGAATTGGAATATGCCTAAGAATAATGTTGGTCATACTAGTTTGCACATGAATTAGCCTGAAAATCCTGTAGTTATTTTATAGCTCTGCTGCTTCAAAATGTAATATTTATATACCACATGCATGGAAATTGTCATTTTTTTCACTTTCAATTTTAACTTTGTATTATATTTCTGCAGCTTTTCAAATTACGTGCAATTTTTTTCTATTGTTGTCATAATATAGAAAAATAGTTTTTTCTCACAATTATCTCTATAAACAAAAATGCAATCTGATCATTATTTTCTGACAACTTTAAGAATCATCTAAGTCATTGTTAGCTATGCCTGTTTCAATGATTCCTACTTCTTTGATTCTATAATCATCAAATACAGTATAATTTAATATTTATTCTTGCCAGGCTGTTTAATAAAATATATTCTATTTTTTATAGTTATGTTTTAAACATAATTATATTATCATAAACCACAACTTGTGTTCATACATTAATGCTGAACATTCTGGGTATTTGATAACATAATTTCCCAGTTTATCATAAATTTCAGGAAAATTAGTCTTATCAGAATTTTCTGCCTTCCATTACACTCTTTTGTTTAAGGAGGGCAGCAACATATTTCTCTTTAACATCAGTAGAGTAGAATTGAATTTTAGAACTCAGAGACAGAGGAAGAACAGATACAAAAGAAATTATGCAAATTTGTCTGTTGGACTTTGAATTTTGTATCTCTTTTTTTTCTATTTTTAGGTTTAATTATGAAAATATCCAAAGCATTCAAAAGTAAAAATAATGGTACAATGAGTCTTGTGTGTCCTTTCCAAATTCAACACTTATGAAAATTGTCACCTTGTCTTCATTTCTCTTTTTTGTCTTTTTTTTCCTTCATTGCAGTTTTTTTTTTTTCTTTTTTGTGAGGAAGGCTAGCCCTGAGCTAACATCCAGTGCCAATCCTCCTCTTTTTTGCTGAGGAAGATTGGCCCTGGGCTAACATCCGTGCCCATCTTCTTCTATTTTATATGGGATGCTGCCACAGCATGGCTTGACCATGGTGTGTCGGTGCACACTGGGGATCTGAACCTGTGAATCCTGGTCCGCCTAAGCACACTTAACCGCTGTGCCACTGGGCCAGCCCCTTTCTTTGTTGCAGTTTTTAAATCAAAATTTCTAAAATTTTAATGTCCATAAAAATCAGTTGGGAATCTTCTTGGAGTGCAAATACTCATTCAATAAGTCTGTGGTGGCCACAGAGATTCTGCATTTCTAATAAGTCCCAGGGGAAGCCACTGCTGCTGGTCTAGGGACCACACTCTAAGCAGCACATTTTTTTTTTTTTTAATAAATTTTTTGTTTATTGCAGTAACATTGGTTTATAACATTGTAAAAATTTCAGGTGTACATCATTGTACTTCAATTTCTGCATGGACTACACCATGTTCACCACCAAAATACTAATTACAACCCATCACCACACACATGTACCGAATTATCCCTTTCACCCTCCTCCCTCCCCCCTTCCCCTCTGGTAACCACCAATCCAATCTCTGTCCCTATGTGTTTGTTTATTGTTGTTATTATCTACTACTTAATGAAGGAAATCATACGGTATTTGACCTTCTCCCTCTGACTTATTTCACTTTGCATTATACACTCAATGTCCATCCATGTTGTCACAAATGCCTGGATTTCATCGTTTCTTATGGCTGAGTAGTATTCCATTGTGTATATATACCACATCTTCTTTATCCATTCGTCCCTTGATGGGCACTTAGGTTGCTTCCAAGTCTTGGCTATTGTGAATAACGCTGCAATGAACACAGGGGTGCATGTACCTTTGCAAATTGGTGTTTTCAAGTTCTTTGGATAAATACCCAACAGTGGAATAGCTGGATCATATGGTAGTTCTATCCTTGATTTTTTGAGGAATCTCCATACTGTTTTCCATAGTGGCTGTACCAGTCCACATTCCCACCAGCAGTGTATGAGAGTTCCCTTCTCTCCACATTGTCTCCAACACTTGTTGTTTCCTGTCTTGTTAATTATAGCCATTCTGACGGGCGTGAGGTGATATCTCATTGTAGTTTTGATTTGCATTTCCCTGATAGTTAGTGATTTTGAACATCTTTTCTTGTGTCTGTTGGCCATCTGTATATCTTCTTTAGAGAAATGTCTGTTCAGGTCTTTTGCCCATTTTTTAATTGGGTTGGTAGTTTTTTTGTTGTTGAGATGCATGAGTTCTTTATATATTTTGGAGATTAAGCCCTTATCAGATGTATGGTTTGCAAATATCTTCTCCCAATTGTTAGGTTGTCTTTTCGTTTTGTTGGTGGTTTCCTTTGCTGTGCAGAAGCTTTTTAGTTTGATGTAGTCCCATTTGTTTATTTTTTCTATTGTTTCTCTTGCCCGGTCAGATGTGGTGTTTGAAAAGATGTTGCTAAGACCGATGTGGAAGAGCGTACTGCCTATGTTTTCTTCTAGAAGTTTCATAGTTTCAGGCCTTACATTCAAGTCTTTAAAGCATTTGGAGTTAATTTTTGTGCATAGTGTAAGGTAAGGGTCTCCTTTCATTTTTTTGCATGTGGCTATCCAGTTTTCCCAACACCATTTGTTGAAGAGACTTTCTTTTCCCCATTGTATGTTCTTGGCTCCTTTGTCAAAGATTAGCTGTCCATAGAGGAGTGGGTTTATTTCTGTGCTTTCGATTCTATTCCATTGATCTGTGTGTCTGTTTTTGTGCCAGTACCATGCTGTTTTGGTTACTATAGCTTTGTAGTATATTTTGAAATCAGGGAGTGTGATACCTCCAGCTTTGTTCTTTTTTCTCAGGATTCCTATAGCTATTCGGGGTCTTTTGTTTTTCCATATAAATGCTAGGATTCTTTGTTCTATTTCTGTGAAAAATGTTGTTGGAACTTTGATAGGGATTGCATTGAATCTATAGATGGCTTTAGGAAGTATGGACATCTTAACTATGTTAATTCTTCCAATCCAAGAGCCTGGAATATCTTTCCATTTCTTTGTGTCTTCTTCAATTTCTTTCAGCAGTGTTTTATAGTTTTCGGTGTACAGATCTTTCACCTCTTTGGTTAAGTTTATTCCTAGGTATTTTATTCTTTTTGTTGCAATTGTAAATGGTATGGTATTCTGAATTTCTCTTTCTGCTACTTCATTGTTAGTGTACAGAAATGCAACTGATTTTTGTATGTTGATTTTGTATCCTGCAACTTTACCATATTCGTTTATTACTTCTAAAAGTTTTCTGGTGGATTCTTTAGGGTTTTCTATATATAAAATCATGTCATCTGCAAATAGTGACAGTTTCACTTCTTCCTTTCCAATTTGGACCCCTTTTATTTCTTTCTCTTGCATGATTGCTCTGGCTAGGACTTCCAATACTATGTTAAACAGGAATGGTGACAGTGGGCATCCTTGTCTGGTTCCTGTTCTTAGAGGGATAGCTTTCAGTTTTTCCCCATTGAGGATGATATTAGCTGTGGGTTTGTCACATATGGTCTTTATTATGTTGAGGTACTTTCCTTCTATACCCATTTTATTCAGAGTTTTTATCATAAATGGATGCTGTATCTTGTCAAATGCTTTCTCTGCATCTATTGAGATGATCATGTGATTTTTGTTCTTCATTTTATTAATGTGGTGTATTACGTTGATTGATTTGCAAATGTTAAACCATCCCTGCATACCTGGAATAAATCCCACTTGATCATGGTGTATAATCTTTTTAATGTATTGTTGTATGCGATTTGCTAGTATTTTGTTGAGGATTTTCGCATCGATGTTCATCGGTGATATTGGCCTGTAATTTTCTTTTTTTGTGTTGTCCTTGTCTGGTTTTGGTGTCAGGGTAATGTCAGCTTCATAGAATGAGTTAGGGAGCTTCCCCCCCTCCTCAATTTTTTGGAAGAGTTTGAGAAGGATAGGTATTAAAAGTCTTCTTTGAATGTTTGGTAGAATTCACCAGGGTAGCCGTCTGGTCCTGGACTTTTATTTTTGGGGAGGTTCGTGATTACTGTTTCGATCTCCTTACTGGTGATTGGTCTATTCAAATTCTCTACTTCTTCTTGATCCAGTTTTGGAAGGTTGTATGATTCTAAGAATTTATCCATTTCTTCCAGATTGTCGAATTGGTTGGCATATAGCTTTTCATAGTATTCTCTTATAATCTTTTGTATTTCTGAGGTGTCTGTTGTAACCTCTCCTCTTTCATTTCTGATTTTACTTATTTGTGCCTTCTCTTTTTTCTTGGTGAGTCTAGCTAAAGGTTTGTCTATTTTGTTGATCTTTTCAAAGAACCAGCTCTTGGTTTTATTGATTTTTTCTATTGTTTTTTTGGTCTCTATTTCATTTATTTCTGCTCTGATTTTTATTATTTCCCTTCTTCTACTGATTTTGGGCTTTGTTTGTTCTTCTTTTTCCAGTTCCTTTAGGTGCATTGTTAGATTGTTTATTTGAGATTTTTCTTGTTTGTTGAGATAGGCCTGTATCGCTATAAACTTCCCTCTTAGAACCGCTTTTGCTGTATCCCATAAATTCTGGCATGTCGTATTTTCATTTTTATTTGTCTCCAGGTATTTTTTGATTTCTTCTTTGATTTCTTCATTAACCCAGTCGTTGTTCAGTAGCATTTTGTTTAATCTCCATGTATTTGTGGCTTTTCTGATTTTCTTCCTATAGTTGATTTCTAGTTTCATACCGTTGTGGTCAGAAAAGATGCTTGGTATTATTTCAATCTTCTTAAATTTATGGAGACTTGTTTTGTGGTCTAATATGTGATCAATCCTGGAGAATGTTCCATGTGCATTTGAAAAGAACGTGTATTCTTCGGTTTTTGGATGGAACATTCTGTATATATCTACTAGGTCCATCTGTTCTAGTGTGTCGTTTAAGGCCAATGTTTCCTTATTGATCTTCTGTTTGGATGATCTATCCGTTGGTGTAAGTGGAGTGTTAAAGTCCCCTACTATTATTGTGTTACTGTCTATTTCTGTTTTTATGTCTGTTAATAATTGCTTTATATGTTTAGGTGCACCTACATTGGGTGCGCAGATGTTTACAAGTGTTATATCCTCTTGTTGGATTGTTCCCTTGATCATTATGTAATGCCCTTCTTTGTCTCTTTTTACAGTTTTTGTTTTAAAGTCTATTTTGTCTGATATGAGTACTGCTACCCCAGCTTTCTTTTCATTGCCATTTGCGTGGAGTATCTTTTTCCATCCCTTCACTTTCAGTTTGTGAGTGTCTTTAGGTCTGAAGTGTGTCTCTTGTATGCAGCATATATATGGGTCTTGTTTTTTTATCCAGTCAGCCACCCTATGCCTTTTAATTGGAGCATTTAGTCCATTGACGTTTAAAGTAGCTATTGATAAGTATGTACTTACTGCCATTTTTTAACTTTTTTTTTTTTCTCTCAGTGTTTTAGTAGTCCTCCTCTGTTCCTTACTTCTTCTATACAGAATTGAGGGTCACTTTAGTTTGATCTCTGTCTGAAAGTTGTACTCTTTAACTCCCCTCCTCCCTCCTTTTATGTTTTTGATATCATATCTAACCTCTTTTTTGTGTATTTGTATCCATTACGTTCTAATCGTGGAAATAGATAATTTTTCCTATTTGTGGTCTTCTCTTTTCCCCTTAAATCAGTCCCTTTAACATTTCTTGTAGCACTGGTTTCTTGGTGACAAACTCCTTTAGTTTTTGCTTATCTGGGAAAATTTTGATCTCTCCTTCCATTTTGAATGATAACCTTGCTGTGTAGAGTATTCTTGGCTGTAAGTTTTTTCCTTTTAGCACTTTAAATATATCGTGCCATTCTCTTCTAGCCTGTAAGGTTTCTGCTGAGAAGTCAGCTGATAGCCTTATGGGGTTTCCTTTGTATGTAACTTGACATTCTCTTGTGGCTTTTAGGATTCTGTCTTTAATTCTGGACATTTTGATTATGATGTGTCTTGGTGTGGGCCTCTTTGGGTTTATCTTGTTTGGGGCTCTCTGTGATTCCTGTACCTGGATGTCTGTTTCCTTCCTTAGGTTAGGGAAGTTTTCATCTATTATTTCTTGAAATAGATTCTCTGCCCCCTTGTCTCACTCTTCTCCTTCCGGGACACCTATAACATGGATGTTAGTGCGCTTGATGTTGTCCCAGAGGTCCCTTAGACTGTCCTCACTCTTTTTAATTCTTTTCGCTTTTACCTGTTCACCTTGGGTAATTTCTTCTAGTCTTTCTTCCAGCTCACAGATCCGTTCTTCTGTATCTTCTACTCTGCTTTTGAGTCCCTCTAATGAATTTTTCATTTCCAGTATTGTATTCTTCATTTCTTTTTTTTTTTTTTTTTAAAGATTTTATTTATTTATTTTTCCCCCAAAGCCCCAGTACATAGTTGTCTGTCACAGCTGCACATCCCTCCAGCTGCTGTATGTGGGACGCGGCCTCAGCATGGCTGGAGGAGCGGTGCCTCGGTGCGCACCCAGGATCCGAACCCGGGCCGCCGGCAGCGGAGAGCACGCAGTCAACCGCTAAGCCACGGGGCCGGCCCGTATTCTTCATTTCTGAGTGGTTCTTTTTTATATCTTCCATTTCTTTATTGACATTCTCACTGAGTTCATCTATTCTTCTCCCCAGATCAGTGAGCATCCTTTCCTTAACACTCTTAGTTTGAACTCTCTGTCAGGTAGGTTGCTCATTTCTGTTTCACTTAGTTCCTTTTCTGGGGTTTTGTCCTGTTCCCTTACTTGGAATGTATTCTTTTGCCTCCTCATTTTGCCTCTTTCCCTGTGCTTGTATCTACGTATTAGGTAGTTCAGCTACGTCTCCTGCTCTTGGATAGGTGACCTTATGTAAGTAATGCCTTAGGAGGCTTCCAGTGTGCTTCCCTCAGTTCTCAATGTTCCAGGGGTGGCCCCTATGTGGGCTACATGTGTCCTTCTATTGTGGCCTGTTAGCTCTCCTTATAGGCGCCCAGGGAGGCTGAGTTATGCTCCTGGCCAGCTGTTGTTATGCTCAGCTGCTTGTAGTTGTCGTGGGCCCTTCAGTCTCTTTATCAAGTGTGGGGAGCCTCAGCACAGTTGGCTGTAAGTTCTAATACCACATTTGTGTTGCAGTATTTCTTTTAAGTGAGTAGGCCCCCAGCGTGGCAGGTTGTTAGCCTCAGGGCCTTACAATTGCTGTAAGCCTCTAGCCTATTAGGTCTCTTGTCAGCTCTCTGAGGATTGCAGCTGGGTGGGGCTGGCCTCAGGCATGGGCGCACCCAATTGTTTCAGGCTTTGGAAGCTGGGGCAAACCCCCTATGTGGGTCTTTGGGAAGCACAAGTCTTCTGCAGCTGACAAGCCCTGTTGCCCACAGGTCCACACACACAGTCAACACAGTCCTGCCCCGTGTGAGCGCCCTGACCTCCCCAAGCGGACCCAGTCTCACCATGGCGGGAGCCCCACACACTCCACCACCACCGCACACTCTCCACCCGCTCCTTGTGCACAGCCTGCCCGCTCAAGTCGGCTCAGTTGCCAGGCTGCAGAGAATCCAGTCACCAATCTATGCAGACCCACAAGTTGCCTGAGGGCTTGTTGTTGGGTGGGGCCAGTCTCTAGGGTGGGCTGCCTGCCCTGGCTGAGCTGGATTAAATCGGTGCTCTAGCTGGTGGGGCAGACCCTGGGCTAGCAGGCCTCAGGGAGAACTCCAATGGCTTCTGTGTCAGCACGCTCACACCAGGCCACAACAATGGCCGCCGCCAATGTCCCAGTCCCTGGAGAGGTCTCACCCCTCACCGAGATGCACTCAGGGCCTATTAGGTGAGTCTCTTGTCAACAAAGCACTGTGCACCTTTCTTTCTGCTGATTTTAGGATGCTTTCTGGAACGGGTGAGTTTGTGCGCGGGCCCTTTAAGAGCCAGTTTTAGTTTCTTTGTGAACGGGGTTTTCTGGGGGTGCTCCCCAGTGTTTTAGTAGCAGGCAAAGTCAGATATTATGCTGCTGGTGTCGATTGTGCTGGGTCCACAAAATGCCCACAGCGGGGGCTCCCCGGCTCAGGGCCCCGCGCCTCCAGGGAGGCTGCGTACCTGTGAGCTGCTCCCGGCGGCCGTGACGCTGGCGGCTTGTGAAGGCGGCGTTTTTCCTCTCCGGAAGGGGGTCTCTGCCTCTTCTACCCCAGTTAGGATTCCGTTGTTGCAGGAGTTCCTCTCATCCAGTTTTAAGTTCTGTCTCAGGGGTAATTTTTCCACGAGTAGTTGTAAATTGGCTGTGTCCGCGGGAGGAGGTGAGTTCCGAGTCTGCCTACGCCGCCATCTTGACTCCGCCCTCCTAAGCAGCACATTTGTAAAGCATACTTCAAATATGCTTTATCAACACTAGCTACTTCAATACACATCTCTAAAAGTACAGATACGTTCTCACACATGTCCTATTAGCACATTTAAAAATTAACAATTCCTCAGTATCATCTGATTCCCAGCCCATAATCATATTTTCCCAATTATCTTAATTATTTTTATGCTTGATTTGTTCAGACCCAACCTGACAACTCACTACACAATTTGTCTCATCTCTTGAATTTTGTTGAATATGTAATAATCTCCCCATTCTTTTTTCAATTCACTGACTAGTGAAAGTTATCCTGCAGAACATAACACCTTCTGGTAGCTTCCTTTGGTGTCTTTTATCTTGTCCCCCTATAAACATTCATATTTAGGGCAAGACAGAACAATCTCATTTCTTTGCTGCCAACTTTTCCTGATGGATGTACTTTTTTCACTTCATCTTTTGGTTGAGGGTTGTAGTTTTGTGGAGTTCTCCTTTCCAACTCTTCACTCCTGGTACTTGAGGCCTTGGTTCTTCTTCTTCCCTGAGGCTCCAGCATCTTGAGGTCTGTAAGTGCTCACAGGGCAGAAGTGGCTTCATTCCCCACACATCATGTTGTTCTCAGACCTCTCTAAGATCTAAGGATACAAGTGTTCTCTTTATTTCTTAAAATTTTATTGTGGACAATTTCAAACCTATACAAAAATAAAGAGAAGCAATATAATATGATGAATCCCTTATACCCATCATCAAGCCACAAAAATGATCAGTTTCCCAACCAATCTCATTTTGACCTATAGCCCCTTGCACCCCTCCAAAATAATGTTGAATCAACTCCCAGATAACCTATTATTTTATCTGTAAATATTTTATTACATAACTAAAAGATAACTTTAAAAAATGTAAAAAACATATCCAAAATATCATTTTACATCTAAAAACTCATAATGATTCTTTAATATCCTCAAATACCCACGTAGTATTCACATTGTATCGATGGTCTTATGATTTTAAATAAGGTTTTTAAGGATACAAATGAGTTTCATATCTTGTGATTGGTTTATTTGTTGGCATCTCCCTTTAAATCTTAATCATCTCCCCTCTGCCCCTTGCTTTTATGTTGTTGTTATTGTTGTGGCTTAAAAAAGCTAGAATATTTGTCCTGTTTCCCATACTCCGAATTTTGCCAATTGCATCCCCATGATGTCATTTAACACATTTTTCTGCTCCTGTATTTCTTGTAAATTGGTAGTTAGATATAGGGGCATGATCGGATTCAGGTTTGCCACATTCAGTGGGTGAAAAAAACTAATTCATAGCTGGTATTTTCATCACTTCTATTATCAACTTTTAGTTTAATCTAAAGTACAATTCTGGTAAAAAAACTAGAAAATATTTTTTTCCTTACTAATTTTCAAAGTCGTGAGTTGATTATTTATTTTCTTCCAAAAGTGACCGATCAGGTTTTTGTTGCTATTGTTTCTTAATATCAACAATAAACTCACGGATTTAAACATACTTGACATGTTTTAATCCACTGCCTTTATTTTTAAGGATTCTTAAAACATCCCAACTTTGTACATTGATAGCCTATTCAAATTTGCTTCATGAATATTTTTGACAAGACCATAATAGTTCTAGGTGGATTTCATGCTTTGTTACAATAATGAGAATAGAAAGCTGCACTTTTGAAAACAATAGGTGTACAAAATAATTTCTGTTTTTTTTATTTCTATGCTTTTGCATGCCATGGGGTGAAGTGTGGAAAGCATTTGATAAAAGAAACAAAAGAAAAAAATGGTATAGCATCTTTAATTTATGAGTTTACACGGGATTCCGGCAATCGCCTTTGGGTTCCAGCCTACAATTTTTCTACCCAAGAACATTCTCATGTTTTATTGATGAACTGTATACCAAATCCTCGTATTCCATAGAGGTCAAGTTTCATGGTACATGTGCTTCAATTGTTCTCTCTGCATTTTTTCTTCACTCAACTCATTTTGGTAACAAAGTCAGTGACTATAGAATAAGCTGTTTACCTCAATAGTATATCAATGAGGCTGATTTTTCTAATTATTAATCCCAATTATTTATGTACCAGTGACTTTCAATGAGCCTAATGCTACTTCATTAAAGATTCTAACATATGATACTTTGTGGTATGCATAGGATCCCTATTTTATTAAGATAAGTATATTTATCTTAACTACACTTTCTCTCCAGATAATCTTCTAACCAGATACTCCAAATATACCAGAAGAAAGTTGGTCTCCTGAAGGAAGCTTAGATTAATTTTAATGGTTATACATATTTAGTACCACATTGTGCCTCGGGAGTCGATTGTAAAATGGACATTAAAATTTAAGGAGATTATTTTAGCAGAAAATTGTTAATCCTGTAAAATTTAAATACAGTATAGATACAAATTATTTAATAATGATAATTGTTAAAATCACGTGAAAATCTTGCATCTGCTGTAAATTGATCAATTCATTTTCAGAAATCTATCTCAAATAAGTAACAAAGTTTAAAGCTTGCATTTATGAGGTTATTATGCATGTTACTCTTTAAGATGGCTGAAATATGGTGTAAGAAAAAGCAAGATAACACATTAGTAAATATTAGTCCAGCTAAATCGTTTAGTGCTGATATACTTGCCTCTACACTACTTCAAGTTCATTTAATAAAATAAAATAATGATTAGATCTGAGTTCTTTCCCTATACACTTTGCCACATTAGTCTTCTGTTTTCACCCTCATCATCTATTTTCAGTGCAAATAAAATCTAAATTTTTATCTGTGACTAAGTGATTCTTGGTTTCTTCAAGGGGAAGAAAAACACTCTTGGGAACAAAGAAACCAGGAAACAGTCTGAAGTCTCCTTACTTTCACTGTCATTATCCAAGAAAAGATTTTTTTAAAAGAGAAAATATGGTTGATCATTGTAAGAGAATTGCCATTGACAGGGCTAGTAATTAGTCTCAAATTATCTTCAGCATCGTTCACAGAACAGAAAATGGGAGTCTTAGACAAACAATCCAGGTAGAAGATCAAGATTCCCACTGAGACATGCCATGTACACCACGTTGATTTGAATTAGTCATCTATATTGTTCTCTATTTTATACTATGGAAGGTACCCACTCATTTCACAAAGCCACGGCTGTTACACATTATGACTAGAGTAGTATGCTGCGCATTTCCATTTATGAATCGCACTACAAATATTCTAACATGTTTCATTAATAAATGTTGTTTGCAATGCTGTGTAGAATTGTTTCATTCTATTAAATATCTCTTTCACAATTGAGTTTTGAATTCATATCTTCTTAATGTGACTATTCAATGTTCTACCAGTGCTAAAATTGAAGGAGGAAGCATTTTAGATCAAATGTTTTTGATTAATCTATTTTTAAATGACAGAAGGAATTATTTTGGTTTATAAGGTATAGTATAGGTATGTAAGTGTTTGTCTCAGCCAGTAGGAATTATTTTTCATAAAAAATATTTGGCATATTATTTTTGTATGTAGTATTATTTCTTCATTGTGGACTATAATTGATTGTTTTTGATGGTACTGTGGTCTGGAGATTACACAAATTGTTATATAAATTCTTTGAAGGATGAAACAGTAAATCAGTTAACTAAGTATTTGGTTTGTGAGACACCTGCAATCAATTTGAATGGCTTCTTAAAAAAATTAAATAGAATAATTAATTGTGTGATTCCTAAATATAAAAGTCTTATCAAATTCTTAAAAATATAAAAGTTATTTTTTTAATTTGATTTTTAAGATGACTTACAAGCATTTCTCCTTCCTGGCACATACTAATCTTTTTTATATGACTTAAAGGGTGAAATAAAAACCTAAAAATTCTCCATTGGGTAGATGAGGGAGAAGAGAGTATTGTAGACCAAAGAACAACATAGTTAAAGGCAAAAATGGAAAACATAGCTGTTATTATTCATGGTACAGTACGTTAGAAAGGATGTGTACCAGAGTTGAGCAAAGAGACTATCTCCACATCTCCATTTGAATTCATGTCAATTATTTTATTTGTCCAACTAAACTTAATAATTATTTATCTAAAGAACATTTATTGACTGCCTACTATATGTGTGGCATAATGATGGACTCTGTCTCAAAAGAATTTACAAAACCTAAAGGGATAAATAAGTTTAAAAAAGTGATGATATAGTAAGACAATCTAATGATTACTGATGGACAATATATGATGGAAACATAAAGGGTAGACATGAGTCTCTTGACTATTGTGGAAGGATGAATTAAAACCTAATATTTCTCCAAGAGGTAAGTAAGGGAGGAGTGAGGCATTGTAGGCCAAAGGAACAACATGGTTAGGGGAGAAAACAATATATGTAGATGTTATATGTAGATACAGATATAGATTTTTATTATTCATGGTGCACTAAAGAGTATAAATTAGGAAAGATATATTTAAGAGTTGAGTTCAGAAAGGTAAGCTGTGACTGAGGAAAAGCCTTGTTTAATAAGCTATGTATTCCACATTTTAAAGATCCTGAGAAAGTAGTGGATTTAAAAAGATTTAGTGATTATTTTACTTTAATCAAAAATTCTCCATGATTAAGGAGTGGAGGGCAAAATGAAAGGAAAAAACACTAAAGTCATGCCTCATTTAATGACAGGGATACATTCTGAGAAATTTGTTGTTAGGCAATTTCTGTTGTGGAAACATCATAGAATATACTTACACAAACCTAGATGGTATAGCCTACTACACACCTAGACTAGATGGTACTAATCTAATGGGAACACCATCATTTATGGGGTCCGAAACATCATTATGCTGGGCATAACTGTGTGTGTGTGTATACATATATATTATGTGGGGCATAACTGTATATATATACACGCATATAAATATATATATGTTTCATTTCTCTCCTTCAAAACTAACCAGAAAATAAGAATTAAAAGGTAAGAAAAGACCTTAGTCATCAAGTTAATATATATTATAATGTACAATCATGTATCATTATTAGTAGTAAATATATAAGAAATTATGTATATCCCCAATACATATAATTGGTATTTTATATATCTATCTATGTATATCCTCAAACTATACAATGATAAACAGCTATAAATTATCCTTCTAAACACCAGATATTTGTTTGAACTTAAATTATGGAAAGAAATTTTTTCCTAAAATCTAGAGTTGAGAATTTTATTTTGGGTTTTCCTAAAATAAGTTCAATAGCTCCAAATAGTCTGTCTAATGATGATTTCATTAATGCAATGAGATTTAAAAGCGTGGATGCGTTGTATAAAAATTAAAAAAAAAAAAAAATCCCCTGTTAACAATCCAGATTGCTATTGCTAAATGTCAAGTGATATGTTGCTGAGGAGCAAAAAAAATTCTGACATGCTATTTTTCATGTCTACAACTCAGTGTCCTTGCCTTAAATCCCTTCTGGAGGTTCAGGGGGAAGAGTATAAAGAAGCAAAAACATAACTGATCAAAGCACACTGGGAGCCCTTAACACAGGGAACCTCTAAACTCCCTGAAAGAGAGAGGTCATGTGTTCCTAGGGCCAAGGGAATAATATATTTGGTGAGATAGTTTTTGCCACTATATGAGACTTCATTCCACACTGGTATTTAAGAAGAGTGGAGGGGCTGGCCCCATGGCTTAGCGGTTAAGTGTGCGCGCTCCGCTACTGGCAGCCCGGGTTAGGCTCACAGGCGCCACCAGCGCGCACCGCTTCTCCCGCCATGCTGAGGCCGTGTCCCACGAACCGCAACTAGAAGAATGTGCAACTATGACATACAACTATCTACTGGGGGGCTTTCGGGAAAAATAGAAGGAGGATTGGCAATGGATGTTAGCTCACAGCCGGTCTTCCTCAGCAAAAAGAGGAGGATTAGCATGGATGTTAGCTCAGGGCTGATCTTCCTCACACACACACTCACACACACACACACACACACACACAAAAGTGTGGACCAATCCACAAGTGAAAAACAATCATGAGAAACATGCATAGAATCTATAGATACTGCAAAACAAAAACAGAAAGAAAATTACGCAAAAGCAGAGAAAGGACAGATATCAAAAGAGAAATTGCCAAGAAAACAAAATTTTAACATTTAAATATTTTAACAATATATGCTTTCTAATAAAATGATAATAGAGTATATAAAGAAACTATAGGGCTAATATAGATGATTATAAGAAAAGAAGAGATAAATTAAGCTAGAAGACATCAGAATAAAGGATATACAAACTAAAGTGATTACAATAATGGAACAAAAAGTAGAATGGACATGCCTAAACTGGTATGCAATACAGAGAAAATTCAATCTATGCCCAATTGAACAAAAATATCTCTTCAAAGTGATACTAGAGAAATTCCTAAAATAAATAATTGAATATGCAGACTTAAATGACATATTTTTCAAACACATACACACAAAGTTGTAGAATGATCAACACCAAGCAAGGTTCAGCAAAATATATGCAACTTCAAAGATGAATAAAAATTAATAGAGATCTATATCCATATGCAAAAGGCAAGCACATACAACGAGATTAAAAACAAAAACCATTCTGGCTTGATATATTTACAATATTTAATTTTTACATTTTTCAAATGGAAAACATACTTTAATTTTTATTTTAGATATACTTGCTATTATAAAAACAATAAAATAGTAATAATCTTTAAGAATCGAATCATATGCAATAACTGATAGATTCAAATGAAAATTATTTAGACGTTATTGATAAAAAGCCGGAAACAAACAAGAGAATAAAAATGAGATAAAAAAGAAACAAAAGTGCCAGAGAGACAATGTCTTAAATGAAGCACAATCAAAGAAGATCACAGATTTATATAATTAGAGTCCCTGAAGAACAGATAAGAAAATTAAAAAAAAAAAAGTGGAACACTAATGTTTTAAAATATCTTTCAAGAAAAATTTCTGTAAATAAACAACAATCTAAATCTAAACACTGAAAGGGCCAACTAGGCACCATGAGCAATTGACTCAAATTAATCAACTCCAAGACCTATTCTAATAAAACAATTTGGCTTTAAAGATTTAAAGATAAAAAAAAAAATTTCCAGGTACTCCAGGAAAAAGTACAAAATAACTTACCTAGGCCAAAGAATTATAATAGCAGTGCACTTGTCAAAGATGACCTATAAAGTAAGGCAACAGTGGATCAACATTTTCAAGAAATGTAAGGAAAGAAAGTATGAAGCAAGGATATTATAAACAGCCAAGCTCTCCTTTAAGTAACGAGGTCATTAAAAGAAAAAGTTTCAAATGCATGAGAACTGAGGGAACACAGTACATATGTATCCTGCCTAAGGATGTTTTAGAGGGTAAATATTATCAAACCAAAAGATAACCAGGAAAATTAGTAAAAGGAATAATGTGAATGTTATATGTTTAATTGTTAAACTAAGACAAAAACAAGACAATAATCATGCTCAAAAAATAATATGTAAATGTTTTATATTCTGAAAAAATAGAAAGAATATAATCAAATAATTGAAAGAGAATGGCGAGAGAACAAGGAAAATAGCATAAAATAATTGATATTTAGAGGTAATAGATAGGAATCAAAAGATATGATTTAAAACAAATATGCCATATATTAAAAGGTTAAATATAAAAAAAGTGAATTCACTCTGTAAAATATACCAACATAAAAGTAACCAGTAGAACAGAAAATAAACTTATTAAATCACCAAAAGAAGTTTTTTAAAAAATCAAGAGAACACAGTAAATAGACAAAAAAAACGATGGTAACCATAACATAATAAGCTCAGTAATAATGGGGCGGGCAGGGTGGCACAAGCAGTTAAGTGTGCGTGCTCTACTGCAGCGGCCCGGGGTTCACCGGTTCGGATCCTGGGCGCGCACCGACACACTTCTTGTGGAGCCATGCTGTGGCGGGGTCCCATATAAAGTAGAGGAAGATGAGCACGGATGTTAGCCTAGGGCCAGTCTTCCTCAGAATAAAATAAAATAAAATAGAATAGAATAGAATAAAATAAAATAAAATAAAAAATAAGCACAGTAACAACAACATAAGATAATGTGGCTGAATTAAGACCAAGCACACCAGTCATATCAATGAATGTGAATGGGCTTAACTCACCCATTAAAAGAAGAGATTTTTAATTACAAGATAAATAAGGCCTGAGGATCTAATGTAAAACATGGTGACTATAATTGATAATACTGTTTCATACAATTGAAGTTTTCTAAGAGAATAGCAAAAAGAAGGTAAATTTGTGAGATATGTGAAGTGATGGAGGTGTTAAGCAACTTGGTGGGGGGAATCCTTTCACAACCTATACATGTATCAAATCATCACAAAGTATACTTTAAATATCTTACAATTTTATTTGTCAATTATATTTCAATACAGCTGAAAAAAAAAAAGAAGAGATTTTCAAAGGGTCTTATAGAGCAACGCTCAAATCCACAGTGCATACAAGTACTTAAATGCAGCCATTCAAAAAGGCTAAAAGTGAGAGTGGACAAGGATTTACACTGCATGTGAAACCAGTAAGAAAGCAGAGGCTGTAATTCCACAAGTTAGAAGTTAAGGCAAAATTCATTAAGCAAGACAAAGAAAGACATTTTATCATGCTGAAAGCCAAATTTCAAAGTGAAGATATAACTGTCATAAATATCTGAACGTTAAGTAGCCCAACAATTTTCTGTATAAAACAAAAACTGTAAGAAAGGCAAAAAGAAATAGAAACACACATAGGAGAGTTTAACATTACAACTCTCAATACAAAACAGATCAAGAGGATAAAATTTATTAAGTATGAAAAAATGTCAACAGCATAATCAATCAAGTATCTATTTTGAATGTATATTAAGCAAAATATCCTGATAATAGAGAATGCACTATCTTCTCAAGTACACATGAGACATTCACAAACAAAAAATGATCATATATACCACGGGAAAGATTAGTAGACATAAAATAGACATATTACAGATAACACTCTCTGATTACAATACAATAAAACTCAAAATTAAAAGTAAAACAAAGAAACAAAAAGCCATTCCACTTGGAAATATGAAGAATTCTATTAGCCAATACTTCAGTGAAAGAAAATACCAAGAGAATAGAAAACATCTGAAAAATTTAATAAGAATACAACATATCTGAATTAAAAATAGATTTAAAGCAGTGATCTGAGGAAAATTTATAGCCCCAAATATCTGCATCAATAAAAAATTAAAACAATAAAAATAAATGACTTAAATTCCTGTGATGATTAATTTTATGTGTATAGTTAACTGTGCCATAGGTCGCTCAGGTATTTGGTCAAACATTATTCTGGGTGTGTCTACAAGAGACTTTTTTGGATAAGATGAACATTTAAATTGATAGACTGAGTAAAGCAGATTGTCATCTCTACTGTAGGTGGCTCTCATCCAATCAGTTGAAGGCCTGAATAGAATAAAAAGGAGACCCTCCAGCTAGTCATAGGGAATCCTCCTGCCTGACTGTTGAGCTGGTCTTTTCTTGCCTTCAGACTTGAACTGATCAGCTCTTCGTGGGTCTGGAGTCTTCTGGATTTTGAACTGGAACTTACACCATTGACTCTCCCGCTTCTCCAGTTTGCTAACTGCGAATCTTGGGATTTCTCAGCCTCCATAGTCACGTGAGCCAATTCCTTATAATACACCTCTTTATTTATAAGAGATGGTTCTGTTGGTTGGTTGATTGGTTCTGTTTCTCTGGAGAATGCTGACCTGACAAACACAGCTAGTAAATGAGCATCAGAGTAAATAAAAATGGAGCATAAGAAGGAAATAGTAAAAATAAAAGCAGAAATTAATGAGGTAGAAAACAGAAAAAGCGTAGTAGAATTCTATTTTAAAGAATGCTATTTACTTGAAAAGAATCAATAAGAGAAAAAAAGCAGCTATCAATTTAACTTTTAAAAAGGAGGATGCTAATAAACAAAACAAGTAGGAAATAACTATTGATACAAAGGAAAATCTGAAAAATCACAATAGACAATTTGCATACCTGTATGTAAATAAATTTGAAAACCTACATTAAACGGATAATTCATTTGAAATAAAAGAATTTACCAAAATTCACCCCAATGTATATAAGAACCTTAAGCCTATCAATTTCCACAGAAGATGTAGTAAAAATTCTGAAAAAGAACTTACCACGCCCATATGGTTTAATTCAGGAATTCCACTGAACCTTTAGCTATCTGGTCACTCCACTGCTACATAAATTGATTCAGAGCACAAAAAATGAAAGCAAATTTCCAAATTACTTTTCTAAAGCAAGTGTAACCTGGGTACCTAAATTTCACAGATAGCTGCCCAAAGGAATATTACTTGCCAATATCTGTTACGAATATCAGTGCCAAAAGTCTTTGACAAATTCATAGCTGACTTCAATATTATGTTATGAAAAGAATATACCATAACAGGGCAGATTTTATAACAGTAATGCAAGAATCAGGCAATACTTGGAAATTTATTAATTTAATTCACTCAATAAGTCTAAAGAGAAAGATCATATGATTATCTCCATAGATACTGAATAAAACTTTGACAATATCTGATGGCCATTTCTCATAGAAACTCTTCAACTTTTGCTTTGAAAAAGCAAGAATGGAAGGGTGCTTCCTGTGTTAGGTGGAATTTCGGCCCTCATGATTTTCATCTCCTGGTGTTATACAACTGAATGTGTTACCTTACATGGTAAAAGAGACATTGCATTTGTAATTATGGTTATGTGTTACCTGACCTTAAATTAATGAGATTATTCTGGGCCATCCAGGTGGGACCAACCTAATCACATGAACAATTATAAGCAAAAGAGAAGGCAGAAGACAAGGCAGAGATGCGGCAGAAGGGGAAGTAAGAAAGATTTGAAGCATGAGAAGGGTTGCTGGCTTGAAGATTTTTGATTATGTTTCTGTGTATATGCCCCTTAATCCTAAAGCCAGTATCTTAACTGACGGTTAATTAATGGGTAAGTACTTAGAGGCATTCCACAAGGTCTAGGAAAAAAAGGCAAGGGTACCTATTAACTATGTTATGAGAAGTTTGGGGATTCGATCAGAGACATAAAAGAAACTTTCCACTCCAAACAAATGGACTTAAGGTATATTTTATTATATAGAGGATAGTAAAGGCGATAGTCCGCAAACAGATCTGAATAGGTCAAATAATAAGAGGGAAAAAACACCAGCTTGACTGGAAAGGGAAAACATCCACATTGGCTGAGATAGCAGCAGATTCCAATAGGTCATATAATGAGAGGAAAAAACATCAGCTCGATCGGAAAGGGAAACACCAGATCGACTGAAGGGAAATGACACAAATCAACCGGAAAGAGAAACACCAGGTTGACCAAAAAGAGAACATATCAGATCAATTACTTCACAGTAAATCAATTACTCACAACATCCACGCCCCACTGATGGGAGAGTCCTGTCAATCCACACGGCTGGGCAAGGATCACACATCCTGGGCAAGGCGTCCCCTCCACAGGTGGAACTCTCACCAGGTCTCAGTCTCTAGCAGTTTTTTATAGCATCAATAATTTCCAGAGTAAGCAGTTACAGAGCTTTTTTCAGAGCAAGCATCCAGCATTCCCATGCACAAATGGTTATCAGTGGCGTATGTGCACTGAGCACACCCCCCCCCAACCACCGCCTCCGGCTGTCGTCCCAGCCCAGTAGTTGTGTAGGTGCATTGTTTACCCTGCTTATCGTCCCAACCCGGCACAGATGGCCAGTCTGCTCCAGGCTGCGGTGCCCGAAGGGCCTTGAAATTTTTACACGTTGCGACTATCTCCATGGGAGAAGGGCCAGTTCCCACCACGCAGAAAGCAGCTTTTATATTTCTTTTTGTGCTGGTGGCTGTAGGTCAATGGAGCGGCCAAACATGGCTGTACTCATGTCAAGACAAACTACTAGCTAACATTATTCTGAAGGTATTAGCCAAGGCAATTACATGAGATAAAACAATTAAAAGCACAAAAATAAGGAAAGAAAAAGTAAAGCTTTCTCTGTTTGCAGATGCCATGATAGTTTAACTGGGAAAAGAAAAATTCTAGAGAATCAGTGACAATGTTTATCTTAAGTAATAAAATAATTCAGCAATAGAGCAGTATATAAGTCAGTCAAAAGTCACTAGCATTTATAACACAAACAATAACAATTTAGATGTTATAATGTAGGAGAAAACCTGATTTTAATTAACAAAAATATAAAATATTTGTGAACTAACTTAATGAGAAACGTTCAAAACCTGTATGAAAAGAAACATACACTCCTAAAAGACACAAAAATAGACTTGAGCAAATGAAAAGACATCCCTTATTTCATGGTTAGGATATCTCAACATGAAGATATAAGTATTCCCTGAGTTAAGTTATAAATTTAGTTAATAAGATCCTAATAATATCATCAATGAGCTTTTGTATGAGTTAGACTATTTGATTCTAAAGTTTGTATGGAAAAATTTTTAAAAATACAAGAATCACTTGGAAAACCTTGAAAAGGAAGACATTTTAACGGGGACTATTTGTATTAGATAGTAAAATATAATACAAAGCCTCTAAAATTAAGACAATGTGATACTGGTACATGAATAATTAGGTTCAACGAAAGTCCAGAAATGAACCCAACTACTAATAGAAGTCTAGTGTATGAGAGAGATGTTATATCAAATCACTGGGACAAAGATGGTCTCTTTAATAAATGTTGTTGGCATTTCAATATAGCTTTTGGAAACGCAATAGTCTATCCATTCGTCAGATCATAACAAAGAATAAACTTCAAGAGTATCATAAATTTAAATGCTAAAAAAATTGAATCTGTACTAGCATTAGAAAAAAACATGGGTAGATTCTTCTATAACTTGGGTATAAGGAAAGGCTTTCTATGACTAAAAATCCAAATGCAAGAAAAGATTGACTTATTGGACCACAAAAATATTAAAGAATAAAATTCTCCTTTTTTAAAAAAGAGTAATCACAATGAAATGGAAAATAAAGAACTGATCAAATTAACCTATGAATATAGTATTTGACTATACACTCTCATTCTTGAGTGGGCTTTGTAGTGATAAATATATGAATAAATCCCAGACTTTTAAAAGTAGGTTATTTTGTTGTGGTGTGGGAGAAGGTATTCTGAAGCTATTTTAGATTATAGATTGAGCAAATTAAAAATTACGTTCATGTTGTTGAGGACCAGGGTTCTCACTGTGGAGGAAGAAACATATATATGAAATGGATGAAAACATCACCTAGTGGAAATGAGCTGGTGTTGGAGATATTTGTGTGAAGACATGATTTCTAATATTTGCACATTCATATATGTATATGTGTGTGCATGTGTACGTATGTTTACAAATATATATATGCATATATATACAGTCATGTGCCACATAACGACATTTTGGTCAATAGTGGACCACATGTACAACAGTGGTCTCATAAGATTAGTGCCATATAGCCTAAGTGTGTAGTAGTCTATACCATGTAGGTTTGTGTAAGTACACTCTATGATGTTTGCACAACAGTGAAATCACCTAACAATGCATTTCTCAGAATGTATCTCTGTCATTAAGTGACACATGGCTATAGTTGAAATAGAGAAAGAAAACTTTTCCAAAAAAGGAAAGTGGCATTATAGAAAAACAACCACTGGTATACACTGTATATCTTGTCTCTGCTAGAAAATTTCTTTGGCCGATAATAACAAAGACACAAAATAGCAATAACTTCAATAAAGTAAGATTTTTTTTTCCTTTCTTTCATAACAAATTACATCCTAGCATTGTGTTTTCATATCACAATGACCACATCGACCTAGGCACCTTATGTTTTTCTCTTCTATCATCTGTATCTTGTAGTGTCCATCTGCAAGTTCTCTTTGTGCGTAAAATGTTTGGTGGAGCTCCAGTAGTTAGGTATGCCATCCATGCAGGATGAAGGGAGAAATTAGCAAGTGTAAAACAGGAAATTACCATTAGAGACACATTTAGGAGCTTTCACAGAAGCCTTATGCAATGCCGGAAATTTTCTCACTGGGCCTATTGGCATCACCTAAAAATTTCAGGAATCCACAATAAAAGGAGCAACATAAGAACGAATATTGGGTAAGGAATTAGTAATCTCTGCCACATGTCTCAATCTCTCTGACAAAATTTAGCATAGGCCTTAAAACATATAAATATCTCAAGAAGTATGAAATACATTACAGACAAATTTTAAATTTGATGGAAAACAAGCTACATATTAAACTATAAGTCTAAAATATTTATTATCTATTATTCTAAAACATGTCTTAATCTGAGTTTCTACCCAAGCCTTATAGTTAACGCATCGCTTAGCGACAAGAATATGTTCAGAGAAATGCATCCTTAGGCGATTTCATTGTTGTGCAAACATCACAAGGAGTACTTACACAACCCTAGATGGGATAGCCTACCACACACCTAGGCTTTATGGTATTAATCTTATGGGACCACCATCATAGATGCGGCCCCTCTTGACTGAGACATCATTATGTGGCACATGACTGTGCAAATTCTGCTTTAAGTAAATAAAATCAACATTCTCTACTATTGACAAACTATCAGTAGTCCGTGATCATGAACATGTGTATGTGTGGAAGAAAGGCTAAACATCAAGAGAGTTATAGATAAACTTGATTTTCCAATATTATTCATCCAACACCGTTTATGAAACTGGATGCAAACCACTCTGCAATTTCTATATTTTTCTCTTCCAATTAAGAAAGGAAAAGCTACATGAAACATGAGTGTTTTTTGTGCCAACAAATGTGTTTTTGTTTTAGCTATTACTCTTGTGTTTACTTAGAGACACAAAAAATTCTATCTATAAACATTTCCAAATGTCCTGAAAATACTGTAACTTGGTAACGAAATTTGAAGATACCAATGATAAAGAGATTTTGTATATGTCATGTTCTTTAAAAGAAAATGGATAAAAACAAATATTCCGGATCCAAAGAGACCAGTTTTAAAATATTTACTAGCTGATAATATCGCTGCCTTGTAAAGATTTTTAAATAATGAGATCAGCTATTTTAGGAATCTTCATTGCTTGAAAAATGTTCCAAAGTCTTCTGAGTTGCCTAATCTCAGAAGACTCAGCATTCTGGCTGTTCATTCAGTCAAACTATCCAGAGTGATTAATTTGTCAAATACCTAGACAGAAGGAAGTGACATGGAAGTCTTCAAGTTCTGGGCTACAATCACATATTTTGCAAACAATCATAGCTTAGAAAAGTACATTTCCTGGCAGTAATGGTGTGACTTAGAGCCAATGCATTCTAATACGGGGGATAGGGAGGAAGGATTCCTATGGTTATGGTTTCATGAACAAATTGGTACCAATTTTAGGAAGAATTTGGCACGCATGCTGACAAAAAGGAGTGAGAAGTCACTTCTGACAGACTATCACATAACCAAAGGGGTTTACTATGATTCAGAAATTTTTTCCCTATGGATTAACAGAACTGTCCTCCTATTAAACTTTAGCAGAAAAGAAGAATGGACACCTGTATAAAGCCTTGTTAAACAATTTCAATGTATTTATGGGGATGGCATGTATGTTTATGTGTGTGTGTGTGTGTGTGTGTGTGTATGACTAGAGTTTGAATACCAATGGTGACAACTTGAGGAAATAGAAGCAGCACCAGATATGATTCTGAAACAGAGTTATGGGTGAAGACATGGGTGGAGTGGTAAAATATGTTGGGTAAGATAAAATGAGAATATTTTACATGTCTCAGTGATTGCAGTCATAAAAACTGGACAGAATGCTGAGAGAAATTATTTGAGGACTCCAAAAAGCAAGTAGCGGCCAGCAGATTGGAGAAGAAGAGTAGAATTCGAAGTCATATCAAATTGGCAGTGTGTTTACTATTTTTTCCCTCCAGTATTCTCAGGACTGGATTCAACACGGCTGGAAACCTGAAAATGAGCATTGGTATTGAGAGAGAAAGCTCCAATAGACCTCCTGCAGTTCTGTTGTGAAAAGTTGGAAGGGGTCTCCTAACATTCAGAGAGAGAGTAGGAAAAATCTCCTTGCTGTTTGTCTTATCTTTTCTCTATTCTTTTGTGCCTCAGCAATCAAATATCCCCATGGCATTGATGTCATGGAGACCTGCAAGAGCCTATAACTCTGAAGGAGAGAAAACTTCTGATTGAAGGAGCTGTGGTCCCAAGAGTATGGTGCACACTCGTGTTGTTTTTCTTTCTCCCTCTCACCTCTCACTGCTTGTCCCATTGTGTGGGAAGTGCATAGCAGAACAGGTCAAACAAAAGCCCCAGATTTCTGGCCAGAGAACCAAAAAGAGGAGCCAAGGATCCTAGAAACTACCAGAGAGATTATAGAGAGGGAGTAGCTTAGGAAAGTGACCTACTTGATTTGTTTATGAACTTCTGTACATACCCTTGTTTGGTGTATTCACAGATTTTACCCTTAACCTCATATCATAGACATTGAGAACTTAAAGAAAGACCGCTGCCTTGCTCACAGACTCTACACTGGATAGTGTGACTGATCTGAAGAGCACTGTAGACACTGAAACTTCACCCTACAGAAAGCTAGTTGAAAGTGTGGCCTGAACCCAACTGGATTGATTGCCTGCTGAAACAAAAATATCAACATTCTCCATAGGACTTAAATAAGGACAGTGTCTCGTAACATAATATTCAAAATGTTTGGGATGAAATTCAATTTATTCAGCAAAACAAGAGTAAGAAAAATCTCAACTTATTTGGGAAAAGACATCCAATGGATATCAAAGCTGAGATGACAAAGACATTGGGATTGTCTGGCACAGACTTTAAAGCAGCTATTACAAAAGTACTCCAACAGGTAAGGTGAATCTTTCGGAATAAATGGAAAGATAAAAATCTCATCAAAGAAATACAAGGTATAGGAAGCCAATGGAAATATTTGAATTAGATAGTAACTAAAATAAAAAGTCACTGGTTGGATCCAACAGCCAAACGGAAATGCCCAAGGAAAGAGTCACTGAACTTGAAGATGTATTAATGGAAATTATCTAATCCAAACAAAACAGAGAAAAGAAAAAAGATTGAAAAAAAAGTTAGAAGGGCTTCAGAGACCTTTGGGACAATACCAAAAGTTCTAACATTCGTGTCATCACAATTCCAGAAAGAAAGAAGAGGTATGCAGTGCAAAAATAAGTAAAAAAATAAATGAATAGGCTAGAAACTTCCAAAATTTGGTGAAAGATATAAATCTACAGATTCAAGAAGCTCTGTGAGTCCAAAAAGAGACAAAGACACCCATGCCCAGGTACATCATAGTCATACTGATAAAAACTAAAGACAAAGAAAACATCTTGAAAGCAGCTAGAGAAAAATGACTCTTGATTTATAAGGGAAAATTATAAGAATGATTGTGGATTTCTCATCAGAAACCATACAGGCCAGAAGTAAACAGATTACCATTTGTAAAGTGTTGAAAGGAAGTAACTGTCTACCCAGAATTCTACATCCAGAGAAAATATCTTTCGGGAATGAAGACGAAATAAAGACATTCTCAAATGAAGAAAATCTTGGAGCACTTGGTTTCAGCAGATGTGCTCTCAAATAATTGCTAAAGTAAGTTGTTCAGACAGGAAGGAAGTGCCACCAAAGTAAACTTGGAACATAAAGAATGAAAGGGCAACTGAGAAATGTATAGATCGCATAATAAACTGCTCTTTCCTTTTATAGTTCTTTATTACGTGAGATATGGTTCAGAGCAAAACCCATAAAATTATCTGATAGGATTCAACGTATATAAATGTAATATATGATGTAACTAATCTAGAATAGGCAGGATAAAGAGATCTATATGGTGGTAAGTTTTTATATTTCACTTGCGGTGCTAAAAAAATTTATTCCAAACAGACTGCAAATTTAAGTATTAGATTGCAATCTCAAGAACAACCATTGAAACAAATAAAGATATGTTCAAGAAGCCATTAAACACACTAAAGAGGTTCAAATAACCTAAAAGACGGTAGGAAGGGGCGAGGAACCAGAAAATAGAGGAAACAGAGAGGATGAGATTTCCAGAATGGCTGAATAAGGGCCTTTGCAAATCCTCTCTCCAAAATGAAATGGTAAATAGGATAAAATTATTTTTAAAAAGCCATTTAAAGAGTCTGAAATTGACCAAAATCATATAGCAAAATGTGAAGTGTGTTTTCAAGAAAATCTGCTGAACCTCGGTAAGAGTGGGATCCTGTGGCTTTTTAGGCTGAGGCCACTCCTATCCCCTCACCTCAGCTCCATGGCACAGAAGTGATACCAAGATAATGGGAGGGGCTGACTTCATTTGCAGAAGAATGCTGAAGCAGACCAGCCAGAAACTTAATATGGAGATCTGGGGAATAAGATAGGCAAAGCAAGCCTTGATAAAACCCTGGCTTGGAAGCTTGTAGCATACACAAGTCTGTATGAACACCCAGGAGAGACTGGAGAGGGCCTTAGTGAGCTAAGTATACCTGGTTAAATGTGAGGCCTTGAAGAACATAGACAGCAAAAAAAGCCATATGCTTATAAATTGCCTGAATTTTGAATGCAATGTTAAGATATTCTTTAGTCTAATTTTTATTAATTTCATGTATTATTCTTTGTTTTGACTTGAATTGGCTCAACGCTACATCATCTTATATCATAAAAAAATTTAGATCACCTAAAGCTTTTATTTAAAATGAGAATTGTTTTTTAATTTCAAGGAATAATTTTCATTGGTTAGATAGTAAAAACCATCCAACAATTTGTCTTGCTAATTTTTCTTCAGTGTTCTACATGACTAACTCCAAGAAATAATAAATTCTTTCTATAAGAAATAATTATAGAAACTGAAAATAAATAAAAAACGACTTGAAAAAAGGGGAGAGGAAAACGACTTCACAAATGACTGTATCGGAGCTTATTAAGCAGAGTCCTCACATTTTGGCTGGAAATAGTCGGAGAAATAGTAAAAAAGGAACACCAGATTTGATAACAACAATTGTCATGAATTGCGAACTTTATAATAAAATACTGCTATCAGGAAAGAGTAGTCCAGAGGGTGTGACTCAACTGCTACAGGTATCAAAATGTCTGCTTTCGGTCCTGTGGTTGCAGACAAGCCAATCAGCTTGCTAACCTTGTCAACTTCCACTTATTTGCCTGTTAATGGGAAATTTTCCTCCCTGGAATATCCTGTCCTCATTTTTTCTGGCATATCTGAGCAGTTTATTCTATTCCAATTGGAAATCTTTCTTCTGCAATTCTTGGTTTTGTATTTCCACACAATTGACCATATATGATTGGACTTATTTCAGAAAATGTATTGACTGGCAAGATATTGTACTAGATGTTGGAGAAAAGAAACAGAGGTAAAGAAAATGACCTTTGAAAGCAGATAGACAGGGGTTTGAAATCACAGCTCTACCACTTATGAATTATGTGACCTTTGATTTCTCTGAGCCATATTATCTTATCCATAAAATGGGAACAATATCTACTCCACAGTGTTGTTGTGAGAATTAAAGAAGATAATGTCTGTATAATGAGTAGCACAATTCTTAATAAGTAGTAATTGACACTATAATTAAAAATAGGTGATTTTTAGTCATCTTGAGCCTTGCTCATCATCTTGAACCTTGAGCATCTCAAGGCTCTCAAACAATGGATATTTTGAAGTGCTGTTTTGTTTGCCAGTTCTTTTGAATTTCTTATGCCTTTCCACAGTGGCAAGATTATAATCTCCTCAATAATGCTTAATCTGTGTTTAAGCAATCTGCCTCTTTATATGTTACTTCCTCAAAGCATGGAGGGGTTAGCAGTAAATACACAGTATCTGTGTACCAAATGAATTCATAAAGGAACCACTCATATCCTGTAGTAGGCAAAAGCTCTCAAATGCTATATTGTCTGAATAATTGACTCAAGTAGCGTGTGTGTGTGTAATATTTGTACACACACATATATATATACATATATCCCTGAATATATAGACATACCTAAATATAATGCATCGAAGACATGGAGTGTATTTAATTCTCTCTCTCTTTTAAACAAATTATGGTCTTAACCCTACACACAAAGCACACATACATACAACAATTACACATTCACATACACACTCAATGTGAATGGTCTCGTAATCAGAGGACTTCTTGTCTTTGTTAGAAATAACTTTCTCTTACAGTACCATTTCCCTACTTGAATATAGCGCTAGAGATGGCTCCACAGCTGTATACGTGGAATTAAGCCAAGATGCTCTCAAGTGTAGAAAGTGGTCCAGATGTCACTGCTACTGCTGGAGAGAGATACTCCAGAGGTTGTCATCTGGACACCACCACCGCCAAAATTGTTGCCTTGGCCACAGCTGTTAGCTTTCTTGCCGGAAGAAGATGGAACAAGAAAACAGTTGAGAGTCTTGCCAAAACAGTGTGAGGCAGCTACAAAATGAATACACATTGGTGTAAAAGTCACAACTCAATTTTCTTTGTCACTGATCTGATATAAAACGGATTTGACTGTAGATTAGTTGCAACACTATGTTTATATGTATAAACTTCATAATTGTTAATATGCTGCATTGTAGTATTGAAGGCATAATTTCAAAGTTTATAAAGACCTGACCAGCTATTGGTTGAATTAATTAGTGATTTATTTAATGTAATGTTAATCTAGAAGAGTCAAGTGTTTCAAAACTGAACTTTGAGATACAGATCAAAAAGTACACATTCTATTCCTCCATGCTTCTCTAAAATTAGTATTTGTTTATAGATAACTCTTATACTCGTATCTCTTATAGTGCCTAACAAACTGTATTTCTTATAGTAGATGTTGAATACATGCTGTTGAGTGAGGTGAACTGACCACATTTAATTGGACTAAATGGAATTGAATTGAATCTGACCAATTAGCACTATGACTTAGCTTTTGGTCTTTGATTTTGCTAAGACCTCACACTGGTAAATGTATCTTATTGTCAGTCACTTATAGGATTCTTTCTATAAATATCAATATGCAAAATAAAAATGAGGCAAAAGTGATAAAAGGTGTGGTCAAGATACCCGGTTTAATGCACTGCCATAGATATTCTTAATAATTCATTTCTTTTTACATTCAGTATTCAATGTGTAGATAAATTACAATAAGACTTATGTAATATATATCCACTTATAAATGAAAATAATAAAATTTTGTTTCGGAAAGAATAAGAATAATAATAATATTTTTCCATGGACATGAAGTACCCTACTTCCCACCATTAATTCATTCACTTTCTCAAAAAGCATGAATTGAGCAATAATTTTGTGTGAAATACTCTCCTAGAAGATATGAAAATAAATAATAGATGGTACTTCCATTCAAAGGGCTCCTGGTGATATGGAAGATCCATATATAAATGTGGATAAATTATAATACATTATGGTAAGGGTTGTGATAGAAATCTGCACAGGAAATCTGCCTAGAAAGAAAGGTCAGGGAAGGATTAGTGGAAAGATAAGGCTTGTGCATATACTCAAAAGAAATGTAGAAGGAATCCAGACAAGGGGATAAAAAGAACAGAAAGAACAATCCAGAAAATGGGGCAAAATACAGTCAGGAAAACATAAAACTGTATATCCACAGCATCAAGGTTCTTCTGCATTACAGTTTTAATCAGATGTTTTCTTTTCATTTCTTTCTTTCTTTTTTCTTTTTGGTAGCATGATGCATAATTTTAATTCAGACAATCTTAAATAAAAAAACAGAATCTTTGCTCTCATCCAAATCTTGAAACAGACGAGGACACAGGTACAGCTCGAACTGAGGACAGAATTTTCTTCTTTCTTGTCTACTGCTTCTTGTGGTTGTGTTTCATTTTCTCAAAATGCAGAATGGCTTTATCATATGGTCAAGATCAAGGCCACAGCTATTCACTTGATTCCATCTCCATAACCCAAGAAAAGGAGACTGTTCCCCGGGAGTTCCAGCCAAACAAATTTTAGATAAGGGCATCGATTGGCATGGGCCACATCCAATACCCGGATATATTTCTGAGGCCAAGCAAGGAAGCAATATGACCGGCTCTGTTTTTCTTATATAGCAAACCTCTCTGACCACAAAGTGATTGATAACATTTACCAGGATCACTTGGAATTCAGCAGCAGAAGTTTCCTCTAAAAAATGGAAAAGAGGAGAACAGGATGCTGTTTTGATAAATGCACCAAATGTGCATCTGATTCTACTGAGGAGTTTAGAATTTTTCCTTTAGATCATGTGAAATTGTTGAAGAGTTTTGTCCAGAGGAGTAATTTGCTCGTTTGTTTTTTAGGACCAGTCCCAGTCATCCTGGTAGGAGATGATAAGAGATTCTACATTGACAGTGTCCATAGATATAGATATAGGGAACATATTTGAGAAATAAGAAGAAATTTTAGCCAAACAGTAATCAATTAAATGGGAGGTAGGTTTGGAAAAATAGAAAGTGGGGGGAACCAAGAGCTCCCCTCATTCAATTACTCACCAATTCAAGTTAATTTTATGTTAAAATGCCTCTTCCATTGATTCCTTCCTTTAAACTCTGTAGTCACTTCATTTCATTCAACCTTCATCATCTCTCTTCCCTGGAATATTGCAATAGTCTATTCAGTAATCTGTGCTCTTCCCGTATCTTACCTTTCCAGTATATTTTTATAATTTAAGACATCTTCCTAAAAAAAATCTGATCTTTCTTTCCTTTAGTTTGGAAACATTAAGTGCTCCCTGGGAACCTAAGGCTGGGAGAAGATCCTAGTTTTTCAAAATGACATACAGATGTGTCATAAGCAAGTCTTAATCTACCCCATAAATAACTACAACCCAGTAGAAATCGAAGACATTACAACTTAATGCTAGATTGTCTAAGCCTTCTCAGCACTACTTTCCCCTTTCTATGCTCTCCCAGCTGGAAGTCCAGGAAAATTTTTTCCTATAATCTCTATCAAGAGGGTCATATTTAGAGTCTGAAAATAAGAGACACTGATGTAAGAATTGGAAAGAGAAAGGTGACAGAAGCCTTGTCATAATTCCTGCAGTAGCAGCGAGCAAAACCATGAGCTTTATCAGACATGAAATTGTTGCTGAAACCTCCAGAAGTTTTCTTGCAAACCTTCTGCCTCATATCTGGAGCCAGATGTGTTTGTTGCCAAAAGTTTCCTGTGGTTTGTACAACCTCATGACTCCCCAACTCTTAGTGGCAAATCTGAGAACTATCAGCAGTTTTCCTGAATCTTGAAACGTCTAGACTTTTCATCAGTTTTATAAAAAAATCTATTCTACTGTATTAAATCTTTTTCCCACTTGAAATATCTAGAATGGTTACTGTCATCCTCACCAAACACAACTGAGAATTTTATTGCCATAAATGGTTCCATGAAACCAATTATAAAGATAGAATTCTGGGATTTATTATCTGAAGCAGGGAGGACATCATTGCCAGTGGAAAAAAGGATACTGATAGTCTATGATGCAGTGGCAATATGGTTACCTAAATTATCTGCTACCATTAGGTGAAGTAAAGTGTCTATTGAATGTAGTTTGTAGACCAAGTGGCAGAAGCAATAAAATATTATGGTGGAAACAAGAACTGTGGTGTAGGCTGTCTGCTCCTGGTGCACTGAAGAGTTTACAGAAAAAAAATGGCAGGTAAATCCAAGTCTATCATCTCTCAGTTTAAGGCACACTCAAAGAAGTAGAGAACTTCTACGTTTGGTCCCCAAAGAATTTGTTAACTTTTTCAGCCACAAGGCAAATATGTTCAAACTACAGACCCAAAGTTTGTTTTGAATGACAGCGCAGTTTGGAGCATTGATTGTGAAAGATCAGCATCTTCAGTTTTGTACTTAAAATATTTTAGTAAATTTTAATCAATCTGAATATCTTGATCACCTTCCCTCCACATGGCAATGAACATGTCTTGCCAGGAAAATCAGCTTTTTGTTCCCTGTCTGAAGAAACCTGCTTACTTGTCTTAGATCTTCCAAGTCTCTTTAAGACTCACCTTCACCTGATCATGGAGTCTAGACTCGTAATTAGAGTCACATCTAACATTCCCCGAGGATATAAATACAATAAAGCTTATCCGTTGAAAAAAATTGCATGGTATCCAATTTTTAACAGAAACCTGAGAAATACATGTGGGAATTGATTCCTTAGGTGCTATAACAGGAAGAAAATAACATAATTTTATCAGGCTGAATTTATTCATATGGGTGCAATTACAAGAGATTCTTAGCTTGAGTAGGTGGGATTGGGTTTAACTCTTACTCTGTGGTTTGAATGCTCCTTGGGCACCATATAGCCTACATTAAATGCAGTTGAGGATGCAGAATTTTGTTGGTGCAGTGTAGAGGAATGAATCCAAAGGCTTAGAAGTATAGAAATGCTTGAATGGAATTATATTGTGAGACCCATTCATAACTACCTACTCCCTGCTCCAGGTTCCAGGGTACGTTCCCTTCATACGTTGATGAGGGGATCTCAGCTTTCAAGAGAAGTGCTCTGGTGGCTATCCTTCTGGAATGGTAGAACGCTCAGTACAGCACTGGCCATCAGAGACAGGAGGCATGTTACCAAAGCTATAAAGAGGGTGGGAGCAGAAATTAAAATGGATTGACCTGGGGAAAACTTTGGAAATGACTAACTGATCACATTGGTCCTAGGACAGAAATAAATTGTTGCCTACAAAATAATTACCTGTTTAGTATAATTTTAAAAAAATAAATCTTGGTCTCGTACACAGAAACCTTACTAGAAGTACTAGACTAGAAAGATTTATTCTTTCACTCAATTTCCTGATGTTTGCCACTTCCTGGTTCCAGAGCTCCTAGTTCACCACACTGCTGACATGGTACAACTTGGGCCTCTGCAAGCAGGAAGCAGCACATAATCTAAATTCCAAGATAAAGACCATCCATGACAAAGAGTCAGATATAAATGCCATAAATATTCAGAAAACTGCCATCTTTGTAACATTGCTAGAGATTGACTGAAAAATATAGGCACATGTTGAAATGTCAACTCAAAAGTAAAGCAGTGGCTGCACCAACTGGCTTACCTCCACCACTAAAGATTGGGCTCAGCATTGGATCAGATCTCATTGACATATCATCATGGTGGTATCTTAAAACAGGTCACTGTGGGAGTATTTTTTTTTATTGTGGTAAAATATACTTAATAAACAATCTACCATCTTAATCACTTTTAAGTGTAAAGTTAGTTGGTATTAAATACATTCATAATGTTGTGCAACCATCACCACTGTCTCCACAACACTTTTTTTTTTCGTGAGGAAGATTGGCTCTGAGCTAACATCTCTTGCCATTCCTCCTCTTTTTGCTGAGGAAGATTAGCCTTGAGCTAACTTCTGTGCCCATCTTCTTTAATTGTTTTTTTTGTATGTGGGATGCTGCCACACATGGCTTGATGAGTGGTGCATAGGTCTGCACTGGGATTCGAATCTGCTAACCACGGGCCGCTGAAGCAGAGCACGTGAACTTAACCACTACACCACCAGGCCCCCCTCCATAGCACTTTTTATCTTGTAAAATTGAAAGTCTATACCCATTAAACAATACTCCCCATTCCCCCTCTCCAAAACCCTTGGCAACCACCATTCCACTTTGTGTCTTATGATTTTGACTACTCTAAGTACCTCATAGAAGTAGAATTGTACAGTATTTGTCTTTTTGTGACTGGCTCATTTCACTTAACATAAAGTTCCCAAGGTTCCTTTATGTTGTAACATATGTGAGAATTCCCTTCCCTTTTAGGCTGCATAGGATTCCATTGTATGTATATTTCAAATTTTGCTTATTTATTCATCCATTGTTGGACACTTGGATTGCTTCCACATTTTAGCTATTGTGAATACTTTTGCTATGAACATGGTTGTACAGATATCTCTTAGAAACCCTGCTTTCAGTACTTGTGGGTATATACTCAGAAGTGGAAGTGTTGGATTAGATGACAATCTATTTTTGATTTTTTAAGGAACTGCCATACTGATTTCCACAAAGCTGGAAACATTTTATATTCCCACCAATAGTGCACAAGGATTTCAATTTCTCCACATCCTCACCAACACCTGTAATTATCTTTTGATTTTTAATAGTAAGTATTCCAAAGCGTGTGAAGTGGTATCTCTGTAGATTTGATTAGCATTCCCCTAATGATATTGAGCATCTTTTCATTTGCTTATTGGCCATTTGTATTTCTTCTTTGGAGAAATATCTATTCAAGTCCATTGCCCATTTTTGAATTGGGTTGTTTGTTTTTTTGTTGCTGAGTTTAGGCGTTCTCTATATATCCCAGATATTAATCCATATTAAATATATGATTTGCAAATATTTTCTCCCATTATGTTGGTTTCCTTTTAACTCTGTTAATATTGTCTTTTGGGGAAGAAATTTTTTTTTATTTTCCAAAGTCTGATTTGTCAATTTTTCTTTGTCACCTGTGCCTTTGATGTCACATTCAAGAAATAAGTGCCAAATCCAGTGTTGTAAAGTTTTTGCCCTGTATTTTCTTCTAAGAGTTTTATAGTTTTAGCTCTTATATTTAGGTCCTTGATTCATTTTGAGTTAATTTTTTTTGTATGGTGTTAGGTAGGGTTCCAACTTCATTCTTTTACACGTGGATTTACAGTTTTTCCAGGACTATTTGTTGAGAAGACTATCCTTTCCCCTTTGAATAGTCTTGGAACCCTTGTCAAAAATCATTTGACCATGGGGGCTGGCCGGTGGCGAAGTGGTTAAGTTTGTGCATTCGCTTTGGTGGCCTGGGGTTAGCCGGTTCACATCCTGGGTGCGGACTTACTCACAGCTCATCAAGCCATGCTGAGGTGGCATCACATACAGAAGAGCTACAACACCACACCTATGATAAACAACTATGTCCTGGGGCTTTGAGAAGAAGAAAGAGGAAGATTGGCAACAGATGTTAGTGTAGGGCCAGTCTTCCTCAAAAAAAAATCATTTGACCACGTATGTGAGGGTTTATCTCTGGGGTCTCTATTTTGTTCCATTGGCCTATATGTTTGTCTTTATGCCAATACCACACTGTTGTGATTACTGTAGCTTTGTAGTAAGTTGTGAAATTAGGAAGTGTGAGTCCTCCAGCTTTGTTTTCCCTTTTCAAGATTGCTTTGGCTATTAGGGGCCCCTGGAGAGTCCACATGAATTTTAGAATGGGTTTTTCTATTTCTACAGAAAATGTTGTTGGGATTTTGACAGAGATTGCATTGAATCTGTAGATCACTTTAGGTAGTATTGACATCTTAACAATGTTAAGTCTTATAATCTTAAATATGGGATATGTTTCCATTTATTTAAGTCTTTCTGAATTTCTTTCATCAACATTTTGTAGTTTTCATTATACACGTCTTTTACCTCCTTGGCTAAGAGAATCCCTAAGAATTTTATTCTTTTTGATGCTATTGTAAATGAAGTTATTTTCGTAGTTTCCTTTCAGCTAGTTCATTGTTAAGGGTATAGAAATACAACTGATATTTTGTGTTGACTTTGTGCCCTGCTACATTGCTGAATTCATTTTTTAGTTCTAACAGTTCTTTCCATGGAATCTTTAGTGTTTTCAACGTATAAGATCATATCATCTGGGAAAGGAAATAATTTTATTTCTTTATTTCCAATATTGATGCTTTTTATTTCTTTTTATTGCCTAATTCTTCTGGTTAGAACTTCCAGGATTTGTTGAATAGAAGCGTTGAAAGCAGGCATCCTTGTCTTGTTCCTGATCTTAGAGGAAAAACTTTCAGTCTTTCACCGTAGAGTATGATGTTTACTGGGGTTTTTTTATAAATGGCTTTTATTATGTTGAGGTAGTTTCTTCTATTTCTAGTTTGTTGGGAATTTTTATCATGAAAGGGTGTTGAATTTTGTCAAATGCTTTTTCTGCATCAATTGAGATTACCACGTGGGTCTTTTCCTTTATTCTGTTCATGTGCTGTGTTCTAATGATCAATTGTTATGTTGAACCTTGTTTACATTCCAAGAATAAATCCCACTTGATCATGGTGTATAATCCTTTTAATATGCTGCTGAATTCAGTTTGCTAGTATTTTGTTGAGGAATTTTGCATCAATGTTCATAAAGGATATTGGTTTGTATTTGTCTTTTATTGTAGTGTCTTTGTCTGTCTTTGGTAGTAGGGTATTGCTGGTCTCATATCATGAGTTAGGAAGTGTTCTCTCCTCTTCAGTATTTTACAAAAGATTGAGAAGGATTGGTATTAGTCCCTGTTTAAAAGTTTGGTAGAAGTTTCCAGTGAAGCCATCAGGTCCAGGGATTTTCTTTGTTGAATGGATTTTGGTTACTGATTTAGTCTCCTTACTCGTTGTAGGTCTATTCAGATTATCTATTTCTTCATGATTTAGTCTTCGTAGGTTTTCTGTTTCTAAGAATTTGTCCACTTCATTAGGTTATCCAATTTGTTGGTGTACAATTTTTCATAGTACTCTCTTACAATCCTTTCTATTTCTGTAGAATTGGTAGTAATGTAGCCACGTTCATTTCTGATTTTAGGAATTTGAGTCTTCTCTCTTTTTTCTTAGTTACTCTAGCTAAGTTTTGTCAACTGCCTATACAAAGATTTTGTTGATCTTTTTGAAGAGCTACCTTTTGATTTCGTTGACTTTGTTGTTTTTCTATTCTCTTTTTTGTTTATCTCTGCTATAATCTTTATTATTTCCTTCTTCTGCTAACTTTGGTTTAGTTTGTTCTTCTTTTTCTAGTTCATTAACTTTTTAAATTGGGTAGTTGATTTGAAATCTTTCTTGTTTTTTCTACTGTAAGCTTTTATAGCTATAAATTTCCCCTTAGCACTACTTTCACTGAATTTCATAAGTTTTAGGTATGTTGTGTTTTCATTATCATTCATCTCTTAGTATTTTCTAATTTCCCCTGTGATTATTTCTTTGATCCATTGGCTGTTTAATTTCCACAATTTTGTGAAATTTCCAGTTTTTCTTTTGTTATTGATTTCTAACTTTATCCTGTTGTGATTGGAGAAGATACTTTGCATGATATCTATCCTTTAGAATCTATTAAGACTTAATTTGTGGCCTCATATATGGCCTATCCTTTAAAATGTCCTATGTGTTCTTGAGAAGAATGTGTATGTAGTTGTTGTTCAGTAGAGGGCTTTGCATATGTCTGTTAGATATACTTGGTTTGTTGTGTTGTTCAAGTCCTTTATTTCCTTACTTTTCTTCTATCTGGTTATTCCATCCATTGTTGGGAGTAGGTTAATGACGTCCCCAACTATTATTGTAGAACTTTCTATTTCTCCTTCAATTCTGTCAATTTCTACTTCATATATTTTGAAGGTCTTTCATTAAGTGTGTGTATTTTTGTAACTGTTACATATTCTTGCCATATTGAAACTTTACTTAATATATAATGTCCTTCTTTGTCTCTTGTAAAATTTTTGATTTAAACTCTATTTTGACTAATTTTAGTATAGCCACCCCTTCTCTCTTTTGGTTTCTATTTGCATGTGGTGTCTTTTTCCATCTTTTCACTTTCAATCTAGTTGTGTCTTTGGATAGAAAGTGACTCTCTTGTAAACAGCAGGTAGTAGGATCATGTGTGTTTATCCATTCTGTCAATCTCTGTCTTTTGATTGGAAAATTTATTTCATTTACATTTAAAGTAATCCCCAACAAGGAGGGACTTCTGTCTTGCTATTTGTTTTCTACGTGCTTCATAGTTTCTTTGTTCCTCATTTCCCGCATTACTCTCTTCTTTTTTGTTTTGTTCATTATTTGTTGTGAAATATTTTAATTCTCTTCTCATTTTCTGTTGTGTATATTACATATCTATTTTCTTCATGGTTACCATAGGGATTACACTTGTCATTCTAAACTTATAACACACTAATTTGAATTTTTACCAGCTAAATTTCAATACAGTACAAAAACTCTGCTCCTTTACAGCTCTGTCTTCACCTCTTTTGGTTGTTGATGTCATAAAATTACATCTTTAACATTGTATGCTCCAAAACATAAATGATTTTTTTAAATGCATAATTTTCTTAAATCGTGTATAAAACAAAATGTTGAGTTATAAACCAAAGCTACAATAGTGTTAACTTTCAGAGTAATAATTTTTAAAAATGTGTTAGTCTCTTACATCATGTAGAAAACAAAAAGTGGACTTACAAATCATTGTTACACTATTGCTAGCTTTTATGATTGCTCTACCCTTGGTGAGATCTTTATCTCTTCACATGACTTTGTGTTGCTGCCTTGTGTCCTTTCTTTTCACCATTACAGGACTCCCTTGAGCATTTCTTGAAGGGTAGGTCTAGTAGTAACAAGCTCCTGATTCAGCTTTTGTTGTCTACAAATGTCTTAATTTCTTCCTCACTTTTGAAGGACAGTTTTGCTGGATATAGGATTCTTGGTTGGCAGTTCTTTTCTTTTAGCACTTTGCATATATTGGCCCACTGCTTTCTGACCTTCAAAGTTTGTGATAAGAAATCTGCTGATAATCATATTGAGGATTATTTGTGTGTAACGAGTCACTTCCTTCTTGCTGCTTTCAAGGTTCTCTCTTTGTCTTTTGAAAGTTTGATTATAATGTATCTCAATGTGGATCTCTTTGAGTCCATCATACTTGGAATTTGTTGAGTTTCTTGGATGTTTGTATTCATGTCTCTCATCAAATTTAGGAAATTTTCAGCAATTACTTTTACGAAGATTTTCTTTTCCCCTTTCACTTTTTCTTGTCTTTCTGGGACTCCACAGTGTATATCTTGTTTCACTTGATGGTGTCCCACAGGTCCCTGATACTCTGTTCACTTGTCTTCAATCTTTTCTCTTTCTGTTCCTCAGAGTCAATAATTTCCATTATTCTGTTTTCAATGTCACTGATTCTTTCTTCTGCCTGCTCAAATCTGCCTTTAAGTCCCTCTAGTGAATTTTTTATCAGTTATTGTGCTTTTCAGTTCCAGATTTTTTTGGTTCCTTTTAGGTTTTATATCTCTTTATTGATATTTTTATTTTGTTCATGCATCATTTCTTTGACCTTTTCTCATCTTTCTTTAGTTCTTTGAGCATCTTTAAGACAGTGGTTTTAAAATCTCTGTCTAGTACATCTGCCTTCAGGTATTTTTCAGGGACAGTTTCTTTTGATTTACTATTATTATTTTTATAAATTGGCCATTGTTTTCTGTTTCTTTATGCACCATGTGCTCTTTTGTTGAAAATTGGATTTTTGAATCTAATAATGTGCTATCTCTGGAAATCAGATTCTCCTCCTTCCTCAGGGTTTGCTGCTTTTGTTTTTTTTATTGTTGTAGGCTGTCTCTGTGCCAAGGAAGAGCCTGAGGTGTAAACTTAAGTTCTTCTTAGATCTTTTCTGAGCTTGCACCTTTCCCTGGGCTTGGACAGTCACATTCTAATTTTCCCTGTATATGCAGTTGTTTTTAATGTCCTAGTCTTTAGTGTCTGGCTCCCAAAAGGACAAAAATAGAAAAATAAAGAGAGAGACGTTTAAATCCTCTGGAAGTCACTTCAGACAGAGGGAGAGGAGCTTGCAATCATAGGGAGAGGTGCGACAATGGCCACTGCCTCCTTGTCTGCATCTTAGTGATCAGAAGCAGCAATCAGTGATCAGAACCTAGATCCCCAATATTTGGAAAAGAGTATTCTTTTTGCCCACCCTGCCTCCTTCAAGCTGTATGTTAGCTTCTCCAGGAACACATGCACAGACTCCCACACAGATACCTGCCACAGGTGTGGGAGGTGGGGTGGGTGATGTGTAGCTGCTACTGTGCTAAGAGCTGAAATTGACTGAAATTAACCACAATTTATCTTTCAGGACTTCTACTGGGAGTTGTAAGCCTTTAATAGACTTCAGAGTTCCAAAATAGTTACATCTGACAGATTCTGCCAGTGCAGTTGTTGTCTAGGTGGGAAGACAGATCTCTGAGGCTTCCTACTTTGCCATCTTCCCCAAATGTATTTTATTTGTTTGTTTTTATCCAAGAGAGCTGGTTGTTCAGTGTCGACCTATATCCCGCTGTGTAGATGCATGTGTATGTTTGCTGAGAGCTGTGTTGGGTATTTTTATTGGCAATTCACAAACGTTGTCTTCTTTCAAAGTCCCCCACTCAAAGATAAGATGGAGTAGACAACACTTGTCCCTTTTTGTTCCATTATATACAGTTGAAAAACCTTGATGTTATACAAAAAAAGCAAACAAACAGAAAAGAAAGCTCTGAAAGATGGAGAGAGGATACATATACATATATATATATATATATTTAGGATATATATACATATATATTTTATACACATACATATACACATATATACATATATGTCTATTTTTCTAACCAACTTCTCTTCAAATAACCATGAGCAAGCAATCTTACATAAAGACAATGAACAAGAATATAGACGTTGAATATTGTCATATAAATGTAGTGGAAAATAAAATAAGTATTTATTACTTTACCATTAAATTCATTGTGGAAATATGTTTTTGCCATTTGAATGTAAAGACATTTCTAACAAAACTTTTTTTCCATTCATCTTAAAAATGTCTGTGAAGCCATTAGTTCGTAGTTGCTAATACTTTGGCTAAAATAAAATTGAGCAACAACAGTAAATTCTGGTATACAATTTAGAGTCAAGCATTTTGTGTCCTGTGTGTGATCTTTGGAAACTCCAAGGAAAATACCATAGACTAGGCTGCTTAAACAAAGTAAATTTAATTTCTCATTGTTCTAGAGTCTCAAACTCTGAGAACAGGGTGCCAGCGTGGTCAGGTTCCAGTGAGAACTCTTTTCTTGGCTTACAGAACAGACAACCGACTTCTCACTTGGTGGAGAGAGGAAGCTCTGGTGTCTCTACTGTTTTTATAAAGGCACTAATCCTATCAGGGGGGTTCCGCCCTCATGACCTCATCTAATTCTAATTACCTCCCAAAGTCCCCTTCCCCTAATACCATCACCTTAGGTGTTAGGGCCTCAATATATGAATTTTAGGGGACAGAAACATTCAGTTCATAACAGGTTTATTTTATTGAAAAATCCAAATGAGCTTTTCATTTAAAATAGAACACCCCTTATTGTACTTCATGTAAATTGTTCCTGTAATTCTTTATATCAGTATTGTCCAAAATGAATCTATATCAAAATATCTGTGATGCTTCTTTAAAATTCAGATTCACAGATCCGAAATCCATGTTTTTACAAGCTCTTATTTGCATTAATATTGGGCAACTATTGTACTAAATGTTAAAAAACAGCCATTTCAACAGTCAAGAGATAACTTCATAACATATATACTATTGAAAATGCATATTCATTTAATGGAGAAGTCATTATATGATTATCTGAACATTCAAATTGCCACATCCTTAATGTAAAGATATTAATAACAATGTAATGATAACTACATTTTTTAAACATGAAGTAAGTCATCGCAGTTTACTTGTATTATTACATTTTAATTTCACAGTAGCACTACAAGGTGACTAATAATAACATTCTCAGTTTTATTATGTGGAAACTGAGATTTATATGGATCAAGTCATCTAGCTAACAAATGGAAGATCAAGCATATGAATTCATGATGATCTAGATCTCATTCCATTTCCTATGCTCCTAACCAGAATGAACAAGGAAGAGTGAAGCTACTTTTAAAACCTCATAAAGAAAACACCAAAGAGAAAGGTTTGCATATTTTATTTATTTAATTAATTATTTACATATTTATATTTCATTGTAATCTGTTAACATCACCCAATACACAACTTCAAATTTGCAGCTTTGAAATATGGTCTTTTGGTGACTGGTGCCAGCATTTTGAACTTTAGCATCTTGAGAATCTGCAGGAGAGTAATGAGTTTAATTTTCTATAGAATAAACAGACGTCTTTGGTCAACCAACCTAAAGACTAAAGTTTGCAAATTTCTCATAGGTTAGATCTAGCATATCTTTTCTCCTCATTACAGAAATACAAAGAGGAAGTGACTGAAATTTTTGCTTTTATAGATCCTGCCTATGGCTGCAAAATTCTATGTGGCAAGGGGGTGCTGTTTCAGTTGTGAACTCCCATGCTTTGAAACTGTAGACTAGAGTATATCTTTTGGTGCCTCGGTTAGAAATCTGAAACCCTCATTATTTCTGCATTTGTTAAACTATGTCTTTTGTTCCACTTGTAGACCAAGTAGTCGGCTTTGATAAAACTTGATCTACATTCAGAGATCTGCTCTGATCTTGGCTTTCTGAATGGTTCATCCCAGGGCACCCTAGAATGTTTGAGAAAATACTTTTAACTGGTTTCCTTTTTTTTTTCCTTTTAGCTTGGCTGTTTTCATTTACATACCTGAAACTTTTGAATTTTGCATTTGCTCTGTCTATTTCTAGGACTGGAATGGTTTTATGACTATTTTTAATCATAAAAGTTTTGCATCACATCTATTTTGAAGGGCTTTTATGAATTAATTTTTCTTATTTGTCTTGAGAGCTCTCAGCCACCCGGCCAAAACATTCTTTTGATTGAACTGTGCTGCAGTCTGTGACACCTCCTACAATAATCTTCATTTCAGCACTCTTTTCTTATACAAGACTCATATTTATATCACAAGCTGAAGATTATCTCCACTTTCTCCTACTGCCCCTCCATCTCACCTTCATCTCTAATCCCATTTTGTCTTCTGCTTCTTGGAGAACCCAAACGAATATAAATGGTAACTAGAGTACTTCAAGAAAACTGGTGGTAAAATGAGGATTTGGGGTTGATTCACTCTCCAGTATGCTGGTGAACAGTATACCATTCTGAGTGGTAATTGGGTCATAGATAGTTCTTAACACAAAATAGTCACCCACTTACTAAAAAATTTCCTGTTTAAGACTTAGGAAAGCATCCTGGTAGAGGGAAATATCCTTGAAGCTGTGATTGACTCAGGCATTTGTAAGACATGGTGGAAATTGTGCCTATAAATAGAGTAGTATAAATGGTTACTGCTAATCTGTATGGACTCCTTGTAGAAGATAATGAGAAACCAAGGGCAATTAGCAAGCAGTTAAAGACCTCTTTGGTAACTTACAAAAGGGCCTTTATCTCCCACAGTTCAGGCTAAGCAGCATACCAAAGATCTGTGACAGTGGGGATCAAGAGACATTTGAATGCTCCCCCAAGGCAGATCTGAGCACCTTTGAACCTGAAAGTGGTGATGGAAACTTCTAGAAGGATGCCTCTGAGAATGTGTCTCTGCAGACTGTTGAACCCTAAGAGTTTATAGAGATGTCTCACTTTTTCTTCCAAGAGCTAGCACTTCTCCTGTTTTGGACGATGCTGCAAAAGCCTCTTCTCCACAAGTGACATGTGAGCTTTCAGTAGCTTCCACTGCCACTGTTGCTGCCTCACAAGCTGATAACGAGGGTTAAATACCAGCATAACTTGGCTAGGGACATGCAGGGTCTAATAAAAGAGAAAAGAGATTATATACTGGAAATAATGCAAAAATTAGCTAATAGGTACCAATAGCAGTCAAAGAGGCACCCTAGAATTGGATTTTAATGATGCTTGATCAACAGGGTTGGAATTTAATACTGGATAAATAATAATTCATTGACTTTGAAACATATTCCCTGGGCATGGAATATAACCAGAGTTTCTGCAAAGTCAGAACTTTCTGAGCAAGAGCAACAGGACTAGAGCACATTTACTGCTAGAGAAGCTTCTATAAGCATGGAAAATGTGATGGCCAATGCTAAACCTTTGATATGGCTCTATTCCTATAAAAAAAGCAACTGGCCTTGTTGACTATAAAGGGTCCCTTACATTGCAGAAGGGCCAGCTGTCCATCCCCACAGGGACAGATACTTATTCTGAGTACAAGTTTGCCTTTCTTGCCCTCAGAGTCCCAGCATAGCTATCCATGGGATTATGCAATGCCTGATTCATAGGCATAGAACTCCATACAATGTACGATCTGACCAGAAGACTCACTTTATAGTGAAGGAGGTACAGGATTGGGCCCATGACCATGGAATCTACCAGTCACATCACAAAGTATACCAGCCAGAAGTATCTGGCTGCATAAAGTAGTTGAGTGACTTTCTAAAGGCATGGATAAATCACCAGCTTGGAGGCAAACTCTGAAAGGATAGATTGCTATCCTACAGGATGTAGTTTATGCATTAAATAAGGATGCATACTTTATATGGCACCATGTCCCCAATAGTGCCAGCATACTTGGGATGACCAGCAGGTGTAAAGAGAAGGCACTATTATGGTAGGAATCAGCAGGAGGGGTTAGGGCTGTTGTCATAAAATGCAGTCAAGGAGAAATCCATGTGGAACCCAGATGACACACTTGAGCACCTCTTGGTACTCCCTGGCCCCTTTGATATAGTGAACAAACATGTTCAGAAGACCTGGCCTGAGATCTGTATCATTGACAAGAGCTCTGAACCTCAGGAATGAATGTCTAAGTCATACCTCCAAGACCTTTTGAAGTGATAGTGGGAAACAAGGCTCCATGAAAATTTTCATGTTTCTGCAAAATCAGAGCTTTCTGAGAAAAGATTACTGTGTAAAGGATAGTTGGATGGCAAGCATGCCTTGGAAATTAGATTGTGAATTGTTCAAGTGTCCTTTGCTTGCATTCTAATGTAATAAATCTGGAGATCCCTTTTTTATGTCTCCCAGAGCCATTTGGTTACAATTCAGAGTAGCATAGAGAGGACTTGTTTGCACTGCAAAGTGCAAGTCTCTTGTCTCTCTCTCTTTCTCTCTTCCCTCACCCCCGAGAGGTGAAGCAACAGATATGCCAATCACCCTACATAAGCTCCAAGTCTCATAATTTCAAAGTCCCTTTTCTGTAGTGCAACCCCTGCCCATTCAGGTGACACCTGGCTCATCTTATCCAGTCAGGGGTATTTAGAATTGGTACCAGAAAAGGTCAAGGATGAGTACCAGCTGGGAGTTCTGGGACAATTTGTAGATAGAGGGGCTGTTGTTCATCTCACGGACTTTCCACTTTTAAGACTTTCCTCGGGAAGATAAGCCCTTAGGAACCACGGAGGAGATGTTCCCCTGAACATCACGGAGAAGCAGATATGTGTAGCACCAGGGATGGACTGGGGTAGCTTTGAAAACACAACACTCAGGTCTTCTATTACAGGGAACATAATTGACTGATGCCTCCAATTACTACCACACTTTCTGCAGGCTGCGCCCAGCACAGGACAGAGCCCCATGGGGGCAGGGAAGCAGGCCATTCCTGTGAAATACAAGATTGCTCCAACAGGTGACTTTGGCTCTAGGATGTCCCATTGGCCTTGCCAAAACTTTCTTGGAACTGCAATGTAGTCTGAGATTCTTCCTATTCACTTTTCCTTTCTTTTCTCTGTGCTTCCGTGAGTACCAGATCTGCACCATGTCCTGAAGGCTCTCCTTACCTTCTCATGCTCCTTCCCCTAACAAATCTCTTGCAAGTCTAATCCTATCTTGCCATCTGCTTTTCCATGGACCCAAAATATCTCAAGAAGTAAACTTATGGAACTGCCTGAGGGAATCTAACACGATCTTCTCTTATGCACCTAATGGGAAATTAGAAAATGTTTCTCAAATATCTCTTGAGTGAATATTTGCTGGAATGTGCATGAGGACAAAGACTAGTAGCCATCATTTATTGCTGTTTGCCATGTTACCATATTTTCATCTTTTGTAATGAGTGAATGTAGCCAGCTATTAGCCTGTATGGACAGAGGGAAGAAAGAAAGGATTCTTCATTTTGAGAGTGAGTGAAAATAGCAGTTGGCTCTATAGATGGATGTTGAGAGTTGTACCCTGTGGAGGGACAAAAGGAGATTGTCCCATGCTGACAACCATCTGTTGCTTGGTAGCATAATGCAGAAACATTTCCCTGTCAAATAAATGTACACATAAGTATAGTATTGTCAATCAAGCTGGCTTTTTTTTTAGAAAGTATGAGGGATTCTCCCTCTGATTTGGTCTAGAAAGAAAAGGAGAAAGAAGAAAGAAGGCAAAAAACCAAAACAATCAAGCACAGCATTATTACTAAGCAGTTGGCAGGGACGGTTTATCATTACTATGGAAGAAATTACTATTTGGGATCTTGTCATCCACTCTGGGAATTGTTCATATATAATACAGACTCACACACATATCTTATGCTGCTATCTACACTGACTAAGCTGTTGATTAGCATCCCCAAAATGTTCTGATTGTTGGATACTCACTTGTGCCACTTGGGGAGTTTTAAAAAATACCCATGCTTGGGCCACACCTCTGGAGATTGTGATTAAACTGGTCTGGATGGGGTCTAGGCATTAGTATTTTTACGAGTTCCCAGGGTATTTCTGAAATGCAACCAGGAATGAGAAAAATTGGTAAAGTGTGGGGAAAAAAAAAAAGAGTGAGAGAGAAGGACTGATTATTACTTCTATTTTCTAGATCAATGGAAAGCTATGTGTCCACCAGAACTGTTTGCAGAGGTGACAGTAGTAATTATACTGCACTAGCAAGGTTTCAGAGGCATTTCCTTGTCACGTTATTTCTTGATGGGCTAGATCAAATTACTCTCTGTCTCAATCTAAAGACCCATGCCATACTCTTTAATTGATCACATCTAAAGCCTCCAAGTTGATCCTACTATAACTTTGTCAGGGTCATCCAGCCTAGATCTGTGAGAGTTACATATTATGGTTTTTATTCATATTGTTTTAAACCGTATTTTCAAGTGATTGGTAATTTTATTTACACTTTTTTTTTTTTTTTAGTTCTCTCTTTAAATGAAAGAAGATATTCCATTGTGTCAAAAGACGTTTACAGGAATAAACCTGGCCAAATAGTAAGTCGATGCTCAGGGATTAGACCGCAGGGCCATTTGCTCCCCATTCTGCTGCTTAACTCATTGAGGCATGCTGCTAGTATATAGCTTTGATGCCAGCCACAGACTCTTTGGATTAATCCTTAGCCTTAATGCCTTTAGACTTAGTGAGCTGCAACATACCAATTCCCACACGTCCCGTTTCTCTTAGTGATGGGTTAGTTTTCGCTTCATCATTTCTGCAAGTATCACAAGTGTCAAATGGGTCGATAAAAGCATCACCATTAGGAAAGTTCATGTCCCGATTGTCAGCTAGTGCCCACATGCTGAGAATCAAGTGCTGTAACATTCCATGAATGTCCCCAAGACATGAGGATTAGGCTACATTGACACGTTTCTCAGATGGAGGAAAACAATAATTTCTAATCTGCTGCATTCCATTGTTGGATTGCTCGGTCATTTCATAGAAACTTCTGGTAACAATTAATACAGCCATAAAAAAAGGGAAAATAACAGGGGAAAACATGCACACAAATTGAAAACAGATATTTGAATGCTATTGTCCCACAAATCTACATCAACCACACAACTGCCTGGAAATTTGTGAATAGCATTCATCAGTGACGTTATCATATAAAGTGTGGTGGGGAAATCACAATGGAGCCTACTTGTACATTCTGGAATTAATATCTATGTGCAGATAATTAAGAGAACAATACAAATATGCAAAACGAATGTACACAGGGGAAGGTAGGAACTGAACACGATCCAAAGATATCATACTGTAGAAACCTTGGGGAAATAAGGTTTTATGGGATACTGGCAGATAGCTTTGCTGCTGGAACCAGGATTTTGAGGTCTTGCAGCTTGGAAATAATGCTTTCAGTTACAAGGATGTGTGGGTGGAATTAAACTCACTACTCCCACTATTGTAGTCAGAATTATGTGCCTAATTCCCATGCACTGTCCTGGAAACAATTCTTGCAACCTCTTTTGTGAGAATGCTTTTGAACAAGCCATGGTAGCATCAAATGATATCAAGATAAACTTTCTTCCTGTTGCTTATGTGCACATTCTGTTCACATTATGAAGGTTTATATATGCACACAGGCATCAAGAACACTCCAGTGTGTTCCAAGAGAACAAACCTTAGCCTGGTGACTCAATTTTAATTTTTGACCCAATGAAAATCCTTTCAAAGACTACAGAGGTTATTAAAAGGCAAAGCCACTACATGAAACAGTACCTTCACAATCTAGGGCTTCCTAGTTTTAGGAAGGTGTGTTGAAAGAATATTTGCAATAATAGAGATACAGGGCCAGATATGGTCTAAGTTATTTAAATGTTTTGTTTATAGATCTCACACTATAATGCAGCAGGCTTTGGGAAAAAGCAATTCTCATATCTGAGGCACAATTATGCAACCTTCTGTGCACTATTTCAGTGCACTTCAATTTATAACAGACTAGAATTCAAAATCAATAAGTTTATATTGTCAATTGTGTGTGTTCATGTGTGTGTGCATGTGTTGGAGAAAAAGGAGTTCAGATTTGTTTTAAGAAGTCTTTTGTATTTCTTTACAAAAAAAATTCCAATGAAATTAAAACAAATGAGGATTTTTATAGATAATTGTAAAAGAAAATACAAAAATTAAACATAAGGGAATTTCTGGACATAGTTTCCAAGGACACAAAGACATGTATTTTCTTTTGAGATGATAGACAAAATGCATTAAGTTCAGTGAATAGTGTAAGCACAACCATTTTTGTCACAAATTGCTTTAAAACAATGTGTTTCCATGTTCACTTATCTTTATGAAATTAAATTAACAAGAACAGAACCACTCTCAATAGTAAAAAGATACTAAATGAAAACTTCCACACATACATTTTTAGATGTCCTTCAGTAAAGTGCCCCATTGAAAAAGCCAATAGGGCCAGCCCCGTGGCTTAGTGGTTAAGTGCGCGCGCTCCGCTACTGGCGGCCTGGGTTCGGATCCCAGGCGCGCACCAACGCACTGCTTGTCTGGCCATGCTGAGGCCACGTCCCACATACAGCAACTAGAAGGATGTGCAACTATGACATACAACTATCTACTGGGGCTTTGAGGAAAAAAAAAAGGAGGAGGATTGGTAATAGATGTTAGCTCAGAGCCTGTCTTCCTCAGCAAAAAGAGGAGGATTAGCATGGATGTTAGCTCAGGGCTGATCTTCCTCACACACACAAAAAAAGAAAAAGCCAATAAAAACAAAAAATTAAAACCAAATATATTACCTCTATAATAATAAATATTTCTTTTCCATGATCTTTGTCCTATATCATCTGATGATTCATAATAAATTGTTTTGTATGTCATCATGAGAAATACAACTTTTGTCACATGTCAGGAAGACTTGCTTGACTTAAAATGGAAACACTATTGCATTGGGATGTGTGCTTCTACAGACAAATATCAGTAGATTTATTTACTATTAAAAAATATCTCAGGTTGTTAATAATGAAAGGGCCATAAATAATATTTGTTGTTAGTCCAAGAAGGAGTCAGTTAGTCATCATAGGAGAAAGGATCACATATTGAAAGCAGCTTCAACTCTGTGACACCTGTAGGATCCGTATTAAAATTATTATCCCCCAGCCTCTTGCTGGGAAGATTTGGAGAAAAAGTCTTTTTGACTGTGATGTGGTTCATCCTCCCATTAATTCTCAGGCTTGATAATTCTAGGCAGGAGAGAGTACTCCTGCCAGTGGCAAAACTGTGACGAAGGTGAAGTGTTACTTGATCTACATAAATGTACATGGAGTTACCTGCCCTTCCCCCATCTCTGTCATGCACTTTCTCAGCTCTGCTCCCTAGCAAAACCATCTCTGGAACATAAATTCATTCATACTTCCAGGGACTAAGGGTCACTTCTCTGCTGGGCCTGTGAGATTTTAAGAAATGTACTTAGACTTATTTCACTTAAACTAAAACCTGAGTGACTTTCGGAAATAGAGGGAATGTCCTAATGAGAGTGTGTGTGTGTATCCATGTGTTATTTTGGGCACAGTGGAAAGTTCTCTGGAGGTATAATACACAGTATGGAAACTGCACCCTATTCTGTCTATTTAGGAGGACAGCCCTATTTTGGGCAGCTCTCAGGGATCAAAACTCCTTCACATTCACACTACTCTTAGCAGCCACATCATCAGAAAACTGTAACAAAAGTAAAGCTTTCACTATTTATGAATGTTCTTCAGAATTTTCCTTTACTAATTAGGGTCTCAGTTGTTCAGTGAGTTATTCCTTTAGAGGGTGCCTTGCACATTTCAGACACTCAGTGTTTATTTATTTTATTAGATATGTGATATCCCTGCAAATTATGTTATGTTTGGCTGATATCCAAGATGGGGTCATAAGGGCCACCTTCATGATTGCGTAAGGAAAACCAAAATTCAGTGATAAATTGGCTTCAATAACTATGTACACAAAGAAAAATAAAAATACAACTATTATTTGCTTTTAATGGTCCAATATTGGGAGCTGATCATGTCATAACAAAAACAAAAGTTAAGAATCATTCTGTACCTGAAACCCCTCTCCCCCAAACAAACACAATGCTCTATAAAAATGGAAACAAACTTATTCAGAATTTATAGTATATCCCTTACCTCTAGGGGCATCCTTACCTAAAAGTGAATCTCTAGAGATTAAAAATGACAAATTCTTAATTCTCATCCAAAGCATATTTTTGAGATGTGTGCATTAAGTGATCTTTTTCATATAAGATCAGCTGCTCCCTCCTTCCATTGCTTACTTTAGTCTTTCAAGCTGTTATTGAATGCTATTTTAATCACTGGTGAATGCAGAGATATATGAAATATGCACATGATGAAATTCTTTACTTTGATAAATTCTCCAATCTAGTGCAAAATAGGATGCACAAGCAAATAATTTTATTACAATGTGACAATTTCTTCCATAGAAAAAGTGCTCTGAAATCATGAAAAGGAAGAGATTCAGAAAAATAGGCGATATTTCAGTTGATTATGGAAAGATCGGTAAGGACTGTTACAAGCATAGGTAGAGATAGGACAAGCCAGGCAAGTCAAGTAGAAATCGTATTTCAAAAGCCATAAGAACTTCGTGTGGTTGGAAAATAAAGGTGAATAAGAAGGGACAGAGCAAAGTGTTTAAAGGTAAGCATGACGCGATAGGTTGGGTCTAGATTGAATAAACCATGCTGTGTACAAAAGCAGTGTGTACCTCACCTTATGCACAGTAGGGAGTTTTAAAACATATTTATCAGATTTGTGGTTATATGGCAGTGCACAGATTATGGCGGGGAGAGAATTAGATGGGAAAAGAGGGATAGAATAATCAATTCTGATGGATTTGGAAACTTTATTTCTGTTTTAATGAGTAAGACCCAACCTTGGAAGAAACCAAGTAGCAGACTGTCAAATTTGCATTGATCAAACGTGAAAGCATGCAAGATCAGCATACCCTTTGGAAGGCTGGCTGCCGCTGTGTCTGCCTTGCACATGGTCGAAAGTGCACAGCCAAAATACTGAGTGGTTCTCATTCCCCATGGCTCATTAAGATGAGATGAAAAGGGGTGAGACTCACGTTTTCAGCTCCACATCTCTAATAGAGAAATGTCACTGGGTTGTGGCAAATTGGAATGACAAAATGTTACTCTTTTGTAATACAGGGTATGATAAAATTGTGTGCATAATCTAGTGTCGAAATGCAGAAAAATAATTCCAGAACCAGTGCAGTGATATTGCCCACAATTCTTTACGTTAGCCTGACGTAAATATTCTTTCCAGCGTCATGGGGGTGAGGGGTGGGGTATCTCATGAAAAATTATAATATATCGTGTGTAACATATAATCATCTAAAAGAAGAAGCAGACAACTTCTCTAGATGCTTGTTTAAAGGGATGTTTCATAAATAGACAACGTAAGAGAAATGAACAAAAATCCAGTGTCTTGGCTATTGGAACTCTTTTCTTTTCGGGTGGAAGTAGTTTAGTACTGTATGTGTCTGGCCACTACATTGCATCTGAACTGAGCATGTGACCTTCTAAATCAACTAATGCCAAAAAGGAAAAGTAACAACACATTATTCATTCATTCATCTTATACTTCCTCGTAACTACCCTTTTAAATAACTTGACTAAGCACTGTGGATACAAAGCTAATAAAAGTAATGACTCTGCACTTGAGGAATTTTCAGACTAGTAGAGGTAAAAAGTAGACACGCAGTTAGATAAATTATAACATAATGTGGCAAGTGCAATGCAAAAGTGGAAACAATTCTGTCTAGGATAATCTAGGAAGGATTCACAGAAGTGATATTGGAATTTTGTCTTAAGGTATGAATGGCAGTGAGCCAGGTCTAAAGGGGGAAGTCATACTAATAAAGAAATTATGCTAAAAAAAATGTATCTCTAAGAAAAATAGCTTCAAAACCTTGAAAGATAATAGAATGATACTTTCAAAAGCAACAAGAAACAATAGGTAACAGATACATTGGATGTGCAGTAGGCAACTGGGAGTCTCTATCTTTTCAGGAAGCATCGGATAGTCTACTGCGTTTTGCCAAAAACAGTAACAAAGGAAATCTTTTGTTCCATTCAATGCTAAAATTTCCCCTTCTAATGCTGTACTTTTCTTTCATTATACCCTCATTTTTAATAGCAGCACCATTAGAAACATTATTTAGGATATGAGTATTCGTACATATCATATTGAGAGCCTGCAATCATATGTTTAAATATTTTAGCTTAGTGGAAAATGATTACTGGACTTGAAATTTCACCTGTTTAATTAAAGGCTTAGTTTTGTTTCTTAATAAATATATGAATTTAAGTAAACTATTTACTGAGTTTTCAGAACCTTAGTTTACTAATATATAGAAAGGAAGTAATTTCCTTGCTTACCTGCTGTACAAGCGGAAGAGACATGCTCCCTGGATTGTGTTTTACATTGGAAAATGTAAAACGCTGTAAATGTAAATGTGATGTTATTATAATAATGATTATCTGTGACATCAATGCATGTCTGTTGATTTAGGGTCAGAATGAATGCCCTGTTAACAAGAAACATACTCTGCTTTACCTTTTGGAAGAGAATGGGGGAAACTGAGTAAAAATATCTATTTTCTCATCTTAGCCCTACTAATTATTGGTCATGTGGCCATCACCTTTCCTTTCTGAATCTCAGTGTTTCTCGTTGTAAATTGTGAATGGGAATAATTAACACATATACATAGAATATATTTCTGTTTACAATATAATTTTGCATGTAATAGTTTGCGAAATTTACAACAAACATATTAAGTAAGCAATTGTATAATCCACATGTTTCTTTATGTAAAAACTGAGACTCAAAAAAGTGTATCACTTGTTCGAACCCACAAGTTTAATAGCTAAGGGAGCCAAACTTTGATTCCTCTCATTTTTTGTTATATCTTAGGTTCTTTCTGCAATACCATGTAGTTGCCTTACCTAATTCCTGATACACTACATTTCTTAAAGGGTTGTGGGGAGGACCAAACAAAGTAATATGTTCAGATTCTAATTGAATTAATGCCTAGGCATAAGGCATTGTTACTGTGATGGTGATCTAGAAAATAAGGGTGAAAGACATGTAACATATTTCATGCCTGTTTCCATGTATATACATGTCTTTTTAACATTCACTTTAAATTATATAAATATCTTATTCCCTCAAATTATAAAATAAAGTAAATGTTCTTGGATTTTTACACTTTGATGATTTTCTATAAGTATGGAAGATTTTAATTTTATTCCAGATACATAAGATAAGTCATCAATGTTTTGCTAGTTTGAGTGTTTTATGATAGAAAAAGCCCATTCAGGCCACAGTTGCTCCTAATTCACACACTTAGACTCTGTTTGCTTAAGTTTGATTATAAGCGGTGGCATTCTCAAAGCATTAGCTGTGGGCAAGGAAGAAATCTTTATTCTCTTGGAATAATCAACTGAATCACCCTGGGATAGGAAAACAGGAGTGAAACAAGGGTTTGAGTACTTTCAAGCCCGGTATTAGATTTGAGGACACTTGTCTGCCTACACTAAGGGATTTTAAACAAAAAGGTATCCATTTACCTTAAGAAGTACAAAGTTTATTTAAGAGCCCCTGATTTCTTTAGAATATGATATGAGTCTTGGCAGTGAACAGAAACACGTGATCTCACAACATGTGTCCACATGTGGTTCCTGTACTCCACATGTGTTCTTTCAATGGGTCCCGTGACCTTGCTGTGGATCACATGTGTTTTACATATGTTTTGTATGGTTCACATCTGTTTTAAACATTTTTTTTTCCTGACAGTAGACACTCTTGTTATATTACCATTTGCTATAATAATTAAATTCAAGGAACTTAACTTGAGAGGATTTGTGTGGGAGGGCGTTTGTTAGTTTTGATTTATATTTGGTGCTGTGCTGAGTGATACCCATTATAACTGCTTATCGGATCTCTTTGTAGGCACACTGTTGCTGCGTTTAACCTCACTGAAGCCAGACTAATCCAGAGATGTTCTTAAACTCCTCTGACTCCTAGGAAGGTTATCACTTTAGAAGAGACCTTGAAAACATACTCTGGATTTAGGGTAAAAAAAATAAACTGACATTTCCAAGAGGAAAGACTTATTTTTAATTTTATATTGTAGATGTAGAGCTAAAATATACTTAAAGACATACAGTAAATAACATAATATTAATCATGTAATAAGAATTAGATTTAAATGAGAACCTTATGTAGTAGATCACGTCACAAAAGAAGATACAAAATTAATGTGGACACCTGCCTATTTTACTTATGTCAAAAGAAAATAAAATTTATTGTAATTTATTGAAGTACTGTCTGTTATAGTACACTTAATTATCTCCTCCTTTTACCCCCAGGAAGTATCTTTTTAAACTCACAGCTGTATCTCAATACATGCTATCTATTAGACAGGGAAGCAATACTTTTTATCAATTACAGTGTATTTGTTTTCACCTGGCTTTGAAGAACATTCTAAAATTAGCGACTTGCCCCCTAAATGAAACAATACTGAGCTTAATGAAGTCTGAGAAGCAGTGGCTCCATTGCATATCTTTTCTTGACGTGTGGATGTAATGCTCATTAGCGTTAATAATACTTGGAAGTAAATGAAGCATATTGGATTGTGGCTACCTTATCCATACACTGAGTAGGAACGTGGCGCCCCCCAGCCAACAAGTTACCTAATGTGCAGTTGGCCAAATGTTAAAAGAGATTTGGTGCTGTAGGCGATTAAATCCACAGTCTGCCCCTGAGGACCGGGCAGCCGTAAATAAGCATTTTAAAAGAATCTCAGGCTTTAATGAAGAACAGGGGAATTTCGATCAGTAATCAGAAACAGCTTTGGAAATACCGGGACAGTGGTATGCATATTTTGATTTGGTGCACAGAACACGCATTGTTTTAGACATTCCAAAGAATGGATCCCACTGTATTTGCAAATGTTTAGTGGGTTTTGAACATTTGAAGAATTTAGAGGCAACATTCTAGAGTAAAAAGAAGCATCCTGGTGAGAAATGATTATACTTAATTAAAAATACACGACAGAATGAAATGAGAGAAAGAACAGGTACACCAAAAAAGAAAAATATATGAAATACAAAGTGTAGCAATCCTAATACTTGCAGGACTGCATATAAATTTATGTGTATATTTAGAAAGAACTTTTAAATAAGAAAGAAAACATGCTTTTATCATATAGTCTGTAATAACAAGCACATAATACAGCATACAAAATCATTCCAGCTTTAATGAATCATCAGAATTCTCAGGAGTAAATAAAATTCCATTCCCATGCAGTTAAATGTACTTAGAACAGACCAGAAAAACATTAAAAGTAAAGGTAGTTTAGAAGGAAAAAGTGAGAACTAGTAATGGGAGGAACACACATTCAGACTGATGAAATAAACATGATTTAAAGTGTTTATCTTCATCTATGAGGATCACTATTCTGACTAAATTTGATGGTCAAAGTGGTCATTTATTTTGTTTCATTCTTTTTTTCCTTCTGCTTCGAGTCGATAATCACCCTGAACATCTTGAGTATGAGATTGAAGTTCAGAGATATAATGTCAGGCAAATAATGTCTAAATGTGGAGAGATGGCAAAAAATAGTACCAAGAATTGGTAAGGCTGTCCCTTTGCCTCCCACCATGCGTCTGTCCAACATGCTTGCAGAGATGATCTCATACAGCTCTACCAACACCGTGTTGGGTGGGGTGGCAATGAAGGTATTTTTATTACTTATTGTCATACTAACATGCATGGATGTAATGAGAGAAATGATTAACAACATGTTGTCAATGCATGAAAGTAATGGGCACATTTAAAACATCATGATATGGTGAGTCCATCCTTGTGATGTCACTCCAAGAGTAACCACACCTTGATAATGTACGTCACTGCCTCCTTGATGCTAAATCGGGGTAAATATCTGAAGTCATATAGTGGTCATCTCACATTTCAACAAAATCACAACTAGACCCCTGATTCTCCCTGATTCCCCAAACCCTACCCACCGCACAATTTTGCCAGCTCGTTACAAGTCAACTCCATCCTCTCAGATACTGGTACCAAAAATATTGAAGCTGTCCATAACCTCTCTTGTTCACATCCGCATCCAGTCTGTGAACACACCCTATTTGTTCTATTCCCGAAGGCCACATACCTGGAATACAAATTCTTTCTCCAGCTTCATCACTGCTAGCTCTTGTCCAAGGGACCATCATTTCTTGCCCGGATTATTCCAATAGTCTTCCAATTGCTTGTTTTCTTTCAATCTATCTGCAACATATCAGTCAAAGGCATTTTTTTGTAAACTATGTTTGATTATGTCCCTTCGCTACTCCATCCCTTCAATGGCTTCATGCTGCTCTGAGAGTAATGCAGAAATGTGGCTACACGTTTCTCACACAGGCATGCGTGATCTCATCGCCTGGAGCATCATCATCGCTTTGCTTCCCTCACTTTGCTCCAGACACACTGGATTCTGTGATGTCCTAGACACCCAGCGGGATCCTGCTGCAGGGCGTTTGTAGTTAGTTACTGTTATTTCTCCCTTAGACACTCAGGCCTTAAATATCCTCCTGGATTATTCACTGTCTTCCTGGAGGTCTCTGCTCAAATGTCACCTTATTGGAGAACTGACACTCCCTAGCTCTACATGATTTTTCTCCATAGCATGTCTTGCCATCTGATATAGCACTCATGTGTCCACAGAGTTTAGAATAGTATCAGGCACATAGTATTTATTCGATAAACTTTTATTGAAGGAATTAATTCCTATATGGCAAGTGAAGAAAACTAAAGGCCTGGAAAGCTTATCAAGTCTCCACTTGTCACAAAAAGCTATAGATTAAAGAGGTAGAAAGTAGATCAAGTGTCCATGAAAGGAAACATCAAAAAGAAGAGCTTTAGAGATGTGCTCCCAGGACTGTCCGAGGCTGTTAAGGAACACTAAATGGAAAAATATACATCAGACATTCATCACACGCTTACTCTGTGCTAGGATTTTTTTTCTAAGTACATGGGAGATTCTAACACTATAAGGTAAAGATTACACTTATCTTCTTTTCAAAAATGAGGACATCAAGGTAAAGAGACATCAAATAACTTGTCCAAGTCACTAGGTTAGAAAATGTTAGAGCTGGCATTGAAACGAAGGCAAGCTGGCTCAGGACCTTTTCTCTTAAATATTATAATATGTTGCCTTGAATACTTTTGTGGTCAAGAGGACCCACACTTGTTTCCCTCCTGACTTAGTAGACGTTTCTGGACTTTCAAACTTAAGTTAGTAATTCTGAAATTATTGTGACTCTGCCAGCTGCGCCCTGGCACCACCTGAGATTCTGTAACTGTGTAAAACTCACAGTAGATGATAGGATAGGCATCTCTGTATCTTACCTCTCTTTAGATGCGACATACATCAAGGCATGGATAGCCAACCTTAGAAAGATGTTATTCTCAATGAAGATGACTATACACTTAGGCTGTAAGCCTAAATGTCTTTGCTTAATTCATCTATTACAGAGTAAGATCAGGCCAATTTTTGCATGTATGACTTTAACCACCTTCAAATTAGAACTGTTGCATTTTGATGACATCCATATTTACATTTTATAAGCCAAGTAGAATACCCCCAAATAATGAAGATGCTTAATATTCATATGAGAAGTTATAGGTTTTATACTTATGTATTATTCAAGATGCAGTCCCATTAGTGTGTACTCACACATGTATGTAGGTGTGGGTGGTTACCACAGGTGCACACACACACATGACAGACACACATGCTTTCATTTCTCCTTGGAAATATTTGGCAATGCGTACAACATTAGATAAAGCATTTGATATTGGAACTTAGCCTTTTTTCTTGAAAATATATTCATTAGCTACAAGAAAAATTCCTGAATTCAACTTGAGAAAATTAAAATCTCTTTACTTTTAGTCTCTACTGTTTTTTTCTTAGAGGTAGAAGAAACCTAAAAGTTTATAGTACAATACATTGATTTTCCATCTGACTAAACTGAGTCACAGAAAATTTCAATGGCTATGCAAAAGGTACCGTTATTAAATAGCAAAGAAAGAACTTGATCATTGGTGTGTTGCTTCCCAGTCTATTGCTTTGTGAATGTGCACAAAGGGAGCAGAGACCAGTATTTATCTTAAATAACTAAGCTGCAGGCTTCTTACAGAGAGATAAAGGTTCTATATGGCTCCCTAGGGTCCTTTGTGTTACTGTTATCTTGTCACATTGTTTCTGACCCTTCTTTTTATTCCCTTAATTTTTTGTGTCTCTTTCTGTATAAAATGAAACATTGGCATTTTGAAAAATGAATGCATCCAGTGATAGTATGTTTTGGATTTAAATGTAAACGTATATGTGTAGATAGATAAATAGATAGACAAATAGACATCATTATCTCTACTACATCTATAGACATTCAATATTAAAACTCAGAATTGATGTATTGGGGGAGAGGTGACTCAGGGGTTTAACAGACGAAGATGAGCAGTGTTTCTCTTTTTGCATCAAAAGTGGAAAAATCCTGCCTTTTCTGCTTATTTTTTCTTGCTTTTTGACAGTAATCTATTTCCCATTATTTCAGGGCTGGTGCTTATGCTACTATTTATTTTTTATATTCGTAAACTCAGCTTTAAACCTTTCCCATAGAAAACACTTCTCTTGGTTTCCTTTATGGATTAACAAATACGTTTAAAACAAAAGATGAACAAGGTGGTAAGAAGGCCCATTTATATACCATCTGCCACAGTGTATCAGTGAGTTTTCTAAGCTCTGAAGAGCTTTTAAGAAATATAAGCTCTTAATGCTAAGATCATTATTGTGTTAACAAATACTTTTCTATAAACTCAAACTCCACAGATGTATGAAATATCTTTTTATTTATTTTTTTGGTTTAAAAATTTTATTGCAACCGAGACATCTATCTTTTATGATCATGCATTTTGAATGCATAGTTGGGTCAAGTCTTACTACCTTGGTCTAATAAACAGACATGAAAATTGAGCAGCTGAATGAAGCCCTAAAACTCTGACTTTTGTGTCACTTAACTCAGCCACCTGGTTGCCTACAAAAAGATCTTGACCTATGTCACAAAAGCATTGCTGTGAAGATTGAATAACAAATAGCTGAAAGTGATTTTGAAGGGTGACTCGGGGTGACTTTTGGGTGTTAGTTTACCCTAGTTGCCCTGTGAGAAGCCAGAGAACAATATGATGCACTTGTCCTGTGGTGTTAGACTTGACTATTGGCATGTAGCCAATATACTTTATTTTGATTATGGTAGACGGCCAGGATTAAAAACAAAATATCACTTAAAGACGAAATTATATTCAGTCCAAGTAACAGACAGTCTTAAAATTCTGGACTTTTCTTATTTGTTTTTCTTTTTCTTTTTTTTTTTTTTTTAAGTAAAAAGAAGTTAGAGAAAGCCAATAGATCTTCATTACTTTTTTTTTTCAACTTTTAATTTCATCAAATGCTGAGGTAAAGGATTATCTCCTTGGCTTAAGGTTTTATTATATATTTTTTGCCTTAAAATGAGAAGAGCAAGTGCTCTGTTAAATTAATTGGAAAGTCTGGTGCCCCTCTTCAGGACAGACTCTATAAGTTTTTGTCAGCAGATCGCGTGTGAGTTAGTGTATATGCAAAAGAATACAGACAGCTAATTAATGGAATGGTAAATACTAATCAAATAAAGAAACTGCTTTAAAATGCATTTCTTAAAATCTAAGTAGATTTGTTTTACTTTAATATTTGTTTATCTACAATTGTAAGAGCAATTTGTTAATAGTGATATATTGATTTTGTTGGACTGTATTTACCATACTTATTCTGTTTTTTCTGAGGAAGTTTTGGGGTGAGCTAACTCTATGCCAATCTTCACCTATTTTGTATGTGGGTCACCATCACAGCATGGCTGCCAACAAGTGGTGTAGGGCCGTGCCTGGGGACTGAACCTGGGTGGAACTTAACCACTAGGCCCCAGGGCTGGCCCCTACCATACTTATTCTTGTAATAGGTTTCCATTCTTTCATGAGCAAGGGTATTCCTTCTCATTCCCCACTGCCACCCCCAGCCCAGGTTCTCAGTAACTCATCCCTGGGCTCTTTTCTCCTTCTCACCAAGCTTTCCCCTTCCAGTCCCTCCTAGACAACATATCCACTCTGTCTTTATAACTCAACTTATATGACCTCCCCCATTTTCTAGAGGACACAGTTCAAAACCTGTAGTCTTGCAGTGAAATCACTCTACACACTCCCTTTATTTATTGGCCCGATTTTATCTTTTATTATTTTTCTACATAAAACCCTCACTCCAGCCAAATTATTTTACTAATTAGTCCTCATACTTATTAATTTAGCAACTATCTGTCATCCACTTGTCCATGTGTCTGTGATGATTCAAAGGAATATGAGGTTAGATCCTCTCTGTCCTCCTCAGTAGTACCTACGCTCTTCCTCCAGCCAGGAGTTCTTTGTCTGCTCCTTTCCTAGCTTCACTTGAAGACTTTCAAGGAAAGTTCTAGTCTTAATGATCAGTTTCTCTTCTACGTATATAAAGATTATATGACTATATCAGTAAATTGGCTGCATCAGTTTATCCATAGGAAGTAGGGACCTTATGTTTATTTGTAGCCTTTATAGGTCCTTCCCAGTATCCTTCATAAAATACAATCTTAGTAATTATTTATTGGGAGGAAACATAAGAAAACAAAAGAATATGTTTTAAGTCAGACACAAGTTTGAATCCTGTTTGTGCCACTGTCTAGCTGTGTGTCCTTAGGCAATTATTTAATCCTTCTTAGTGTTTTTTCCTCTTTTCATAATGAGCATGATAATAACTACTCCATAGAGAGCTATGCGTGCTAAATATTTAATCATCTTTCCTCTTGATGATGAAGAGGTACTGAAATTAGAACTTGTGAATTTATTTTTTGGATAATCATTTTTTGAAAGAAAATTTTACAGAAGAATGGTAGCCCATTCCTGCTATAATCAAAGATGAATTGTCTTTCTGGATTATGTATACACTCAACATTTGCATATGTGTGATGGTATTGTGGCTGATTGTCTTTAGTTGAGGTTGTTGCCTCCTTTAAGTTCTGGTTTTGATATTTAGCAATAAATAGAAGAAACCAGTTTCCACTTGCAAATGTCATTGAATATGTTTTCATGAGGCCAAAGATTTGTCCATTTTAATCATAATTGCCTAGTAAAAAACTTCTTAGCAGAATATTAATGAGTTTGAATAATATCTAAATTTTTTAATGATTTGATCTGTGTTATAGACTGCTAACATTACTCAGGAAGAAGTGATACTGCCTATCTGGCCTGGAGCAGCATTTTCCCCTCTTATGTCATAGTCCTGTCAATCAGCTTTTAGAAACTATAGATCCTGACATTTTGCAGTTCTCAGTATAAGCTGTCACCATAGGGAATTATGGTGCCAACCATTCAACCAGAGAGAGAGCTGACATGGTGGTTAGTTCTCCAAGCCACCTAGCTATTTCCTGAGCTTTAAATAAGAAATGATATCTCGAGGCTGGCAAACCGTGGTAGACACTAAGCATTTTTCTCTAGGGCCTGAAGCATGGTGGTGCCTGAGGTTTGTGCTGGCCCCTTAAGGGCTTATAAATGGTTCTCAAAAAGACAGAAATATAGAAGCCTAAAAGAAAGCATCAACAAATTCATTATTTTTCTCACCTCAGTAGGGGAATCAACCTGAACAATTATGAAAAACAAAAGAAAAATATTTTTTGATTCAGATGAGATGAAAATTTAGTGGTTGATTGAGTGTGACCAATATGGCTATCTATTATTTGCTTTTTAAAAAAAAATAAGGGCTTTTTTTTTATTGTGGCAAAATACACATAACATCAAATTTACCGTCTTAACCATTTTTAAGTCTACAGTTCAGTGGTGTTAAACACATTCACATTGTTGTGCAACCATCACCACTATCCACCTCCAGAAGTTTTTCATCATCCCTTCCTGTGCGCATCAAAGAATAATTCCCCATTCTTCCCTCCTGATTCCAGCCCCTGGTAACCACTGTCCCACTTTCTGTCTCTATGAGTTTGACTACTCTAGGCGCCCATATGTTTGCCTTCTTTCTTTCACTTTTCACCTCCTAAAAATATGAATTCTTAACTTTGTTGTCTTTGGAAATGTGGACTTGATTACAAACAATTAGCTAAGAAGTGGCCCAGCTCGTTGTGCTGGTAAGTTGATCTGATTCCACCCTGAGCAACACAGCTCTGCTACTGCCTTTACCCAGCTGAGTTGGTGAACTGTGCCTCCTGAGTGTTGCTCCTCAGACTTACTTTAAGAGACTGTTAAGTGACCCTGTGAGGCAACCTTTGGATCACAGATGCCCAAGCAAAGACATTTACCATTACGACGTAATGGAAAGCAGATTTTAACATTCAGGGAAAATGTGATTTCAGAAATATTGAAGATCTTTATGTGGAAAAGGCATCTTTTTAACTGAGTCCCTGCAGGAAACAAATCTCCCCTTGGGTGTTATGTAACATAAGCATGGCTCGGGCTTTGAAAGAGGGTTCAGGCAATTTAATGGGGGACAAGCAACACACTGAAGATATCTAAACTTGAACTTGAAAGAAGTACAGATGGAAAAAATATAAAGTGATCAAAATTTATACAGCATTGGTCTGATCAGGAAACAAGTTCATCAAAAGAAATGGTTTGCAAAGTATTTATAACAATAATTTAAAATATTCTTTTCTCCACAAGTTGCCTTTTAACGCTTTATTGCATGATAGATGCAAAGTAGAATACTGTACATAATAAATTCCTACAATTGACTTATTCTTTCATGATTATTTGTGTGTATAGAGAATAATGTACTGCCCTTCAGGGAATACCAGGTTTTAATTCACTTAAGTGACTTTATTCTCATATAAATTGGAAAAATATGTATTCAGTTGTCTTTGGATCATCTCTTGGTGTTATTATCACTAACAATAATAATCATAAGATTGTACACATTACTTATAATTAAATCATTTTTTCTTTTCATTTATAAAATGCTGAAGGTTTTCAACACTCATTTCTAAACATACAGATGTCAATGCTAAGGTATTGCAAAGGCATTAAAACGGAATTTTTATGCATTGATCTAGCAGGAAGCAGTTTCCACTGATGTCAGTGAAAGAAAATTACCGGTTTATTCTCTGTGACCCCTCCCCGGGAAATGAACTGGCATTTATATGTTATAAACAGCCAAACAGCATCTTTTAAATATAAAACTTAACAGTCAAATGCCAGTATTTAGATCCGATATGAATTCTCTGATGAGCATTATGGTATAGTGAGGAAAATGCCAGGAAAACAAAGACTTATAGGAAGAGAATTCCTCAAGGGAAACCAAGCTCCAAACCCTGCAATCAAAGCATCAGGCACATTTCTAGTCCTCCATTTAGCCAGTGGTGTTGATACTGACTTATATTCTGAGTGAGAAAAAACATAAAATTTGAACAATTGCAAGACGTGCAGTAGACCTTTGTTATGACTCTGGCTTTGCCTGTAAACAATGTCTTCCCAGCGCAGAAATCAGTTTGGAGGCAAAGAGAATTTGGAGAAACATCTTTGTCACACATTTGCCTATGCCCATTTCCCATAATTCCCCATATATCCCGAACTGTCTCAAGAGTTTACAAATATCAGTTAACTCTTGTAAGACCTATTTTGTATGTCACATCCACTCTAAAGTAAAAATGGTTTGTTACTTTTTAACCTTTATCCTTATCTTTTTCCCTCTCTCTTTGAATTTAATTTTGACTATAATGATCATTGCCAAAAATATCATCAATACTGTTTGCATGAAACATTGAAGAAACCTATGCCTTCTCACAAAGACGCTAACATTCCAGTTCCTGTTGGTGAGAAATTTGAGTCCTGTTGGCAATAACAACCAAGCAGAGTTTGCAACCGTCTGCCACCTATCTTTCCAGCTATACTGACTTTCTCATTGTTCCAAACACAATCTATTTTCTATTTTCCACTCATGCTTTTTTGTATTCCATTCTGCCCTCTGAAATATTCTTTCTCCTCTTCTCTTCAATGACAATCCTAGCAATCTTTTATATCTGACCTCCTCTATAAAGCTTTCTTTAATCATTTCAGACGAGTTTAATAGAACGTAATAGATGATATACTATGACTTTTGCTCTTGTTACTATATTGCGTGTTTTCACCTACAAATATATAAAATCATTATTGTTTTTCAAACATAAACTTGAGACCCAAGGATGTGTCTTCTTTTATCCTCTGTAGTACCTTTAATATTAATTTTTATTGTAGGACAATGAGGTGTCTTGTCTTACTAAAATCCATCCACTTTTTAAATTATAAGGAGCCTATCTAAAATAAGTAATCTGTTCATATTGATTAAAACCCCAAATCCTTGTTAGCAATGATAGGACTCCCTATGACCTCTGCCTCCCTCTCCAACTTCATCCTGAAACTACTGTTGCTTTTACGCTCTTGTGGTAAGGAATTGTGTCTTACAGCACACACTATTGCATTTTTTTTTTGTATAGTTTCACCATTTCCTTGTCTTGTCCTTCTCTTCCCATTCATCTACTAATTCTTAGTCATCTTTTAAGATTCAAGTCAAACGTCACCTCCTCGTGAAAGCCCTTGCCCCTGCAGACACACACACCTCCCCAGACATAACATCTGTCCTCCGTTAGTGCTTAAGGTATCCTTCTGTCCTGGTAGGTTTCACATTACATGGTATTCAAAAGTACTGTCCATGTCTCTTTTTTCTCTGGTGGGCTGTAAACTCTTCAAAGAAAGGGGTTGTGTTTTATCTGTCCCTGAATTTCTTGCATGTGGCACAGACTGTCGCGTGGTAAACAGGTTAACAAATCTGGCCAGAGGTGATGGTACAAGGATTAAATGCCTGTTTCTCAAGTAAACCGTGGTTTACTGCCCAGGGCTGAACTTGAGCAACATCTTTACGTAGGTTAATAACTACAACATATAAAATAAGTGAATGTGTTTTTAAAGCACTGTCAAGTAGGGTTAATATTTATTATGCAAGAGGCTTTAGCAATGGGCATTGATTTTTAAGTTTATTTTATTATAAATATGCAAATAGTTAGGACAATTAGTGATGAACCATTCAGTCTGTTTTTTGCTTAGTCAGGCTTTCTTTGCCACAAGTGGTCACAGACTTGGGCAAACCCAGATAGCATTTAGCTGTTGGCTTTCTGTTTCAGTGAGCGAGGAGATGAATGCCATCACCTTCTTCAGCTGGCTGCGTATGGAACAGTTCAGGCTCCAGTTCCCCATCACATGACAACTCCAGGCTTTCAGGGTGCTCCCGGGAGAACTACAGGAGCATGGATGAGCCCCCGAAAGAGAGACGATAGTGGGGCAGAGGATCATGAAGCAGGGAGCAATGAAATGGGGGTTGGTGAAAGATGGGTGTACACACAGAGACTATTTTTCATCTCAAAATGTGCCGTTGTATTCTACATTCTCCTTGAAACATTTCAAGTGCTACGTTTCCATATAGTACATTTTTTCTTTTCACTCTATGTTCTCCATCCCTATTGAATCACGTCTAAACCTACGAACGGTTGCTCGTTTGTACTTCTACGACTCTACAAATTAAATTAAAAATTGGAAGTAGGGGTTTTGCATAATGTGTTTTCCTTTTTGCCTAGCATTTTAAGTCTATCCTTTACAAATATTTGGACCAGTAAGAATGAGAGTAAACCTGCATTGGTGGAAATCTATTCTAGAAGTGCTCCTAAGACCCACGGACACATTTTATTTCAGTGATTACAGTAGTCAAAACTACCTACAGCACTGTAAGGGCTCTTCATTAGTAGAACTTTCATATTAATTCTATCACTGTTTAAATATAATTACATTTCTCTAGTTAAGTAAATAGTTTGCTTAAATTAGTTTGTTTTTTTTCAATTGTCAATTCCTCCTCTGAAATGAATTTACTGAAAATATAGATTTTATTTCTCCTAACAATTAAAATGCATGAATCTACACCCTGGCTTGTAAAAATGTAAAATCATTATTATCCCTAACAATGTAAAATTCTAATAAAATAGATTTAAATATTTTTGAAAGAAAATTGATCATAAGAAGATTTTTGGGGCCTGAGAATATGCATTGGTCTCAGGCACATTTAGCATCCATCATGGGAGAAAGGTCATCTTTTTCTGTTTCACACACAGCTTTAAGTGGATATCTTATGTTTTCTAACATTTCTTGTATAAAATTTAAAGAAAAAAAGACACACAAAAAAAGAATGGAGGAATTGAATATTTTAACGCTTCCTTAATCCTATCACTTATTTTGGGGGGTATTGGTGTGATGGGCTTTTGCATTTTCTCTACTTTTTTTCCCTAGTTTTATTGAGATATGATTGACATGTAACATTGTATAAGTTGAAAGTGTACAACATAATGATTTCATGTATGTACATATTGTGAAATCATCACTACAACAAGTTTAGTTAACATTTATCACCTTACGTAGTTACAATTTATTTCCTTGTGATGAGAACTTTTAAGATCTAGTTCCTTAGCAGCTTTCAAATATACAAAACAATATTGTGAACTAATGTCACCATGCTGTACATTACATCCCCAGGGTATTTTTGCCTTATAACTAGAAATTTGTGCCTTTTGACCACCCCCACCTCTACTATGGCAACAACTAATTTGATTTCTCTTTTTGTGAGTTTGGTTTCTTTAGATTCCACATGTAAGTGAGATCACAACAGCATTTGCCTTTCTCTGACTTATTTCACTCAGCATAATGCCCTCTCTACTTTCTGGATGACTTTGTTATTTGCACTAATTTAATAACAACAACAAAATGTTAATTGAAATTCAGTGTGAACATTAAGACTAAATTTAAAACTGTCTCATGCATTTACAAAATGTCTCACAGAGTCATTTAACTCATCTATCTACTGTCTACACATATTCTAAGGACACATTTGACTTTCGGTTGATTTTCAGTTTAGCTTACTGAATTTGCTGGCTGCTGTGGCCTCAAGGTTGTTGATAAAAATAATCTGTAAAAATTAAAAAAATACTTTGTCAATTTTTCTGCTTCTTTGACCAGTGTGTTCTGTCTACCAGGCCTCAGACACTAATATTTATTTCTATATATATATATATATATTTTTTTTTTTTACAGTTTTATTTATTTATTTGTGAGGAAGATCAGCCCTGAGCTAACATCCATGCTAATCCTCCTCTTTTTGCTGAGGAAGACCGGCTCTGAGCTAACATCTATTGCCAATCCTCCTCCTTTTTTGTTTTTCCCCAAAGCCCCAGTAGATAGTTGTATGTCATAGCTGCACATCCTTCTAGTTGCTGTATGTGGGACGTGGCCTCAGCATGGCTGGAGAAGCGGTGCCTCGGTGCGCTCCCGGGCTCCGCACCTGGGCCCCGCACCCGGGCCGCCAGTAGCGGAGCGCGCGCACTTAACTGCTAAGCCACGGGGCCGGCCCTATTTGTTTATATCTTAGCCATGGCGGTTAAAGTATCTGCATACCTTCCATTAATGGTGAAATGAGTACCTTGCTAGAGGATTAACCCCATCTTCAATTATGCTGTGATTAAATGTGGTACCACAGGCATGGCTGGTCTTTTACTCTGTTCACGAGTGAATGTGTGACCAATAAATGCAAATGAACAAACTAAATTGTTATTGTTACTACGATAATTTATTGTGTGGGTGTATGCATACTTTATTTCTTACTCCTGGGATTCCATCTGCTTCCCTTTCTTTTCCTTTTATGCAGTATATGTCAATATTTAAAGCCAATTCTGTTCTTCAATGATGTGACAGAAATATCGGTTTAAACTTATGTCACTGATTGCAACAGAGGATTGGGGCTATAAAAAATGATTTTGAATTGGGGAATATGCCTTACATTAAGTGAGTCAGTAAAGATCTGGAATTTTCCCCAAAGACTTAAAGAGGCTGAAAATATGCCTGGTTATAAGGGAAAAGAACTCTAAGACAAACTTTGAGTTAAACCAAAATGAACATAGTTATGGAATAATACTTTAGCCTAATAAATCTGGAACTATTTTAAGAGTTCCAGTTTCAAAATTAGGTTTTTAGTCTATAAACTTGCTTGTTTAACATTTTCTTCCTTTTAATAATATAGAATTCTATCTGATTCTTACTATTTTTCCCCAAAAAAGTATAATAGATTTTAAAAAGCTAATATATTTTCTTGAATTCATAATATATAAATTAAAATGCCTTAAAATTCAATATTCCTAATTTTAAAGCACTATTAATAAATACAAATATTTATGTGTTTGTTCTCCTACCTGTATTATCTTTTCAAACTCGTATAAACAAACTGTAAAAAAAGAGTCAAGTTTAACTTTTTTTTATATAAAAAGCTTCGAGTTTCTCAATAAAAATGTACCAAATTCTGCATATTCTTCTATAAAAAAATCACTTCATCTAAACAATAAAACAAAGTTAGATAATGTGTTTATTAGCACGCGAAATATTCTGGTGTTATAAATATTTGGGAAAGACGATAGAACTAGTGAATATTTCAAATTGAAATAATGTTTAAAATATCCTACATTAAAATAGCCTTTGGCCACTAACTCTTGTTGTGCCTTCTCCCATTTTTCTTTTAAAATATATATGTATGATTCACAAAAACTAAAAATTTGTATTTAAAACATCTTTATAGAGTAGTCACGTTGTAATACATTGGATTTTCAAAGGCACAATCCTCCTGGTTGAAAGTATTGGCAAAATAAAGAAGGAATTTTTCCCAGCTAGGAGGGTAAAGAATTGGAGTTAAAACACAACAGCTAGAAGAAAGCTTGCCTACCAGCACTAGGCGGTCAGAACCAAGGAGACCTTAAGGCAAGATGCTCAGTCAGCCCACTCCACAGAAGATCAGGGTCAGAGATGACCAGTCTGTGCTATGCTGGGTCATAACATAACAGTGCTTTGTTAATAGAAACATGCCAATAGTCACGAGAAACTTCCAGCCTCTTCAGTGGCTAATTTTCAGAGATGATTGGAAGATTCTTCTAAGTATAGGGACCTTACCCATGCCATTGTCCAGGTAATTTTATGTCCTCCTGTGAGAGGGATCAGCAGCAGCTGGACATTTCAATGGGGAATCTTTGGGACAACCGAGAAGTTATCTTTCTGGAATCCTGCTGCATGGCTCACGAAGGCTCTACCGGTTGTTCCTGGCTCCCGCGCTTTTATTCTTTTTCACACAAAGCTTAAAAAACAAATCACAGCAGAAAATTTTTGACAAAATATACTTATTATTTCACTAGAAAGTTTGTGGAGGGTTATGGGCTTGAGAAAGATGAAAAGAGAGTTTTTATATAAAGGCCAGAAATAAGAAAAATAATTAACAAAAGCAACATCAGAGGGGCCGGCCCTGTAGCATAGTAGCTCAGTGCTTGCTCTCCGCTGCTGGCGGCCCGGGTTCGGATCCCAGGCGCGCACCAAGGCACCGCTTGTCGAGCCATGCTGTGGTGGCGTCCCATATAAAGTGGAGGAAGATGGGCACAGATGTTAGCCCAGGGCCAGTCTTCCTCAGCAAAAAGAGGAGGATTAGCATGGATGTTAGCTCAGGGCTGATCTTCCTCACACACAATAAAAGGCAAGATCATAATCTAATCCAACACTGAGTTTGAGCACAACACCAGTTTATAAATTTTGAAAGAGGTGGGGTGGGGAAGGAGGATGACTTGACCAGTCATAAAAGATAATGTGCTCTTTGGTCAGCATAAAGCATCTTGCAGAGAGATCTCACATGTGCATTCTGCCTAAACAAAAAGATTCAGAATCAATATTTTATTCATTGTTTGTCATCACACACTGTTTTTTAAATTATAAAAAACAATTATAGGGGCTGGCCCAGGGGCGTAGTGATTAAGTTCAGCGTGCTCTGCTTTGGTGGCCCAGGTTTCCAGGTTCGGATCCCAGGCGCGGACCTACACACCACTCATCAAGGCATGCAATGACAACAATCCACATAAAACACAGAGGAAGACTGGCACAGATGTTAGCTCAGGGCCAATCTTCCTCAAGCAAAAAAAAAAAACAATTACATATTTGTTTAAGGCAATTTTCCCAAAAAGTATTACAGGACTTCTTTAAGTAAAGAAGAACTCCTTTAAGAAACTAAAGAATAAGAGATGTGGTCAAATGATACTTCCTGGGAAATATACAGCTTGAATGAATTTCTTATTTGATAATATATATCAGTATGGACTCATGGATCTGTATTTTACTCTAAGGGGTAAAAATTCAATACTGTTATACTAATTTTGTTCTAATCTTGGTCATTAAGAGCTCCTATTCTAAATTTAAAGGAATATTTTGGAAACAAAAATAAATAAATAATTTAACTGAGTAATCCATCCAAGTAGCTAAAAACATAACAAGATAAACATGAAAAACGTTTAAAAGAATTAATAATAAAAACAATAAACGAAATATAAAAACAAAATAAATAAAACTAAACACAACACTTTAAAGAGACACAGATACATTCTGTGTAAAGTATTTTTTAAAAAGAAAGAATATTCGTTTTGAGATATTGAAGAGATTGAGAAATCATGTGATTCCTACTTGTACTCCAATATAAGTAAATTTTAAATAAAATATTACATGAAAAATTTTCAGATACACAAATTGATAAAATCAAATTAGGTCAAATTGAGAAACCAGAAACAGCAGAAAGTGTGTTAAAAGTTGTACTTGATGTCTCTACTAAAATGTCTCCTTCTCCATGAGATCTACTCTGATCACTGTATTTAAAATTGTAGCTCCTCTTCTTAGTCTCTTTCTCAATTCCATAGACTTTGCCTTATCTTTTATTTTCTTCCATAGTATTTACCGACTTCTAAGATACTATATTGCTTACTTATTTATTATGCTTTTTGTTGACTGTTTCTCTCGCTAGAGGGCAGCCTCAAAAGCTCAAAGGTCTTTGTCTGTATTGTTCACTGATATATTTCAAGAACCTAGGGCATTTTCTAGCATACAACAAACATTAAAAGTTTTTGTTGAATAATAAAAAAAAAGAATGAACATAAAAAGCATTCCCAATGAGGTGGAAATAAGAAAAAAGGTGTGTTATCACTACTGTTATTACATATTACTCTGGAGGGCCTAGACAATTGAAATAAGACCAGAAAAAAAGATATATGTTTACATATAGTAAACAATTCATATATAGGATTAGTAAGTAATTTTTAAAAATGTAGTGAAAATATCATGTTTAAAATAGTAATAATGATAAAAATAAACTGCAGAATTATATCCAAAACTAAGAAAAATACAACATAACGTTTTGGTGAAATATATAAAAAGAGGCTTTAATCAATGAAAAATCCTACTAAGTTTCTGGATGAGAAGATAAAATTTGGTTAAAATTTTACTTGTTTCTAAGTTAAGCTAAAAAGATTAAATAAAATTACAAAAAGGGGCCGCCTGGTGGCGCAGCAAAGTGCAGGCGCTCCACTGCTGCTCCCTGGGGTTCGCAGGATCAGATCTGAGACACGCAGCGACGCACACTTGTTAAGTCATGCTGTGGCAATGTCCCATATAAAGTAGAAGAAGATGGGCACCGATGTTAGCCCAGGGCCAGTCTTCCTCAAGAAAAAAGGGGAGGATTGGCATCAGATGTTAGCTCAGAGCTAGTCCTCCTCACAAAACAAAACAAAAATTACAATTAAAATCACAATATATGTTATGAGAATTAGCAAGATGATTAAAAATTTCATCTAAAAGAGTAAATGATAGACATAAGACTAATTCAGGAGATCCATTAAAAGACAAAGATACTAAGGTTGAGTTAAACTACCTAATATTTGAAAAAACACATCTAAAATCAAAGTGATTTAGAAAACTTAAAATGAAAGGACATACTGAGATTTAACCTGCAAGTACAAGCAAACAAAAAAGGCTCATGGGACAAACCAAGCCTCACAATGCCTGTCTCGCTTTGAGATTCCTTCTGAGTAGACATGCCCACCCACAGCCCATGTTAAAAGGACGGCCATATTTCAGGCTGCATAATGACGGACACCACTTCCGCACAGCTGGTTAAACCAAAAGTGCACTCTGGGTTCAAGGACAATCAATTCTTAGGCAAATCTGTGACTATGTATGACATGAGTATGATGAAATAATGAACGAGATCATCAAATCCTTTCTTTCTTGGAAAGTTGAATTAGGAAATACTAAGTTAATGGGGCAGTGCAAGGTGGCAACTGAAGCCCACAAGATTCTATGAAGATTAGGGGCATGATCATAATGAAAAGCATGCTGCATGTATAACGTGAAGGAGCAGAAATCAACAAATTAAGAAGCAAGTGATTCAAACAAGAAAGATATTTTGAGGAGAGGATGAGGAGTCTGATAAGTAGACAGTATCAGAAAATGAAAATCAGAGAGAAGCAGAGATACCTGGAAAAAAATAACAAATGGCCCACGGGAGATTGGAAAAGTAGGCGTTCATTAGAAATTCCTCTAATTCTAAAGCAGGGGTCAGCAAACTAACTACAGCCCATGGGCTAAATACAGCCGTCCTCCTATTTTATCCTACTCACAAATCAAGAACTTTTTTACAGTTTTAAATGATTTTTAAAAAATCAAAATAAGAATAATGTTAAGTGAAAATAAGAATTATAAGAAATTCAAATTTCAGTGTCCATAAAGAAAGTTGTGAGAACTGGCACACACACTGGTTTATAGGTTGTCTACGGTTGTTTTTATGCTACAACGGTGGCGTTGGATATTTGCAAAGGAGACCGTATCACTCTGCACCTATGCTTGGTGCTCTGCAAATCTGTGTGATGCAGTTACAACTCACAGCAATTAAGCCATGGTGCATGATAAAACACAAATACATTCAAAGATGAGATATGCAAAATCTCATAACAGATATTTATTAACAGATGAACATTTGCAGTTTGCAATTGATTTTGACGATGGGGAACACTAATTCTGAATCCCAATTAGACAAAATGCTATCCCCTCAGAAAAGAATTTCATTCTTCTCATTAGTCAACTTGTGTTACAAATTTTTTTTTTGTGTGTGAGGAAGATCAGCCCTGAGCTAACATCCATGCCAATTCTCTTCTTTTTGCTGAGGAAGACTGGCCCCGGGCTAACATCTGTGCCTATCTTCCTCCACTTTATATGGGATGCCGCCACAGCATGGCTTGACAAGCGATGCCTCGGTGTGCCCGGGATCCGAACCCAGGCCACCAGCAGTGGAGTGCGTGCACTTAACCACTACACCACGGGGCTGGCCCCTGTATTACAAAAAATCTTATTCAATTATTATTAAATTTTGTATTTTGTGGAAATCTGTTCTCTCTCTTAAGTGAGTACATAAACATTATCCTCAATTTTGACTCTTGTCTGCAAAACCTTAAATATTGAACAGAAAATTTTTTTTTTTTTTACAGAAAAAGCTTGTGAACCTCTTCTAAAGGGTCCCCTGTTTGGATTTCAATGGAAAGTATCCTCACACTATGTCTGTGATGGTTGATTTTAAGTGTCAACTTCTCTGTGCCAAGGGATGCCCAGATAGCTGGTTAAAGGTTATTTCTGGGTGTGTCTGTGAAGGTGTTTCAGAATGAGAGGATGAGACCAGCATTTGAATTGGTAGACTGAGTAAAGCAGATTGCTCTCCACAGTGTAAGTGGGCTTCATCCAATCTTTGAAGGCCTGAATAGAACCAAAAGGTAGCGGAAAGTTGAATACTCTTTGCCAGACTGTTTGAGCTGCTCTCTGCTCTCCCAGTTCTCAGGCCTTCAGAATAACACTGGAGGGCCGGCTCCGTGGCTTAGCGGTTAAGTGCTCGCGCTCTGATGCTGGCGGCCCGGGTTCGGATCCCGGGCGCGCCCCAAGGCACCACTTCTCTGTCCAACCCGAGGCCGAGTCCCACGTATAGCAACTAGAAGGAGGCGAACCTATGACATACAACTATCTACTGGGGCTTTGGGGGGAAAAAATGAATAAATAAAATCTTTAAAAAAAAAAAAAAAAAGAATAACACTGGAATCTATACCATCAGCTCTCAGGCCTTCGAACTACACTACTGGCTTTCCTGAGTCTCCAGCTGGCAGATGGCAGATCACGGGACTTCTCAGCCTCCATAACTGTGTGAGCCAATTCTTTATAATAAATCTCTCTATGTATATACAGTCACACTTATATATTTTACAAACACACGCATACATATATAGGTGTGTGTGTCTATTTTCTAACCAACTTCTCCTCAAACAACCATCAGCAAGCAAACTTACACAAAGACAAAGAACAAGAATATAGACGTTGAATATCGTTATATAAATGTAGTGGAAAATAAGAGGTATTTATTACTTTACTGTTAAATTTATTGTGAAAATACATTTTTGCCATTTGAATGCAAAAAAATTTCTAACAAAACTTTTTTTTTCCATTCGTCTTAAAAATGTCTGTGCAGGCATTAGTCCATAGTTTCTAATACTTTGGATAAAATAAAATTGAGCGACGACAGTAAATTCTAGTGTGGTCATGAGCCCCATAACTATGTTTCAGTCCACAATGAACCACATATAGGATGGTGGTCCCACAAGATTAGTATCATATAGTCTAGGTGTGTAGTAGGCTATACCATCTAGATTAGTGTAAGTACGCTCTATGACATTCACACAATGATGAAATCCCCTAACGACACATATCTCAGAACATATCCCTGTCATTATGTGACACATGACGGTAGATAGATAGATAGATAGATAGATAGATAGATAGATAGATATGGATATAGATGTAGATATAGATATAGATACTCTATTCTCTCTATATGTTGGTTCTATTTCCCTGGAAAACTTTGACTCATACAATGTCCCATGTTGTTTGAGGGAAATTTTGGAATTTTTCTTCATGAGAAAAATAAAAGGAACAACTACAACAGTAGGAGTATCAAGAGTGTAAGTTGTCTAGGGGCCGGCCCGGTGGCACAAGCAGTTAAGTGTGCATACTCTGCTGCAGTGGCCCGGGGCTCACAGATTCAGAACCCCGGGCGCACACTGCCACACCGCTGTACTGTTTGTTGAGCCATGCTGTGGCGATGTCCCATATAAAGTAGAGGAAGATGGGGATGGATGTTAGCCCAGGGCTAATAGATACAATTTGATTTAAACATTTCAATTAAATAAAAAATTCTATGGAAAATATAAAAATATAATATTGCTTCAAGAATATATTAAAAAATCTGAACAGACTACATATCAAACAAAAGGACTTCTCATCCATGTGGTTATGGAGTTAATTCTTAAAATTTCCATAAACAAATAATTTTCATGATAAGTAAATAGTTTAAGAATACAGAAAAACAAGGAAAATTCTCTTGTTTGATAAATTGTGGAGAAAAGTCATGCAGATCTCTAACCTTGGCTGCGTTTCACTTTCCTCTTTGACCCTTGTATATTCAGATTTTGTACTTTTCCTTAATTGGATGCTGGAAATATATATCTCCAGCAATAATTTCTAGTAATAATACTTTCCATATCATTGGTAAACAATTCTGTGTAGTATTCTCTATTAATTTTTTAATTATTTTTTCTGAAGTTATGTTTCATTTTAAAATTCTTTGCTATCTATGCTCTTTTTTGATTTGTTTTTCTTTTCTTGGTCTAACTTGTCAACTGCTTGCCAATTTTATTTGTTTTCTTTTTTAAGAACATGAATGCCATGAGGTCAAGGTTGTTAAAACACTATTGACACTTAGTATTCAGAACAGCCGTAGGCATACTGTACGCCCGTTAGTGAATCCTTTCCATAAGAAGACAAATGTCTGTCTCAGAAATTCTCCTTTGTTATTTATTTGAATATTACCTCCTCCATCCTCTCTCTTGCCCCCCATCTGAACACTGATGATTCCTCTCCTTCCAGACACAGAAAGAACTGCATTCCCTCACTCTTTGAAACTAGATTTGGCCATGTACCTTGCTTTGGGCAGTGAACTTTACAATGGAAGCATTGATCCGGTAGGGTCTGGTGCCATTATAATGGTGTACTTCCATTTGACTGAATTACTCAGCTGGCACATGATGGAGCATTGCTCTGTAGAATAACCTGGGTGTGCAGCATGTTTGTGAGACCGAAAGAAAGCCTGAATTTTCCAAACCATCGAGATTTGTGGAATATTTGTCTCTGGCCTAATATTGACTCTAATAGAAGTATTTTCCAACTTCTGGATCAGTCCTTTATATCTCATACATTTTCATCCATATAATTCCATCCACATAATTCCTTTAACTCTGTGTGTTCTATTGTTCTAGAAATTCTCTACTCAACTTCCTGCTTAGTAATTTCCTCTTCAGCTATAACCAGTCTGCTATTTATTTCATCTACTGTTGCTTTTGTATTAAATATAAATAACATTTAATTTTTACAATATTTATTGATTTTTCTGGACAAATGCATATCTTTCTCAGAATAATATGTTCATTTTAGAACATGTTGTAACTGTTCTATTGACTGTTTTCTCTGATAGTACTTACACCATTTGTCTAATGGTGCACATTTTTTATGGTGTTGCCTTTCCTCAAATTTTCTGTGATCATCAGTAGTGTGTTCATCTTAGACTATCTCTTGAATCTGCTTGTGGAAGACTGCTTGGAGGTTGGGATATAATGTTCTCTCATGGATTATATTCTGGCTTGTTTATAGTGAGAACGGAGAATGGAGGAGGGAGGAAAGTTCTCAGGGGCATGCCTGGGTGGCTGGTCCTCTGGGTGTGGGTTCTTCCTAGATGTTATTTAGACATCCTAGACAGGCCATTGTCCCTTCTCTCACAGAATCTCCTGTATCCACTGCCCTATCAGGCCCATGATGTGCCTGTGTGTGTGTGCTCATATGTGCACATATGCACACATACACGCACAAGACTCTATCTACAAAGTTTCTCCTGCTCCTGAACTTCATCTCATATTCATGTTACTTGCCACTAAATTCCCTCTTGTGCCAGGAATCCTCCCTTTTTCCAACATTATTTTCCTGTGAATATACGACCAGTCAATGGAATGAGTTGGATGTTGAATGGCACAATCAGAAACCAGCTTCATGAATTCTCTCACCAACTTTCCCTTCAGATCTGCTCAGTGGACTAACTCAATCTTGCCTCACAGATAAAATCTCAAGAAGGTTCAACAACCTTTTTTGTTGTTGTTGTTATTCTTACATAATAAATAATTCTCTTTTTCCAGGTATTAAAAATTATAAACCAAAATTATAATGACATGATCATTATCCAAATTCGAATCCAATTAAATTTTCTGTCATAGTCTAGCCTAGATGGTTCTGGAACCTTAAAATACAGATTCTAGAGAAGGGAGAGGTAAGGGACTAGCATCTAGGGTCTTATATGATGATTCCACTGTGATCTAGCAATTGAGCCTTCTGAGTGTTATACAAGTCCAGAAATGACCCTTCTTTTCCTAGGTCGCATTGGCAGATTCTTTAGAGACCTTGACCTCAGGTCCTAGGTTATGGCATGTAAATCTTCTCCGGATGGCCACTTAAAATTTCTCCCCTCCCCTGGGCTTTTGGCAACATATCCCCTAGTTTGGGATAGTTCATACTTTCAAGTGTCCTTCTCGGGCAATTTCCCTTTGAGGACAGTTCCAGACTGGCTCTCTCACATGGGCTTACATCTGGTCCTCAGGAAAACATATCAACTCTAGAAAGTAGCTTTCTCTCAACAGCCTTCTTTCACTTTTCTCTACCAGCTCTAGTCAATCAGTTGTCATGAAAGTTCTATTGTAGAAGTCAAACAGTGGTCCACACACTCCAAATTCCAGAGAACATAAATCCAGTCTCTCTGAGTGCTTTGGAGATAGCCTTCGGTGTGCACTGTCTTCTCTCCAAAACTCCTGCTTCTCTTGCAAGGGAACCTGACAGTGTCTCAGAGATTCCACTCTAGAGGCCTCTTCACCGCAATTCTCGCTGTAGGATAGTGATGAGCAACAGATGACAGAACACATTTTACAATTTCTTAGTATGTCCTTCATGCAAGGTCCAACATCACTCTTTAGGATGCGAGTATTCTTGACAATTATCTTATTTTCTTCTTTTGCCTCCCTAGTTGAAACAGACAGAGGCTGATTTTCATATTTTCTTACATTTGTCAAAAGTTCCAATCTGATCTTGTCTTCTATATATCTAGCAGGGATCTTTATTTTATTTTCTGGTCAATTAAGAGGTCCTTTTTTGTTTTCCTGCACAATTACGGTTCATAAAGTAAGTACTGTATCAACCATTGCTAGGAATCGACAGCAGGAGTGGAAGACTAGAAGCATGGACTCAGTCCATAATCTTAAAATGGAAGGTTTTAGCTAGTTTTATTTATCATAAAATATGTTACTTTTCCCCTCCGGACATCTACTTCTTTTATTCTGACCAACCATATCTCAAACATTTAACTGTATAGATAAATCCCCTCCATGAACATACAGTACCCTTTGTAGAGTTCTTATTATGTGCCAGATACTCCTCCAATGTTCTAATGATCAAAGAAATGACATAATATCACAGGTACATAGATAGATAGATAGATAGATAGATAGATAGATAGATAGATAGAGAGAGAGAGAGAGAGACAGATAGATAGATAAACAGACACATATCATTAAATATTTCAATAACAGAATTAATAAAATAATATGGAATGAGAGCACAAGGAATACCACATGCACATATGTGTGTTGGTGTGTGAGAAGCATGAAGGGGAATGTTAGGCACAGCACCTTTCCTAGACATTACTTTTCACCTCTTGACATTTGGTCTTGGGTCAAGTGATCATCCAGATCATTTTATTTTTTAGTCGAATGGGAATTCTGGAAGCACTGCCAAGCTTGGAAAGGTGCCATAACTTGAAGTTGTCAGAGTCAGTGATATAGAATCTCTTTTAGCCATGGCGATGAAATCTGCTGCCATATGGCATTCTCATGTTTTCAGACGGTCATTCAAGACCTTAAGTGAAGACCTTGATATCCAGTCTATCTGCTAAAGAACCAGACATCTTATAACCATAAGTCACTTATACTTTAATCATCCGTGAACATTCTGCAAAGTTTCTGGATCATTTCCCTTTTTCAGTTGATGCTTTGTTATGATTTGTTGTGCTGGATCTGTTGTAGTGTTATATCACAGGTGACGTGATATCTAATAGGTTGTAGTGCTTCCTACCGTAGTATTACGCTATGCACAGAGGGGCTGCCCAGTTAATGCATAGTGATTCAATTTTTTAAAAAAATATTGCCCATTTGCCCATCCACTTGAAAATACTTCTTAGACATAGTGTGAAGGATAGAACTAAGGCAGAAATTGAATCTCCAGAAGCTCTCTACTTTTAGTTCCAAAATTTCTTTTCTAAATGGAAAGCAAACTTTCATAGTGACTCAGATTCATCTTTATACTTAGAATTGGGAAATAATCCTCGTCTTTACCAGTCTGACAGCCGTAATCAGTTGCCAGGTACCTGTAACATGGAAAGTTGGTGTGCAAAGACCTACGTGTCAGTGAGGGCCCAAAGAAACCACTTAGCCATTCCTGGATCAAGGGCACTCCAGGAAAGCTGGTGAGTGGCTATTTCCAATTCTAAGTCTCTTTTCATATAAAAACAATAATGATAGCACTAAATTAAGCATCTCAAGTCCCCATGCTGTAGTGCTGAATTGCAATGAACCTGGCTTCAGTGCCTGTGGAGTGATGGCATTCCCCAATCTCATTACTGGAATCTCTGCCTTGTCTTTAAACATCTAGTGGAGCATGCAATGTGCAGGTGGAATTTTCTTTCAGTTTAAATACACGACTGTAACAGCAAATTGTGGTCCTCTTCATCTGCGGGACAATTCATTCATTTTTGCATATATTGAATAAATTTTCTTACGTATCTGTTGTATGCCAACACGATGTCATTTGCTAAGGGAGACGAGAGAATCATCGTTCATGATCCCAAGATTACAGATGCTTAAGTTGAAACCTTCAATTTTACCTGAAGTTTCCTTTTACCTCACTTCTCATTGAGCGACAATGATACAGGCATCACCTTCTGATCATTTATCATGTTCTAGGCACCACGACAAGCACCTTCTAAAATCAGCTCATTGATTGCATCATTATCTTTACAGAAAACACCATTTTACTAATTCAGAAACTGAGTCTGAAAGAGGTTAATATCTTGCCCAAAGTAAGTCAGCCAGCAAGTAAAGTAATATCATAGTTACTAAGTAAAATGATAGACCCAGGACCTCAGTTCAGATTTGTTTCACTTCAAAGTAATTTATTTTAACTTCTATTCTATACTGCCTCCAAAGTGCTAAATCAAAACCAAAGTTCTTATATCTTCAAAGGAAAGCAGAAGTCAAAGTAAGTAAGAGAAAAGATCAGTTAGAAGCACCTTAAAGGGACCTCTACATCAGAGGCCTGGGAGACATAGTGGATTATTCTCTTCTCATTCTTCACATGCAAATCTTTTCCAAGTGTTCCTCCTCTTTATTTTGACTATTGCTGCCCTATTACAACAGCTTCCTAACTTGTTTCTCTGCCTCAAATTTTGTCCCATTAATCTACCCTCTGAATTATCACATAATAATCAATCTAATATACAATTCTGACCATGTCACCCTCATGCAGAGAACTTGTCAACGCCCTTCCAACATACATCTAATGCCCCATGTATGGCATGGGATTTAGCCCCAAACTTCACCTCCTGCCACACCCTTGCTTCCCACTAGAGGTCCTGGTGGTACAAAAACCTGTATATTTTTCTGCACACATCACTCTGTTTCATACATCCTTTCCTTTAAACATGTGCTTCCTTTCTCCTTGGATACTTGATTATCTCTCTATATTTCTAATACACCCAGCACACATCTCTCTCTTAGCACTTCCCATTTGAGATTGAATATACCTATTTTGGTGTTTTTGCTTTCCCAACACACTGGACTACCTTAGTGCAGAGGCCACGTCTTTTTCATATTTTGACTTTCAGTGCCCAGCCAAGGGCCTAACAATAAATGTTTATTAAAGTGAATTAAAACTAACTGACAGCAAAACCAACCAACAAACAAAAAAACAGAAACAGAGATATTCCTAGTTTTTCTAGCAGAACATAGGAACTACTTTGTCAAGTGAATATGGTAAGAAATCAAAAGATTTAGCGATCTCTCCCCGGTTTACCACATCTTTGCATTCACTTGTTATGTGATCTTGGATTAACCACTGAATGATTTGAGGTGAATCTAAATTTCCTACTTAGTTAGATGGTTGCATTGGATCATCCTTGGACATCATTTCAGGCATAAACTCTATGGTTGCCATTCTAACTACCCCGCACACCAGAAGCCACATTTCAGGAGATACAACTCTTCTAGAGGCCACGGATATGAACCAAGACAAGATCAATGAAGAAAAACCAAAACATAATCAAAATTCTGTTTTGTAGGCAGAAACTGCTCACCCGACCCTATTATCCACCCTAAAATGACATGCCACTAGTTAGAAGGAACTAAATAAGAAAGTATGGATACAAAATTGCAACATAGCACCCCAAGAAGAAAGTAAACCCTAAACATTGGGACTATATCATAGCCTTCAAGCATTTTTCACAACTTATTCTATGTGAAAAGCTGCCAGAACAGTCTGTCATTCTACCTTTACATCTAACGAGCTTATTGAAACCTAAAGGACTAAAGATTCAGGAGCGGCCATCCTTGGGTCCAAGAAGCATTGCTTCCTCAGTGAAACAAAGGTTTAGCTTGAGAAACAATCTCAGCTATGGCACTGGACTCCACATGAAAAGATCCCTCATTAGTGTGGCTGGGCTGTTTGGTTTCTGGGGCTGGCACAGCGCTCATCTCTCCAGCTCTAACATGCTCAAGTTACTGATGTTGGAAAGCTGGCCTAACAGTTTACAAAAAGAGCAACACATAGCCTGCAAGAGTCGTGCACACTGTCAATTCCCCCTACTTAGAAGGCTAAAATTGTAGTTCTAGAATTTGGGGACTTTATGGTTGGTTGAACAAAGGGAAATAAAAATGCGTTTGTCAATTTTTACACTGTTAGAGGGTTCAGGCTTTGGTAAAGTGGGATTCGGTCACAGCAGGCTGGTTCCTGAAACTGGAATCCTTTTGACATTATTAAGAATCAATTAAGCATTGTTCCCCTAGGTATTGCCATGGCCCCTTGGCAATTCATCCAGGCTTTGTACATTCACAGCCTCTTTGGAGGTGCACTATAAATGGGTCTGATTTAGATCAAAGATAGTTTTAAAACTAATGAGTGGATCTCAGGGACAGACTAATGAAAACCTTTACGAGAAATTTTCTCAACTATCTTCTCTGCATGTGCCCAACTTGACTAAAGCATTTAGCAGTTTCCATTGACTTACTTTAGAACAAAAAGGACCATATTTATATAAAGAGCCAATAAAAATTACACTGAATTATATAAATATAACTAAAAGTACACAATTTATAGTAGCATTGAGACTTAAATTTGTCTTCAGAAAAAGGAGACAGTTGGTTTCAATCTAAGAAATTATTAAAGTCATAATTAAAAAAATCATTGTTGAGGGATTTGTTAAAAGCAGATCATGGGTCTCAGCTTTTAGTGAATTTATTTTGAACCTCCTGAAGCAGACACTGCAAATTTTTACATTCTAATGAGTGAACTAAAAACATATATTTCAAAGCAAACAGCACTCATAAATTACGTTTATGACACATGAGGTTGCTCACTGCTGTGCAGGGAGCACAGAGTAATGGTGCTAATATGCACTCCAGCTTGATTTTCTCAGTTCCCAACATGCTCTAATTCCACACTACAAATCTTTAAATGGCAGTTATATTTTAATTAATGTGATTATGTGCTGCCATTAGCAAACCCTCCCCCAGCACATTTCTCCTGCCAGGCCCATGAATGCCAGTAAACCATTAACATAAAAGGGCTGTTTGCTTATTAAATTCATCTACACAAATAAGCAAGGGTTGCAATTGTTGATTTGCCACTGAAAGAGCAGAATGAGAAGGAGTTGCTCAGTGCCTGGCAGTTGCAATTATCTAGTATAATTAAGTCTAATTTATAAAGCCCCCCTCAAATGAGAAAGTAACAATTTTTGTTAATTAACAAGAGCATTTGTAAAGCTCGTTAACTCCATCATGCGCATTCCGCTTGGAAAAAAAGGGAGCATATGGCTATTACGATGGGACATGTTGCATATGTGTATTTGCGCATTAATCTGTTTGGAAGGTCTAATGATTGAAATGGGAGCTAGAAATGGATGTTATATTACTGAGGAAAGAAGATCTACTGTTTTCATTTATCTTTACAGCAATGTGAGTGCTTTGTCATTATGTTCTGCATACGGTTTCATTATCCTGATACAGCACTCCACATTGCCTCATACCATCATGCCCATAAGCCTGCAGGGTACAAGAGCACTTATCTTTCCTGATGACTGTTGAATCATTTAAAACAAGTTATTAGTGAAACAATTAAAATGATATTGGTTCACAATTGTATTTATAGCTGGCAGGCATAATGGAGCATTCTGAATAGCAGTCGGGGGTTCTCAGAATGGATGGAAAATGCTGTTAATCAGAGACAAGAGAAACCTCTAAAGAAAACCTAAATTGCAAGAGCACGTTAATTGTATTGGAGCATTTCATTTAATTGAGAACAAAGGGAAGGTAAAAATCATATTATCAATGTTTTATGAACATGGAGAAATAGGAAAATTACTATGTCATTTGTCACGTATCTTCTATTAGAAGTGAAAATTAAAAAGGCAGTATTTAACTTTAAGCAGAGCAGGCCAAATGCATCATGTTGTTACACATTTTCATTTTCAAAGGGAACACCAAAATAAAATATCACAAATAAATTAATTAACTAATAAACACAGAGCAAGACATTGGGCAGAACACTCATGCACATGGGAAGGTTCCAATGAAGCTTAGAGATTGTTAAGAGGCTATAAAAGACAATGAAGGTGGTCGCTGCTCAGTTGCATTCATGATTTTCAAGAAATTACTGTGATCAGATTATCTGTGAGGTGTATATAAACATGTTATTTCTTTCTTGCCTTTGGTGGTAGAAGTCACTGGAATTTATTAGAGATGATTGACAACATATAGGTAGATGAATAGCAAACTTCTCCTCTCACATAAACCGATTCATCTTAAACATGCCTTGACTGGTATTGTGAATGGCAGCTGTCAATCACACCACATTGTGTGTGTGAGTGTGTTTCTATGTGCTTGAAAGAAGCAGAAGTAGAAGACTAGAGTTGGGGTAGGTGACAGTGAGAATGAGGTTGATTGAAATAAACAAGGCTCAGATTACAGTTTTTCTCTAATAAGCCAACTTTTTTGGGAACTCAGGTTTCTTCAGTGAAAGGCTAGTTTATTAAACCAGTGAGCTGGTGTCTAGTTCAAATCAGTTTACTCTTGGGTTGTATTCAAAATATGGACCCACATGTAGACCATTTTATTGTTATCAACAACTTAAAATCTTTGATTGGGTTGCACATAAATGTAGAAAGTCCAAATAGCATATGTATAGCACTAGCCATCAACCTAACCACTGTGAATCCAAGATGGCAGTTGTGTGAATAAGCATACCACAGGTATGGAACAGAAAACAATTTTTTATATACAAGAAGAACTTAAAATGGATATTAAAATAGGGAGATGAGTTTTCAAATGAGGAAATATTTTATTGAGTGAGAAGGCCTGAACCTGTTGAAATGATTACATCACAAAATCATAGACAATTTAAGGATACTAGCAGGACTATGGATCTTAAAGAAATAGATTTTAATAGTAACAGCTAATGCTTATTGAGTTCTTACTGCATACCAAGAATTGTTCTAAATTCATGAACTGACTTTTAAAAACTATAGAACATTCCTCAAAACAACCCTATGAACTATTAATATCCTCATTTTATAGATGAAGGGATGTGGGAACAGAAAGTTTACGTAACTTGCTTGATGATACACTGCTAGTCACTGGGAGAAATCCTCTGTCAATTGATTAGACAGGTTATAATCCATTAAGCTGAATATTTGAACTTATATATTGCTTCTACTCACATATCCTCTTCCGTTGAGAAAAAAATATTAAAAAATAATTTTCCTATGACAATTTCTCCATATTTGTTTTTCCAGTTCTGAAATTACAAGCCCAATATAAATATATATACATGCATATGTAGATATAAATACACACATTTATTAAAGATAGAATAATTTGGGGTCTTAGATCAGATAAACAATTAAAATAACGTTTTTCTGGTGTATTTTTCTGACTGCTGCCTTGAGGAGGTGGGGGCAGCTGGGGAGAGAAAGGGCAGTGGAAGAAATGATAAAATCTAGAAGAGAACTGTCCCTCAATCATTGTCTCCTTCTGGCTTTCTCCTACTGCCCTCCCCCACCCAGGTATATAGAGCTCCCTGGTCCCCTAGTACCATTCCAGTTCATGCGGAAAATGGCAAATATATGACTGGCGGCAGCGACAATCTAGGTGTTCTGCCCGTAGATGTGAATTGGTTTGAGTTTATTATTATTGCGAGTACGCCTACAGCATTCTGTACACACTTGACTCTTGCAATAAGTAGATGTTATAGAAGGTTGGTTTTTGCCTTAGTTTTTTTTTTGCTAAGGAAGATTTGCCCTGAGATAACATCTGCTGCCAGTCTTCCTCTTTTTGTATGCGAGCCACCACCACAGCATGGCCACTGACAGATGAGTGGTGTAGATCCACGCCCAGGAACCAAACCCAGGCCGCTGAAGAGGAACACACTGAACTTAACCACTAGGCCACTGGGGCTGGCCCTTGCCTTAGTATTTTTGAACTGCAACTCATTGTACCAAATAATCAAGACTGATAATATAGGAAAATACTTAACACTCTGTAATATGGTATTTTTAAATTTTTTCCTAAAAACATAGAAAAAGAAAATCCAACTTTTTAAGTTTAAATGAAATTTTTTAGTTTTCAATCAAAACTCCAATGCATTTCTTATTTTTTACTTTAGAAAGTAGGAAAAATATTTCATACACTTTATGTAAATCCACGATCACAGGATAAACTTTAAAGATTATCTTGATTGGGTTTATTTAAGAAAACACAACTGAATATGAATATCATGGCCAATCTATTCATCTTGCAGGTCTATCTGATTTAGAAGTACTAGGACCTGCTGTTTGATGAAGAGAGACAAATTAGTTATACCCGAGTTTGTTATCTATGTGTACCATTCCATTCCATTTGTTTTACTGAAATCTTTCTTATATATAGTTAAGCCTCTGCAGAGAAGGCAATCTCACATTACAAAGTATCATTACAAAGAATTTAATGAGACAAAGCAAATGTGAAGTTCAGAGCTTGAAGACAAGGAAGGAATTGTGTTTGTCTGTCATATTAACCAGAATTTCCATAGTGAAATAAGCAAGAAGACTTGGATTTAGTTAAAAATGCTAACTGAAGAAAGTAGAGAGCTCTCGCAATACACATGCTGGTAAATGCTAAAATGTGCTACCCTGAGAGCTTATTGGATTTCCCAGTCTGAGAATTTTAGTAATAGTGGAGATTTACTTGTATCATCTCTTATAAATCCCAGAAGAGGATTTTAGATAAAGCAGACCTCTTCTAGTCTGAAGAGTTTAAGAAATGTTTATTAAACTATGCCTATAAAAGAGTCATCAGATAAAATGAGGTAACCCAAATATGTAGTTTGGCACCTACTGACACATTAAAAGTTCACTAAATATTATGCTCTATTACAGCTTAAAATGTTTTAACTCTTAAAATGCTGTCATTATAATTGCTCCATCAATGAACAAAAGCTTCTAGCATCGAAAGGCAAAATTACAATGCCATTGATAGTCACATTGTGAAAAGATCAATTTACACACAGTGATTAATAAAAAAATAATAGCCACTAACAGACATTTCTCTTCTGTGTAATCAAACTCAATGTTTTAGTTTAATGGTGACGTGTAGCCAATGTTAGAGAGGGGGGAATGTATCCCTGCTTTGTGACAGTGTCATAAAAATTTGACTTGCAAGGTATATGGCAAAGCCACCTTGAACTTTCCTATATACACAAGTATAGCCATAGACATGTCGTTTTTTTTTTTTTTTTTTTTCCCCTGAGGAAGATTCCCCTTGAGCTAACACCTGTGCCAGTCTTCCTCTATTTCGTATGTGGGTCACTGCCACAGCATGGCCACTGACGAGTGGTGTCGGTCCTTGCCCAGGAACCGAACCTGGGCTGCCGAAGTGGAGTGTGCTGTACTTAACCACTAGGCCATGGGACCGGCCCCCATATACGTGTTCTTTTGTTATTGCTGTCAAGTGGATTCCAACTCCTAGTGACCTTGTGTCTAGCAAAGTGAACTATGCCGGGTCATTTTGCACCATCCTCTCACCTTCTGCGCTAGTGCTGTATCGGGCAATGCTCTGCTGCTATTCATAGAGTTTTCATGGCCACTTTTTTTTGGAAGTGAGTGGCCAGGTTCTTCTTCCTAGTCTTTTTAGTCTGGAAGCTCTGCTGAAACCTGTCCACCATGGGTGACCCTGCTGGTATTTGAAATACCAGAAGCATAGCTTTCAGCATCACAGCAACATGCAGCCCCCACAGTATGACAACCAACAGATGGGTGATGTGGTTCCCTGACCCAGAAGGGAACCGGACCGGGGGATGAGAGTGTAGAATCTTAACCACTAAACCACCACACACACATGTACAGTTACTATAAAACAATTTCAGAATAAATTGAAGGTTAGCAAAAATTATACTTCTCAAGATAGTTAATCAAGATAAGCTGAATTTGTCATTGCCCTACAGCATCCTTCCAGCTAGTGGTGCTTTGTGCTCAGGACTAGATTCTGGTTAGCACGATGCTTTAATGGAGTTTATACTGGCTGCAGTCGGCTTCCCAGCCTTGCCTTCCTCAAGACCACTGGGAACCAGTGGTGGGTACTGGATAATAAAAATAATAACAATCAGAGTAATTTTTTATATTGTCTGCCCTTTAAGCATCCCGAGCTTTTCATGGTTAAATATTTCTTAACAAAAAATTATTAAAATTCACTCAGGTCATTTCTCACATTCTAGGGGTCTTTAAAAGCGGGTCATTTTTAGTTCTTTCTAGTTTAGAATTACTGAATAAGAAGAATGGAGAGAGAAAATAACTTTCCTAATAATAAACTTTATTCTACCTTCCCTTTCCCTCCTTTAGAGAAAGAAAGGGACAAGTGAAGTGTGGGAAGCTGAAATACAGCTGAGGCTGAGATGAGAACGGCAGTACTCCTAACTTTTCCCAAATCCCAACATTCTTAAATATTTCTCTGACTTCTCCATGGCCAAAAAAAGCAGGAAAAAATGAGAAAGTCAGGAAAACTGTTGTTCGGTTATACTAGTAAGAGCTCTTTCCTAATTGATAATGGAATTCAGTGCGGTTTCATAATGAGTCCAGTTAAATTTAATTTATGTTTTTTTCAGTCCTGTGAAAGCCATGTCAGACTCCGCTCTCTTTTTTGGGGAAAGTCTTTCAAGGTTCTTCGGCATGTTCACATGCTACCAGAGCAGTTAGCGAGCCAGTGGAACATTCTCTTTGGCAAAACTCTCTTAATCCCCTTGTTTGACTAAGTTCAAACGTTATTTGCTAACTGCATTTAATCAAATTACATCTCGTCTCATGTTCCCGTAATCCTTGGTCACCACCTAAACTTGTAGGCCCTCAGGTTATTCCCTGTCATGTTTTCTCTCCCATGACTGTTGTTTCTCTGTTTTATTTCTCCTTGGATCTGCTTTCCTCTCTCTCAAACCTTCACAAGGAATAGGCTGAAACTTTATACAATACTAAACACTATTTTATTCATCTTTAACTATTTATCTATCACAGGATCTAAAGGTAGGAAAGGTCTACTCCCACTACCTAATTGCCAGTGTCAGGTCACACATGCCGTCCCAGGTGCCTATCCTCCCACACACTACACTGTCTTCTCTCGTTGCTGCCATCTTCTGTTTTCCTGGTAACTACTCTATAGTTGAGGATTTGTGTCGCCTTTCCTGATACCCAGGCACCGTGCTCCATGACAACACTTTTCATGCAGGTTGTCCATCCAACCATCCACATTTATGATTATTAACTTCTCTTTCTTTCTTTTTTATTTTTTAAAGATTTGCCCTGAGCTAACATCTATTGCCAATCTTCCTCTCCTTCTTCTTTTTTGTTTTCTCCTCCACAAAGCCCCAGTACATAGTTGTATATTCTAGTTGTGAGTCCTTCTAGTTCTTCTATGTGAGCCACTGCCACAGCATGGCTGCCGACAGATGAGTGGTGTGGTTCCATGCCCGGGAACTGAACTCTGGCTGCCGAAGTGGAGTGTGCCAAACTTTAACCACTAGGCCATCGGGGCTGGCTCTGGTTCTTAACTTTTGATCTCCCCTGATAACCCCACCCACCTATCCACCCATGCACCCACAGATGCTCAGATTACACACTCGGTTAAACCATCCATTCCCAGGAGTACAGTATATCGTGGATTTGTCATCTAGAAATGCCATGAGATCAAAAAATTTGAACTCTAATTCCTTAGTCTTTATCCAAAGCCATGTAATCATTCTGATTCTCATATGTTTTCACTTATGTGGCGCTTTTAATGATCTCCATTTTCCATTTACCCTACTTACAACTTTCTCCACACACCACACCCTACTCATCAGCAATCTCTTGTGCTCACATCTCTACCAAGCTTAGATTGTAGTGCTCAGGAGTTCAGGGATGATGAACTACCCGTTTCTGGATCTAGGCAAAGAGTGCTAGAAGATAGTATAACCAGGCAGAGGTCATCTTTCATCACCATAAAAGCTTAACAGGTCTTCATGTGACCTGCTTGCTCTTACTCCCAGCTCCAACAGTATTTGAGTTTGTCCCTGGTGCAGTTGGTCATGGGAACCATATACATATCAATCCTCCACTTGTACAGTATCTCTTCTTCCACACTCCACTTGTAAAACACAGTTGTAGATCAAGTACACAGTCACTCTATTCATCTTATATACCTATGCTACTGAGGGAACTGTGGGAAAAAAACCCACAGCTTTGAAGACTGCTACCCCTACAAATTCACATTTTCTAATCTTCCACCTGATCTTTTAAGACTGTTTAACACTTAATGCTGTTAGTGTATTACAAAAGCTCTGTTGAGAAAATAGAGGCCCTCAGGTATTGACTTGAAAATATCTATCTCCCTCTGTACATTCTTATCTCTGCCCTCCAGGGCCAGAGGATAGGATGTCCATGTCCTAAAGCTAGGCCTTCTTGCTTCCCTACTATTCCATCTTCAGCTAGAGCAGGGTTACTTTGCTGTCCTTCTTCCTGTCTTGTCTTTCTCCTGTCTATTATGCCCACATCCCTGTCAAAGTGATTTTCCTAAAACGCAAATCTTATCATGTCACTACTCTTCTGAAATCCTCTTCAACAGTTCTCCATTGCTCTTAAACCGAAGTCTAAATATTTCAACTTAGCTTTCAAGACTCTAAATTACTTGATTCCAGATGTTTCATCTCTTACCATACTCACCCTTGCACTTATTTCCTCTTGCCTTAGGACTTTTATGCTGACTCTTTGCCTAGAACACTCTCCTTTCATCTACCCAATCTTTCACTTTATAACCCAACTGCTCCACCCTCCAATGAGCCATTCCTTTCACACCTACCTCAGGTTTCATTTGATCCTTCAGATTTCAAATTAGACTTCGACTTTCTCTAAGAAGATATCGCTAAACCTCCAAATTTGGATTAGGTGACATGCTCCCATGAAATCCTGTATTATCCCTAACATAGCCTTTATCACAGGGTGTTTTAACTTTTTGTTTACTTGTCTATGTTTCTCACTAGACATTAAGCACTATAAGATCAAGGACAACATCCATGCTTTTCACTGATTCTTCTTAGAGGATAAGCATTAGGATCTGACACATAAATATTTTGTGAACTTAACAGCACTAGAATTGATCCAAGATCACAGACTCAAAAGCACATTTAGATCAGCAATTGAAATCTGAAAGGACTCACAAGAGCATAAGATCTGTTTTACAGAGACAACCGCATATGATAGGTGTGTGATCTAAAAAAATTTAAGGTCATTTAGAAATTTCTTCCCCCAAAAAACAAACAAACAAAATGTGTGAGAATTCACAGGCATGGAATGGAGATATTTAGAAGTATGATTGACTGTCACAAATAAGTCCCTATTAATATTTTCTACACTGAGGTACAAGAAGGATGGAAATTGTGTATTATTATTTTTTAACTGCTTGACTCTGTTTATTGAATACACCATTTCCCTCACACTAGTTGAAAAGGATTTCTTTTGCTTTTGTTCAATGCATTTATGTTGTTTACATATGGTGATCTCCCTGTTTCTTTTTAATTACATATTTTATTTATTAACTGCCAACTCTATTAAGCTCACAGTCAGAGGCAGAGACGAAAAGATAGAACCTGCATTTGGACTGATTCTTTCAGGGAGAACCAGGCAGCAATCTGTCAGAGAGGCCATGAATGTTTTGGCAAAAAATTATCACAGGTAAAGCTAATTCTGTCTCCAGGGTGTTTGAGAAATATCTTTTCAGTTGTATAGGTTAACTGATGGTCACCTACAGCCTTTATTTCATGTGAAATATTCAAGTTACTGGGTGTTTCTCAAATTGAAATAGGATTGAAGAGGTAGAATACAAACCTATCTGTATCCCAGGTTGTAAGTAAGTGAAGCATTTTGCTTATATGTTACGGGTTTATAGGTTATAAAGTAAATGAAGCATTTTGGCATCATGCGCATTATCTGCCAGAAAAAATACTAAAGGCAGCAAATTTATAAGGATTTATATTTACATTCTGTAGGAAAAAAAAATTCTGAAAACTTTCCAGTGTCTAGCAAATAAAAATTAACTATAAATATTCCAGAATGCATAACTCCTCATAGCTATTCTCTTTCTTTAGTTTGCTCTTTCCTGTTTTATTCTAGTGAGTGTAAAATACTTGTATGAGTTTTTCATGCACATGCACTCCTGATCTCAAACTTTCTAATTCTGTTTTTTTGAAATCACAAATTTGAGATTTAATATTAATTTAATATTTAATTTATCATGCATCTTTTAGTAACATAATCCTGAAGGCTGGAGAGGTAACATTATCTTGCATTTATTAAAATTTTTTTACTTCAGGTCAGGATTCAAAATTTTAACAATTATAATCTCTTTTAATCTTATATTTATTTTTGTTTTTGATTAACTATATTATTGGTGAAATCACACACAAAAAAAGTCATCTTAGCTGATGTGGGAACGGGGATCTGCAGCATTTAATTCAGTAGTCAAGCCCTAGGTCAGGGTGATAATTATATCTAAGAAATTATGCCAAGTGGTTGGCAGCCACAAGAAAACAATAACACACCCTTATCCTTAGATAGCCTAGAATAGAATGTCCCTGGTGCCTGTATTTTAAGTGAAATGTACGGGCAAACTCGAAGCTTCCACTAAGTTCTGTGTCTCCCTAAATTATTAACATAAAACAAAGAGTCAAATATCAGCGATATAGCACAATATTAGTGGCAATGAAAACTCACCCATTGTTCTTCTGAAATGACTGTTTCCTCCAGCATGACCCTTAAATCCGCAGGTCTCCTAAATGTTGCTTACAGGAGACACTAGGAGTTTGAATTACTGGCTGAGTCATCAGGTCACAGAGACCTCAGATAGAAATTTCTGAAGTTTATTTAAGAAATGAAAGAGATTTGTAGAAATATGGAAATTACAGTCTGTCATATGCAGGAAAATCTCTTTGTTTTAGCATTCTCAAGAAATATGCAAGCACTATAAACAACCTAATGCTAAAATTTTTTCAACACCACAATTCAGAGAAATAATAAAACGTAATTGATAGGCATAGAGATGATGAAGGAGCTGTTGTTTGTTGAGGGGTTTTTGCACCACAATGTTCTATTACTGAAATAATTTACTTTTATATCTGGTGCTGATATTGGAATCTGTACATTTCTGGTATAAAATAACTTTAGGCATTTTAAATATATTTTATGTTCAAGTGAGAACCAGAGAAGGAAGCTTTGGTGTTCCTAAACCACTCTGGATGTCTTATATTTCCTTCTGTTCAAAGAGTGCACCACAATCATTCAATGCACAAGGAAAGAAATCCTGAGCTCAAATACCGTTAGGCAGTGGTAAGAACACACGTTGAGCCAAGCTGAATGACTTCCCAGATCTGAGCAGTATGTTGCACTTTCCAGGCTGATGGATGCTGACACACACAGCTCCCTAAATCACCCCGCCTTTAATATCCCCGCCCTGCTGCAGGGACTGGGGTGATGTGAGCCTCAATCCAAGGCCGCCCCTGCTGGATTTTATTCAGCTGGAAAAACGAACATGTAACAGCCACTGGAATGGGCTTTGCTTGTATGGGAAGCCCTCCCAGCCACTGCTTTAACTCCAGTGACCTTCTCTCCAACACTTAAGTCTGCAAGGAACTTGGCGATGTGGGAGAGGGGGAAAAAACAACAGTTTTCAGAATTTGGGTTGGCAGGGCTGCAAGCTACTGAGACCATATGAGTTATGCAGCAAGAGGCCAACTGTGATTGCTAAAGTTCACTCCTTTCAGCCTAGATAGCCTACTTAACATCACACGTGCCCTTCTTTTTAAAGAATATTTTTGATCATGGTAGTCCACCTCCTCACGTGCCTTTTTCTCCCCTCAATTAACAAGCTTTTTAAGAACTTCAACTTCAGTAGTGACAAGATTTACCTCTCCTTTAAGATGCTTTCGCATTGCTGAAGACTGGATGCTTGCTTTTGGTTAGCTAATTGTCGGTCTGCAAAGTTCCAACATTTCTCATTTTACCCGTAGTGAAAAACAAATCCTCTGCGAGAAGCGACCACATACTTATAAGAAAGACTGCTTTCTTGCTTGTCAGCACTTTAGGAGGTGGGGCGCAAACAAAACTTCACTTTTCACTGGACTTGAGACCTTGTTTGGCTCCTGTCCCACTTTATAGAGAACCAAACAGAGGCAGATTCACACCGTGTCCTAGAGCAAATCAGAATCAGGTACCGGGGAGGTCGGTGATAGGGGACAAGAATATGTACCTTGACGTATCACAACTCTGGAATGCTCATTATTTTCAACTTTATGGGCTAAACATATATAAACATCAGTTAAAGAGTACCCTGCATATGCAGCTCTCTTGAAAAATCAATAGATATGATTGAACACCACTTTTAGAAAGTAAATACTTTTATTATTACTTATACCACACAGTAGAATTCATACCACTTAAAAATATGTAAAAGTTGTGGTTACTGTTTTCTTGGAAGGAAATCCTCTGTTTCTCAATCCCCATTTATTACAAAATGGTTTGGATCATTAGAATGGGGAATTATTTTCAACCGCGAGAGAAAATGTTTCTTCAAAGAAGTTTGTTCTTTTGTCAGTTTGCTACACAAGTGGCCTCTAACCCTGCTTTGCAAGATTGAAAACTCTTCTTGTGGGGTGTGGAAGGGAACAGAGGCCTGCTTCCCTGTTATTCTATCTGATGTCTCTATTCATGTGCATTTAACTTGCATTTGGTGGATAAAAATGGAATACATTGGATCTAATTCATTTCAGGTACAGATTAGTTAGCAAGTTTATAATAGCAGTCCTTATAGTACTGTAAGTGAAGTAGTCTCCAATTAGGATAATATACAATGTCTTGTGAGACAGTTTTATACAAGCAAAACACTATTTGGTGTCGGCTGAGTTCTACGCCTCTCCTATGTGGTAGCTCATCAGTAACAAAGTGAATTGAATCGTCAATATTGCAGAAATATTCTGCTGCTGAAAACTTTCTAATCTCTAGAGCACATTAGCCCTTGATATTTTGGAAACATAGCCATCTTATTATCCTCCAATAGTCATGGTGATTTTTACTCACATAGGGAAAAATAGAATCCTCTCAACCCAATGTAGCAATAAACACTGGTAAACAAAGAAACAGGAAAATGAAAAAACAGTCTCAGAATATAATATCGCGACACTCTGTGTATATATCCTATGTAGATGTTGATGATTTGATTTACTTTCCGTATCAAAAGCAATATCCTTGCTAAGGCAATATTAGACTAGTTTTTAATGATAGTGGATTGAGCTATGATGATGACTTTAAAAAAAAATAAATTTAATAATTTTTACCATAAGTCCTGTTACTTGAAAACCTACATGAAACCAGATAAATCTTAGCTAAATACTCTGTACTAGAGGTGAGTTGGACTTAAAAGTGATAATGTCTTAATTGCCAAGATTGCTGTCTTAAATACAGCAGTGACAAGTTTAAGAGAGAATAACATTTCAGGATTAATTCTCTAAATTAACAACTCACAACTTCCTAGACTCCATTGCATTCTATCATGTTGAAGATAGGCAAAGTTTATATTCAGGAACACCTATTACATTTTCTAGGATTTCTTGGCCTTATTAATTCAAATCTTACTCTCAATGCATGCATGTAGCCAAGATAATTACTAGAAGGCAAGATCAAAGCCAGCATATTATAGTCCTATTCCATTTTCTGCTGATGTGAGTGATCTGCCTCTCCTTTGATGTTGTATGCTTCTACAGCGAAAGTACAGAGGATAAAAATACTACACCATGTAATCTGGCATTTATCCCATGAGAGCAGAATTCCAAATTGTGACACATGTCAAGAACTTAAAAAAAATAACTTAAAAGAGTCCTATGCTTTATAAAGTGACATACTCTGCATTTAAACACCATCAAACATCATTTTCCATTACAAATTTCGTCCCTGATATAAAATTCAAAGAATTTGTGTAACTTTAGTAGAAGAAAATAGTTACCATATTTACTAGCAATTACATTAAGCACGTGCCTGAGCCTTTAGTCCACCTAATGATGGCAGTTGAGAGGAAGAAGACGCACAGCGTACGCACACACATATTTGTGTTTGTACATCCATTCAAGGATTCAGAGTCAGTTAGTGTGTACTCTACACACATATCCAGATGGTTTTAGTTTGCTATGAATCTCCTATCACCTTAGGTCATGAGATTGAGCAACTGACAGATCTCTGGACTACTTGTTGTTGATTAGAGAAAAAGATTTCGTGGTCTATAACGTGATGTTTCAGTAAATATTTTCCCTTGTTCTCTATCTCTGACAATGTTCTATTGGATCCTAAATGTTGTTAGTCTGATCTTACTGTATCAGACAGTGTCCTTTCTTGTCCTGGTCTACCTTTTAGAAATATATTAAATATGTGTGTTTGCTTATATGTACATGAATGTAGAGACTGCAGTATTATTTCTAAGTTACCTTTCCTGGTAAACTAAATTGAATTCCTGCCCTTCTGAAAAAAAATATTTTCCAATCACTCCTAAGTTACTAGTTGATTCTGGTCCATTGCATTTTGGTCTCAGTGTCCTCTAGGGTACCATGATCAGATATAAATGTCTTGTCAGGAAAATGAAAAATTGTTTAGACTTCATGACTGTCACCTCTAGAGCAGAGCACCCAATATTGAGAAAATTGATTTGATAGAATACAACTTAACCCACCCACTTCACTTCAAATCGAAATCAAAACTATTTTTTATTTTGAAAAATAATGGCTTTTCTCCTTCCCATAAACTAAATTTTCAAGGACTTCCAAATGCTTGAATGATTGTAAGGTGTGGTAAGGTAGCAAGACCAAAACAAATAAAATCTCCAAACAAATATATGTATGGGATTTCTTGCTTCCACCTTCTCCATTGATTGGAGTAAGCTTCAAATAATAAGATAAATTACAATAAAATAAGGATCATTAATTGTAGGTGAACACCGAACGTAGACAGAGAAGTAGCTCTGATGATCTTCGGCATCTTGTAGAATACAGTGGTGCTAGAACACTGAATATGAGCATATGTCGTAATCACTTTTGGACACTGTAAACGTGCAGCCTTGATATAGATCTCTGACAAAATTTTAAGGTACATTTTTAAACAAATGCTTCTGAGATGGAGTTGAAGTAAGGGTGGGAGTTACATTTTGCCGATATGGGTTCAGTTAGAACCAATTATGTCTGTACAATCTCAATCCCTTTACCTTGAGTGCTACAATAAGAAAATACCATTTTACTTCATTTATTAATTTAATCTTGGTCTTTTGGCCCTACTGTATGTCAAGCTGGACACATCGAGTCTTACTTCCAGTTAACTGGGATCTTCTCTTCCCTCACTGGTTACTCCTTTTCATTGTTTTTCACTAGGTCCTCCTCAGTTTCCTCACCTGTAAACATTGGATTTCTCCAGGTATCAAGCATCTGAGCTCTTTATTTTTCTATCTACACTCAATCTTTTGGTCATCTCATCCTCAGCTTTAAATGCCATCCAGATGCTAAAGCCCCCCACATTATACTGCTAGCCCCAAACCTCCCCTCTGAATCTAGACTCATATACCCAACTTCCTTCTCAATATCTCTCTTTGTCCATTTCTGTTTTTCTGTCGTTCCAACCTTATTAAGCCATTCTTATGTTTTAGGCACTGTTCTAAATGTTTTACATGTCTTAACTAATTTAATTCTCACAATAATTCCGTGAGGTTGATGATATTATTACTCCCAAATTATAGACAAGGAATCTGGGATATAATTACTTGCTCAAGTTTGCACAGATAAATATATATATTAAACACGTGCCTTTTAAGATATGTATATATCTTAGACTTAACATGTCTCAAATCTAACTCTTGATTTCTCCGCTACAGCTGATCCTTTGCCAGTTCCCCATACCAGTGCATGGCACATCCATCCATTCTTGCAATTGCTTCAAAGTATTTGGATCAACCTAGATTTCTTTTATTGTTTTGCACGCTACATCCAAACCATCAGCAAACTTTGTCCAGTCTCTGACCACATCTCAAGGCCAACATCATCATCTCTCACCTAGACTATTGCAGTATCCTCCTAACAGGTCACTCTGCAGCCATGATAATCCTATTGCAACAAAATAAAAATCAGTAACTTCTGTGCTCAGTGTCATTTTAGGGCTTCCCATCTCACTCAGAATAAAATGTGACCTCCTTAGTATGGCCTGTAAGATCCTCATGATTTTGTCCCAGTCTACATCTCTTCTATAATTCACCTAGCTCATCCTTCTCTGCATCCTTCTCTGATTTCTTTTGGATCTCTTTTCTAATATTATCCTTATCAAAGTTGCATTTCTTCATCGCACTAACTACAGTAACGCCTACCTCACCCCATCATTCTATGTCCTCTTTATTTTTAAATAGCCCTAATTTTCAAATAACGTGCTCTCTAGTATTTGTTTATATCCTCTTTTTCCTACTATAATACAAACTCATTAGGACTATAGCTTTTTATTTTTTTCTATTACTGAATCCTAAATGCCTAAACTATGTTTGGCATCAATTAAGAATCAATAAATATTTCGTGATTAAATTAATGAATAGGTAAGATAGTTTTGAGAATGGCCCCAAACCTACTAGTTATTGTTTTCATGGAGATGGACCAAAGTACAATAAGGATGGTAAATTCTCTAGAGGAATCCACTCACTTGGATAAGCAAAGGAACTGACATATTAAGAATGTATTAACAAACTAATTAATATTATTAAAGGATAATGATTTTAACTGTTGACAAAAGGGATTTGAATTGGTTATTAAAATTTATCTAAACAGTCTGGGTTTGCAAATCTCTATTTGCTCAGAAGCATATTTTTGCTCTATTGCTCTCGTCATTTCACTTTTGACACCCCTGAGAAGATGTTTTTCCCTAAATATTATGCTTTAAATTAAAATTATAATATCCGTTGCTTAGTATTTACTGTGACTGTGTGGTGTGGAAGAGATTCAATTTTCTTACTCCTTGTTATGACTAGAATGTGTTTTTTTCTTAAACTGGGCCCACGGCTGAACACAATAAAGGCTATTTCCCAATCTCTATTGTAAGTAGCTGGGGCCACAGGACTATGTTCCAGTAAATGGAAGTGTTATGTGTGTCTGTCACACGTGTCTTTAAAAGGAATGTATAGACCATTTGTGGAGCAGACTTCTAAATATAAACTGAATTTTTTTTCCATAATAATAAATTTGTAGCTGGGAGATAGATGCCCAGATGGACGCTGCATTACCCGGCCTCAGTCACTCCTAAATGTAGCCGTGTATTGACATCCTTGCCAATAAGAGATGAGTAGAAGTGATTAATGTGGGTCATTTCCAGGTCCAGACCTTGAAACATTGTACATGGATTCTTCTACTTTTTCCCCTTCCTATGAGCTGCAATGAACATGTCTATGTTCCAGGTTTAGCTGCATAAAGTAAGACTAGGAATGATGATGAAAAAAAGTGGAAGGAATCTGTGTCCCTTATTGACCACCAGAGTGGAGAGCAGCCAGCTTAACCAATCTGAAATGCTGCACGTAAGGAAAACAAATTCTTTGTTCTTTAATTACATGTTTGGGATATGTCAGTAGCCTTTTATCCTAAATAATGCACATTTCCTTATCCTTCAATGTTCATTGTGGCTAAAATGTGAATTTGGAATGTTGGAGCTTGAACAGCCATCTTAGACAATGAGTTAAAAGCTCAGTGTTGATAACACAAGGGACCCAGATTCTTGGAACGCGTAAGAGCCCAGAGCTGCTTGTTCCCAGATTTTGTTTATGTGAAAGAGAGAAAAAAGTGGCTTTATTTTATCTACTTTTATTTTGAGTTTCTATCACTTGAGCTGAATCTAATTCATACTAATAAACCATGTTGTATTCCGTACTAACTGAATTCTTTGCATTCTATCAATTACTACAGAGCTAGTTCGGAAGCAATTCTGCTATGGCCAAGAGAGTTGCCTCCAGTCTGGATATCAGCACATTCTTTATTTATTATACAGGAGAACATGATTCTTTTACAGGCAGTCGTTCTTCGTGAACTATTACGTCACATGTACAAATGAGTGGGTATTGTTATAAACCTGAGACACAGGAGTTTTCATTACAAAGTTTCCATTTATCTTGTTTGAAGAGTTGCCTATTTCTTTCCTCTGGTATCCCTGGAAGATAAATTTCTTGCAATAAGATAAAGGAAACTCTTCATTGAAAAGCACAGCAAACTCAAGTCAGTTTTAAAGTGTATTTTCCACACTCCACATTATTACTGCAGGTCCAATTAAATTGTAGTGCCCAGAGACAATTCTTGCTATTATCTTTGAATAGAACCTGGTGTAATATTATCTTTGAAGCAGAGTTTCAGATTACAAAATTACCACCCTCCCCACTCTGTTCTGCCTTTAGTGCCTTTCCGTGGAATCTCTCTCAGGATATGGAACCTGAATTGTTTCCAAACTCACGTTCTATAGTTTCAGGACAAGATTTGGATTTTTCATGTATTTGGGAAATAGCCTTACAATCCACCCCATTTGAGAACAAATTCCTATAATCATACTGAAGAAAAGAAGAAACAACATTGTAAATTGATACACCAAGATCTATCTGGAATAGCCCTTCTCTCGTTTTATTTAGCTATCAAAAGAAAGATTTTGTGGTCTGTTTCAAAAGTTCCAGGCAATTAATAACTGAGTGTACTTTGAAAATAATAGTAACAGATAATACTGATGGACTAAAACAATTTAAACCTAATGTGGATAATTATAACTAATATTTTGTAGTACATTATAGTTTCTGAAACATTTGAATAGCAAGTATTCCATTTGGTTTTCATAGTAGTTCTACAAAGCAAAGTGAGCAGGTATTACCATATTACACATTTTTTTTAGATATGTAACCTAAGGCTCCTATAACTTTAGCAACTATATAGCTAACACGTGGCAAAGGTAGGTTTCTAGATTCCAGAGCCTGCCATCTTCCTACTTGGCATACAATGTATAAATAAAAAACTTAAAATCTCTCTTTGGAAGATTGCATTGCTGTCTAACTTTACATATACTGAAAAATAGTACCAATCTATGCAAAAGTAGAATAAATGAGACACAAACTTAGTGAGACTTCTGCCTCCTTCACTGGAGTGCTGGCCAGTTGTGAGAACGTGCTTCAAGTTCAAGGGATGAAAAGTATTACTTAAATATTTTAATGAAGTTAGTTTTTTATGATATGGCTTATTCTAATGTGAAATTTGGTTTCACCTTCAAAGAAAGCATCCAACACCAAAAGATCAATCTATACTGGGAAATATCACTCATAATTATATCACTGTAACCATTACTATCATTATGAAATTACATCACATATTATATTTTAATGCCTTTTCTATATGTTCTTTATAAAACTGAAAATAGTATAGGGTAATCTTTTTGTTTAGTATCAGTAAAGCAATGGGTATCATTCTGGTCTGTGCTTCTGTGCCCTAACAGTGTACTTTGAGAGTAGGGTGTTTGGTTTTGAACAGTCTGAGGCAGTCATCCTAGATACCTCAGGATCTATGTGTGGCTGGCTGCCTGAATATTTTGAGCTGAGTACCTACTCAGTATTATCAAACAAATGATGATTTTTGGTGTTGTTGCTTAAAAAAATTTAATTTTTCCACACAACTGCTTGATTGACTGGTAGTTTTGGCATTTTATGTAGGCAGCCAGTTTCTTTAATGATTATTCCCATGCCTAGTGAATAGTGATTTCTTAAAGGAACTCATCTGATGCAGATGCCTTAAATATGATTCGGTAATTCAAGGGGAACACACGAAGTTTAGAAAGGGGGTCATTGAAGCAGCTCAGAAAGCATTGTAAATGTATGAAAAATATGTGCTTTTCCTTCTTCCCTGAGTAAACTGCACAGAAACCTACATAAATGGTGCATAAAGCTTTCGTGACTTAGGCCCTAGGCTACATACGTAAGTGGTCCCCACCGTGTTCACATATAAACGGTGGTGCTGTATATTAAGAATCACAATAACGGCAAAACAACTATAACATTATTAGCATGATTTTATTTTTATTTTTATAGCTTCTTGAACACTTTGACAAGTATCTACTAGCTTTCAGAAAACGCCTAAAATGCCAGATATACGTACTTTATGTCGGAGAAGATAGACAGCTTTAGTTTTACTCCTGGGATCATCCACAGGAAAGCTTCTCAGACAAAAATTTGGGGGTCTCAAGTTACAATGAACATTCCCTATACAGGCTTCCTTGTTATCAGTTAATTCAACTGACTTCTTCATCAATATTTTCCCCCTTCAGTCTTGATGGTTTTATGACCTAGACCCAGACAATACCCTTAGGCAATCCATGTGATAATTGACACATTCTCTAACACGGCATAGTGATGCCCAAGTCACTGCTTTCGGGCCGTGACTTGAGCTTATTGGAGTCTGCAGCAGGGGATCCTTTTATCCTCATACATCAGAATACACTGACAGCTCTCCCATGCAGGGACCACGCAGATCTCTCCCCCAGGAAAATATATGCAAACACCTCCAGAACATTGTAATGTTTGCTAGGCATCACAATGGTGACATCTTTATGATAAACACAGTACGCAGAAGAAGGTCTAATAAAAGAATAACAAATTATTACATCCAGAGGGCAATTTTACAAGATTAACGGGTGTAATAAATTTCCACTAGAGCCAGACTACCATGTTACCTTTTAAGGTATTTCACAGTGGAGACAAAATGAACTGGTCTATAAAAACTCAGAGAATGCAGGAGAGAATAACAAACTGCCTTTTCACATTTCTGAAAGATAGTCGTGCTGCTTGCCTTATAGTATGGTGAGTTCAGTAAGTAATTATTGCAAAATAAGGGTATGCATGCCATTCATGCTAAGATGTTGATTATTATTTTTCATACCTCTATTGTACGTTCAGTAACATTGCAATCTATATACTATCAACTTAATCAAAATCTTGTAGCATTTTATTTCTAAAACAATTTCAATACATAAAATATTACATAGTAAATGCCAGGCAGGACTCAAATATATTTTATAATAATTAGTAAATACACGTTTTTGACAAGACAGTGGGAGTTTTGGTGTTTCCACAAAAGGCGATGAATTGTCTCATTTGATGATTTTGATCAAGTGTTCAAAAAATTAAAAGGAAAATGTTTCTAGATATCCATATTTAATTTGCTACATTGCAGATATGACGTTTGCGATATATAGAATTATTATTTTATTTTTTTAAAAGAGCAGTAGCTATTCAGACATTTCGAAAGTGAGTCTAATTTTTCCCAAGAAATAAAGAAAATTTAAGGAAAGAATGGAGGGGATGGAGGAAGGAAAAGAGAGAGAAAGGGAGAGAGAGAGAAAGAGATGAAAGAAAAGAGAGAAGAGAGAAAGAAAGGAGAGAAATAAAGGAAGGAAGGAAAGCCATGAGGCTGTTCATGTTTTATCCCCTCTCCAAATGTCCTGATACTCGGAGTTGAAAAGTTGAGTTTCTATTAAAATATTTTTTAAACAGCTGCTTTAAGCTATGACTCATTGGATATAAATAATGCCACCATTATTTACTGACGAATATTTTGAGCCGTTTGTTGCTGTTATGGGTGGGCCAGTGGACTCAAGCTTGACCTAAGGAAATGTTGCAGTAAAAAACGTTGCATTCACATTCCTTTTATTCTTTTTATCACAGTTCATGACTACTTAAGATCAGGATCATGTCCTATTCATCTCCTTCCCACCACCCACAACCCTCATAGTGCTTTCTATTGTGGCTTCCATACAGTGGTAATTTATAAGTGGATGAATGTATAAAGAGTACAGTGTTCCCAATAGCACCACAGTTCAAGCACTTGAAAGGATGGTCTTCACCTAATCAGAATAATTGACTAATCTTGAGATCTCCTCAAAGTGAGTTTGCTAATGTTGACAGCACAGCTCTTGTGGGTAGAGGAAGGGAGGGGTTGAGTTCGTATTGATAATTCCTGGGTACAGATTGGACACAGAGTTGGGGAATGAGGAATAAGATAGGCATTGAAGTTCCACAAGAAGAATTTATGCATTTTATCCTCCTCATTGGGAGATACACAAGGTAAAAAAGGAAGCTCAATTAAGTCGAATGATTAATGAATACTAATTAGATATCCATCTGTGGGAGTCATTACTCATTTTTTTAATATAAATTGCTTTTTTAATTATCATGTAAAGAATGCTTTATTTATTCCTTCTTTGATGCTCTTCCTCTCTTTATGTAGCTCCAAGTTTCTGACCTATATCAGAATACTTCTTGCATACCTGAAGTTGCAACTATTAGTCAGCCACTAATTAAACTTACAGTTAGCTACACACTACATCTATTTTGCACATCTCTCTGGAAGGCTGTGTGCATGATGGATAATAATGCATGCTGTAAAGCTCATCTGCTAGGATTCTTCTTGAATATGAAGAATTTTGACTCTTTTTCTTATTAATTTTGTGACTTGGATGAGGTCACCTATGGACGTCCCAGTTTCCTCATCTGTGAAAATGGGAATAACAATAGTTTATCTCATAGGACTATTGTGAAGATCAAGATACATTTAATGCATTTAAAACGTTGCTAGCCACTTCTTAAGCCCTATGTTACCTAAATAGTGTCTTAAGAAAAATGTTCATTATAAGAATTGTCGTCTAGACTTCAAATTTAGCCCTTGTAGCATTGATTTCAAAACTGGGGTCATCTAGGTTTAGGAGGATTTTAGCTAATAAAGATATTTACATTTTTCTATAAGAACAAGAGAAAAACATATTTATTCATAACGGGATACACTGATAGGTATATAATTTTCTTTTGCTGATGTTCCTGCAATTGTTGTTGTTATTGTTGTCATTGTAATACAATTCCCTTTAAAAGCATGTTGATTAGCTCTGACTCATTAGGAACCAAATGGCACATATTAGTAGAAAAATGCCATGACATCATTATGTAATAAATGTTCATCTGGTAGATAAAGACTTTCAAAGTATATATGCATAAGGGAAAAACAGCGGGAGTTCTTGATAGAAAAAATCAGGGAGAAACTGGGCTATATTTTTACAAATAAGTAGTAGAAATTTTTGAAAGAGGAAGTTTTAGCTTCCCATAACTCTATCCTCTAGGTTACATGCCTAATATGTACTGAGTAACCCCTGAAAATTAGCCCATTTTTAGTGTTCTTTATAATTTTTTGTACGTGGCTTGGAATAAAGAAAATATTCCACTGGCACCTGAACCAAAAAATGTCTTTTCATCTCTTATTTCAATAAGACATTCTATGTACTTTACAGTAATTAAATATAGCCATGATCCATGGAACAGTGAAAAAGATCACTCATTTTTCAGGTGTATAGTAACTCCACCTTTACATACTATCATGGTAATGTTAATATGTCATATTTATAGAGTCCTCTATCTGAGGAGCTCTAAGTGTTTTATGAATATTATACCTATTAATCCTACGTGACAAGCATTACTATTCCCAGTATACAGATGAAGACACAACAGTGAGGCTGCTGCACTAGCAGAATAGTTTGCTCTGTGTCCTGTGAGAGAGAAATGTACATAATATCCAAGACTTTTCTATTAAGAACGCCTTGGAGACTGATTTTTTGGGATGACAGCAGAAAAGGTATAGGTCAAGAGTAGTTTTTGCAGTTCTTGGAGCAAAGTTAGTCTCAGCTTGAAAAGTTGAAGCAACATCAGTAAATTTGTTACCTATGTGTGCTTACTATTCTGAATCAGCAACAGGCTAGAGACAACAATGGATTTTTTGGTAATCTCGTTTTATTAAATGAAGCCATTTTTCTTAGAGATCTTGCTGCCCCAACTTCAAAGAATGGGCACATATGTCTTCCTTTGCTCTTTGGATGGGAGTTGAGTGAACTGGTGGGATACAGCTCACTGAGTGACCTCTGTTTTCATCTGTCTTTAGCCTTTCACTTGACCTCTGATCTCCAGTTTAGTTTAGTTCCATCAATTTTTTGGTTTTGTAAATTTTGGCTTTTTATTGAATTTTTGATCTACAGTCTTTTCCATGACCTTTGCTCTTATATATTTTGCAACTTCATAGATAAATAAACCTAAGAAGATGAGACTCTCCTTCCAAGAAGTCATTGAGTGAATAAAAGAAAGAAAGCCCAGTTGCAGAGCAAAGAAAGTGTCAAGGACAAGCTAACACTTCGCAGACACCTGGGATAGATCAACACTTTCAATTCTATCCAGAGGTAAAAACTTGAAAGCAATCCTTTTCTATAGAATTAAAATTCTCATGAAGACTCTGCTTAATATCAGTGTCCAGTACAAATGGCTACAAATAAATGCCAAACCTATGGGAAGATTATTTTATGTATACTTTTTACTTAAAAATGGTAAATCTAAGTGCTTCAATACTATTCTCATTTAAAATGACCTTGTATATTTTATCTATTATTTGGCTAAGTTCCCTCAATTATTTTTTTCAGAGTTAACTAATTTAACACCATTAAGCAAAATAAATGCTATTTCTTTTATTGTGGCTGAAATAAAGAGTTGACTATGTGAAAAATGATGTGATCCCTTTTTAAAGTGTTGTTGCACTTTAAAAAAATAATAAAAATTGCGTACAAATCCTCAATAGTACTTCAGAAGATCATGTACTATTTTCCAGTCCCTTCTTGGGATTTTAATCTAAACTTACTCACTGACTATCTCCAGTTCTACACCTAGCTCTACTTGAATTGTTTATCTCTTATGGTGCTCTCTTAGTACTTGATCCAGTTATGGCCTATGACTTAGGATCTAATATTTTTCCCATACACAACCAGTCACAGAGCTTTCATTCCCTTCCTATTTTTGACTTCACGCCTCCATCTTTGTCCTGATGGCTCGAGTACGTGGGTGTTGGTGTCAATGTCGGAGGTGAGTGAGCACTACAATCTATCTCTAGGAAGCACCTAGAGGTCACTGAGAGCCAGAGGAAGATTTCTTGTTCAAAGTATTACCTGAATTCGAAAGCTTCAAGATTAGGAGAATTCAAACCTTAAACAGTAAGCAAGACTGAAGTAATAATGTGGCCAGAGATAGGCTATCTGGAACTCGGGTTTGGGAATCAGGGTTGGAATCAACTAGAGTTGTGTCCCAAAAGAGAGAGAGAAATTGTTAGCTCTGCAATTCAGAGGACTGTACTCTTATTGGATTAAAGTTTTTCTGTCTTTAGCCTTGGACTTACACAGGAACAACACGATCCTAGGTTGAAAATGTGGAATAAGAATGAGGATATGGAATTGCATGAGAATGACAACATTTTTATTACCAAATTATTTCGTCCCCATTATTACTGCCAAGTAAATAATCCATGGCTGGAAATGATTAAGGACTTTTTAATCTGTGGTGTCCTTTGCAGACAGGGATCACATCATTTTCACATAGTCAACTCTTTATAAGTGTAACTTAAATTAATGTCAAATAAAAAGAGGAAGCAGAATCCACAGGGAGCTCTCTGGTTAAAATTTGGTCTTTTCAAAAAGGACATATTAATTATAACAATAATATTAGTTACCATCTCTTGAGTAGCTACTTTGTGCCAAGATTAAGGGATCCTATTTGCATATAAAACTTAATCCTTTTAACAACCTTGCAAGATAGGTGATATTATTATCTCCATTTTATTTATGGGGAAATGGGGAAAGAATATGTGACTTTCCATAGGTCACACAACTTGTAAGTAATGCCAGAGTTCCTGCTGTTTCCTCTAACCCATGTGATGGTCCTTATCCACCTAAGTATGGTCCTAAAAAATAGTTTTTTGATTTCTTTTTTTTTAAAAAAGCATTTATTGACACCCAATATATGTCAGACACTGTACTGTATTTCTGGTGGTAAAACAATAAGTAAGGCACTGTTAGAACCATTGGGAACCAAGGATTCTAATGGGAGAAAACTGACAAATAAACAGGAAATTAGTGTGCATTATGATAAGGGTTGACATGAAATATATACTTGGTGTTAGGGGCACAATCAGAGTGAATTCAAAAAGTAGCATTATGTACATGCATACAAAAAAATGTATAGAAATATCTACTCTGGATACATAGTAAAAAGAACCAATAAAAGAATCAAATTTTACACTGTATTTTCATTTTTTAACTGGAATATTAATTAGGCATAGTGAGTTTAATTAATATATCATTATGGCTTGAAAAAAACCACCCAATTATCACAAACAATTAGAGTATTTCATTGCCTGCTGATCCATCACTTGCTCATAAAGACTGGTTTTGGTTGGGACCTGGATACTGAGACAATCTTAGCTACTAATCAATTAAATGCTAGGTAGTTCTCTTCCTCTTAATTTTCTATGTCTCAGTTAATCAAAATCTCACCCTCAGTTCTATTCGTTTCTCCTTACCTCCTTTTTCTAAACAATCTTATCCACATCCACACCGATGAATATATATTTACAGCCCTTTACTTCTCTTGAAATCCACGGACATATTTCATATTTCTAATTGCTGAATGACCTGATATTGCTATCATACATTTTACTTACCAATGGGGTTCACTTACTTTCCCCATAAATTCCTTTTTCTATTGTCATAAAGATAGTTGATGACAACATCATTAGCCAAATTCCCATCCAGAAACTACTCTCTCTTACACTACATTGCCATTAACATATTTTATCTAAGATGCTAGTGATTATGCGATGTTTTTATTTTTTATTGCACAAAAACTACAATTAAGCAATAATGCAATGCTTTCTTTGCACTTAGAATTTATTTTACACTTAAAATTTTTTAAATAGGCATTGATTTTATCATCAATTACTTTTGCACTTACATTGAAAGCAAAACATAATGAAAATAATTTGTTTAAGATACTTCTAAAACTATTTAACCTTCAAAGTCCTACTTTTTGAACTACTTTCAGAATTGAGAATTACTAATATCTGTGTTTTAACACTCAGTTGAGTTCTAGAGTGATTGGGATGTAGTGCCCATGAAATAAATAAAAGTCATTGGTGATGAGCTCTTAAGCCAGCTTTTTATTTTTTAAATAATAAAATTTATTTTTTAGAGAAGTTTTATGTTCACAGCAAAATTGAGTAGAAAGTACATAGGGTTGTCATATACTGCCTGTTCCCACACATGCACAGCCTCCCCCATGGTTGACACCCCACGCCACAGCGGTACATTTATTACCATCAATGAGCCTGTATTGACACATCGTTATCCGCCGAAGTTCATAGTTTACATCAGGGTTCTCATGTTGTTGTACATTCTATGAATTTTCACAGAGGTAGTGACATATATCCATCATTGTAATATCATACAGAGTATTTTCACTGCCCTAAAAAACCTCTATGCTCTGCCTATCTACCCCTTTCTCTCCCCAAACCTCTGACATTCACTGATCTTGTTACTGTCCGCATAGTTTTGCCTTGTCCAAAATTTCATATAGTCGGAATAATACAGTATGCAGTCTTTTCAGATTGATTTCAGTTAATAACATGAATTTTATTGTCCTTTATGTCTTTCCATGGCTTGATAATGCATTTCTTTTTAGCACCGAATAATATTCTGTTGTGTGGATGTACCACAGTTTATCTATTCACTCACCTACTGGAAAACATCTTGGTTGCCTCCAAGTTTTGGCAATTATGAATAAAGCTGCTGTAAACATCCGTGTGCACGTTTTTATGTGGACGTAACTTTTCAGTTCACTTGACTAAACACCAAGGAGTTCAATTGCTGGATAGTATTATAAGAGTATGTTTAGTTTTTTTAAGAAACTGTCAAGCTCTCTTCCCAACTGGCTGCACCATTTTGTATTTCCACCAGCAATGAATGAAAGTTCATATTACTCCACACCCTTGTCAGCACTTGGTGTTGTTGTATTTGGATTTTGGCCACTCTAATAGATGTGTAGCGGAATCTCATTGTTTTAATTTACAACTTCCTGATGACATTTTATGCTGAACATCTTTTCTTATGTTTATTTGCCATCTTTATATCTTCTTTGGTGAGGTGTCTGTTCAGGTCTTTTGCCCATTTTTTAATTCAAGTTGTTCATTTACTTAGTTTTAAGAGTGCTTTGCACATTTTGGACAACACTCCTTTATCAGTTATGTCTTTTTCAAATACTTTCTCCCAGTCCCTGTGGCTTGTCTTCTTATTCTATTGACATTTTATCCCACAGAGCAGACATTTTTAATTTTAGTGAAGTCAAGTTTGCCAATTCTTTCTTTCATGGGTCTTGCTTTTGGTGTAGTATCTAAAAAGTCATCACCATACTCAAGGTCACCTAGATGTTCTCCTATGGCATCTTCTAGGTGTTTTTCATTTTGTATTTTACATTTAGGTCTATGATCCATTTTGAGTTAATTCCTCTTTTTCTGCTTCTGATTTAGGGTGATGCTGGCCTCATAAAATGAGTTAGGATGTACTCCCTCTGCCTCTTTCCTCTAAAAGAGATTGTAGAGAATTGGTATAATTTTTTTCTTAGATATTTGGTAGAATTTACCAGTGAACCCATCTGGGCCTGGTGCTCTCTGTTTTGGAAAGTTTTTAATGGGTGATTCAATTTCTTTTATAGATATAAGCCTATTCAGATTGTCTATTTCTTCTTGTGTGAGTTTTGGCAGATTGTGTCTTTTAAGGAATTGGTTCATTTCACCTAGATGATCAAATTCGTGGGCATAGAATTGTTCATAGTACTCCTTTATCATATTTTAATATCCATATACTCTCTAGTGATGTCTCCTTTCATTTCTGATATTGGTAATTTGTGTCCTCTCTCTTTTTTCCTTAGTTACTCTGACTAGGGGATTACTGATTTCATCAATCTTTTCAAAGAAGCAGCTTTTGGTTTCATTAATTTTTTCTTGTGATTTCCTATTTTCAATATCATTGATTTCTGCTCTAATCTTATTATTTCTTTCTTCTTTTTACTTTGCATTTAATTTGCTCTTCTTTTTCTAGTTTCTTAAGGTGGAAGCTTAGATTATTGATTTTAGATCTTTCTTCTTTTCTAATATGTGCATTCAACACTATGAATTTCTCTTTAAACACTGCTTTGCTGTATCCCACAAGTTTTGATAAGTTGTATTTTCATTTTCATTCAGTTGAAAATATTTATTAATTTCTCTTAAGATTTTTCCTTTGACCCGTGTGGTATTTAGAAGTGTGTTGTTTGATCTCTGAGTATTTGGGGATTTTCCGGCTGTCTTTCTGTTACTGATTTCTAGTTTTATTCCATTGTGGTCTGAAAGCAGACATTGTATGATTTCTATTATTTTAAACTTGTTAAAGTGTGTTTTATGGCCCAGCATGTGGTCTATCTTGGTGGACATTCCATGTGAGTTTGAGAAAAATGTGTCATCTGCTGTTGTTAGACGAAGTAGTCTATTGATATCAATTATATCCAGATGATTGATGGTGCTGTTGAGTTCTTAAACCATATTTCAGTTACCAACTGAAGGAATGCTGCTAAACATGCCTGATCTACCAAACTACCAAGCAACCATTTGATTCCTAGGGATTACATATAAGAGTCCCTTACTTTGGTCTCTGAGATTTCATCCCAAGTCTCTGACACCTATTTGTCACCAAGTTTGATGTTGGTGATTTTCATAGTTGAGCATGATCAGGCAATGAGAACCATCAGAAAACATTGTCCAGACTTGGAAATGCCAAAAGAGATGACTGGTTATCCTTTCCAGTGCAGTGCTGGACATTGTCCAGTAGACTCTCTCTAGATTACCTGATTCTACAGAGGTGTGCACATGCATTTGTCTTTCTGTTTCTTAGGCTATTATACAACTCTGAGGTAGAAGTTAAGTACTTAAAAAACAATAAAAAGCAAGTGATTCTTATCCATAGAAACAAAAATGCATTTTGTCTGATAGAGATAAAATTTTTGCCTAGTTGAAAAGATGAGCCCACCCATTATATTAATGCTTTATAAGATATGAGCCAGTTTTGCATCCATAAGGAAATTCATTTCAGCTTTCCAAATTATTTATATGAATGTTTCTCCTTTGAACTGGTTTTAGCACCTTACTGGTTTCTTCTTTAATTAATGAATTTAATAAATCTTAGATGTGTGTTCACTTTAAATTTGCATGTGAGTCATGATATTATCTTTTTGAAAATTATACTTGCACATAATTAAGTCATGATAGCCACCTGTGCCTCAGCAATTCAAAGACATCATCCATTGTAAGATTTCAGAAATTTTAAAATGTAGAATTGTGCATCTTAAAACGGGTGAAATATGGTAATCACCGAGTAGTATTAATTCTTCCTCCAAATGTCTCTTGAATATATCTTCCTCCTTTGTCTGAGTTTCTTTGCTTCTTATCTACATTTTATCTGTAACTTTCTGACTTATCTCCCTTCCTTTAGCTTCCATTCTCTCCAGTCCATCCTCTGCAATGCTGCCTGAGTAATGATTCTAATCCCAACTGTTTATATTACACTGCTATTTCAAACCCTGCAGTGATACTGCTTCTTGATATTGTGTACTGGAACCTTCACAATTTGAATCCTGGCATCTTACTTCTAACTTCATCTTTTCACTAACTGGTCTCAGATTTTCTGACTTTCTTAGAGGTCATTCACTCATAGCATTACTTTCTGGGTAGATATTCTTCAAGTCTCTACAAACTCATCATTGTTTCTTAATACTCAGTAGATACACACCTTTTTATATATTTATTTGGTTTATATTTATAAAGGTAACTTACTTTCTCAGAGAAGCTGCTGAATGGCTGTCATAGGCATTTCTGATGTGTGTCGCCCTTTAGACAAAGAGTTTACCAAATTCCAGATCATGTACTCAGTATATGTTGAGCTTTAATTAAATTTCACGTTCACGTTCAGAGACAGTAGTCATTTACGCATATTCTGAGGATGATTCCAAAATCAATTAAAGTAATAACTGGATCTACTTCTTCTCATTCTATTTTGTGAGATCTAGGATATAAATTAGAAGCATTAAAAAGGAGTTTAAATGAACCACAATAAAACTAAATTGAATTAATACTTATTAGGATTTTAACTTGAGCTTTTCTTATAGCCTAAGCTTAGATAGATGTAGATATTGACATGGATATAGATATAAATGTAAATATGTATGTGTTTAAAGGTTAGTGTATACACAAAATATTCATTTTTGGCACTTAGTTTTTAGTGTTGACAAAGTACGGAGTTTTTCACATCAAAAGGAATCTGATTAAGGAAGGAATAGATTTTCTTATGAAATAAATATTTTTATCTAAAAAGTATTTTATTATAAATAACTGAGAAACAAATTACAGAGAAGATTTATTTGAAGATAAAATAATGTTTTTTATATTTTTTAAAGTTGCATCAGAAAACAAGTTACCACATTAACAAATCTCTTAATTGACATACTTTTTTTCCTAGCCCCAGAGTCACCAAATTATTGGAGTGGAAAAACAGATTTTAGGAAAAGTGGGTCTTTATTTTTTCATAGAAATATAAAGAAGTATTTTATTTATATCCTGTAAAACATAGATATTTAATAACAAAATTTCATGCTGTAGATTTGGCCTCTTTTGAACAGCCCATATTGACAGAAGTGCCTGTTTGTACGTATTTACTCACCTAAAATTTTATTCTAGTTAAGCCAGCTCATAGATGTATCATACTCTTTCTATCTCTTATTTTTCTTATGTTATATGTGTAAGAGGGATTGGCTACATTTATTATAAATCTAAAATTACTTATTTATTATAAGTATTTTTAAAAAAGTTTTTTTCCTGCATCCTATAACTGATTTTATCTTGCTCTTGAATCACTATTTATACCTTGAAGAGAACACAAACAACAGCAAACAAACAAGAAACAAACAAACCGAAAACACCAAAGCCTAAGTTTTGCCTTTAAAATAACTGTTTCTTCTAGACTTAGAGCCACCTCTTTTAAGTGTCATTATCTCAGCCAATGATGAATTTTGCTCAGTCATTTATTGATTCTTATCTTCAATCTTCTTCCCATCTGTCTGGCAACCATTGAAATTTTTAGTGAGTTTAAACATCATCGTGGCAAAAGGAAGAGCTGTCTGGTTATTATGCTGGTTCACTCTGAGGTTAATTTTAACTAGTCTGATCCCTAAAATTTCTTCACTGGTATCCACTGAAATATGACTGGAACCACCTTTTGGACACGAGGCTGGTACACACTGCTGAAGTCCACAGTCTCAAGTCACAAGGCACCATTCTTTCCCACCTTCTCTTCAAACCCAGGTTTCTTTTCACTGTTTTTGTATCTCTCCTGGGGCACAGGGGACTCTCTGAGTCACCAAGAACAGGAGTTTTTGTGTTTGTTTGTTTTTGTTTTTGAGGAAGGTTGGCCCTGAGCTAACCCCTGCTGCCAGTCTTCCTCTTTTTTTCCTTCCCAAAGCCCCAGCACATAGTTGTGTATCATAGTTGTAGAGTTGTAGCTCTTCTATGAGGCACGGTGCCTCAGCATGGCTTGATGAGCCATGAGTAGATCCGTGCCCAGGAGCCAAACCGGAGAACCCTGGGCCACCGAAGCAGCTATGTTACTGACTGAAGAAGCAGATATGGAAACCAGCGGTCTTCTATCAGGCCGGAAATTAAAGACATTTAGAAAAATGTAAATCGAAGCCTGTCCTTGTAGTCACTGTTTTTTGAAATTTACTGGTTTTTCAGGAAATATTTTTTCATGTTAACCTTAAAATTTTCTTTTTGAATTTCTAATATAGTAAGTATTCGATTTTCAATTTCTAATACAGTAAATACTATGACTCTCTGGATTTCTCAATAATTTTTAAAAGTATAAAGTGGTCGTGAGACCAAAGAATCAAAAGTACCGGGGAACTGAGATACTTCCCATAACCATCTTGGCTAGATTAGGTCTTCCCTCAGCCAATTCCATTCTGCCATCTCAAGAGCAGCATATTGTCCTCAGAAGCAAAAAGCAATGCTTGCTCATTTGGGCTTTTCTATCATCCATTTTTCCCCCACACACATGTGACTTCTTAATCTTCCCTCTGTCTCTTCAGAATGCACCCTTCCCCTACTCCCCCCTCCATCCCAACAGACAGTTGCTTTCTCATTCTTGTCTGGAAAGTCAAGCTTTTGAGACAATTCACACAGTATGGTCTTAAAAGTTTATTTTGAAACTCAGAGCTTAGAAATGGAGCAACAACCTTCATTGTTCCAAGTCATTTCTGCATTCCCTTCCCTGTTGATAATAGGTCTTAGCCACGGGTCTTATTCTCAATGATTAGAAGAGCAAAGAAGAAAAATAAGTATATACATACGTTGTACATGCATGCATACATAAAAAGTAAAGTAAGCTGGGTGATATTTCAAAACATTATCCCACTAAAAATTGTTTTTTCACTGCACGGTGTGCCCTCTTCAAATTCTTCCATCCTATGGGCCATTTTCTCTGTGATAACATTCCTAATTCCTCCTTTTGGGTAAATGTCATCATTTATGAATTTTTAGATTGAGCACTATTACAGGCTGAATTGTGTCCCCCTCGAAATTCATATGTGGAAGTCCTAAAGCTCTGTACCTCAGAATGTGACTGTATTTGGAGATAGGACATCTAAAGAGGTAATTGAGGTAAAATAAGGTCATTAGGGTGGGGTCTAATCCAATGTAACTGATGTCCTCATAAGAAAAGGACATTAGGACAGAAATGTGCAGGGGAAAGTCCATGTGAAGACAGAGGGAGAAGATGGCCATCTACAAGCCAAGGAGAGAGATCTTGAAGAAATCAACTCTACTGACACCTTGATCTCAGACTTGTAGCCTCAAGAATTGTAGGAAGCAGAAACCTAATTAGACTGGTTATTCTGTGTGTTCTTCAGAGTTGAACTCAAATATTATTTCTTCTAAGAATGATTTTATAATGTCCCATGTTATTCATATGCTTATCTTATTTGCTATGGTATCATTTTACACTAGGCTTCATTCGTATCTTTATCATGTTATTTATCGCACTGGACTGAAAGTGATAATTCACTTGATTCTATTCATCTTTACAAAATATCCTTGATAGATGGATCTACATCTTATTCAACTTTGCATGCTCAGTAACTTGTACCAGCACTAACCTAATGTAAAAAATCAATAAATATTGTTTCCTTAATGAAAGAATACATTTCTGGGCATGCAAGGGACACAGTGTTGGGAAAAATTGTGAAACCTTTGAAATAGGTAAAAAGATTATGGGCTTTCTTTATAGTGGAGTACTTGTTCAGCAGATCTTTGGGGTTATCTGATTCTATAGGGATCTACTCCTGTCATTGTTTTTAACTAGTCTGTTTGCAATTTTTAGAGATAGACATTAACTTGTGCAGAGCTGATGGTGATACAAATGGTTACTGTTTATAAAGATGGAAATGATTTTTTTTCTGGTAGAAATGCAAAAATGCTTTGATTCCACCCTTTTTGCCCCAAGAGAAGATTCAAAACATTACATTTTGTTGCCCTTTGGATATTAAGCAATTATGCATCTATTTGTAAATTAATTTCAGCTTTCCTGATGGTGTGTCTTCAGATTTATTTTGCATTTGCTTTAACATCATACTGATTTCTTCACTTACTGAGTTAAAATTTTTACGTGTTCATTTTATAGTTGTATGTAATACATTTACTTACCTTTTAAAATTATTCTTTCATAAAAGTATATTGACAGAAATCATCTCTATGAAATATTGTGTCAGTTCATCCAATTGAATCATAAATAGGAGTTCACTTTCTATTTTCCAATTTTCTAGTTTTTGAAAATTTATTAAAAAGATGAACTTTGTACTTTGTCACTAAACAACAATCAATAGGAGATGATCTGCTATTGTATAACAATCTTCCTTCCTTTCTTCCTTCTTTCTTTGCTTTCTTTTTTGGATTATGTTAACTTTATTTGAAAGAAACATTGGACTGATTTGTATTATCTGGCCATCACAGGGCCACTAGCACTTTCTTTGTTTGTTTTTCTTTCTTATGGTTTTCTTTATGTATGAATTAAGCCATTTGAGCGAGGCATTTTCTTTAATTCATTATTTCTATCATGTTGTTAGTGTACTATTATCCTGATATCTGCTCATTTTAGGGTATTTTAGTATTCTTTTATAATATTTTGATTAGAATAAATTTGACCTAATTAGAAACGTGAAATCAGAATAGATGATGGCAATATTCAACCTTCACTTCAAAGGATCTTCCTGTCATTTCAAGAAAAGTCAAAGAAATAAACTATAGCTTATGAGCCTGGGGCTATGAGTGATCTCTCGGCCATACTGCAAATTGGCAGCCCTTCTGTCTTTTGTCCTTAAGGAGTTTGATTATTAAACTAATTGTTAAATATACCAAGCAGACTGACAGTAAAATAACAGGCTCTGTTGACATGTATAGGATAGTAGAGTCTATTGATTTCACAAAAGATCCATTTTGGGTTAATATTTACAAGCAATCTCTTCAATAACTTATGACATAACACATAGAAATCTCTAAAGTACAGATAGTCTGAACCTTTTTTGTTTCCTATTATACAGAAATGGTTTTAATGATATCTGAAGCAATTATATAAAAAGATTCTTTTGAGGAGAGAATAAAAACATTCTACATGTTTTATTTATGGTGAGTGATATGTCTGTTATTTGGGGCATATAGTTAGCTGCATTAATGAGCAGCATATCTACATATTAATATTTGAACCAACCTCCTTTTAAAAAAGTAATGTTTTGTTAAAATGTTTTCTTTTCTTTAATATATGATTCTTTCCAGTGTTTAAATGTTGAAACTCCTTGTCACCTTGATTTCACGGGGCAAATATCTCTGGTCTGATTCAAAATGCTGCTCTCAGAATTTATTGAATACCTTTCTAGTGTCAGTTGAATACGTGTGCTAGGCACTCCATAAAACAAAAAGATGCATAAACCCTGTTCTGGAATGCAAATATTTTGAGTGGATTATTCTGATATAGATTAAATGATTGAAAATTAAAGTGAATATGTTATATAATAAATCAACTTTGTCTGAAAGACTATAGGGGACATAGTCATCATAAAATGTATAATTCAAAGAGACGTAAGTAAAGGAAATGGAGATCTTTAGCAATATATGGCAGATAATGAAAAAAGAAGCATTTTATAATAAATAATTTCAGAAACATCTCTTCGTATGTCCCCCAGCCATTATATAAATATGTCTTTCTTGGTGCTATCTTCTTATTTTGAACTGTTTCACATTTTGCATTCATTACTCTGTGTAGCAATTTATGTTTTTACTTTTCTGTCTGCCGTGAGGTCCTCATGGTAGTGACTGTCATTCATATCTTTATATATTGTTAGACAAGAATACTGTTAGAAAAGAATATTGTCATGCACAATATTGTTGTCTGGTCCAGTGCCTGGCACATAGTGAGAGCTCACTAATGGCTTTTAATCTGAAATAATATGAAATAATAAGGGCTTTGGTCCTTGTCATATCTTAGACTGGTAGCCCATGTTTCTAGTTGGCCTAGCAACATTGGGATTATAGCTCGAATGAGATGTACAAGTTCATGGACTTAGTAAGAAGATGAAATTTTTAAACAAATCTTAGTGTATTAATTGTTTATTGCTGCAAAAATGAATGACCACAAACTTAGCAGCCTCAAACAATACCTGTTTATGAGCTCACGGTTCTGCTGGTGAGAAGTCTGAATGAGTTCAAAAGAATTCTTAGTTCTTACAAGGCTCCAATTAAGCTGTCAGCTTGACTAGACTTTTGTCTGGAGGCTCTGGGGAAGAATCCACTTCCAGGCTCATTCAGGGAGTTGGCAGAATCCAGTTCCTTGTGGCCATAGTCCTCTGGTCCTATTTCTGGTTGTCAGGCAGGAGCACACTCTGCTCATAGATGCCACTCACATTCTTTCTTATATGGCCCCATCCAACTTCAAGGCAACAGCAGTATGTTGAGTCCGTCTTGCAGTTTGAAGCCCCCTGACTTCCCCTTCTACGACCATCTGGAGAAAACTCTGCTTTTAAAGGGCTCATGTGTTTGAATTAAGCCCAGCTGAATAATGTCCCTTTTGCCACATTGTCATAGGAGTAACACCAGGGAGCGAAGATCATGAGTGTCATCTTAAATTTCTGCCTATCACAGAGATATGCATGAACTGTTAGACAAGAAGAAATTTAAGGAAAAACTGTGATAACTGGAATTATTATTATTTTTTTAAACAGAGAAGACTAAAGGATAATTTTGTATTTTTTAAGTTTATAAAGGATTCTTCTCCAAAGGCCAACAACATTCTACAATTCAAAAATCTTTATATCCTTTAAGGTAAAATTAAAGTTTGTGAATAGGTTTTGCTATGGACTGAATGTTTGTGTTCCCCCCCATTCAAATATTGAGGCCCCAATCCCCAATGTGATGTTATTTGGAGATGGGGCCTTTGGGAGGTAATTAGGTCATCAGGTTGGAGCCCTCATGAATGGGATAAGTGCCCTTCTAAGAAGAGGCACAAGAGATGGTCTCTTTCTCTACCATGTGTGGCTACAGTAAGAAGGCATCTGTCTGCAAACCAGGAAGAGGGATCTCCCCAGAAACCAAATTTGCTGGCACCTTGATCTTCGACTTCCCAGCCTTCAGAAATGTGAGAAATGAATGTTTAAGCCACCCAGTCCATTGTATTTTGTTATAGCAGCCTAAGCTAACACAAGTTAGAAAGACAAAATGTGAAATCTTCTCATCAGATCTGAAGACACTGTCTCTCTGCACATTAGCCCAGTTATTCCAAATGAATGGGCTTGCAAATTTAGTCAATCAATAGGTTAAGAATGTTCAAGCAATGTATTGAACATATGAAACTTTAAGACATAAGTTTCTTCCTTCATAAAGAAAGAATAAACTTACTGAATTCCAGTCTTTTTCTTTTACATTAATGTGGGCATTTTCTTTTTGTGAAACACATTCACATGTGCATATTAAAGCACATTTTTTGAGAGCTATTTATGGTAGAGTCAACAGGAATTTGAAGTTCATTTGAAAGTTGAAATTATTTTGTATGATTTCTTAATTACATATTTCTAAGGACTGTCAGCAAATATGAAAGTCCCTTTGGCACAAAAAGATATTATAAATATATACATGCACAAACATGCCTACAGTCTCACTATTACAACATGGCGACATTTCATTATACGACCATCCTGGGAATATCACAGATAATATTGAGTGTGTGACTTTACTGTAAGACCCAGTGTCTATTACTTTGTTTACAAAATAAAAGACTTGGTTCAGAAATATGCCCTATAACAATCTCCTTTTTCTTTTTTCTTTTTTATAGTTCAATTATGGACTTATATTTTTAACAGAAAATTTTAGAAAATTTTCTAAAAATTATTAATTTTCAAAAGAGATTTTTTAAAACAAAGTTTAGTGGGATTGAAAGTAATTGGAAAATAATTCCAATAACTTGAGTACAGGGAATACTTAAGTATAATGTCTGTTATATGAATTGTCTAATAGTAATAGATCAAGTTTTAATGTTAAAAAACACACAACAAAAGTAGCTTGATTTTGCCTCTGCATTCCTCACTAATGCTGTGATATTTAAAAAGTTCTTCTTCTATTTCTTTCAACAACGTCTTATAGTTTTCTGTGTACAGGTTTTTTACCTCTTTGGTTAAATTGATTCCTAGGTATCTTATTCTTTTTGGTGCAATTGTAAATGGCATTGTTTTCTTCATTTCTCTTTCTGCTAGTTCATTGTTAGTGTGTAGAAATGTAACTGATTTTTGTATATTAATTTTGTACCCTTCAACTTTACTGTATTTATTATTTCTAATAGTTTTTTGGTGGAGTCTTTAGAATTTTCTCTGTATAAAATCATGTTATCTGCAAGTAGTGACAGTTTTACTTTATCCAAAGAATACAAAAACATTAATTCAAAAATATATACGCACCCCTATGTTCACTGCAGCATTATTCACAATAATCAAGACTTGGAAACAACCTAAATGCCCATTGATAGATGAATGGATAAAAAAGATGTGTATGTATATACAACGGAATACTACTCAGCCATAAAAAAAGATGAAATCTTGACATTTGTGACAACAAGGATGGACCTTGAGGGTATTATGCTGAGTGAAATAAGTCAGATGGAGAAAGACAAATACCATACAATTTCACTCATGTGTGGAAGATAAAAAAGAACAACAACAACAAAGAGATACAGAGAACAGACTGGTGGTTACCAGAGGAGAAGTGATGTGGGGGGAGGGCAAAATGGGTAAACCGGGTCATTTGTATGGTGACAGATTGAAACTGGACTGTTGGTGGTAAACATGATGTAGTGAATACAGAAGTTGAATTATAATGATGTATACCTGAAATCCATATAATGTTGTAAATCAATTACCTCAAAAAAAAAAAGATTCTTAACTTCTGTGAGCTTTACTTTTCTCTTCCATAAATGAAGATAATAATACCAGCCTTATAGTGTTATTTACAAGACTAAAGTAATGCATACAAAATACATAGCTCCGCTGCTGCTGGTAATTATCAGTTGTTTTACCTTCTATAGTGCTCATGGAGAAGATGAGAGGAGATAACAAAAAGATTTCTTAACTCCTGAACTGAAAGGAAATAGAAGCAACTTCTTTAACATAAGGAGGGCAATGATATTGTCCATGAATTCCAAGGCAGTACATATAATCCATATCAAAGAGTATAAATAAGTTAGAATATGGGGCACACTGTCTGTAAAATGAAGTCCTGAATTGATAAACTGCAAGAAGCTGGCCGCCTTTCCCAAGGTGATGGTGGGGGTAGAGATAGGGGTAGGAGGTAGGGAAGAACACACTTGGGTCTGTAAAAGACTTCTTTGGACCTGTATGTTTATTTATGTGAAGAGAGAATATGGTCACCCCATCTACGTTTCTTTCTTAAAGTCTAATCTAACGTGTTTCATAGAAGAAATAGTGTATTTCTTTCTCTTTGAAGGGATCGGTCCTCAGTCTGGGCACGGTGTTAGGTAACTTAGTTCCCAACAGCCGTGTCATCCTTCACTCTTCAAACTAAGTGCCAAAGAGGGAGGAAAACAGATGAAATCTTGTAGCAACCCTTCTCAGGCTGCGTGTTCTCAATTCTGTTTGCTCAGGCCTGCATTAGGGGACACGAGTTTCAATGAGGAGCAAAGGAAAACTAAGACCAAGAATAAATAGCAAGAACAAGGAGGGAAAACTTTTTTCACTACATGGTTATTTTTGGAATGAAGACCTGATTTTGTTCTATCTGATGCTTCCTCACTTCTTAAGAGCACACAAGGGTAATCGTGTTTGATACCTACAGAATTATGAATGTTATCTTCAATGGTGGCAAGAGCAAGTTTGAGACAATGATACGATTATTGCCGCCTTCTAACTGTATATCTCACTATATTTGCAGGGTTGAAACTGATGGCTGTTGCGTCGTGTTTTTGAGCTTGAATCTTACCTGTGATTAATTTTTTTTACACCCTTTCGTGACTTGATTTTTCTCATATACCCATGTATTTGCAGTTTTACTCGATTTTACATTTAGAGAGTGGGGTGGTATTACCTTGTCTTCCTATTATTTAAGTTGGTTCAGCTATGGTGCTATTCAGTAGGTATCTCTAGAATAATTATAACATAATAATATTATAATTATTTTTAGACACATTGTAAGCTTGAATGTGTGCTTGTACCTGCATCTTTTGTATTTTGTATGTTCAGTTATTTAGACTTTGGATGTCCTCTTTGGTTTCAGTCATGTATGTCTATTTTATAGATTAAGTAGACTTCATCATCTATTGTCTATTTGGGTTTGTAGTTCAATTTAGAATTGTGTTAAATTGATGGTCTGTATTTGACTTTATTTTACGTTAGTTTGAAGTAAATTATTTAATTTTTGAATTCTGGAATTTTGAACATTTACCACAATTTGTGACATAACTGCTATGAAATACTTGAATAAAGATGACAAGAAAAACAAAACAAAACAAGCTGTATCATTGTTGAATTAGAAGAGTATAATTCCAAGTCTACTGAGAGATTTCTTTGTGCTCACTCCAATCACTACAAATAAAATCCTCTTCATTATCTTTCAAATATTTTCACTGTCTATATATTTTTTCATGCATATTTGAACCCATTTTTAAATTTATTACAGCACAAGAATATAAAAACAGGGAGTCATTAAGCTTTTGTTTTTTAATAGGTATTTTTTTCGTTTAGCATTTTAAAATAGAATGAATATGCATTCCAGCTTTTGTTATAATTCAGTTTAAGAATATTACTATTTTTCTCCAAAAATAATCTTCCTTTTTTCTCTTTTTTTACTTTTTATTGAGGTAGCATTAATTTATAACATTGTATAAATTTCAGGTGTACCTCATATTTTGAATTCTGTACAGACTATATCGCGTTCCTCACCAAACGTCTAGTTGCCGTCCTCTTACACATGTGCCCCTTTACCACTTTTGCCTTCCCCCCACCCCTCCCACTCTGGTAACCACCAATCTGTCCTCCATATCTTTATGTTTGCTTGTTTGTTTATCTTCCACATATGAGTGAAATCACGCAGTATTTGTCTTGCTCTGTCTGACTTATTTCACTTAGGTTAATACCTCTAGGTCCATCCATCTTGTTGCAAAACGCAAGATTTTGTCTTTTTAATGGCTGCGTATTATGCCATTGTATTTATATACCTCGTCTTTATCTCTTCATTTGTCAACGTGCACTTAGATTGTTTCCAAGTCTTGGCTATTGTGAGTAATGCCGCAACTAGCATAGGGATGCATATGTCTTTTCAAATTAGTGTTTTCATGTTCTTTGGATAAATACCCAGAGGTGGAATGGCTGGATCATATGGTAATTCTATTTTTAATTTTTTGAGGATTCTCCATACTGTTTTCCATAGTGGATGCACCAATTTACAATCCCATTAGCAGTGTACAAGGGTTCCCTTTTCTCCACGTCCTCTCCAACATTTGCTATTTCTTGTCTTTTTAGTCATAGCCATTCTGATGGGCATGAGGTGATAAATCATTGTGATTTCTATTTGCATTTCCCTAATAATTACTGATGTTGAATATCTTTTCAAGTGCCTGTTGGCCATCTGTATGTCTTCTTTGGAAAAATGTCTGTTCATATCCTCTGCCCATTTTTTAATCTGGTGGTTTATTTTTTTTGTTGTTTAGATTTTTATGTTTTGGATATTACCCCATTATCAGATATATGATTTGCCAATAGCTTCTCCCAATTGATAAGTTGTCTTTTTGTTTTGTTGATGGTTTCTTTTACCATACAGAAGCTTTTTAGCTTGATACAGTCTCATTTTTTTATTTTTTCTTTTGTTTCCCTTGCCTGAAGAGACATATTCAAAAAGATACTGCTAAGGTCAATTTCAAATGGCATACTGCCCATGTTTTCTTCTAGGAGTTTTATGATTTTAGGTTTATATTCAAGTGTTTAGTCCATTTTGAGTTAATTTTTGTATGTGGTGTAAGAGAGTGGTCTACTTCATTCTTTTGCATGTGGCTGTCCAGTTTTTTCAACATCATTGATTGAAGAGACTTTCCTTTCTCCATTGTATGTTCTTGGCTCCCTTGTCAAAAATTACTTGTCCATAGATGTGTGGCTTTATTTCTGAACTCTTATTTCTGTTCCATTGGTCTGGGTGTCTGTTTTTGTGCCAGTAACATGCTGTTTTGATTACTATAGCTTTGTGGTATATTTTGAAGTCAGGGAGTGTGATGCCTCCAGCTTTGTTCTTTTTTCTCAGGATTGCTTTGTCTATTCAGGGTCTTTTGTTGTTCCATATAAATTTTAGAATTCTTTGTTCTAGTTCTGTGAAAAATGTCACTGAGATCTCAATAGGAACTGCATTGAATCTGTAGATTGCTTTAAGACATTTTAACTATGTTAATTCTTCCAAACCATGAGTGTGGAATATCTTTCCATTTTTTTGTGTCTTCTTTGATTTCTTTTAACAATATCTTATATTTCCAGTGTACAGGTCTTTCACCTTCTTGGTTAACTTTATTCCTAGGCATTTTATTCTTTTTTTGTGATTGTAAATGAGATTGTATTCTTGGTTTCTCTTTCTGCTAGTTTGTTGTTAGTGCATAAAAATGCAACTGATTTTTGTATGTTGATTTTGTACACTGCAACTTTCCTGTATATGTTTATTATTTCTAATCGTTCTTTGGCAGACTCTGTAGGGTTTTCTATATATAAAATCATGTTACCCACAAATAGTGACTATTTTTTTTCCAATTTGGATAACTTTCACTTCTTTTTCTTGCCCAATTGCTCTGGCTAGGACTTCCAATATTATGTTGAATAAAAGTGATGAGAGTGGACATCCTTGTTTTAGTCCTGTTCTTAGGAGGATAGATTTCAGTTTTTCACCATTGAGTATGATATTAGCTATGAGCTTTGTCATATACAGCCTTTATTATGTTGAGATATTTTCCTTCTATACCCATTTTATTGAGAATTTTTATCATAAATGCTTGTTGAATCTTGTCAAATGCTTTCTCTCTATCTATTAAGATGATCATGTGATTTTTTTTTCTTCATTTTGTAAATGTGGTGTATCATGTTGATTGATTTGTGGATGTTGAACCTTCTTTACATCCCTGGAATAAGTCTCAATTGATTGTGATGTATGATCTTTTTAATGTATTGTATTCAATTTACTAATATTTTGTTGAGGATGTTTGCATCTGTTCATCAGAAATATTGGCCTGTAATTATCTTTTTTATTTCATCCTTATCTGGTTTTGGTATCAAAGTAATGTTGCCCTCATAAAATGAGGTAGGAAGTGTCCCCTCCTCTTCAATTTTTTGAAAGGGTTTGAGAAGGATGAGTATTAAATCTTCTTTGAATGTTTGGTACAATTCACTAGAGAAGCTGTCTAGTTCTGGGCTTTTGTTTGTTGGGAGGGTTTGGTTACTGTTTTAATCTTCTTACTAGTGATGGGTCTATTCAGATTCTCTATTTATTCCTGACTCAGTTTTGGAAAGTTGTGTGATTCTAGGAATTTATCCATTTCTTCTAGATTATCCAATTTGTTGGCATACAGCTTTTCACAGTATTCTCTTATAATCCTTTGTATTTCTGTAGTATATCTGTTGTAATTGCTCCTCTTTTGTTTCTTATTTTGTTTGTTCCAACCTTCTCTATTTTTTCCTTAGTGAGTCTAGCTAAAGGTTTGCCAATTTTATCTTTTCAAAGAACCAGCTCTTAGTTTCATTGATCTTTTCTATTATTTTTTCAGACTCTATTTCATTGATTTCTGCTCTGATTTTTCTTATTTCCTTTCTTCTACTGATTTTGGGCTTCATTTGTTCTTCTTTTTCTAGTTCCTTTAGGTGTAATGTTAGATTGTTTATTCGAGATTTTCTTGTTTCTTGATGTAGGCCTGCATTGTTATACATGGCCTGCTTAGAACCGCTTTTGCTCCATCCCAGAGATGTTGGTATGCTTGATATGATTTCAATCTTCTTAAATTTATTGAGACTTGTTTTGTTTTCCAATTTATAATCTATCTTTGAGAATGTTGCATATGCACTTGAGAAGAATGTGTATTCTGCTGCTTTTGGATGGAATTTTCTCTATATATCTATTAAGTTCATCTGGTTTAACGTTTCATTTAAGGCCAATCTTTCCTTGTTGATATTCTGTCTGGATGATCTATCCATTGATGAAAGTGGGATATTAAAGTCCTTACTACTATTGTGTTGTTACCAATTTCACCCTGTAGGTCTGTTAATACTTGCTTTTCATATTTTGGTGCTTTTATGTTAGGTGCACATACATTAATAAGTGTTATCTCTTCTTGATGTATCGTCCCCTTTATCATTACATAATGTCCATCTTTGTCTCTTGTTATCTTTTTTGGCTTAAAGTCTATTTTGTCTGCTATAAGTATGGCTACATTTGCTTTCTTTTGGATGCCATTTTCTTGAAGTATCATCTTCCATCCCTTCACTTTGAGCCTATGTTTGTCTTTAGAACTGAGATGAATTTCCTAGAGGCAGCATATTGTTGGGTTTTGATTTTTAATCTATCCAGTCAGTCTGTGTCTTTTAATTGGTGAATTCAGTCCATGTACGTTTAAGGTGATTATTGATATATGAGGACTTAATACTGCCATTTTATCTTGGCTTTTGGTTGCTCTATATTTCCTTTGTTTCTTTCTTCTTGTGTTTCTGTCTGCCATTTCAGTTTGGTGGTTTTCTTTGATGTGTTTTTCAGTTTCTTCTTCTTTTACGTTTTGTGACACTGCTCTGAATTTTTGTTCTGTGGTTACCACGTGGTTTGTATGAAAGATCTCTTAGATAAGATAGTTCTTTTTATATAGATAGCGTCTTATTTTCATTTGCCTCTGCAGTTTCCATCCTTTTCCTCATCCCTTCTTTGTTTGTGTTGTCACAAATTATCCCATTTTGTATTGTTTTTGTTACAAATTGAAGTGGTAATAGTTATTTTTTGTGTGTGTGTGTGAGGAAGATCAGCCCTGAGCTAACATCCATGCCAATCCTCCTCTTTTTGCTGAGGAAGACTGGCCTTGAGCTAACATCCATGCCCATCTTCCTCTACTTTATATGGGATGTTGCCATATAAATGAGAATGAGAAATGAGAAATGATGCGTCGGTGTGCACCCGGGATCTGAACATGGGCCACCATCAGCAGAGTGCGCACACTTAACCACTACACCATGGGGCCGGCCCCCGTAATAGTTATTTTTAATGCTTCTTTTCTCTTTAACCTTTATGTTATAATTAATTGTACGCTACTCTATTCTGATACAGAGTTGCAATTTTCTGATTCTGTCTATCTATATATCACCTTGCTCAAAGCTTTGTATACCTTTGCCTTTTTGTTTCAGGTAGAAGAGCTCCTGTCAACATTTCTTGTAAGGCAGGTCTAGTGGTGACGAACTTCCTCAGCTTTTGTTTGTCTGGGAAAGCCTTTATTTCTGCTTCATATCTAAAAGATAACTTTGCTGGATAGAGTGCTCTTGGTTGACAGTTTTTATCTTTCAATGTCTCGGATATATCTTTCCACTTTCTCTTGGCCTGTAGGGATTCTGCTGAGAAGTCTCCTAATATCCTAATGGGGATTCCCTTGTAGGTTATTGTCTTTTCCTCCCTAGCTGCTTTTAATATTCTTTCCTTGTTTTTGATTTTTGACAGTGTTATTATCATGTATCTAGGAGGCGATCTTTTTGTATTTAGATAATTGGGTGTATCTTTTGTATTTAGATAATTCTATTATCTTCATGGATTTGTGTATCCAGTTCCTTCCCCAGGTTTGGGAAGTTCTCAGCTATTGTTTCTTTAAATAAGCTCTCTGCTCCCTTCTCTCTCTCTTCTCCTTCTGGTATACCCATTACTCTTATGTTGCCATTTCTAATGGAGTCAGATAATTCTCACAGAATTTCTACATGTTTTTTAAGTCCTAGTTCTCTCTCCTCTTCTATCTGCATTATTTCTAGGTTTCTATCTTTGAGCTCACTAATTCTCTCTTCCATGTGATCTGCTCTATTTTCAGTGCTTCCTAATGCATTCTTTATCTCATTTATTGAATTCTTCAGCTCCAGAATTTCTGCTTGGTTCGTTTTTACAGTTTCAATCTTGTTGGTAAAGTATTTCTTCTGTTCATTACTGTTATTCTTGAGCTCATTAAACTTCCTTTCTGAGTTTTCTTGTAGCACATTGAGTTTCTTCATGACAGCTATTTTGAATTATCAGTTAGATCCCAATCTTCCATGACTGTATGTTTGGTTTCTGGAGAATTGTTTTATTTTTGTGATGCCATGGTACTATGGCTTTTTGGGGTGTTTGCTGAATTATTCTTCTGCCAATGCCTTTGTTGTAGCAAACGTTTTTTATTTGGGTATAGCTTTGTTTGTTTTGATTCAAAATTGTCAGTTGTTTTGGGATTAGAAGGCTTTATTTTGTTTTTCATAGTAGGTGGCACTAAAGAATTAGCTTTTTTTCCTCTTACCTGAGCTGCCTCTGGCTATATTTGAGAATCTGCACATTCTACCCTCCATCGCCTCTGTTTGGGGTATTGCTGTTACTCTCATTGTCACTGCCTGTGCTCCTAGGGGTCAATAACGCCTTGCTGTTGGTGATGTCTCTGTGGTCACTGGCTTTGCTTCCGGGGGCACAGGAATGGCTGGCACTTCAGCCATGTCTAAATCACCTGGGTGGGTCAGAAGCCTTGTTGCCTTAGTGGGGAGAGGGATAGGCTGGGGAGGGAGCTGGGGTCACAGGGCACCATCTCAGCTGTCGCCTGTTACCTTTTGTCCGCAGAAGCTGCTGTGGTTGCAATGTAAGTGTCCTGTGCTCGCCTCCACCACTGCTACCAGGCTCTGAGCCATAGCTGGGGGGCCTGGGATGACAGGGCTCCACCTCTGCTGCTGCTCTGCTTCCAGTGGCTGCAGGTGCTACTGTGACTGACTGGCTGGACTCACATGCATGCCTCTGCTGCTGCCTACTGAGTTCTCTGGGGCTAGGGCAGGCTGGCTCTGCCGCCAAGTCTGGGAATCCAGAATTCTGGGTTCTGCCTCTGCTGTTCCCCCATTTAGCCTCATCTAATCTCCAATCCACCCGCATTCATATCTACTGATGTGTGGATCTTTCTGGCATTCTGGTGTGTTTTGCAATGCGGCCTTTGTTGGGTTATGGATGTTTTATGTGCTGTAGATTGAAGAAGACAGACAAAGGATCCTCTCATGCCAATGATATCTAATGACATTAAGATTTTAAAAGTAAGTTTCACAAAGTTGATGAAGTACATCTTAATTTTGGGGGGAGGAGCTTTAGTTTATGTTTAGATTTATAGCATTCCAAACTCATATTGTCATATGTTTGAATATTTGGCTGTTCAGTAACATTTGTAGTGGCAGCCTATTAAGGCAGGGGGCACTAAACTATAGTCCAAAGATTTTGGCTCAAAGTCCTGCCCAACGCTTTATTTTGGGTGACCCAGGGAAGGCTACATCTTTGTTCCTCAACTATCTCATTTCTAAACGTAGATAATAATGACGCATGCTCTATATCACATGGTAGGTGTGAGGGACAAGTGAAATGACCACGCAAAAGTATCTTGCAAACTATACAGATATTAGTAATTATTAGTAATTATTAGCAATAGTTGGGTTAGATATTTTCTGTCCACTGAACATCATGGTTGTTGAGGAAACTGACATCTAAGTAAGAACCAGCCAATAGTCTAACCAAATAATCTGACTTAAAATCAGAATGAAATTTTTACAATTTTGAATCCATATGCAGCCAAAAATGTATGAAAAACTTAAACACATAATGGGAACCTTAACATACAATGGGATCACATTCTTTTTTTAATATCACAGTTGAGGTTTCATTCTTTTTTCTGTTTCTTAGCTGATTTATCAAAAATATACTCATACAGTCATTAAACTATTCATCCTAAATTATATGCAGTTAAAATATTTACAGTCTATTAAAATCAAAAATATTTATACTATACCTCTATAGATAAATCAAGATTATTTTTTGTGTGGTGGTTGTCATTATAATAGTGACTAGTCAATCTTCATTATGTCAGTGAATGCTTCTTGGCCCAATATATCTAACTAGGTAGAAATAAATCTTCACTATTTCCCAAGATGTTTTTAGTATGAAGGAAGTACTATCTGTGAAGTTAATTTAAATAAACTCTTGTGAAAAAAAGCATTTTTTAAATATTAGAAGGATAATGAAAGCACAAGAAGCTATACTTAATTTCAGAATAATAAAACACTTCAGTTAAGTCATTTTCTAGATTTTTTTGGCAAGCAAAAGGAAATACAGGAACATAAACCATTTTAAGTTAAAATTTCACCCAAACATCAATTATGCTTGAATCCTCATTATTGTCAATGAGTTCGATAACCACCAACACCAAATTGAGATAGGATGAATGATGAGGAACTAGTTTTATAGTTTGTCATACTGATTTATACATATAAAAATGTTAAAAAGTTATAAAACAGAATTTTAATTATACAGTTGTTAAATTATCTCTATTAAAAGAGTAAGACACTATATGGAATTAAGATTGTAATCAGAACCTTTTTTTGATGGGCTTTTCCTTAGCATTTTTATGTCTTCATGTATATTTTAATCACACGTTGTGTTTACATGTTCATACCCATTCAGATATTTAACCATTTATAGTATTTATCCATATATGCTTTTTCTCCATCTACTCATGTGAAACCTTTACAGAACACTCAAAATTCTATTTGAGTGGAGGATTTTATTTTTGTTTCGTAATAATGCGATGGAAAACAAAATCTCATGGGTTTGTATTATTTCTGTGTATGAATTGCTTGTAGAGGTAGGCCTATATTAACAAGGACCTCTTCATTTTTATATTAGTCCCTATAGGTCATAATAGTTAAAAGGCTCAAGTTTGCTCCAAGTATGCCAATATTGGACAGTTTGACCAGATTTGCACTATTTTGTTTCATAAATTTTTCCGTATGGACACAGTGCTATTAGAACACAGCTCATGACATATTTAGTAAATAAACAGAATGCATTAGTGAATTTTCTAATTACGTGTTTTTCTATAAAAGAAAATTCTTTCTACAGGTGATAAGTATTTGCCCTCTAGCCTGAGATTTGATTTCCTTGTCATAAAGAAACAAATGATTACAGTTGAGAGAAATCTTCTTCATAAGGACCCTTCTAAGGAAATGAGAAGTATGAGAATGCAGAAAGGAATATATTCTGGAAATCCCAAGTGAGTCATTCTGAAATTCAGCCAGCATCGCTGCGATAGGTTCAGTGCTTGTCTGCTCCCATAAATATGTCCTATTGATGATAAGCACCATGAAGTTCTCTACATCAAGTGCTTCTTACTAAATCCAATAAAATGAACCTCTTTGCTTTCCAGAATATTATCGTGTCACTGAAGGCAACTCTTTTTATAACCATTTTATATATTTTCTTCATCTGAAGTCTTTGTAAATTTTCTCAGCTGCCTTTATTGGTATTGCATAATTTATCCCAGAGAGAAGGCAAGTCTTCTTGTCTCTCTCTCCACGTCATGTAGCCACTCTGGCCCAAAGAGTTGTGGATGTTCTAAAAAAGAAGAAACTGTGGCTTTGAAACTGGTGGCAAAAATTTCTGAAGTTTATGGAAATCCAAAAAGACAGACAATATGTTGATCCTCTAAAGAACTCTGGGCTATAATAGGGTTGGAAGCAGCTACACAAATGCAAGATTTTACTATTTCTATATTTGTGTATAGCAGAGCTATTCCCTATGTTTACAATTGCTTTTATATTGGGGAAAAATAAACGGCAATATATACTCAGCACAATAGCTTTGTGGAGTTACATTTATGGTTGCTGTCATGAATAATACAACTTCAGTTATTTATAAAATATTTTTAATGATTCTTTCCATGAGTATTTTGTGCATGAATTACTACAGAGGTAAAAATTTTAGGTAACTATCTTTTGAATGCCATAAGAAAAAAATGTGGTCATATTTTAATCAGATCAAAATACTAGGGTTTGATAAAGCTAAATTAAATTTTTAAGTGATTTTGTATCTTGAAATTTTCATTTAAAAATCTGTCCTTTAATAAATACATTTTTAAATTTTACATATTCAGTTTGAAAGAAATATAAATAATTGCCTCTTCAAGAATTGTTGAGCCCTCATGAAAAAATTATAACTTCTGAAAAGCAAAGTTGAGACCAAAATACTTTCACCAGAAATGCTATTTTTAAGCAACATCATAAATTGATTACTTCTCTCTCTCTCTTTTTCCCTCACTTCATCCTCCCAACTTCCCCATCTAACATATAGCATTGCTTAAGCATGCCAAAAAATTGAGAAAATTTTGACCACAGTTCCAGTGAAGATGATGGTCAAATGTTTCAGATTTTGATGAAGAATGGAGATTTTTATTACTATTACTTTCAGAAATAAGTGTTGATAGGTTGTAGAGGGACTAGATAATGAAAAAAAAAATAACGATAACAGAAATTGATATTCGACCATGCTAAGACACAGTATGCAAAGGCATATGGCCTTTGGTAGATTTAAATAAAGGATTCTAATTAACATTTGTTTACATCTATTTACTTGCCTCTAAAGGAAATTGGCAGGAACTTTTCTCTATAAGAATAACTTGTACAATAAAAATTCAACATAAATTTCCACTTAATTTTAAAATAGTTTTTGAAATAATATTATATAAATTAGGTCCATACATTTTATACACACATAGTAGAATAGGAAATATATTGGAGTAGAGCAAGCCTGGAGACAGAGTGTACGGATTGACAGTAATACATGTGACAGGTGTTGAGTCTAAACCAGGGCAGTTATTGGACGGGTGGAAAAGAGAAAGTGGATTGAGAAATTTTTAGGAAAAAGCATAACTTGGTGATTAATTGAATGTAGACAGTGTGAGTAATTGGGGAGACTAAAATTGCTTCTAGGAGTATGACTTGGGCAGTGGCATTGTAATTGATGTGATAGTGAATACAGAATGTATCAAGGAGAAGAGTGGTGGGGAGAGATGATGATTTTTGTTGAGGTATGTTGATTTTCTGGGTCAGGATTTTTTGGATGTCAAACAGGTAAGAAAACACATGCTTCAAACTGCTAATCCATTGAGACATCTTTCTTAAGAATATTTTAGCAAGCTTCAGAAACCATGGATATTTTCTTGAAGGGACAAAGCTACACTGATACCATTAGAGTCATGCTGAATTGAAGAGTGTATGACAAAGTCAAAATATCAGTTAAATTGTTCTCTGCCTTTTCCCTGCAATGTGACTTTAGCAAGTTGAATCTCCCTGAATCTTGGTTTCCTAAGATTATTGTGAGGACTAAATGAATGAACATGTCAAAACTGTTTCTGACCTGTAACAAATGCTAAATCATGCTAGTCCCAGCTTTCTTACTGAAAGTACCCTCAGTTATCCGGCCAACAGTCTCCGCCATTCTTCTTCTCTTCTCTTTTTATTATCACCACTTAAACCATTCTGTATTGTATCTTGGCCTCCTCTACCCATTTTTACTAATTATTTACTCAGCAATTGTGTTTAGCAAGCCCTGCAGTGAATCAAATGCGGCTTTAGACATTGGTTATATAGGAATGAATCTTCCAATTAATCTTCCATACTGATGTAATAGTTATATGTTTTAAAATTCAGAATTAATTTTTGTTACATAATGGATTAAATACCTCCTATGTCTTCACAGTGCCTACGAGTTAAGATCTAAATTCCTTAACCAGGTTTAAGAAGACTTTCATGATCTGCCTCCAGTCTTCCTGACTGACCTCATCTAGTTCATCCTCAAATTACCAGGTATCCTTCCCAAACCTGCAGGTATTCTATCCTTTAGTCTCATACTTCACCTCACTTACCTTATCTTCTACAAAAATTATTTATTCTGCTGAGTATTCTTGCTATTTTATGAGGGTTCTTATATTTAAAATATTTAAGATTCCATCCTTGTACTGGAAAGTATCTATTTGGTCTTCAAATTTTACTAGTTCTTTTTAGCGTTCCCTGACTCCCACTTTTTACTAGGCGTGATTACTCATTTTAGATATGTGTTCCCAGAACTCTGTATGCCAAATTCTCACAGCATATTGTCTGCTCTTGTGAAACTTAGTACTGAGCAGCAGATGTGAACACATGCTCCTTGCTGACAGCTAGTCCCAAATAGAAACAGAATTTATATCAAAATCACCAACTAATTAAGATATTTCTCCTCTCCAGGGAATATTTTATGCTAATAGATGTTTCTCCAGTTGGAAATAGGAACTGTGAGCAAAAAAAATATTTGTCCCTCCTCCCAAAGCTTGTTCAGTTGTAGGTATCTTGAGAAGAAGTGGAGATGTTTAGTAGACACTCAGAAATGCTTGCCTGAACCTCAAAAGACATAAGACTTTGAAACAACCTATTGGGGATTAATTTGTAAGTCTATTACTATTTGATAGTTAGTCAAGTAATGATCACATTTAAGGGGATCTAGAGATACCATTTATAGGTCAAATACAAAGAGTCAATAATAGAAAAACAGCAATTAAGGAACCTTCAGAATAAAAGGAGCTAGTGAAAGAAAGAGAAAAGGAACATTTAAGAGAACCAAAAGAGCATAGCATCTTAGAAGCTGAGGGAGATTTCAAAAGAAGACATAGTTAGTAGTATCAGTGCTTGGTAAAGACAAAAGATTTTGAGGATCAGGAAGACCTGGGCATGATAATACTAGTAGGAATTACTGGATAAAAAGGAAGTGGCATTGTAAGAGAAAGAAGGAAAGATGCATGGATTTAACATTCAGAGGAAACAGGAAAAGGTGTGGAAGTGGGAGGAGAACCCAGATTTACAATGTTAATTTTGGAAAGTAGTAGGAAGCTCAGAAAGATGGAAGACCAGGTGAAGAGATGAAAGTGGTTGGGAGGGAGCTTGAGAAAACTCATGCTGAGCTGTGTTTATTTTTGATGTGGCAGGAGACTGGTCATCTGCTAAGTGTAAAGGACCTCAGCATGAGAGGAGAGTTGGGGAAAGTTTTGCAACAGCTGTGGTGGAGAATGGAAGGGACAGTCAACTGGATATAAGTTTGTGGATGATGATTGCTGGATAGCCTCGAGGGCTCAGATATTTCCCTGGGTCATTTAAAAGATCATCCAACTTACAAAAGTGTCATGCTCACCAACTACTGTGTAAGTGAGTACTGGGGTTTTATTTCCTTTTGTCTTTAACCTCTCTTTATCTTTTAATAAAGAACAAAACAAAAGCCTTTATTTCTGAATTGCTACAGCCTTTGCCCCTGAAAATCTCTCTGCTCTGCAGAATTATGTAAGGCTTTAATCAAACATCTGCTTTTTATTTATCCTTGTTTATTTATGTCCCCGCTTTATTATTTTATAAACAGTAGCACAGATAACAATATTATGGATGGTTATTTTTTTTGGAGAAGAGTTTTAAACATTGCTCAGCAAGAATAAAAAATTTTTGGTGTCAGGAAAAGTTTCAAAATTCTCCTCTTTTGAGAAAAGACTGGTTAATTTTCATTTACTTGAGCAGAAAATGTGTTTTCTCCAATTTTTACTTATAACTGATGGCAGTAGAAGGTTGCAGAGGGCTTTTTAAGCATTTGATAGTGCAGATTTGGTGGGAACATTGCAAGGAGAACAATTTTGTGCTAAAATATCGAAGGGCACTTACACTATGATGGCACTGTGCCTATGTTTATCTGGCGACGATTAAAGGCTGGTAGAGATATACTGGGGTTGCCAGATAAAAGTAATTAAACTTCTATTTCAAGATTTTCAATATACATGTTTGTATATTGAATAAAAACGAATAAAACAATAAAAAATGAAATTCAACTGGGTAAATTTTAAAGATCTCATTGACTTTATTCAACAATTTGTGAACGGGGCAGCATTCAAACTAGCAGATAGAAAGGAGCTCCGAGGAGCTGTACAAAATGAAAGACTTTCATAGGTAGAAGGGAGCGGGAACAAGGAAGATAGGGTAGACAAAAAAGTGGATTGGTTATGACAAGGTCACTTTCCTCAGGGAATGTCAGGGTCTATCAGACAGATGACCTAACCAGTGCTGATTAGGCGATTCCTGATTGACTAGTTTCAGATTCCATTTCTGGGAGAGCCAAAACTGTAATTAAGTTAAGCGTCAATTTCATGACATGGGGCTCAGCATAAGCAACTCCATTTTGGGCCTGTTGTCTTGTTTTTAACTGGATGCATTGTTTTCCCTACTGCTATAGTTTCCATGAGGAAGGCTGTTCTCTAATATCTCCTCGTCATCGGCTGCAACCCTGTTCCTTTCAAGGAGTTGGAATAAATTATCTCACTGATGAGTTTGGGAGAAGAATTAGCATGTGTGGCTCAGCTCTTTGCTCCCATGTTTTTCTGAGAACTCGTCCCTGCCGTAAGTCTTTACACGTGATACTAACAAGTAATCCAGCAGTTTTTCTCTTCCTGGGACAAGGTGAATGCACGGATCCAACTTTAAAGTTCAGGATTAAAAAGACCATTGTTACTACACACTTAACTTGTATCCTTAAATTTAGCATTTTTCAGTAATAAAGGTAGAATTTTGTCATCTCTACTGACAGGTTTGTTTCTCTCAATGAACTTAAAACTCAGGTGGAAAGAGATTTGTTGTCAGTTGAGGGTTCAGAAGTTCAACTACATCCTTTGCCGGAAAATATCCTGATGATAAAGCAGACAGTTGATGTTTATATAATACTTAACAATGATATCTACATCATGATTTCACAGTACTTTGCTCATATCTCTACTATATAATTTATCTCTTTGTTAAAATGGTTAATTGGTTTATTTCTTATTCATCTCTATGCCCAGTTCCTAGTTCAGTGAATGGCACATAATAGGTAATTATTAGTATAATTAGTAATTATTTGTGGAATGAATACATGAGTGGAATTCAACAGATCTTTAAGGAATATCAATTCCACTTCCTTTCCCATAACTTTTTTTTAACATTTTATTTTAATTTTTCACTTGTTTAATTCATTTCAATAAGCTTTTTTTTTGGTGAGGAAGATCGTCCCTGAGCTAATATCTGTGTCAATCTTCCTCTATTTTGTACGTGGGACGCTGCCACAGCATGGCTCAATGAGTGGTGTGTAGGTCCGTGCCTGGGATCCGAACCTGTGAACCCCCGGCCTCCATAGCGGAGCGAGTAAACTTAACCACTACACCATGAGGCCAGCCCCCTCTTTCCTATAACCTTAATTTAAAAGTAACCAAGTATGAAACCTGATATCTGACTAAAAATTATAACACTAAGCATTTGGGAGTCCTTCTGTCATGTTTATCATATTAGGAAAGACAAAACATCCTATATTTTATGACTAATTTGTTATTTTACAAGTATTAGGTACGAATATGAATTTCAAAGGGATCATTTTAATTAGATATAGTGATTATGAAGTAGCAGAGATAGAAAAATCATGCTATTAATACCAAAAAGGAAAAAAAAATGACATGGAAATCAGAGGCAGCATGATATAGTTCACAGTAAAATTACTATTTCATTTTTTGCAAATTTTAAATGCTATCATTGGACATAATGTGATTTTTCTTGGTTCATTCAGACTTACAGCTAAAAATTAACCACGGAAATTTTGGATAAAATGAAATTGGAAATAAGACTACGAAGTATTATGTCCCGGAGTTTGAAATCATGTCGTTTAAAACCTTCAAAGAACTAGCTGGCTTTCCAACGAAAGCTGTGCACACATACACCCACGGTATTTTGAATGATCAGAACCCGCATTTTCACAAAGGAACCTGGGTGCCATGTAGCTAGGACAAGGAAACTTAATTTGAAAATGATTAGAGTAATAAGACTGAAAAGGATTTTTCACGTTATTCAAACATGAAATCATAAGTTCATACATGTCACCTTAGATGCTAATGTTTATGTTAGCCATTCTCAATCAGTTAATATTACATTTCAGGGTACACAGTTCTGATGTATACTGAAACACATCCTTTCCTAAAACCAATGTGGAAAATGAGGGAGTTATTAATATGACCAAGAGTTATTGAAGCCATGAAGTCTCATTGTAAATATATTTTCAATACAAAAATGTATTATTCAATGTGACCATTCACAATTTACATGGCCAGTATTTGCTCTTGATGACTTGATGTAATATTTTAACAAGGCTAATGTAGAATAAACAAATTGAAAAAACATTTATATGCCAAATCTATTATAGTAGAGGATTTTGCTTTAAGTTTTGGCACTGTTTGGGCAGACAACCTATATCACAAAGTGATCTACTCTCCATGTGCAATTTATAACCTCTTCATATAATGCATACAATATTTTCATATAATAATAAAACACAAAATGGTTCAACTGTGCCACTAACTTCTCCCAAATGGATTTATTCATCTTGGGGGAAAAAACGTGAGTACGATGAAGCATCATTATATAGAAGAATGTCAAATACAAGCCTTATAGATAACTTGGCAGAGTGGTTTTTCCCCAAACACTTCAAGCAGCTATTACAATTCACATCATCAGATTCCAATGAAAGACTGGACATTTCAAAACCAATTTGCAAGATTAATAGTTGGGTGAATTACTTCATAAAATTACAGGGTAAAACAAAAGAGAACAAGTGACATAGGCATTGAGAGCTGTTGCAGATGGTGTGTATTTACTTCCTACACTCATGGCCAATCCATGCTTTTATTTTCTATGACATTACTGGTCCAACCTTCCTGATATCAGTGCTCTCAGAGGCAGTAGGAGCTTACTAATAACGTGAGTTTTTGCAAGCCTGTTTGGGAAGCTGGATTTGGAAACAGTTTTAAGGTTTTGAAGAAGTGCAATCATCGAGTCCTAACCAGTGATACACAGGTCACTTATTTGCGGCAAGACAGACATTTCCATAATGTGTTTTGTTTCTCATAATGAAAGCTTTAAATATTCCCATTTTTTTCTTTAGAAATTAAATTTTTGCTGGAAATAGACTAGATTGTTCAAGATTTGTTTTAAATATATCAAAGCTTCAGAAATCCCAAACTATTAATTATTTTTCAAAGTGATAATTATATAAAACATAGGAGAAATCTGGCACCAGTGTATCTTTTAATGATATAGTTTCATAAAAATCAAATTTCTTTGCATAATTGTTTACGGGGTTCATGTTTAATCATAGCAAAATAATTTTTTATCAATACATAATCCTGGCAAAAAACAGAACATATCTTCTGTACTGACATAAGTTAAATAACAAATACATTTAACTTGCTTTGAAGTGCTTTCCTTCTAGGAATCTATTCTTTTCAATTAGAGAAGTTTGTAAAAATTCAGAATATAATTTGTTAAAGTCTAGTTCCTTGCAGGTATTTTCTACCATTGATAGAAATCAATGGTAGATTGATATATAGAAGATATAAATCTTCTATAACCCAGGATTGTCTTTCTCAAGGACCTGGGAACCATCCTTTTGAAATGTAATCATCAAGAAAGATAAGGCCCCTAGCTCTTACTCTCTGGACGAGTGTAGGAGCCTAATTTCCAAGGGTGACAATTAGCAAACACTGACAAACCTGCCCACTACCTTCCTCTAGTACTTTTCCATTGTGTTTAAATAAAAAACATTTGGTGTTAAAAAAAAACCCTAGTGTTTAAATATCCTCCTACCTTTTGTTTCAGCAGAGTTGATTTAACCTCTCTCTCCTTTTGCAATAGACTCTCTCCTCTATTACAATAGTCTTGACTAAATAAAGTCTTCCCTGCCTGTTTCACTGGTCCAGTGAAATTTTTCTTTTACACTCATACCCAGATTTTGTGGCTTGGAATGAATGATGTGGGGTTTGATGTGTACTAGGAATAGTTAACCTGTTCTTATTCTCACTTCCTGTGAAGTCACAGAATAAAAGTTTGTAATTTAGTCACAAAATCACTCTATGGATGCTGTTGGGGAAAGCAAACACTTTGTAACTATAGAGCTGTAGTTTTCAATTAGGTGAGAACTGAGGGAAGAGAAATATAAAGAACTCAGGCTTAAAGAAATATTACTCCATCCATATCCAAGACAGTATAAAGCCTGAATTCAAAGACAGGAATAAAGCTTGCTATCATTCATATCTTGGGAAATAATGGGTTAGGGCATGATATATTTACGAATGATGCTTTATTTTAACTTGTGGCCTATGGGAGGGTTTAAGTTTAATTGTGATGATATGGGAATTGAAAAAATAAAAAGTATTCCTGCATCTTTTTACTCAAGTTACTATTATTTCTTTTTGTCTTTTTTTTCAGGCTGACTCAATGGATTCCAAAGTGTAGATGGGCAATCAGTATATTATGAATTTGAAATATAAAAGAAATAAAAACTGTAGAAAATAAAATCCTTCCATATATCCTTGTATTTCTAATTCATCATTTCTACTTCTAGAATAAATTTTTAGAAATTTAGGCTACCAATATATTTACCCATGAAATGCCCACGGAGAAATTCTTTGTATTGTAAATGCAAAACAATTAATAAAAAAGCATTTACTTGAAATGTGATAAATTCATAGAATACTAAGTAAGCATTAGAAATAATGATATAGATTGTATAGATTGTATAATTGTATGTTCTGATACACTATTAAGTGAAAAAGGCAGAATGCATGCATGTGTGCATATAATACTGTTTTTATATATGGGTATGGAGGATGTGCATATATGCATGAAGATATCTGGGAGATACACAAGTAAATATTCATAGTATTACTTCGAGGAGGTGGTTCTCAGAGTCAAAGAAGAAGAGTTAGAATTTTATATTTCTTAGTGTATATCCTACTACACTGTTTAATTTTTAAATCAAGTTCATATATATTAGTCATACTTATTAAATGTAATGGTTTATAAAAAGTAAATGTTCTTGTCCATAAACTATTAATAAAATGCAGAGATGATAATTTCAGGAACAAGATATGCCACTCTGCAATTATAGCATCTGGTGACATGGCATGGAATATATTTTCTCTATAATTTTGATCAAGAAAAGGCATCCCTTTTACTTGTCAGAGGCTTAAAAAGACAGGGATCCTTTGGTGTGTGTGGCAAATGCATCCCTAGCAGGAAGAACATCTTGCATAATTTAAACTTGGGCACTGGAATTTCATCTTATATCATAGGACAATAGTTCATGTTTGGGCCATCACCACGTGTTAATTGATACAACTGACAACTGTATCTTGAATTACAGAATTGAATAGCAAATATAGATATTCTATCACCCAAAACTGCTGAAGTATAGTACCATGTACATAGAGACACTAGAAGTTAATCATTTAGATAAAATCAGTTAAATATTCACACCTTTGATTACTGAATTTGAACTTTCAATATGGTTTAAGGCAATTAGCTTTGTGCATTTGGGGGAAGGGGGAAGCGTTGTGTCTTGGGAAGGGCAGTGTGGGCATGTTAAAGAATCCATGACATATGAAGAGAGTTAACCTAAGTCGTATGCACTGAGCGTGAAATAGGAAATGCAGTGCTCAGAACCACCCTTTAAGATCCTCTTATCTCCCTGCAGAAACTGAAATTTACGTGTTGCTGGTGCTAGTGAGGCAGCCTACTATGTTTATCACAAACAGGGGCTGGGAGTCTAGTTAAAAGGATTTTATACTCTTTTGGCTTCAGAGCAAAACCACCTACACCCACGAACCGCCCCCCCACCACCATCACCAAACAAAAGCATCCACATCCACATGGATTCAATCAGAGCCAGGCTAATGGAAATCAACCCCAAATCCAGCCAACACAAGAGTAAATGAACATTTTTTACCCTGTATCCCTATTTTTCTTAGAATACCCTAACTTTTCAGGGTTATGAGATATCGTTTGTTCTTATATTTCATTTCAGAAATGGTAGTAGCTCTCAGGCTGAGGAATTAGACAGACAACAAACCATATGCAAAAACTCATTCTTTATAAAAAGTTATTGGTATTTCAAAATCGTGAGACAATTCGTTCTTTTGAGTCCCTTAGCCAGGTTGGCTCGCTTGAGATCATATTTAGTGAAAGCTACAGGAAGATCAAAATTTTCCTCTCCTTGCCCTTACTCTTCACAAAGTCTTAATGGAAACATTTTATTCCAGATGGCAAAGTCTTGTTTCTCTTTGGACAACAGGTTTTGTTGAAGCTCATATTTATCTGTTCTTTAGCCCTGTAACCCCCCTTTTCCAATTCATCTTGGGCAGAAGCACACCCTTCAGAATGGCAGAATCAAAACTTAAAGGTCTATTTTCCCTCTGAAATGTGCTATAAATGGGTCATACTGCAATTAAAATGAGGCCAGATGGGTGTCTACAGATAGACGTTCTATTTGTAGTAAGTTCTCTTGACAGCTGATGACATCATATGAGCCATTTCCAATGATCTGAATAATGAGGAGGTCAACCTTCCCCTGAATCATATACTCCAAGTATCATTCCAGATGCGACTCTGACTTATTCAGGAAATCCTGGAATATAGGGTACAAACTACTACCTTTGCATATTTTAAAAACAAAGGAAAAAAATGACATAAAAGAAAGCCTTCTTTTGGTATACTTCAATATACCTGGGAATTATAAACCTAATATAAGACTTATGGAGATCACTGAATATTCTAAGTGGTGGTTTTGCCATTTCATGGCTGTATCTGGAATTGCATTAATAAAAACTAAGGCTGTAATTCCTTTAAGCAAAGAAGAGAAAGCAGATCATTCAAAGTTACTTTAATCAGGATGCCCTGTTAGAGGGCAAAATGAATTCAAGTCAAATGAATCCTGTTTTTTTAATGCACACAGATTTTCACAGATTAAAAATTAATCAGAAAGTTAGAGAAGTCAGAATTTGATGAACTTGACACATTAAGATAAATTGTTGGTTTTCAAAAATATCTTTCTGTTTGTTTAAAAGTGAAGTGCCAAAAATGTTATTAGGGGTCCTAAAGATTTCAGAGCTGTATTTTGGCCTCAGTAATCACAAAGAATTTTGATAAATTCCAGACAGTGTTCAGAATTATATAATTCAAATTTAGGGCTGTACATAATACTAGTAAAATATTCATTCCATCACATAAGGTAAGTAGATAGAACAGAGATTAAGAATGGGAGAGAAGGGCCAGCCCGGTGGCTTACCAGTTAAGTGTGCTCACTCCATTCCTGGCGGCCAGGGTTCAGATCCCAGGCGCACACTGACGCACCGCTTCTCTGGCCATGCTGAGGCGGCGCCCCACATACAGCAACTAGAAGGATGTGCAGCTATGACATACAACTATCTACTGGGGCTTTGGGGAAAAAAAAAAGGAAGAGGATTGGCAATAGATGTTAGCTCAGAGCCGGTCTTCCTCAGCAAAAAGAGGAGGATTAGCACGATGTTAGCTCAGTGCTGATCTTCCTAACAAAAAAAAAAAAAAGAATGGGAGAGAAAAACCAAGGAAAGACCTCAATAAGATCTCTACTATATTTCCATTACCAAAAGACTAGGAGATATTGCTTAAATTCCAATAATCTTTGTAAAGAATGAGACATTATTGTGATCACATCTTTAATCTTTACTCCTGGCTTTTAGCAGCTTCACTTGTAGTTTTTCCTAAGTTTATCCTAATCCTTAAAATCTATGTTTCATACAGAGGAAAGTTTGGTGAAAAAATTTGGCCATCTCTACAGACATTCGTGTATTTGGCTTTTCTACCAGAACTGGCTCTAACCTAAACTTAAACCTACATTTTATTATTGAAACAAATAATTGCAGGGGCACTAGGAATGTGTTATTTACAGAAGAAAAAGATAGCTGTAAGGGAGAAGGCCTTTTGGTCTAGCCCTCTCCTTCCTGTTGGGATCCAAGTATGAGGACAACTGCTTATCTCTTGGGACCATGAGGCAAGAATGGTCAAGACAAAATGCCAACTCTTCAGAGATGGCACGTGGACGGTTGGAAAGAGCTAGATCCTTCGTGATGTCTTTAAGCCACTGAATTAATCCTGGAACAACTGACCTGCAGACTTCCATTAACATAAATAGATGGTTTAGGCCATTGATATCTAGGTTTTCTGTTACTTTTAATCAAAAGTATCTCTAACTGATATAAATAACTTCCCATAGGAGTAGAATAATCCTTAACATGGCATATAAGACCTCCCACGATAGGGCCCTGGCTACTGCATTTCTCATCATTCTTCTTTGTACTCAGAGAAGGGCTGCCTTTTTTCTGTTTCCTCTTCTTGGAAATGTTACCTCAATGTACATTATATCCACCCTTCTCTAGCTCTTGTCAACTTCAGGTCTCAGTTTAAATATCCTTTCTCAGAGACACTTTATCTGATCATTGCAGCCAAGAAAGTTTCCCCTACCAATTTCTTTTTTCTATAATAGAAACCTGTAATAGAAATATTTAGATTTTTACATATGGCACTTTTTATGATTTATGTTATATATTTCTGGTTCTTTCAATCATATAACCTTACAGTGTAATCCCAATGAAGGCAGGGGGAAGTATGTCTTAATTACCTCTGATACCTGGCTCCAAGCCAGGGAGTCTCTAGCACATGGTAGGTCTTTGATGAATACTTATTGAATAAATAGATGCATAGGGCTACTGTTTGGTGCTTTAAAGTAACACATGTAGAGGATAAAATCCATTTAAATATCTTAGCCCGTTGGAGAACCAGACATCAAGGTAATGAAGACTGAGTCTGATGCTTAAGAGAAAAAATTTAATTCTTAGTGTTATCTTTCTGAAAATTAGCACTGTTGTCAAATCAGTGAGGTCTTATGATGTTGGTGTATATTCTGATTTTCTTTGAGCATTTTTATGTGTGTATATTACTTCCACTAGTAAGAAAGTTTGTCACTTTGCTTATTTCACTTTTCATTTGAGTGTGTGCTAAACCAATGAGTACAATTTATTCTAGTAACATTGTTATGAACTTCTCCTTTATTAATTCACATCTCTCTTATGAAACAGTATGACATCTTTCCATTACCTCTTGTTTAAAAAATAAAGTTGTTACATTTTAATAATGTGAAAGCAAGTCTTAAATCAGGGTTTTAAAAAATGTGGTGTATAGGAAAATTATTCAAGTAATACCAGGAAAAATAACTTGTAAAGGAAGAGCAAAATTAATGACATTTACCAGTTAGATTTCATTATCAGGCATATCAGTTAAAAATTACATTTAGTTGCAGGTAAAGGAGACCCCAATATAAGAGCATAATGAAATTGGGGTTTTATTTTTCCCATGTAACTGAAACTGTTTGCCTATTGATGTTGGTTCAGGGGTTCATGGATGTTAGGGATGATATCTAGGAATCCCTTGGCCTTTCCCTTATGGTGACTTTGTGGTCACAAGATGGGTGTTGAAGTCCTGGTCTTCACTTCTGGAGCAAGGGTAAAGGAGTCACATTAATTGCAAAATTCTCAGGTGTATATCTTGTTGTCCAGACCTGGATCTTATGACGACACCAGGCTGCAAGGCAGGTTAAAAATATATGCCTTTGCTGGATGACCCAGGAAATCAAGGTTATGTTAGTTACGAAGAAAGGAAGAAAGGCTACTCGTTGGATAGGTTATAATTTTGCCAAAGTAGTCATTTCTGTCTAAGAAAGAAATACATATTTAGGATGATTGTGCATTCTTGACGGCCACATTCCTGGTGCCACCCTGAAACTTTGCCATGTGCACTACAGGTCTCCTTCCCCCCACTGTGCAAAGGAGAGAAAATAAAAAGGTTTTCACTTCTATTTATGACCAAAGAATGTCCTTTTTATGAAATGAAGGTTGATAGTAATTTCTTATGGATGAAAAACCAGGTCAGAATTTGCCACTTATACAAACTACATTGCAAGAGCAAGGAAGTTCTCTTAGCCAAAGCTAAGAACCAACACTCTACAGTTCCTTATTCTTTTGCACGTAGATATTCAGTCACCCAGTACTATTTGTTGAAAATAGTATTCTCTTCCCATTATGTCATCATGGTATCCTTGTAGAAGATCAAGTGTCCTTAGATGTATGATGTATTCTATTGATCTATATTTCGATCCATATGCCATTACCACACATTATTGTTTATTGTAGCTTTCAAGTAATATTTGAAATCGGAAAGTAAGAGTCCTCCAACTTTCGTCTTCTTTTGCAAGGTTGTTTTGGCTATTCTGGATCTCTTAAATTTCCATAAGAATTTTAGGACCAGTTTGTCAATTTCTTCAGAAAAAGCAACTGGAATTTTGACAGGGATTGTGTTGAATCTATATATCCATTTCGGGAGTATTGTCATCTTAACAATATTTAGTCTTCCAATCTATGAATGTCTTTCCATTTATTTAGGTCTTCTTAATTTATTTCAATGACATTTCATCCTTTTCAGTATATAAGTCTTATGTTTCTTTTGATACATTTATTTGTAAAGATTTTATTTTTTTCTTGCTATTGTAAATAGAATTGTTTTCTTAATTTCATTTGTAGGTTATTTATTGCTAGTATATAGAAATAGAACTATATTTTCTATATTGACCCTGTATCCTACAAACTTGCCGAACTGGTTTATTAACTCTACTAGTATTTTTTTTGATTATGCAGGATTTTCTATATTACAAGATTATGGTGTTTGTGAATAGAGAGACTTTTACTTCTTCATTTTCCATCTGGGCCCCTTTTATTTCTTTTTCTTACCTAATTACCCTGGCTAAAACCTCTAGTACAATGTTGAAGAAAAATGATGAAAGGGGACATCTTTGTCTTGTTCCTGATCTTGGGGAAGTGTTTTCAGTCTTTCATCATTAAATATGATGTTAGGTGTGAGTTTTTTGTAGATGTCCTTTATCAGTTAGAAGATATTCATGTCTATTTCTAGTTTGTTGAATTTTTTTTCCTGCATCTATTGAGATGATCTGATCAAAAGGGTTTTGTCCTTTTGTCTATTAACATGGTATATGGATTGATTTTCATACACAGAATAAACCTTGTATTCCCAGAATAAATGCCACTTTCATACGTAGAATAAACCTTTCATTCCTAGAATAAATCCCACTTAGTCATGGTGTACAATCCTTTTTATATATTGTTAGATTCAGTTTGGTAGTATTTTGTTGAGGATTTCTGCATGTATATTCACAAAGAATATTGGTCTTTAGTTTTATTTTCTTGTGATGACTTTGTCAATATTACCAGAGTAATAGAATGAGTTGAGAAGTGTTCCCTTCTCTTTATTTTTTTGGAAGAAGTTGTAAAGTATATACGTTAAATATCTTTAAGCATATGGTGGAATTCATCAGTAAAACCATCTGGCCCTGGACTTTTCATTGGTGGAATTTTTTTTTTTGGATTACTATTCTATCTCTACTTGTTATAGATCTATTCCGATTTTTATTTCTTATAGAGCCAGTTTCAATAGTTGTGTCTTTCTAGAAATTTATTGCATCTAGATTACCAAGTATGTCGGCATACAGTTGTTCATAGCATTCCCTTCTAATCTGTTTATTTCTGTAAGGTCAGTAGTAATGTCTCCACCTTCTTTCCTCATTTTTCTAATTTGGGTCTTCTTTCTTTTTCTCTTGGTCAGTCTTGTAAGAAATTTGAATTAGTGTTACAAGGGTGAAGTTGAAAAGCTCTCCCTCAGTACAGAGGAAAGCTAAAGAAACTCATAAGATGGTTAAGGTGAGTGATATGGAAGAAAAGGAAAATATATAAAATGTATACTTAATTATTTTGTTTTCCAGAAATAAAATTACATAAAAAGCACTAATATCAGAGTAGAAAGCAAACTTATCTGAGATAAAGAATAATTGAAATTCCAGATTTAAAGTGATTACCTGTATCAGGCAGAATCCAAGAAAAACACAGCATCCAAATATATCAATAAATATTTGTTGGATTTCTATCATGTGACAAGTATTTATCTTATATGTCAAAAATAAATCAAGCTATACCTCACTCGCTCTTCACAATAATCCTATGAAGTAAGAATTACTTTTTTTCCTATTTGACTGATGAGAAAACAGATTATACGTGGAATCTAAAAAAAACCAAACTCATAGAAACAGATAGTAGAATGGTGGTTTCCAAGGACTGGGGGGTGAGGGAAGTGGGGAGATGTTGGTCAGAGTACAGACTTACAGTTATAAGATTAATAAGTTTTGGGAATATAATAAACTGTATGATGACTATAGTAAAAACAAAACGACAACAAAAAAAGAAAAATAGAAGTGCAGAGAAATTAAAGAACCTTTGCTGTGGTCAGTAAGCTAGCGTGAAGCAGTGCCAGGATTTTTTTTTTTTTTTTTGTGGGGAAGATGAGCCCTGAGCTAACATCCATGCTAATCCTCCTCTTTTTGCTGAGGAAGACCGGCTCTGAGCTAACATCTATTGCGAATCCTCCTCCTTCCCCCCCCAACCCCTAAAACCCCAGTAGATAGTTGTATGTCATAGTTGCACATCCTTCTAGTTGCTGTATGTAGGACGTGGCCTCACCATGGCCAGAGAAGCCGTGCCTCGGTGCGCGCCCAGGATCTGAACCCGGGCCGCCAGTAGCGGAGTGCACGCACTTAACCACTAAGCCATGGGGCCGGCCCAGCAGTGCCAGGATTTTAATCCATGGATATCTTTCTCTATTGCTCTTGCTTTACCAAATACAGCATTCCATTTGTGATTATTATCTAACATTTATTAAGTGTTCATATGCATAGCATTTTACTCATTTGGTTGTTGGTAAAAAATAAGATTATATATATATACACACACACACACATATATATATAAAGCAAATCGTTCAACAAGCTGAGTTTACTTTTTACTAGTCTGGCATTTATTTCTGATTTCATAATCATGATTTTTTATCAATTGAATTCAATAAGAGGCAATTGTTTTCTTTTTTGTAACTTAGGAAAAGACCGAGATGCTTAATTGTATATATTATTATGCTGTTGTTCAATGTGAACAATGAGAGTACTGTACATCTACCAAGAATATGCACTGCTTTTCACCTTTTGGTTTATGTAATTTACCTCATAATTAAGCATGTGTATATGAAAGTTTAGACTTGAACTACAACTTGGGGTGAAGGAGACAAATATTGCATATGAGGAAACCACAGACTCAGCAGCAGATCCTTTTTCATCCTTGGCAAGCCTCCTTCTAAATATGTGTTGGCATCTTAATGAGAGTGGATGCATCACTTCTCAGGAAATGGCTACAGCAAAGTAGGGTCAAACAAGCAGAACGCTGTAAGAGTTGCTGGAGAAATGTCTGGTGAAGAATAGAGATTGATTGTTTGGTATCATGTGATCAGTGTCGAAGAGGTCTTGTAGTCATGCTATGGGCCTTTGGCGGAGGTTGAAGAAAGCAGCACGATTCTGGAGTCTCACCTTTAAGTGCTCTTTCCTTCAAATGATATCTCCGTTCCCTTTTTTTTTTTTTTTTTTGCTGAGAAAGATTGGCCCTGAGCTAACATCTGTGCCCATCTTCCTTCACTTTTACATATGGGACACCGCCACAGCATGGCTTGATAAGCAGTGCATAGGTCTGCACCCGGGATCAGAACCTGCTAACCCTGTGCCACTGAAGCAGAGCACGGGAACATAACAACTATGCCACTGGGCCAGCCCCTTTCCCTTCCCTTTTTAGATGTGGATTTGAGTTTAATTATAGAGTTTGTCTCACTAAGAATGTCAAATGTGGGGCCAGAATGTGTGGCTGAGACAGGTTCAGTCCTCAGCAGCTGTGCGACTTACCCTCTCTGTGCCTTGATATCCTCATTTACAAAGAGCTGCTGTGGTACTTAAATAAGTTGAAGCATGTAAAAGAAGTTAGAGCCTCGACCGGTACAGAGCGGGGTCTCAGTAACGTGAATGTTCTTGCTACGATTATCCCAGGGCTAGACATCTTTAAAGCCACTCGCCGACTAATCTGCAACAAGGTATTAGCTGTTTCAGTGAAGGTGTTTATACTTAAGGGTATTAAAATTTAATTAGGTGACTCCTGAAGTTTAGAAAACCTTCAAAGTTCAAAGGACAGGACATCTAATTGTAGAATTTTAGACACTTTGTATCAGGCCCCCGGAGAGGAAGGGCGGCTAGAGCAGCAGTTTGCGGTGGCTGGCACCCCTTGAATGACTGTGTGTGGGCAAATGTTTTCTCCATCTGTCTGTACAGAAGGCCCAGATTAAGGAATCAAGAGAGAAAACAAAACCTAAACTCATGGGAGGAAATAGGTGCAGACTGGAGACAGAGCAGAGGGAGAGTCTCATGACAGTAGGGCTGTTTTTTGGATGCTCAGGCTGCTTCATGGAACAAAGTTGAGACATTCTCCACACCCTGTTGAAACGACCTTGATTTGTGGTTTCACGTGGCTTCTATACGATTCTCCTTGAAAATATGAGAATGAGTGACTCAAGTCAGCTAAGTCTGTTTGCAGAGCAGACATTTGATGAAATTATGTGAACGAGAGAAGTGTGCACGTGGATGACGACCCCTCAGTGACCTTTGACTGTCCTCCAGTAATTTTATATTTGTAAGGATGCTACATTAACTCTTGTGAATAACCAATCAAGCAAACAGTGAAACAACGAAAATAATTTAAGAATATGGTAGAACTTTTCATCCTCCCAGGTGTCCATAATTACAATTTTTTGTCTGAGCTGTAAGCTGGCAAATAGGACGGATGGAAAAGACGTCAGAAAAAAATCAGAAATCAGAAAGAAAAAAGGAAGGAAGGAAGAAAGAAAGCAAAAATAAAAATGGTGGAAATACAAAATTTCTTGAACTAAAATGATAAAATTAAAACATTAGCAGAGTGGGGGTGTGAGTTCACTCTCACGCGCTGTGCAGAGGGCATTCACTTAACCTGACGAAATGACTAAGGTTTGGAGGATCAGAGAGGTGAAATCTTTACTGCTATTGTTTGGCCCTTGGATGGCAAAGGTTATGCTCTCTTCCTTTGAGTTATTTCCTGCCATTTTTCTCCTGGTGTATGAGCCATTTTGTTCAAGATACTTCGGGTAGGCTCTCTCTAAAAGGCTTCCTAGTAACCTCCGCTGGCTTACTGTTTCTTCCCTGCTCCCTTGCCCCTGATGAAACTCCTTCCTGCAAGGCTGAGAGAAGTAAGCTGGGCGCACACCTCCAATAGTGGCGACTGCTAGGCTGTTCCTAAGTGTTCTCGAGAGGCTGGATCAAGCCTGTCAGTTGTTGTAAAGACTACCTCTTAAAGAGTGCTCCTAATTAGCTTACTGACTATTTGGAGAAAGCTCTTCTGGTTTCTCTGTGCCCAGTCGTTATTGAGTGAGCTACTGCCGAATGAAACAAATGTGTTCCTTATAATGATGAGGTCATTTTGACGCTTATTACTCTTTGAAGCAAGCTGTTTCTTATAGAACAAAGTTGGAGTTGAGAGAGAGAGAAGATGATGACTTATAGAAAGGAAAACAAGCTTTTGTGTGTATGTGCCCACATATTTTATTAAAAGTTTTAGTGGCTGCTCCAAGAGCAAGGTGTCTGTGCCTTTAATTATTTTCATTTTAAAAACAGAGCCTTCTATTTCCACATCTTCAGCTGTCCCAGAGGGCAGCTAGGCCAACTTTAACAACATTAATTTCTCTTTATGACAGGACTAGTGCTGCCCCAGGTCTTCAGAACTGCCTAAAATGTCTGGAAAAGTAGATAATGAAGAGGATATTAGAATTGTAAACAAGAACAATTTTGTAATAAAAACCATATATTTTCTCCATTGGACTCTGGGCTTAATACTGTGGCAGCAAAAGTGTCACGAGTCATAATTTGTTGACGGCTACTGAGCATTAGTTACAGTTAGAGCGTGTGCATAAAGGGTGAGGCCTCCTGGCATCCCATTACAGGGGATCTCGGATGGGTAATTGCAATTTCGTTGTTCTAATATGTCTCTTTCGGTTGATTTTCCATTGTGCTTCCTGATGAAAAGAACTTGTGTATTACAACTTCCCAGGCTGCTCACAGAGACTTTTGCTCTTATGCGGAGGTATTTTGCACAAGTTGAAAGGATTTATCAATAGTGACTATGACAGGATGACTCTACTAAAAGTCAAAGGAGACCCATATCTGAACCTGGACTACCGTCAAAAGGTTTAGGAAGAATCCGGATTGGAGCACTGAAAACAGAAGCACTTCCCTCCCTGCTCTGTGTTTCCCTAGCAGCATGTCCCTGCTTCTATCATCTATTCATCCTTCTTGCTGACAGGGTTTATGAGTCTGATACAATGGACTAAGAAACAGTAGATTTTCCCCAAGAAACTGAGTGCTCTTCTTTGTCTGCAAGGAATGTGGGTGCCAAGTATACAATGTAAGCATTATTGTCTGTTAATACCATAAACAGGACTATCTTCTTATCTTAAGGTTCACGGTAGCTGAGAAAGTTCATACTGTGCTTAACCTTTTGTCTTTCCCTCATCCTTTGTTGTCCTGATTCACACAGAAGAAATCTGAACACATAATCCTAAAAACATAACAATTTCCAATAATATGGTTTTTGTTTGCATTTCATATCTGCTTTTATTGTACTCAGTGGCCTATGTTCCATAATCTATTCCCTGAATTTGGTTTTGCAAGAGAAACAAAGATGCACTCAGCCTTCCGATTTCTATTGGGATCTTTTCCTATCAAAGATGGGAAATAATAAAATAATTTATGTTTTCAATTAGCCAAAACATTTGCACATTTGTATGATTTTCTTTTCAAGGCTGGCAATAGTATAAGGGCCTGTGTTTCAAAAGAGACAATAGTTATTCTAATGAAGGCTAGAGTAAGGTTCCAAATACTTTAATTTTGAAGTGGAAAGAGAAGGCACATTATGCTTTATGAAAACTTTTAAATATTACAATTTTAAAAATAAGGGCAGAAAACTTTCATCCGCATCTCTTAGCATCCAATTCTCTTTTTCACAGCCAGGATGTGCAGGTAATCAGCTTCATACCTGTAGTGTGGTCAGGTTAGGGGTGGGTGTCTTTCAGATGAGCTGGGGAGTGAGATTCAATTCTGAGAAGCTGACTCCAGCTTGATACAAAGTACAAGACAAAAACGAGCTCTCTTCTATTATTTAGGCACCTGTCCAGAGGTTGGGGAAAAACAAATTTCCTTGTGTAGATTTAGCCTAAGAGAGCAGAGATAACCACCTTGCCTTCTGTGTCTAATAAGATGTGAAAAGGGGCAGAAATAATGAGTATTACATTGTATTTTTCATGTAAAAGCCTGAGAAACAACACGTCCTGAACACTGGCAGTGATTCCAGTCATTTTCAAATGAAAAGGGCTATTTGTTTCCAAATTACAGCAGCCACTGGAATGCATACGTTTATGGCTCAGAAATCCTCATTTTGTGAAGTAAAATTACCTTTCCGTGATTTAGTCACTGTGGGCTTTCTCCTGCTGACTGGTCAGAAGCTATCAGATAGCTTGCAGCTGCAGGTTGAAGCCCGACCATTTTTTTTTTTTTTTCCTGGGACAGGCAGTTAGTTAGTAGAGCCATCAGTACGGCATCTGTCATCCTGCTAGGCCTAAATTGTTTTCTATGATGGATGTCACAGTCTGTATGATCAAAATAGAAACCCTGCTGCTTTTAATTGCAAAATCGGAGTACTTGCACATTTGTTATTATGCCGAGGTTATTACCTCACACAAAATGAATTAACAGGTGAAAATAATTGATGAGAGGCGTCTAGGGATTTTTAGCCTCTTCAAAGAGACTTTGTAATTATGGCATAATGAATGTTCTGAGACATATCTGTGGGGGGCAGCATGAGACCACCAAAGATCTCCTCAGATTGATGATAAATTCTACTGAATTCTACTGTAATACTGCTTAAATTTACTTAGCAATTAGTTTAATAGGCCTACATGATTCATGATAACATACTGAGAATTTTTAAATAAGTTTGTTCCATCCATCTATAAATTAAGCTACTTACCTCAGCTCTCTTCCCAAAGTGATGGAAAATGTGAACGGATGAGTGTTTCTAAAACAAAGATGACATAGGATAGGGGCTAGGGTTTCAGAAATACCTGACTAAATGCTGCTGGCACCTCAAACAACTTCTCTTCCCCTTTTCCAATAGCTTGTGAAAAGAGCCTCACCAAATTTTGTCCAAATATAGTTTTAAGAGTTTCCCAGCCCATGAAGACTCTGCATTTGTCCTGTGAAGTAAATCGTTTAAACATTTTGCAAGCTGAAGTAATTGCTCTTGGCTTTCTGACCACTCTTCCATTCAGAGTTGGTTATATTTCAAATTCATTCAGCCCCTGAGTGCATCCAGAGTGATGGAGTCCAGCCATCTTTCCCCTTCCTCATGACATCCTGAAACTGCCCAAGGGGTAGCACTGTCACTAGGAACTCACTTCCAACATTGTTTCAGAGCACAGAAGGCACTTTCCCTGTATTAACCCAGTGTAGCCAACAGGCTGGGGTATTGCTTTTAGTGTGTGCCTAGCTAGGTACAGAACAGTAGTTACAAGATGACTAACCTAAAAGTTGCAAGGGTGGTGAAATATTATTACGTGCTATAGGGGACCATTTTTTGTTTTGTTTTGTTTTGTTTATTGCAGTAACATTGGTTTATAACATTGTATAAATTTCAGGTGTACATCATTATACTTCTATTTCTGCACGGATTACATCATGTTCTCATGTTCACTACCCAAATACTAATTGAGATCCATCACCACACACGTGTGCCTAATTATTCCTTTGCACCCCCCCCTTCCCCTCTGGTAACCACCAATCCAATCTCTGTCTCTATGTGTTTGTTTGTTGTTGTTATTATCTACTACTTAGTGAGTGAGATCATACGGTATTTGACCTTCTCCCTCTGACTTATTTCACTTTGCATTATACCCTCAATGTCCATCCATGTTGTCACAAATGGCTGGATTTCATTGTTTCTTATGGCTGAGTAGTATTCCGTTGTGTATATATACCACACCTTCTTCATCCATTCGTCCCTTGATGGGCACTTAGGTTGCTTCCAAGTCTTGGCTATTGTGAATAACGCTGCAATGAACACAGGGGTGCATGTATCTTTACGCGTTGGTGTTTTCAAGTTCTTCGGATAAATACCCAGCAGTGGAATAGCAGGATCAGTCTTAGCAACATATTTTCAAGCACCATGTCTGACCCGGCAAGAGAAACAATAGAAAAAATAAACATATAGGGGACCATTTAAAGAAAAGAAAAAAACTGTAACACAACAAATCACAAGCATGCTTCTTTCTCATAACCACGTAGTATCCACATACTAGGTGTGTCCAAATCTCAAGGTAATTCTTTAATTAGCAAGAGTTGGGAACACGCTAATTGTGAGTCCTATTATGAGAAATATACATAAAGGAAATATTGAGATGAAGACAACGGTTAGTTAAAAGTAAAGGAGGGAAAAACAAATGGGAAACAGAACTGTAAGTTTTGAGGAATTATAAACCCAATGAAAGAGTCACCTGTTTAAAAACATCATATTCATTTTTTAAGTGACAGGGAGCTTTATCACAGATTCAAACTAGATCGATTAATTCATATTTCTAGAAGACATGCATTATTTAACATTGTTCTTGTTCCTTTTTTCTCACACACACATACACACACACAGACACACACACACACTTTCCTGCCCAAAAAGTCAGTAGCATCTTTGCAAAGCATTTCTTCTACTTAAAGTAGCTTTTAATGACTATTTGTTCTTATTCTTGTCCTGAGTTTCAATGAAATGCATATGTGAGGCATGCAATCAATATTGAAGTGCACAATTGATACTGAGGTGACTGTTTTTACATTATATATATAGTACTATGTATATAACCTAAAAATGTACTGATACGTATATAATTCTTTTCAGATTTACTGTCAGCACTTTTGTCTTTAAGATATGTAATATAAAAGGGTCTCAGTAACAGGAGGAAAAAATACATGGCCAGAAAATATAATGAATGCAAGGCAAGCAGTGGATTGCCCCACATGTGAAACGGACTGTGGTAACTCATATCAGGTTGCATGTCACTTGCAGAAGCGTTTTTCATAAACCTTCACACGCCTGCATTTATCTTCAACATAAACCCCCATATGAATTCTCCAAAGACATTAACAATAGATAAATGCTTTTTAAACAAAATAGTCTATTTGAAAAATCTGTTACAAAGGTAAGAGTGTGTTATACAATCAAACGTCACTTTTGTCGTAACCACGGCATCGTTCTGTGACATCACTTTATTGTTTGGTCTTAACTTTAATGGAGAGCAAAATGACCTAAAATTCAGAGGTTAGTGCTGGAAAATTTTGATACCTGTTTCATTTAGATTATATTGGATTATTGTTATGAAACACCATGGAAAACACTCAAGGGATTTCAACTTGAATAAAAAAATGCAGGTAAAAAAGTGAATTTCTAAAAATTTCGTGTTACTGAAGGTTGGATATAATTTTTGAAATTTGATTATTAAAGATATTTCAAAATTCTGTTCATAACACAAACACCAAAACCAATAGATTACACAATTTAGATTTCACGGTGAGCTATACAAACACAAATAGATGTGTCTATACTGAAATGAAGAACAGAGGGCTTGGGTGTGCTTTCTGATAGCTTTGTGACAGATGACACATATATAGAATGCGGTGTAACTGACTCTAAAGCAGATTCAGCTGCTTTTCTCTTTTTTCTGTATATAATATGCACAGAAGTACAGATGTTTGGATGGTGTCTAATAACTACAAAGAGCATTCGATGCAGCGTGTGTGTTTACCAAAGAAGTTGTGTTTTAGATGAGAAAATCTGGTGTCTCCTTTTTAACGACTATAGAATATGAAGTAGCAAGGAGAGGGAAAATAGTATTTGTTTTATTCATGGACCATTGCAAAATAATTCTCACATGTCATAGGAGATGGTGAGCTCATGGAGTCTGAATCACTGACTTCCCAGACAGATCCATTTCCAGGAAAGGGAAAGATTTTGTTGATAATTTAATGAGAATGCAAATAATTTCTTTGATGATGCTAGAATTTGGGTAGTATTAGTCTGCCGCTAGCATGCTATGAATTCTGTGTAATTAAATGGAATTGGATTTTGGACCTGGCTCTGTGTAGACGGCACTGGTTTCTGAGTAATACCCCATTCAAACACCTCACTCTGATGGATTGCATTAATAGATCATCAGAAGCAGTTGTCATTCCAATGATGTATTAGTGTAATACATGAGAATGAGACTCACTGATGATGTATTTAGTACTCACAAGATGGCAGTGTCCAAAGAAGAACTGGGCCCAGTAAGGAAGCCGTTACAATTACAGAATGAAGCCACTCAGCAGGCGTGCTTTATGAGATTTTTCGGGGTGCTGAGTTGGTGAATCGGTGCTGAAGCTGCTTTTAGGACACTCTCACTGGTATAACGAGAAGACTGTGATTATCCCAGTTCAAAATCATTTCAACTAGTGAACTGCAAGATAATATGCATACAGAGGTCTGTTTAAGAGTCAATATTTTAGCGCATGTCAACGTCTGTATTGGCAGAAAGCACTGTGTACTGTTAGTGGTGGCTTGTGCAAAAAAAAAAAAAAAATCTCTCTTAAGCAGGATTTTCTGGGATGACACTCAAATATATTATCTTAACAGCAGTTTTCCAGCTGATAGTTTCTGCCAAAGGGGAAGCCCGTGCTCGTAAGTGTCTACATGCCACCAATCATGGGCACAGCTTCTGGCATTAGCCAGAGAGGCAGATATTTTAAGTAAAACATTAAACTTAGGTCTGACTGTCATACATTTCCTGCTAATAGAGCTTGCCACACCTACTATAAATGTAGATGAATTAGAGGCTCCTAGTGACCTCTATCTACCTCCCACTGTGCTTTTTCTAAAAGGGTAAAATAGAGACTTTTAAATGTTTATAACATAGGGCTAAAAAGGCTTTTTTATGCAATCGCATAGCAGTTACTGTTCACCTTCTTACAGCAGCTGATTGCAACATAAATAAAACAGTAGGGCCCGTCACCCCAGTTGTGGAATGGATGCATCTAGACAGCAGACACAGGGCATTGCTGAGGGATTGGAAGTATTTTCCCCAGGATTGGGGCTGGTAAAGATTGGGGGTGCCATAAGGTGTGTGTGTGTGTGTGCGTGTGTGTGTGTGTAGTTTGGAGGGGAGAAAGTGGTGGAGGAAACAGAGAAGGAAGCAGAATGACAGCTTATACGTGGCGTTTCCTTCCCTGGAAATTCAGTACCTGAGGTATTGTTTGAAAGAAGTTTCCTGAGCCCTTCCCTCTTCAGGAAGGCAAGGCAGCGGTGGAAGGGAAGAATTAACCACAGAGACAGCGAGATGCCCAGGCAGTATTGCTTTTGCATTTTCCTAGCCAGGCCAGTAGGGGCTTGCTCAGACTGTATTAAACAATCAAGTTTAGAGCAGGAGACTAAATTTGGAGGGAAAACAGGGGGCATTCTTTTTATTAAGTGGCATTTCTACTTTTAGATATATTATCATTTTTTAAATTTGAAACAGAAAAATCACTGCATGATTTCTGATTAACAAATAGGAATTCTTTCTGTGGACTCCTTTAACCACCTCTGTTTTGTCTAAAGGTTTAGAAAATGTTATGGAAAAATGTATTGCCTCCTTTAAATTGCCAAGAAGAATGATTTCGAAATGCTTAATGTATCTAATCCTTTTTAATAATGATTATTTTATGTAATGCCCATTAAAGTATGCATTCTCCAAAATGCCTATTGATTTTCCAAACTATTAACCCCTAATATTCAGTTATATTTTAGATTGTTAGTAACACTGCTGAACTGCTGAGTAATTATTTTATACATGTAAGTTTTCTTACTATCTGGGAACTAAGTTTAGGATACACACTCCAACCTGAGGATGAAGAGATGTCAGGTAAATTTTCAAAATATACTTTCGTAGGCCCATAAAGCAGCAAAAGAAGTAAGTCATGGAAGCAAACTAGAGATTATTACACTATAGCTGGTCACTAATTATTTTCACGTGATATATAAATGACTTTTCACATTAAGTGGACACAGTTTTATGTATTTAAATATATACATGTATTCTTACTTTTGCATAAAACATGTTAGCATAAAACAGATGTAATTATTTGCCTACAGAGTTAAAAAAGTCTTTACACGGAAAATGTATACGATTAGTTCAGTAAATATTTGTTATAGTCTTCTACATCATTAAGGAATGTGTATTATCATGTTAGCACGAAGTTAAGCAACAGTGCTAACAATGTCTGAGAGGTAAACCCTGGGGATTTTCTTTGCCTTAGTTAATAGAAATATCTTAGACACTGCCCCAGACTTCCCTCCCTCCCTCCCTGCCTTCCTCCCTCCCTCCCTCCCTTTCTTCCTCCCTTCCTTCCTTCCTTTTCTCCTACCTTCCTTTTTCTTCCTTCTTTAGGTTAAGTAAACAGTAGTGGAGGAAGAAAGCTAGAGAGATAGGAAGATACAGTGTCACCTGCAAACTGTGATAACCATGAAATAATTATTTATCTAAAACTGTGTAATATTTCAAAAATGCTACTTAGTTGCAAGGTATGTTAATGATATTTCCATAAGATGTATTTTTCTATATACAGGTATAATCATAGTGAACGAGTAACAGGGATATAAATTAACAGGAAAATTAGTGATAGAAAAATTCACCACTGCGGGGCTGGCCCCGTGGCTTAGCGGTTAAGTGCGTGCGCTCCGCTACTGGTGGCCCTGGTTCGGATCCTGGGCGCGCACCGACGCACCGCTTCTCCGGCCACGCTGAGGCCACGTCCCCCATACAGCAACTAGAAGGAAGTGCAACTATGACATACAACTATCTACTGGGGCTTTGGGGAAAAAAAGGAGGATTGGTAACAGATGTTAGCTCAGAGCCGATCTTCCTCAGCAGAAAGAGGAAGATTAGCATGGATGTTAGCTCAGGGCTGGTCTTCCTCACAAAAAAAACAAAAAAAGAAAAGAAAAATTCACCACTGGAAAACTAATGCTCTGAGGAAGGCTTTTTTTTTCTTTTTTTGATGAGAAAGATTGGCCCTAAGCTAGCATCTGTTGCCAATCTTCCTCTTTTTCCTTGAGGAAGATGGTCCCTGAGCAAACACGTGCGCCAATCTTCCTCTATTTTGTATGTAGGATGCCGCCACAGCATGAGTTGATGAGCAGTGTGTAGGTCCGCGCTGGGGATCTAAACCTGCGAACCCTGGGCTGCCAAAACAGAGCACATGAACTTAACCACTGCGCCACTTGGCCAGCCCCTGAGGAATGCTTTTAATAGTAGACCAAAAAAAAAAAAAAAAAAAGAGTGAGAGTACATGGGTGCAGAAAAGGGCTAAGCTAGTTATGCTGAAAAGTTTGGGTTTTTGAAACTTTTATTCTAGTAGCACAAACACATTCATTTGAATATATTTCTAATATTTTTAAATAGTATGAAAGAGAGCTACAAAGATTTTACATGCTTTAAATTTCAGTAAATAAAAACAAGAAACAGAATCCTAAGAGGAAAATGAATTCTGACCTTTTCAACATCATGATGTATTCAACACCACCTAAGGTGGCATTAAATCTAAGCTTGCACCTGGTATATGTCACATTGTCTAAGAAGAACCAGCAACCAGAAAATCCAGAATTCTCCTGAACTTTGCAGGAGGTAAACGCTGATCAAAGTCATTCCAAATGGTTTGTAGTTTTTTAAAAATTTATTTTAAAGTGTAAACAAATTAAATACATTATACCAAATAACTCTCATTTTTTTTCCAGGTAAAAACTTCTTTAATATCTGCATTATTGAAGTAAAAGATTACATTGTTATCTAAAGGAAAAACATGAGGGGTAAGTTCCCTTGCGCTCATGTGAGACAAATATGAAGACCTGGTTTAACAACGTACAAAGCTGTCACTTTCACCTGATGCTAATGCAGAGTGTTCTTTATCAGTGAAGTCATCATTCAAAGGTTTTACTAAATTTCCCTCTAGTGCTCGCACTGACTGTTTGATAGTGGCATTTCTTTGCTTCAACAGTTTTGGCACATAATTGTCTCTGTGGACTTTTCCTTTTAAATCCACCCCACTGTATCACACTAGTTCAACACCTATAGCTCTGGTTTACCACCTAATATGTAGCAGTTCTGTGATGACCAAGCCTATGTCTTAATTCTAGTTTTCTTCTCATATCTTGTCTTCCATCTTTTTGTGTGTTTTTTTCTTTTCTCCCCAATATCTATTTATTTTCTCTCTCTCTCTCTCTCCAGTCTATATAGGAAATAGTCTAGATTCTCCTCTTCTTTCAGCTACATAAATATTGCCTTTTCACTTGACGGAAACTCGCCTCATCGCTTTTCTCCATCTTTTCAGGCTGTCTGATTGTCTCATTCTGGAAATAACTATTTCTTTTACTTTTTACATGAGGAGTTATTTTTCCCATTACTAGCCTTCACCTTCACAGATATAAAAGCCTAATTGTGCACTGTGGTACAAATGAAATCAGAAATTATCAAGTGCAAAATTAGCATTAAAAAATCATAAGACAACAAACAATAGGGCTTTTATGTGATTTTTGTAATTGCATGAAACTAGTTACTCTGGCAATAATTGTTTGTGCTTCATTAACATGCAAAATGGTTTTATAGACTAACCCACACACAAAAGAAACCATTTTTGATGAGAACTGTGCTTTGTTTAATGTTAGACACCATTGTATTTGCTTTCCTAATATAACAGTTCTAATTAGTACCTAGCACTCACCCTGAGTTTTTCAGCTTGAACACTCTGAAGGTGACAATCGAGTCATAATTCCATGGCATTCTTTGTCAGTACCTGTCAAAATATAGCTAAGCCTTTAGGAGTTGTGATCTAAATACTGGAAAAAAAAGTTAATAGTCCAGAAACAATATGTCTCCAGGTAATTTTAAAAAATAAACTTGCACATTAGTCCTTTCTTAAAAACATAATACCTTTAATGCTACCCCGTTAGATGCAGCCCTAACAAAACTAGATTTGTCCTAATAATCTCTTAGCATTGTTTTTGTTGTCTGACCTTTGTATATTTGCCTGATTCATTTGATTTTACATCCTTGGTGAGGAAGCCCGGGCAGATGAATAGCAAAATTTTAAATCAATTAATCTGTACATGCACTCTTTTCAGAAGTGATTGGCTTTTCATCTTAACAGCATGGAAAATATATTTTTTTAAGAAATGACTCCATTAGGCAAAGACTGTAAACCTAATTCTCACAGAGAGTCCCAATTTAATCCCGATGTAAGAAGCATGCAACCCTGTCTCTAGTTAGGAAAGAAGGCAGATTCAGAGGGGTGAGAGAGGATTTCCCAACTGTTGTTAAATCTCATGTCCTTCCTCTCATAGGATGGAGTCTAAGAGGCCACAGGACTATGGAGAACTAAGTTTATTATGGGATGCTGCCATTCATGGGTCCTGACCACCAAAAACATATCAAACATAAGACCTGTTACTTTTGGAAAAATGACACAAAAGGTAGACTGGTTTAAACCTTTGCCCCGGCTTGCGAGTATTAGAATTATGTGCTCACACTTTTTTTTCTTTTGGTACCATTTTTTCCCCAAATTTTTGAAATAGTTTATAGAGACATTCCATATAACTTAGGTTTTATCTAAAAAGTTGATGGATTTGCTAATTTTGCAAAACTAACTTATTAAAATGGTAATCTTCCTAATTAACATGGGGTTGACCAGTTCACCAGAAGTTATAGCAGATTTAGGAAAGTGTTTTCTAGAGTACTATTGTTTCAGTTTGCTTCTCATTAAAACCCAACACAAATAGCTTATATTAATATCATGTAATATTTTAATAATGAAAAATAAAATAAATATAAAGTGACCATATTATTATCCACATAATTCTGAATCATTTGGACCCTTGAATTCTGGACCACCTATGATGAAATATTTTAAAAATCATATGGTACGTGTGTGAATATTAAAGACACATCCACTCATGATTAACAGACATTTGGTCCTGTCCAAAACGTCCATGGAAACATTTGGTCCACGCCGAAAGGTCCTTGATATCTGGTCATATTTGGTCCTGTCCAAAGCATCCCTGGAAACATTGAGTCTGTGACAAAAGGACCTTGATATTTGTTCTTATCCAAAATCATTTAGCATGGACCAAGTATGCTCATGGACTTCTTGGATGGGACCAAATACCAAGGACCTTTGGCATGGCCCAAATGGCTGTTGGACCAAATGTTAATGGACCAAATCTCTTATGGACATTTTGCACAGGAGCAAATGTCCTACAAGGCTACTGACCTGTGTTCTGGAAGAATTTGAATTTAAGGAGACTTAAGTAAGGTTTCCACATAAAAGAACTGCTTGTCACTTCTTCCTCTAAAGAACTCTTAAGAAAGATTTTCTTTCAATTTAGTTGATATAGGTAAACGTCAAATCCCAATTTTTTCATGTCAATGCCTCACACTGCAACTGTACTCTTATTTTTTTCTACCACCTTAAAGTCATATTTAATTTCCCAATTTTTATAATTCAAATAACACATGATAAAAACAAAATTCCTCGTCCATGTTTTGGACACACGCGACCATTGGAAAATTTTCTAAGGGCTTATAATTTTTACTACAGAGAAATTAAAATCAACAAATAAAATGAATTCTTTAGTGTGATCCATTTTGGAGTGAAAGCTAATGAGCAAAAGTTTTGATAGACAAGATAATTGACATATGAATATAGATTTTATAGATCAGAAAGTTAGAAGGGATCTTGAAAGTCTTCCATCCATCTCCCAAACAAGATAATTATAGACTCTAGTTTTTTTTATTGAGCATCTGTTTGAAAACATCCAATTATTGGGAACTCATTACTTTACTCCATAGGAGTCTTTACCCCTATGCACAGAATTAGATGGATAACTTTTTCGTAAAGATCTTTCTGTGCCTTCTACCCATTTATCCTACTTCTTTCCTCCGACACATAGAACAAATGTACTCTTAAAAGAAGGTCTTCTAAATGTTTGAGAGTATCATCCTCCAGCATCATAAATTTATCTTCATCAAGCTGAACAGTTTTTACCGTAGGATATGGTTTCAAGACCCCTCTCCATCCTTTTTTCCTGCATGTTCCCTAGATTGTCAATTACTCTCTTAAAAAGTGACATTCAGAACCTTTGTCTCTCTCTCCCTTTCATCCTCTATCTACCATATCTATCTATCTATCTATCTATCTATCTATCTATCTATCTATCAAGTTTTAATATGTGTACTATGTTCAGTGTGCAGAGTGCTGGATTCAGAGTGATGCATTAAGTCATAGTCTTGACCCTAAAGTAACTTATAAGTCACTAATGGAAAAAGACAAGTAAAGAACTATGTTGTTTAATTATAATTGGGAACAATAGTCTGTTGGATGAATAAAAAAGAAAAAAAGCAAAGACTTGATTTATTGGGAGTGGAAAAAAAGTCAGGGGAGGGCCAGTCCCGGTGACCTAGTTGTTAAGTTCAGCACACTCTGCTTTGGTGGCCCAGGCCCAGTTCCCGGACCCGGACCCAGACCCAGTCCCACACCACTCTTCTGTCAGTGGCCATGATGCGGTGGTGGCTCACATGAAAAAAAAAAAGAAAAAGAGGAAGATTGGCAACAGATGTTAGCTCAGGGCAAGTCTTCCTCAGCAAAAAAAAAAAAAAAAAAAAAGTCAGGGGAATTTTCCTTAAGGAACTAAAAAGATGTTTTTCTTTTTCTTTTTTTTTGAGGACTATATAATGTAAGGACTAAACCAAACTAAAACTTTTAGTATATAGAAGACTATGCACTGAGGTTTTCATATTGCAAATATAAAAGTTTTTTATGACCTACCAGCTATTTTATACATTAGACAATCAATCACTATTAAACAAGGGCCTCAGGTTACCTATACTCACATTTTTATTGTGACTAAATTTTAAGTCATGACAAAATAGACCTACATCCACCACACAGAAGTCCCAGGGAATTCACTTTTAATTTGAGCAAGTATCTTGTTTGTTTTGAAAAACACATTAAATGTAATTGTAGAATCTTGCATTTACTGTGAGAGAGTCATGTCAAACTCAGATAGTCCAAGAGAATTCTCTTTGGGATTTAGACCTTCTTTGCACCCTTACCCGCTAGATGACTGTTTCCTCAATTTAACTCATCTCACATTGGATCCTCAAGCTTTTCCGGAAAGGCAGAAGTATTATCAAAACAGAATATTTGAAAACAGATGAGAACACGTAGCTGTGTCTTTTGGAGTAGATTATTCTTCTGTCACTATTAACGTTCTCTCCTCTAATTTTGTATCCCAATTTCACCACATGGTGACATAGCTCAGAGTAGTTTTTTGATGATAAGGAGTGGGAATGATGATAGCTAATTTAGTCCTCCCGAATAGCCCACCAGTAAATATAATGACATTCCAACACCCTTCTATTCTTCATTCCAGCAATATTCGGACCTCATCATCAGCTAAATCCAAGCAATGTGTGTGTTTGGGGAGGGCAGGTGGTTTGCAACTGGGCAAATAATCAAAGCAGAGGAATGAATACAACCATCTGTATGGAAATTGGTAAACTGCAAATTGGTCCCCTAACTGGGATTGGGGAGAATACGTGTTGTCCCCAGCTCTGCTTCTTTCCCAGAATTTCACATACATCAATAACAATGGCTTTTACTTCCTTCAGCTGAAGATGGAGAGAGAGATGCTTTAAAGTTGTCAATGTCAGGGAGAGTTTGTCCTGCATAGTTATAAGCCCATTATTTAAAAGAACAAAATGAAGGCTCGTTTCCTACAGTGAATTTAATACTTTTCCTGCTCTGTATTATGGTTACAGTGCTGAAAGTAGAATCAGAAAAAAATGAGAAAGGAAAAAAAATAGGAGTGGATTTTTTAAACTCAAAGCCAAATTGTAACCCTTTCTTGTATGCTGACTGTGCTGAGATATTTACCTACCAACATAACCTGTAAAAGCACAGAGCCAAACAATGCTTGGTAATCTTTCCTTTTATTTTACTGTTAATTACTATTTTTACAGGAATTCTTTTTGGGGTCTCTTAGGAACCTAGCGTAATATAATAGAGTATTGTATGAGCACTGAGATTAGGGTACCCCCAATACACCATTATTAAAAATGTATAAACTGTGAAAAGATAAACCAAAGAGAAGCAAATAAAAGTAGATGATCTAGCCTGAATAATTAGTCCTAAAGTTCATTACTTACATTAACCTGAAATGTTTTGAGTTGGTGAAGTTCTAGAAAAGCTCTACAACCTTTGATAAACTGTGTAAAATTGGAGAAGCCCACAGAATAAAATATATAAGATTCTATACAAATGATTAGGACATTTTTTTTTCTATTTAAAAACATCTCATGTACATAAATATGTTTTAAATTATTTCTGATTATAAAATGTGGACTCTTTCAACTTAAAAGAAAGCAATGGAAGGCAGGAAAAAAATTCTTGGAAAAAAATTTAAAATTTGACTGTTTTTTTCCCCTCCCGTAAGTATGAACATATGAGCAAGCTGATTGGAGACAGTAATACGTATATTGTGGGACAATATATTAATATTAATTGAAGTGGGTTGAATGGTGGCCTCTCAAAGAATATATGTTCAAGTCCTAACACACGGTACCTATGAATGTGGTCTTATTTGGAAAAAAGGATCTTTGCAGATGTAATTAAATGAAGGAGCTCAAGATGAGATCATCCTGGACCAATGAGTGGCCCTCAAATCCAATGACAAGTGTCCGTATAACAAGAGGAGAAACTTAGAAACACAGAAGAGAAGACCACGTGAAGTTGAAGGCAGAGATGGGAGCACTGCATCTACAATCAAGGAATGCCAAAGGTTGCTGACAGCCACCAGAAGACAGGAGAAAGGGAAAGAACAAATTCTCCTTCAGCACCTCCAAAAGGAACCAACGCTGCTCACGCTTTGATTTCAGACTTCTGGCCTCCAGAACTGTCAGAAAATAAATTTCTGTTGTTTTGAGTTATCCAGTTAGTGGTAATTTTTTGTGGCAGCCCTAGAAAACTAGTTTGCTAATGTTCATAATGCTAGCATTCAGGTGTCACGCACAGCTTTCCATGTGCAAATTAGAAACAGTCATTTTTAATCACCATAAGTGTCATAGAAAGCAACAGACCAAATCCATGAATGAAAACAAAACTAACAAAGGAAATAATAACTCCAACCTAACAACAAGTTGTTTAGCATAGAGGAAAGGAAAGCAAACCAGACCAGGGAAACTTCTCTGGGGCATCTCACTTCTGATTATCCTGTTTTTTTACATAGACGTTTTAAGAGCCGTTTTAGGCTCACAGTAAAATCAGGAAGAAAGTACAGAGGGTTCCCATGTATGCCCTCCCCCACCAACACATACACAGCCTCTCCATCTATTAACATCCGTACCAGAGAGGTACATTTCTTAACAATATATTAACCTACACGGACACGTCATTATCAACCCAAATGCAAAGTTTATTTTAGTGTTCACTCTTGGTATTGTACATTCTATAGGTTTAGGCAAATATATAATGACATGTATCCACCATAGTTTCTCTCCCTAAAAATCTTCTGTGCTCCACCTACTCAGCCCCCACCCCACCAACCCCTGGCAACCACTGATCTTTTTGTTATCGCTCTAGTTTTATCCTTTCCAGAATGTCACATAGTTAAATCATACAGTGTATGTGGCCTTTTCAGATTGGCTTCTTTTATTTAGCAATATGCATTTCAGTTTCCTAAAAGTCTCTTCACGGTTTGATAGCTCATTTCTTCTTAGCACTGAATAATATTCCATTGTCTGGATGTATCACAGTTTATTTATCCATTCACCTACTGAAGGACATCTTGGTTGTATTCAAGTTCTGGTAATTATGAATAAAGCTGCTCTAAACATCCATGTGCAGGTTTTTGTGTAGACTTAGTTTTCAACTCATTTGGGTAAATCCAAGGGGATGAAATCTCAGGAAAATGTGGTAAAAGTATGTTTAGTTTTATAAGAAACTGTCAAACTGTCTTCCAAAGTGACTGTGCCACTTTTTATTCCCACCAGCAGTGAAAGAGAATTGCTACTGCTCCTCACCCTTGTCAGCATTTAATGTCAGTGTTGTTGGATTTTGGCCCTTCTGGTAGACCTGTAGTAGAATCTCATTGTTGTTTTAATTTGCAATTCCCTAACGACACATCGTGCTGAGCATCTCTTCATATGTTTGTTTACCATCTGTATAGTATCTTTCTTGGCAAAGTGTCTGTTTAGGTACTTTTCCCTATGTCTTAATAGGGTTATTTTTTTTCTTTTGTTGAGTTTTTAAAAGTACTTTGCATATTATGGATAACAGTTGTTTATCACATTTGTTTTTCCCAAATATTTTACTCTCAGGCCATGGTTTGTCTTCTCATTCTCTTCACGTTGTCTTTCCCAGAGCAGAAGTTTTTCATTTTAATGAAGTCCAGCTTAGCAACTATTGCTTTCATGGATTGTGCCTATGACGCTGCTATATTTAAAAAGTCACCACCATTCTCAAGGTCATCAATGTTTTCTCCTATGTTATCTTTTAGGAGTTTTATAGTTTTCCATGTAATATTTAGGTCTATGATCCATTTTGAATTAATTTTTGTGAAAGGTGCAAGGTCTGTGTTTGGTTCGTTTTTTTTTTTTTTGCATTCGGACGTCCAGTTGTTCCAGCACTGTTTGTTGAAAAAACTATCTATGCTCCATTGTATTGCCTTTGCTATCTGTCAGAGATTAATTGACTATATTTATGTGGGTCTATTTCTGGGCTCTCTTTTCTGTTCTCTCTGTTCTCTGTTCTCTGTTCTCTCAATCTGTTTGTCTCTTCTTTCATCAATACCATAATGTCTTGACTACAGTAGCTTTACAGTAGTCTCAAATTCAGGTAGTGTCAGTGTTCCAACTTTGTTCATCTTGTTCAATATTGTGTTGGCTATTCTGGGTTTTTTGACTCTCCATATAAACTTTAGATTTAGTTTGTTGATATCCACAAAATAACTTTCTGGGATTATGATTGTGATTGCATTGAATCTATAGATCAAGTTGGGAAAAACTGACCTCTTGATGATGTAGAGTCTTCCTCTCCATGAGCATGGACTATCTCTCCATTTATTTAGTTCTTCTTTGATTTCATTTATCAAAGTTTTTTAGTTTTCCTCATGTGGATCTTGTACATATTTTGTTAGATTTGTATCTAAGTATTTCTCTTTTTTTGGGGGGTGCTAATGTAAATGATGTCGTGTCTTGATTTCAAATTCAGTGTGTTCACTGCTGGTATATGGAAAAGTGATTGACTTTTGCATATAAACCTTGTATCCTGCAACCATGCTATAAGTGCTTATCTGTTCTAGAACACTTGTTTGTATCTATTCTTTTGGATTTTCTACATAAAGGATGATGTAATTTGTGAACAAAGAAAGTTTTATTTCTTCCTTTCCAATATGAATACCTTTTATTTCTTTTTCTTGTCTTATTTCACTAACTTGGACTTCCAGCATGATGTCAAAAAGGAATGGTGAGAGTATACATCATTTCTTTGTTCCTGAACATGGTGGGAAAGCTTTTAGTTTCTCACTATTAATATGCTGTTAGCTTAAGGATTTTGGTAGAAAATATTTCTCAAGTTAATGGAGTTCCACTCTATTCCTAGTCTTTTGGTTTTGTAACATCATAAATAGGTGTTGGATTTTGTCAAATACTCTCTCTCACCTATTGATATGATCATATGAATTGTCTTCTTTAGGATGTTGATGTGATGGCTTACATTAATTGTTTCAAATGTTGAATTAGCCTTGCATACCTGAGATAAATCCCACTTGGTTGTGGTGTATAATTCTTTTTATATATTATTGGATTCGATATGCTAATATTTTGTTGAGGATTTTTGCATCCATGTTCATCAGAGATACTGGCCTGTAGTTTTCTTTTCTTATAATATCTTTGTCTGCTTTTGGTGTTAGGTAATGCAGACCTCATAGAATGAATTAGGAAGTATTCCCTCTGTTTCAATCTGTGAGAGCACAGAGATCAGTATAATTTCTTACTTAAATGCTAGCAGATATCCTATTTTTTTAATTAGTAAAATGGAATTAAAAAGAAAGGTAATACATATGGAAATAGCACAGAAATTTAAAATATTCTTTCAGTAACAGAATTTTGCTGTAGCAAAAATCAGGATTTATTTTAAGGGACTTCACAATCACACAATCACAATTCATGAAAAACAGTATTCCAACATTAGATAACAAATGTTAATTATAAGGTATAAATAAAATGAACACGTATGATGTATTATATACATTGTGAGAAAGGTAAAGTAAACTCATTTTAATTTAGAGGAATATTAAAAGAAAGTATGAGCTATGCCCATTTTGAAAATTCCTTTTGGCTACTTTCTAAAAAAAATTAAGTGTCTAGAGATATACTTACCTTTTTTAGATAGACTAAGTTTTTGTAATGGGAAATAAGCAGCAGTTTGGAACTCTCCAGTATGGAAAAATAATAAACTTTAAAAATTAGACATCATTCCATGCTTACCAAGACTTTCATTAGCCCTGTTTTTTGATAGAACCAGGTCCTATCTCTCAGTGCTTTTCTGAATCATTCCAAATCAGTTATCAGCAATAAATTTGTTGTCATTTATTTATTTATTTATTTATTAAAAGCAATAGTTCAGAAATACTAAAATGGTCTATAGGACACACTTTTTTTCCCTTGAATAACTATACCCAGTTTCATGGTGAGGGAAATGCTTATTCATAAAGCATAGACCAACTGTTTTATGAATAACAAGTATCAGTGAGAAGAGTAACCATTTTCTAGGCACAGAATTTTAATATTTGTGTATATTTTAAAATTAACAACTTGGAGTTAGCCTTCTAATATCTCTTTCTGAAATTTAGTAGGTCTCTAGTCATTTCTTCTCCAGCATGCCATTCTAAGGGCTTGCATAGCTAAGTGTAGTTGGTCTTGGAATAGTTGCATTAAATTATTCTCAATATACCACTGATTAATTAATTAGACACATATACATGCAAAGTACACTCCAGATACTGTGTGATGGCGTTGTAATTCTATATTTGTGCACACAGAACTTAGATTTGGTAGAGGGATACAAAAATTAGATTTAAAAATATACATCTAATTTCAAGTAGGGATTATTTCCATGGGAAAATAAAGTTTGGTAAGGATGAGAACACTTTAGTAGTGTTGGTGGTGAGGACGTTTTTCTCCAATTGATTTTATATAAAAATCTAAAGGGGGATATTCTCTGATAATACGAAATTTGAGCATAGGGTAAAGTTTTGATCTATGAGTTTTCCTGCTGGAAGGGATTTCCTAGCAAAATGAATAGCATGAGCCTTGGGTCAAAGTTACTTGAAATTTTTTGGGCAGATCATGATAAGAGATAAAGTCATGGAGGCAGAAAGAGCGTAAACAGCACATGTAGAGCCTTGTAGACTATTGTAATGAGTTTGGATTGTGCTCTGGGAAGTTGGAAAACTATGAATGGGTCGAGAGTAAGGTGCAAAATGATGACTTACGATTTGAGAAGATAACTCTGACTGTTGGCTTTAAAATAGATTCTGGGGAAAGAGAAGAAAGAAAAAGATCAGTTAGAAGGAGATTTCAATAATCTAAGTGTTAACTGCAGGTGGTCTGACTAGGATGGCAGGGCAGAGGTAGAAAGAGTTGGCGGATTCAAGATGAAATTTGACATTAGAACGGACAGAATCTATTGATTTCTGTTAATGAAGTAGAGGGGCAGTATAAATAAAGACATTAATTAATGATGATTCCAAAGTTTTTGACTTGACATATTAAAAATTGAAGTTTTTATTTACTTTCTGTGATTGAGAAAACTGTCAGAGGAGTAGGGTTGGATGTAAAATCAAAAGTTCAGCTTTGGAGATGTTACGTTTGAAATGTTGAATAGGCAGTTCGATATTTGTGGGTGAAGTTCAGTAGAAAAGTCCAGACTAGACAATGACTAGATGACATCTAAAATTGTGAGTCTGACTAAGATTACCTAGCAAGTGAGTGAGAGAAAATAGAGGCTGGAGAACTAAGTAACGGAGATCTTAAGTGTTTAGAGATTTTTGACCAGGATGGAGGCAGGTTTTATGGAGCCCAAAACTTCACAATTTTGGGCCTCATTTGTTGAGAAAAATCATAGGCAATTATAAATACAAAATTAAGTACAAAGTTTTTCTTTGTTTTTCCTTTGGCCCTGAGGTAACATCTTTTGCCCATCTTCCTCTTTTTGCTTGAGGAAGATGGTCCCTTAGCTAACATCTGTGCCAACCTTCCTCTGCTTTATATATGGGACACTGCCACAGCATGGCCTGATGGGTGGTGTGTAGGTCCACACTAGGGATCTGAACCCAGGCACCTCAGGCCACAGAAGGTGAGCATGAGAACTTAACCACTAAGCCAGTGGGCCGGATTCTTCAAGTACAAAGTTTCCAAAGGGGTATATCAAGACCAGAAACACTAAGGCTTAGCTTTTATTAACTTTATGGTAAATCTGCCTCTGGTTTGGGAGACGAGGGATAAGCAGCAGAGTAGACACAGCAGTTGCCAACACGTAGGAAGAAACTAAACGAAAGTGGTATCCCAGAAGCCAAGTAGTGAAAGTGTTTCAGGAGATAAGATCCATTGATTTAAATGCTGATAACGCAGCAAATAAGGTGAAGACAAGGAATGGACCATTGGATTTGACAACATAGAGAGATTGGTGAACCTGACAAAGAGTAGTATTGGTTTGGTGGGAGGGAAAAATCCTAGCTAGGGCAGATTCAGGTAGATAAGTGGAGAGCCAACATGGAGCCGTGACTTTTTCTGCAAAGGAAGAGATATATGAGGCAGAGCAAAAGTGAGATCTGAGATCAAGGGAAAGTTTTTAAAATAGTTCACATGCATGTAGTTTTTCCGGCCAACTAACATTTAGATTACCTGAAAAAACCTAATAAGTGCATGAATATAAGACTAAAGACATAGAAGGGCCATTTATTTTGGACAAAGGTATAGCTCTAAACTGAAGACCCCCACTCAAATTCCCCCTATTACCCAAAATATATGTAGCTACATAAATGTAGTGATGGAAGAGATCTTTTATACAAGTTGGTGTAAGCCATAAATAGTAACAGAGATTTCAGGCTCAACATTTTTGTTTTTAATATAAGAAACATATAGTGCTTTTAAAAATCAACTCTATTGGGTATAATTTCTATTTAATATAAGTATATACTTCAAATTGTATTTGACAAACGTTAAGTGTTGTACAATGTAAGCATCATCGCAATCAAGATATACAGTCTTTTCATCACCTTCAAAATTTCCTTGTGCTCCTATTAAATCAACTTTGCACAATACTCCACTCAATCAATCACCAAACTGATTTCTATCACCGTAAGGTTAAGTTTGAATATTGTAGAACTCATATAATTGAAATCACACAGTATGTACTCTTGTGTGTGGTTTCTTTAGCTCAACATTATGTCTGTGAAATATATCCATGTTGACTTGTGTATCAGTAGTTCATTTATTTGTATTGCTGGATAGTATTTTGTCATATGAATATGCTATAATTTGCTTATCCAGTCACTCGCTGATGGGCATTTGGATTGTTTCCAAGTTTTGGAGCTTTTAGGAATAAAGCTGCTATGAACATTGTGTACAAATTTTTTTGTGGATATAGATTTTAATTTCTTTTCAAACTACCTAGAAGAAGGATTTCTATGCCTGGGGTAAATATATAGTTAATGTAATTAACAAACTGCTTACCAGTTTTCCAAAGTAGTCACAATAGTTAACACGCTTATCAAAAATTTATGAGAATTACAGTTCTTCAACATCTTTGGAATTGTTAAATGGGTAAACTATATAACCAGCTAGAAAATGTCAAAAACTCTAAATTTTCTCAACTGGTCTTTGTAAAATTATACTTATGAAGTTTATTTTTTTTAAAGAATTGATTCAAACGTAAAGTATATTTCTTATCTAATGTTTTCTTGTGATAATCAACTTTGTCAATCAAAATTGCCATACTAGAAAGTCTGTTACTGTTCTTGATGTAATTATGAGGAAATTCACAATGGATTATCATAAATGCGCAGTGATATCTTAAAACAACCAGTCAATACTAGCTATGGAAATTAGCAGTGGGGTACATCTAAGGATCTTCTTTTAACTGAGCTCAAATGAAAGGCTGTGATTATAAATCTTTTTATGACACCATTAACCAAGGATGAAGTAATTATTAAAAGCGGTATACTCAGTAGCAAATCCAGGTGCAACAATGAGTACACATTTATTTAGACAGTATCCATTTGCCTGGAAATTGTTTTCTGATTTTTTAAACTAAAATAACATGTGAGAGTCTCATAAAGGGAAGTTTTTTTTTTCTAACCCTAAAAATATAATTGCTTTCCCCTTGAAAAGTTTTGTTCATAGAATGTATTTTGTATAAATGACATCACTTAAGAATTTCTCTAATTTTTTTGCAAGGAAAGTATAGCAGATACTGTTAAATACCACGCCACATATCTCTTGAGCCCATCTTGAGTTTATCTGCAGCTACAGCTGACAATTCCCATCGATGCCACCAGCTTTCCACCTTACACTCTTAGGTCTGTTTGCTTCTATTTTGAGGGTTCTCTTGGCTCAACCCTGAAACCAAGAGCAATGCCAACCCATGAAGGATGGGGGTTGGTGGGATTATTCTGAAGCATGTTCTACCTGATTACTGAGAGGATCTCAGCAGGATTGAGCCTTGATTGCTCCCTGTCATTACTGGCTCATCAACTCACACTTTGGGGTGCTCTTCTCTGTTCCACTTCCCTCACTCTTTCATTTGTGCTGCCTGGCATCGTCTTGCGAATCACCGACTTGTCTCAGGACCTATTTTTGTGAGACGTCACCTTAGAACAAAAGTTTATTATATAATAATAAAGATTTCATTTGTTCATTCATTCTCTAGTTCAAGAATCAGTGAGTCCTGGCAATCTCCTAGGCACTGTGAACAAGATAAGCATGCTGTTTGTCCTCCAGAAGCTAACAATTTAGTGGAGACGACTGCCGTTGGACAGGTGATTATAAGTGTAGAGAGACGAGGGCTACAAATACTAAAATGTTGATTATGTGAGGCTGTAGATTCTGTCTTTTTTTTTTTTTTTTTTCATTACTATATTCTCAACATCAAGAAGCTTTCCTGGCACATAGCAGTTGCTAAATAATGACTGAATGCTAAGGCTTAGACTGGAAGTCTTTAACAATTACAACTGACCAAGTACATAGGAAGGGATCTAAATAAATGAGATTGGAAAAACTGAACCAGAAAATAAATTTAACTTTCTTATTTATTGGGGAGACAATGACAGAAAAAAAGTAGCATATTGTGAGAGACTTACTTCCCAGGAAGATGAATCTTTGATGTGGCTTTGGAACAGAGGCTGTGAAGATATTTAATGAGTCTGTAGAACAACAGCCATCGTTAACACTAAGATTCTTTGGTTGGCTATTTTTAACTTCTAAATTAAAGGACAATAGGCTACGTAAATTCATGAAATATCAGGTATAATATCCCCCTGTATAAGTTTGCTAGGGCTGCCATTACAAACTGAGTAGCTTAAACAACAGAAACGTATTGTCTCACAGTTGCAGAGGCTAGAAGTTCAAGATCAATATGTCAGCAGGGCCGCGCTCCCTCTGAAGGCACAAGGAAAAGATCTGCTCCATGACTCTATCCCAGCTTCTGGTGATTTGCTGGCAATCTTTTGTGTTCTTTGGCTTGTAGACGCGTCACCATGATCTCTGCCTTTATCATCACATGATGCTCTCCTTGTGTTTGTGTCTATCTCCATATTTACCCTTTTTATAAGGACATCAGTCGTATTGGATTAGAGACCCACCCTACATCAGTATGACCTCATCTTTACTAATTACATCTGCAACGATCCTATTTCCAAATAGGGTCACATTCTGAGGTACTGGGAGTTAGGACTTCAACATATGAATTTTGAGGGGACACAATTTAATTCATAACACCCTCATTTCCTCCAGCCCCTGAGCTGGATGGAGAGAGGGTACAGTGTAAAGCAGATGAGGCTCAGCAACGAAGATGCTGTTACTTCAGCATTTCACCATGACTGGTGTGGCTTGAGGATATGCCTTTTATATTAATATGTGTAATAAAACAGACTGCAATTACTTTTACTTGGGCTGATTCATGAATAGTTCTTTCTGTTTGGTGGAAAACAACCCACATGCCAAAGAAGACTACATTAAGATTTTCCTAAATAATCCACTACTCAACAATCCAGATGTTTGAAGAATAATATCTTGTGACTATTAAAATCCACTTTTTTGTTTAACTGTCAGTTGCCCCTCCCAATGTCTCCCACATTTCTCACCCAAAATTTTTATTTTAATATGTTGTGATCTATCTTTATTTTAACTGTTGCTTCCACAAAATTTTAGATATATCATCATTTACTGCATTAATTTGCAAAAAACTTAAATGGATGTAAGGAACAAAGTGGATGTAAGGGCCAGTCACGTTTAAAAACAGAACTATTTATTTGTCTCACATAGTTAAAAACTAATAAATACTAGATGTATGTAAAAGGAGAGTGGAGCTAAAATACTATAATATAATATAAATGGACATATTTTTAATAAAAATTACAAAATATTTTGGTATATTTAACATTGCCAATCAAAATCAAAAGTTCTTTTACATAAGTTTCATTCTTTAAAGCCAAAAATATAAGTATGGAAACTGAACTATAAATTAACTCACAGATAAGAAGCTAAGTATGCTTATTGTATTGTTGTTGTTATTATTATTATTATTATTATTATTATTTTTGTAAGGCAGAGTAGCCCTGAGCTAACACCTATTGTCAATCTTCCTCATTTGCTTAGGAAGATTGGCCCTGGGCTAACGTCCGTGCCTATCTTCCTCTACTTTAGGTGGGACACCTGCCACAGTGTGGCTTGATAAGCGGTGTGTAGTCCATGCCCTGGATCCAAACCTGCAAACTCCAGACCACCGGAAGCGGAGTACTTGAGCTTAAACACTACACCACTGGGCCAGCCCCTGTAATATTATTTTTAAAACAATCTTTCCTCCTTTAGTCAGATAAGCCATACCTCATAAAATAAATAATATACTTAATTAACAAAAATTTTGATAGTTGATTGCTAGATGAATATTTAATTTGATGTTGCCTCTAGAATTTCAGAATTTTGTTAACCTATGCTTATGTAAAGAAGAAAATAATTTATTGTGAGGATGCCCCCCCCCAAACAACAATCCATCATAAAGCCTTAACTTCAGAAATTACAATATTCCAGTACATGATTTCTTTTGACTTAGAATTAGTTGAAGAATTGATGCAAGAATCATCATAAATAGACAAAAATGACAGGAAGCCGTCTTTCTGAGGTCAATGGAGTTTCAGTGAAGAAGCCTGTGATGCTGTCCAAAGGGCAGTATCCAGACTAAAGGTCTCCCAGTTTAGTCCTCTGTTTGATCTTTTGATCTCTACTCAATGTTTCAATGTCATTACCTGAGAGTAAGACAGAAAGGTCATTTTTCCCTTAAAATTGAAGCTCTTAAACTTCAGTTTGTCTTCATTTCTCTCTTTGCTTTGTGGTATCAATTTATTTCACCGGGTCCCTGGTGGTCCAAAATTCTCAAACTGGCAATAATGTGTAGACAAAGAATTCTCTCCAGGAGGACCAAGTTAAACAGTGTGTCATAGTTGTTAAAACATTCCTGGGCTTTGCAGCCAGGTAGAACTTGCTTCTACTCTCAATTCTGTTTCTATTTAACTAGGTGACTGGTTCAATTGCTTAACTTTTCTTCAATATTAATAAGTGTAACATAAAATAGCAATACTCTTTCTTGATTTTACATTCTGTGTAATATTAATCCTCATCTCTAGCAGATGTGTGCTTTAGGCTAACTAGGGAGAAGCTTATGATTTTTGTAATGAAAAAGAGGAAAACATTTATATTTTCCTGCACATTTGCCTACACATGGCTGATTTTTATAGCAGCCCCAGAACTCTATTCTCATGGTCAGTTTGAAAACAAATGTTGCTGTATGAATATCCTGTATGAATTGAAACTTTGCAATTACTCTAACAACCTAATCCTAATGTGTGACTTTAAGTCCTGTGGTGTATTCAGAAAGGACTATGGGCCTCATTTATTGTGTAACCTGGAGTACTGCAATAGAGTGAGGGGAAAAGGCAAAAATGAGGAAACGCTAATATCACATGGAAGGATTGTTGGGATAGGAAACAATATATAACACTGTACTAAAAGGAGAGGACTTACAGATAGCTCTGAATTGCATTTATCTTATGAAAAGTAAAGCCAAATGCAGTTTGTCCCACATAAGGAAGTGGACAGGTAGGCCGGGGAGGATGAAGATAGAAAATGGTACTTAATGTACAGCAAGTTCAAATTTTTAACCAGCAAAAAAGAGAAAATAGCACCAGTGGCGTATGACCACAGTACTTTGCAGCAATTGCTGGGGATGGAGTGAGTAAAAGAAATAACATCACAGTCCCATGCAGGCGGCCGCTAAAAAACTCATGACAAACCCGTGATGTTGCTTAGGTACAAATCTGATCCAGGCTCTTTTTACAGAAGACTTCTGTATCTTCTTCTGGGTGAAATCAAAACTTCATTAGCTTAACAAGTAATTTTCCAGAACTTGCTGTATTTCAGGAATGTCTTTTGAGATCTTTTATCATCTATCATCTTGTCCCTCTAGCTTCCTTGTTTGCATTTTGTATCCCAAAGGTTTTGAATTACTTTTGACTACCAGAAAATTCCTTACTACCTAAAGTCTCATTGCCCTTCATTCCTCTCACTGAAATATTTCAGGTTAACCCTGTGTATCAGCTCAAAGGCTGCCTTCTTAGAGAAACCTCCCCTGACATCGCCAGACCAACTAAATCTCCATCCCCTTGCACTCGCTCCACCTCACACACATCCCTGTGAATCTACAACCTTATTATCTCATAATTGTTTGCAGGTTTATTCCCAGTAGAATTTAAGCATACGTAGGCAGGCCCATCTCCTTCAGTGCCTCTCTCTCCTCTTTTTAATCTACAGACCTAGCACAGTGCCTGATACAGTTAGTTTTGTCAAATGATGAAGGAATCAAGGAGATGACTGACAATACAAAACTGGAAGCAATTTTGGGAATGTGATAAACATTTGATTATATATAGGATATCGTAGGATAATAAGTGCACATAATAAGTGATAAATAGAAGTGACTTGTGTTTTCCATTCCACTACCTAAATCTAAAAATGTCTAAGATCTTTTGCTACCCATAAATATCTTCCTAAATGTAACTCAATAGGAAAATCAAAATACAACATAGTGCCTTGCACTAAAAATTTAATAAATGTCTTTTGACTGATCTATGGCATGAACACAGAACAAGAATAAATTAATGAATGAACTCATTGTCCCATAGGCAAAACAGACAAATGGCTTTCATATTCCTTTTCAGTTCTGAGTTTAAATTGTGACTCCTGGCGTCATATAACTACTAAAAGTAGTTTAAAACATGCAATCTTGTTAATTTAGGATATTTTTATAGATGGTTTTTTAAAAATATCCCTGATTTGTGGATGAGAAAAATAACATTTTCTGTGTGATGGTCTTTTCATGAATTTCTACAGAAGCTGCTACCTGAACTCTCTATCTTAATCTCCTTTTCTCTTTCTCTCTGGGGAGCCATTCTTTTAAAAGACCTACTTCTTCAAGAGAAACAGTTACATTTAACAGAGGATGGTATTACTATGTATATCCTTGTGCATTGACAACTGGAAAATCATAGTAGGTAGATTTATGAACAATATTACTGTTTTACACGGTAGGAAACTTGCAATTTGGTCAAGATCCACGTTTAATTCCTGTCCTTATATTCAAATCTCAGTTACATTTTTCTACTTGGCATCTTATTTTATTTTATTTTTTTGGTGAGGAAGATCAGCCCTGAGCTAACATCTGCCAATCCTCCTCTTTTTGCTGAGGAATACTGGCCCTGGGTTAACATCCGTACCCATCTTCCTCCACTTTATATGGGATGCCGCCACAGCATGGCTTGCCAAGAAGTGCATCGGTGCGCGCCAAGCAGTGCATCTGTGCGCGCTCGGGATCCGAACCGGCGAACCCCGGGCCGCCGCAGCGGAGCGTGTGCACTTAACTGCTTGCGCCACCGGGCCGGCCCCATCCTTGGCATCTTTAAAAGCTGTTTTATACAAAACACTTCTATTAATAACAAACCAGTCTGCCTTTATACCTCACTATAACCCCAAAATTGCTTTAGATAGGTAAACAGATAGGTACCACCAGAGATAAACAAAAGAAATAACAGCATTGTGTCATATGATTTGTTACTACACTGAAGATTGTCTTCTAACTTATGAGAAGGAAGCTTTAAATGAGTCTCCAAGGTCATAACCTCATGGTAGTGAAAATACATACATAATGCACAGTGTTCTTACTTTATTTTTCTAATAAAATATTCCTTTTTGTGACAATAAAATATTAACTTATATCTCCTATATTTTTTAAAAGTTTGCTATGACTATTGTATATGTTTGTTGAGGAGCATGCTTGCATCAATAATATATATTACTTTTTTCACAACTGGATTTTCAAACATCTTGATAAATGATTAAACTTTTGAACATATGTATTTTTCCGTTTCAAGAAGTTTGAAGACATTGCGGATAAAATAAAATTTTCTAAAAATACTATTATTTAGGTATATACAACTTGCTGTTTTCATAAATTTAAACATATATAGCACATATAAAATTATCTACAATAGTTCCACAGAGAACCTGAGAGCTGCCATTGTGAAAAGTACAAAAATACTGTAACAACAATTCTAAATTTAATTTGCTCACTTGAAATTATAAATGAATATACATCCTTTGTAGGATAGGCATCAATTCTGGAGGTGACTACACGGGAGAATTATAAATTGTTTTCTTGATATTTTAAAATGTGGTGCTACCCTCAAAGTCAAGCCTCCATTCTGTTCCAAAATAGAGATTTAAAATTATCATCTCCTACAACTCGATAAAAAATGGGGCAAAAGAACTATTGCCAGGTCTTGATGTTTGCCTAAAATGAAATATATAGGAACACTGAAAGATTCTTCCCAAGAATATTCAAAATGGTGTTCAAGAATTGGTCACTCCTAGTTTATGTCTTTTGTCCCCAAACTGATTATTATTTCAGTGCTGAATGTCTGCTATTACTTGATGTTCAATTTTTAGGACAAAGAGTGTATAACGACAGTTTGTTTCACCCCCTTAGTGATGAAATTAAAATCATAGGGAATGGGGGGAAATGTAGAATTCCTGAGATGGCTAAGAGGTGGAAAAATCATCCTAACGAAGTGAATACGTGCTTTTTATGGTAAGATGGTTTAAGGCTAACACCGCAAAAGAAATGGCACTCTGTGTGCTGGGTCAGAAGAGGTTCACACTGACAGAAACTCCACCCCTTGAGTGTCTTATTCCAGTTCAGTCTCAATTACCAGTTAGTCTGAAACTTCTAAGAATAAGCCCCAAAATAGTGATCAAGAAGTCACATATAAAAATCTGTGTGAAGTCAGTAGAAACCTGTTTGCACTGTGAGTGTCTCAAGGCTGGTAACATGTGGGGGACTCCTGGTTAATCCCTTGATGGTCTCTGGGAAGTTTCCTGATTAACCAAATTTGCTGGTGCAAGGGGCATGCTTCACTCTTTAACTGTGACAGCAGCTGGCAGCATGCTACAAAGGACCTAGGCAGTAATCACCAGCTTGCCCTGTGAAGGCTGAAAGGAAAACCTCTTTAGATGAAGCCCCGAAGGGTTTCATGTCTCAGAACGGCTAAGATTGTGCAGTTGGAATGATTCTAGAGAAATTCACAAGGAAAATTTCATTATGAATCTCTCATACACAACGTCCCCCGAGAAGCTTATCACTGTTTGTCAACTACAACAGAAGCCATAATGCGTTTTTATTAATAGGGCTCTCTTTTCTTCCAAAGGGATTGTAGTAAAATACCATGATTAATTGAAGATTTCTTTTTACTTCTGATTTGCCTGATTGACACAAGTAACCCTTATTAATTTCCCCAGATGCCTAAAGCAGCAGCAGCAAAGGAACACAAGAAGATGCATTATTTATTCTGATATTCAGTGGTCATATTCATGCTCGTCACAAGTATTAATTTAATGAGGTCACATTACCATGCTGTCCACCAACTCTGACATGCGAAGCATTGAGAAAACCGATTGAACTCTCCTGATTAAACACATTTACTCAAATTCATGTTCGGATACTTAAAACTCTTGCCATGCGTTATACCATGCATAACGTGTCTCCTATTACCAGTTGCATTAAAAAATGATAAAACAAAATATTTTAAGTCAAAAAGTTAGAAACTCTCACCAAATGCATTATAACTCTAACTGTTGTTACCTAAAGCAATTTGACAATGCAGGTTTAAAATTTAATGGACTTGATCACTTTTCGCTTCGGTCATTTGTTTACAGAGCATAATACTTTCATTGATATTTCTTATAGATCTTAGTCTTGTAAGACTCAGAGACAAGAATACTGTATGTCACTCTGTCACTTATATTTTGTTAAATGCTCTAGGTCCTACTAAAATATGTTATTAATCTTTAAGAAGGCATGATATATATCTCCATCCATGGCGTGAATTCTAGACTTCTTCCACTACCTCCGTGAACCCTTGTTTTTAGTTAATATTGAAGTATATGTACATTAGAAATATAATGTTTTTAAAAAACAAACCAAATATTTCATTAAGGATGGTCAAGCTATGGTGAATTTTTAAAGACTAAAATTTCTGTGAGCAATACTTTTTCTTATCTTCAAGTACAAGCTCCAAAACCCTTGTTTCAAACTGTTGAAATCATAATCATAAATTAATATTCTCAGAAAGTCTAGAATTGCACTGATAATTAGGAGAATTTGGAAGCTGGAAATATGACCTCCAATGTTTTTAACTGTATCTATCTTCCATACAACTCCGAGAATTACCTGTCTAAAACACAGACAATCACATCACTGTGCTCTGATAATGTATTAATTAAATTTTTTTGCCCATAAAAGAAAAAATAATTCTTCCCAAGATAAGACTTTTTATTTTTTTAATCCCGCAACATTGTTTATGCAATTGACATTTCCCGTGTTAGCAGAATACTGTTTTGTTTACTTTATCTGATTCAGCCTGAAAAGGCCGGTTCATATATAACCTCCTCTGTGACTCCTTAGGGGACCTCCCAAGACCTTGTCTCTGACTTCAGTGCTCAAAACAACCTTGAACGTTGCAATGTATTATATATAACATCACTGCCTTGTGATTCTTTGTTGATGAGCTGCCACTGACTCTGAGTTTCTCCAGAGTGGGTAGAACTTCACATCTACAGTGTCCAGGACCGTGCCTGGCACAGGTGAAGGTATGGATAACTGCATAGGTGAATGAATTATTTCAGGCCATTGAGAATTTACCTAAAAGAGTGGTAACGTCTGAAGGCAGGTCATAAGAAATTTGGTGAAATTTGTCACAGGATCACACATAATGCACAGAATGAAGAGACATCATCACTACGAAAGTTTGCAGTGGCTGCTTCTTAATCTCCTGGAAAACTGCAGTCTCCCAACTATAGGAAAAATGGCTCCGAGCTTCCTTGTATTGTCCAGCTAAGAGAAAATCTAGGCTGTTAATCAGAAAGGGAGGACAAGTCAGGAGGGGTACTGGGGTCAAGGGTTTGGAACTATGTGCTACACTGGAAAATCCACTGCGACCTAAGAGCTCAAAGGCAGAGGAAAAGTGCCTGGCTTCTTCGTTCCCCCAGGGGAGGGCTTTAGCTCACTCTTAGGGGGCTAAATGAAGTCTAACAGTATCCTCAACCTGACAGGTCTGCCTGTCTCACCAGACTTCATGAACCATAAAGACTAACACTGTGTTTCTTTCTCATCACTATTTCTCTCCCTTCAAGTAGAATCTTTATGATAGTGTCCTTGTGTATATCTAGAATCCTTACGTATCATAAGGGCACACGTGTTGAAAAGTCTTATGTTGAATGTTCTCTAAGTGCCAGGTACTGTTACAACTCTCTTACTTAATCCTCACAAGCACCATTTAAAGTGTTACTGTCTTTTCCTCACTTTTCATATGAGAAGACCGAATATACATACATTAGCCAAGTAGGTTAAATCAGGTGATCTTCTATTTCTTATGTCTGTATTCTACTATTTTGTGAGGCTTCCAGTCAGGCTACCCCAAGCACTAGCAGGGTTTCAACTTCTCACCAAGGTGCCCGTTATTCATGAGCATCTCTAAGGAAGAGCTGCATTACTCCCAAACCCGTCTGTGTGCCATGGTCATCATCATACAGTGTCTGCTTCTCTTCCTTCCTTGCTTGTTACCTGTCTACCTACCCTGTTGCTGCTACTGCCCATCATGAGGCATATTATCTCTGAATGCTTTAAAGTTTTGAATTCCTCGGTCAACAGAAAGGTGCTGAATCTTGAGTGAGAGAAAGGGAGAGATCAGCTGCTTACTGGGGAATCCGGGACCGTGTCTTTCTACTCCCTTTACTTTCACTGGCTCCCTGTGCTTTCGGACTCTGTTGCAGTTGAAACTGAAGAATGGATGGAAAGTAAATGGACACAGAAAGATTTTCAAAGTGCTAATTCCTTCAACAAATATGTCCTAAGCACCTACTTACTTCCAGGCACTGTTCTAAGCCTTTGGAACGCACTACTGAACAAAGTAGACAACAGTTTCTACTTTTAAGCATTTACATTCTATATCACTGCCTTCACTTAGGATGCCTGGGGGTTTACTATTTACTCTCCAGCCTCATTTCCTGACTCTCCCACACATGTAGCCACCACTTCAGTCTTTTCTATTTCTGTTTCTTCGCATCTGCAGTACCCTCCATCTTTCTTTCTCTCACTTATCTAACTCCTCCACTTTAAAAATTCAGCTCAGTCCTTTTTGGATGAGCCAGGGTCAGTTTATGCTTAGGGTTCCCATAATTCCTCACCCAGTGAAGTCTAGAGGGGTGAAAAGAAGAGGTTTTGGGAGGTGGGGTGACAGTCTCTGCATGGACTTAGAGAGGAAAATGTCATGCTGATCCTGGTAGGTTATTTTTGTGAAGTTATCTTGAGAAGATAATAAATTGAAGTTTTCTCTAAATTTAAAAAGAAATATACTTAAAAGTAGACAAGTTATCTATACTTGTGACTCTTGAAATCATTGTCTACTTTTTCTTTCTACTTTGTGAACTTGATATGAAATTCTAAATTATTATAATTTACTTTAATTTATCCCTTCCTACATAGATGTGGGAGCAATTCTAACAAAGTCTAAGAAGTTGTCTACCTCCCTACATCACACTTGCTCTGCAGTAACTAGCAAGATAAAAATCTATTTAGAAAACTATAATTTGGAAATATATCTAATAATATTCTATACTTCAAAAACATTTAATTGTATTTTGACATTTAAATAATATTTGCAAATGTCCTTGATTTATATATATTATTTAGATTTAGTTTTAGTGTAAATATTTCTTTAGTAAGGAATCAATTAAGAGGTGGTCTACTGATAGCTCCCATTTGGAAAAATAATAAGAATAGCAAACATGTGTAGGGTATTTACTATACACCAGGCACTGTTCTAAGTGATTTATATTCACTATCTTGTTTTTAGTCCACACAAAAGTGTTCTACAAAGTAGGAAATACGACTATCCCCATCCTGCAGAAATACAACAAAGAAACAGGAAATTTAAATGACTTGTCCAAAGTCACAAAACAAGCAAATGACCTGGCGAGGAGTTGAAGGAGTTGAAACCAGGCACTATCACTGTTGCCTCATTTAGGGGATGTGCGTGTCTGTGTGTTGATTTTGATAGGAATTTAACTTATATTCATTGTAAGTTAATAAAAATAAAAAATATAAGAATCTCGTAATAATTCCAACTACTCAGAATAAGAGCCCACAAGATTTTTGACTACTCATGTACTATAATGTATTTATACTTGCTTTTCTATGTCTGGCCTCAAGTATATTGCATCATTATTGATTTAATACAGGGTTACAGAGGTTGAATCACTTTTAGTATTGCCCTGTTATCAACCATATATATAACTCCATGTAAATCTTGGAGAATAAAATAATACATACATTCCTATTTCTAAGCAAGCAGTGCATTGAATGGCCTTGAATCAATACTTGAAAACTCTTTCTTTATATTTGAAAAAGTGCTGGGGTTCCAAGCTTCAGAGAAGCCAGGATTTAGATTTGGCTGAAAAAGTACTAAGGTCAAAACACCAGTGACATATTATTGAATTTCAATAATTTTTTTTTTAGCATATGTTTGTAAGGAAAAGGTTACCTCAACATCAGAGCTGGTCCAAGATTTGGGAGTGTATTGGAAGCTAATAATTCGACACTCTTAGAACTGACATTCTTTGGGTACTTCCTCTACATATGATTGGAGGAGAGGCTGAGCACAGCCTACCGGGAGGTTAAGGAATGTGAATCTATTCCATTTGCAGACTCTACTCACAAAACTAAAAGTATTTTGTTAACTGAGTAATTCTCATCAGAATGTAGTGTAACTAATATCTCTCTTTTTTCAAATGTCCTCATGGGTGATTCACCTCCCACCTAAGCAGAAAATCAAAATTTCCCTTTTACCTATATGCAGATAGATAGATAGATATAGATGTAGATATAGATAGATAGATATAAGGACATGTGTATATACGATCATCTTAAAATTTCAAAGATGTTTCCTATAGATCCTCTCTTAGCTGATCTGCTGCTTAATCATTCTATACCTTTGCAGTGTGTAAAACCCTGTAAATGGCTTCCCATTGCTCTTAAAACGAAACTTGTACTCTTCACCATAACGTCCAAAGTTGCGGATGATCAGCTATTTGCTTACCTCTCAGGTCTCTTCTGGTATGACTCTCTTTTGTCACCAGACTCCGGGCACTTAAGCCTCTGTCCTTTTTCTTAGATACTTCAAGCATTTTCTCAACTTCTAGCCCTTAAACATGTTCTTACATCTTGTGAAACTCTCTTTCGCCACTGTTTATATATTGGGACTTTCTCATTCCTTAGATAGGAATTCAAATACTACATCCTCAGAGAGATCCTTCCTGTCCATCATACAGCTAGTCACTATCACATTGTCTACTTTTTTTTTTTTTTTAAAGATTTTATTTATTTTATTTTTTGCCCCCAAAGCCCCAGTAGATAGTTGTATGTCATAGCTGCACACCCTTCTAGTTGCTGTATGTGGGACTCGGCCCCAGGATGGACAGAGAAGTGGTGCCTCAATGCGCACCCGGGATCCGAACCCGGGCTGCCAGCATCGCAGCGCGCGCACTTAACCACCAAGCCACAGGGCCGGCCCACATTGTCTACTTTTTAAAACAGAATTATTACTGTTTGAAATTAATGTGTTCACTCATTCTCTGCTTTACTTTCTAATTTCTCTTGATAGTTAATTTTATGTGTCAACTTGACTAGTCCATAGAGTGTTCAGATATTTGATTAAACATTATTTCTAGGTGTGTCTGTGAGGGTGTCTGGATGAAAGTAACATTTGAATTGGTAAACTGAGTTAAGCAGATTGCCCTTCCCAATGGGGGTGGGCTTCATCCAACCTTCCGAATAGAATAAAAGACTGAGTAAAAAAGAATTATTTCTCTCTGCCTGACTGTCTTTGAGCTGGGACGCTGGTCTTCTCCTGCCTTCAGACTACTGGAAGTTACAAACTTAACACCATCTGCTCTTCTGTGTCTCCTGCTTTGTCAACCGCCGATCTTGGACTTCTAAGTCTCCATAATCACATAGGCCAATTCCTTATACTATCTCTCTCTCTCTCTCTCTCTCTCTCTCTATACACACACACACACACACACACACACACACACAGAACCAATAGGTTATATATTTTATTCAAAGATGTTCAAACAATTCCACACTCTTCAGATTAGTTTCCATTTGCCCAATTATGAGAAACATCATAAAACGTATTTTAAAAACTCATTATATACCCTACTTTATTTTATTTACATTTTTGTGTGTCTGAAACACAGCAAAGTTAATTAGTAAGTTTTGAGGCAAATTTTTGAAAGTTTATGAGGATTGACTTTTTCTCTGAAGTCTCTATAAATAGCTCATGGTGAGAAGTACTACACTCAAATTTTACACGAAATGTTTTACTACTTTGTTTCTTTGAAAATTCCGTAATGCCACTGAATGATTAAATCTACCAAAGAACATATAGCATGTAAAAATGTATTACAGTCTCAATGCCAGTAAAGGAAATCCTGCTTCACTGTGCTTCTGCTACAGGAAGAGATCAGTGCTGCATAAACATTTGACTTCCTGATGTCTGTTTTACTCTGTATAGGAGCCGTATGCTATGTACTGTAACAAAGGAGCTTCTTTTTCCTTGGGTCTTTAAATAAAAGGATAATTTCCACTAAAAAAATATCCTATTGGTTCCGTTTCTCTGGAGAAATCAGACTAATACATTCCCTTTTGTAGAATCTAAGATTCATGAGAGAAATACCTTCTATGCCTTATTCACCACTAGCTCCTCAGTACCTAGCACAATGTCTAGCACATAACAGCTGCTCGATAAATAGTTACTGACTGACTGAATGAATATTGTTCAAGATTATTGCTATTTTGGGAATTATCATGGTTTAAGAGAAGAGAAGGTCTTTACCATGTAACTTATAACTCATAATGAGCTAAGAGTTTATAATAGTCATTTACTCTCTCAAATCTTCAGTTTCTTTATATGTAAAATAGAGAACGTAATGCCATGCTATTTACACTAATTTCATTTCATTCAATAAAGGATTTGAGGTGGTTTTAAAAATTCATGGTATTATTCATTATGTTATAAATGGAAAAATTAAAAAAAGAAAGATAAAGCACACAATTCAGAAAGAGGTAAAATGAAGATAAAATTGTTAGATTCTAAGTTTAATAGCTAGTTAGAAAACAATTTTCTGTGTAATCTTATTTTTATTTTGACCTTTAAAATAACTCATAAATATGCTAAGCTAAATAATAATAATATCTGTTCCATGAGACTCAGAGTTTTTTGGGGGGAGTGAGTGAGCAATATTGAATAAAACAATTTATGTGAAAGGGCTTTGCAAACAGTAAATATTCATTTACTGTTATTAGTATTACATATGTTTTTTTGAACAGCCCTCTACATAAATTTTACTTCCTTATTTTATATTACTTATAATACTATATAATTTTATTTTACTCAAATTCTCCTTTTCGTATATAACTGTGCTGTCTACCTAAGGAGATTATAAGACTCTTGAGATGACAGTTCTTTTTTTTTTAATTTGTTGCATATCTTTTCTATAATAATATTTTCCTTCCTGGGACAATCCTTGTGCTAAGTACGTGGTAGAATGTGAGAGCTGGCTATTGAGACACTTAGAACTCAAGATGGCTAAAAATTACAAAAGGGACTTTGTAAATTTTGAAATAGCGAAGGCAGAATTTATGGCATTGAGAGAATCCTCCATTTTTCAGAATTGACTTGATAGAATATATTAATTTGTTTCTCCAATTTCAAGGCCTTGTTCGTAGGAGCACCCTCCTGCCACAAAGATATTTTTTGCATAGCTTTCCTTTCTAGAGTTGGCTATTTACCTCATGACTCAGAGGAGATTATAATCAACAATATGAGAACAAAAAATTAAAACACATGTCCACAATGTGTTTTACTTACAACGCATTGCATACTTTAAATTATCTAACTTAAATGAAATGAAGGAAAAATTATCATGAAGTTCCCCAACATAATTGACTTTATCATATCTACAAATCATGTAGGTAAGAGTAATGACCAAAGAATTAACTTTGAGATGCACTTTCTTAATTTATAAGTAAATAAATCTTGTCTGTATTGGTAAGAGAAGTAAAGTTTATCCGCTGCTAAAAGCCAAAAAGAAAATTTTGTGAAAATAATAAGAAAGCCAGTTCTAATATGTTAAATGAAACTAGAAAATGACATTCAGGATGCAAGATCATGCTTTTTGTTATTTATTTATTTGTTTCTTTTTGCCATTGGAAACCAATTTGCAATGTACAAATTAAGATATCTCTATGGAATTTCCTCCAATATTCCTCAGAAGGAAACACTTTTCTCTATGGATATAGTATAGAGAAATTAATGAAATATGCGTTAAAATGCTTAACAAAGTGTGCCTGGTAAACAAATCAAAGTTTAAAAAAAAAGAACAATTTAATGTATTATAACAATATAAACAGAACATTAAAAACACCAGCATGAATTATTTTTTGTATAAATGTTAAAAACAGGAAAAAACCTCAGCCTATTTGGAGTAATTGTGAGAATACATGTTTAAACTTAACAACATTAAAATCAACTAGTAAACCGTATAAGATTTATAGCTGCATTTGACATAATAGATTTTTAAATCTTCCAAAACTGTGTGTTCCTTTACTGGATTAATTTTGGATGAACTTGTTAGAAAAAACAATCCAAATTAAACTTTGTATTGGAGACAAATGTCCCAACTATTTTTATTGTTTTTATTATGAGTAAAATAGAGCTTTAGCGTACTTTGAAAGGACACTATGAAGCTTGTTGTTAGGAAAGAGTGACCGCTGTGAACAAGACTAATTTAGGCTCAGCGTCCTCTTAAAAAAACCCACCAAATTCTTTCTTTGAAATAATGAGAATTACTTTGTGGTTGTGCGAAGCTATAATTCTTCCATGAGAAGTCAGAGTAAACATCTGATGGCAAAATTCACAAAATAATCATTTTTGGTCCATTTCCTTTGGCTCCACACTTTGTTTATATAGTGGTGTGAGGGTTTCAGTTACTGTTCTGTCTGTGAAGTTTAGCCTTGTTTACCTAGAGTAGCTTTGGGAAATAAGGGAATGACTATCCAATGCCAAATGACTAATGCACAATAGACAATTCTATATGTAACTACAATAGGACAAAAGATACAAATGTCTATCTCCAGCAGTACCTCCCTTTTATAAGACAGTAAAATTTAACCATTGAATGACCATATAATTTAACATCCAAACGGGAATACTCTTGAGAGTGAAAGTGGTTAGGACAAGAGGCATGAATCAGAATCATATCAGGCCAACTGGAACACATGTTCACCTTACTCAATGACCATTTTGCTTCTCTCTCTCTCTCTTTTTTTTTTCCTGCCATTATCGACAATCCTGTGTTACACTCTGTTTTTATGGCTTATCTTCATATCCAGTTGTCAATATCACACTATTATTTGCATTATACTTATAGAATTCAAAGCTAGAAATGTCAATAAATCTATTTTTCAGGTATGTACAGATAAAGTTCATGTATACTCAGAAATTATACTGAATGTAGTGCACTGTGATCTTACTCAGAGTAATTATCATCCTAAGATTACCATTTGCACAAAAAAGGGTCACAAGAAGCTTTATGGCACTAATATATAAGACATGAACTTTCTGATTCTCTTATCTCTAGAGCGCATAATGTATTTTTTTACATTAATTACTAAAATTACAGTCCATTAAAAATTAAACATTTAACATAATCATTTGCGGCCGTTTGGTTTGTAAAGGATATAAATACCTAGATACATTTCAAGACTATCTACTATGCAAATTGTGTCATATACTCCCTACATGAGGGTGGACACATTTAGTACTAGAACTGTAACCAGAATTAGTGAAAAGATATTTGTTAGATAGCAGAAGTGACCATATCATCTAACAATTTCATCAATAAATATTTATTTTTGGATTAGATCCCCCAAGTTCTGTGCAATTTTGTCTTTTTATTGTTTTTTATTTCCTGCTTTATTGAGATATAATTGACACATAGGATTGTATAAGCTTAAGGTGAGCAATGTGATGATTTGATGCACATATATATTGCAAAATGATTACCATAATATGGTTAGTTAACATGTCCATCACCTCACATAATTACCATTTTTTTGTGTGTAATGAGAACATTTAAGGTCTACTCTCTTAGCAACTTTTAAATACACAATACAATATTGTTAACTATAGTCACTAAGCTGTACATTAGATCTCCAGAACTTATTTATCTTATTACTGGAAGTTTGTACCCTTTGACCAACATCTCTCCATCCCCTCTAATTACAGAGGGATTATAATGTGCAAGGCTAATAATGCTAATAGTAATAAAATATTTAATTTACCATAATTTTTATATGTAACAAATCTATTTGGCTTAAAATACATATATGTAAATGCTCACACACACGTACTTTTTGTATCAGACTTACAGAAAAATTGAGCAGAAAGTACAATTCTCTTACATTGCCTTCTCTCCTTTCTCCTATTAACATTTTGCATTAGTGGGGTAAATTTCTTAGAATTGATGAGGCAAATACTGATACAATATTAGTAACTAAAGTCCATAGGTTACATTAGGGTTCACTCTTTGACTGTACATCGTATGGGTTTAACACATATATCCACCATTACACTCTCATACACAATGATTTCATGGCCTTCTACCCAGTTGCCCAAACTATTCATGGTAAGATCACCAATAACGTTCACATGATTCAATCCAATTGTCCTTCCCTTACTTGAAACAACATGGCAATGGATCCTTGACATGCTGTCTTTACTTGGCCTCCAAGACCACATGCTCTCTTGGTTTTTCTCTTCCCTATTCACTGTTTCCCAGTCTTTTCTGATTTCTCCCCTTCTCAATAATCTCCAACAGTGGATTGTCCTAAGCCTCCTTTTTTGTTCTTATTTGTAGTAGTCCTCCCTCATCTGGGGGGAACACCTTCCAAGACCCCACAGCAGGGCAGAGGGGAGCCATTATTACGTAAAAATAAGGGTTACTTGAACACAAGCACTGCAATACCTCAATAGTCAATCTGATAACTGAGATGGCTACTAAGTGAATAGCGAGAGGGTAGTGTATACAGCGTGGATACACTGGACAAAGCGATGATTCACATCCCAGGTGGAATGGAGCAGGAGGGCACAAGATTTCATTAGGCTACTCAGAACAGTGTGCAATTTAAAACTTATGAACTGTTTATTTCTGTAAATTTCGTTTAATATTTTCAGACTGCAGTTGACCTCAGGTAACTGAAATCATAGAAAGCGAAACTACGGATAAGGAGGTCTACAATACTTCTTGATATGCACTCATCATCTTGGTGATCTCATCCAGTCTCATGATTTTTAACAGCATATATATGTTAATGATTTACTAACTTATGGCTTTGGTCCAGACTCGTCTCTCATAATCTAGACTCATATATTCAATTACTCCTTTGATGTCTCAACTTAGACGTCTAATAGACATTTTAAATTAAAATAACTGATGATGTTCATCCTTTAATCTATTTTTCCAGAGTTTACCAATTCAGTTTGATGGCAAATCCATTCTACCAATTGCTCAGTCCAAAACCTTGGTGTCATCCTTGACTCCTCCATTTCCATCATACCCTACATCTAATTCATCAGAAAATCTTACCAGTTCTAACATTAAAAATACATCTAGAATCCCACCAATTTCTACTTCCTTCGTTCCTCTCACCTTGGTTGGAGCCACCAAGATATAGAGACTAAATTATTGCATAACCTCTTAACTCCCCACCCTCCCAGTTTCCATGGTTGTTGCCCAACTGTCTATTATTACAAAATTACCAAAACACTCAATAGTCAAATGAATCCCTTGTTATTTTTTTATTTTTTTCTGTATTTTTGATACTGCTAATACTATAGAAGCATCAGTACATGTCATATGCAGTGCCTAAACTTGCCATTAGTAAAGGACAGAAAACATCGTTATTGTACAGCATCATTGTGATGTATCATCATGTGTATATCACCATGAGCCTCAATTAAGATAAGACTGATGTTTTTCAGTGTGAACTATTAAAAATAGTGTGGGTGTTCAGACATAAGGGTATCAGAGTGGATATAAGCTTGATTAATAGATTTTTAAGGTACATATGAATTATAATTATTTAGTCTCCTTTACGAAATAACAGCTTTTGTAATATCCTCTATCTCTTCCTACTTCTTTTTTTCTCTCTTCTCTCTCTTTTTTTTTTGTTTTTCTTTATTTCTATCTCTCTGTTTGCTATTGTTTGTTTAGAATTTACAAATGTGAAATATATACTGGTCAATGGTATATCAGCAATTGTAATTAAGAAAAGTGTTTTTGGGGAAAGAGAGCACTTATCTTTTTCTTAAGAATAAATGCATAGACATTGTTTTGATATATTTTTAAATTATAAAACAGGATTCTAAGCTCATTAGCTATTTGGAAAAATATGTAAGATTTTTTCCTTTAAGGCACATTTTATGAAATAAATCATTTTCCAGGAATAAAAAAATATTTCCCATGTATTAAAATGAGATTCTGAGTACCAGAATGTTTGATTTTTCAGTCATCTAAAAGAGACATCGGAAGAAGATTTCATCTCATCAAGATATCTGAAGAACCAGTTGTTTTCTTTTTTTAATTAGGCTAGATGGATATCTGCCTTCTTATGTTATGTGTTGACTTTGGGTGGACAGATCACTGATAGATCATTATGACACTACATAATACATAGAACATTTTTATAACTACTAAATTAAGAGTTTCTAAATAAAGTTATAAAAGTTAACAACAGCTCTTTCAAATTTTTATTAGATAAAAAATGACATTTTTAGTGTCATTTTTTAGTAACAATGGTAACATTTTTATAATTCCAAATTTTAATTCAATCCCAACGTTAATTATAAACTTGAGTTAATAGACAATATACAAAGATGTGACTAACAGATAATTTAAGGATTTAAAAATTACAATAAAAATGGAGAAGTAAAGTATATTTTTCACCATGAAAACATTTTTAGACAGAAATTTTAGTAATTTTATTGTCACTCATCACAGGAGCTAATTGGTTAAGTCTTTATTTATTGGCCTTAGCATTGGAAAAATTGCCCACTAACACTTCCATCTCTATAATTTTTGCTATTTTAAAATTATGTCCCCTCCCCCCCCTCCTTTCTCTCAGTAAAGTTTTATTTACCTGTGGTAAAGAAGTTGACACAATAATGAGTTAGATAGACATGTTTAACAGACTATGTACATGATAGGCAGTCTATTTGACAGAAAATCTGGCCACTGTGACTGTACACAAGATAAGCACCTCAATCAAATTAGAGAGTCTAGGAAGTCTTGCACCATTATTCACAATAACCAAGACATAGAGTCAACCCAAGTGTCCATTGATCAATGAACAGATAAATGGATAAAAAAAAAAGTGAGTTATATAGATATCTATATCTATATAGATATTATTCAGCCATAAAAAAGGAAATCCTGCCATTTGCAATGACATGGAAAATTTTCTGAATGCAGTAGCATTGGAGCTGAGTCTTGAAGGACAAATTGGATTTAACTGTAAAGAAGGGGGTGAGTCCTCTTGAGCAAAGGTAAGTAGCTTTTGCAAAGTTTCAAGAATCACGGCGCATTCCGGGATTTCTTCTTGGCAGATTTGTACTGTGGGAGGAGTAAGATGGAGTTGAATGGAGAAGTGTGGTCAAGAGGAGAGTTTGGACAGGTAGGAAGGGGCCAGATTATGAAGGCGTTTTTGTTTGTAATGTTTTGTTTTAATACATACTCAGAAGGAGGAGGCTAAACTGAATCACTCAGGGGGACTTTAAACGAGGAGAGAACCGTGGGATGTTTTGCTGAAAAGGATCAGTATTTCAAATGTCTGTCCACATATTAGTTATGCATAGCTACATAAAAAACTTACTCGAAAATTTAGCAGCTTATGGCAACGAAGTATTATCTCGTATGATTTCTTTTTTTTTTTTTTTTTTTTTAAAGATTTTATTTATTTATTTTTCCCCCCAAAGCCCCAGTAGATAGTTGTGTGTCATAGCTGCACATCCTTCTAGTTGCTGTATGTGGGACGCGGCCTCAGCATGGCCGGAGAAGCAGCGCGTCGGTGCACGCCCGGGATCCGAACCCGGGTCGCCAGCAGTGGAGCGCGCTCACTTAACCACCAAGCCACGGGGCCGGCCCTCTCGTATGATTTCTTAAGGTCAGGAATCCAAGAGCAGTTTAGCTAGGTATTTGTGCTCAATGTCTCTCATGAAGTTGCCTTCAGACTGTCAGCCAGAGCTGCAATCCCGGAAGGTTTGATGGGGGCTGGAGGACCCACTTCCAAGAAGGCTCACTCACATGGCTTCCAGCTGTAGACCTTAGTTCTTTGCTGGCTGTTAGCAGAGGACCTCATTGCTTTACCACACAGCTTCTCTCTACAACGTTTCTCATGATATGACAGCTGACTTCCCAGAGAATAAGAAATTCAAGAGAGAAGGAGAGCAACCAAGATGAAAATTATAATGTCTTTTCTACCCTAATCTTGGAAGTGGCATACTCCCATCTTCTGTTGGTCACAGAAACCAATCTTGGTACAAAAGGGAGGGGATTATAAAAAGCTGTGAGTACCAGATGCAGGGGATCATGGGAGGATATCTTGGAAGTTGGCTACCAGAGCCCACAGGGAGAAAATTAAGGATGTAAGTGACAGATTCAACATGTTGGGAGGTGATATGGACTGAATTATGTTCCCCTCCAAATTCACATGTTGAAACTCTAATCCCTAATGTGACACTCTTGGGAAAGAGGGCCTGTGAGGAGGTGATAAAGGTTAAAGGAGTTCATAACTCCTTTAAAAGAAGAGAAAGATACACCAGAGCTCTCTCTGTCTCAGTCATGTGAGGAAACTGTGAGAAGGCGGCCATCTGCATCCCAAAGAGAGAGTCCTCACCAGATGCTGACCCTGTTGGTACCTTGATCTTAAACTTCCAGTCTCCAGAATTGTGACAAATTTCTGTTGTTTAAACCACCCAGCCTTTGGTATTTTGTTATGGTAACTCTAGCAGACCAATACGGGAGGGATCAGAGAGGTTTATCACAGAAACCAAAAGAAGAAAACATTTCAAGCAGGAAAAGGTAACCAATGGTGTCAATTGAGCATTAGGTGTGATTTTTTGGAATTTATTAAGAGTAAGTGAATGATCTACTTTATTTGGAGAAAATTAATGTTGTAGATGATAATTACAGTCTTTGCTTATCCAAAGATATATGTTTGGTCAAATGGTAGAGCCAAGTTTGATTTCTTAACAAAATATTGGAATTCTTTTAAATTCCTCTTTTTAGCTCCTTGGCTTTTTTTCATTATTGCATTGTGATTCTTGATCTACTAAATTTTAATACCTTATGTATTCATTTATATATATAATTTTTTTCTCTGAAACTCTACAGTGTTGCTATATCTGCCAGTTCCTGTCTCATTTATTCTGGGAGAAAAAGGTCTAAACCATATATCAGTTTAATGAAACATTCGCTTCAGGTATTAATTTCACTGAATATATTAGCCAGATTTTAATTATAAACAACAGGATACCTTTAGAAAATGAGACTGTTAAGCCTATACAGCATTCTAGCAACATTTGATGACCTATTTTTAAACTGATAAAAAGTTAGTCAATTTTATACATTATAAAGTCTTCAAACTGCCTAGATGAATATTTTAAATACTTTGATTTTAATTAGATATTGCGCTTCCTCAGCTTACTCAAAAGAAGTAAAAAGATTCACACTACACTGCTCTACTAAACAGCATGTGTCAGCTCTAACTGCTTCTGAAATTATTTAATGTAGTCAGTTAATTGAATTCTTCAGAGAATGGTACAGTCCTGTTCATTTGTCTTATGCAGTCCTTGTAGTAGATTTTATCTCTTATTTACTGTTCTCTTTTACGCTCCCTGATAAAATTATGGCTATTTTTCTGGTTTTCAAGCAAACTCAATTTTAGTCTTCTTCAGTCTTTCAATCAGAATCAACTGAGTGTCCCACTAGCTCCATTTCCTGTAGAATCACAGATCTGCATTCTTAGCATCCTGAGAATACCTTGACAATTTTTGGAAATGTTACTTATCTCAGATTAACATACAGGATGTCAAATATTTTATAGCTCCATAGATGGGTGTACATCAAAACGTGAGCATGATTTTTTTTTCTAGTGAGTTTTTGAAGTGGTTTAAATCAAATCAAAGAAGGTATTAAAAGCTACAAAATTTGGTCCATGGCAGTATGCATCTGAATGGTAGAAGCAAGTGACCAACTTTTGTATATTTGCCAGCCCAATTAGGTAGATATATCTTGAGGTAATTTATTTAAGGCGTGTCATCTTATGCTACACTCTTGGATTTTTCTACAAGAAATCATGTTTTTCAACAGTCATAGAATGTGAATCAGTTCTTCTCTAGAAGGTAGCCATGTCTTGGAGGACAAAAGGTGAAACAGCAACATCTACCTCCATATATGGTGCTAGGCTCCTGTGATCAATTTTCAGAATTGTAATAATATCTTTGATTTTAAAGTGGTGCCTTCACCTTGGAAAACATAAATGATAATCTTTATGTTAGAATTAAGTGAAGGATACTGAGGAAACTAACATACTTTTATAACTTTAGAAATTTCAGGTGGACACCTAAGTATGCCAAACAAATTGTATTTATTTTATTTTAAATGGTCTTCATATTTATTTCTGGTACATTGTGGGATGTGTGTATATTTACCTTATAAGCACATTTCTGTCTTTTTTGGGTCTGTGTAAGGAAGATTAGCCCTGAGCTAACATCTGTCGCCAATCCTCCTCTTTTTGCTGAGGAAGATTGGCTCTGGACTATCATCCGTGCCCATCTTCCTCTACTTTATGTGGAATGCCACCACAGCATGTCTTGATAAGCGGTGTGTAGGTCCACGCCTGGGATCTGAACCTGTGAACCCCGGGCCACCAAAGCAGAGTGTGCAAACTCAACTGCTACACAACTGGGCCAGCCCCTGCACATTTCTGTCTTTATAGAATTTAATTAAAAATAATGACCTGAAGAGAAATTAGTGGGGAATATTAGTGTATTGAAAGGAGGTGAAACTGTAAGTAGATTATAAGGAAGCTTTCAGGTAGAATAAGTAAACTCCTGAAAAAGTAGAACCATTGTTTCATAGAGGCAATGAGCCTCACCTGGTGTGGAGTTTAGAAATCCTGTCTGTCCCATCCTCTCCCTGCAGAGGGGTAAATATAATAATCTCTAAGAAAAGGAAGTATAATCTTTAAACTCCAGTAATGATTCTGAGGGAAGCATGTCCTCCCCGACCCCACCTCCAACTAGTTTTAGAATAATCATCCTAAATGATGAGGCTTAAGGCCAGGAAGGCAAGTTACCTTCTCTGTCTACCTCTGCTGTCTACTATTGATACTTAAAATTTCACCAATGTTAATTCATTCCTGTGGGTCTTGGAGACTTTTAGAATTTATTCAGTTTAGAGACTTTTCCCCTGACATGCTAGAACAACTAAAAGCTACTTCCACAGGTACTCTTGGGTGAAGTAAAGTTTTAGATATAAGGCGATCCATACTGTTTCTATACATAACGTTCCTGAAAGACAAAATTTGTACTCAACATCAATAGGATTAGTGATAATTTAGCATATCGGATTTAAGTTTTAGTGACAGACCTCATTCTGCCTCCTCCCTCCCCCCACCAAGGTGATTTCAGTGCACAGTAAACTTAGACAAAATCCAGTTTTCCTGTTGGCAGAGAGTCCAGTAACTGTCATCCGGTCTATGGAAACAAAAGTGTGAGGGAGGTAGAATTTTTATTTAACACTCTTTTATCACTACTTTAGAATCATTTCATCATGCCTCCATCACTTTAAAATCACAGCCTCCATTGCTCCAACTTCTATTTCCCACCTCCTCTGCCTTCTAAGAAGGCAAAGTCTATTCTGTCCTACATATGCCTTATTTCAGTGTCCCTTTGCACAGATTTATTTCTCATGAGAAACATCAATTTAAGATGTTTTCTTTAGTCAAGGAAAAAACAAAGTCCCACATATGTAAGCCCAAAGTAAATAGAGTGTGTTGGTGGAAAAACAATCAAACTTTACATAAATGGTCATTCCAAAATAAAACAATCCAAAAGTAAAAGATGAGGCAATTTTGCCTCTCATTTTTTTTCATTGAGCTTTAAAAAGGCTCTTACAATTCAAATTTTAAAAGTATCTTCCTACTTAAATTGACTGATATTTTGTTTGAATTGACAGGGATTTTTTTTAAATCAATTCAGTCAAAATTCTGATGAATTTGGGTAGACGTGATTATGATGTATTTGCTGCATGCAAATATGTATTTTTTAAATTATTGTAATGAGGAATAGTTGGATGCCAAATCTTAGTGCTGAAGCCAGTGGGTTCAAAGAAATATTGTAAATACTAGATATTATTTTATTTCTAAAGATTAAAGAAAATATTGGCAAGTTTTTCTTAATTCATTCACTTATTTTCACAATAGTACACATCTTACTTGTAAGTGGGTATTATTAAAATTCTTGAACTTCTGTGAAAACATTTATGATGTTTTTGTTGTATTTTTACTTTGATATAATGTTTTCCATTTTATTTTGTAGGAATTTTATATTTAAATACATTGATCAATGAATATTTCATAAACTTAATAGTAAAAGAATATGGAACAGCCATTCGAATATTTTCATATACATATTTTATATCTCTCCCTTTGCGTCCATTCCTATTTCCAACATGCTAGATTATCACCTCTTCAGTGAACTCTAAAGTTTTATTGGCCTCTTTCTCTTCCTTTTTTTCTTTTTAGTCTCTGCACTTCTTTGACAACTTGTCTGTGCCTCTTAGGAATCTCCATTGTTTGCCTGGAATCTATAAAATAAAACACATGCTCCTTAATCTGCAAATAAAATTTCCATCAATTGGTCCCAATTTATTTTTTAGGTTAAAGTATTATATCTTTTACATTTTCTGTTTCAGTCAAGTGTGCATGTGTATATGTATGTGGTTGTGAGTGTGTATGTATGTGTGTGAATGTGTTTTAATCATTCTGGGACAATATTTTTGCATTTTCCAGCCCCACACATTGTTTATATTATTCCAAATGTCCTCAATGTCTTCCTTTTTCTCTTTACCTAATTAAATTTTACTCATCTCTTGTGTTAGAGTAACTCCTTCTAGTTGCTGCAGCAGATAAATACAGAATCTCAGTGGCCTATCACAGCCAAGATTTCTCTCTCCTTCAGGTAAAGTCCAACGGGTCAGATGGCTTAGGTAGCTCTCTTGCATCCTGTAGCTATGCTATCTGGAGAAATACGTGACTTCCAAGGCTGTGAGGCAGAAGAGAGTGATGGAGGAGGCCCATTGACACTAATTGCCCTTGCCTAGAAAAGACACAAGTCATTTTCTCTCACAGTCTTTTGGCATGGTTCCGTGGTTCCAGTGTAACTAAAAGGAAGCTAAGAAAAGTAGGGGAACACACAGAATATTTGGGGCTCATTGTCTTTGTCAATGCTATTAACACAGACACAATCCCCTTCTATGGTAGAATCTTAACCCACCACCTCAATCTAAAGCAATCTTTTGCTCCTCTGAAATTCTACACCTGCTTCCTATAAAATTGCCCTACCTGATGATAATTAACAGTCTTGTAGCATCTTTTCTACCATCTTTTAAATTAAGACAATTTTTCCAAAATTTATTTTCTCTCCTGAATTAAATTGTAAGTTCTTTGAGAGGGGGATCTATGTCTATAGTAAATATCTTGTGAGAGCGCTTAGCCGGATGCCTGACATACAGTGGAGGCTCAATCAGTAGTTGTTGCTAATTTCACATTCCAAACAGTTTCAGTTCCTGGAAAAATATCTAAGGAAACAAGACTTCCATTGCACTGCAAGTTTCTCATGTATGACAAACGTTATTAAGACCAATTATTTTGTTGTTGATGATGTTTCTTCTAAAAAACCTTAGTTGAAGGACAAATTCATCACACAATATATTACTGCTCTTCTGAATCCCTCTATTTTCTCAAGATAGCTTTGTATCCTTCTAAGGTTGCTAAAATCTGCTGTGGCTGATGACAATAACAACCATTGTCAATGGTAATGTATGTTATTCCAAAAATTAAATAATTTAATTTCTTTGATTCTCAAAACAAACCTAAAGAAAGGAACAATGTTATCATAAATCACATTATTTAAATGAGGAAACTGAGGTTTAAAGTAATTATGGAACTTAGAATTATACAAGTTTAGCATTCACAAAGACATTAAAGATGTTCTCACGCGGCAATTTCATTTACAGATGAGAAAATCGCAGCCCAAATAGGTTAAGTGACTTGTGCAAGGTCCCAGAGAGAATGAGTGGATACAGCAAAATCAAAGCTCCTCAAGTCCAGTGATATTTAGCCTGCACTATTCTGTCTTTTATTTAATTAAGCACAACCCATAATATGCATTGTTTAAAAAAACTATTTAAAACAGTATCTATCTGAAATGGGGTAAATGTCAAAGGACTTTATACGTCATAAGTTTTTAATATCTTTTATGCCTTCCTCATTAAAAGGGAGAAATCCGTGGGGAAAAAAAGAGAGATCTCTCTTAGGTAAGAGTGTTTGGTGTAAATTTTGAACCTTGATTATATTTAATTTTAAATTGGGTGTGCAGCAAGTACGTGAAGTTAACTATAGTCTTAAATTTTACTCAACGTGTTGACAAAGCTAGGAAATATAGCAAATAGAAAGAGAACATAAGATATTTAGAACTCTTCTTAATATAGAATTGATGCAACCACATTTGGTTTCAAAAATATTTGGTAGTATTCATTTTAAACTGGTAACTGCAATTCTACTATGAATTATTTCTACCATTATTTTAAAACTAGAATACTGTTGATAGTATTTAATATTGGCACTCTCTATGTCCTAGATTCTGTAAGAAACAAATAAAATATGCAGTTCTGTTTCCAGGACAGTTTCATTTGCATTTCATTACACTTTTAACCCTCAATTTTTATTCTTTTAGAGGCTATTATAGGGACTGGTAATCATACCTTATATATTATAAACAACAGTTGGGTCATCAAAGAACTCATGTGGTCCATTCCTCTGCTTCTGAGCATGACAACCTTAGATCATTCAAAATTACACTTATTTTTCTAATTTTTCAAGACACCAGTTGTGAAGAGCAAATCAATCAAATAAAAAAAAAAAAGCATATTTCCTTGGAGGCTGATATGTAAAAGAAATTGAGGTATATCTTGTGAGGAATAAAATAATTAGCATTTGGTCTCAAGCTCACAATCAGAGAATAAGCTAAAAACACAATACACGATGCAAAATATCATTTAAATAAAGCAATAGCAAAGTCATAAAGCAATATTTGATTTATTCCCAAATGATTGATTCAGGCAATACATGCCGTTAGAGTTCAGACAAAGGAGAAATATATTCTGACATTTCAATAGAAATTTTCTCTTGCTGTAACTAAAGGCAGTTTTATTTGACTTAGTCTTTTGTGATCACTAGAACTGGCAAGTTGCAAGTATCCTTTTTTTTTTTTTTATTCTTCCTAGATTAGACATTACCCATGACTTCTAAGCCTTCTTTTAAACTTTTCCTTTAGGTTTCAATTGAGTATATGTTCAATAATCTTCATTTATTGATAATTACACTTTAAGTAAATTTCCATGATATATCGAACTTTAAACTAATGGAAAACTTGTTTCCTATCTCCCATGTATACACAGCATAGTTAAATCCACGCTGTCACCTCTTTCATGATTTCCAACTCGGTTTTAGCCTTATTTGAGTCTAGGTAGGACTTTCTCACCTCAAATATACACAATACTTTCTTGAAATAATGTGTGCTCTGACCCCATAGCTATATCTTTTTTTGAAAGCAATTTGAGTCAATTCTGCTCAAATATATTAATATTGCCATTGCAAATAACTCATTTGGCAGGAAGAAAAAGTTCACATATCAATGTGATTAGAAAAGTGGGTGAGGCACTGGAATAAGTGAGAGAGGCATTTTGCAATTAATCAAGATTAAATGTACCTGCACCTCACATTTCCCCAAACAAAAGCACAGGCTACATGCAATGTAGACCTTTCCTCAGCCTCCTCATTTCACTTTGCCCTGTAATTGACACATCATTCCTTTAATTAATCAATTCTGTTTCTAGACTCCACGATATTAGGTAGAATATTCTTTTTGATTCATTTTTTTCTTGCAGCTTAGATTTCTGAATATACATAACGTTGAAGCAGGAATGGAAATAGTCTATTTTGGGTAGGAGGCAGATATTTAAGACTACAGTGTAAAAGAAAAAATCATTTGAGTTATAAACTCTTTTCAATACAACACACACAAATCTGAAAGAAATACTCTTGAAATGATTTGAGAGTATTTTCTTTTCCAGTGATGAAATGCCTATGGACTCAGTAAAGTATGCCATTGCGTTCCTGACTGGTGGATGTGAAATGCCTATTCTTTTTCTACATCTCTGAGTCACTGTTATAATATAAAATTATCAGTACGTGGCAACACAACCAAATCTTCTCTAGCTGTGCTTCCTAGGTAGATATATTTTTGGAGATTTTCTGTCAGGGTATGAATACAGGAGGCTGAAAGAGTGAAAAATGCCCTTCTCTACCCAAACTTTCCTTCATGTTTATCGCACCTCACAAAAGAGGAAGAGATCTGGTGTGGAACAAAGAGAAAGAAGAATAAAGCCACATAGAGCTGTGGATCTTATGTGTTTCATACTCACAGGTGGTGATGTGGTTTGTCCCCAGAGGAAATAGTACCTCTCTTATGGACACTGAATAATATAAACCAATCATTTACATAAGAGATAACTCAAACAAGCAAATATGACATCAATCTTGAGATAAGATTTTATTTCCATTAAACTATCCTGAATCTATTTTAATAATACTCAAATGGGCAAGAGTGCAGAGAAATTGGATGAAATTTAAACCGAGACTACAGCTGATAATATTTAATATTAATTACTCTGGTGCCAGTCCTCAATCAAATGACTGCATCCCAATAATTATGTCTTTTGCCATTGCTATTCAAATCATTTCATTGAGTAAGTTTCCTGGAAATCAAACTAGGTATAACAAATCCTCTCCCAGGAGCTTAATCTGTAATTGTTGCTGGGAAACAACAGAATAGTTGTTGAAGGGAAAATCAGAACCTGACCCACCCACCCTCACCTATATTGATATTGAACTATATTCATGTCTTCTGTGTATTTCCTATGTATTGTAGAGCCACCTATAATAATAGGTCATCCATTCATTCAGCCAGTAGCTAAATACGATTCTTTTAATGCCTCTCACTATGCCAAATGATAAGCTTTCAAAGAAAACTGCAATCCACTGCAAATGTCAACTCCTTTCTTTGTACTTGCATAAAAACAGACTGAGGTTTAGACTCATTAGATCTATATCTAAATTATGGTTAGGTGGTCACCACAGGAAAAATAGCAGTAAAGTTGGGGAGAAATGTATCTATCACAAAAGCATGTAGTTGTTTAAATAAATACCACTTTGAAGATGTAAAAGAATTGTTCCATATTACTATTAAATTCTTACCATGAAGATTCCTTGAAGTCAGGTGGGGAAAAAGAGGAATGTGTGGAAAAACCCACGATTTTTTGGAGCTTAACAGTTTATAATGGTAAGTGGGTCAGAGTCTCTGAGAGTACAGATTGTTTGTGTATGTGTGTGTTATACACACACAAAAGCTATAGAAATATATTTTATACATATAAGCACGTATATACATACATATGTATTTAGAAAATATATTACACATATAATTATTAAGGAGAAAACGGAAAGGAGAGAGCAAAATAACCGCTTTACAAAGTGTAAAACTTTTATAATGAACTCACGTATCAGAAAATTCCAGAATATTCCATATACATGCAGAGGATATATTTCTAAAGAGTATTGTCAGAACCATAAGCCTTAATGCCATAACTCTTAGAGCAACGAGCTTCTGAGTCATTTAGTTGGGTTTCATTTTAAGAAGGTTTCAATTTTTAGTCAGAAAGAATATATGACAGTTGGGGTATGAAAGATTTTTGTCGCCATGACCACATTCTTGCAAGACGTACTAAAGAAAGTTGAGCAAGTCCTCTTCGTCTAGAAATAAACTTCAATTTACCTTTCACCTTTCTAGATGAATAGACGGTTGCCTTCAGTTACCTGCATAATTCTCCTTGATTCCAAGAAAATATTTAATTGGATATGAAAACTAAGAAGCTGACTTGTTAATCACATTTTGGGTTTTAACTTTCCCTCTTTGGGGTTATCTCTTTTGCTACTTTTATGTGACCCCTTTTTATAATGTGACTCTATTATAGTGAATGTCATAATTTGAATTAGACAAAATTAATCTTTTTTCTAACTGGATTTTCTTATAAGGAAATGTTTGGAATCCTAGATATAGGCTTAGTTAAGAATGATCATAATACACACTCTCTCTCACACACACATACACGCGCATACACACACACACACACACAAACATACTAACCTAGTTTTCCATATGCTTCTTTGAGTGATTGTTCCCGACCACATACAATGAGTGACTGTGCTGATTAAATTCTGTGATCTTTTCTCCACATTTAATTCATCTTGTCAGGTATGGAAGACCAATGGCTTCATTTCAAAAGAAAAAGCACAGGGCTTTGTTCCTTGACCTTTAGTTCTGAGAAAAATGCTAAAACACTGAAACACACCCAATTAAGGGGCCAACATTTCTAGCTAATTTCTATTTTATGAAAGAGAGTGAGAGATTTTTAAGCTTTAAAATGAGGCTCAGTTTTGGAATCAAGGCAGGTTTTCTCCTCTGCCTTGGACAATTGCTCAAGAAACGGCCTTCCATGTCTCTGTCAGATTCCCACACACAGCCTGTGAAGTTTCCCCGAGTCCAGCCTGGTTATCTCACATATCTGTGCAAAGCTCCAGTGAATAATTTATACCAGGCATGAGGTGACAAGTTAAACACGCCCATTTTGTCTAAAATGCTATGAAGGCATCAAGATGGACGCGAGCTGCAGGGCTGGGGGAGCTGGGCTGATGGGAACCCAAGTAGGTCTGGAAGGGAGGATGCCACTGTAAAGAAAATGAAATGTAATGAGATACTCTTTCATGCATAATTCATAGGTGAAAACATGACTGCATAAAAAGCCATGGATTTTAACAAGGCAAGCCTGCAATCACGCACATTATCTTCCCAGAGGAACTTTATATAATGTTGGTCAAAAAGGAGAGCATTCTGAATATCAGTACAAAATAAAGCTGACAGGTTTTCAAATGCAGCAGAATTTACTTTAATGCACAATGCCTGCAAAAGAAAGAATTTCTATTTACACCTGAAAATACTGCTTGGCCAAAAATTTACTTTAAAACATTTTCTATCTCGTCTTTAAATGGAAAAGAAAAACAGAGAAGGAGGGGAATAGAAGATTTATATTGATAAACTTAACTTAAATGCATAAGCTTAAATGCATATTTACTGAATCGTGCAGAGTTAGGTTAAACTGGACTTGGCAGGCGTTTTCACTCTTCTGGCAACAAAAGTTTAGATAGAAATGTGAGCAATGAAGAGGCTTTGAAAATGATAACACGTTAGCTATTGTCAACATAAAATTTAATTTGATTGTGTTATAAGAGCAAATTTAATTCAACTTTCAAGACCAGTTTAGGGGCTAACACATGCCTGATTTGAAATGGTGTTTAACATGTGGGGCTCCCAGTTGAGGGATTAAAGAAGAATGTTGATTAAACCTTGGGATGTCTTAAATTTATCACCACCAAACCCTAAGACGCCTTAGCTTCAAAGAACTGGCAGGATGGAGGATGGGGTTGGGGACTGTCGTTTGACTGTCCACTGTTGGGAAGTACATAGGAATACAGGGGATACAATAGGAGGGGTCAGAGGCATCTGCAAAACATACAAGCTGGAGAGCTGTGGGGTTTGTTTCCTTGGTTTATGCTTTGTAATATCAATATTTGAAAGAAAAGCAAAGTAGCTATAGTGCATCCGGTTACAGTTTTGTGGCTCTGATATTTAGCTGAACAAAGCAGTAAGTGTTGAAAAAGGCTGGCGTATCAGTATCAAAGTGATTGTCAAGCACAGGATTTGTTTTTAAGTTGCATGGTTTAAGAAACAGAGAGAGATGCTACGAAGAACAGCAGTTTGTAGTGGCTTCGATGCCAAATAATCTATTCCATTTAAACAAAATTGTGCTATTAACTTCTATTTGATGAAACTCAGTCATGCTTTGGGTTTGGAAAACATTCGCAAAATGTGGGCTTTGGGAGTTAGGTAATGATTTAATTTCTAAATACGGAGTCTTAGCTTTTGTGACTCAGCAGCAGAACAAAGCATACCTGTGCATGGAGCTGGTCACAAGAGCTCTTACAATATTGTAGGACTTTCATCCAGGTTCCAGAGATAAATTTGGAGCCTGAGTTTGATCATTTGCACGATGTTTAACTACTTACTTTAATACCTACTCTGATATATTCCTGGTGCTGTTTTGCTTTTAAAAGATATTTACAACCCACTGCCCCCTATATAGCCTCAGGGACATGAGGTTATCTCTCCAGGGCATCGAGAGCTAGCCAGCTAGTTACACTTATTGAACCTTAACAACAGAGCTTAACTCTCCACTCCTTTCTTTACTCCTTTTTTTCTTAAAAAAAAAAAATACAGAGTGACTTATCTCTGCTTTTAATAAATCCAAATTTGTAATGTGGCTGGGAAAAGACAGTTCGGGGTGACAGTATCTCTCCCTGACTCTGCTGAAAGGTGAGAAGAGGCGATCACCATCTGTTCCACCTACCTGACAGCTGTGCTCTCTGCCCCCTCTTCTTGCCAGTTCAGCACACCGCTGAGAAGTTTGCTACATTGAAGGATCAATTTTCAAGCACAGAAAGAATTTGTTTGCTTGTACACCTGTGCTCTAAAGGAAGTTTTCCTATTGCTTGTGCCAGCTGGATGACTTGCTGAATTCTTTAGCATATATAAAAATGCAAAGTGCCTGAAATGAGACTCAAATGATAACATTATTAGAATTCTCTCTTGGGGTCAGATGAGACAGACACCTGAATTAGAGGATGTGCCTGGGTATAGCTTCTCTGGTCTAAATTTGTTTCCTATTTCTTTCCCCTTCTGTGAAAGCAAGGCACCCATTAAAATATCATGTAGGACACAAAAGCACGTTGGAAATAAAGAGGAGGCAGAATGAGACGTGAATTTTAAAACTCCAATGAAGGAGCTTCCTGCAAAAGCGTTGGTAAAGGCTATCGTAGATCTTCTGTATTCCACATTTCTCCTGCAACCTCCTCCAGTTAGCAATCTCAAAAACAAGTCATGTGAGTAGGAAGATGCAATCCCTAAATCAAGTGAATTTGATTTTCTTGTTCAATCAAGTAAAATCAGATTATATCATCACTTGCTTAAATTCTTTATAAGTCCTCTTATGGCACGTAAAACAGAGGTCCCTTTTGGGAATTGACCTCTGCCTGTCCCTCCAACTTCATTTCTCACCGCTCTCCTCTCTTACTCTGCTTCAGCCACTCTGGCTTTCATGATAATAACAAAGATGATGGATCTAGAAGCAAGAGTAGAGAAGTTGGCTTTTAAGGTAAGAATTGTGCTTCCTCTATTGTAAGGGGGAAAAGATGTATAGACACAGACAGTAGAAAAATTAGGGAATTTTTATTTAACGATATCATTTTTTAGGAGTGACACGTGAGATAAAGAAAACTTTAGGAAGAAATTCAGATTTTCTCATAAAATGACCTAGAGAAATTAGCATCCTTCTATACCTCTGGAAAAGGAAATGATGATAACTGGAAACCAGCATGGGTTCACTAAGAATAACAATTTGGGGCAAATTTCATTTCTTTCTAGACAGTGTTATTAGATGAGAAAATTAAGGGATAGTAACAGCATTTGGCAAGTTCTCTTGTGATGAAAAACCTTGACTCCACGCTTATAAATTTGACAGATTGGAAACAGTAAAAACAAGTTTGCGCAAAGCTGCTGCTCGTTAACAACCCCGAAAAAGGAATCCGATTGCGAGTCATAGGGCTTTCTCCTTCTCCGCTCTGTCCACAATGTATGAACAATTGGGATAAAAAAATACAAGGCACTTTTTTCAAATTTGTGGGTAACTTGAAGCTGGGAAGGAGAATGGATAGTTGCATGCAGAATGAGTACTTAAAAAAAGTCATGACAAACAGAAGCATGGGCTTGATTCTTTAAGCTCTTTTTTTTTTTTTTTTTTTTTTAATTAATTTTTTCCGCAAAGCCCCAGTAGATAGTTGTATGTCATAGCTGCACATCCTTCTAGTTGCTGTATGTGGGACGCGGCCTCAGCATGGCCAGAGAAGTGGTGCGTCGGTGTGCGCCCGGGATCTGAACCCCGGGCTGCCAGCAGTGGAGCGCGTGCACTTAACCGCTAAGCCACGGGGCCGGCCCTGATTCTTGAAGTTCTTAGTACTCCTGTGTTTCCGTTTCTTTGAAGAGCTTTAAAAATCGAAATGGTTTATCCATGATGTTAATAAAACCAGTTTTGGAGGGTGGCTGGATATAAGAGTTCTAAATGAATGAAAGAGAGTGTAGGGTGACAGAATCTATTTCCAAAAGTGTTTGATCAAAATGAGTTCCCTCCACCTGCGGTAGAAGGGTTAATCGTCCCTGCCTCTTTTCGGATTCATATTTCCAACAATTTCCTGATTCTTTCCTCTGATTTCATTCATTGGATGCAAGGAGCGTCCAACATATGACCCACTATCTCCACTTTCTAGATGACTTTTTCTTATACTAGGATCTAACTACTTGTCAGGAAGGAATGTGACATGTTTGGTCTAAACATGAAAAACTGAGCTCATTTGCCCCAAAGAGACTCCTGTAATGAAATAATATAGAAATATGTGTTTTTAACACTTTCTTCAATTCAAAAGGCAAATTTCTGTCGATGGACTTTGTGCTGTGAAGTTTGCAAGTCAGGCTCACTGCAAGAAATGATAGAAAAAAGTTTTACAGCTTCTGTTATTTTTTTGTAAATGTGCCTTTAGCCATTGCCAATTTAGGGGATACTTGAATTAAGATGAACCAGAAGATGGGCATTTGGTTTATTTTAATATGTCAGATGACTAGTTCTTGGAAACCGACTGATATTTACTTAGCTGTTTCCTCAGATCAAGGGCTTTATAATTTCTTACTTGTGTACAAAACGCTTAAACATGCTGAATTGTAATCTGTGAGGAAAAAACAAGGGCATTGTAGATTGTTCAAGGAAAAGTAAGAATTCAGTTTTAAAATGCACTGAGTTCACAGGAATGTGAGCCTGCACTCATTTACCATTGCTGAATGGTCCTGAGCTAAACGGAACCCCACATTTTTAAGAACGGCAGAATTGTCTGTTGGAAATAAAGTAAGAACTTATGAAGAAATTTTGAGAATTTAACGAATATAAATAAGTCCTCTTTCTTTCTTTTCTAAATTATGTTAACGTAATGCAATTAAGAAAAAAAAAAAAAAAACCCTTAGAATTTTTTTGAAATTTACTTGGTAAGATTGTTGTGGAATTATCACGTTTCCCATAATGTATGGGTTTGAACTACTTTCTATATAGTATACTAAATTTTAGAAGACCCAGAAAGTTTATATATCCTCAAACCAATAATCTACATCAACAGGTGATTGTGTAAACAAATTATGGTATACCTGTGTAATGGAATACTACTTGTCAATGAAAAAGAATAAACTACTAATGAATGCAACAACATGAGTGAATCTCAACAAGAGTATTCTGAGTGAAAGAGGACATGCATAAAAGAGTATATACTGTACGATTCCATTTATATGAGTTTCTAGAACACGGCAGAACAGATCAACAGATTCAGAAAGCAGATCTGTGTTTGCCTCACCAGGAACGAGGGGTGCACAGTGACATGAAAAAACTTTTCTGGGTAATGTAAATGTTCTGATCTTGATTATGTTAGTGGTTACATGGGTGTGTAAATGTGTCGAAACATAAGGAACTGCATATTCAAAATTGGTGCAGTTTATTCTAGGCAAATTATACCTCAATAAACTTGATTTAACAAATAAAACAAAATAGCTAATATACATGGATGGATTTCTTTCTTTTTGCTGGGAAAGATCCATCCTGAGGTAACATCTGTTGTCAATCTTCCTCTCCCTTTTTTTCTCCCCAGAGCCCCAGTATATAGTTATGTATTTTAGTTGTAAGCTCTTCTAGTTCTTCTATGTGAGCCCCCACCACAGCATGGCTACTGACAGACAAGTGGTGTAGGTCCACTCCAGGGAACTGAACCCAGGCCGCCAAAGCCGAGTTTGCTGAACTTTAACCACTAGGCCACTGGGGCTGGCTCTGGATTTCTGATCATGTGGTCCACCATGAAAATATTTGAACACTTCTCCTTTAAAACACCAAAATGAACTTTGTGGACTTATTGAGAGTCTCTCTTCCCTAAGTACTGACGTGCCTACAGCCTGCAGTTCAACCAGAGCTTAAAAGGAAGGTTGCCCTGAAGAAAAATGAAGAGACACCTATCAAGCATCTTCTCAGATCTGCATAAGTTGCTTTCAATACATGTGTACATGCAGTGTTGTGTTTGACAATGTCTCTAAGGGAAGCGATCGCTTGTTGTCAGGAAACTTCAAGGTAAGCCATGTAGTAGAGGTATCTTATATTCAACAGGCCTGAGTGTGGTAAAACTACTCTACATGAGACAAGGGCAGGAGCTTGTGGGTTGCCGTGGGAAGGAATTTGGAAGCTTAGATGTAGCGGGCCAAGTGGCAGAGTCAGTAAATAGGGGAAGTTTGTGGGATTCATGAAGGAACTCTGCCACATAACCTTCTAAATCTGCAATGCAGTCTGTAAATGTTTACAGCAGAGTTGCTGGCTTGGCCAAGGGTGACCCAGGGTGGAAAAGAAGAAACCAGTAAAGACACAGGAGTCAGACTGTCATGGACCGCTCACTGGGGATTAGCAGGCATCTTGTAAGGCTTGAGGGTTTGCCTGTCATAAGTGTCAGGGTCCACATTCTTCCTACATAAATCTGTAGAACTCATTTGACTTTCTGGGTTACACATTTATACAACATTATTTTTATAACATGTGTAACAAAGTTTTAAAAATTATCTCAATGTAACAAAAGAGAAAAAAAAGGCTTCTTAGGCTCAGAGTTGAGAAAGAAGAAGGAACCATAAAGGCTGGCTTTCAGCCCATTGAAATCCATACGGTAGAAGTGTGACTTTACCTTTTTATTGTGGGTTGTGAGCAAATTCCAAAACATCAAATGTTTGTGTAAATATGTTTTTAAAGTCAAAATTTATTTGTGTAAGACTTCGTTTTGGAAAAATCTATTATGTCACATTCCTACACGAGACAGTCAAAAATTTAAGGATAAATTTAAGTAAAAATTAGAAGTATGACTGTTAAAAGTTTACTTTGTAAATATTAGATTCACTATTATAAAGTTTGTAAACTGACACTATTTCGCTCTTTTAATATAACTCTTTTAAGAGTTCTCTACTACTAAATTCTTAAATGCTTCCTTTCCTCATCTAGGGGATAATTAAGACCAATACTTGCAGACAGGGGGAAGAAAATCAGTTTTTTTAATAAGTAAGAAATTCTTTCTGTTACCTCATAAATATAAGCATTGCCTTCCTAGCAAACACAAAATTACCATGTAGCCAAGCTAAGTTTAATTCTAATTTTTTTATTTTTTTCTCAATTTAGTGATTGTAAAAATATTAAAGAACTATACTAATTTTTTCCCTCAAAGGATAAATAGCTTTAATAGCTTATAATAATTGGCCTAGTTGTTTTTGTTTTTATAGATTAAAGTGTGTAGATTGCTGAATGACTTTTAGAACAAGGTGTCCAATCTTTAAATCAGTTTAGTAGGTTGTGATCAGCATTTTTCAAAAATGAAATGATAGAAAATAGAGTTTGTGTAACACATAGAAACTGTATGTGTTTTGTGAAATATATTTTTCAGCTGTATGTACACATACTTCTGTGTGTGTGTGTGTGTGTGTGTGTGTGTGTGAGTCCTGGGTTGCAAGATAAAAAGTATACCTTACTGTGGATTGGGAACAGCAAAAAATATTTCTAAAATAGTTTATAAAAGTACTTTAGAAGATCATCTAGGAGTTTGTAATGGCCAAGATAATTGCTTATCCTTCCTGTGAAGAAATAGGCAGAAACGATTGCTGAGCTAGACACTCAGATTCACAAATTTCATTACAATGGGATTAAATAAGAATATTAGGTTCACATATGGCTTTCCTACATCTTTTTTTGAAGTCATTGCATGGTTTTTAAATTCCTTGCTTAAACAACATACCTTAAAAACACTGTGTCAAAATATTTTCAAAACATTCAAAAATTAAAACATCATTGAACCTCTGTGGTTCACATTTTGACGACATATACATATTCCAATCAGTTTTTTGGTTTTTTTTTTACTCCCTTTGCCTGAAATGTTCTGCTTCCAGCTGGTCATATGGACAAGTACTTTGTATAATTCAGACATCATTTCTAATATCTCCCCTAGAGAAGAGTTTCTGGAACCACCAAAGCTAATATATATCCCGTTAGTATGTCACAATAGTTTTTTCTTTTTAATAATGCTTATCATTACCCTAAATTGTCGTGTTTAATAAAAACATTTTTCTTCTTCTTTATTGTCCTAACCACCCAATCTGAAATCCACTCATTCATCTCTCCAGAATGTAAACTCCACAAAAGCAAGGTCCTTGCCTGTCCTGCCCACTGCATGCTTTAGAAAAGTATCTAACACAAAGTCATTCCTCAATAAATATTTGTTGATTATATGACTGATTTAATTTCAGAAATAATGACAAAACTTTGCTTATTGTCTTTAAAAAACTTTCTAAAAGAGGAAATCAGTATGGCTACAACAATATAACATTCTTATTGACTTATTTTCAGCCTGGCCCTGTCCTCATTTAGGCCTTATATATTTGTTTTTTATTTCCTCTGAGTAGGAGTATTTGGATTCCAAATCTTGAATGGCTTAGGAAATAATCAGAAAAAAAAAAAGCTTATTACCAACTCTGACCAGTAATGACATTTAAAACTAGAATCAACAAAAATTATCATGAAGGCTATTAAAATACTTGGAGTTTGTAACTAAGGTGGATGCTTTAGTATATTACAGGCACACCTTGAAGGTATTGTGAGTTTCGTTCTGGACCACCGCAATAAAGCAAGTCACATAAAATTTTGGTTTCCCTGTGCATGTAAAAATTATATTTATATTATACTGTAGTCTATTAAGTGTGCAATAGCATTATGTCTAAGAAAGCAATGTACATACCTTAATTAAAAAATACTTTATTTCTAAAAAATGCTAACCATCATCCGCGACTTCAGCGAGTCATAATCTTTTTGCTGGTGGAGGGTCTTGCCTGGATGTTGATGGCTGCTGACTGATCAGGGCGGTGGTTGATGAAGGTCGGGGTGGCTGTGACAATTTCTTAAAATAAGACAACAGTGAATTTTGCCACATTGATTGACTCTTCCTTTCATGAACAATTTCTGTGTAGCATGTAATGCTGTTTGATAGCATTTTATCCACAGTAGAACTTCATTCAAAACTGGAGTCAATTCTTTCAAATCCTGCTTCTACTTTATCAACTAAATTTATGCAATATTCTAAATCCTTTCTTGTCATTTCAAAAATCTTCACAACATCTTTACCAGGAGTAGATTCCATCTGAAGAAACCACTTTCTTTGCTCATCCACAAGAAGCAACTCCTCATCTGTTACAGTTTTATCATGAGATTGCAGCCATTCAGTCACATCTTCAGGCTCCACTTCCAATTCTAGTTCTCTCGCTATTTCCACCACATCCGCAATTACTTCCTCCACTGAAGTCTTGAACCCCTCAAGTCATCCAGGAGAGTTGGAATCTACTTCTTCCAAATTCCCTCTAATGTTGATATTTTGACCTCTTCCCATGAATCACAAATGTTCTTAATGGCATCTAGAATGGTGAATCCTTTCCAGAAGGTTTTCAATTTACTTTGTCCAGATCCAACAGAGGAATCACTATTTGTGGTAGCTATAGCATTATGAAATGTATTTCTTAAATAATAAAACTTGAAAGTTGAAATTCCTTCTTGATCCATGGGCTGCAGAATAGATGATGTTTTAGCAGGCATGAAAACATTAATCTCATTGTACATCTCCATCAGAGCTCTTGGGTGACCAGGTACATCATCAATGAGCAGTAATATTTTGATAGGAATCTTTTATTCTCCGCATTAAGTCTCAACAGTGGGCTTAAAATATTCAGTAAACCATGTTGTAAACAGATGTGCTGTCATCTAAGCTTTGTTGTTCCACTTATAGTGCATAGGCAGAGTGGATTTAGCATCATTCAAAGGGCGCTAGGATTTTCAGAATGGTAAATCAGCATTGGATTCGACTTAAAGTCACCAGCTGCAATAGCCCCTATAAAGAGAGTCAGCCTGTTCTTTGAAGCTTTGAAGCCAGGTATTGACTTCTCCTCTCTAGCTACGAAAATTCTAGATGGCATCTTCTTCCAATATAAGACTGTTTCATCTACATTGAAAATCTGTTGTTTAGTGTAGCCACCTTCATTAATTATCTTAGCTAAATGTTCTGGATAACTTGTTGCAGCTTCTATATCAGCACTTGCTGCTTCACCTTGCACTTTCGTGTTATGGAGACAGCTTCTTTCCTTACACCTCATGAACCAACCTCTGCTAGCTTAAACTTTTCTTCTGTAGCTGCCTCAGCTCTCCCAGCCTTCATAGAATTTGAAGAGACTTAGGGCCTTTCTCTGGATTAGGCTTTGGCTTAAGAGAACGTTGTGGCTGGTTTGATCTTCTATCCAGACCACTAAACCTTTCTCCATACCAGCATTAAGGATGTTTATCTTTCTTATCATTCATGTGTTCACTCAGGCAGCACTTTTAATTTTCTTCAAGAACTTTTCCTTTGCATTCACAGCTTGGCTAACTGTTTGCCACAAGAGGCCTAGCTTTCGATCAGTCTCAGCTTTTGACATGCCTTCCTCACTAAGCTGAATCATTTTTAGCTTTTGATTTAAAGTGATAAGATGTGCGACTCTTCCTTTCTCTTGAACACTTAGAGAGTTCTATTGTAGGGCTATTAAATGGTTTAATGTCAATATTAATGTGTATCAGAGAATAAAGAGGCCAAAGGAAAGGGAGAAAGAGGGGGGATGGCTGGTTGGTGGAGCAGTCAGAACACACACAACATTTGCCAATTAAGTTCGCTGTCTTTTATGGGTGTGAGTTGCAGCACCCCAAAACAATTACAATGATAACATCAAAGATCACTGAACACAGATCACCATAACAAATATACTAATAATGAAAAAGTTGGAAACATTGTGAGAATGACCAAAATGTGACACAGAAACACGAAGTGAGCAAATGCTGTTGGAAAAATAGTGCCAATAGACTTGCTCAACATGGGGTTGCTACAGACCTTCAATTTGTAAAAAATGCAATATCTGTGAATCACAATAAGCCAAACACAATTAAACAAGTTATGTCTGTACTGTGTGTCCCTCTGCTGTTTTAGGGGTAAATGCAAGCCTTTTAATATTAAGTCTTTTAATATTAAAACCTATTAAATATATCATTGAGAGTTTTTTTTTCAGTGAACAAATTAATAAAAGTGGATGATTACTATCTCTATCATAGGCTGGGAAACTAATATATCTGCCTAAGTGCACTTGTTCGAGTGGAAAATAGGCATATATGAAATATGTTGAAAAGACATATGACAAAATCTTTAAGCTAAGAGAGGCTGACTATGTTAAATGTTAAATACTTCAAAAATAATATTATTTGGGGTAAATTTTGCCTCTATGGGTAATTAAATTTAGCTTAAAAATTCAGAGATATGACGTTTAATATGTTAAATGAGTTTTTAGTAAAATAGTGATATTGATATATATTGGCTATGATGTATCTTTCCTACATAAGATAATATTGTGATCGTGGAGCCATTATTTGAAATACGCAGGAGTTATCTGGCAGAAAGATACTATAATAAATGTGTTATATCCATTTTAATATCAAGGTACAATTAATAACTTTCAAGTTGAAATTCAGTGTATTTAAGTACATCCTTCTCCAGATTCTCAAGTGGTACTCCTGTTTGTTATGTTTTAACAGATGTATGAAACACCAAAGAGGAAATATGTCAAATCAAATTGTTTATTATTTGATTTTGAAGGTGATCCAATGAAGCAAATGTCCAATGTTTAAATTCTGAGGCCTAAAATAAATATTTCAGAAAAACTCATCTTTTGTTGATTGCTAAATGCACCACAGAATCTCACTTCCTCACTACTTAATTCACTGTTAAGAAATGAGGAATGTTCTTGAAAAGAATTGCTTTGTCTGACAAAGGTCGCAGGTCTACCAAAATAGGCATTAGAAAAAATAGATTGTGCTCACTTAACAGCACATACACTAAAATTAGAATGATCCAGAGATGACTATGTCCCCCCACAAGGATGACATGCAAATTCATGTAGTGCTCCATATTTTTGGTATATGTGAAAGTTGCTAAGAGAATAAATCCTAAGAGTTCTCATCACAAGAAAAGTTTTTTTCTTTTTCTTTTTGTTTTGTAACTATATGGGATGGTGGATGTTAACTACACTTGTAGTAATCATTTCACAATATATGTAAGTCGAATTATTATGCTGTACACCTTAAATTTATATAGTGCTGTGTGTCAATTATATCTCAATAAAACTGGAAAAAATAGATTAATTATGCCATACAAACATCAAATTGAATGGTAATAATATAATAATAACAACAACAAAATAGTGTTATTCGGTTTTATTGAATACTGAGTTAGTGCCAGGTTCTGACCCAGGTACTGTCTCACAGAAACTCTTAGGATACCTGTTCCTAACTGACAGACATAGAAACTAACAGTGATTTCTTAATTGAACCACATAAACACTTATACTGGAAATGCATAGCTCTCAATGAAACAACTTTATGTTCAAAATGTAACTGGTGAATAGAATATGTTTTTGGGAAATAATATGCTCCTTCTATTACTGGCACAAACATATTACTTGGTTAAAAAGACATTGATTGATTGACTGATTGATTGATTGACTAGTTATAACAACTCTATTTACCCTGACTTTCAAATCTATTAGAAGAATGATCCAGCTGATAAAAGTTTTAACATGTTGATAAGTAAGAAAGAATGCTCTTGATAAATGCAGTGTCTTAATCTGTCAAAACATGCCAAAATTTTAAAAAGTTAATTGTGTTAAAACACAATTAAAAAATTTTAAGAGCATGGTCTTTGGGTTTTTAACTCCATTATGTCCATTTCCATTTCCTTCAAACAGCAGAGAATGAAGTCTTCAAAGGGATTCTGTAAGGATGTTGATGGTAAAATGCCTTTTCCAAAAGATACTCAATAACTGATGTCTGCAGCTTATTCTTTCAAGGATCACATGCTACAAATCTAAAGCTAATTGGCCACTGTTATATTACCCTTGACTCATACTCCATTCTCAAAATAAACATAATAGTGAATGGCGCAGAAGTAGAAGATTTCCAATTTATAATTAAATACAGGGAGTTACAGATGAACTTGGTAATACAGGACTTGAGGTAGATTAGTGAACCTGAGGATCCATAATTGTCATCCTAATAGCAGCCAAACACATGTTTTTCAATAAAAGCAACAACAAATATGCACATATCATTAAATTTTTTGACACTTGAAATGTATATTGCTCTATGTAATTTATATATTTACTAGTATATGGTACTCCCCCGGTGGTAATGATTGGTTCAGGATGGTCCATTCGGAGTAGGAGACATTTAATTACTGATTGCAGGAAGCAGCGTCTTCCTGTATTGAAAAAGGAAGCTATGTTATCCAAGTTGAAGCACCCATTGATGTCCGCCATGAGGAAACTTAGCTCGCAGGTGAAGCTGCAATACAGATGAGGGTAGAAAAAAATGCTGAAAGATTGCTTGGGATCATGAGTCAAGCCATGCTGGAGACAGATTTGTCTTAGACTTTTCAGTTGTGTTCAATTACCTTATTTAATTTGCATTGGATTTTTTATTACTTGCCACTGGAAATAGTAGGGCTAATAGTTACTGTATCTATAAAAAGGGTATTTACAGAATCTCTCTCAACTTTGATACGAAGATTATTACTCTGTCTAATTTACTTCTGGCCCTCAACATATTATTTCTATAAATGTTCATTGATGAGCCTTCAGTGGAGAAAAGGACCAGGGTTTCCTGCAAGAATTTGTTCCTTTTTTTTTTTTATCCTTAAAGAGTTTGTAGCTAGCATAATTGAGGAGGCAAGTATAGCATATTGCTTTAACGTGATCAGCTCCTCCTCCAAAAAAAATATTATTGAAGATAGCAAGGTTTTCACGCAAGCCCATAAAATTAACCTCAGCCCCAAAATACTTCGGCTGACTTTCAATGCTCTTAGAGATATTCACATTGGAATTAAACTACACAGCAAGTTGAATAGCCTTGCAGAGTTATTTAAACACTATTTATACAATCTGTTAATAGAAAATTATGCTCTGTCTTTTAAAAAGTTAGTAAAGAATAGATAAATTAGTCTGTCTAGAAATATTTTGTAGCTAAAACCGAAATTGATAAAATGAATTTAAAAAGTATTGGGAAAGGACTAATATATATAGTGTTTATTTAATTCTACTTTCATAAACTGGTATTTAGGCTCTCTGAAAAAACTCTAATATACAACACAAATGTACATATATACACATATGTGTACATGCACTTGTATGTACACTCAAATCTCTGAGGGGAAAGTCCACAGTATTCACTAGGATTTCAAAGGAATCTAGTGTCTAAGAAATAATAAAAATCAAGGGCATAGAGTTCAGTTTTCATAGGTTAGATTTTCTCTTATCAATACTACAGTCTATTATGTCAATATGTAAATAGTAGTGAATATTTGGTGGTTCACAAAATCAAACTTCAGGTATAGGAAAGTGGTTAAAAGAAAGGTTCTGGAGTCTGTCTGCCAAGGTTTGAATCTCAAGTTGGCCATGTACTGACCACGTGACCACAGACATATACTAATCTCTCATCGCCTCCCTTTACTTATTTGTAAAATGAGAAATTTATAGTGTTAACTTTGTAGGTTTATTGTGAAGAATAATGAGAAAATTCATGTAACTCATTTAGAATACTGCTTAGTACAGAGTAAATGTTTATAAATGAGCTATTATTATAATACCTGTTTTTCTTGGGGAGGGAGGAACTTGCCCAGTTATAGGTAAGTACTGTGTGTTTATTTATTTTATAATCTACCTGGATTATATGTTTGTCCAATATGTCAAAGGATGTACGGAATTTGATATCTTTTATGTCATTCTTAAATTATAAAAATAGTATATATTTTAAGAACATACATACTTACACACACATATGTTGAGTTAAAATGAAAAACCCAGTCTTTCTCTCCTGTTGTGGGGGAAAATCTCAGCTCGGTTTGCCTCCTGTGCTACTCACACAAAACGCTTCACTTCTGACGCTTCTGGTCACCAAATGTGTGGGGCTTTTTCCCTTTTTCCCAGCAAGCAATTCTCTGTGACACCAGCTGGGTGTCCTATAATTTAGCTCGAGTCTGAGACGATCTACCGAGCAACAGTATCAGATCCCATAGGTTAAGAGCTCAGCCCCAAAAGCCTACTCCCACCCCATCTCAGATGCCAATTGCATGTAGCAGGTGCCCAGGTTACCTGCAACTTCTGTCTGATTTGGCTACAAATCGGAGGTTCCCACAAGCCCCTCCTTGGCTTCCATTAATTTGCTAGAGCGGCTCGCAGAACTCAGGGTAACACTTATGTTTATCAGTTTATTAAAGGATATGATAAAGGATACAGATGAACAGCCAGATGGAGAGATCCATAGGACGAGGTGTGAGAGGATCCCACGCACAGGAGCTTCCGTCCCCGTGGAGTTAGGGTGCATCACCCTCCCTGTACATGGATATGTTTGCCAGCCTGGACATTCTCTGAACTCCATCCTATTGGGATTTTTATGGATGCTTTCTCACATAGGCGTGATCAATTGTTAGCTCCATTTCCAGCCCCTCTCCCCTCTCTGGAGGAGAGGGGGTGATGCTGAAATTTCCAAGCTTCTAATCATGTCTTGGTCTTTCTGGTGACCAGCTCCCATCCAGGAACCCACCCAGAGTCACCTCAATAGAACAAAAGATGATCCTAGTGCTCTTATCACTTAGGAAATTACAAGGGTTTTAAGAGCTCTGTGCCAGGAACCAAGGGCAGAGACCAACATACATATTTTCTATTATTTCACAACAGTGAAGGGTAAAGCAAGCACACCAACTTCAAAACTTTGGATATCTTGAGAAGAAAAGATTGGAAAACATGATAGGGAAGTTGTTTTAGCTATTTATATAAAGAAGGGGAGGGTCAAGTGAGCAAACATAGCAAAATAGATGTGTGAGTGAATAATGGTACTAGACTATTTTCTATATATTTGAACATTTTAATAAAATATAAAATATGTACAGATGCATATATTCCAGAAATGTTTATGGATTTGAGCAACATTGGTAACCTTTTGTTAGAAAATTACTGGCTCAGAACTACAAGTTATGAGATTATTCTAGAAAATCTTTTTTATAAAGTACTATTCCTATACTTACTAAATATATACATACTAAATATATTATTTATAGAAAAATCCCTGTAATCCCTGTAAATCACAGTATATAATGACTATATAGGATAACAGCAAAATGAGATAAACTCCTTCTGTTAGTAAAATAAAATATTTAGACATTGACAAAAGTGCAAGTATGTGTTATTAGTAGATACATTTTCACCTGATTAATTTTCCTGTCTGATATATAAAGAGGTATATTATATTGCACTAATTGCAAATTATTTACTTTAAATAAGTCTTTATAACCCCTTGGGATAGTTAATTCATTACAAAGACTGCTTTTCTGGCTGAGTTTTAGTTATAGTTAGAAAGGATATGGGGATATATATGTTTATACACAATACAGACAGACACTTACATAATGCTGTTAGGTAATTCTTATGATGGGAAAGATATTTAGACAATTATTTAATACCTACTATGTGCCAAGATCTGGGATAGACTCTGAGAAGGTAACATTATAAGTTAATTATCTTGAGGATGATTTATAATCAAATAAATACCATATTGTGAATTATAAATTACATGTAAATATATCTGTGTGAAAAGTGTTATAGAAGGCAAGAAAAAGGTGTGAAAACTCACAGACTGTGATTTTTGTGAATTTCTCTCTCAAAATTCCATCTTGGATACCATTCATGCTATCATTTATGTTGTGGGAGGGTGCTGTGAGGGTGGAAGTGTGGCTATTGACACAAAACAACAAATGAAAGGGATTCTGTTGGAATTGTGCCACGTGGTGGCTCTTTGTAGCGACAGCAATCTGTCCACATGAAGATTGCTGCGTTGATTAATGAGATAAAAAAATATACAAGTTTGTGAGATTAGATTCTTTGTTAGAAAGGCAAAATTTGATAAAATAAGCATGTTTTTGAAATAAAAGCACATTTTATTTTCTGGCTAACGCTTTTGACTCTCATTTGCTATCAATAAAACAGAGAAAAATTGGTTGTACAGGTATCTTTTCTTTTTTCCCCAAGTTTCCTAGCCACAGCCCCCTCAACACATAGAAATATTCACACACAGGAGGATATGTGACTGAAAATGAAGGATGCTTCCCATAGTGCAATGGGGACCTGGTGGTGCTTAATAGAAAATGGTGAATAAAAACTAGTGATATATTATATGGGGAAAAAGGTCTTCATTAAACAATAAGATAGTCAATATGCAAATATTTGGTTTCTTTAAGATTCAGACTATATACTCCAGCACTTAACAATTTAAGTACAGATATAAACCTTATATAAGAAGGAATTAATAATATAAAGCAATAAATTATTAATCCAAAAATATAAGGGAGATGAATGACTATAATGTACACTACCCAGTACCTTTGCTACTGTTACATGGTAAAGTGTTTTGAATTGATTAATGAGTTTGAGATTGGAGTGGAAAGAGGGTACTTTAGCCAAGATTATTACAATTTCCTTAAGTGGAGGAAACATGGGGGCCATTTTATTCATTCATTCGGTAATTCATTTACTGACTCAATTAGTATGTAAGAAAAAATTTTGAATATCTAAAATGACCATCTAAGTAGCAAGATGGGCTTACCACTGGATAGACAGGTGTAAATCAATTAGAAATGGTCCCTGACCACATGGAACCACAAGTTCCATGATAAATTCTATGAAATAAATGTGTTATAATATTAAAGCAGGTGATTTTAATTTAGAATTCAGATAGGTCACACAGAGAGCCCATCTGTGAAATAAATACTTAAGACTAGAGAAATGAATGGAGTACAGAGAGATCAACATATTAGCTGAAAACTGACCTTAGGAGCTCTTTCTGGGTTGCCTGGCAACAGTCTCCCTTCCAGTGGCCAAATTTCACGTCCCCCCAGAAAGGTCCTGCTTGTGGGTGTGGATGAACTTCCTTACCCCTCATAGAATATTATGTAGCTTGGTCACCCCGAAAACACAGGGTCAGAGACAGGAAGGACTTGTTTGTCCAGTGAACCTTCAGTCTCTTGGGCCCTGTAATATCACTGCTTTAGCTGAGTGGTATTCTCACAGATTATTTTGCATATCCAAACTCCTCTTTTCATTTGATGCAAATGGGTCTTCATGCCAGAATGAGAAGCAGATACCACTCTGCCTGTCTTCTCTTCTCATATCCTCTAAGGTACATCCTCACCCTCGCTCCGAAAAAAGTAAATTTATCAATACATTTAAGATAGGAAAAAAACCCTCATCCAATTTCTTTCAGACCCATATCTACTCCTACAAATATTTGAATATTTCCTTCAAATAGGAAAATGTGCTAAATGATCTTGGAAATAATATCAGAAATTTACAATCAATAATATCTGTCAGAGAAAATCCCTAAGGCATTCAAGACCATAAAAGGAGATGCATGCGATACTGGCTGTTTCATTCAGTAGAGGACTAGGACATTGAGTATGACAAACATTCCCAAATACACTAGGCCTTTGTCCAGTGAAGTGTGACACCTTTTCTAAGTAATCTAGGTGGGAATTATCTAACCTAAGAATTTTCTTTAATTATGTTATAGGTATCAGCAATCATAAGATTACATTGAGTTCTCCATTCCATCATTTTTTTAAAAAGAGAGAAAATGTACAATGGACTAAAACTTACTCCCATGGGTACAAAAATACACAGTAACAGAGAGTGAAAATAAGCGTTGAAAGATGATATCAACATGGTGTAAATCCAGAGACAGAGCGTTTTCATTAACATTATTTTAGTTTCCTCCAAAAATTCTGATTTAATTAAAGACCTCTCAGAATACGTGCACATAAGAATTTGTAGGCTGGAAATGATTGCCTTGGAATTCTTTTAACTACACATTCTGTGCAGAAATATTTGTATTAATGAAACGTTGCTTTCATGCCTTTCTCCACAATGCTCTCAATTTCTTTTTATGGAAAGATTTCCATATCTAAAATATAAGACATTATGCCCAATACAACCTAAAGAATGCTATTGTCACAAAATATCACATGGCCTCTCCTCCTGAGACATTTAAACTCCTCAGGGAAAAACAAATGTCATAAAAATCTTGCCAGTCGCACAATAGTGACAACCCAATATGGCTACCTAACTCTTACCTTCAAATTATGGTTTCTGTTCTGCTAACACAAAAACTTTTTCCAATGTCCATATTTTATAACATGCTTACTATATATCAATAAAAAACTTTAACCTTAAGCAAATATTAAAAATCAGGAGAACAGATGAAAAATGCATCAGGTGATGTTTCTGTGGTGTTGACAGCTGCCATGTAATTGAGCTGAAGCTAGCCTAAGCATTATTGTTGTTATGTTTTAGTATCTCCAGACTTTTAATTGCCTGATGCAATGTGCATCAATATGTTATTAAAATATCTCTATTTTAAGTTTTATTTCTTTTTGTTATACTTACATAGTCATCTTTTCTGCTAATATTTTAATTTAATGGTAACCATGGAGATCTTCTAACCTTATGTCTCTGAATAGAAATCTTAATGACAGTGGGTTCAGCAGTTTTGATTCTGTTTTATGTTGTGTGGAACTGACTGAAAGCTATGAATATTTAGTACAACTGATTCTTTCAAAAGGAATCCAGCAGAGACAATGTTCTACTCGTTATCCTACAGGTGGTAGTTATCACAGCTCTGATTGTTAGCTGGTTTTGATGAGCTGGTAACTTCATGACAATGAAGCCTCACTTCCAAGTATTAATGTTAATTTCTTATGAAAGAGAAATAATGACTGAATGAATTGGCTTCTAAGATGATGACAACAGAAAGTTGAAAAAGCAAACTAAACAAACTTTCTAATTAAAAAAGAAAGTAATGTCCCTTGTTGTTACCTTTGATTTGAGAATATTTGGAAGAAAGATTTATTTCTTAATTCAGACCTGTTTGTGTGGTGGGGAGAGGCAAGGATTAAGGAAGAAACAAGGAAAGAAGTTTCTTCAGTCATGGAGAAAGTCAGGATAAAATACATGACTCTCTAAGACCTGAATAAAAGGAGAAATGCTGAAACATGCTGTTCCGTGAGTTGTTTTGTATTTCCTTTGAATTGACTGAGAGTTCTATTTCATATGCTTATAAATTTGCATGCTGTATGGAAGTTATCTGGCCTTTGCCCCAGAAGGCATGGCTTTCTGTCATCTAAACCAGTAATGATAGAAGTTGAATCAATGGCATATTTTTATAGTAAAAAAAAAAAAAGGAAAAGAAAAAAAGAGTAGTAAAGAGAAGAGTTTCCTAAGGTACTCTATCACACCTGCTACACATCTCTATATTACAAAGATCAGAGGATACGCAACCATTAGATTTCATTTTATTTAGCAGTCTCAGTAGAAAGGCTTCAACTCAACCAATAAATAAGGCATAGGTAGTCTTCTGACCTTACAGGCTACACTTTGAGGACAATTAAAGTTAATGTTGATTTCAGAGAAAGGAGACCTCTAAAATCCACCAAGACTTGAAATGTAGGTTTCAAATATGTAGCCAAAATAGTAAGAAAATCACAAGAAAAATACCTCATATTTTCTGCATAGTGTAATGGTTGCTAACATCACTTGAAACCCCAAATAGTGTGAATTCAAATTATGCTTTTAGCACTTGATAAATGAGTGAACTGGGCAAGCTACTTAATTTCTGTGAGGCTCAGTCTGTGAAATAAGGGGTGAAAGCAATCATATTCCATGAGGATGCTATAAGCCTTAGTGCATAGAAAAGGATCTGATATGCGACATTTTCCAGGGATCCATGTCTCATTAATTAATAGGTCCTGGATGTGTTTACTGCAAGCGATCCTAAACCAGGGAAATACTGTTAGGATTCTCTACATAGCAAATATTAGTTTATTTACCTACAGATCTAGTTATTGTGTTGGCGTTTAGACTTCATAACCTGGCTCCTTTGCTTTCTTTGATGAACATTCCCCCTCCAAGCTCATCCCCGTATCAGGGGAGAAATAAATCACAGGCCATGTACATTCACTCCTTCCATAGATTAAATTACATATGGTGGTTATGTGAAAGCACAAAGCAGATCAAGACTGAGGAGAAAATGCTGAAATCATATTTAAACCATGTAACATCCGAATCATTTCTCCTTTGATCCAAGAATCCATGTCTGTTGTTCAGATCCAAGAAATAACCCACAAGGTCAAAAATGAGCCTTCTCATTAGCAAAGACAATTGAAAAACTTTAAGGTGCAACAAAAGGTCAAAGTATAATCTTCAACTGTGCATCCCCCAATTTTTTAGAAATCTAGAATTTCATATAGAAGCTGAGCAGACTTCTTACCACCATTACTCTCTTCCAGCAGAGAACCATACACAACTTAAGCTAATCCAATCCATACATTCTGTTTCCCTGTCTCCAGGGTGGGTATGAAACTTAAGTCTTTCCACTCTTAGGAATTTAGAGTCAATGAGCTCTCCTATGGAAAGTGAATGAGGAACAACGTTTCTCTGAATCCTGCTTTTGACTATAAAAAGAGACTATTTTAAGATGAAACTCAAAAAATGGAAGGTTGGAATCAAAAGAAAATTGAAACCCTGGAGATGCCCAAAGCCAACCCTATGTCTGGGATTTTAAGTTAACTGAACACTATTCTCTTTTTCTCTTTTTTTAAAAGACAGTTTGTGTTTGGGTTCTGGCTAATTATGACCAAACTGTGCTGATGGATACACAGAACAAAAAATAAAATGTTGCTGTGCGTGGCAATGAAGTAAAAGAATGTTCTTATTTTGTAACTGGCCAAGTGTGTTATGGATTGCTCAATGGTAATTAATGATTTCAATTTATGAATAATTTTGCAGACAAACGGAGGTTAGTCAGTTCCTAGAGTACAAATTTTCTTAATCTGAAACCATGTGAACTAAAGAGACAAATACTCTTTCCCCGTAAACCCAAAATACAATAATGGAGCAGATATAAGATAACTGCTATAGATTATTCTGTTAAAAACTGGAACAAGCAGGAGTCACACAGAAGTTACTGGTCCACATTAGTTCTCACACCCAGTGGGAAATATTTTGACAGTTCCTTCATTAGGACTTAAGGCCTGAGTTTTCATTGCTTGTGACTCTTCTTCTTTCTTGGTTCTTCTCTCTAATTTATTCTTCCTTTACCATGAGAAATAGGCCATATTTGCATCTGAGTAGCTTTATAAATAAGCTTTCTTGCTGTAGAAATTTTGGATTCCAAAAGGCTTTTTTCATTTTTTAATTTCTCTTCTCCATTCATTCCAAGCTGACGGTGCTTCTGTGCAAACAATTCTTTTAAAAAGTCTGTAAGTCTCCTATGAATCTTATTGGGGTTCACTCAATTGATAAAAATGTTATAGTCACAAGTGTTTCAAAATAAGTACTCTCTTTTTGGGGCTTCTGTGAAGGTTACTGAATTGCAAAACTCAAAACTCTTAAATTTCTTGGGAGCCATATGTTTATCTGAATGTTTTGCTCAGGTACTGTCTTTGGTTATTTTGAGATCTTAACAAATATTTTATAACCACACACTTGGCTTCATCTCACCACATTTTCCAAACAGTTCCCTGGATTTGTTCTTTGTCCAAAAATTATTTCTTAATTTTAGTATATTTTACCATCTGGCAAAATTGGAAATTTTCAATTAGCAAGTTCCAGCTCCTTTATGTGTAATAGTCCTTCTTTTAGCTTATCACTCTCATCTCACATTTTACTCTAAGCAGCAAGAAGCATTCAGGAAACACCTTTAAAACTCTGCCTGGATATATTTTCTAAGACAATTAGTTTATTAGACACATTATCTACTTTCCATATTACCACAGGCAGTAATGTTGCTAAATTTCTGCCACTACACAACGAGAATTCTATTTCTTATAGTTTTCAATAACATTTTACTCACTTTCCTCTAAGTCCTCACTGGCAGACTTCTTGATGGCCTTCAGCAGAAGCTAATAGTCTCTGCAAGGTGCCTTAGGCTTTCGCTATCACTCTTTTAAGATTCTTCCAGGTTTTACTTATGCCTCTCTCCCAAAGTCACACACAAATTTTTAGGTTTTGTTATGGTAGTAAGCACCTCAATATCAGGTAACAAATTCTATATTAGTTATCTATAGCTTTAGAACAAAATAGTTATCTATAGCTTTATCCCAAAATTTAATGGCTTAAACAACAATAGGTCTTTATTATCTCTCACAGATGTGTGTCAGAAATTTGGGAGCAGCTGGTTGGAGTGGTTCTGCCTCAGGGCTTTTCATGAGATTTCAAGATGCTGACTGGAGTTGTGATCAACTGAAAGCTTGACTGGGGCTAGAAGATTTGCTTTCAAGGTGGCTCACATAGCAAGTTGGTACTGGTGTCAGCAGAACTCAATTTTTGCAGGTGGGCCACTCCATAGGACTTATTTGAAGTCTGGCATCTGGCTACTCCCAGAGAGCAAGGTGTAAGCTATAACGCGTTTTATGACTTAGCCTCGAAAGCGACACACCATCAATTCAACAGATCCTTTCAGTCACATACATCAGTCCTTTTCCCTGTGGGAGGCACCACCCAAGTGCGTGAATACCAGGAGGCAGAGATCATTGAGGACCGTCATGGAGACTTGTTACCAAATAATGTGAGAGAGAAGAGAAGGTATTTAATATGCACTTGAGCTGTTCTGAGGAATGAAAAGGTCCTGCTACCCCAACCCAAAAGGGAGAAGATTGCCTGTTTTTCACTTTCAGTATTTTAATTGATTAATAATGGTGGTAAAATATTTGGCATATTAATTACATTTATATCAAGTTGTCTGGCACTTTCAGTTTTCTTTCATCAAATCTAATTATTTCAATTCATTTATAATTTATTCTATTTTTCTTTTAGTTCTCCTACTTAATTCTTTTCAATTCATAATCACAAATGTTTAGATGAATAGGTTTGAATTGACATTGAACCAAAATAAAGAAAGGTAAGGTATCTTTCACAAGTTCATTACAATGATATCATTGAAATCTTATTTTGCTCTACAATTCTATGCTCTTTTGTTAAAAGACATTAAAATTTTTTTTAAAAAAGTTATTAATTGTAAGATTCACAGACCTTTCCAAATCTTGTTATAATGCTGTTAAAGTAAAATTATATTACTAAATGATAAATTATGGGAGAGACTATAAGAATAGTTGAGATTGAAAGCATAAAATGTTATATTTATAGGGAATATTGGTCTGTGGTTTTCTTTTCTTGCAATGCTATTGTCTGGTTTTGGTGTTAGAGCAATCCTGGCCCCACAGAACGAGTTAGGAAGGGTTCCCTCCTCTTCTATTTGTTGGAATAGATTTAAAATGATTAGTATTATTTATTCTTTGAATGTTTGATAGAATTTATCTGTGACACCATAGGCATAACTTTGTGGGAAATAGTTTAATTACTAATATAATTACTTTACTTATTATTATAGATTTATTCAGATTTTCTTCTATTTGAGTCAATTTCAGAAGTTTGTGTTGTTCAAGAAATTTGTCTAGTTTAATTGATATCAATTTCACTGGAAAAATATACACAAAATTGAATCCAATTTAGCTCCATTTTATCCATGACCTTTGTGTTACTTTTGTCATATAAAGTACATCTTCATTCATTCTAAATTCATCCATACAGATATATAATTATCATCTTATGTAGTTGACATTTAAATCATACGGAACAAGAAAAGTATTGCAAACAAACATACATTTACGCTGTGTTTTTTATCTACCTATTTTTATTGGTGCTCTTTATTTATTTGTATGGATTTAGTTTCTGTTTAACGCCTTTTCATTTCTGCCTGAAGGATTCCGCTTAACATTTCTTGTTGAGCAAGACTGCTTACAACAAATTATGTGGAAGTTTTAAATTTATCGTTGCTTTTGAAGAATAGTTTTGATGAATATCAGATTCTTGGTTGACATTATTTTTATTTAGCACTTTGAATGTCATTCCACTTCCTTCTGGCCTCTATGATTACTGATGCAAAATCAACTGTGAAAATTATTGAGGATTCTTGTGCATGTTAAATAACTTTTCTTATGCTGCTTTGAAGATTTTCTCTGTCTTCTACTTTCAATGCTTCGACTATGATTTGTGTAGGTGTGGATCTCTCGTTTATCTTAATTGAAGTTCATGAATCTTCTTGGATATTTTTTTATCACATTTGGGAAGTTTTGGGTCCTTATTTCTTTAAGTATTCTTTTTGCTTCTTTATGTTTCATCTCTCCTTCTGAGAATCCTATTACGTGTATGCTGTTGTGCTAGCTGGTTCACTGCGTGCCTCTGAAGTTCTTTCAATTTTCTTTTTCTGTTCCTCAGACTGGGTAACCTCAATCGTCTTGTATTCAAGTTTGCTGATTCTTTCTTCTGCTCAAATGTGTTGTTGAGCTGCTCTAGCAAATTGTCCACGTCAATCATTGACATTTTCAACTTCAGAATTTCTATTTGGTTCTTTTTTATAATTTATGTTTCTTCATTGATAATACGTATTTGTGAGATATTGTTCTTGTACTTTAATTTTTTAGACACGGTTTATTTTGGTTTTCTGAACAGATTTATAATAGCCAATTTAAAGTCTTGTGTAGTAAGTTCATCGTGTGGGCTTCCTCAAGAACCGTTTCTATTGATTTTTTTTCCCCCTGGGAATGGGCAATGCTGACCTATTTATTTGCATGTCTCATTTTTGTTGTTGAAACTGAGCATTTTAAATAATATAATGTGACAGCTCTGGAGATTATATTTCCTCCCCTCCTTCAGGGTTTGTTGTTGTTGCTCTTTGTCGTTGATGTTTTTGTTCCCATTTGTTCATTCAGTGACTTCTCTGAACTAATTATAAGCCTATATGTTTGTCATAGGCAGCCGTTGAAGTCTCTGTCAGTTGGTTCAGTAATGAGCTGATGCTTTGACTGAGATTTCCTTAATGCCTTGAAACTTGAAGACTCCCAACCTTTAACCAAGGACCTCTGTGTGTGTTGGGGCTCACTACCAACATGCCAGCAATTTACAGCTCTGCTGTAGCCTCCTTTTCTGCTTGGGTAGATCCTTGAGATTTAGTCAGGGTTGAGAGATTAGGACCTTCTTAGGTCTTTCCTGGGCATGCATATAGCCTTACACATGTGCATGGAATTCTATATCCACAGAAGTATGTCAGAGTTTTCCAAAGACACCGATGGGCATCTCATTCCCCAACGATTACTTTTAAATGTTTTGGCCAGCCTTTTATTTTCCCTATGTCATATTACCACCTCAGCCATCTGTGATGTTAAGCAATTGCTATGTTTGTTTGTTTTGATCAACACTCTGTAGGAAGGGCTTTCCCCACTGAACAAGCTCTGATTGAGATCAGATAAAGATAAGTCCTCCGGATGGTGCTTTTCCAAGATGCTAGAGAAATGTCAAATATTGACAATTCTCTGAGGATGGGGTTTTGGGGAGGTTTCGAATCCCGCTTGGCTCTGCAGTGACTGCTAAGCTGCTAGCTTTCACATCTGCCTTGGTTGCAAGGCTTCTGGTTTTCAAGACTCCCACGGACTTGGGGAGAAAAAGGTGAGAATAGGACAAGTTAAAATGCCATACTATTCTCTCTTCTTACAGACATTCAGCTGTTCTTCTTGGGAAAACATTCTTTGAATTGTTGCAAATCTTTGGTTAATTTCCCGAGTTCTAAAAATGTTAATTTTGACAATTTTTGCCACTGTTCTTGTTGTTTCTATCGAGGAGTGGATCTTTTGGAAGAAGGAGCGGAATATTCTGTTATTTCAGCAGTGCTTCCCAAGTCTCTCATTTTGAAATGTTGAATATTCTAATTATTTCTTCTTATTTTTTCAATGCATTTCAAACAAAATATATCTGTGGGCAGCATACAGTCATAGAAAGAGAAACAACTTGTCATTTCTTATGTAGGTTCATAGTTCAGGTCTACAACATTAACTAAATACCATTTGATAAAACCTACTGATGTGGAAAGTCTCCTAATGGTATCTTTTTATTATGGTAATAAGAATGAAATAATATATTTCATAATCAGCCAAAAATTACATTTTGTTTACTGTATTCTATTTAAAAAATCAGGAAATTGAACAGTCTATTTAAAAAATATTATCAAAGCAGAAAATAATAGTTTTAGATACACAGATTGTGGGGGCCTATCTCAATCTGTAAACAGGTTGGTACTAAATGGTGAATCTTATATATCTGTAAAATTCACTTTTATGTACCACGTAATTTTTTACTGAAGATGTGTTCATATTCTTGAATCACAAAGTACTTTTGACTTTCTGTTAACTAGTGTGAGCTATACCATCTCCTTGTCCTTTCAAACAAGTGCCAGAATGTATTTCTATACATTCATGTATGAACGGGAGATTTGATGAAGAGAGATGATGTTCTCTCATGCTAGCAGTGAGGCATCGTGTTGAAAAAAAGGAAAACAGAAGTATGAACCAGAATAGAAAGGCTTCTGCAGCACGCTAACTGTCTTGACGTGGATTTTAATACACTATAAAGATGAGAAGTTAAAGGAAGATGCAGCCAGAACTAGTCAAGAGGGCTCAGAAGCTGAAAACATTATTTTTTCCCGTCCTTCCAAAACCCAGTACTGTCCCGTTTGCCCCAAGAATGGAGGCTCTGGAAATATCAGAATGTAACAACTGGGTTTACATATTGATGATCCCAAGATGTGTAGTGGCAGCATCTGGGGCTCTCCAAGTGGCTTTGTTCATGGAGCATGCAGACAAGCAGGAGACAAAGCAGGAGAGGAAGAACAGAGCCACCAACACATGCTTGACTGCAAAGAGATTTTGAGAACTCCCAGAAACAACTTAGCAAATCCTTGTGGGTGGAGACAGTGGCCCTGTTTTAAATGAGTAGATGTTTCTGAGACCATAGACCTGTGGGCTACATTTAAACTTTATTTTTCCTTTATCCTGATGAACTTTTTTTAGGTGACCCATGCCTCAGTCCAACCTTCTTGGTTTCCTCAGAACATAATTGGTGATCTGCCCTCATGAGATGATAAACTAACTCCTGGGTGTCAAGATTACATTGAGTTAACTTCAAAGACACTTTGGGGTATGTTGTGCAAATAGAAAACTGTTGTAAATCTCAATACCCAGGTTGACACTGTCCAAGTACGTGTGAAACTCAATTTAGCTGTGTTAGACGTGATTTATTATTTCTATTTCCAAATATGTATATGTTTCTGAAAGGTCTGTTTACTGTTCATTCAGTGAAACACATTTGTAAATGTGTGCATTGCTGTTCTAAGCCACTGACCCACACGGCTCTCTTAGATGTTCTGGTCATGAACTAGGAGGATATCTGGCCAGTATCTACTGATTTAGTCACACATTTCACTCCTACACACAAAATTATACCACTAAATTCAGTTTCTTGCCTTAAAATTTGCTGCACAGGATAAGACAAATTGAATCTCCTCCCTGTGATGAGTTGCTTGTTGTACTCAGATACCCAAGGAACTCAAGCATAGGTGGTCTGCTGTATTCCACGTGAAGTCTAAACTTTTATTTAGAATTTGTTTCCACCCTGATTTGATTCACCAATTATTTCCACTCATCCTGATGTTCTTCTATTTAAAAAGCCTTTACATTAAAGTTAATAAGTAGCTCTTTAAGCTCCAAGCGCTGAATTACTTTCCTTAACTCCCACGAACAGAGTGTCTACATATTATTTTGTCTGATCTATGACACTTTTGAGAAAGAAAGAGACCATTAACCGATGGGACACTAGAAGTATCAGCACAAACTGGATATATGGCCCCCCTACCTGTGAAGCACAGAAACATACTATGTAGATTAAAGAAAAACCCCAAGAGCCACATGTACTCATCTTTGTATATGTGCTTATATCTAAATTGTATATATACATATCCCCGTTCTTTTGTACTGTGCAGAATTACTCAATAACAACGCCTCAGGTGTCCACCTCTCACCAGCATGGACTGATGAGACAGTAGGTGATAAGTAGTGGTATATTCTCAGGCTGATTATCTCCCTCAGTGGTACGTACCAGCTGTTACTTTCCTCTTCTGGAAACTTCTGCTGTGACCACTGCATCTCCTCCGTGACTTTACAAGATTTTTTAACTGATAATGATCCAGAGAAATTTAATTAAAAAAAGAGTTTAAACAGGACCACACACAGATACTTCTTGTGCCCATCTCTAGCTACAATTTTCACTAGATACTAAGTGAGAAGGACCTGGAGGTTCAGATTGCATATTATTTAGTGCTGCTTACAATTTCATTACGTTTACGTTAACCAAGGCAAAAGTTTTATATGATGCTATTTAGATGAAGCATTATCAATTAATCTTTGTTGCCTTTTTAAAAATCTGGAGTGGAATAACACCTTCGGATATTGCTAAAGAAAAATATTTAAATCAGCTGTGTCTCAAATACATTGACAATGTAAATTCTGATCTCACACATTGTGAGGAAAAACAGTTTGCCACAAGATGGAAATACACCAAATTACTCTCCTTTTCCTACAATTACTTTTAAATGTATTGCTTCCCATGGTTCTCCACAAAAGTTTCTATACTGAGAATTGGGAATATTCTGCTTGAATAAGTGCTATTTTGTTTAAGATAATTTTCCATAGACTACACCACATCCCATTGATAGTAGCAACAGGGCTTAACATATCCTAGAATTCAGTAACATGATGACAGGTAATCAGAAGTACAATCTAATATCTAGGTAATGGAGTGGGAAAAGTGGGTTACGGACTTGGATTCACTTAAATTCTTTGGCATTCAGTATGTTCATCATCTGCAAAATAACGATAGTAATAATGACTTTTTTCTCACAGAAAGAAAAGAGATAATGTATAAGGAGAACGCTTCATACACTGTAGAGTACACCACAAAGGCTAGTTTTTATTATGGATGACTGTCACAGATGACTTTGCCAGTTTATGTAAAATCCTCTTGTTCTCAACAGCATTGATGGAAAAGAGGATATTGTGGAGAAAAAGAAAGAAGCAGCATTCTCTAGACTAGTGCTGTGTCCAGTCCAGGGCTGCCGTGTGCTCTCAGCAGCCATAACTCTCCCAAGGTGGAGGCCCTGGCGTTTCCCACACAGTGTTACAATAAGGGCTGAAAGAGATGATCCTGGCCCTTTTGCTGTAATGTCTCTAATTCACTTTCCCTTTGTCCATGGATGGGATAACTGCCAGGAGCAAGAAAACTCTGAAAGCTGCCCACTTGCAATGGCACATCAGTAGTGTCCCTGGCAATGTTTGGATCTTATATTTTATTCTCTAAAATGAAGTTATTCTGTTTGAACTGGCTGTTTATTTCTTCCTTGCAGAGAGAATTGAGAGGCTTTCTAGGATGTGTCATTTCTCTCTCTCTTTCTCTTTCCTTCTCTCTCTTCCTCTGTTTGAAAGCAGAACTTGATAAATTTATTTTTGGGAAAAAAGCAGATTATGGAAAAAAGCTCTTTCTTTAACTTTACTTATCATTTTATTTGCTTCTGGAGATAGAACATTCTGAAAGCCAGCTTTTTGAAATATGACTAAATTTAAAAATTATTTCCAAAGCCCTACCTTCAAGTGCAGAATTGTACTATAGCAAATTCGAGTAAAAGTGTTATAGATTAAATAGATGTTCAAATTAGCAATTGAGAGTCCCACAACTTTTAAAATAAGAGCCCTAAAGATCCTGCTGAGAAACCAGGAAAGAACACTGGAGAGGTTGTCACAATGATGAGATTTTGTCCTGACTGTGCAACATTTTAGTTCCTTTAGCTGAAGATTTTAGAAAAAGAGGCACATTAAAATCCTTAAGTTGGGTCACATAGTCTGACAGACTCTGTTTCACGAAATATCAATGATGCTAATACGTGATAAGTATTTGGTCTTTGATCTTCTTTATGCCAATTCTCTTTAATTTGCCTACTTTCCACTATTTTTGTTTTTTCTTAATTGCTTCACTTGATTCCCACTTAAACTCACCTGGACATAAAGAGAGAAAAACAAAAGAACATTACAGACATTAAATGAATATACTTTTAAAATATTTAAATAAGTTTACCATGGATGCTTTACTATAATTGCTTATTAGAAAAAAAATAATTTTTCTAAGCTTGTTTAAAGTTTTACAAATTGGAATCTAGGTTTTATTGTGGGAATGAACATACTGGCTACATTCAGAAATCAACTCATATTGACTTAAAAACAAGACATGTGTCAATATTTCCTACCTTTATGAAGTCGAGCAAGTGATTTAATTTATAATTGTGGTGCATATTATTACTATCACAGTTTCAAAGAAACCAAATTTCCTATTCTATATTTAGCTTATATGTTTTTAAACCAGTATAACGCTGTTAACTGAGATTTACTTGATATAATAACATTTTACTTTGTAACGAAGTCAATATTTTAACATCTACTACACAGTTGGTTGGAAAACAAAGCTGATGGTTTATTTCCTAGTAGCCTCTTCAGGCACAGTACTTGGTTTCTGAATGGGCCTCACACAGCCCACCTGAGGACTGTGGATGAACTAGAGGGCCTTCAGAGTTCCCCTCTTGATTAGAAATCTGTGTGTCTGATAATTGCCCTTAGAAGATGAATATCAAATAAAATTTAAATATTCTAACATGATTCGCTGCACAAGTATTATGAAGCTGAAAGAAGAGAGGTTAGTGAATATGCCATTCCATACTAATAGGGAAATTAGTTCACAGCCACCTTAGTTCCTCTGCCGCTCTTCATTCTCTGCGGCCTCTTTCCATACCCCCTGTTTTCCACTCACCCATCAGCTTGCCCCTAACTGTCACACAAGTAGACCCTTCCGTGCTCTCTGGACTGGTTAGTGATCCAGGCTATATGCACATGTGCTGCGGTATTTGTTAGGACACATTTTGTGAGAGATGACTAATACGCGTGGCCCTCCTCAGGTAACCGGCACTTCATAAATTCACTATTTAATGATGTATAAAAACAAACAAGTCATTTTATTAAAAATCAAGTAAAAGATTCTTATGTTGATGCAGCTTTATGTGCTCTTATATTTTAACATATATACTTGCTACATTTTTAATAAATTTTCTTTCCGAAACCACAGAATCAAACAGTATTTTAGTCAGTATGCTTTAGCATACATGCAGCAAATATGCTTTCATGAGAAAACCCCTAATACCACAGTTAATAATAATTAGTACAAGAAATAGAAGTAAAGTTCCGTGTGTTATCCTCAATTTCCAGTTGAATAGATTGCATCTACACTTGTCTCTCTGGCACCCTGGAAAAAATGTTCAGTTTTTTAACTTTGATTTTAAATGGACAGCAACTGTTCTCCCTAGGGAAATATTCTCAGCAGAAAATCCAAGAGTCCTATAGTCAATAATAAAAGAAAAAAAAATATGAGAAGTGGGAAAAAGATCTTCCAAATAAATACATAGGTCAAGAAAAGAGTGATATACTTAGAAGCATTTTTATAGTATCTGTATATCCCCTCTTCAGGGCTAGATTTATCAGAGAAATGTCCGGCATGACTTGGTGTGATGCTATGGCATTCAAAAGGATACAAATTTTTGAGCAAGGTTGTAAATGATATAAAATATCTCCTTTTAAATCTGAGCTTATACAGTATCAACTCTATAGTTGTAGCACACGTTTAAGTAACTATAAACAATAATATTTTCAACTAATAATATCTGGAATGTTTTCTTTTTTTTATCTTGTAATAGGTAAGTTCAGATCACCCCATAACCAGAATGTAATGAAATTGTCAACATTTTCTTCATTTCTTCTTTTCCTGACAAATGGTGTGAACATATCACCTTTTTCTCTTAATGGAAAACCTAACTGGAATACATCAAAATGCTATTAGGTTTTTCATTTTCTTCAACAATGCAATGCTGGGGAATGCATGCAGGCTTCGTCTGGGCACCACTGTGGAATATTCCTTGTCCTGATAAAATGACTGCAAAGGGAAATCAAGCCGAATTGTTCTCTGGTTTGTATTGCTGCTCCCTTGTTACAGTCTCTCTGAGAAAGTGTACAAGGGGATTATCTGTGCTGCAGGAATCCACATGGGTTATGTTAACCAAAATGTGTTCAAAATTTTACCCAAGTAATTTTAATGTGCAAACATGTTTAATGAAAAAGGCTTCGTGTCCAACCCTACTTATGCATATGCTGTATTTTGGAATAAAAGAACGAGCAGCAACATAGACTGTTTGCCACAGTTTCAAAAGACGCTTATTGCAATATTATATAGGAAGAGGGGAAAATAAAATCAAATGCCCTTACCCCATGGGAAATATCTGTAGCCTATTCATTGTTTAATTTATTTTGTCTTGGACTAAACCAATAATGGGATATAAAATAAATCCAAGTGAGCATACATGAGGCATAGAAGTCGGTATAGGTAACGGATATTCCTTTCATCTATGAATTTTACCTACAGATTACAATTATTAAAATAGGAAGTAACATTTTGCTCTAATGGCAATTTAACGAGAAGAAAACATTAAGTAGTATTTTTGTTGACCTCATACGCCATTTGATTACCTTGAGATAAAATAAAAGCAAGAATACTTAAAATGGAGTGTGTATATATATAGTTCCTCTATGACATCAATTTCTGAAGAAATAATCACATGGTGGAAACACAGATTTTTGAGTAGTCAAGACGAATTTCAATGTCATTTTTAGAGAGGTGGTCCAGTGTGACACAAGTAATCTGATAATTTAAGAAATCATATAACTTACAGGAAAAATAAAGCTATTTTGAACCCCCCCCAGAATTCAGCACAATAAAAATTACTTGTATCAATCAGTTCTAAATACTTTAAATTGTTAATAAATTAAGAGAAAATTGAATCTTTTCTCCAGGTATGTTATTCTTGACAATGCTTTAGCAACTCTTCTAACAATGTATGAACAGTAGCATCTTGATTCGCTCTGAATGACAGGTCCAGAGGAAGCGTTTCTCCTAATGCTTGGGAAGGGCAATAAATATTTTCTTGGAGCTCTTGTTATGATTTATTTTTAAAAGCCTAACTAGAGTTATGGGAAGACTTCATAGGGAAGCATTTTCATTTTATTTTCACCTCAACAAAAATGCACCAGCAGTGTGCTGAAACTCATTTCAAGTACAAAAATGATGCTACAATATTCAATAACTGAACTTCCTAGAACAAATGACTATTAAGAATACACAGTGCAGTCTTTTCAGTTCCCAAATAATTTACTACTAAATGTGGAATGGTCACTCTAAGACCAGAACACATATATTTATGCCTATGCCCCTTTCTCTTTTCTGTGTCTAAATAATTTAAAGGCCAAAACCAAATATTTATGCATCACATTATCCTTAGGATGATAATTTTATAAGAAAATTTATCTTTAAATTAAAAATGAGATTTAATATTGTACCATATACACACATATGTATACATATGTCCATTAGAGTGATCTGGGGGCTACTCAGCTGCTGTCTTCAAATTTGGTTGATTTAATGTACAATAGACATTCACACTTTTTATTCAGACTCATCAGCTTCACTGAGACAGTAAAGCTACTGTGTCAGATAGAGATATTTTCAAATCAGGGAAAAATAAAATAAAACGCACCTAGAAATCAAATGTCGAGGTCATTAGCCACTACCATTTGGTCTTGCTGTAATAACATCCCAATTGCATGCATGGCAATTTACATTTCATTACCCATTATGCTCTGTTCTGCAATTTGGCTTTTGGAGGTCACTGTACCTTGATTTACTTTGTTAAAAGAGAAGATTTTCTAAGCATCAAAGCCATGCTGTTTCAGGCCCCACTATATCTCTGCTGGCAGCTTCTGTGAAAACAGAGTGCAATGACAAATTGAACTGGAAATCCTGAAATTTTAACCGTTAAAAAAAGTCTTTAGGAAAAATCTCACAATCTCCTATTAAAAAGAAAAAAATCAAAGGATAAGGATGCTAAATTAGAAATCAGTGTCTACAAGTTTCATCCTTTGTTGCGTTTTGCAGCTGTGACATAGATTTCTCAGGCTTCCATTATTTGTGTGGCATTTATTCGTTTTATTTTTAATTATAGGTGAGAAGTAGTTGCCTCACTGATTCATTTACTCCAGCATTTGCTGCTCATGCTAGATGCTCAATCCACTGGATATCTGTCACAATTTTGGATTGGATACCCATTATCGAGATTGATAGCAGTTATCAAACCTCAAAATACGTGTGTGTTCTCTTTTAAATATTAGCTGTCAGAGTGTGATAAGTTGTGTTGGGTTGTATGGAGCAGGGTTGAACATATGACACAGTGAGGCTTAGTTTTAAAGACAAACACACTTTATAGCTAAAATCCGTGACAAAAGGGAAAGGCAGGCAGAATGCCAATGTGTGTAGAAGACAAACACCAGGGTTCAGTAACCATTCCAGATAAAGGAAAACAATTTGACCTTCCTACTTTTGTCTTATAAAATGATTTGTTTAAATTTTAGCTTTAAAAAGCATAAACGGGAGGGAGAGCATAAAATGGCTCTCGTGCAACAGAGAATGGGAGCTCTATTGTACGTTCTCAGGGAGATAGTTCTGCCAAAGAATTATGACATTCTTAAAATATGTATTCTGTGTAATGTCATATTTCCTGAAAATATGAAAAATATTTCCATTTTGGAGAGCTCATTGAAATTGGTATGGAGCACTTTGGGAACTCATTTTTAAAAGGACCTTAGTTGGAGGTCATTTATTAAACATGTTTATATTAAACAGCACCTATCAGCTTAGAAGCAGTGCATACCTGCATATCCAAGCCATAGCACATTTATTTTGTCTTAAAAATTTTATTTTTTCCATTCCTGAATGGTCTTTAAATATTTTGCTTACATATTTTTCTGCATAAATTTGTACATTAATTCTGTCTAATTGGTTACTACATAGCCTTGATGGTAGAAGAAGAGACAGCTCTCTTGCAGAAGAGACAGCTGTAATAAGGAACCTCCGACACAGTGTTGCCTCTTTAATGGGTACTTTAAAAGTACATAATTGTCCCTTTGCCTGTACAGTCTAACAAATATACTTTTCTTCTGGCAAAGGATTACCACTAATTTTATTACTATTGTGTTTTATATCTTTAAAAAATACTAGCGAAGCATTCACTCTTAACCAAGTAAATGCAGTGTTTTAATTAAGCGGAAAACTTGAAAAGGAAGGCTTCTGCAGAGAGGCTCAATTGCTTCCTGCAACCTTTATGGAAAGGGCAAGGTGTTAAAACAAACCTCCTACTTTTATTTTCAAAGGAGAAAAAAATCAGAGGTAAAGATAATCTCTCCATTAGTATTATTAATAGTGTTCAGCTTTCTTGACACGCTTTAGAGGCAGACAGACTTGTCATGAGCGTCACATTTGCAAGCACTGTCACAGCTCCTGAAGGCTCTGGTGAAAGCAAGGAAGTGTGTTAACAGTAACTGCACACGGCCTTTGGGGAACAATAGGCTTACCTGAGACTCTGCCCGGCTTTTCAAAAACCAAGTTGCTATATTATACTCTATACTCACGTTAGTACTCATGTAATACTTGACCCAGCATCATTTTTTGAAGTACCGTTTCCAATTCTAAACTCGTCTCATCCCCTCTGGATCATCTAATTGGTGTGTTAGAGTGTCTACCCACAGAACAGTGATTCCAGCATGCGTGTCCAATGGTTTCTTGCACGAGGGCTTAGCTACACTGATTGGTGGATATATGTTTTCCATTTTCTCCAAAATATTTGACTTGTTAGTTCTGCTAAGTCTCCTAGCACTTAGGGGTCATAAATAACTATCTAATAAAACTCATGGTATTAAGCTAATAGCTATAGATGATCCCAAGATTTTCAGAACTATTGTATCAAGAAACTCTTCAAGCATATCAGAAGCATTCAACAAGAACAATGTAAAACTGCTACAGAAATGTGTGCAACTAGGATATATAATTTCTGTTTCACTGTTCTGTTTTATAATTAATCTGCCCGATGTTGCTGGTGTCATTGAATAAAATATCTTGTAATGGCAATTTCTCTATACAGGCTGGCCAGGGGAATGGACTAAGTTTATATGACTGTATTTTGTTCCAATGGAGCAGTGGCCGCAGCATAATCAGTTTGAATAGGTAATCAGCTTGGATATTGTTTCGAGATTTGTTTTTTCCTTAGGTCAAGTAAGTCCCTAAATGACATACTTTTATGGAATTAGGCAAGGACTAACTGAGTTTGGCATCTAATCTGTTTTAGCCAGTAGTTCATTTTATCCGTTGTCTACATCCATTGGGAGTTCAAGCTGCCCATCATATAAACAACATGTGCTCTCTTTCTTTGTAGAAATGGTATAAAATTTTGTTTCAAAGATGAAATATGAAATAAAAGATTTCACATAGTCACATGAAATAGATATACCATAGAAAAATCTCAAAGGAGAAAAGAAGTATCCCAAAAGCAAGACAGATACACACGCCCACACACATAACACACAAAAATATCAGACATATTGACACAAACAAAAATTCCACTATAATTTCAGGGGGTGGTGAATAGCAATATTTTTAATCTTTATTATTTGCAGGGGTATATCTAATATACATTACAATGTTCATGAGGAATATGTTTTGTCCTGTAAGATTTTTAAACCCATAGGATAGAAAGTCCCTTTATAATGAGATTTTTACTGGATATGTTTCTATTTAGATCGCTAGGTAAGAATGTCACGGCAACATATGCAAGCCAATCAACATGTGGATTCTCATTTTAAATATGGCATTGGGGCATTGCAGTCTTGAAATAGAGGACATTGTAGGATGCATAAAAATGAGAAGTGCTCATCCACTATTATAGTTATTAAAATGTGATACACATTACAACATAATCAAAGGAAACAGACAAAAGGTGCATGGATTACTATTCTTTGTTAAATTTGAGTTGGTCAAGTAAATTCCCCAAATATTTTACCATTATTTTAATCCAGGAGAAAAATGTGCTCAAGTTATTAGGACTTGAATTTATAAAATTATATATGCACCCATGCGCACATATATACACAAACACATGTAAGTATAGGTTTAGGTGGGTGTACATATGTACATTCATATGTACAGTCACATACATATCACACATCACTTTTTCTTTTTCTTCTTTCATTAATTTAATGTGAAGGTATTTAAAATAAAAATAAGAAGAAATGATAATGAACTTGTCGCTACCTATGATAAAAAGGAATATAAAAGAAACACAGCATTATTGGAGCATTAAAAACTACTGTGGCTTTTTAACCTAAAAGAAATCCAGAGATGTAATATGGTTTCATCTGTTGTTATTTTTCTCCCACTGAGCAGACGTCTCCAACTCTCAGCTCCGATGCTCAGGGAAAGTCAAGCACAGCGGTCGGATTTCACCTACTCACACTCGCCCTGGCTTGTGGATAAAGATAACGCTTCTGGTCCCTGCTGCTCTCAGTTCTTTCTTTGAGATGACTTAATTCATCACAAACAGGAGAAGCAATAAAAAATAAGGTTGAAGCTTGTGCCTTAGTATGAACATAAACTGTGCCTTCTATATATTCAAATTCATGTCTAGTTGGAGGAAATATTCATGAGTAATATTAAACTAAGCCCAGAATTAGGCAAAATGCAACAGACGTATATTGAAGTGAGCATTTTATTATGTGCCATGTCAGTCAGATTAAAGAAAAGAGAGCATGACACTGACAGGATATTGCATGTATATCAAGCAATCTATTTATATGTGACGGGGAGGGTTTGATTTCTGGAAAGAGTGACAACCCAATGAAATAATGCTCACCTTCAAAATTACTATAGTATAAATGTACATCTTTTGAGATGGAATTTTAAATTACAATTAACAAAATGTAGATAAATATGCTTGGGAATGAATAGTGACATACAGAAGAAGGGAATGGAGAACTCTCATATAAATGAAAGGTTTTTCAAGCCATCAGTGCTGGGATCCAGCTCAGAATCCTGGTGAAAGCTTGCCATGTCCCTTAACAATCTAAGCGCAAGAAATTTCAAACAAGTTAATGTGCTGCTACCCAAACAGAGAAGGGTATTGGGGTGGGAAGGAGTTAAATTGCCAATTGGGAAAAACTAGATTACAAAATATAAACATGACTCTGTTATTAGCAATAGCTAATCAGGAAATAATTATCTTTATAAAACTCAGGTCTACTATGTTCTTTATATTGGCACTTTTTCAAATAAAATTATAGACTTTGCTCTATAAGTAGTCTGCTTCTATTTCTCTAATTCTTTCTCTTGTTCATGAGGGATAAGGACTGAAGGAAGGCAGACCATAATGCTAACACAATATAATTACTACTTTTCTCTCATGGAAGTGGCCTTTGGAGAGGGAGAGACAGAGACAGAGAGACAGAGAGAGAAGGAGAGAGAGAGAGAGAGAGAGAGAGAGAGAGAGAGAGAGAGAGACAGACAGACTAAAGTTGAAACCACTGAGTTCATTACCAGCAAAGATAAAGTGCAGTGAGACAGAAATTCTTTGACTTCACAATCATTACACTTGGATGCTCTTAGCAGGTACTGGGATAAGAGGAAAGAACAATCAATGATCAATTGACTTTATTTCTTTTTTTAAAATTATAATTTGTATGACTTTTACATGTTTCTAGGATTAGCTGAGCAAACCACACAGATCACCTGACAAGCAGTCATAAAGTACATTAAATGAGAAAAACAGAGGCTGGATGTGATGCTCGTCAAGCTGGGTCCTACAGCAGCAGGGGAAGGGCTATGAGTGAAGCTCCTCTCTCTCATTTCCAGAGACTTAGGCAATATCCACGCAGTGCATGTGGGGGAGCTACAGGACAGATGCAATCAGAGTTGGCTCTGTACATCAATAATGGCGAACTGTATTTTCTCATAACCTTTCCTTCTTTGTTCGAAAGGGGACTTCCATTTTAAACTGTAATCTGTGACTTTTGAAACGGACATTAACGAATCTTGCCGACAAACACTTCTGGTTGATTTTCTTCTTCTTTTCCTTTTGCTGTTTTAAAAGAAAATCGTCATGGCAGCCTTAAGTGCAGGTGAAAGGTACCAGACCTTCAGGAGATAATTAAGCTCCCCCCACCCCAAGATTTCTGTTGGGATTAAGGTTTTAGGAAATGTTAATCAAATTTGTACACTAATGTTACAGTTCAGTGTATATTGGCCGCACATACTCAGATAAAGCCATTTTCCAAAACTCAGACTAAGATCTTGATTTGAATATTTTCTACCTTCAATTTACATTTACATTTTACTTAACTATCTACAACTTCTCAGTGTATCGCGAATGCCATCTTAGTCATGAATGGGCATTTGACAGTGTAACAACAAAAAATGATGACAGAAACTATAAAACTCTAAGATGCAAAGTATGGTAAAGATGCTTTTTATATCTAATTGGTCATTGTAGCATAGTCTTAACAATCCCAAGGTAGACAAATTTAACAATGTTCGATTGGAAATGATTTAGTCTCTGCCTCTCTCTCTCCCCTCCCCAAGAGAGTGAGACTTTTCAGCTGCGTTATTGGGAAATATGCAGCACACTGGCTACATCTTAGAGAAAAGTGTTCTTCCCCAGGAGAGGTAGCACACTTTGGCTCCTGTATGATACACCACTCATGATAAAAAATATATCTTGCTTGGACACCTAGTATTAGACAACCTCAAATAATCCTAAACCTTTGAGAAAATATTGAGGATTTTAATCTTTAAAACACTTATGAAAAATACAGAGGAAAGGGGGAGGAAATAAGCAACACTATTCTTTAAGGCTTAGCTAAATAAATCGGGCTTCAATATTTTGGGGGGGGGTAGGTTTACAACTTGCAATGCCATGTGCCATGGACAAAGGTTAACCACATCTGGCGTGTGTGCCCTTCAAATGGAAAGCAGGAGGTGGGTAGTCATCTGGAGAAGCAAGTTCAGTACATTGCACCTACAATTAATCAAATTAATCATGGTGCAAACATTCTCTGAGTAAGACACCAAAAAGTGGTTGCTTTTTTTTTTTCTAGAATATTTGAAGATAAAGGATATTGAAGATGAAAGATCATTCTGATTGCCTCATAAAGCTAAATATATATCTGAAGCTAATGATTGGGGAAAAGCATTGAGATAGTCTAAGTTCTAACAACTTGGTTGGTCTGGGGATGTAAGCCGATGCTTAGGAGGACCGTGAAATCAAATTCTCAATATGTTTGTTGTTTTGCTTATGATGATATCACTACTAGCTTCCTCACATGTCTTATTGTGGCGGGAGAAGAAAAGCTTTTCTTGAGCTCTGTCCTTTGTCTTCTCAACATGTTGATGTCTGTCTTCTGAAGAAGATATTTGTGTTCACAGTTCTGCCTCTATGCTTCTCCAGATGTAAGAAGGCTTTGCTCAGATGCTGTCCTATATCTCATAAGAAATGAATGCACTGGCTGGGGTGGGAAGTGGTGAGTGTTTGAATGCATTGCCTCGGAAGCCACACCAAAAATTCTTATTTAGCCTAAATACATTCTGCTGTTTAAATGATGTGAGTAAACAGGGTCATTGTGCAATAACGATATCTAAAAACTAATATGAAGAAAAGAAAGACATTTTGTTGACTTGGTAAATTAGGCCTAGTCTAGCAATACCTAAACTAGCAAGAAATATGAAAAATTCAGTTAGTTTTCTTTCTCACGTGCCTGAATAATGTTTTATATAGAATTTATTTTTTTTTCACTAATTGTACAGAAGTTACTTGATTTGCTACTAACTATGTAGTGTTTGCAATTATTTTGGAAGCATGCAGACAATAAATGACTAGGCTGTAAATGTACAGAGAATGCCAGAGAAGTGTCATTTTGCATTCACTTTCAGAAAATCAAAGCCTAGCTCAATTCTTGTTCCATGCGAAATGCTTCATATATTGTTTAATAAATGAATAAGTAAATGAATTACTGCACAAGTGGGTGAGGATATAAATTTGAATATGCAATTGCAAAAAGGTAAAATAAGAAGACAAAATTGAACTTTAAATCATGATAAATATTGAATGATAGTAAAAATTATGACTAATGTTATTAAAAACAAAAGAGCCTGTAATTATCTAACCATATAGCTAGTTAAAAAAAAAGAATTTATTGGGTGTCTATTTTATACCCAAAAGTATGCCAGGTGGAGTGTAGACAAAAGTGTTCTCAAAGAGTTTCAATCGGGTTTCCTCTATTGCAGCTCTTCTATAGGTGCCCCATTCTTGAGTGTAGTCATGGTGTAATGTTATCTAGCAGCCCTGCTTTTGAACGTACAGTTCCCTCTGTGTCTGACTTCTTTTCCCAAGCTACGTGATCCCTTCTTGCTTTGTGACACTCAATCCATGCATTGTCTCTTTGTTGGCATTTTCCCTACCTCCCCAAGCCCATGACCACTGGTTCACAATGGTTAGTTAGACAACCTCCCAAATCCCAGAAGACTCAGTGCATATGTTTCTGTGACAATATTTTCGGAATGATATTGCAGTTGTACATTCCATTATGCACTTCTTGAATTAGCCTATGTTTTATCCATTTCTTTTACAAAATTCTTAGCACTGTGCCTGATAGAAATAGGCACTTAGTACTTGTTTGGTGAATAAACCTAGACAGGGGTACATGGATAACAGATATAAAACAGTCCTGACAATATGACTGTAAGTTTAATGATCTGGGATGGAAGAGAATAGACATTATGCTAGAAAACAAGCCTTGGAAATAAATAAGAACAGGTAGTAACAGCTATGGTTGATAAGGACAAACACGTAAAAACAAAAGGGTAGAATTTAACCACGAGGATTTGACTTTCAGGTATTTAGTAAGTGCATGTATGCAATGATCGTTTTTCAATTTAAAACTTTTTGAGCTGGCCTCCCAAATGAGTTGCATATGTTAACATATACCAAGAGCACTCCCTTTTTAAAAACACTTAGAGATTAAGTAAATCTTATTAGGTCTTTTTTTTTGGGGGGGGGGTGCAGAAAATGTGACCCTTGCCATTTATAACTTTTGAATTAATTGAAATTTTCTCTATGATCTAGTGTCTGATTGGTTTTGTAAAAGTTTATGAACGCTTAGAAACAAGGTGTAGCAGATACAAAGTTTGATATATATGTATTTTATATTAATCATTACATCATTCACATTTATGTCTTTAATTATATTTTGTCCAGTCAGTCTACTAGAGTATTAATGTATCATATTAAAATTCTCCCTGAAAATTTTTACTTATGCTAATTTCTCCTAGTATTTCTTTATTTTATAATAGTGATTCAGAGGTATTTAGCACATATAAGTTTAATACTATTATATTCTAAGTAAATTATATGGATTAAATGTTTATCAATAGAAAATAACCTTCTTGCTCCCTTAATCCTTTTGACCTGAAATTTTACTATCCTATTACTATTTCACGTTTGTTTTCATTTTGTTTACATTTGTCTGACATATCACTTATTACTGTTATTTTTAACCCTCATAAGTCATTTTATTTTATTTTACATGCTGTTTAAATCAGTATATGTTTGGACTGATTACACTAACTACCATACATTATGGATTGGCTCTATCTCTTTCATCTTCTATACTTTTGTTCTATGTTTGCATTTTAGGTGACTTCTTGATATTTCCTTTGCTTTCTGGATTTTATTGTTTAATTTTTGCTTTCTGTATTGCATTGAAAATATGATTTGTAGCTCTACCTACTGGCAATTACCTTTCTATGTACTCAAAACATATTTAAATTCTCATATATCTAAAGATCAATGACAACACAAAACAAAAAGCAATGGCCTGATTTCACACCAATGTACTATTATGGATTGTTATGGATCATTCCATCATAATCATGTTTCAAGAAGGATTACAGCTTTTTGGAGTCCTCAAATTAAATTTATATCTGTTCAAATGCCCACTTGCCACATGGGTGGTTTCACTCTCTTCCCTTCACACTATTCTCCATCTTTCTACCTTGTTTTGTCCCAACAATCACAGGCACTTACAAATTCCAGCCAGAAGGACTATCCGACTGTGGCTAGAAGAATAGGACTCTGGTTCACATCATTCTTCAACTGCTATTCCTGCCACTGCTCTTTGCTATCATGAGGCATTGCTGATGAACACTAGAAAGGTAGTCCACCATAAAGCCACTGCTGCTTGTCTGTGAGGTAACAAAGATCTGCTTGTCTGCAGTGAAGTAAGCACTTTTTAAAGGATGCCAAGTCTACTGTGATTTCATGCTCTCAGTACAAAAGTTGTCCCAGGGTAACATTTGCATGGAAAAGGGTGAGCTCTTTCATACTGCAAATTTTCCCCAGCAAAAGAATTTTATTGTATGTTTGATTATTGTCTCTAATACTTTTTTCCTAATTTTTTTGATATTTCTTGAATCTCTATTCTTTCTATATCTGTAGGGTTCCTTTTATGTTTTATTTTTAAATAGACTTTATCTTTTATAGCAGTTTTAAAATCACAGCAATATTGAGCAGAAGGTACAGACATTTCCCATAGCCTCTCTACACATTTCCCATGTGTAGCCTCCCTCATTATCAACATCCCCTGCCAGAGTGGTACATTTCTTACAATTGATAAACCTTATTGATCCTTCATAATCACCCAAAATCCATAGTTTACATTAGACTTAATTCTTGGTGTGGTACATCCTATGGATTTTGTATAATGTATAATGTATAATGACATGTATCCATCATTATAGTTTCATACACAGCAGTTTCACTCACTAAAAATCCTCTGAACTCTGTGGATTCATCTATCTCTCCCCGTTAATGCTTAAAAAGGCCACTGATTTTTTTACTAACTCTATGACTTTTCTTTTTCCAGAATGTCATACAGTATGTATGACATACTGTAGCATAGCTTTTTTAGATTGGCTTCCTTCATTTAGCAATATGCGTTTAAGTTTCCTTCATGGAAAGCCATGTCTCTTCATGGCTTTATAGCATTGAATGATATTCCACTATCTAGATGTACCACAGTTTATTTGTACATTCACCTAATGAAGGGCATTTTGGCTGATTCCAAGTTTTGGCAATGATTAATAAAGCTGCTATAAACATTTATGTGCAGGTTTTTGTAAGGATATAAATTTTTAATTTCTTTGGGTAAATACCAAGGAGCATGAATGCTGGATTGCATGGTAAGGGTATATTTAGTTTTGTAAGAAACTGGCAAACTATTTTCCAAAGTGGCCATACTATTTTGCATGCCTGCTAGCAATGAATGAGAGTTCCTGTTTTTCTACATCTTCACCAGCATTTAGTGTTGTCAGTGTTCTGGAATTTTGCCATTCTAATAGGTGTGTAATGCCACCTTATTGTTATTTTAATTTGCATGTCCCTGATGACATATGATGTGGAGCATCTTTTAATGTGCTTATTGTCATCTGTGTATCTTCTTTTTTGAGGTGCCTGTTACAGCCTTTGGCCCATTTTCTAATTCAGTAGTTTGTTTTCTTATTGTGGAGTTTAACAGTTCATTGTATACTTTGGATAACAGCCCTCTATCAGATGTGCATTCTGCAAGTATTTTTTCCCAGGCTGTGGCTTGTCTTAACATTTCTTGACTTTGTCTTTTGCAGAGCAGAAGTTTTTAATTTTAATGAAATGCAGCTTCTCAATTATTTCTTTCAGGGATCATGCCTTTAGTGTTCTTTCTAAAAAAGTCTTCACCCTACCCAAGGTCAACTTGGTTTTCTCCTGTGCTACCTTCTATGAATTTGTAGTCTTGCATAATATGGGGTCTGTGACTCATTTTGAATTAATTTTTGTGAAGAGGATAATATTTGTGTCTAGATTTATTTTTTTCCATGTCCATGTTCAGTTGTTCCAGCACCATTTGTTGAAAAGTTTATATTTGCTCTATTGTATTGCCTTTGCTTCTTTGTCAAAGATCAATTGATTACATTTATGTGGGTCTATTTTCGGGCTCTCTACTCTGTGCCATTGATCTATTTGTCTATTCTTTCAACAATACCACACTCTCTTGATTACTGTAGTTTTATAGTAAGTCTTGAGTCAGCTAGTGTCACTCTTAGAATTTTGTTCTTCTCCTTCACCATAAGGTTGGCTATTCTGGGTCTTTTGCCTCTCCATATAAACTTTAGATAATCAGTTTGCCAATATTCACAAAACGGCTTCCTGTGATTTTTATTGGAATTGCATGAATCTATAAAGTTGGGATAAAGTTGGGAATAATTGACATCTTGACAATATTGAGTCTTTCTATCTATGAACATGCAATATCTCTCTATTTATTTAGGTCTGCTTGATATCTCTCATCAGAGTTTGTAGTTTTCCTTAGATGGATTTGTACATATTTTGTTAGATGTATATTAACTATTCCATTTTTTGTGGTGCTAATGTAAATGGTACTGTGCTTTTAATATCAAATTCCACGTGCTCATTGCTGGTCTATAGGAAAATGATGGCTTCTCTATATTAACATTCTATCTTGCAAATTTGTTATAATCATTTATCAGTTGTAGGAGTTTCTGTTGTTTCTGTTGATTCTTTCAGATTTTCTACATAGACAATCATATCATCTGTAAACAAAAGCACTTTTACTTCTTCCTTCCCAATCTGTATACTTTTTATTTCCTTTTCTTGTTTACTACATTAGCTAAGACTCTCATTACGATGTTGAAAATAGTGATGAGGGGATAACCTTGTCTTACTCCCGATCTTAATGAGAAGGTTTAGACCTTCTCACCATTAACTGTGATATTAGCTGTAATGTTTTTGCAGATATTCTTTATCAAGTTGAGGAAGTTCCCCTCTATTCCTAGTTTAATGAGGTTTTTTTTTTTTTTTATCGTGACAGGGCATTGGATTATGTCAGATGGTTTTACTACATCTATTGATATGACCATATGATTTTTTTTAGCCTATTGATGTTGTGGATTATATTAATCCACGCTGATTTTCAAATGTTGAGCCTGGTTGAATACCTGGGATAAATTCCTCTTGGTCATGTGTATATTTTTGCACACACTGTTGAATTGGATTTGCTAATATTTTGTTGAGGATTTCTGCATCTATGCTCATGAGAGATATCGGTCTGTAGCTTTCTTTTCTTGTATTGTCTTTGTCTGATTTTGTTATAGGGTAATTCTGGCCTAATAGAATGTGTTAGGGAAGAGTACCTCTGCTTCTGTCTTCTGAAAGAGATTGTAGAGACCTGGTATAATTTCTTCTATAAATGGTTGGTAGAATTCACCAGCGAACCGCTCTGGGCCTGATCTTTCTCTTTTGGAGAGTTATTAATGGTTCATTCATTTCTTTAATAGGTATAGGCCTATTCAGATTGTCTATTTCTTCTCGGGGAAGTTTTGCCAGATTGTATCTTTCAAGGAATTGGTCTATTTCACCTAGGTTATAAAATTAGTGGACATAGAGTTGAGTTGGTCATAGTATTCCTTTTAATACCCATGGGATCTGTAGTAATGTCCCCTGTTTCATTTCTGATATTAATAATCTCCCTCTCTTTTTCTTAGTTAGCCTGGCAAGAGGCTTATCAATATTATTTACCTTTTCAAAGAACCAGCTTTTTGTTTAGTTGATTTTCTCTATTGATTTCCTGTTTTCAATTTCATTTATTTCTGCCCTAATTTTTATTTCTTTTCTTCTGCTTACTTTGGATTTAATTTGCCCTTCTTTCCTAGTTTCCTATGGTGGAAGCTTAGGTTATTGATTTTAGAGCTTTCTTCTTTTCAGATATATGCACTTAATGCTATTAATTTCCCTCTAAGCACTGCTTTTGTATGTCCCACAAATTTTCATTAGTTGTGTTTTCATTATCATTTAGCTCAAAATATTTTTTAATTTTTCTTGAGATTTCTCTTTGACCTACATGGTAGTTAGAAGTTTGTTCTTTGATCTCCAAGTATTTGGGGACTTTCCAACTATCTTTCTGTTATTTATTTCTGAGAGTAGACATTGTATGATTTCTATTATTTTAATATTGTTAAAGTTTGTTAAAAATATATCTATCTTAGGGAATATTCCATGTTAGCTTAGGGTGAATATGTTTTCTGCTGTTGTTGGATGATGTAATCTATAGATGTCCATTAGATCAAATTGATTGATGGCGTTGTTGAGTTCAACTATGTCTTTAGTGATTTTCTGTCTTCCAGGTTTGTCCATTTCTGATAGAGGGATGTTGAAGTCTCCAACTATAACAGAAAATACATCTATTTCTTCTTGCAGGTATCAGTTTTGTCTCATGTATTTGATACTCTGTTCTAAGGTGCATACACATTAGGAGTCATTATGTCTTCTTGGAGAATTGACCACTTTGTCATTAAGTAGTGCTACTCTTTATCCCTGATAACTTTTCTTACTCTGAAGTCTGCTCTTTCTTAAATTAATATAGCTACTACTGCTTTCTTTTGATTAGTATTAGCATGATATATCTTTTATCATCCATTTACATTTTTTTAACTTTTATTTATTTTTATTTTTTTACCTTTCACATATTTTTTTTATTGCGGTAACATTGGTTTATAACATTATATAAATTGCAGGTGTACATCATTATACTTCTATTTCTGCATAGATTACATCAAGTTCTCATGTTCACCACCCAAATGCTAATTACAATCCATCACCGCACACATGTGCCTAATCATCCCTTTCACGCTCCTCCCTCCCCTCCTCCCCTGTGGTAACCACCAATACAGTCTCTGTGTCTATGTGTTTGTTTGTTGTTGTTTTTATCTACTACTTATGCTTGAGATTGTATGGTATTTGACCTTCTCCCTCTGACTTATTTCACTTTGCGTAATACCCTCAATGTCCATCCATGTTGTCACAAATGGCTGGATTTCATCGTTTCTTATGGCTGAGTAGTATTCCATTGTGTATATATACCACATCTTCTTTATCCATTCATCCCTTGATGGGCACTTAGGTTGCTTCCAAGTCTTGGCTATTGTGAATAATGCTGCAATGAACGTAGTGGCGCATGTATCTTTACACATTTGTGTTTTTATGTTCTTTGGATAAATACCCAGCAGTGGAATAGCTGGATCATATGGTAGTTCTATCGTTGATTTTTTGAGGAATCTCCATACTGTTTTCCATAGTGGCTGCACCAGTTTGCACTCCACCAGCAGTGTATGAGAGTTCCCTTCTCTCTACATCCTCTCCAACACTTGTCATTTCCTATCTTGTTAATTATAGCCATTCTGATGGGCGTGAGGTGATATCTCATTGTAGTTTTGATGTGCATTTCCCTGGTAGTTGATGAGGTTGAACATCACTTCATGTGCCTGTTGGCCGTCTGTGTATCTTCTTTGGAGAAATGTCCGTTCAGATCTTTTGCCCATTTTTTAATTGGGTTGTTAGTTTTTTTGTTGTTGAGATGCATGTGTTCTCCATATATCTTGGAGATGAACCCCTCATCAGATACATGGTTTGCAAATATCTTCTCCCAATTGTTAGGTTGTCTTTTCATTTTTTTGATGGTTTCCTTTGATGTGCAGAAGCTTTTTAGTTTGATGTAGTCCCATTTGTTTATTTTTTTCTATTGTTTGTCTTGCCCTGTCAGACATGGTGCTTGAAAATACGTTGCTAAGACCGATGTCGAAGAGTGTACTGCCTATGTTTTCTTCTAGAAGTTTCACAGTTTCAAGTCTTACCTTCAAGTCTTTAATCCATTTTGAGTTAATTTTTATGTATGGTGTAAGATAATAGTCTACTTTCATTTTTTTCATGTGGCTATCCAGTTTTCCCAACACCATTTGTTGAAGAGACTTTCCTTTTTTCATTGTATGTTCTTGGCTCCTTTGTGGAAAATTAGCTGTCCATAGATGAGTGGGTTTATTTCTGGGCTTTCGATTCTATTCCATTGATCTGTGTGTCTGTTTTTGTGCCAGTACCATGCTGTTTTGGTTACTATAGCTTTGTAGTATATTTTGAAATCAGTGAGTGTGATACCCCCAGCTTTGTTCTTTTTTCTTAGGATTCCTTTGGGTCTTTTGTTGTTCCATATAAATTTTATGATTCTTTGTTCTATTTCTGTGAAAAATGGTGTTGGAACTTTGATAGGGATTGCATTCAATCTATAGATTCCTTTAGGAAGCATGAACATCTTAACTATGTTAATTCTTCCAATTGAAGCGCACAGAATATCTTTCCATTTCTTTGTGTCTTTAATCTATATGTCTTTATATTTAAAGTGGGTTTCTTGTAGACGGCATACAGTTGATTCTTGTTTTTTGATCCACTCTGACAATCTCTGTTTTTTTAAAATTTTGACCTCCTTTTATTTGTTTTTGTTTATTGCAGTAACACTGTTATAACATTGTATAAATTTCAGGTGCACATCATTATACTCCTATTTCTGCATAGATTACATCACGTTCACCACCCACATAGTAATTACAACCCATCACCACACGTATGTGCCTAATCATCCCTTTCGCCCTCCCCCCTCCCCCCTTCTCCTCTGGTAACCACCAATCCAATCTCTGTCTCTATGTGTTTGTTTGTTGTTGTTTTTAGCTTCTCATTATGAGTGAGATCATTCAGTATTTGACCTTCTCCCTCTGACTTACTTTGCCTAGCATAATATCCTCAATGTCCATCCATGTTGTCACAAATGGCTGACATCTCTGTTTTTAAAGTGATTATTGATATATTTGGATTAACATCTACCATATTTGATTACTCTTTTATATTTTTTGCCCCTGTTCTTTGTTTCTCTTTTTGTCTTTCACTTTTTTCCTGTCTTTTATGGTTTCAGTGAGCATTTTATATGATTCAATTTTCTCTCCTTTTTAGCATATTAGTTATATCTTTTTATTTTTTTTTTACTCTTTTTAGAGGTTGCCCTAGAGTTTGCAATACACATTTACAACAAATCCAAGTTCAGTTCAAATAACACTATACCACTCACAGGTAATTCGAGTGCCTTATAATAACAAAATATTCCTAATTCCTCCCTCCTGTCCCTTGTATCATTGCTGTCATTAATTTCAATTGCACATGAGCATACATAAACATATATATATATATGTGCACATGCATAAGCATACATAGTAATAGTGTTGCTATTATCATTTTGAACAAACTATTATCTGTTAGATCAATTAAGAATAAGAAAATTAAAAGTTTTTATTTTAACTTCACTTATTCACTCTCTTATGCTTTTTTCATTATGTAGATCTGTGTTTCTGATACTCTAGCAGTATAGAATGTGTCTCCAGTATCGAGGATCTCATCTGTGTTGTTCACCATTATGTATCCAGCACCCAGAACATTCTCTAAATCTGGAAGTCACTTAATAAACATTTATTGATTGAATGAATAAGAAAATGTATGAATACCCTATAGAAAATTGCCTTTGCCTTTATTGCAGATGTCATACTCATATCACTACCACAGGATCTAAGAACAATATGGCTGCATATGTGTTTCAAGGCATTGATGCTTTTAGCATCAAGTGACATTTAATGAAATGGCAGAGAAGGACTACTAAATTGAAAATATGTGGTAACTTTGCATTGTAGAATATGTGATTGCTCACAGAGAGAACACTGTTAGGCAATCACACAAAGAGTTTTAAGACATGTTAAATTTATGCTATGCTTCCTTTTCAAATGCCCATCTCCAACATTTTCGGGGATGTGAATCTCCCCATAAAACAGATTAAAAGAACACAAATATCTGAGTTTCTCTGAAACTAAGAATCCCATGAAAACTCAAAACTCTGAAAAATAGAAGAGAGCAGGGTGTAGCATTTTCTATTATTCACATCTTAAGGTTCTTAGACATACCCTTATTTCTTTAAAGTTATGAATAAAAGTGAACTTTACGTTACAAGCATAAAACTTCAGAATAAACTAGGGAAATGATTTGTACTATTAAACACAATCACAGAGTCTTTTTGAAAAAGCGCATTATTTTTTCTGCCTCAATTCTGATTATTACTGTAAATCTTTAATTCGGTTGGTGAGAGTGCATGTAGAAACCCTTGGTGTAAAATTGCTACTGGGCTTGTCATCTGTAAAGGAAAAGATCCATTTCTACCTTCACACTGAGGTTGGTTGAGATGCCATATTCTTAATACTTTGAGTTCCATAGAGGAGAATATCTGTATAGACAGAAGACATTATTTTAGGGACGTTTTAGAATACTGAAAAAATTTTTAAAAAGTAATAATAACAATAAAGACTCTCAGAATTACAAAAAACACCTTCCTTACTGGGATCCTGTTACATGGATCAAAGATCAATAGGAGGAACAAGTCAGTGGTATTTAATTATGACACTGATTGTGAACAAAGGGTTAAGATGGAAATAGGAATGTTTAATACTGGAGACTGTAGCTGAAGACTACTACACAAAATATTTGTGCGTGCTTATTGGCCCATTTCACGACATTTAAATGCCATGGTTTTCCACATTTATCCAGGTTTTGGCATGCAAGTCTAAGAGAACTGTTTTGTCTGTGAAAATCTCTCATTTGAACAAAGATGGACTAAGAAAAAAAAATCCATAGTAGAAAATTTTGCAACCTGCTGAAATTAATTTGAGTAATTTGGAGAGATGTTTATTCATCACAGCAGTTTCAGAGATGTATATTATTACCAATTGGCCTGCTCCTATGGTGAACAGGAGTGAAGAGAAAGAGCTTTCTGAGAGTAAAGTACTTCACCACGGGGGCTAGATTAACTCTTTATGAGCAATGGGTCTTATGCACAAGTAACCTCTTCTGTGGTGCTAAGTGGTTTCCTCGAGACTAGATGAAGATAATTTACCAGGCTGCAGCTATAATAACAACAGTACTCATACAATTTCCATTTGTCTCAATTGATTTCTACCGCATATTTTGTTTGTATAATCACAAATTCTAATTTAAAACACAAAAAAATGCTTGCACACAGAGAAGAAAAAGTAGTACTTTCAGAAGCGAGTGAACGAAACAGTTTGCTGGGATGAACATTTTGTCTCATTGCTACTTTATTGTCTGATTCTAAGACAAACATCTTTGCTTCCTTTTTATAAGATCAGTTATGTTATAGTTCGGTCTATAGCTCTATCTATTTTGAAATAGCTTAAAGAGAAAGTAATGTTTAATATGGGAAAGAGTTTAGTATTCTTTATATAGAATTGAAATATTAAGACATAGCAACGTATGTATGTTCAGTTGAGTCAAATTCATTGTTTATAGCTGAAGGAAAACAATATTTATATAATTTATTTTGTTTTTCTTAAACCCTTTTTGAGGTTTCTGTATTTTTACCCGTTTTATTAAATTATTTTTGATATTTTTTAATTTAGCAGGTTTTATTTACCCAAATTCAGTCCCCTTCTTTGTCAACTTTTGTTGATTATAAATCCATGTCTTCTACAAAGTGTTTCATAGCCTCAAAAATTAAATAACTTGTGTTAATAACCTATAGTCCTTCCAGTTGACCTCATCCTTTTAATTCTGAATGTGCTTATCACTCTCCTGAATATATATTATATATATATATTCAGGAGAGTGAATATATTTTTATGTATATATTTTTATATATATATTATATATATATACAACAAATATAATCTGTGTTCTTGAGACAGGGGCTTCATTTCACTAAATCATCAACTACTAAGGCAACCTTGTCATTGCAATCAGACACACCTTTTTGTGTTTTATATCTCACTGCCATTTCATCTCTCCAATTTACTGCACTGGCTACTAGTGTGGAACAAATGTTTTGAAATTTGGTGGAAAGAGCTGAAGCAACAGCAATGAAAACCAGCAAAAACTGCCACTATTGGGAGTTTGATGCCAGATATAGATGTAGATACATAGATACAGTTATAAATATAGATATAAATCAACATAAAAAATATTGAGCACCTACTATGCAATGGCCTCCAAGAGACACTATAATGAGCTACACTTGCAGGATTGAATCAGAAAGATGGGAAAAGTTACATAGTATCCTTCTGCTGTTTATTTGTTCCACTCTTTCTTTCTCCATTGTCACCTCCTGAAAGGAGTGAAAGACTCCATGTGACTTCTCCCTAAGATTCCTGTTTCTCCTTTACTTCTATCCTCAGTGAGATTAGAGGAAGAAAGTTTGGGGGGAAGATAACTGTGTGCTTGGGTTTTTATTTATTTATTTATTTTTATTTTTTTTTGTTTATTGTGGTAACATTGGTTTATAACATTGCATAAATTTCAGGTGTACATCGTTACACTTCTATTTCTGCATGGATTACATCATGTTCTCATGTTCACCACCCAAATACTAATTACGATCCATCACCACACACATGTGCCTAATTATCCCTTTCACCCTCCTCCCTCCCCCCTTCCCCTCTGGTAACCACCAATCCAATCTCTGTCTCTATGTGTTTGTTTGTTGTTGTTTTTATCTACTACTTAATGAGTGAGGTCATATGGTATTTGACCTTCTCCCTCTGACTTATTTCACTTTACGTAATACCGTCAACGTCTATCCACGTGTGCTTGGGTGTTTAAAGTCAGCAATAGCATTCCCTTAGTGCAGGGCTGAAAATGGTCATTAATAAAAGTTGGGGAAAAGTCAACAAGGGTTTCAATGAAATTCGATAACAATGACAAAAAGAATGTGAAGACAAGGTGTAGCTCAGATGAACAGAAATGATGAAAAGTTGCCTACAGATAATCAGTGTTGGCTGTATAATCAAATGCTGGCCAAATAGAGACACTGACAAAATAATCTTACCATTTCCATTTAGGTTTGAATAAAATATATCTTTGTATGTTATCTTATGTTAATGTCATATTTCTTTAGCCTAAAAAGCTCGCAGAATTTCAAACTTGTCATCATCCTGGATTACTTTAAGGGACACTCTCTGTGAGCATGAATGTCTACTAAGGGGCATCTGCTGATTCTGATACAAAGAGTACAGTGATAAAACAGGTATATATGACTTTGCTATTAATACCACTTTTGCAATTATTTCCCTACGGCATTAAACAATCAAATCAAATTTTTAAAGAGATGATATGACAGCAGTGCTTGAAGCAAATCTAAAGAAATGAAAATCACATTCTTAGCATCTCAGACATTCATCTGTATTTTTATCTCTCCTTGTTTTGCCAGTGTAGTAATTTATAAATGGTCATTAATTGTCCTCAGGCTATGAGACATGAAAGAGAGATGATAAACATGGTAAACATTAAATACTAAAACTTGACATATGCTAAATAAACAGCATCTTAGAACTGGGAAGACTCTGCCTTGATCATCTTGCTTTAGAGAAACATTCTATGGTGTTATCTAGTGCCACCTCTCCCTATGGGGACAGTGTGTTAGCCAGCTAATGGAACATGCTTATCCAGAGGCCAGAACCCCCTTCTAGACAACCTGGATCCCTGAAATTACCTGCAGCTTCCAATTTGTGTTCTGATCTATTTTCTGTACAGAATTAACAATTTGTACAATCTTGTTATTTGAGAAATTATGCCGGAATTTTAAGAACCAAGAGAAATGAATATATCATTCTAAATTTCTCCATTTTTCTTGTATATCAGTTCTTAAGTACTGTCTTCTAGATATCCACCACTACCCTCGCTCAGAACCTGATCAAATTCTGTCAAAGCCTAACCAGTTATCTTTAGTGGATTCAATTCTGACCAATTTGATTTGATGATTAGAAGACCAATTATATTTTCCTAAAAGCAATAATTTAATTTTGTTCCAGCAGGTCAGGCATTATGCACCGTGTTCTTAAGTCCATATTATCTAATACACATTAAACTACATCAGATTTCTTTGCTTAAGTGTTTTAATACATTTCTTTATTTTTTCTCTGTTTTTTTATTTGCAACTTTCTGTGTCCTTATATTTAAGATGTATCTCTTGTAAGAAGCATTTAATTTTGTTTTTATCCATTATGCTGATGTTTTAATTGGAACATTTAGTCCATTTATATTTAATATAAATAGTGGCATGTATGAGTTTATATATACATAGCATCTTATCATTTATTTTTCTAAGTGACTCACTTTTTATATTAGCCTGTTTTCCACCTCTATTAATTTCTAAATTACACTGTCTTTTACCATTCTTTTACATTCTTTTGGAGATTGCAAAATGCATCCTTACCATATTATGGTCTACTGCTTCATAATCATTTTAATTGCCTATTTTTTCTTTTCTGCCTTTTATGTTATTGTCATTCATTTTATTTATTTATTTTATTATTATTATTTTTTTTGTGAGGAAGATCAGCCCTGAGCTAACATCCATGCTAATCCTCCTTTCGCTGAGGAAGACCGGCTCTGAGCTAACATCTATTGCCAATCCTCCTCCCTTTTTTTCCTCAAAGCCCCACTATATAGTTGTATGTCATAGCTGCACGTCCTTCTAGTTGCTGTATGTGGGACATGGCCTCAGCATGGCAGGAGAAGTGGTGCATCGGTGCACGCCTGGGATCTGAAACCGGGCTGCCAGCAACGGAGCCTGTGCACCCAACTGCTAAGCCATGGGGCTGGCCCCAATTGTCATTCATTTTAATTCTACGTTTTTTACCCCAATTATTACTATAATGTATATTCTACTATTATGTAGATTCTATTATGTATATTCTATTATTATTGTTATATAGTATATTCAATATTCATTTAGATTGAGCCATATATTTACCATCTCCATTACTCTTCATTCCTTTCACCATTTTCATATTTCCAACTAGGACCATTTCCTTCCACCTGAAGCACCCTCTTTATTATCCTTTTTGATGTAGTTTGTCTCTCAGGTCTGTTATTATGGATTTCTTTTTAATTTCCTCTTTAATTATGAGAGAAACTTTTAATGAAAATATAATTCTAGGTCGTCAGTTATTTTCTTTCAGCATTTAAAAGGTAACATTATATTGTGTACTATTTTACATTATTACTCTTAAGAGGCCAGCTACTTGTCTTACTCCTGCTCCTTTAAAAGGAATGCAATTATATCCCCCATCTGTTTTTTAAATTTATTCTTTGGTTTTGTTATTTTGGGTTCATACAGATTTTGAATATACGGCTTCATATTTTCATCATTCTGCAAATTCTCTGCCAGCATCTATTCAAATATAGTTTCTGTCTTGGTTTTTCTCTCCTCTTCTAAGGATCCAGTTATGCATATTGTTATTTATGCTTTTTTTATGTATTTTCTTTCCTTTGTGCTCTCTGTGCATTAACCTGGATACTTTCGCCTTATATGTCTTTCAGTTCACTGATTTTCTCTTCTGCCATGTCCAATCTTCTACCAAATCTGTCTTAATTTAATAATTTTATTTTAATTTATAGATGCTTCATTTAATTATTATTTGTAAATTTTATTTCTTTGGTGAAATTTTCATCTGATTTTGAAAATATTTATCACAGTTATTTTAAATTCCATGACTGCTAACTCTAAGCCTGTTTCTATTGCTTAATTTTTGTTGTTGTTACTGTTCTTTTGTGTTTGTCATGTGTGTTTATGTGCTGTGAGGGGCGTGTGAGTATGTGTGTGTGTTGTGTGTGTGTGTATATGCCTGTATCTTGATACATCCAGTAATTTTTGGTTGAATGTCATACTTTCTGTGTGATAAATAAGAGGTTTTTGATGATGTGATCTTCCTCCAGAGAGGATTTATTCTTTCCTGTGAAATACTCAGAGGTAGGAGAAAATTACAATGATCATTCTATGGACTTCAGAATAATTATATTTTAAAAATATTCTAAAACATTATACAGAACATAGTCTACTAATATTTTTTCACAGGGAGATATCTATTTAAATAGGTGTTAGTTTTTATCAGCATTCAGAGCTTAAAATAAGAAAGAGATTATTAGTTTAAAAGTCTCCAAATTTGAGGTAAGTTCTTATGGTCAATGATTACCTATGTAAGCTTAATTTTCACAGGTTATGGTCATAATAAACCTTTCAATATTCATTGAAAAGTTTCAATACAATATATGTATATTTAATACTGCAGTCTTATCTATATCAAACACCATCTTTCGATTATTGACATTTTAGAAAAATACTTGATTCTAATTATTTTCTCTCTATATATGGAAAACAAATTAATTTAAATAAGATTAAAAGAGACATATCCTGTAAGGAACAAGGAACACATTTCTATGGCAAGAGTATCCACAGAATTTGTCTGGGTACATTTACATTTATGTCACTTACTTTATAGACATACTTCTTCTTAAATGTGGAACTAATTCTCTGTCATAATAATAAACACCTCAAAGGATTATGGTTTCTATATATCCATAAACAAAAAATAAAAGGAAACAGCTCAATTCTTTGATGATGATATGTGATGACAGGTTATTGTGACAAAAAGCAATGTAAGGGGCTTAATATTTTCCACAGAAACTACATTCAGAAAACACTATGTAATGTAATAAAGAGTAACACACTCTTTATGTGCCACTAGACATAGGTAATTTGTAAGTCCAAGTTTTGAATAGTTTTTAAGGTGAGCAAAAACTATTTCTATTTTCAGATGGAGCATTCTTTCATTTCTAACGCTTTGTATTTGTGCATGTGTTGATTGTCATTTAGGAGCAAGTGAGAATATTGAAGGAGATTGAACACGTTGTGAAGACACGTTATTTTCCACTGAACATATGTTTAACTTGTGCGAATTCCAATTTCTTTATTCAGAAGTTGGATTAACTGTGTAAAGCCATGTCTCGAATACCGCTCTAACTGTCTGCATTTTATTAATATGTGATTTAGTAAATGTTGACTGAGCTAGGGCTCAGACTGGGAGATTCTTAGCGAAATAATAAGGACACCAAATGTGGTTTATGTAACAGAACTAAACTAAACACATTTAGTTTTCCAGAGGTTAACATACAGGATTTTGAAGAAGAAAGTCATATAATAGTATAAGGCCTACTTCCTGGTTTTATTATAGATTGAAATTGCCCAAGATAGATTCAGTATTCAAAGAATTTCCTGCGACATGAACATGACTGGAAAAATAATTTGCAACATTAAATTTGGTGAACTGCTGAACTTTGTTAATATTTTTTGCAGGGTTCAATTTAATTTTAATAAATTGCATAGCTCTGGCAGCAAAATGAAGTCTAAAGATTGAAAGCTTGAATAGGTCAAAGGAAAAGTTGGCTTGCCAATGCAAGCCTGTTAAAACTCTAACTAGAAAATTAGGCAGGAAAAACAGTTTAAAAAAATATTGTGAGTATCTTTGATCATCAGCTGGTTGAAAAGAAGTAATATGACAAACAGGAAATTACGAAGAATAACTATTTTGACTGTAGTGGAAATAGCGACTTAGGTAGCCACATTTCAAACCAAATGCAGAATATTTTTCCGGAATTTAAAGAAAAAGTATCCAGATGTCTAAACATTCTACTCAATACAGCTTTTATTTGGAGTTTGGCAAGCCTTCAGAAAACTACTAGTCAAGTTTAGTTGGAATACTTTTTCCAGCCTATTTACATAATTTCATACATATTTTATGCTTCTGCATTACATATTTTGAGCAGTGGCCATATTTAATTTTAGGCTTTCTGCAAATGTTATATTTGTTTGCATGAATTATTTTATTGCTTCGCATCAAAATGCTTTGTGGATAAACTCAGTACTTAAACCTGTGAACAACTATTGTAAACAGTGGTGAAGACAAACATAGTAATACCATTAAATCCTCTAATAAGTGTCTCCATATAATTGTAACATACTGCTCTCAAATAGGAAAATTTCACCCCAAGGAAAGAAATGGAAATACTCCCTTATTTACAGATTTCACATAAATGTGTTTATTTTAAGGATTTAAAAATACTGTATAAACAAGATTTGCTCTATGGATATATTATAACATATTGGACATTTTGGTTTAGTGTAATTACATTATAAAACTTCCCTTATAAAATTTTTATTATGAAAATATAAGAATACAAAAAACTAGCAGGTGCTTAATAAATGATTGTAAAAACAGCAACAAAAATAGCAAAGTCATTTATTTGTATTATTTGATTAAAATTTAATAACTAGTTACCTTTTGTGTTAGATACTGCAATCATGCCAATTTTTAATATGAAAAAGCTTAGCCATGTGGAGTTTTGGTGTTGTGCCTAAGGTCACAAAGCTAGTAAAATTTAGAACCAATATTCAAATCCATTTGGTCTGGCTTTAGAGACTTCACATTTAACCACTCTACTAAAAAAGTAGGGAAGATTGAACAAAACAAAGCAAAAACAGCAACAACAAAACAAAAGGAGCATCAAACAATTAAACCAAACCAGTTGGGAATATGGCAACAATTGCAAGAATCACATTCATATATTCACGGATGCACGCAAGAAGCATTTCTTAGTTAACACTTGAAAGCGACAGAAAAGAAGCACAATAAACAGTTCCTGATTCTAGGGAGTTGAGACTAGGTGGCAAGTATACCAGCCAGGGTTCTTAGTTGTAAGCAACAGAAACTGGTGGCTTATATAATCAGAAATGTGTTAAAGTATATCACTCAATTCACAGATGGCTTGGGAATACTGGAGTACTGGGTCAGAAAATGGTCAAGAACTAAGAAGGCCATGCAGATACAATCCCACCACAGAGCTATTCCACTAGGGTCTCCCTGTTATCACTACTAGACCCTTGAAGCTGCAGCACACATCAACAATTAAAAGGGCACTGGGTGCTAGATTCATGTAGTAGAGAAAGATATCCACTACACCTGTTTCTTTACATTGCTGCTCTGATGTAGATGGCTTCACTGGTTGATCCTTCCTATCAAGCCCATATGAAGTATTTGCAATGAAGCCTGAGAAAATGAATACATAGTACACCAGTCAGGGTTTAACCAGAGGAGGAGAACCAGTAGGAGATAAATATGTATGTATATATACGTGTGTGTGTGTGTGCACTTTTTACACGGTGAAAGCTAAGTAAACCCAAGTCCACAAGCAAGTAGTCAGGATGGGAAGATCCAGAGGATCTAAGGGAGAGAAATGACAGTCCCAGCTGTGGTTTAGTGTCCTTAATTTTCAGGAAGGGACTATTTCCTCCTTAAATGGCTCACACCACATTTATTCAGGCCCAACCAGGATAATCTCTCATTTTGATTAATTCAAAATCATCTAATTTGGGACTGTAATTACATCTGCAAAATTCCCTTACAGCAACATGTAGATTAATGTTTGATGGAATAACTTTGAGAAGCATATATGTTATAAATGGTTGTTTTCTCCCTATATTCTTCAGTTTTCACTTAAGAAACTCCCTTATATTCTACCCTAACTGGAAACCTACCAGAAAGGAAATTCTTGGGAACGTAGTTCAGCCTACCCGTGTGGACACATTAGTAAGCCATTAGAATCCACTTTTTGTCAACCCGGTATGTGTACACATACACCTAAACCATACTTTATCTTCAAATAAAAGACAATCACAAGGTAATACTTTTACTTAACTAACACAACTGTCCTACATACACCAAAACACACTAAACTTATCTGCAGAAGAGATGCAAAGTCCTCGAACAAAAATATTCTCATAGCTGATTCACACTCCCCCTTTGATATTCTATTATTCAAATATGAAATATAAACATTTTATTAATGCATGTTAGATGATAAGGGAAAGAGAGGAGAAAGATAAAAAAATAGTTGGCTAATATGTATTCAGACCAAATCAAAACCAAAAACATATAATTGCAACTATCCCATAAGTCCTTATTTCTGCAACTGGTCATGTGATCATAGCTGGTATTTATAACTACTTTTTCCACTACCTATTCTGCACTCCCTTTGGCCTCAGTAAATACTCCAGCTGATCATGGTTCTTTGCCTAGTGGGGTGATCCACATTGTCAGTTTTGAAGGGTATGGTTCATAGCCTTGCCTGAAGTAGGCTTTAGTTTTCCATTTACTTTCATCGCAAGACAGAATATCACCTGTATTCCAGATGTACTCCTCTTTACTCACATTGTTTAATAGGAACTCAATTTCCCCTTCACAGTCAGGATCAATCACCTCAGGCAGTACAGTAACTCCTTTCTTGGCCTGTTGATTCAGAGGCATGAGAAGACTAACGTGTCCAGGTGCCAGTCTAAATTTCCAGTTTAATAGAATGATTGCCATCTTCTCATGGAAGTATTCTTTTCATTGGAACTAAGACCTCTAGACCGGCAGAGCCTAAAGTCGTGGGCGCAGGAAGAGATGTTTTGCAGTAGTAGATCATTAAAAGTTATAGTTAGAGAAGCCATTCCTATTTTCACTCCTTCATTCTTGACTATGAGAGAAATAATACTATACATTAAACACATGTTTACAGCATATACCATATCCTTGAGGACATTGCCCCTGCCCTATAAAGTATTGTTACATATCTGGCACTGTAACTGAGACTTCAAAAGGCTATTCCACTTTTCTATCAAGCCAACTGCTTTAGACTTATGGAACATGGTAAGATCAGTGAATTCCATGGGCACTTTATTTGCCGTGAAATGAATTTCTTGGTGGTAAAGCAATACCTCATGGAGTACCATAACAGTGGACATGGCATCCAATTAGTCTATGGCTGGTAGTTTTGTGAGAATCGTTGCAGGCAGGAAATACAACCCCATATCCATAGTAAATGTCTATTCCAGTAAGAACACAGTGCTTCTCCTTCCATAATGGAAGTAGTCCAATGTAATCAACCTGACACCAGGTGCCTGGCTGATCATCCTGGGGAACAGTACACAGTGTTGGTCTCTGATGCTGGCAGATTGGGCACTCAGCTGTGACTATATCCAGGTTAGCTTGATGAGTGAGAGACTATGTTGCTGTGCCTATGCCTAACCTCTCTTCCTGCCACCATGGCCATTTTGTTGATGAACCCATTGGGCAATGACAGGAGATGCTTGAGAAGGAGGCTGACTGGCATCCACAGACTGAATCATCCTATCTCCTTGATTACTTAAATTCTTTACTTTTTAGGTCAACTTTTGGTTAGCATTCACATGCAACACAAATTCTATATCTATACCCATTTAGAGAAGTCCGTCCTCATACCTCTTCCCCAGACCTCCTTGCCGTCAATTTTCCAATTGTGTTATTTCTAAGTCCCTAACCATGCAGCCAAACCATTGGCCACAGCCTATGAATTGATATACATTTGTGCCACCGTCCATCTATCTTTCCAGACAAAATGAGTAACTAATGGGCTGTTTGAAGTTCTGCCCACTTGAATGATTTCCCTTCACCACTGTTATTCAGAGTTGTCTCAGAGCGGGGATGAAGTATTGCAACTGTTGACTCTCTGGTGGTACCTGCACCATCAGTTGAATAGACTCAAGTCTTTATTTCCTCAGTAAACTGGTCATAGGGAATGTTTCATGAGACCATAGGTGTTGACTGAGAGAGACGAAAGTAGTATATCAGGAGCAGGGGCCATAAACGGCCACTTCCTCAAGTAAGTTACTCGTGCATTCAGGGTTTGCTTGGGGCTGATCTCATATGTACTACTTATATTTGATGATGGAGTGCTGCTGTGCACTCCCAGTCTTATGACTTGGTGGGTCAGACCACATCTAGTTCTTGACGGGCAGTTCAGTTTACATGGTAACATTACGGTGTATGGTCAAGCAATCAGTCTCTATTAAGGCCCAGTCACAAGGCAAAAGCTGTTTCTAAAGGGAGAGTAGTTGTCTACAGAGAATTTACAGTTTTGCTCCAATATTTTAAGGGTGTGTGCTCTCATTTACCTATACAGTCTTTCTATAGGCTCCCAAAAGCATCTCTATAAGCAGGAAGAAGAAACCACGTGGAACCCTGAACATTTTGCTTGGAATTCTCCTTCAATATATGACCAAGTTCACCATTTATACATTCTGTTCTCCACATAACTGCAGGAGGCAATTCTTCTAAGTTGTCTGTTACTACCTGACAACCATCCCCTTTCTCCCACTTTCCAATAACATTTTCCTCATGTCCTTTTGAGCTCTCACCAGCAGTGTCTTAAAAGTCTAGATTTGTACTAACAGTCTGGTTGAGGCAATGTAGGCTTTCTCTATTATGCCCCTCAAAATTCTTCCAGCCTTGACTTCAAGTTTCTGGTCCAGCATGTAAGAATCTTAGAAGTCACCACTCTGTCCTAACAACAAGTAAAAAACTGAACAAAATAAAAAATCGACGACTCTTTTTAGATCCCTCAGAGAAATGAGTTCACGTGGCAAACTGTGGCCCCAAGAGGTAGAGAGACAGGCAGGCAGATACAGAGAATCATAACTTACTGGAGCAGAAACCGTGAGCAGAAAGCTCTGCGGGATCATGCGCCAGGGTAGGAAACCCAAACCACAGCTGACTAATTGCTGGAGGCTCTGTGTGGACAGCTCTGAGAGTTAAAAACTCCAGGAGGACCCAGTCGTAGAGGGGCCCCCACACTTTTGTGAGTCTTGTATCCAGGGGTTCTACTAGGTCCTCACAGTGAACATCAGACAAAATTTTTTCTCACGTTTCTGGCAGAGGGAGGAGAAAAGGAACCATTTTGAAAGACTTCAGAGCCGTCTGTTCTCGACCATGCCTGTCCTCGGGAGAAACTATTTAACCAGAGCCTAACCTACCTGGGGACGGGGAAATACCCAACTCCAGCCCCCTCTAACCATCATGTCTCATTTAGGCGGAAGGGGGCATGGGAGGTGACTGAGAAGCACTAGTGAAGGTCATGGTCCAGGGATACAGGCTCACGAAAAGACCAAGACCTAATCACTATAGACTATAGAACACTTCCCCTCCTGGATGCCTCACCAGTATTGGGGTAAGTTGAAAATGGGCTCCTGTTATTCTGAATGGCATAAGAGCACCTTTGAGTACAATTTTAAAAGTCATTGTAACTTACATCACAAATTGCAGCTATGGAGACATGTTTTTATTGAATGATGGAAGAAAAAACAGTTGCTTCAGCTCTAAGACAGTACCTTGTGGCTTGAATTATGTTCCATATTTTTATTTCTATTCAACAAAGGAAGTGTTTATCCTTTTCAAGATACAGAGGGATACAAGATACAGGACCCAGCTGAATAATTTTAAGCTAAGTATTATATTGCTTTAATATCAATAGGATAAGAATAGTTTCTTAGGGGAAGTTAATTTTATGGCAAAAGCATTAAAAATCAAAACTATGCTCTCTGAAAAGCCTTGAGACTTGTTTTCTTACATAATGTCATCTCTGAAGACTCTGTCTTTTCTAGTGGCTATTTGGCTTTTCCTCATTTCAACTTTCTTTATAGTTCATATTGTAATACTACATGTAATACCCAGGAGAAACTAGAGGAAAAGCGGTAGCTGTCTCAAATATAGAAGTGACTTTTTAGTTAAATCAGGATATCTTGTGTTTCTCAGCTGTTTTATCTTTAAAATGGGAACACACAATTTAAAAAATGTGTTGAGAGTTAGATAACACCATATAATTCATACATAATCAGGAGAAAACACTTTAACAATTGTCACATTCTCATGTGTTCATCTGTGTCTGCCATTTTTTCAAGCTGATTCTAATGCTGTATGGTTGTCTGCTTCGTTTCTGTTCTTCCCGTTCCTTCATAGCGAACCGTGTAGTTAGTATTATGATTTTGTTAAGGTGTTATGACTTTGTTAAATTAACATTTGTTAAGTGGAGCATAGGATGCTGGATGGTGAGCCATAGTTCAGCAAGGACCACAAGAGAAATTAAAATAGAGAAGTTTATTACTTACGGGCTCTGGAGGAAGTACACGGCACTCCTTGAGGGACACACAGGAAGGTCAAGGCAGGGTGCAGGCAGAGAGCTAGGCAGGACCTGGGGCACAGGTCTTCATTAGGGTCCACGAGTGGAGTGCTTTGGGGTTCCTGGGCTAAGGCTGGATTAGTCAATTCAAACCAAAAAGAGCAGGGTTTTGGTAAGCTACACGGGGGTTTTACCTAAGGGACATGTGGAAGGAGAAGGCCCTGGGAGGTAGGGGAGACTGTTGATTACAAGAGCTATTGGGGAAGTCATATCAGGAATTTACATTTGCTTGTGACTCTGCGGGCTGTTATCTAGGCCATGCGGTTGCGTGAGGGGACTAGTGTCAATTCAAGGCCCCCGCAGGCCACTTGGCCAAACAAAATGGATACCAAGTCAGCAATACTATGGAGTAGCTTAGCTAAACTCTCAACATAAGGTATTCCCTCATGAAACTCAGGAACATTTGCTACGTCTAATTGAAATTTCTCGAGACTTTATTTGGAGATGCAGTTCTCCTCAGATAAATTGTACACTTCATTCTTTTTAGATGCTCACATCATCATCCCTACCACTATCACCACTACCACCACCACTGTCATCTACTCTAAACAACTTTTGTGTCATCAAAGGAATGCTTAATTCTTTGGGTTGCTATTGATACATGCTATCTTTGACTATGCTTAAATTTTTGCTATGTCATTTTTCTTATGTATCATAACATAATTTAGCATAAGCATAAATAAAATCACTGTTTCTCCAATCTTTACTCATGGGCCTTTTGAATTTTATATACCATATATAAAGAATAAGATTTCTTAAAAAAAGAGAGAAATTTTAAATAAGAGCTAAGTTTTCTTGAGGGTGCTAAAAGATATGAATGCAATATTTCATTTTTATTTTTAATATAAACCCATGAGATGTCATTGTAGTTATACCTGGTATAGAGCCTCAGTTTCTTTCTTTGTTTTTCATAATGTTCAATGGGTTTATTTATTTATTTATTTATTTATTTTTTTGAGGAAGATTGGCCCTACACTAATATCTGTTGCCAATCTTCCTCTTTTTCTCTTTTCTAGTTGTATATCGTAGCTGTAGAGTTGTAGCTCTTCAATGTGGGAGGATGCCTCAGCATGGCTTGATGAGAGGTGAGTAGGTCTGCACCCAGGATCCGAACCAGCGAAACCTGGGCCACTGAAACACTGTGTGAACTTAGCCACCATGCCACCAGGCCAGCCCCAGAGCCTCAGTTTCTGAGGCTTTAAGAAGCCAGGAAACTTGCTCAAGACAGCCCAGTAAGCCGTTTACCAACCCTGATTCAAGCCCAAATCTTCTAACAATAATTAATCCTAGTCACAATACTATACACTCTCTTGTTCTGGATTGCTTTCATTTAAAATCTGGTGAGATTTGGCAGAGGGTAGCTGAGGAGAGCAGAGATGGTGAACAGAGCTCCCTTTGCTTTCAGGATCTCAATGTGAGGTATATTTCTTACAGAGTAATTTGTATAGTCCCAACCAAAAAAGTCTATTTTCTTAATGTGAAATAAACACGGGCAGAGAGTATTGATATTTGACCTTCTCAAGGGATATTTTTGAGACCTTTATCAATTCTCCATATCATGAATGCTATAAAAGTATATTATTCATTTTGTAATATTAAATAAAGAGAAATGGGAACATGTTATGTAACTGCTACAGACATTTAATGACAATTATGCCTTTGAGATGATGAGAGCAGAACGACAAAGCCATGTTCATATATGATTGTTGGGTAGCTCTCTAGTTCTCTTTATTACTGAAGAGACTTAGCTGAGGCTAAGAAGGATGCAATTAAAATTTATGCTTCACCTACACCCTCAGAGTTGAAATCACTAATGTCAAAATACAAATGCCAAGAGGTTTTTGACTCTTTGTCAGAGACCAGTTAAAGACCAGAAGAAAAATTAGAGTCTCAGGCCACTACTGCTCAGTCTCAATGAATCACAGAGGGAGTTCCCATGACTGAATATATAGAGTAGTCTGTGAAGTACACCATGGGCCATCAACTGCTGATAATCTCAGCCATCACGCCACCCATTACAGTAAGCTACTGAAGTTCTTTGTTAAGAATATGAGCAGATTATTTGGTATATATAGACATCAAGAAAACATTTTTTAACCTGAAATAGTTATATTCAAGGTAACTTATTTGATTTGGATAACTCACGCATTTAAGAATATCACAGGTTTTATAGTCAGTGTTTTTATTTCAGTCATCTCCTCAAGTTTGTTAACATTATACTTTAAGCAAAAAATTCAACACCGGTTCCAGGGGAAAATATATTTGAAGAGAACAATATATTGTTAGTGTTTCTCAATCTTTTTAAATCCTAGCTTACTTTTGAAAAATAGGCATTTTTCATATTTATCTTTGTATTAATTTGAAACGTTATAATAAATTATGCCACATGAGTACGGAAAAGTAAATCAAAACAGTAATTATTTTAAAACACGCTTTTGCAAATGATCTGAACTTCTGGAAATATGTACGTGACCTCTTACAGAACCATCTCTTTGTTTCATGCTTGGTACCTATCCTTCTCCACTTGAGCATTTAAAGCCAATTATAATTTAAATTAAACATTAAAAATAAATTAACCCCCCTCTAGGAAGAAGTTGAGGGCAGAAAGAGGAGAGAAATATGTCAGGCAGGATGAGAACTTTAGAAGTCAGATGTGGTTGTGATAACTGCATTTTAGAAACAAGACAGGTGAGAAGAAGCACAAGGGCACTAGGTTAGAGTGAGGAGGAAGGAAGTCAACAATAAGGTAGAATGTGGAAAAGAAGAGAATGGAAAATGGAGGATACACACCCTCAAAACAACTTGTAAATTGGTGGCTGAAAAGTTGCCTTAAATCTGAGTGTAGAATAAGGCAAGATTATGTGTACGTGCATTAAAGCTTTCCAATGTGATGGGCATATGTACTGGCTTGACTTGTGTCAGCCGCAAATTCATGTCCACTTGGAACTTCTGAATATGGCCTTATTTGGAAATAGTGTATTTGCAGATGTAATCGAGTTAAGATGAGATCATACTGGATTAGGGCGGGTCCTAAGTCTTTATAAGAAGAGAGAAATCCGGATGCAGAGACACAGACATAGGAAGGAGAATGCTATTTGAAGACACAGAGACACACACAGGGAAGAACATCCTGTGAAGGTGGGGGCAGGAATTAGAGTGATGCAGCTTCAAGCCAAGGAACACCAAGTATTGTTAGCAATCACCACAACCTGGGAAGAGGAAGAAAGGAGCCTTCCCCGGAGCCTTCAAAGAGAGTACGACTCAGCCAACACCTTAATTTTGGAGTTCTAGCCTCCAGAACTCTGAGAGAATTCAATTACTGTTGCTTTAAGTCACCAAGTTTATGATAATTTGTTCCAGCAGCCCTAGGAAATTAATACAGCACATGTAAAGATAGAGGGAAAACAAATAAACTTATCACCTAAAGATGACACAACCTTGAAGATTAAAGGCAGACATTGGTTAGGGTGCATTTAGCACTGACCAAGTGGGAACCTGACTCAGATTTCAAAAATTCCATTTCCCTGAAAAGATTTTCACTGTGTTAGGAAACAGAGCCTCAAGCAATCTTAGTCTAAGGACTTTTTGTTAGAATGTTTATATCTCTTTTACTTTAATTCTACACTCACTAGAGTAGTAAATTGTTACATTATAATTTGGCTCTTTGTTCTTCTCTGTTAATAGGAGAGAATGTCTTTAATCACTTAAATGTCAAGTTTTGCGGTTTCCATGGCAATGATGCCTCACTGAAAATTAATAGATTGAGAGCCATGGGTGTGCTCATCTGTGAGCATGGTATGCACATCTGTGGAGCTTGATCACTACTGGGCACTGATAAGAGCAATAATTCTGAAGGGACTGATAGCAGGATTACATGACCACTCAACCATGACCTCGAAATGCCCACACTCCTGTTCCTAAAATTTGCCCATCGCTATGTCAGACTCTGCATACACAAAGGATAATATAAAAATAATTTTAGAATCGAAAGGGGTTCTTATAGGTTATTAAATCCAATCTTTACATTAGTGAATCTCAGATGATTCAAAGAATCCAGAGAAGTGGTTCTCTAGAAGCGCTTGAGGTAGCTCCACATCTGTTTCCACTTCAGTTAGATGCCCTGAGTTAATCTGTTTTTTAGAGTGAGCTTCACAAGATTTTATTTGAAAGAACATTTCAAACACAAGCAAAAAAACTTTGAAAAATACCACTCCACCATCATCAGTGTTCTATCTTTCCCGACCATAATGAAGGAGAATGATGTGCTTTTTTTTTTTTAAAAAAGTGAAGTGATACAGTATTAAGTCTAAATAGAGTATGAAAAATGAACGATGTATAATGTAATCTCTAGAACAACCAATAATGCAAAGAAGTATACAGTGGTCCACTCTTATTTGTGGGGGATATATTCCAAGACCCTCAGTGGATGCCTGAAACCAGAAATGGTACCAAACCCTATATATACTATGTTTTTTCCTACACATACATATCTATAATAAAGTTTAATTAATAAATTAAGCATAACAAGAGGTTAACAACAACTAACAATAGAATAGAACAATTATAATAATATACTGTAATACAAGTTACTGTAGATCTTAGTGACCTCTGCATAAACTTTTTTTCTTTCCTTATTAAGTTGAGAACTTAAACCTTTTCACTTAAAGGAAGCACTTGACAGGTTCTCTTTGGAATATCTGAATTGCCAGCGTCACTATTCTGGTGTCTTGGGGCCATTATTAAGTAAAATGACGGTTACTTGTAAAAGAACCATTGTGATACTGGACAGTTGATCTGATAACTGAGACGGCTACTAAGTGACTAATGGGCGGGGAGCATACACAGCATGGCAGCATGTACATTCATGTCTGAGGTGGGATGGCAAGAGATTTCATCATGCTTCTCAGACCGGCAGGCAATTTAAAACTTATAAATTGTTTATTTCTGAAATTTTCCCTTTAATATTTTTAGAATTCATTAGAGAGTATTTTCACAACTTAAGTGTAAAAAAGGTTTTCTTGGACACACCGTAAATCAATAATCACAAAAAACTGAAAATGAAAATCATCAAAATCAAAAACATTTGTTTATCCAAGACCGTACTTAGAAAATAAATAGGCAGACCACAGGCTGGTTAAAATATTCACAAAATATGTATCTGACAAAGGTTGGGTATCCAGGATATATAAATAATTCTCACAATGCAAGAGTAAAAAGATAACCCAATAAAAATTGGGTAAATATTTGAATAATTACCTCACAAAAGAAGTTTTACCAAGAATCAACAAGCACATGGAAGAGTGCTCAACAACATTAGTTATCATGAATACTTTTTTTTTTTGAGGAAGATTGGCCCTGAGCTAACATCTGTTGCCAATCTTCCTCCTTTTTTCCTTTTTTCTCCCCAAAGCCCCAGTAGATAGTTGTATGTCATAGTTGTACATCTTTCTAGTTGCTCTGTGTGAGATGCTGCCTCAGCATGGCTTGAAGAGTGGTGCGTAGTTCTGTGCCCAGGATCCGAACCGGTGAACTCCATGCCGCCGAAGTGGAGCGCGTGAATTTAACCACTATGCCATGGGGCTGGCCCCTAAATACTTAAATTAAAGCACTATAAGATAACACTACACTAGCACCAGAACATCTATAGTTATAAAGACCGACAACTACAATGTTGGCAAGCATGTGGAAGAAATGAAACTCTCAAATATTATCAGACTATAAAATGGTACAATTACTTTGGAAAAAAGCCTGGTTGTTTCTTATGAAACTAAACATAAACCTCTCCTATGACCTATGCAATTCTACTTATAGCTATTTATCCAAGGGAAATGAAAACATATTTACAAAAAGATTTGTACACCAATGTTCTTAGCAGCTTAATTCATAAAGCTAAAAACTGGACACAGCCCACATGTTTATCAATAGGAAAATCAGTAACAAACTTGACACAGCAGTAGAATAGTGGTCTGCCACACAAAAGTGACAGAGTACCGACAACCACACAGCACCAATGAAACTCAAAAACTTTATACTAGGGGGCCAAAGGCCTTACCCAAAAGAGTATACACTAAAAGATTTCATTTATATAAAATTCTAGAAGAGGAAAAAATTAACTGTGGTCAAAAAATATCAGGGCAGTGGTTTCTTCTTGCTGGGCTCAAGGATTAACTTACAAGAAAAATGAAGGAACTCTCAGGGTTGACGGCAATCCTCTATGTTTTGATACAGGTATGGGTTTCATAAACGTATGCATTTGTCAAAACTCAGCAAACATACACTCAAGATTTGTGTATTTAATTTTATGTAAATTTTACATAGAATTTTAAACAAATAATGATATCATACTTAATGATATGCATCTGAAATGTTTTGGTGGAAGCATACTGATGAGAGATGGATAGAGATGGACAGATATGTATGTGATAAAGCAGTATAATAAAATGTAAATAATAAATTTGTGTGATGGATGTATGGATAACTGTAAAATTCTTTCAATTTTGCTAGATGTTTGAAAAATGTTATTAAAAACGATTGAAAATAATAACCTTCATTTAGATAATAAACATTTTGTTGGTATGGTGATACAACTGTCTTATCTCCTTTGAGTATAGGGCTTGTTTTCCCACTTGTTTGGAAGCTAATATCCTAGAATGCAACAGCCTTCAGCTGTTAGCCCCTTAAGACTTGCCTCAGCTGCACAGAGCTGCCTCATCCAAGGTCATACTCTTCCCCAGGGAATCCAGTGACCGAAGGAGGTGGAGGATATGAAGTTCAAGCCATTTTGGCCCAAAGTGGGATGACTCTGACAGGCCATTTCCAACCCAGGAGCGTCTCCTCCTTTCCACAGGTGTTGATCCCCAAGATGTTACCTAGTAAACAGTCTGCACATTCAAATCGATCTAAACTTTCAGAGTCTGGTTCCTGGAGAATGCAACCTGTGACAGATAATTAAGTTAATTCAAAATGTTTCATACTTTTTTTTTTATTGACTAGAAAGTATTGCATTAAAGTTAAATCAATTATAGAATACTTCTGGTTTTCTTAGCTCTTTAAAATTCAGGATTCATTTTCTTACCTAAGTACATAATTTTCTCTAATTTTTTAAAAACTCTTTCTTTTGATTTTTGTTTTCTTGACAACTTGCATTCCTTTTCTCAATCCCTTTTGAAGTTTTCAAGCAAATTTATTGTCCTGTGGACACCTTTTATTTAGGCTCTGGATATAATTTTGTGTTTCTCTTTATTTTCTGTTTCATCTATTTTTTGACTATTTCCGTTGTGAGATTTTAAATTTCTGATAGTGCATTTTTTCATAAGGAGTTTTACTTTACAATGTTCTCTTAATTTGTGTTTGTTTATTGGTATCTCCATAAATTAACATGTTTTAACTAACATTTGCTGTTTTATTGTTATAGAAGCTTTGTATAGATATCGCCTTCCTTTTTCGGTTCTTTTTCAAATGTCTCAATTTTTCAGCACCAGCAATATCAAGAGGTACATTCTTAGTTCAAAACCTCCCTCTTGCTGTGTGGAGTGAGTTAAGTACTGTAGAGAATCAGAGATTTTACAATACTTGCAAATCAGCTGGTGAGCCTGCCATACTTTTATAGATGTTAGCAGAAGATAGAAACAAAAGGCTTTACTACTCACAGCACAGCAAGCATTGTATGCCTCATCATCATGTCAATTTCGTTTGCTCCTAAGGTCCCATGGGGGTAACACAGAGTGGCCCGGGAGATGCTTTGCATCCAGTGGGTTTGTATCACACCGGTGGAGCCCAGATTTTAGTAATTCCGAATCTTTTAAAATGGGTTTCAAACACACCTGCCCAACCATTGTCCAGAGGAAAGTATTATCTCTAGCTTCCAAATTGATTGCTATTCAACTGTCTTTAAAAAGATAGGCCAGAAAACGGGCTAATAGTGTTTCTTCCCCAAATATGAGTAAAAACATTTAAAAACCCATGGAGGATTACCTCCCACATCATGAATTACAGTTTTAGTAATGAATAGTGCTTTTTGTGGGAAAGAGTTGTGTATTCTGGTTTTATGATCATCTTGTTTCTGTAGAACCATGAATTTTGGTTACTTCCTTCTTTCTTTTCTTTTACTTCCAAGTGTCTAAGAGGTATCTCTCTGTTCTAAATTAACGACTGCCCTCCTATAAATGATACCATACAAGGCTGTCTTCTGTTCCTATGAACTCTCAAGATTTTCCTTTGTTTCCCCATCAAGCAGTTTTCTGATTGCATCAGTCTCAGAATTATTTTAAGCATTTCCCCACACAGGGTAGAATTCTTTTGTTTTTTTTGCTAGATGTGATTTTGCCTTTCTTCAGCTACTGGTACTATGCCACTGCCCTCTCCATTTTATTTGCCTGATCTTGGTTCTGTTGTGTACTCTAGAACTGGCTATAATGGTTTTAGAATGCTTATTTCCCTACATGCATGTCAGTGAAATTTTTAGCATTCTTATCCTTTTGGGATATGAGGAATTCTATATGCTCTTCTTGTTGGATTAAATGGATTTGGAGAATGCATAAAAACATTAATATTTAAATAGCTTTAATTATCCAATGTGTGAACACTAAAATTTTGATATAAACTAGATTAATTTTATAGATAACCTAGGAGAGACTGAACGCCTTTACAGTAATAGAGTTTTGCATCTAGAAACATGCTATGGATCTTCATTTATTCATATTTTCTTTTCTACTCACCTACAAATTTTTCTCTATTTTAAAAAAGAAAATGGTCTTATTTTATTAAGTTTGTGCTAAGGTGTTTTATCGTTGTTATTTTTATTATAAATTGTATCCTTTACATTGTTTTCATCCTGATTTTTGCAGATACTCAGTAATGCAATTTAATTCTCTGTATTTATTTCAGTTGATTTTCTTGTTTTCCTTCCAAAGAGAACAAGCAACTAATGAAAATTTGTTTTCCTCCTTTTCAATATTTATAACTCATATTTTATCTTCCTATTCTTTTGGATAAAACTTTTAAAACAGGATTAAATTAAGAACACAAGAGTAGATATTCTTTTGGAGCTCATTATAGTGGAATTGCTCTCACAATTTTACTATAGTGCATAATGCTTTCTAATATTTTATATAGATATTCTTTATCATGTTAGAAAATTAGCCTATTCTTATTCTAATAGTTGTCTTCATAAGCGAAGCCTAAATTCAATCAAATAACTTTTTTTTAAAATTTTTTGTTTACTGCAGTAACATTGGTTTATAACATTGCATAAATTTCAGGTGTACATCATTATACTTCTATTTCTGCATAGATTACATCATGTTCACCACCCAAATACTAATTACAACCCATCACCACACACATGTGCCAAATTATCCCTTTCACCCTCCTCCCTCCCCCCTTCCCCTCTGGTAACCGCCAATCCAATCTCTGTCTCTATGTGTTTGTTTATTGTTGTTATTATCTACTACTTAATGAAGGAAATCATACCGTATTTGACCTTCTCCCTCTGACTTGTTTCACTTTGCATAATACCCTCAATGTCCATCCATGTTGTCACAAATGGCTGGATTTCATTGTTTCTTATGGCTGAGTAGTATTCCATTGTGTATATATACCACATCTTTTTTATCCATTCGTCCCTTGATGGACACTTAGGTTGCTTCCAAGTCTTGGCTATTGTGAATAACGCTGCAATGAACACAGGGGTGCATGTATCTTTACACATTGGTGTTTTCAAGTTCTTTGGATAAATACCCAACAGTGGAATAGCTGGATCATATGGTAGTTCTATCCTTGATTTTTTGAGGAATCTCCATACTGTTTTCCATAGTGGCTGCACCAGTTTGCACTCCCACCAGCAGTGTATGAGAGTTCCCTTCTCTCCACATCCTCTCCAACACATTGTTTTTCCCGTCTTGTTAATTATAGCCATTCTGATGGGTGTGAGGTAATATCTCATTGTAGTTTTGATTTGCATTTCCCTGATAGTTAATGATTTTGAACATCTTTTCATGTACCTGTTGGCCATCTGTATATCTTCTTTGGAGAAATGTCTGTTCAGGTCTTTTGCCCATTTTTTAATTGGGTTGTTAGTTTTTTTGTTGTTGAGATGCATGAGTTCTTTATATATTTTGGAGATTAAGCCCTTATCAGATGTATGGTTTGCAAATATCTTCTCCCAATTGTTAGGTTGTCTTTTCGTTTTGTTGATGGTTTCCTTTGCTGTGCAGAAGCTTTTTAGTTTGATGTAGTCCCATTTGTTTACTTTTTCTATTGTTTCTCTTGCCCGGTCAGACATGGTGCTTGAAAATATGTTGCTAAGACCGATGCTGAAGAGGGTTCCGCCTATGTTTTCTTCTAGAAGTTTCATAGTTTCAGGTCTTACATTCAAGTCTTTAATCCATTTGGAGTTAAATTTTGTGTATGGTGTAAGGTAAGGGTCTACATTCATTTTTTTGCATGTGGCTATCCAGTTTTCCAAACATCATTTGTTGAAGAGACTTACTTTTCTCCATTGTATGTTCTTGGCTCCTTTGTCAAAGATTAGCTGTCCATAGATGTGTGGGTTTATTTCTGGGCTTTCCATTCTATTCCACTGATCTGTGTGTCTGTTTTTGTGCCAGTACCATGCTGTTTTGGTTACTATAGCTTTGTAGTGTATTTTGAAATCAGGGAGTGTGATACCTCCAGCTATGTTCTTTTTTCTCAGGATTCCTTTACCTACTCGGGGTCTTTTGTTGTTCCATATAAATTTTAGGATTCTTTGTGCCATTTCTGTGAAAAGTGTTGTTGGAACTGTGATAGGGATTGCATTGAATCTATAGATGGCTTTAGGAAGTATGGACATCTTAACTATGTTAATTCTTTCAATCCAAGAGCACAGAATATCTTTCCATTTCTTTGTATCTTCAATTTCTTTCAGCAATGTTTTCTACTTTTCTGTGTACAGCTCTTTCACCTCTTTGGTTACGTTTATTCCTAGGTATTTTATTCTTCTTCTTGCAATTGTAAATGGGATGGTAGTCTTAATTTCTCTTTCTGCTACTTCGTTGTTAGTGTATAGAAATGCAACTGATTTTTGTATGTTGATTTTGTATCCCGCAAATTTACCATATTCGTTTATTACTTCTAAAAGTTTTCTGGTGGATTCTTTAGGGTTTTCTATATATAAAATCATGTCATCTGCAAATAGTAAGAGTTTCACTTCTTCCTTTCCAATTTGCATTCCTTTTATTTCTTTCTCTTGCCTGATTGCTCTGGCTAGGACTTCCAGTACTATGTTAAATAGGAGTGGTGACAGTGGGCATCCTTGTCTGCTTCCTGTTCTTAGAGGGATAGCTTTAAGTTTTTCACCATTGAGGATGATATTAGCTGTGGGTTTCTCATATATGGTCTTTATTATGTTGAGGTACTCTCCTTCTATACCCATTTTATTCAGAGTTTTTATCATAAATGGATGCTGTATCTTGTCAAATGCTTTCTCTGCATCTATTGAGATGATCATGTGATTTTTATTCTTCATTTTATTAATGTGGTGTAACATGTTGAGTGATTTGCAAATGTTAAACCATCCCTGCATACTTGGAATAAATCCCACTTGATCATGGTGTACAATCTTTTTAACGTATTGTTGTATGCGATTTGCTAGTATTTTGTTGAGGATTTTTGCATCGATGTTCATCAGTGATATTGGCCTGTAATTTTCTTTTTTTTGTGTTGTCCTTGTCTGGTTTTGGTATCAGGGTAATGTCGGCTTCGTAGAATGAGTTAGGGAGCTTCCCCCCCTCCTCAATTTTTTGGAAGAGTTTGAGAAGGATAGGTATTAAGTCTTTGAATGTTTGGTTGAATTCACCAGGGAAACAGTCTGGTCCTGGACTTTTATTTTTGGGGAGGTTTTTGATTACTGTTTCGATCTCCTTACTGGTGATTGGTCTATTCAAATTCTCTACTTCTTCTTGATCCAGTTTTGGAAGGTTGTATGATTCTAAGAATTTATCCATTTCTTCCAGATTGTCGAATTGGTTGGCATATAGCTTTTCATAGTATTCTCTTATAATCTTTTGTATTTCTGAGGTGTCTGTTGTAATTTCTCCTCTTTCATTTCTAATTTTACTTATTTGTGCCTTCTCTCTTTTTTTCTTGGTGAGTCTAGCTAAAGGATTGTCAATTTTGTTGATCTTTTCAAAGAACCAGCCCTTGGTTTTATTAATTTTTTCTATTGTTTTTTTGGTCTCTATTTCATTTATTTCTGCTCTGATTTTTATTATTTCCCTTCTTCTACTGATTTTGGGCTTTGTTTGTTCTTCTTTTTCCAGTTCCTTTAGGTGCATTGTTAGATTGTTTATTTGAGATTTTTCCTGTTTGTTGAGATAGGCCTGTATTGCTATAAACTTCCCTCTTAGAACCGCTTTTGCTGTATCCCATAAATTCTGGCATGTCGTATTTTCATTTTCATTTGTCTCCAGGTATTTTTTGATTTCTTCTTTGATTTCTTCATTGACCCAGTTGTTCAGTAGCATTTTGTTTAATCTCCATGTATTTGTGGCTTTTCTGATTTTCTTCGTATAGTTGATTTCTAGTTTCATACTGTTGTGGTCAGAAAAGATGCTTGGTATTATTTCAATCTTCTTAAATTTATGGAGACTTGTTTTGTGGCCTAATATGTGATCAATCCTGGAGAATGTTCCATGTGCATTTGAAAAGAACGTGTATTCTTCGGTTTTTGGATGGAATGCTCTGTATATATCTACTAAGTCCATCTGTTCTAGTGTGTCGTTTAAGGACAATATTTCCTTATTGATCTTCTGTTTGGATGATCTATCCGTTGGTGTAAGTAGAGTGTTAAAGTCCCCTACTATTTTTGTGTTACTGTCTATTTTTGTTTTTATGTCTGTTTATAGTTGCTTTATATATTTAGGTGCACCTACATTGGGTGGATAGATACTTACAAGTGTTATATCCTCTTGTTAGATTGTTCCCTTGATCATTATGTAATGCCCTTCTTTGCCTCTTTTACAGTTCTTGTTTTAAAGTCTATTTTGTCTGATATGAGTATTGCTACCCCAGCTTTCTTTTCATTGCCATTTACATGGAGTATCTTTTTCTATCCCTTCACTTTCAGTTTGTGAGTGTCTTTAGGTCTGAAGTGTATCTCTTGTATGCAGCATATATATGGGTCTTGTTTTTTTATCCAGTCAGCCACCCTATGCCTTTTAATTGGAGCATTTAGTCCATTGACGTTTAAAGTAGCTATTGATAAGTATGTACTTACTGCCATTTTTTAACTTTTTTTTTTTTCTCGGTGTTTTAGTAGTCCTTCTCTGTTCCTTTCTTCTTCTATACAGAATTGATGGTCACTTTAGTTTGACCTCTGTCTGAAAGCTGTACTCTTTAACTACCCTCCTCCCTCCTTTTATGTTTTTGATATCATATCTAACCTCTTTTTTGTGCATTTGTATCCATTACATTCTTATCATGGAAATAGATAATTTTTCCTATTTGTGGTCTTCTCTTTTCCCCTAAATCAGTCCCTTTAACATTTCTTGTAGCACTGATTTCTTGTTGACAAACTCCTTTAATTTTTGCTTGTCTGGGAAAATTCTGATCTCTCCTTCCATTTTGAATGATAACCTTGCAGGATAGAGTATTCTTGGCTGTAAGTTTTTTCCTTTTAGCACTTTAAATATATCGTGCCATTCTCTTCTAGCCTGTAAGGTTTCTGCTGAGAAGTCAGCTGATAGCCTTATGGGGTTTCCTTTGTATGTAACTTGACATTCTCTTGCGGCTTTTAGGATTCTGTCTTTATCTTTAATTCTGGACATTTTATTATGATATGTCTTGGTGTGGGCCTCTTTGGGTTTATCTTGTTTGGGGCTCTCTGTGCTTCCTGTACCTGGATGTCTGTTTCCTTCCTTATGTTAGGGCAGTTTTCATCTATTATTTCTTGAAATACATTCTCTGCCCCCTTGTCTCACTCTACTCCTTCCGGGACACCTATAACATGGATGTTAGTGCACTAGATGTTGTTCCAGAGGTCCCTTAGACTGTCCTCACTCTTTTTAATTCTTTTCTCTTTTACCTGTTCACCTTGGGTAATTTCTTCTAGTCTTTCGTCCAGCTCACAGATCCGTTCTTCTGTATCCTCTACTCTGCTTTTGAGTCCCTCTAATGAATTTTTCATTTCCAGTATTGTATTCTTCATTTCTGATTGGGTCTTTTTTATATCTTCCATTTCTTTGTTGACATTCTCACTGGGTTCATCTATTCTTCTCCCCAGATCAGTGAGCATCCTTAACACTCTTAGTTTGAACTCTCTGTCAGGTAGGTTGCTCATTTCTGTTTCACTTAGTTCCTTTTCTGGGGTTTTGTCCTGTTCCCTTACTTGGAATGTATTCTTTTGCCTCCTCATTTTGCCTCTTGTGTATGCCCTGCCCCACTGAAGTGGGCTCTGTTGCCAGGCTGCAGAGAATCAAGTCACCAATCTCTGCAGGCCCACAAGTTGCCTTAGGGCTTGTTGTTGGGTGGGGCCAGTCTCTAGGGTGGCCTGCCTGCCCTGGCTGAGCTGGATTAAATCAGTGCTCTAGTGGGTGGGGCAGACCCTGGGCTAGTAGGCCCCAGGGAGAACTCCAACGGCATCTGTGTCAGCACACTCACACCAGGCCACAACAATGGGCACCGCCAATGTCCCAGTCCCTGGAGAGGTCTCACCTCTCACCGAGATGCACTCAGGGCCTCTTTTCACCACAGCACTGTGCACCTTTTTTTCTGGAGATTTTAGGTTGCTTTCTGAAATGGGTCAGTTTGCGCGTGGGCCCTTTAAGAGCCAGTTTTAATTTCTTTGTGAACCAGCTTTTCTGGGGGTACTCCCCAATGTTTTAGTAGCAGGCAAAGTCAGATATTATGCCACCTGTCTCGATTGTGCTGGGTCCACAAAATGCCCACAGTGGGGGCGCTCCCCGGCTCAGGGCCCCGCTCCTCCAGGGAGGCTGCGTACCTGTGAGCTGCTCCCAGGCGGCCATGAGGCGCTGCGGCTTGTGAAGGCGGCATTTTTCCTCTCCAGAAGGGAGTTTCTGCCTCTTCTACCTCACTTAGGGTTGTCCGTTGTTGCAGGAGTTCCTCTTATCCAGTTTTCAGTTCTGTCTCAGGGGTAATTTTTCCACGAGTAGTTGTAAATTGGCTGTGTCCACAGGAGTAGGTGAGTTCAGAGTCTGCCTACACCGCCATCTTGACTTCCTCCCTCACAAATAACTTTTTAGAATCTATAAAAACAACTATCATTATAGGTAATCATTGACACTTTTTGAAGGAGCAGAAAAATAGTAATTTTATCTAATCAACCCATTACTATGACACCAACCATTGTAGGAACAGCCTCAAACACAAATCCACTGATTTGATCTCCAAAAATCCTGTAAAATCAGGCTTGGAAGTCATCACTCCCAACCTCACAGCAATCTAAATGCTGACCAAACTGAAAATTAACACCTTTTCTTAGATACATTGGAGAATCAAGGTCACAAAGCAAACCGTTGTCTCCAAAATTGGAGAGACAGACAAGTGGATGCTGAGAATCTTACCAACTTCGAACCAACTTACCAGGGCAGAGCCCAGGAGCAGATCAAGTGAACCAGTACTGGGGTAGGAAAACCTAAACTGTAATTGACAAATTGCTGGAGGTTCAGTGTGGACAAATTTGAGAGATAAAAAACCCAGAGGGGCCCCGTCTTAAAGGGATCTCAAAACTTTTGAATTGTTTGTCTCCCAGAACCTTACCAGGTTTTCACAGTGAAGACTGAAGAAAAAACCCTGAGGCTTCTGATAGGGGAAAGGGAAAAGTGGCCATTTAAAAATACATCCAGAGGATTCTGTTCTTCTTAAGATTGCCTGTTTTCATGAGAAACTGTTTTACCAGAGTCTAGCTGGGCTGGGTTTAACCAGAGCTTAACCGACATGAGAGAAAGGAAATATACAACTCCAGTTCTCTCTAGCCTTCTTGTATCACCTAAAGCGGGTAGGGAAATAGCCTGAGAAACACTCATGAATAGTCACAGCCCAGGGGCACAGGCTCACTAAAAGACTGAGTCCAAATCATAGGAATATAGAGTGCTTCTCTTCCTTACCCTATACCTTAGAACCACATCAATAGAGCTCCCACAAAATAACAGGAGACTACAGGCAAAAGAACTGCAAGTCTCAGACTTTATTTAAGAAGCAATCTCTAGGGAAACCCAGACACAACAGAGAAGACAAAAACAAGGATACTGGAAGAAATTTTATCCCCAGACACCTATGGCTACAACACATAGTAAATACAACCTGGCCCTGAGTCAGATAAACATCATAGCTCACATTAAATACCAACTTACCTCAGATCCTTTTACCCAGGACATCACATCCTGCTTTCAACCAAACATTACAAGGCATATTAAAAGACAAAAAGTACAGTTTGAAGAGACAGAGCAAGCATCAGAACCAGATTCAGATATAGCAGAAATGTTCGGATTATCAAACTGGGAATTTAAAACAACTATGATTAATACACTAAGGGCTCTAATAGAAAAAGTGGACAAAGTGCAAGAATAGAAGGGTAACATAAGTGGAGAGATGGAAACTCTAAGAAAAGAAATGCTAGAAATCAAAAACACTGTAAGAGCAATGAAGAATGCCTTTGATGGGCTCATCCATAGACCAGAGATGACAGAGGAAATAACTAGTGAGCCTGAGGAGATGTCAATAGAAACTTCCAAAACTCAAATACAAATAGAAAAAAAAAAAAAAGGCAGAACAGAGTATCCCAGAACAGTTAGACAATTACAAAATCTGTAAGATATTTATAATGGGATACCAGGAGGAGAAGAATGAAAGAAAGGCACAGAAGAAATATTTGAAGCAGTAATGACTGATAATTTCCCAAAATGAATGATAGACACCAAACCTGTAGAGTCTGCCTCTCTATTAATTCTTCCCATCCCACCCTGACCTACCTTTACATTTTAAAATCACATTATATAATCATAATATAAAATTATAATTATTACCCCAAATTGGAACTGTTTTCATTTTATCCTTGAAAGGAGAATATCAAATGCCTTTATTGGGGAATTCTTTTTTTTTTTATTACTTATTTTTTTTTAGCTGAGGAAGATTTGCCCTGAACTAAAATCTATTGCCAATCTTCCTCTATTTTTTCTTTTTTTGCTTGAGGAAGCTTAACCTTGAGCTAACATCTGTGCCAATCTTCCTGTACCTTGTATATGGGTCACCACCACTGCATGGATGATGAGCGGTATAAGTCCATGCCTGGGATCTGAACTCAGGAACACGGGCCGTTGAAACAGAGAGTGCTGAACCCAACCACTACACCACAATAGGCCAGCCTCTATTGGGGAATACTTCTGATAGCTTTCTAAATCACATAGGGTTCTTTACCTGCACCAGTTTTTTTCAACTCTGTGGGATTTCCTAGCTGAGGGATATTTGGCAATGATGGAGACATTTTTGATTGTCATTACTAGGGGAGGGGTGCTACTAGCATCTGGGCAGTAGAGGTCTAGGATGCTGCCAAACATCTTAAAATGCACAGAACAACCCCCAAAACACACATCCCAAAAATTGTCTATTTCCAGATATCAATAGTGTTGTGGTTGAAAAACTCTGTTCTATATATATATCAATTTCTTGATGCCCCGATTTGTTCATTCCATTGTCTCATCTGAAATTTCTGTTTCCTTTTTCTTGGCCTAATCAAAGAGCAAACTATAGGCTGACTTCCTCAATGAAATTTTACAAAACAAATATATTTGGCAATCATTCAATCTGTTAAACGTTTGACTTTCATTGTATGCATTGTGCATTTTCTGCTCCTAATATCCTGTCCTTTAGGATCTGTCACAGGTTGAGTTTTCCAGAAGCAGATACTAGGACAGTTTGGCATATAGGCTATTTACTAGAAGTCACTATTTGTGAAAAGGAGATAAGATAAAGGATTGGACAGAGGAAAAATTAAACTACAGTGCAAGTCTAGTAAATCCTTGGTCAAACCAAGTGGAAGCTCTGGAAAATATACGGCGTGTCAGAATTTATGCACGATGGGCTAGAAGAGCTAAGCCAGCGTTTGGGTCACCCTTAAACAAGGTGGCTTTCTGAAACTGAGTCCTTTAAAGAGAGTTTTAGCTCAGTCCATCTCAAAGTGGGCTTAGTGGGTTCTTGAACCCATCCTGTGGTTATTTCTCCAATTCCAGAATGCATAATCGGGATAGATATACTCAGCAACTGGTAAAATCACCTCATTAGTTCCCTGATCTGTAAAGTAAGGGCTGTTATGATTGGAAAAGCCACATTCTAGAAAGTCACTAGAACTGCCTCTACCTAGAAAAATAGTAAATCAAAAACTATACCTCATTCCTGGAGGGATTTCAGAGATTAGTGCCACCATCATGGACTTGAAAGATGAAGGGTTGGTGATTCCCATCACATCTCCATTCAACTCACCTATCTGTCCTGTGCAGAAGACAGATGGATCTTGGAGAATGACAGTGGATTATTTGTAAATTTAACCAGTGGATTATCATAAGCTCAAATTGTGGCTACTCTCCCAGATGTGGTTTCATACGTTGAGCAAATTAACCCATCCCCTGGTTCCTTGTATGCAGCTCTTGATCTGGCAAATGCTTTTTCTCCACACCTGTTAATAAAGACCACCAGAAAAAGTTTGCTTTCAGCTCATAAGGTCAGCAATACAGTCTCACCATTCTACCTCAGGGGTATATCAACTATACAGCCCTATGTCATAATTTAGTTAATAAGAATCTCGATTGGGGCCAGCCCCGTGGCTTGGCGGTTGAGGGCGGGTGCTCCGCTGCTGGTGGCCCGGTTTCGGATCCTGGACGCACACCAACGCACTGCTTCTCCGGTCATGCTGAGGCCGTGCCCCACATACAGCAGCTGGAAGGAGGTGCAGCTATGACATACAACTATCTATTGGGGCTTTGTGGGAAAAAATAAATAAAATTAAATTTAAAAAAAAAAGAATCTCGATTGCCTTTGTCTTCCACAAGATATCCCCCTGTTCCAGTAAATTGATGACATTATGCTGATTGTATCCAGTGAGCAAGAAATAGTAACTATTCTAGACTTATTGGTAAGATATTTATGTGCCAGGTAGGTGGAAAACAAATCTGACAGATATTCATGGGCCTCATTTCTCAGTGAAATTTCTGGGGGTCCAGTGGTGTGGGATTTCAATATTGTTTCTAAGATACGAGATAAGTGTCGCACCTGGCCACTCCTACAACCAAAAGAGTGACACAATAGTGGGCCTTTTGAAATTTTGGAAGCAACGTATTCTTCATTTAGGTATGTCACTCCAGATCATTTACTGAGTGACCTGAAAATCTGCAAGTTTCAAGTGGTACCCAGACAAGAGAAGGCTCGGCATCAGGTCCAGGCTGCTGTGCCAGCAGCTCTACCACTAGGGCCCTATGTTCCAACACATCCAATGTTGCTTAAAGTGTCAGTGCAAATAGGAATGCTATTTGGAGCTTTGGCAGGCCCTTACATGTAAATCTCAGTGCAGGCCTTTAGGATTTAGGAGCGAAGCCCTGTCATCTTCTATAGATAACTACTCTCCTTTTGAGAAACAGCTTTTGGCCTGCAACTGGGCCTACACAGAGACTGAATGCTTAACTATAGGCCATCAAATGACTGTGAGACCTGAGCTGCCATCATGAACTGGGTGTTATCTGACGCACCAATGAATGCACAGCAGCACTCCATTATCAAGTGGAAGTGGTGTATACGAGACTGGGGCCACGTAGGCCCTGAAGGCACAAGTAAGTTACATAAAGAAGTGGCCCCCAAAATATGTCCTTGTTCCCACCCCTGCCACACTGCCTTCTCTCTTCCAGCCTGCACGAATGTCCTCAAGGGGAGTTCCTATGGTCAGTTGACAAAAACAGAGAACTGATGATTCTGCATGATATGCCAGCACTACCCAGAAGTGGATAGCTTCAGCACTAGAGAACCTTTCTAGGACATCCCTGTAGGACACTAGTGAAAACAAATTTTCCCAGTGGGCACTACACTTTGAGCAGGGCAACTAGTTGTTCATTTTGCTTGGTAGAAGAAATGGCCAGATGTATGATTATATGCAAATTCGTGAGCTCTGGCCAATGTTTTGACAGGATGATCAGGGACTTGGAAGGAATATGATTAGAAAATTGATGACAAGAAGGTCTGGGGAAGAGGTACTTGGGTAGACATCCACGAATGGGTGAAAAACATGAAAATATTTGTTTTTCATGTTAATGCTCAAGAAAGGGTGATGTCGGCAGAGGATGATTTTAATAGTCAAGTGGATAGGATAACTCATTCTGTGGATACCAGTGAGTTTCTTTGCCCAGCTACCCCTATCAGCACCTAATGGAACAAAGTGGGCAGGGATGGAGGTTATGCATGAGCTCAGCAACGCGGACTTTTATTCACCAAGGATGAATTGGCTATAGCCACTGTTGAGTCCCCAGTATTCCAGCATCAGAGACCCACACTGAGTCCCTGATATGGCACCATTCCACAGGCTGATTACGTTAGACCATCCATTAAACTACCTCCATCGTAGAATGGCAGTATTTTGTTCTTACTGGAATAGACATTTACTCTGGATATAGATTTACCTTCCCTGCATTCAATGTTTCTGCCAAAACCATCCATGGGCTTGAAGAATGCCTTATCCACCATCATATTATTCCACACAGCATTGCTTCTAGTCAAGGAACTCACTTCACAGCAAACGGCATGTGGAAATGGACCCATACACATGGAATTCACTGTGCTTACCGTGTTCCTCACCATGCTGAAGCAGCTGGCTTGATACAACGGTGGAATGACATGTTGAAGACTCACAATGAGTTATAGCACCATCTAGGAGGCAATACCTTGCAAGGCTGGGCCAAGGTCCTCCAGGAGGCTACATATGTTCTCAATTAGCATCATTATATATGGTGCTGTTTCTCCCGTAGTCAGGATTTACAGGTCCAGGAATCAAGTGGTGGAAATGGAAGGGGCACCACTCATTATTACCTCTAGTAACCCACTAGCAAAATTTTTGCTTTCTGTCCCCACAACCTTATATTCTGCTGGCTTAGAGTTCTTAGTTCTAAAGAGACAGATGCTTCTATCAGGAGACATAGCAATGATTCCACCACAAAGGAAGTTAAGACTGCCACCTGGTAATTTTGGACTCCTTGTGCCTCTGGATCAACAAGCAAAGCAGAGAGTTACTGTGCTGACTGGCATGATTGATTCTGACTACCAAGGGGAAATTGGACTACTACTCCACAATGGAGGTAAGAAAGAGTATGTCTGCAATACAGGAGATCCCCTAGCATCTCTCTTAGTATTACCATACCCTGAAATTAAAGTCAATGGTAAACTACAACATCCAATTCAGGCAGGACTACCAATGGCCCAGACCCTTCAGGAATGATGGCTTGGGTTACCCTACCATGTAAAGCACCACAAACAGCTGGGGTGCTTGCTGAAGGGAGAGAATACAGAATGGGTAGTGGAAGAAGTTAGTTATAATACTAGCTATGCCCACGTGACCGATTACAGAAATGAGGACTATAATGGTCATGTGTATTTTGTTATGAATATATTTGTGTGTGTGAATAGAAAAAAAGGATATATATATATAAAAGATATATAGAGAAGAAAGATATTTGCTTTCTATACAAATAATTGCTTTATATATAATAATATTATATAATATATCAATTTTACATATTAATATATCAATATATCAATATATATTAATATTATAATATATAAAATATTAACATATATATTAATAGAACATTTTTTCTTCTTCTCTTATCCCTTTATCATGTAATGCAAGATGTACTGACTTAATATCATAATATTTAGGTATTTTTAACTTTGCATCATAGTATTTAAGCTATGAGATATCTAGGAGAAGAGTAACATCATCCAAGGATTTTGATCCTCTTTTGGGGAAAGTATTAGTGCAATCCCTATTGTACACAGGACAGCTGATCATATTAGGTGAAAGTATGACCTTGTTATCATCTTTATTTGGAGATTAGGTATGATTTAAGGAAATGAGTATGAGTGCCCAGTTGACAAGGGGTGGATTTGTGATGGTTAATTTTATGTGCCAACTTGGAGGATGTTTTTGGATGAGATTAATGTGTAAATCAGTGATTTTTGAGTAAACAGATTACACTGCATAATATGGAGGGGCTTATCCAATCAACCGAAGGCTTGAATAGAACAAAAAGACAAGCCTTCTCTAAGACTAGGGAATTCTTCAACAGACTGCCTCAGACTCCATCTGCACATCTCTTGGGTCTCTGTCTGTTGGTCTTGGGATTGGAACTGCACCCTCATTTCTCCTGGGTCTCCAGCTTCTGGCCCACACTGCAGATTTTGTACTCACCAGCCTCCATAATCATATCACCAGTTCCTTATAATAAATCTCTTTCTATGTTGGTTCTGTTCCTCTGGAGAACCCTGAATAACAGGGGGACCAAGACCTCTAATCTTGCAAAGCAGTGCAGATAGGAAGACAAAGGGCTCTAGATGGCTATATCTATATATCTATATCTATATCAAAGTCGATATCTAGATATAACTTGTTGGTTCTGTTTCTCTGGAGAACCCTGACCAATACATTCACTATGCTTTCCCTTACTCCAAAGGCCAAAGACTCAATGTGCTGGTTGTACTAACTACTTAACTACTAAGTATGCCAATCTCAATTAAACATTCAGGGACAAGACTCAATAGACATGCATACAGTAAGCCTAGAATTGATTTATTGGCATGCATGTGCCCTACTCTAACAAAAGCACTGTATTTCAAATGTCAATTTTATCTCAGTCCCTGTATCCAACAATGATACTCAAAATGTTTGGATATTTCCCATTCTCCAATGTGAAATACCCTGAGAAAATGACCATATTTCCCTTTGAGGAAGGACTAGGAGAATCATTATTGTGTATGATTGTCATAGTGTTGTACAGTCCTTCCTCTCGTGGACCTGCTCTCCTCTTAAGACTATGAGATGTGATCTGAAAACTGGCTGGAGTCTGGAAACTGGGGAAAGCACTGTGACCTTTACTGGAATGAGTGCCCGCATCCTGCCACCTAGCCTTGGTTTCTTCTGATGGTACAAGCTGAATAGTCCCTTTGTCAGCTGCCCATGTAGTTTGCTCCCAGGGATGCTATGTTCTATTAACAATCTCTATGACTCTGTGGGTCAAGCACCCTAGGCTGTCACTCTGACCCTGCAGCTCACTATGATAGTTGCATCCTCCTATCGTCTAGTCTTTAAAATCAGCTGCCTGGCCTCTATTGTATCAGGGACCTATCATTGTCATTGCTATAGTGAGTCCCTCCTACTGTCTTCCATCTTTACAGAGGGGAGCCACTAATCAAACTTTCAGTACTGCTGGTGCCTCTCTTGCTAGTGCATTCCTGAAGGTCTTGGTAATGGCATATCCTCTGTGCCCTCCATGGTGAGTATTCCTGCCCTACATGGTTTATTCACTCCAGCATGTTCACATTGCTGAGCCTTTTAATCCTATTTTCCACAGTCTGCCATGCAATTCTTCCATTTTAATTTCAATTATCATGGGCCATTGCCTTTTCCCTGCCCCTAGAAGCCATGCTAGTAGTGAGTGCCCAACATCTCATGGGGTCATTGCTGGAGTATTTAAATCTATGTCTTGGAAAAATGCTCCCAAATGAATAAGTGCTCCTTGATCCAATTTTATGTTCCAGTCCCTTAGATTAAGTATCCTGAGGATCTAGTCCCATACATTCTCTCCTGGCTCCTGCTAATATGTGTTGGCTATGTCTTATCACTTTAGGGGGATATATTCCTGTTTTTTTTCCTTATTAGATCCAGCACACCTCCAACTAATTTATGCCATGACTTAACTCTAGCTGTAGGCCTAATGGAAGGAGAAAAGTGGAGGCAGATGTTTTGCTCGATAAGGCATCTACATTTTTTCCAAGTAAGTGTGGAGTATTAATTCTTAAGAAGAAGAGATGTGCCATTTTTGCATGCTCAAAGGGTTCAGAAAAGTCTGTGAGTTCAAAATTTTCATAAGCATTCACTGAGATGTCCCCATCACAACTGTTACGGTCCTGTTTATTCCCAACCAAGGCCCTGGCCTTGGTATAACAGATCTGCCTTGGTTCACATTTAACCTTCTCTGGAGTTCTCTGGAATAGTCTGATTATTAATCTCTGGGCCTGATCTTCACCTTTCTCTGCCTTCTGCCTTCCTGATGCATAATATGAGAGATTCTTTGTAAATTTCTAGGGAGGTCATGGCTTTCATACATGGTTTTCAATTGCCTGTTAATCACTGACATCTTGTACTTCTTATAGGGTATCAATGGCATTTAATGATAGCCAATCACATTATCCTTAGACTTACTATATCCTTCCAAACTCCTTGACTGCCTGATAAATCACAACACTTAGTGCATTCCCTTCTGTGAGTAAATCATCTCAATTCACAACTGAGAGTTCTAAATATTGGATCACCATTTGATGCTAGGAGCTATCTGTGCTCTACCTATTGGCAGTTTTGGGGTCTTCATTGCCAGCTAGGCAGTGTGGGATTTAGCTCCCCAAATCCCACCTTATCATCTGCTTTCTAGGATGACGCCCAATACCAAATATCACAGTTCGGTTTCTTCAAAAGCATACCAGACAGCGAGGTGGAGTTTGGTGTGTAGGATATTTATTTGGGGACAACAGCTGTAAAGGAGAGGTGGAGAGATAAAGGATCGGTCAGAGGGAGGATTCAAACTGCAAAAAAACAGCTAACAAAGCTTTAACCAATCTCATATGGAGTTATAAAGCATGTATGACCCACTAGGATTGTCCCTCAATTCAAAGTGGGGTCTGGGCTTTCTTATGCCTACCTTGATCAGTCATTAGATCAGGGTCATCACAAAGGGAGGCTTCATGGATGGCTGGGGCAACGTGTCCCTGCTTGGCAAAGGACGATTTGGGCAGTCCATCTTTGCGTCTACCACAGCATTCCACTTATAATGTTGATTTACATGGTTAGTTAACTTTTGTGTATGAAGGTTTTATCCATGTGATTAAATTATGTGTTTCCTGGAGATGGAATGTGTATGTTCTTTGTCTAACGAAAGTAAATAAATGACGACTTGTGTAATTACTTATATGGAGTCTGTGTAGATCATAAATTTGATAAAAGCAAGAATAATCTCTCTTTCTCTTGTTTGATGTGGATGCTCAATAACCAGAATAATGCTTTCTACACACCAGGTAAGCAATAAATGATTCTAAATGAATAAATGTATCAATAAGTACATAGTAGGTATTCATGGAACATTTTTTTAATTAGTTGTTGAATGAACATTTTATTAATGATTCAAAAGCCAACAGTCATTATGTAATTTTCAGAAGATGAATTTAAAAATAAAATATATAATTTAGCACCTAATAAACTGAAGTCCTTCCAAAGTTGAGATTTATTTTCCAAATTATATTTATTCTTATCCCATTGACTCAATGTTATAGCAGTGAAGGAAGTTATGCTAATGAGCATTAGGACTCAAATCAATTCATCTGACTTTCACCTCTTTGTTTATCTACACATATATTTTAGGATCTAAAGAGTCTTTTGAAGTGTCATTATGATGATTGATAACACGATTAAAATTATGTTTGACTAGCAGTTATTATTACCACTTCTCACTACCTCTCAATAAAATATCAATGAGGCAAAGATAGAGGTAGAAGCTCACAACAACATAAGCTAAGAATGACAATTATTGTAACTTTAGAAACTGGGAGGAATCCACTAATCTTTAGAGAGATTTAGGAATCTCTCTAAAGCAGTGAGAAAGTACCAAATTGGAAAGAAAATAATACTTTTCTTTGTCTTATAATATCCTTAGGCTTTCTTTAGCCATGAAATAGATAAGATCTTAAAACAAATAATGAAGAAGTATACTTTTTATTTTCTCCCACAGTTTACCCCCTAAACATAAATTTTTTTCAATGTGTTTTAAAGTTTTAGGGTGATGGGTACCCGAAAATGCCTCTCTTCATTTTAGAATGCAGACATTTAAACTCCTATACTCTGGATATTTTCCTGCTAATATTATCATCCATAATAGACAATAGAATATTATTCATAATAGAACAATAGAACGTAATTTTTCTCCTCTGTACTTAGAATACACTGATCTTGAATTTTATAGTAGATAAGGGGAGTGCTGTCACCTTACGTTCTGTTGTATCTGAGCAAAGCTTAAGTACGAGTTGACAAGAACCCTCAATCCTGGGCTATGAAAGACAGAGAATGTGCAAATCTTCTTTGTGGGCCACAGGACCTGTAAGTGTGTAGTGACAGAGCCTAGTTAAGTAAGAGAACACAGTGATAGGACGTAATTGAGAGCTAAAATTTGTCTAGGAGCCCAGGCTCAGAACTCGCATCCAACCACTTAATGCAATTTTAAATATCAAATATAATGGCACATAACTTTGTCTCACTATTTCATATGCTTTTTCTTCTTAAATAGATTGTGCAATCCTTGAACACAAGAATCACATCTTTTCAATGCTTGTACTCTTTATGACTCCCACAATAATGTGGAGTATTAGTACTCACGAATGGCTTCTTACTTTGAGATTAACAGCTACGCTTGATTCCTACCAAAGGTCTTCCACATGACTAATGCTTAGTAAATGGCTGTTCATGTTTGTTACAGATAATTTTCAAATTAAACTATCTTCCATAACAATTTGGGTTTTAGGTACAAGTGCATTGATGCCACTTTGAAAATCTGTAGAATGTGCATATACGAGGCTTCAAATCAATAATGAAATACCCTTTAAAAGAGGATACTAATTCAGAAAATATATGTGAGGATTATTTTATGTTTTTGAGACTCTAACAAAATGGACAAATATATATATATATTTTTTGAGGAAGATTGTCCCCGAACTAACATCTATGCCAATCTTCCTCTATTTTGTATGTGGGATGCCACCACAGCATGGCTTGATGCGTGGTATGTAGGTCTGCGCCCGGGATCTGAACCCATGAACCCCAGGCCTCCATAGTGGAGCGTGCAAACTTAACCACTACCAGACCAGTCCCTAAACGTCTTTTAAAACACAGAATTATTTGGTAAGTATTTTGTTTCAAATTCACCATCAAACAAACTTGCTTTTTTAAAAAAATTCTATAACTTACAATTATTGAATTTAAATTTCTTCTACAGGGTGCAGACTAAGCATGAAAACTAAAACAAATAATATTCTCAGATTAAATATATTATGCAAGTTAACTGTTACATGATTCATGTAATATATCAACTATCTTCCCCTTTTCCTAAAATAGTGTCATTACATTAAACTTTTATGATACATCCCGTATCCACATATATTAGAGTGTAAAATAGTCTGTCCAAATTTACACAAAGAAACAAAATATCCCTGATTTTTCAAGATGAAATTTTATTTGAAAGGCTAGTTTTGTATATGTTGTAAGCCATTTTCCGTAGATATTCATATAAATGGATATAATTTTAATTATAATGAATCTATTAGATATCATAGGAATGTATTTTTAATTAGCCCATCTTTAAAATTATTGCTAAGTGCTAGTTATAAATAGTGAACGATTATTTTATAGAGAGCTATTAAAAGTAATTACCTCATCATGTTTTACTATAATAAACCAAACATTTGTCATATATTTCAATTAAATGTTCATGAATATTTAGATGGAGATGTCCTGTGATAGAAAAAGAATTGACACTATAAATATTTTCACTGGAGAGGTGAGTTACAGGAGATTTTTGTGTGGTAAAGTCTATGTTCTGTTTAGGACACAATTTTAATATGAATAACACCACATACGTCTAGCTCTCTCCTCCCAAGTTAATCCTGATGTGCCCAATGGAATTCTTTTATAACTTTGCTAATTTTTTGTCTGCTTTATCTATCCATTACTAAAATAAGTATATCAATATATCTCACTATGATTATAGAGTTGAAAATGTCTGCTTGTAATTATATCAATATTGCTTTACATATTTTAAGCTATATTATTAGGGCAAACAAATTCAAAATTGTTATCATTATGTATTATACCTATTTTATTCTAAGAATTGTTTTTACTTTAAAATTGTGTTAACATGGGTCAAAAGAAACTACAATTGTTCTCTTTATTTTTCTAGCATAGTTTTCTTTCTCCTTTTATTCTTAACATTTTTGTATATTTATAGGAATGGGGCTTATATATAATATACATCGATTACCTTGATTAAAAACGACAAATCTTGTTATCTCTGTATTTTTTCAAAGAAGGTAGAGAAACTGATAAATGTCAGACATTGTAAAGTCACGTAGGCATGCCAAAGTAGTACAATATATGATTTCTAAACTAGTGTTAAAAGAAGGAAATGGAGAAATACAGTTTAATGCAGTTTTAAATGACAAATACTGTAGTATTCATTCTTTGACAATATTCAACTCACTCCCTCTGTTTTTTAATAGATTATTTTTTAGAGCAGTTTTAAGTTCACAGCAAAGTTGAGTACAGAGAGTTCCCATATACCCCCTGTCCCCACAAGGCACAATTTTCCCCACTATGGACATCCTGCACCACAGTGGTACATTTGTTATAATTTATGAATCTATATTGACACATCATTATCACCCAAAGTCCATAGTTTACATTATAGTTCACTCTTGGTGTTGTACTTTCTACGGGTTTGGTAAAATTTATAATGACGCATATCCACTGTTATAGTATCATACAGAATTTAACCTAAAAATCCTCTGTGCTCTGCCTGTTTCATACCTAACCCTTGGCAACCACTGATCTTTTTACTGTCACCATAGTTGTGCCTTTTCCAGAGTGTCATCTAGTTGGAATAGTATAGTATGAAGCCTTTTCAGATTGGTTTCTTTCACTTAGTAATATGCAATCAGTGTTCTCCCCTGTCTTTTCATGGCTTGATAGCTCATTTCTTTTCAGTGCTGAATAGTATTCCATTGTATGAATGTGTACCAGTTTATTTACCTTTCACCTACTGAAGGACCTCTTGGTTATTTCCATGTTTTGGCAATTATTAATGAAGTTACTATAAAGACCTGTGTGCAGGTTTTTCTGTGGACATAAGATTTCAATTCATTTGGGTAAATACCAAAGAGCATGATTTCTGGATCCTATGGTAGGAACAAGTTTAATTCTGTAAGAAACTGCCAAACTCTTCCAGTAGCATTTTGCATTCCCACCAATGACTGAGAGTTTCTGTTGTTCCACATCTTCATAAGCATTTGGTGCTGTCAGTGTTTTGAATTTTGGCCATTCTAACAGGTGTATAGTGGTATCTCGTTGTTTTAATTTACAATTCTTAATGGCATATTATGTTGAACATCTGTTTTATATGCTTATTTGCCACATATATATCTTCCTTGGTGAAGTGTCTGTTCAGGTCTTGTGCCCACTTTTTAACCAGGTAGTTTTCTTATTATTGAGTTTTAAGAGTTCTTTACGCATTGGTGTTTTCAAGTTCTTTGGATAAATACCCAGCAGTGGGATAGCTGGATCATATGGTAGTTCTAGCCTTGATTTTTTGAGGAATCTCCATACTGTTTTCCATAGTGGCTGCACCAGTGGTGATGGGTTGTAATTGGTATTTGAGTGGTGAACATGATGTAATCTATACAGAAGTGAAAGTGTGATGATGTACACCTGAAATTTATACAATGTTATAAACCAATGTTACTGCAATAAACAAAAATTAAAAAAAAAAGAGTTCTTTGTACATTATGGATAACAGTCCTTGATCAAATATGTCTTTTGCAAATATTTTATTGGCGTCTGTGACTTGACCTCTCATTGTCTTGACAGTGCTTGACAAAAGCTAAGTTTTTTTGGTTATTTTCTTTACTGTGGTCAGTACTCTTTTAGATTAAATTTTATCTTTTAGATTAAAGCTCTTTTGTTCACTAGTGCTTCTTTTACTTTATTTCTTCCTGTTGGGCTGAATATTTTTCCCTAAATTACATCCTCTTGAAATTTATTCAACAAGATCTGTTAGAAACCTTTTAAAACCTTACATGTATATATTTTAAATTTTCCTCACTCTTGATTGATAGTACTTGGATAGAAAATTTGGCATTTATATTCACCATGTGGAAGCTGTTATTTTATTAGTATTCCTTATTTCTGGTGCATATTGCAGCTGTTTAGAAATCTTCTATTAGCGTACTTATTGTTATTTGGATGGTGAATTTGTTCTCTCTCACTACTTTTAGTATCATTGCTTTGTACTTATTATTCTGATTTTCACAACCACGTATCTACATGTAAATAGATTTATACTTATTCTTCTCAAGACATGTTGTGCTTCCTAATCCGAGTCACATCTTTCACTAAACAGGTAGAATTATTAGCCATGTCAGCCATCTCTTTGAATATTGTTTTTCTTCCATTGTCTCAATTGTCTCCATTTGGAATGTGCATAAATTATATGTTAGTCCTTCTTATTCTATCATCTTATCTGTTTCCAAATGTTGTAACCCTACGAAGAATTCCAGATTATTTTCTCAGATATTTTCCAGTTTACTGTTGTTTAGCATTTATGTGAAAAATTTAACTTATACAATTATTTGTATATTTTTAATTTTCTTCTAATCTTCTTATTCCGTAGTATGTTCTCATGCTTCATATTTTAATTCTTTCCTTTAGTATCTTTAATCATTGTTAACATTTATTTTATGGTGTATATCTTACTGATCAGTTATATAAAGTTTCAGGATAACTAATCCTGTTGGTAATTGTGTCTGATACGTCCCAGTTTTAGCCGATAACTTCATGTGTGTTTTGTAATTTATTTGTCCAGAGTTTAGATGAAGAGAAGAAAGTTACCTTTCCTGTGCTAGGTCCGTATTTTTCCTAGTCCACATTTTTATTCAGATTTCTGATTTTATAGAGCCCCACAAGCCCATGGATCCATTCTCAGGCTACCAATATATAAATTAAATTTAAATATGAAGATTACAAAGACAAATGCATACTCTGCCTTTCCCACTAACTCATGGTTGTCTCAATATCAACTTGTAGTTTATTGCTCAGTTCTTTAGCTCCCCTTCCTTTGCAGTGTCTAGAATTGCTATTAATAACACCATTTATTTATGAATTTGTTTAAATACTTATTTATATATTTATATATTTTGTTGATTCAGTATAAATTTAAAAGAATGTACAATATGTGTAAAATGCACAGGTGCATGTGCGTGTGTGTGTACAGGCATACCTCGGAAATACTGCAAGTTCCATTTCAGAATAAAGCAATATCACAATAAAGCAAATATCACAATAAAGTGAATCACACAAATTGTTTGGTCTCCCCGTGCATATAAAAGTTATGTTTACACTATGCTGTAGTCTATTAAGTGTGCAATAGCATTGTGTCTGAAAAACCAAGTACATACTTTAATTAAAAGATACATTATGGCTAAAAAATGCTAGCCATTATCTGAGCCTTCAGCAAGTCAAAATCTTTTTGCTGGTGGAGGGTCTTGTAAAATACACAATATCTGCATAATGCCATAAAGTGAAGCGCAATAAAACGAGGTATGCCTGTATTTGCTTTTCCATCTTTTTGTAGGGAAGATTTTTTTTAGATTTATTTCTCATCTGCCATATTGGTGGTGTTAGTGGTATGCCATTTCCAGCAAGCAATTTTCCAGCAGTTACCCAAAATAATAAAAAGTAATTAATTGTCAATAACTCAATTTCTGTTAGCAAATATTAGCAAATCGAGAGATAATGGAACAAAGATTTGAAAAGAAAGGTTGATTATAGTGTTATTTATAATAAAATTATAAACTATAAATAAACTATGTCAGCAGATAGTTAAGCAATTTATGACACTTTGAAGAATGATTACTTTAGGAAGCCACTAACTTGTTACTGAAGGCTACTTATTAATTTGGAACAATGAAAAAATGATGTGTTAATATTAACATAACTTGAATGGAAAATTTTATTTATTCTATGATCCCAAATATGTTTTAAAAATAAGGAAATCCATCAAGATATTAATTGCCATTCAGGATTTTATGTTATTTAATTTACATTTTCTTCTACCATAAACATATGTCTATTATAATCAAAGGGAAAGACAATAAATTTAAAACTTAATTCTCAATAATGATAACTATTAAAGCTGTCCTAACAAAAATGTTATGATATAGGTAGAAAAATAAAACTATATTTAGTTTAAACTAAAAACGAGAATCCTGCCGTTTATGTTAATAGATGTGTTTCTAAGCATCAGGTTCAAATGTCCCAGTTTTATCCAAGAAGTTACCTTGTATCCGCTTAGCGGCAGATATCTATAACTTTAATAGTAAAATTACGTCATTTCAAGGGTAGGTGTTTAGGACTAGTAATAGAGACTGGTCAAAACAAATATTTTACTCTTTGTCTGAAACTTTTGTTATTTTTTTTTACTGTAGTGGTAATAATAATCTCTCAGCACCCTAAAAACTGAACATAGTAGAGATATAGTTTGTAATGACTTACGAAAATGATTAATTTATAAATATGTTAACATACCCCAGCATCCCAACTTTTAATTGTTTTTTCATTTCCTTTCTAATGATTCTGGTCACCAATTTCCAACATGTGTTTGTGTGGTCTTTGGGAGGGTTTCCCTACACATCCAACGAATTCTCTAAGATACCAGCTGGGTGTCCTATGATTCGCCTCACTTCTGATACTATCTAATCAAAGACAGCATCAGATTCCACAGGTTAAGGGCTCAGTCTCACAAGACTACCCCCAGCTTCAGATGCCAACTGCAAGTTCAGGTTGTCACCAGCGCTTCTAACTGGATGACTATAAATCAGAGGTTTCTATGACCATCTCCTTGGGTTCCATTAAGTTGCTAGAGAGACTCACAGAACTCAGAGAAACATTTTACTTACTAGATTACCAGTTTATTATAAAAGCATATAATTCAGAAACAGCCAGATGAAGGAGATACATAGGGCAAGGTATGTGAGAATGGACACAGAGCTTCCATACCCTCTATGAGCATGCCTTTCTTACTAAATCTCCACTTATACACCAATCCTGGAAGCTCTCTGAACCCAGTCCTTTTGCATTTTTATGGGGGCTTTATTAAACAGGCATAATTGATTAAATCATTGGCCACTGGTGATTGATTCCACCTCTAGCTTCTCTCCTCTCCTCAGAGATCAGAAGGGTGGAATTAGAATTTCTAACCCTCTAATCACATTGTTGGTTCTCATGGCGACTAGCCCCCACCCTTAAGTGCTATCCCAAAGTAATCTCATTTAACATAACAAAAGACACTTTTGTGGCTCTCAGTAAATTCCAAGGTTTTAGGAGCTCTGTGCCAGAAACAGGGAAGAAGATCAATATATATTTGTTATAAATCACGATATCACATTTTCTCACACATATATATGAAATATATTTAATTTTTTGCTAGCCAATTTTTATCTATTTATTTGAGAATTAATATATTGGTGACAAGCTTTCTATAAGACAGCATTTTCATTAATGTACTGTGTAATGTCTTTCTCACGCATTTCCTTATTTTCTTCTGTCATACAGCAGATCCTTAGTTTTTGCATATGTAGATGTTTATAGTAGCCAATTAACCAACAATCCTGGGAAAGAGCCCTAAACTTGAAAATCAAAGACTTTTTTTAGTCTGTTTTCCACTATCCCTGGATCCTTTTTGACTTCTTGTGTTTACTAGTTTTGTGATTCTTTCTTTGCTTTCACACTATTTAGCAATAAACTCCTTTAAATATAAAGCATTTAAAGACAGTTTAAAAAGTTAAAACAAACAGAATTTTAAAAAATACTAGGAAAACTATATCCAATATTAGAGTCATTATTGCAGGAAGAAGAAACCAGGGGGGAAAAATGAGTAACTAGTTATAGCTTCAAGCAAGAAAGCAAACAGGTCGAACTTTGAAACCTTGAAGGAGAAAAGTGTTGATGAAAAGATTAAAGAAGGTGTCTGAGGTTTGGTGGAAGGGGGACCTATGTGTCCCCAGGACTTGGGCACACTCTCCTTATTTCCCCTTCAATAATCTGCTGATTTCTGAAGTTCATTGAAAAATTACTTAAACCTGTGACTAAAATTAACTAGTTAACTTGCCTAATTTTCTCACTCAACTCACTCAATTCATGGAATTATTCCTACATTTGCTTGCAAAAGGATTGGGCACTTTGCCTTTATAAAATATTTTTCTTTTGACCTTTAATAATGATATCTGAAACTGGACTTCTCCTGTGGGGAGTGGGGTGGAAGGTAGAGGATGAGACTACACATTTTCTGTTAGGGATTTCAGAATTCCATATGGGGATTTCAGAATTCCATATGGGGATTTCCGCATGCTAATCAGAATCATTCTTTAGCACCGCTAATTTCCCAACTTTCTCTAAAACTTATGTGTGTGCACACATGTACACACAGGCCTCACTCTTCCTTGCTGGCCTTTAAAACTAATGTAGGACACAGTCATTTACAGGCATACACCGCATAACAGCGTTGCAGTCAACGACGAACCACATATGCAATGGTGTTCCCATAAAATTAGTACCATATAGCCTAGGTGTGTAGTGGGTTATACCATCTAGGTTTGTGTAAGTACATTCTATGATGTTTGCATAATGACGTATTTCTCAGAACGTACCCCGTCATTAAGCAATGCATGACTGTCTAGTTGCCTTACACAGTCACACATAATTGCAGGCAACAGCTGTTGTGCCCTATTTTTCCCCTGCAGCCTTCAGAGTCACCTCTACCATCAAATAGCTCATGCCATTTAGGAATGTGGATTGAAAGTGCTGGAACAGCAGTGAAGCACTCATCCCTTAAGAGTACAGATCTAGCAGAAACTTTTCCAGGTTACTCATGCTAAAAAAGAACTTGCTAAAAGGGACTTGATCAACCACTCTCTTGTTTGATATGTTGAAACGTAATGCCCCTTTGCGGAATTTTAGCATGTGTCTTCTAATCTTGGCTTGAGGGCAAATTGCAAACATCTGGTTAGTGTTTCATCCTAAAAGGATTTGATAGTTGTTAGAGGTTGGTAGTAAAAGGAGAAATTCTTCAGCTAGGCGTCAATATGTTTTCAAAGACAGCATTGAATGTATTGTTGTAACTTGTCTAAAAGGCTTAACTGGAAATTTAAAAACATAATAGTTCTCTGTTGTGGACTGTGTAACTAATTATTTAATTAATCTTTCTAAGGAAATTTCACAACAAAAGACTCCTCAAGGAATAGCAATAAGAGAGAAGAGCAGGGTAGGCAATAGAGGACGAGAAGCAAGAGATGAAGGGGTAGGACAAAGAATTGGTGTCACTAATAGAGATAAATAGGGGGATGTTTGCTGAATAAGCCTCTGGAGATGGCAGTTTAATAATATACATTTTAGCGAAGCAACATATAAAAGGAAATATGAAAATGTTTTTTTAAATAAAAAAGAATCAGTTTTTAGGTCTATGATAGCTAATGCTTAATTCTCTTCCCTAATTCCTGGATTCCTTGTGCTTACCTTTTAATTAGGTTCCATTTGTGTAATCATGGTAGTCTATCAAAAACACAGACCAACCAGCAAACATGATCTATAGTTCTTGCCTCTTTGGGGATATACGTATATATGATAAATATAGTTTCATAGTCTCCAATCACGTAAATATATGTAGATGTAAGCTCTTGACTATAAACCGTGGGAATTATATGTGATATGGCATGTTTTTCCTCTCTTCAGTAGGTGAGAAATTTTAAAGGAAATACATGTAAATATATTTTAAACTGCCCATTGATTTGAACTGTCTAGCCTGAAAGAAATTTAGGTAGGTTCAGATTAAATCAAACCATGCAAATTGGTGGTTTATAACAATTCCTTTAGCTGTGATATTTCTAGCAACTTGAAATGCAGAGTAGAATATTAGAAATATGAAATAAAATCTTGTTAAAATTTGATAATAAGAATAGTCAACTTGGCAGCAAAATTGAAATCCAGTTTGAATATGGGAAAAATATCTTTTATATTAGACATTTGACAAAGACATTTTTTCCTCTTCAATATATAAAAATATATGCACAGAAAAAGTATTTAGTGATATGTAAATTTCCTCAGAACCTAGATCTATTATTTCCAGTGGTATTATGTACTGGGTAATACCAATCTACAGGAAAACAAATCAAACACAACCAAATAAAAAGAAAACTGTTGTACTACTAATGGATGCTAGGGATTTGAGCTGATGAGATAGTTTAGGAGATGTGCACAATTCAGATGTGAGTATCTTGACTTCCTCCCAAAGTCTTCGCATCTTTATATGAATTGTACCTTTTAAGTAGATGGATTATATGGAATGTGAATAATATCTCAATAGACCAGATAGAGATTCAAACTTATCTCTTTACATATCAAAAGCAAAGTTTCAAGTTCCACGAACAGATTATAACTTTAAGCTTGGATATGTGAACACACATGAGTGAGGACTGGGTTAAGGAAGGGAGACCAAGACTTCTCAACCTCTCTTTCTTGGAATAGAGTTTCAGTAAGATAGAGATGGGGTTGATACGGTAGCAGCTTGCTCCTACTGGGGAAAATTCTATAGCCCTAAACTGAGATCCGGGAGGAGTCCTGTTTTCTTGGCTGGACCCTCCAGGAGTAGAGATTCTGTCTCATTGAACTAGGACAGGGAAAGGGAATAGACTATGGCTCAGATGCCACAGGATCTTGCTGTTCTTATCAAGATTTAGTAGATTTTCTTAAAAAATTGTCTCTCATTTGCTGTATGCCCTTAGGACTATTTCAAGAAATGTTCAATTGTTAGTTTATAAAATAATTTTAAACAGTTATGATTATATTATTAGGGAGACGGTCACAGAACTCTTCACGCTGCCATTCTAAAAGTGTTTCTCCCTTAAGATTTTGGACTTAAAAAGCTGTCTTCTGCCTTGAAAAAGATTGACTTTAAAAATGATTTTCTAAAGTAAAGATCTAATTTGAGACGCAATCTAGTGCAATGAATCCTACAATCTCAATTGCATCCATCTTTTTTCTGAAGCAATGAGTGAAAATTATATAATGGTTGGGGAAATCCAAGGATTAACTAGTAATGAGTGATTTGAGAGGTGAAAATAGTATCTCCAAATATTAACCTAAATATATTTCACATTTGAGCCATGACTTTGATAAAGATTTTTTTCCATTGTTCCCTCAGGAAATAAAATTGCTTTTGTAAACTCAATCTATTATGTGTACTTATTTTATCCTGAATTTTTTCCATTAACTTTATTATACTATTCTATGGCATCGTCCTTTCCCTGATAATCCTCGTTCTGGAGTCTTTCTTCTTCTTGTTCCAATCTAGACTATTTGATGTCTAAATCTACTATATAGCTGTTATCCAGGAATATTATTTCTCAAGTTTTTAGTTTTGGTTCCACTGCTTCCTAGATCCAATGCTTTTGTCTTTCTTGATGAATGTTATCTCCTAGCCAGAGTACATCCTTAAGATACTTCATAACAAATTGTATCTTTCTGTATCTTTGCATTGTTGAAAATATCTCTATTTTGCCATTATTTTGATTAACATAGGTTGAAAATAATTTTTTTTTCAGTGGGCTGATAAGAATATTGCTAGTCTAATTTGGATTTTTTGAAAGTGCCTTTTTTTTTTTCATTTCTGTCTCCACAATCTTTTGGTCTTTTTTTTCTTTATCCTTTTTCTAGAATTTGGACCCTCTCCTTGCTATAGCACAAGTCTTACTTAAAGGTCTTCACTCTTTAAACCATTTTAACCTTTCCCATCCTGCTTATAAATTTCTAGTTACATAAGATCTTTCTCTCTAAACTCCTTTTACCCTCGTCTTTAAGCTTATCACCTCCCTAGGTTTCTCAATTCCCAACTGCTTATTTTATTTCCTGATATCATTCATTGTTGTAACTTCTCTGTATTTGCTGAGGAAGATTAGCTCTGAGCTAACATCTGTGCCAATCTTCCTCTATGGTGTATGTGGGTCACAGCTGCAGCAAGGCTGCTGAGTGGTGTAGGTCCACTCCTGGGATCCAAACCCACAAACCCGGGCCACTGAAGCAGAGCAGCCCGAACTTAACCACTATGCCATGCGGCTGGCCCCTGATTATTGTAACTTATATTCTCCCATCCTTACCACCCTAATAAGGGTTTCAGTTCACTCATAAAGATTTCTAGTTCTTCCTAGGCCTAAAGGACTACCCTGGAACTCTTATCGTCTGATAATCTCCTCACTATTTATTTCCAGAACTCTCAACATTGTTTTTTATTTTCAGAAATACTAATGGTGCCTGACAGATAAACTTACGTTTAAATTGGCAAGACAAATATAATCTATAAGAGACAATTAAAGAACAATTAATTTCTAAATTGTGTCACACTATTAGTTCAAAGGAAGTTCATAAAAAGTAGAAGCTTTGAACAATGACTGCTTCATTGTAGGAGTTAGAACCTGAATTCGATTTACATAGCTACCATTTATTGAAAACCTCCTATGTGCCACAGTCTTTATCTTTCTTTTTTTTTTTCTAATTCAAGATTATCTTTAATAGATTTTTAAGTCTACATTGTCTCAAATGTTTTTCTACAGCATATCAAGATATTCTAATAAATTTTTTAGAAAGTTAAAAATGTAAAACTGTACAAACCAGATGTTTCATTTATTTGGAAAAAGGATTATTCACACCTTCAGTGTCACATTGAAAGAGAACTGCTTGCAGAGAGTACCCTGTGAAAGTCTCTTTTAGCTTGTCATTTATTTATTTTTTTTTGAATATTTATACCCGCTTTATTCATTATCTATCTTCTCTGTAATCTGTGCTACCATTTTTCAAGATACATTTATTTTTTTATTTTTTTTATTTTATAGGTCAGTATTTCAAGCTTTAGGAACAAGTTACTGCTCAGGTTCACCCAGCTCGGGTTCACACTGTTCCATCAGGGTGCCATTTCAGTTTCACCTTCTTCTAAAGCCAATGAAATTTCACTGCGCTACTCTGCCTTTAAGAGTGAGTAGGTTTAGACCGTGAGATAAAGTTTAAGTGTGAGACACAATAAGAGCACAAAGCAAAGGAGCTTATGTTAACAGGACCTGTAGGAGGTAGGTCGTGCTAAGACTAGACCCTCTCCAGGCTTTGGGGTTACAGTAGGAAGGAGGTTCTCCGAGATGTCGGGACATAATCTTCTTACCGTAGAATGATAGCAGCAGCAGATGTGGCAGGGGCAGCAGCAGCACTAAGATAGAGGCAATTTATGTTTCTGTTGTGTCTATAGAGGATGCAACTGAACACTATCCCTTCTGAGCTAAGCTCATTTCTAGGTGCCGTACAACTACTAATGTAACTTCAATTTCTGGGTTTCCAGGAGATTTAAGCAGCATTGTATCCATTACCCCTGCCCAATCATACCATAAATATTTTGCTGATGCATGAAATTCCTAAAGCAGGGCACAAAGACTTTCATTCTACCCTTTCAGACACAAGTTTAAAATGCAAATACTATTATGGGAGATAAATAGTGTGAAATCAATGGCAGATGTTTTCCTGTTTTGAAAAGGAATATAGAAAAGAAGACAGCATTAGGTCCTTAAGTGGGGAGAAGAAGTTGGCAATACGAAGAGGCCACGGATATGTACAAAAATGTCAGCCCTATTTCCCTTATGGCCTTATACCAAATTTCCTTTATCCGTTCTTAGGTAACTCGTGCAGTAACTATGTATCTTTGATCTATGCTTCCTCAATATAGGTATCACTTTTTAAGGGTGATTTTTTTACCTTTTCTGCCCTTCCTGCACAACTAGATTTTACTATACAACTATTAATTGAGTAGTAACTCAATAATTCTAAAGGAATTATGGTAACTTTGTACTTTATTGATGACAGCAAAAGTCATCTTTTGAGAAAAACTGAACATATAGAGTGTGTTGAATATATTATAATAGTTTATATACATTTATACACTAACGACCTAAGAAAATATAACAGCAGTAATGTTTTGCTGTTAATTTATAATCTTTAATTATTTCCTAAAAGAATTCGTGAAGCTGAGCCAAGCATTATTAGGGACAATCTGAGTAATTTTTGCCTCTTTTTGTGTCATCCACTGCTCCGTCTGGACACAAAGGTAATGTTTCGGGGGAACCATATTATTCCTAATATTCTGAGCATTTCCTTGAATTAAGTCTGATACACTAAATGCAGGGAATCCTTTGTCTATATGCATTTGTTAAAACAACTTAGACTTTAAGTAGGAGGTTTTATTAATTTTACTGTTTCAGTAGCTGCGTTATAACATGTATTATGCTGATTTCAGTTATTAGTGAAGGTGTTTGCTTCCTTATCCTATTATTGTTGGGCAACACTCACCCATGGGTCTCATGTGCTCCTCACATCTTGCTGGGTATGCCAATGATGCAAGGCTCTGACTGGTCTTTACTCAACCATTTCTCAGGACTGCATTTGCAGAGAAAAAACTAGAAGGATGAAAGTAATGCTTCCCCAGGAACAAAAGGCAAGTTTGTATGTATGTTGCCTGCTATAAAACAGTGGTTTCCTCAAGTTGTGTTCCTGTGCTGTGATGTAACTCTCCGTGTGCACACCATTCATCTGAGCACCTGCGTACCATCCCTATGGCTTTGTGGGGCAGGGGAACTGACACAAACACAAGTCCCACGTTGCTTGCTATGCTATGAATAGCGATGTCCCTTTGTCTCTGTCTTCAGCCAGATTCCACGAAAGAGTAACAAGATAACATAGCTTGTAAAATCAAATCCTCCACTCTTATACCTATCAGCTCCCTAAGGGAGAGTTCATTTTTATTCATTTCTATTCCTCCAGCGCCTTAAAAATTGCCTGGCACTTAAAGATGTTTCAATACTTTCTAAATGATGAATAAGTTTTGTTGTTATAGCGTTAATACATGATTTCTCTAAATTGAAACATTACCAATCCTCACAAGTTGGAAACCTAAGGAAGTTCATTATCCTCCAGTATAACGCCGACAAATTTGATATGCTGCTGCTCAGTGTAACAGTTCTCTCTGTGTCGGGGCAATGATAAAAGAAATTACAATGACTACTCTAGCTTTTCGTGGAAAAAAGATAACTTCTTGATTCACTACAACATGGAAAAGGCTCAATTGAATTCTCACAATGTATTTCCTTGTGGTTACTTCCTAAATCTCAGTATTAACCACACCACCTCTACCATGATCTTCAATGGAAGGGTAAGTGGGGGTATAATTGCTTCACTCTTATACATGATTAAATAAAGACAGTTATCTGAAGGAATTGTGTTCTTTTGTGTCCTTGCCCATATATATCTTAATTGAAAATGTGCAATTTCAGATAACTTCCCTTTCCTGCTCAGGGCCAGATAACAAATATGCTCCAGCCCTGCCCTTGGTTCTCTAATTATGTTATTCTATGTTTTGGATGCTGTGTTATGCCAGCCAGATCCCCTTCAAGACTCAGACTCTCTAAAATTGCTGACAGCTAACAGCTTAGCTCCTCTCCAGAAATTCCACAGACCAAAGGGAGCTGATTCAGACAAAGTAATGTCCCCTCCCTGTGATGGTAAACTCCTAATGCCTGATTGATGGAAGGGTAAAAGATCTGGCCTCCTTGCCCAATGCAGAGCATCTCAAAAGGGCTATTCCAGCTTCAAAGCTCCACGCAGGGTTGGCTGAGGCCTGTTGTAACTGCATAACAGTTCAACTTCTCACATTGCCTAATCTAATTTACATCCTACCTGCAAATCTATTTCAGAGTCTATTTCTGAGGAACTTAAATTATGACATTTGGTGCCAGAAGAGGTCAGAAATAATAGGCCCCTAAATATATTTTAGAGCAGAAGTTTGATAACCCCTGGTATAATATAACAGTGTAGTTATTAAATTTTTTAATAGTTCAGTGGTAAACTGGATGGGATACCAGTGGAAGAGAGTACAATGCAATATTTGGTCTTTGAAAATTTCAAAAATGTAGAAGTTATAAGGACACCAGAATCAGATGCTGTTGCTGGGTATTATCAAGACGTGGAGGAAAGTCAAAAGCCTTGGGGTGATTAATCATCAATTTAAGGCAGAATGTAAAAGTTAGTGGACTTCCTTGACAGCATATACAGAGATTTTCAACTCCTTCAAGCTGAGGGCAGAAAAAGCAAAAGATCAATGGCAGACTTAGTTTTAAGAGTAGCAGAGCTTCAAAAATGTTTAACTTCTTACCCCAGCAATTCTGCTGTAACAAGGTTAAGGCCCTACTTTGGAATAAGTGGGACTCTGGGGCTTTGAATGAGAACCTCTGTGACCATATGCTCAAAAATCTTGAAACCCCAAATTCCTCTAAGCCCTCTGAGACTGGAGAAGTGCCTACTATTTCCTGTGAAAGTCTAGGCTCCCTCCTTGCTTGAGGGTAATGTAAAGACATCTGCTTTGCAAGACAAAATGCAACCCCTTCACAATCTATGACTACTCCCCTTCCATGGGCAGATTAATAACTAAGATCGGTCATAACATGAGCTGTTTGGAGAAGTGTTGAGCTTGCTAAAGAGGGAAAGGGACTATACACTGAAGGAATATTATGATCTATCCCACATGTACTAGCAGGAACCAGGAGAATATATATGGGACCATATGTTAAGAATGCTTGATTATGGGAATGGACGTAGACATGAGATTAAAAAGGTTGAGTTTATCAACGTGGAAACACTCTCACATAATACAGGATTTAACATCACTGTGCAAGGCTTCCAGGCGCCATTGCTAACATGCTTGCGTAGGGTGGTTCTTGGATGTTTGAAGAAATGGTGTTCACATCAAGTAAAATAGACATGCCAGAACTGCCACGGCAGATAGTGGAAGAAGAGATCAAAAGGCATGGCCATACTACCGTGAATAAATGATGTTAAGCTGAGAAACACAGCAATAAGTACGACCTCTAGAAGGACATGGAGGAGGTTGCATTTACCAAAGTGATAATGCATACAGTCATGCATTGCTTAACGAGGGGGATACATTCTGAAAAATGTTTTGCTAGGCGATTTTGTTGTTGTGCAAACATCATAGAGTAAACTTACACAAACCCTAGATGGTATAGCCTACTACACACCTAGGCTGTTTGGTACTAATCTTATGGGATCATCATTGTATACGTGGCCCATAGTTGACTGAAATGTTGTTATGTGGCACATAACTGTACTCTGTTATGGAGGTTTGAGCATCAATGTGGATCCCAGTGCCAACTGTCTTGTGCAGGGCAGGGCTGATAGTAAGAGACTCTGTTATAGAACTGCATTCCCTGAGAGCAATGGAGATGACAAGTTCCTGAAAACAATTAAGCAGTGCTTAATTGTCAAAAGTAAGGTGGGAAAATTACTGTAATGCGCAACAAGGGCAGAGTGTCAGCTCAAAGGTGTCTTAGTCCATTTGGGCTGCTATAAAAGGATATCATAGATTGGGTGTCTTATAAACAACACAAATTTATTTCTGACAGCTCTGGAAGCTGGGATGTCCAAGATCAAGGCACTGGCAGATTCAATGTCTGGTGAGGACCCGCTTGTTGGTCCATAGACACTGTCTTCTTGCTGTATCCTCACATGGCAGGAGGGATGAGGGAGCTCTCCCCATCTCTTCTATATGGAACTAATCCCACTCATGAAGGCTCCGCCCACGTGACCTAATCACCTCCAAATGCCATCACATTAGGGATTAAGTTTCAACATGTGGATTTTGCGGGGGATACAAATTTTCAGTCTTTGACAAAGGGGTTTGACTGTTATAGAGCTACGAGCTGGTTATTAGAACATGTAATTCACAAAGGCGAAATAGATGGGAAGCCATGGAGAGTATTGCAAACTATATTCAATCAAAAGAAATCAAATATAGAAATGACTTCAATAAAAAGTCATGAACTCTTGCCTGCTGTCAGAACCTGAGTTTTTTTCCAAATCCAGAATCCATTAATTTAAGAAGAAACTATATCAACAGAAGAAAAGATTGTGCAATACAACAGCAAGTATATACAGCAGTGATTTCCCCAAGCCTCATTCAAAGGCCATTTGCATGAGTAGCTCTACACTGCGGAAAGGTTTACATTGATACCCGGGGACCCAAAGTGTTATCATGGATCTCCTATTAGAGACATACGTACGTGAACCAAGTAATAAATAGAGTCCTGGCCCAAGTCTGGCTCACAGTGAGTACAGTAAGTTCACAGATACACCAGTTATCATTTTCAATATAAATGAAATATTCATACTTGGTAGTTAGAAGAACCTCCACATGAGTCACTTAGTCTACAGAGAAGGATCATTATATTAAGGAAGACAAAACCATATGTACCCTAGAAGGTGTCAGCTGGCTACCACAAACTGAACCAAAGAGAAGTCTTATTTTCAGCTATTGAGCCAAATGAGATATCTTTGCCAGAGAAAATTAGCATGACTTTAAGTACATGGCACATGGCCATTGAGCTGGTGAAATCTTGCTTTTACATCCCTGTCATACAGAAGAGCAAGAAGTAGCTCACACTCATATGGCATAGACCACGGAATACTTTTATGGTTTTGTCTCAAAGTTAGGTTAACTTCTAGCCTTCTGTCATAATATAGTTTGAGAAGATTTGGGCCATCTGGATCTTCTACAGAATATCACTTTGGTCCACTGTATCAAAGATATTATGTTAATCCAACTAGATGACAAGATATGGCAACTACATTTGAGGCCTTGATAAGGCACATGCCTTCCAGACAGTGGAAGAAAAACTACATGAAGAATGAGAGTCTTGCCACATCAATGTGGTTTTGCCATAAGTTCAGTGATCTGATGCACGACAGGAATTTCCCTCCAAAAAATGGTAACTTATTGCATCTTTCATGCTCCACCACTAAAAAAGAATTTCAATATCTAGAAGGCTTCTTCAGGAGCTGAAGACAACATAGTCCACAAGTGGAAATACAGCCTTGATTCTCCACTGAATAACAAAGAAGCCCAACTGTGAGTGGGCCCAGCGCTGGAAAGAACTCTTTGCAAGTCCAGGCTGTGGTGCTAGCAGCAATGTTGCTTTGGCATATAACTCATAGAACCCATGGAATTAAATGTTTTGTAGTGGGAAAAATACTACATGGAGTTTAGGGCAAGCTCCTGTAGGAAAATTATAAGGTATACCATAGACCCTCGAATCCTGGCACAAAGCCATGCCGTCTGCATCAGACAATTTTATCCCATTTGAAAAACTGTTTCTGAAGTGCTACTGAATCTTGTTAGAGATCATATGAGCATAATCATGTGGCCAGAGCTTCCCATCATAAGCTGGTTTTTGTCACACCCACCAAGGCAGAAGGTCAAGCAGGCCTACCAGAAATCCATCATATGATAGAAATGGTGCCTCTTGGACTGGACAAGTGCAGGGTCAAGGAGCAGATGTAAGCTGCATGAGCACATAGCCTAGACCCCCACACAATCCAGCATTATCATTACACTGGTGCCTCTCCCTGAGATCACTCATATGTATCACAGCATTGTGTTCCTTTATGACCAGCTGGCAGAAAAGGAAACAAACCAATCATGGTACATGAGTACATTGGCTTGGTTTTGGGGTTGAAGCTGAAAATCACTACAATTAAACTCCACGGTGCTTTGAAAGACAATGGTGTAGAGAATCCTCCTAATGGGAAATCCGTATTGCATGGCCCTGACTTTCCATATTGTATGGAAAGAAAAGTGGTCTGAAGCAAGAATGTGTATGGATTTAGGGACAGAGATGAATATTTTGAATATATCAAGGGAGAATGTGTTTGGCACCCAAGAGATCTATTGATATATCACTTGGCATCCCCCTGCTCAATTTAGTGATAAATAGATAGGATCAGCTGCTATGGCTTGAAAAGAGCATGGTGATTAGGGGCTTAGTTTTTTCTGCTGAACTTCATCTGACAATTTCCTCTAAGAAAAGCCTGACCACAATACTGGAGGAGCTCTCCCATATGGGACGAACTTACTACACAAAGCACATGGATCCCAGTGGCACGTGGGGTAACCCATAGTGAGTGCTATGGTACACCACTGAGATCCCCCTTCAGCACCAAGGCACTCGCTCTTCCAGGGACTAGGAGTGCTGACTGCTGGTAGCTCACAGTTGGGGTCCTCTCTTGATGTTATCCTCAGCCTAAGGAGCTGCCTTGCAAAGGTTATTCCTTTTCTTCAGAGGCAGCTTGCATCAAATGACTAGTCAACGCTGGGATTCAAGACCTGGGTCCCTTATGTCATATTTGGACAACTTTAAAGGGCCACCCCAACTTCAGTGTGATATGTGGTCTTGATTGGGGTATCAGTTGTGACTGCATCACAGTTCAGTGTCTCCCTCTGCCCACTCCTCCTTTCCTCAATGCTCTAGTGGTGTGTTTGCTAAGTACATCCTTCCCACTAAACCTCCTGCGTGTAAGTCTCCATCCTGAAACCTGTTATGATCTGAACACTTGTTTTGCCTCAAAATTCATATATTGAAATCCTAATGCATGATGTGACGGTATTAGGAGGTGGGGCCTTTGGGAAGTAAAGTGGGATTTGCCCTTATAAAAGAGGCTCTAGGGAGATCCCTCATCCCTTCTGCCCTGCGAGGGATGCCTGTGTCTGAAACAGGAAGTGGACCCTCACAAGCCACCACACTGAATTTGCTGGTGCTGTGATTTTGGACTTCACAGCCTCCAGAATAGTGAGAAAGAAATGTTTGATATTTAGCAGCTACCTAGTCTGTGGTATTTTGTTATAGCAAGCTACAGATAAAATCTGTTTCTGGGGAAATCAACTTCTTTCTTCACTAATATTTTACTTGTTCCTATCCCCTAGGCAAATTTCCCACCTACTGTCAAACAGTCATGTGTAGCCAATCTCAAGACACAACCCAGCGCCACTCAGAAATGTCTACTAGAGAGATGAGAGCTCTCATCTGTTTCCTGTCCTCACGTAATTGTTCATAGCATTTTCTTTCCCTGTAATCTCTTCCTCTCTTCTCTGCTTCTCTACATACTGATTTTACTTCAAAGAGTAGTTTTAGTCTTAACTCTCTGTAAAGACCACATTCATTGTCGAAGCAGCACTTCTTCTCTATGCTCTTAAAAACACTTGCATCATGAATACGACCATTGACATATTCTATTTTGTATTATTTCTGTGTTGTCTACCTTTCGGCTATGGGAGCAGTGCTCTATAGATTAAGAACTTGGGTGAATATTCCTAAAATGCAACTTCCTACACCCAAATTAATAGATCCATGAAATATATGAGTTATGTGTGGGTTGTGAGTTAAAAATAGGTTTTGGGGTCAGAAAGATCTAATTGCAAATTTCAAGTCTCCCACTTTGTGAGCAAGTTACATAACCTCAGCAAGCCCAAATTTCCTCCCTCATCTATCAACACAACACCTCATTTAAGAGCAGCATTATAAAGATTAAATAATTCACTGAAAGAGTTCAGCATAGTTCCTAGCACGCGGCTTCTATAAGTGTTGAGTACTTTTACTAATTAAGGAACACCTTGTTATCTCCTTATATCCCTAAGCCTGATGTTTGAATAAGGTAGGTGCTCACTGCATGCTTTTGACATAACATAATGAAGACTCTCCAAGATTTTTCATAAAGAAAACAGTCAGGGGGCTGGCCCAGTGGTGTAGCAGTTAAGTTAGTGCATTCCATTTCAGTGGCCCAGGGTTCGCCGTTTCGGATCCTGGGCGTGGACCTACTGACAGCTCATCAAGCCATGCTGAGGCATCATCACACATAGAAGAGCTACAACTCTACAACTATGATAAACGACTATGTACTGGGGCTTTGAGGAGAAAAAAAAGAAAAAGGAAGATTGGCAACAGATGTTAGCATAGGGCCAATCTCCCTCAATAAATAAATAAAAACCCTGCATGTGACCCTATCCATCCCAAAGAGAGTCTGGATTCTAGATGGTGACCCCCAATTATTATCATGAAATTCATCCCTTAAAAAAACAGAAAATTTCGTGAGAAAGTGAGTGGGAGAAACTAGGAGAAAGGAAGTTACACAACCAGAGAGAAGATGGGGATAAATTCAAAGTTTCCATCAAGTAAACAAAAACAGTCAGGATATCAATAGTAAGTTTCTACAACGGTATTGAATTTCAAACTTCTGAAGAAAAAGAGAACAGCAAGGCAAACACTGGGTGTGCCTTGGTGTTTTTCAATAACAGCTGTCTTAGAAATGTAAAATCTGGAAATATGGGGTTCTCCATACTCTAATCATGGAATAGTACTTACATTACCCAAACCTAATTTTGCTTATTGTTGGAAGGTGATTTTTAAAATTATATTAAGCCAAACAAGTTCCATGAAAAACTATCTCCTCAACTTCATTCTTTTGAAAATCTGCCCCAAATATATATCATTTTCCTTATAAACAAAAGTCCATGTAGAGACACATAATATTTTTATTAATTCAATATATTAGTGCAATGCTTACAAAAGGGCCGTGTCTAATTTTGGACAATGTTAATAAAACACAACATAAAATATTTGGAATGGTTTCAAGAAGAGCATACAAAAGACTTAATATGATTTATGTGGAAAATTGTATCTTAGACAATTTTGGAAATCTGTGCTAATTTAGATAAAAGGCCAGCTAATAAAAGTCTTTAAGAGTATGAAAGTTTAAAGAAAATAATGTATTGCTTTTATAATTACAAATATAAAGTGATTACAAAACAATTAAATAATACAAAGATATTTATACTAAATTACTCAAGTCCTCTTTCGTTTTTTCAATCTCTTCCCCAGAGGTAACCACTGTTTACAGTTTGTGTATATATTTCATATCTTTCCTATGCCTTTAACATACGTATCTTAGATGCATATGATTCATTTTATGCAGGGTGTGATAAGCATCTTTATTTCCACTGAAGAATAGTTGAAATAAACAAGTAAAAGCATACAGGAAAATGTTCCCTGGTTGATAAATTCTTTCCTCATACGTTGAATATGGTTCAAAAATGGTTTATAGGAACCTCAGGAAGGAAGGTATGTGTCTAGGAATGAGAACACTTTTTCCAGCTTGGTTTTGACACTTCATTATCATCACTCCTTAAGTCGGCCACCTCTTCTTTTTTTTTTTTTTTTTTTTTTTTTTTTTAAAGGTTTTTATTTATTTTTTGCCCCCAAAGCCCCAGTAGATAGTTGTATGTCACAGCTGCACATCCTTCTAGTTGCTGTATGTGGGACTCGGCCTCAGGATGGACGGAGAGGTGGTGCCTTGATGCGCACCCGGGATCCGAACCTGGGCCACCAGCATCGCAGCGCGCGCACTTAACCACCAAGCCACAGGGCCGGCCCCGGCCACCTCTTCTTTAAACTTGTCAAGGTTTCAAGAAGAAACAATGTGAATTTCCCTTCTCAAAAGTCTGAAGATCTGTATTGTTTTTTAGAGTTACACAGGTGAAATCTGTACCTTGGTTATGAAAAGCACTTCTTTTGAGGTCTCATTTGGTTAAAATATAGATCTCTCAAAGTCCTTTGCAAATTCTATTGTTGTATAATTCTGTGGTTCTTTAACTAACAGCAAAAGAAAAAAATGAGAAAACAACAACAAAAAACTATTCTAGTTAGTCCCATTTCTTTTGCCATTCTATTTCTTTCTTGGTCATTGCTGTCAATCAAGTATAATTGTGAAATTGCCTCATAGATGGATATAAATTGAGACTAGTTTGAAACTCATTTTCTCTTTTAGCCCAGTCTGACAATTCAACTCTATGCCATTTCTTGGACATACAATGGATAACAACCCTTTATTTAAAGGACATCTGGTCATCAATATAATTTGATTCTCGTCTACAGGAGGCTATCTCTGTGTGTGTATATGTGAGTGTGTGTGTGTATTCAGATTAATATCGAAGACCTAAGCATATGAATGATCATCAGTGGGAATAGTAAAGGAACTTTAACGAGGAGATTATAATCAGAAAATGCAATAATAGGAAACTTGCTTAATGAGGACGTTGGTGCCAAACTCCATTATTCATAGGACATTCTGATTAGAGACAAATGCAAAATGAAACATACATTCCTTGGTGGAAGTCTTCATTTACATTTCAAATAAAGGCTATTACTCCAACCTTTGGCTGAAAAAATGAGCCTTCATACTGAATAACTAAAGACTCCCCTAAAGATAATGGTGTACCAAACATATTGTTAAGGAATAAATTGAGGATTCAAATACATTTTCTTGATTTTAAGAGTCACATTTCATTGTATATGCAGTGTGAGACATAGTTTTCATCCTAGTAATAAATGTACTAAATTCAGGATCTCTGTCCATGAAACATCACTATAAATAGATCTATACATTTCACCGTTTTATTATATTCTGATAGCTCCTCTTCTCTTTTTAAGAGTCAATCAGCTCAACTGATCAAAACAAAGTGATAATGAGACCTGGGTTTTGGATCACAGCTTTTCTCATTAGATTTCTTGGCCATGAAATGGAATCCTGGCCTTAGTTGGCCATATCACAAATGCTACAAAGTGAAGATGAATCATCTCAGAACAATTATTCCTAATGAGCATGTGTATAGAGCCGTATGCTTATCACAATCACCTGTGGAAATTTTGTGCATTACAAGGTCTCCTTTGGACATGGAATATGACCTGAGGATGGTTACTGTAGGTTCAGAGCTTCCTGAGGAAATTCTTATAAGCCAGAATTGAGAACAACTGGTAGAGGAGAAGCATCAAAGTAAAACTCCAAGCATTAATTATTCTAGTATACAATTCTACTACTAAAGAGAATCTGTAAAGTGAAAAGACATTTTTTTGAATGGAGCATAAACTAATGGATGGACTTTTGAGTGGAGAGTGATTAATTTGCTTTGTGCAGAAAAAAAGTAAAGACTGGAACTCACTCTTTGATGGGACACAGAAAGAGAAACAGATAAATTTTAAAGTTAAAGAAGAAAAATAGACTCTGTTAGTTCAAATTCTTTGGTACTTGATTTTCTTTGACCTGTTAGTAACCAGTGTAAAAATTTCTCCAGAACAACACAAGATATATACATTTGAGGGAAAAAAAAAAAACTTAAGGAGTTTGTAAATAACTATTCATGGTCAGTGATAGTGACAATAGACGTTGAGAAAAAAAATCTTAGGGGAATTTGGGTTCATAGACTTGTCCTAGGAGACCAAGTGATTACATGAGACTTATATGACAATTTGAAAAATATGTCAATACCCGGTACCCAGTTCTTGACCGCTGGAGAAAGATGTTTAGATGTAGGTGAGATAACACAAGGTTAGTGTTTGTATAAATCGCATATCTTACACAGTATCAAAACTTCCCTAAGGATGCACACAATCAAGAGATACAGGTAAAGTAGGAAGATGTATGGAGCACCTCATGTAGCTCTGAGGGTCCTTCTTTCCTGTAAGGGTCTTGTACTCTCTGACTGAATGTGCATTGGGTTGCTAAAGAAGTTTCCCCAAAGCAGTTATTCATGAAACATCTCCATTTCATATCCCAGAAATCTGTATAGCTTACACGACATTCTCCAGAGAGCCATGCATCATAAATCCATAGATCACAAATCTGTTTTTTATAAGCAGTCCCAGACCAGAGTCATCCTACAAAAAGCATTCCATGTATCAGGACTCTCCTAGCAAATACCAATAGTCTGTATACCAGGAGGTCAGTTTTCAGTAGATTTAAGAGGAATCCAGTTATCTGCCTTCTTTCTTTTCACAGAAGCACCTCTCCAGTAATCAGGAGAAGAATATTTCACAGGACAGCTATATATAATTCCCTCTTCCGCAGTAGGCTAACGTTCCAGTGAATTCATTTTTGGCTTTAGTCATGCAGTAATGGGTGTATTAGCATTTTCCACTCTTCCTGTGCCCCCAAGCCTCTTTTATATTGTGGCATGTACTATACCGCTATACTTTAAAACTCAGAAGACCTCTAAGGTACGTGAGATACTATAAGGAACTTGAGATGTTGCCAAAAGAGTGACTAGTTGGTGCCCCTCTGAGTTTGAAGGTGGTAAACTGATACAAGTTATATTTAGATTTCTCACAGACACTATAGGGAGCAGAGTTAGGTGTCTGGCCATCTTGAAAGCTTTCAACTCTGTGGCATCCTTTTGGTGGCAAGACTAGATAAAACTAAACCTATCTTCGGATTGTAGAGTGTATGCCAAATTTGTTTATAGTAATATACTGTTTCTTCCTGCCCCGCCATCAAAACATGCCTGTTTTGTGTGTCCCATCCTTAAAGTCAGGAGTTCCCATAACACCATAATTTGGTTTATTAATATGTTAATGACAGAGGCAGTTTAATGTTTACATCTCCCAGAAAATAATTTCTAGGACCTCAAATTATTTAACCTAAGTAATTTAATAAAATTTTTATTTTAGACAGTGGATAGATCTATTTTATTCAATAGTCTATTTTTCTGTGGATTATTTAACTCCTCATTCTAACTGACTAAAAACTGCATTTCTCTTTCAGTAAACAAATACTAAATGCTTTCTTGACAAAAGAAGCTATAGAAAATGAGGCATTTGTCTTCCTCTATGCATTTTTAGCTTTTATTTTTAAAAACTCATTCCTCTTCTCAATCATCCAGCAGGCTGAGAAAGCGGCTTCTTGAGTTACAGCTATGTTGAGAATGATGCATGTATTTTATGCAAATTACATTTTAATACTTCAGAGCTAGATATAAATGGAATTAAGATGAACATTTATTCCTCCAGTCATTTCCTAGAACACACAATACCCATAGCCGTAACTTGATATGAATAATGGTGATATTAATTATTGGTGCTGTTGTTTTAATGAGTACAGAGTATGATGGCATTTATTCAAATGTTCATCCACTGCACGTAGTAATTGTTGGGCAACATGCTATAGTAAGTGACACAATTCCTATTAATTCCTATGGTACTCATTGTTAGAATATGAATCATACTGAATTGTTTTGGTATTCATGTAGATGTAGAATGTAATTCCTCAAGAATTCTATTGTAATTTGCCAGAGCATTAATTAATACTGCTGTGAAAATATGAGCAGATAAAGTTACATACAGAAATAAAGTAAGGAAAGCCATGAATTTAAAGTTCCAAATTATATCACTTTGCATTTTGATCACTAGTAGTTTTATGGTAGAAAATAGCTGCCAAATACAGGAGGTGGCCCAGTTAGTCAATCCGTTTGCCTGGCACCCAATGGACTATTGGAGAATGTTAAATGTAGGGTCCTCAAAATTAATGCTAATTTCAGCAAATTCATCTCATCAGAAAGTCCTTGCCTTACCAACATTCAGAGGTCCTCTGTATTTCAAATACCTTGAGGAAATAGCCATCCTTGCAGTGTTCCATCTGTAGGGAGATTTCTTGAGGACAGCTGTCACTGTTTTGCAATCACCCGGGTAAATAATGTGAGGTCATATAGCTAGTACTGAGATGTGCAATTACAGCTACATGAAGAAGACAATGTCTAGTTTAGGTTGTAAGTGTTATTGAGTGCGGCATGATGTTACAGAGATGCAAAAGATGACCGTGGACCTGACTTCTGCATCTGCTGGCGACAGCTACGTGAGCTTGGGCAATTTGATGAACCTTACTGTGTTTCAGCTCTTTAATTTTTCTAATGAGGATCATAACATCATTCCTTTTTACAAGAAGAGCTGCATCAGATGATTTCTTTTGAGTCCTTTCACCTAAGTCATCTAGTTTAAGTCTATGACCTTAGAATAATTTGTCCAAGCTATTTTGAACCAAATACTTCTCATGTTCCAGGGCATGTGTAAGTATGTGTGTGTGTGTGTGTGTCTCTTTGTCTTTGTGTGTATGTGTTTGCATGTATGTGTACTCAGCCCAAACTCTTAATCTAATTTCGCAATTATCACCTCCATCTTTGCTTTATCCCCTGAAAAGTAACAATCAGGAAGAATACTTTGGCTCCTTGTGGTGAAAGTTCAGCTCTTAGTCAAATTTCTTTGGCCAAGTATGCAGAAAGTATTCTACAGTTTCTGCTAATAACTAACTAACTTTATTTTTTCAACTTCTGTTCCAAATACTGGCTTTTTGATTTGTCATTTTATGTTTTTATTGTTTTCTGATACCCACAGCCAACATCCAACTGTGGCCTCTTTCTACGGCCATTTTTCTTTCATGTATTGACACACACCCAAAGATGTGATCTGCAGTCACTTCTCTCATTTTCTCTTCACCTAATGAGCTCTTCTACCTCCCTCCACCACTCTACTAAAGCCATGTTCATTAAGGTTATCCAGTGACCAGAACTTTGCCAGACTTAGATTTTTAAAATCTGTCATCATTCTCCTTGGTGTTTTTGTAGCATCTCTCTATAGACATGTATTTTTTCCTATCACTCCTATATCTACTATATATAGTACATATGTATCACACACATACAGCACACACACATACACACACACACCACAATACACCACACACACTCTTCTTTCTGCAACAGTTTTTCCTTGGTTTCTGTCATTTGCTGTTACGTCCATTTTGCTCCTAATAAACACCAAGTAAAGGTTCAGTCCTTAATGTTATGCTTTCTTCATCCTCAATTAGTTCAGAGCCTAGGTGGGAAAAAAGAACTATCATGTATTGAATTCCCTCAGATTCAATCAATAAAATGACTTGAGAACACCTAGTTGCCACAGAAGCTCTCCTTTTCACCACCGATGCCCTTATTTGCACTGCCATTACTTCATGCTTGGGCTGCTGTAAAGGTGTTTTGACACCTCAAGGCCTTTAGTTAATTCACCTCCTCTTGGTCTTTTTATATTTATTTTTTGTTTACTTTTCTTCTTTCTTTCTCCCCTTTGCTTTCTGCCACATTCTCTTTCTCATACGGATCATCACCCCAAACCTGCTTAACAACCTACTGTCTATCCTTCCATACTTTTCACCATGAGTATAATTCATATTAAAATACAATTATACACACACAAAGACAATTTCTTGCCTTTCTTTTAAAAAGGAGAACATATTGTACCATTTTTACATCTTAACGTTCTCACCCAACAATACCACGTATAAGTCACTCTAAGAACTTTGCCAGACTAATTCTTTTTAATGGCTGTACAATTTTCCATGATATGGATGTACCATAAATTATTCAACATTCTCTTATTAATGGACATTTGATCTGTTTCCATTTTGGACCTCCATGCACAATTCTATAATGTATGTATTGATGTAATGCATTTTTTCCTTTCAGAACAAATTGCACTGGGAGTGAAATATCTGAGCCATTTTATGTGTATGTTTTAATTTAATAGATGCAAAATGTCTGTTACAATTTGCATTTCTACTAGCAATGTATGAGATTACCATGTTTCCTAAATTCCTGTCAGCATATTATCACATTTTTCCTCTGCCAACCTAATGGTTATAAAGTGATATCTCCTTGTTATTTTAATTTTTATGACCCTGTCTACCTAGTGAGTCTGAATGTATCTTCCTGTGGTTGTTAAACTCAAGGGTCTTGAATTGCTGATGCCTATTCTTTGCTGATGTTGCATTAAGTTGTCTGGCTGTCACCTGGCTTTTTCTTATGCCAGAAATAATTTTATTTCTTCCTTCTCAATTTGGATGCCATTTATTTATTTTTCTTTCCTAATTGCTCTGGCTAAGACTTCCAGTACTATGTTAAATAGAAGCGGTAAAAGTGGGCATTCTTGTCTTGTTCCTAATCTTAAAGGAAAAGCTTTCAATCTTTCATCATTAAGTACGATGTTTGAGATTTGGTTTTCAAGTTATGTTGGATTTAGAAAAATGGATTTGAGATCACTCCATCTTTTAACAATCTGAAATGGATTCTTTAGAAATGAGGTAGAATCCAACTGTGGAATGATCTGGTCCTGATTATCTTTTCATTGGTAGATATTTGATCACATTTTCTTTCCTATGATAATTGGGATATTGATGTTTTTACTTCTTTTTTGGTTAAATTTGATATTTATGTTGAAAATATCAAAATATCAGGAAAAGTATCTGTTTCCTCTAGGTTTTCAATTTATTTCCATCGAGTTGCACACATTTCCTTAAAGTTAATTTGATCACATTTTACGTGTGTTTTTTCTCCTATCTCATTCTTAATATTATGTATTTGAAACTTTTTTTCATAAGCAGGCTCATATGATGTTTATTTAAGCATTTTCCAAATGCATTTATATTTTATCAAATATTTCTATGTTAATTTATGCTTAAATATTGATAAATTTCTGCTTCCTACATTTTTGGTTCCATTTCTTAAGATGAGTTCAAAGATCTTTTTTTTGATTTTTTATCTGTTTCTCTTTATAGTGAAACCATTCATGGATATGAATACCTTCTGAATATAGCTTTTATGGCGTGTCACATAAGTTTCAGTTTAAAATGTTCTTTGAATTATTTTTACATAGTTCATATTATCAGTTTTGAGTTTTATATAATTCAAGCTTTGTCTAGAAGTGCTAATTTCTTGGTAGAAAAGATTTGATAGAGGGAAATCTCCTTGTTTTTACCTATAACAAAATTTGTTAGTTTCAGATTATATAAAATGTTGATAACATCATTAATTTTGAATCTGTTAAAGTTTTTCTTAGGAGCAAATGCATGATTAGTATTTTTCAAAGACTATCTTTTAAGGGCAGTTTTAGTTTCATAGCAAAATGAAGAGGAATATAAAGTGATTTCCCATATACATCTTCCCCTACACATGTGTAGCCTCCACATTATCAACATCTCCAGCCAGAATGGAACATTTGATACAATTGAACCTGCACTGACACATCATAATCACTCAAAGTCCATAGTTTACATTAGGGTTCACTCTTGGCATTGTATATTTTATGGACTTGAACAAAAGTATCATTGCATGTATTCATTGTTAAGAGTTTGACACAGAGTGTTTCGACTGCCCTAAAAATACTCTATGCTCTGCCGATTCATCCCTCCCCCTCACACATCCTGACAACCACTGATCTTTTCACTAGCTCCATGGTTTTTCCTTTTCAAGAATGTCATATAGTTAGAATTATATAGTATGTAGCATTTTCATATTGGCCCTTTTCACTTAGTAATACACATTTAAGTTTCCTCCATGTCTTTTCATGATTTGATAGCTTTGACTTCATTCATCAGAGTTTTGAAGTTTTCCTCATATACGTCTTGCACATAAATATTTCATTTTTGGAGGTGCTAATGTAAGTGAAATTGTGTTTTTAATTTGAAGTTCCACTTGTACATTGCTGGTACATAGAAAAGTGATTGATTTTTGTATATTAATATTGTAGTGCAACTTTGCTATAATCACTTATTAGTTACAGGAGTTTTTTGTTGATTCTTTCAGATTTTTTGTGTAGATGATCATGTCATTTGAAATCAAGACAATTTTATTTCTTCCTTCCCAATCTGTATCCCTTTTATTTCCTTTTCTTGTCTTATTTCATTATCTAGGACTTCCAGTATAATGTTGAAAATGAATTGTGAGAAGGGACATCCTTGCCTTGTCCCTGATCTTAGTGAGAAAGCTTCAAGTTTCTCATCATGAAGTATAATGTTAGCTTTAAGTTTTTTGTCAATAATCAAGTTAAGATGCTTCCATTTATTCCTAGTTTATCAAGAGATTTTATTGTGAATGGATATTGGATTCTGTCATTTTTTTCTGCATCAATTGATATGATCATATGAGTTTACTTTTTTAATGTATTGATGTCATGGATACATTAATTGATTTTAAGATGTTGAGCCATCCTTTCATACCTGGGAGAAATCCTACTTGGTCATGATATACAATTCTTTTTATTCATTGTCATATGTGATTTGCTACTATTTTGTTGTAAATTTTGCATCTATATTCATAAGAGATATTTGTCTGTATTTTTCTTTTCTCGTTTACTTGTCTGGTTTTGGTACTAGGATAATGCTGACCTCATAGAAAGAGTTAAGAAGAATTCCCTATGCTTCTTTCCTCTGAAAGAGATTGTAGAGAATTGGTATTATTCCTTCCTTAAATTTTTGATGGAATTCGCCAGTGAACCCATCTGAGCCCAGTGTTTCCTGTTTTGGAAGGATGTTAATTATTGATTCAATTTCTTTAATAGGTATAGGCCTAATCAGTTTGTCTATTTCTTCTCATGTGAATTTTGGCAAATTGTATTTTTCAAGGAACAGGTCTATTTCATCTATGTTATCAAACTCATGGGCATAGAATTGTTCATAGTTTTCTTTATTATCCTTTTAATGTCTGTGGGATGTGTAGTGATGCTCTCTATTTCATTACTGATATTAGTAATTTGCGTCTTCTCTCTTTCTCTCTCTTTTTTAATTACCCTGGCTATGTGCTCATGGATTTTATCATCTTTCTAAGAACCAGGTTTTGGTTTTGTTGATTTTTTCTATTGTTTTATTTTCAGTTTCATTGATTTCTGCTCTAGTTTTTATTATGTCTTTCCTTTTGCCTACTTTGGATTTAATTTGCACCTCTTTTGCTAGTTTCCTAAGGTAGAAACTTATTGATTTTAGATCTTTCTTCTTTTCTAATATATGCATTCAAGGCTATCAATTTCCCTCTATGTACTCTTTTACTGCATCTCACAAATTTTGTACGTGTGTTTTCATTTTCATTTTTTTAATCTCTTGAGATTTCTTCTTTCACCCATATATTTTTTAGAAATGTGTTGCTTAATCTCCATGTGTTTGGGGATTTTCCAGTTGTTTTTCTGTTACTGATTTCTAATTTAATTCTATTGTGGTCTGAGAGCAGACATTGTATGATTTCTATTCTTTTAAATTTGTTAATGTGCATTTTATTTCCCAGAAAGTGGTTTATCTTGGTTAATGCTTAATGAAAGCTTGAGAAGAATGTGTATTATGCTGTTGTTGGATGAAGTAGTCTATAGATATCCATTATATATATTTGACTAATGGTGTTGTCGAGTTCAACTCTGTCCTTATTGATTTTTCTATCTGCAGATATGTCCATTTCTGATACAGGGTTTTTGAAGTCTCCAAATATGATAGTGGATTTATCTATTTCTTCTTGCAGTTCTAACAATTTTTGCCTTATATATTTTGATGCTTTGTGGTTAGGCACATACACATTAAGGATTGTTATGTCTTCTTAGAGAACTAGTGTCCTTTTATCACTATGTAATGACCTTCTTTACCACTCATAACTTTCCTTGCCTTGAAGTCTGTTCTGTCTGAAATTAATATAGCTACTTCTGCTTTCTTTTGATTAGCGTTATCACGGTATATTTTTCACCATCCATTAACTTTTAATCTATATGTGTCTTCATATTTAAAGTAATTTCTTGTACTCAACATATAGTTGGTTATCGGTTGTTGATCAACTCTGGCAGTCTCTGTCTTTTATTGGTACATTCAAACTGTTGACATTCAAAGTGAATATTGATATAGTTGGATTAATATCTATCACATTTATTACTGTTTTCTATTTATTGCCCTTGTTCTTTGTTCCCATTTTTGTCTTCCACTCTTTTCCTTCCTCTTATAATTTTAATTAAGCATTTTATATGATTCTAATTTCTCTCTTTTCTTAGCATATCAATTTTATTTCTTTTTAACATATTTTAGTGGTTGGCCTAAAGTTTGCCATACACATTTATAACAAATCCAAATCTACCTTCAAATAGTACTATGTTTCATGAATAGTGTGAGTACCTTATAACACAAAATAATACTAATTCCTCCCTCTTGCCAACTCTTGTATCATTGTTGTCATTCATTTCATTTATATATAAGCACATATGAAAAATATATATATGGATCCAGCCTGGTGGTGCAGCGGTTAAGTGCGCGTGCTCCACATCGGCAGCCCGGGTTTCACGGGTTTGGATCCTGGGGGTGCACCAATGCACCACTTGTCGAGCCATGCTGTGGCAGCATCTCATATGGAGTAGAGGAAGATGGGCATGGATGTTTGCCCAGGGCCAATCTTCCTGGGCAAAAAAGAGGGGTATTGGCATTGGATGTTAGCTCAGGGCTGATCTTCCTCACACACACACACACACACACACACACAAATATATATATGTAATCAAATATATTGCTGCTATTATCATTTTGAACAGTTACTTGTTAGATAAAGTAAGAATATAAAAATAAAAAAATTTGTTTAATCTTCACTTACTCTGTCTTTGAAGGTCTTCCTTTCTTTATGTATCTCCAAGTTTCTGACCTGTATTATTTTCCTTCTCTCTAGAGAACTTCTTTTAACATTTTTTGTATGGCAGGTCTACTGGCAATAAATTCCCTGAAATTTTGTTTTTCTGAGAGAGTCTTTATTTCTCTTTCACTTTTAAAGAATAATTTTGAAGGATACAGAATTCTAGCCTGAAGCTTTTTTTTTTTTTTCTCTCAGTGCTTTAAATATTTCACTCCATTCTCTTCTTGCTCGCATGGTTTCTGAGGAAGAGTTGGATGTAATTCATATCTTTGTTTCTCTACAGGTAAAGTTTTTTATGTTTCCTCCTCTAGCTTTTTTCAGGATTTTTTATTTATCTTGATTTTCTATAGTTTGAAAATGATATGCCTAGGTATAATTTTTGGAGTTTGTTTGTTTTGTTTTTTGGGGAGTATTTATCATGCTTGGTGTTTTCTGAGCTTCCTGTACCTGTGGTCTGGTGTCTGACACTAATTTAGAGAAGAATCTCAGTCATTATTTTTTCAAATATTTCTTTTGTTCCTCTCTCTCTCTCTTCTCCTTCTGATATTCCCATTACATGCATATTATATCTTTTGAAGTTGTCCCACAGTTCTTGAATATTTTGTGCTTTTTTTTCGGACTCTTTGTTTTCTTTACTTTTCAGTTTTGGAGCTTTCCATTGAGATATTCTCTAGCTCAGAGCTTCTTTCCTCAGCTGTGTTCAGTCTACTAATAAACCCATCAAAGATATTCTTCATTTCTGTTTCAATGTTTTTGATCTCTGGCATTTCTTTTTGGATCTTTCTTAGAATTTCCATCTCTCTGCTTACATTGCCCATTTATTCTTGCATACTGTCTACTTTACCTTTACAGCCCATAGTATATTAATTTCAGTTTTAAATTTTTGGTCAGATCGTTCCAATATCCCTGCCATGTCTGGTTCTGATGCTTATTCTGCCTCTTCAAATTGTGTTTTTTGGCTGTTGGCATGCCTTGTAATTTTTTCTTGATAGCCAGACATGATGTACTGGGTAAAAGGAACTGCTGTAAATAGGCCTTTAGTAATGTGGTGGTGAGTTAAGGGAGAGAGAAACCATTCTATTGTTCTATAATTAGGTCTCAGTCTTTTGGTGAAACTTTGCCTCTGGTCTGTGAACTTCACAAGTGTTTCCCAGTTTTTCCTCCCTTCTTAGGTGGGACGGGATAGGTAGAGTAGGCTGGAGTTGGATATTTTTGTTCTCCCAAGTGGATGGCTCCTGCTGACTGGAGTTGGGTAATTCCTTTCCCCTAACTCAGTTAGACTATGATAATATCCCAACAGTTTAGGCTCTGATTAACTAGTTTCCCCTTTGCGCAGGGCTTGTTAAGAAAAAGGTGTAATTTAAACGATTATTTTTCCCTCCCCCACCAGAAGTACAAGGTGGTTTTTCTTCAATATTTACAGAGAGAACCAGGTAGTGCTCCTGGAACTAAACTCACAAAAGTATGTGAGTCCCCCTTTGACTGGGTCTTCTTGGATTTTTTAACTCAGGGTCATCCACACTAAGCCTCCAGCAATTCATCAATTACAATCCAGTTTTCCTACCCTGGCATTGGTTCCCATGGCAGTTTCTCGTTCTGAATCTCTGCTCTAGTAACACACGACTTGCTGTATTCACCTGTCTCTCCAATCTTGGGCACAGTGGTTTGCCCCCATGTCCTCATCTCTCTTACAGATCCAAGAAGAGTTGATTTTTCAGTCTTCAGATTTCTACTTTTCGTTAGGACAAGGTTGTTACTTCCAAAATCCTTACTTGTGGAACCAGGGATTGGAAGCATCAGTATATATTTTTTAATGTTCAGGGCTTTAAAAAAAGAAAAGAGTATTAAATGGAATTTAAGAATCTATATAACAATAAACTGAGTTTGTTGATTGAATTAAATATTCTACTTATTTCCTTTTTTTTTTTTTTTTGCCTCAGGAGCTGTTACATTTTGAACAAAGCATATGGAAATATTCTACTAGTATTATATATTAAATTAAATTTTCTTTGCAGTTCTAATAGTAATTTATGAGCTAATTTGGTGCATACAAGTTAATGATTATAACATTTTCTTCATAAATTACACCTTCTATTTTTATACAATGTTTCTCTCTGTCTTGATAAATGTTTTTAACTTTATATTCTACTTTTTTAGTATTATATTTATCTCCCTGTTTTCTCTTTGATTACATTTGCTTAGTGTCTCCCTGCCCAATCCTTTATTTCTAACTTTCTTTATTACGTATATATATGTATAGATATAGATTGTTTTAGTTTTTCTTATAAACATTTTTCTGATTTCTATTTGCACAATAATGTGTCATAATAAGAACCACAAAGCCCCAGAGCTTTACAACAATAATCATTTATTCATAGCTCACTAATTATGTGGCAGAACTCAGCTGTTCTGGCCTATGGTTGGCTGATCTCAGCTGGATTTGTTTATGTGTCTGAAGTCAACTGCGTATGAGTGGGAGTTCCTCAGATTTTGTCTGGTTTCTCTCATTTACCTAGAGGTCTACTGTCTGTTGGCTGATCTAGGATGGCGTCTATCAGGACAACTCGGGGCAACTCAGCTTGTGTCATGTGTCTTATCCTGCAGCTGGCTATCCCACTCATGTTGTCTTGGCCATAGCAGAGGTCCAATAGTAATCAAGGGGCACTGCCTAGCCTCAGACCTTAGTATACTGATGCTTCGAAATGGTAAGTTACAGATTCAAGCAATGGGGAAATGACTCTGTCCCTTTGGTGTGGACACAGGAAGATATAAAGAATTTGAAACTTTTTTACAGTCTATAGCAAACATATAATACAATTTTGTGCTTAATTGAATTTGAGAACATATTTCTTTTAATGGGAGCATTGAGTTTAATTTTATTTCTTCCAATTTTTTTTGTTTACTTTTATTTCTCTTTTTCATTTTTATTATATTTTTGGATTGAACATGATGATATTTGTTATTTACTTTCCACTTTATAATTTGTAAATTCTGCTGTACTCTTCTATTGTGTTAGTTTTACTGTATACTAGTGATCATAATCAAACACTCTTCTTTTTCTATATTAACTGTTTTGTTTAATACTTTCATTTCTGACCCTTATAATTTTCTTTACATCTTGGCCCTTCAATTTCAAGGATTTATATTAACATTTATTTTACACATTCTATTCTCTTATAATTATCTTTGGTTAACCATATATAGACAGTTAGAAAAAAGTAAAAGCAAAGAATAGAGGAAATGTAGTGGAAGGATAACGTTTCATGGCTCACCGATTTCCCCCCTTTTTGGTTTACTGTACCTTGTGGTCTTTATCCTGATCCATTTGTTGTTTGGTTAGCACGCTTTGGTATGTCCGTTTTCTCTCAGTAGTTAATATATACTCTTATTTAATGCATATCTGCTTATAATTTCCTGGTAGTTGAATGATATCATTATTTTGGGCTTGACAACTGTTCTCTCAATAGTCTAAAGATGTTATCTCTCCATCTTCAAGGCTGAGGAGTTGCAGATGGAATGTCTATGATGATCTAATTATCTTTCTTGAATAAGTAATTTTTATTTCACTTTGAAAGCTTGTGAGATTTTTTTTCTTGGTTTTGGGGTGCAAGGATTTTACTATTAAATGCCTAAAAGTGTGTTTTCTCATCAAAATCTATGCTTTGTAAGATTATTCAGGATGTAGATTGAGCACTTTCTTTAGTTTAGGGTGATTTTTTTCATTGCTTGCCTCTTTAAATTGATCTTCCAAGACACTAACTTGAATCTCAATGATAATCTTCTTTTCTTTCAATTTTCTCTAAAAAATTTTAACTTTTGAAAATCTTTCTCTTCACTTCCACAAAGATTTTTTTTCTTATGTTCACTAGACTTGATTCTCCTTAAATAGTAATATCATTTTTGTTACTTAGGTTTACATTTGCCTTTTCTAGCAGGTCTACTTTTCGTGGAACTGTCTTAATTTTTATTTATTCTTCCTCTTTCTAGCTTATGGATCTCTTTTTTTTTTTTTTTTTTTTTTTGAGTTGTTATTTATCCCTGTTGGTTTTAGGTCTCAGATCCACCTGCTAAGGAACACTAAATAAAATCTCTATCAAAGATGGGGGAGCCAGGATGCCCTACGCTATTGTGAACTGGGGATATAACAGAAGGCAGGTCATTAGTCCTCTCTTTAGATACCAGGAAGAGGCTCCTCTCAGATTATAGAGTAAAAAAGACTCAAATCATCTGTTCTGACCTTCCTTGATTCCCTGGGAAGTGAAGAGTGCAGTTAAGATGCTCTATATCAGCCTTTCTTTGGAGGATCCAATGGTGTCCATTGGCTAAATCCTCACCAGAATTTACCCTCGAAAGATCCTTGCCATCTGGTACCTTTTCAGTGGTTTCCAGAGACTCAGATCTTTCAGAGCAGGGAAAACCTGAAATCATTGTCTCTCTTGTAGTTTTTATGTCCTAGCTGCCTGTCTGTCTCAGTACCTGCTTGGCTTACAAGAGGATAATGGCTTGTAGCTGAAATAAGAGAAGGAGGAAAAAGATGCTTTTAGAAGCCTTCTTAGAATCTCCATTTCTAAAGCCCATCTCTTGCCATAAATTCTGCATGTCCCACTATACAAATGAAAGTAGCATTTAAGAAAAACCCTAAGAGCTAATATATCTTAGTGTTTCTGCCTGCCTGCTTTCAAATTCTGGTTCCACTCCTTTTGGGATCCATTGTCCCTACGGGTAAGTCAATAATATATACCACACAGGATTGTTATGAGAATTAATAAATGCAAGTGTAAATTCTCACACGGGTGCCTGGCATAAAATATGTGCTCAGAATGTTATTATTATTATTATCATCATTATTATTTTATTAACTCAACATATGAGCATATTTATTGCATACTAAAAACGCATTGAATAAACACAAATATCGAACACCATTCTTTCTGTGCTTTCTGTACAAGGATGTATACAAACGAAATAAAAATTATTTAAAGTTCAGTAATGCACAGAGTTAGTGTAAAAGTATATCCTGTATCCAAGCAGTTGTCACAATTGCATGACTTCAAAATTATATTCAAAGTCACCATAACTGAAAGAAAATGGCTATTGTGTGATTTGCCTGTAGAGAGTAATATACCACGAAAGTGTAATAATGAAGCCGAAAGTTGTAAAGAGTCATAGATTATTTGTGAGAAGACACAAGTAAGCATGGCTTGATTTACATGCACACAAACACACGCACACACATACATGCATGCACGTACATACTCCACCAATAACACCCAGAACTGTAATGGGTAGGGATCTGTAGTAAAATCATTCCCTGAGGATTATGGCAACATTAGCAGTAAAATCCTCATTTAAATTTTTAAGTACAGCCTTCAAATTCTATTAACTTTCATTTCTAATATCAAATTTTTAAGGAAGAAAAGAAAAGAGCAGCTAAGTGTAAAAAAGGTCAAATGAAGAATTATCTTAAAATGACATTTTTATGATTATAGCCGTGTTTAATAACTTTAAATGAAGAATTATCCCCCATTTGATGTTTTTAAGACCGAGAGAGTGTAAAAACGTCATTTTAAAATGACGTTTTTACAATCAAAGCAATCTGTAAAAATGTCAGGTGAACAACTCAATGAATTAAATGTTTCTAAAGATATAAAAGTAGGTTAAAATGTCCAGTGGAGCATTTCATTGGCATTTGATGCTTTTTTTTCCCAGGAAATATTGATCATAAAAATGCAGTACTTAGTATGTTATCTTTAATTTTGTTAGTTGTCTCATCTGTAGAAACGACTAATAAGTAAATGTTCTTCTGATTTAACATCAAAATGATACATGATAATTTGACCAGAATCTAAATATTGAAATACATAGAATGTTTTAAAATTACCTTTGCAAGATAAAATTAAATGTTAAAAACAAGATATATATAAATATGTGGTTTTACTATTTCAAATATATTTTATAATTTCTGTATATTATTATATATGCAAGAATTAAATATAAGGCAGATATCATCACATCTTTCTTATAGAAAACTAAATTTGACAAATTTCCAATACAGCTAAAAACTATATACAAGATCTCCTCCTTCTTTTCTTAAACTTGAGAATTTGGTGGGGACATGCAAATGCAATAAAGTTTCTGGATACTCACCCAATATAATTTCAAATATCTGTCTATAGCAGCACTCTTTAGTAAAACTTTTGGCATTGATGGAAATTTCTGTATTTGTGCTCTCCAACGTGGTCACCACTAGGCTCATGTGGCTACTGTGCATGTGAAATATGGCCTGTATGACCGAGGACCTGAATTTTTATTTAATTTCATTTTAATTATAATTTATATTTAAATATCTGCATGTGCAGATTTATAGGAACTAATTTTTAGTCTGTCAGGTTATGTTAATTTGGGATACAGTTCAATTCTAAACTCAAAATTTCTGATTATGGAGTCTCTAAGAATGGGCTAAGTCAGGGCAAACCTCTACTACGTGAAATAGCAAATGGTGTTTGGCTAGTAATGTACAGTTTGGTCTAAAAGTAGGGCCATTAGAGTAAATTGAACACCTAAACATAGGCTGTCAGGATTAAACCTGTACAACACACTGCTTTCCAACGTGATTCCAACAACATATTCATACATTTTTCATAGATTAAAAAAAAGACTCTATGGATTTACTTGCAGTGTGAAGAAAAAAATAAATTTTAAATTTATCATAAATAACTCTAACCAGATATTTTGATGGGAAAATGTATTCACACACACATGTATATGACTAGAGTGACCGTTTAAGCTTCGTGCATTAGAAGCGATTTGTCACTCAAAATAGTACTTTATTTTGTTCAACATCTATGGCATATTTCCATTAAAGTTCTTGAAGTAACTAGCAATGCTCACTTACATAAACTGCTTTACAATTTAGGAAACATGTCTTCATGCTTTATTGCTTTTGAGACTTAGGATAACACAAGGGGCAGGTTTTACAAAATTTTTTTTTTTCTTCCAGATGAAGACATCAAGGCCTGAAGAAATTGAGGCAAAGTTACCATGAACAAAAGATTCACCATAATGATGATTATAATGGTAATGTCCAACACTTATAGAACTTTCCAATCTGTAATCATATCTAATGCCTGTACTATCCCATGAAATTGAGCTCTCTTGATTACTACTCCCATTTAATAGGTAGGAAGCAGACATACTTCTGCTACTAGTCTACTAGTTGAGGTTTGAATCCAGCTCTCACAACTCCCTGCCTTGTGGTGCTTCTAAGAACTGTGCAAAGGTCATGTGGAGATAGGCAGCACCAGAAAATATAAAAAGTAGGTTTGGTTGATTGCAAATGAGTTGCAAAGGATTTCTATAAATCAAAAATGACTGAAAGATCAATGCTTTGATAAGTGGAGGAAAAGAGAGGAGTGTCAGTGATAATGGAAAGTTTAGCACAGGGGAGAACTTAGGGAGTGTATAAGAAGTCTGCGTATGTCGTCTTGAATTGCAGTAATGGCAAGTCATCAGGGTTTTTTTAATGCCCTGCTGAATGCGTCATGACCCTTATTCTGCTCACCTTGCAGAGGCTGGACAATCTTATAGAACACTGTTTGAATCATCTTTTGCCTGATTCTGACATTTTTTTTGCTTTCTCCTCCACCTCATCTGTTCTTTCTTATAACCCTCCTTGATTACTTGTCTCTGACGTAGTAAGCCAGCTACTATTTTTGAGTTCTTATTACCCACCAAGCATTGTGTATCAAGCACTGTACATTCACTACTTAATTTATTACTTTTACCAACCTTGTGAAAATAGAAATTTGTATTTTCATAAACTTTATAAAAATAAAAACCTTGTCAAAATAAAATTTTGATATTCATATTACATGGATGAATAAACTAAGGTGAGGAGTATAAACTACCCTACCCAGAGACAACTAAATAGTGAGTTTTGAAACCAGAACTCAAACATAGTTATGTCTATTCGCAAAGTCCCTGCCCATACGAATTATGTTCTAAGTGACATAATGATAAGCTATTGCTCCTTAATTCTCCCCTATGCCCACTAGTTCTACATGTCCTTAAGACTGACTCAGCAGAAATCTATCAGATTTTTTTGTAAAGGCATAAATAATTGATGAATAGCTCTGCCAGGGCTTGAGTATAAGAGTTAAGACACTAGTTTTCAAATAGGTTGAATCAAAGGCATTATATCCACTGCAGAACTTTTACTGAAAACAATTATCAGATAATTATAACCTACACATAAGAAAGTGTCCTTCTCTCTCTGCCATTTTCACAAGTGCCAATCAAAACCTGCTTCCCTACTTATGTGTCGCCCACTATACACACCCCAACACAGAAGAGAGCACCCCACAGGAGAGGCTTTGCAGAGAAAATCCTCCTTAAGTTACACTTGATGCAAAAAAACTTGCATTACCCCTTTTAAGTGGAAGATTTTTCTTAACATTTGTGATGTAAGAAACCATAATTTAACGGTCAGTTAAGTTGCAATAGATGATTAGTGCTGGATGCACAGTAACATTTAAAGAGATTATGTAAAGATTTATAATTTGTAGAATTTATGAAGGAAGAATTGACTTCGGAATTTTGGGTGAAAATCAATGGGTGCTACCAAATCTCCACATGTATTTCACTGGTGTAATAGATCAGAGCAAGCTTGGGATATTTTTATGCCCAATGATCATCAAAATCCTTGAATAAAATTCAACATCTATTGAAAAATTAATGGGCCAATTAGTGTGCTAAGTAACCTGTATACGATATTTAAATCTCACATTATTATTAGATACTTCCTATTATTGTTCCTACTTAACAGATGAGGTAATTGAGGTTTAGCAACTGTAAATTTTTCCTAAGTCAAAGAGTTTATAAGCGATAAAGCCAAAATTGGAGTCTAGATATATTTTCTCCAAAGGAGCATTTTTAATATCTGGGAAATTAGTTCTCTGAATCATAAACTAGGATGCTTATGCTAACTGGCTGTGTGGATGGAATGTGTAGGAGTATCAATTTCTATAGGGATATAAGAAATAGCATTCAGTGACAGGTAAATGTTTCACTCCATTCTTAAGTTTTCTCTATTTGCTGAATGAAAATGAGCATCATCTGTTCAATATGTCACAAGAATATTGGTAAACATAAAGAATAGCTATTATTTATTCATTTAACTTCATCAGGATGATTGAAAGTGGCAACATTTTGAGTTAAATTTGATATGTTTAGAATGACATAAGCACAAAGACTTATGGAGCTAATTCTAATTTGCTAAGAAAATATAAAAGAAATTACTTTTTTTAAAAAAAAGTTAAGTTTCATAACATTTTTTGAAAATGCAGTTTTAGGTCTCGACCAGAGACCAGGATATGAAATAGGCAAGTCAGATTCTGCTTGCACATTTGCTATGGTTGAATTGAAGCCAAATATTTACTGATTAATAAAGCATTATAAAAATGAAGTTCACAGCAACAGAATAAAAGTCAGAAAAAATACTGTTTGAGGTACCACTTGATTTGAAAATAATTTTTCAGCAATATAGAAGATGATTAATAGTAAAGTTTCTTCAGTGAAAAATATGCTATGGAAAAATATTTGGTGGGTATTTGTATGACCCAGTGAAGTAGTAAACTATAATGGAAATTGTCTCCAAATATGGAAAAGGCAAGGAAATCATATAATCACAGGCTCACTTCCATTATACTACTGATATTTTTGCTTAAGTTCTTATCATTGAGCAATTTTGGAGTAGTAAAGAACCTTGAGTATAATCTGTACTAACATCATCATTTTTTTGTTTTGTTTTTTGTGAGGAAGATCAGCCCTGAGCTAATATCCATTGCCAATCCTCCTCTTTTTTTTTGCTGAGGAAGATTAGCCCTGTGCCCATCTTCCTCTACTTTATATGGGACGCCGCCACAGCATGGCTTGACAAGCAGTGCATCGGTCCGCACCCAGGATCCAAACCTGTGAACCCCGAGCTGCCAAAGTGGAGTGCGCGCACTCTATGCCACTACGCCACCGGGCTGGCCCCTAACAGCATCATTTTAAAGATTAAATTATTGAACTCTAGAGGGGTTAAATGATAAGTCTCTGTCATATACCCACATACTGAGAGCTGAGACTAGAACCTAAGTCTTCTAGTTCTTGGCCAACCATTTTGTCTTCATATCAATTTTTCAATTCTTCTGAAATATGATTAGAAATATCTAAAATCGAATCAGATGTTTGCAATGTCTTTGGAGAAGTGTAGTACTTAGGAAGAAAAATAGAGATTAGCAAACAAAATCTCTTATCTAATCCTGCCCAATTTTCTTCACTTCACAATGTCAAAAAATACTATAATTGGGAAGACCTTCAACTGAATTGGAAAATAAATTCTTGCTTTAATTTTAGAATATCTTTTTTGTGTGTTTAATTTTTAAAAAACAAACTTATTGGCTGAATCCAGAAACTTTTTTATAAAAATTTACTTACACATTAGTGGGTAAATTGGCCAATCCGCAAAAATGTTGATAGCATTTTCGCTAGTGAATCTAACAGTTTAGATGATTTCTAGCTGAATCTTACATGAGCAACAATACAGTTGCTTCAAATTTCTTCCATGAAAGCCATCTATGTTATCAATGAATAGATAAATATGACTTTCCTTCTTTCATTTTCACATACTTTCCTGTTCCATGATAGTCCCCTCCCCCAACCACGCCCCCTGCCACGCCCCATGCCAAAAAAAGAAAAAATTAAAAATAGACACACTGGTTCTCTGCTTTCGGCCAAGATATGGGAACAGTGACCAGATTTATGCTTCTACCTAAAACAACTGTAAAAGTAGACGAAATACATGAAAATGTTTCAAGACATGGAGTAGCAGGCAAGGAAGAATAGCATTCACTGAGAGACAGAAAACAGATGAGGTAGCCTTATGGTTGCTGAACTTACTGAGTTGTGAGAATTTCCAGTCTCATCACACTTAGAATGAACCCAAGCATAGCCCAGTAGACTCCCTGATTTGAGGAGATGAAGCTGAGTATCAGGGGAGACCAACAAAACTAGATTTCATGGAACAGAACGCCAGAGAAGAGAAAACTGCTGAGTGAGAACCCTTAATATCTGCAGAGGATCCCCCCTGGAGTATTTAGTAGAATATTAATCAGCATATGCCTGTGAAGAAACTATTTGATATAGGGGAAAAAAACATGCAAAAAATTATAAGAGAGCAGTACTTAGCCCTTACACAAGGCTGAGAATATTGCCCATTCCCACAGGCTAGATTGGAAAGCCTCAAAATTCATGGGCATTGTGTAGAATATTCAGAAAGGCCTTGCTTCAGTATTGGGGGATAATTATACCTAGATGAACAGCTGTTCTGTCAGAATTGGAACATTATATTATCTAAATGACAATTTAAAAAAATAATTACAAGACATGAAAATAAATATAAAGGTATGAGCCATATACATTAAAAAAAAATAATCAATAAAAAATATCCCTAAGGAAGGCCAGATGTTGAATTTACTATATGAAGAATTTAAATCAGTTTTTATAAATATGTTCAAAGAATTATATCTAAATAAATAAAGTATTAGAACAGTATCTCAGCAAATATAGAATATCAATAAAGATATAGAAATTATATTTTAAAAGAACCAAATGCAAATTCAGAAGTTGAGATGTAACCATAGTGAAAAACTCCCCAGAGGGGCTAACAGATGATTTGAGCTAGCAGAAGACAGAATCTTCAAACTTGAAGAAAGGGCACTTGAGATATCAGAGTGAAGAACAATAAGAAAAAGAATGAAGATACATTCCAGAGTCTCAGAGAACTATGCGACACCATCAAGAATACCAACATATACAAAATGAGAATCCCAGAAATAGAAGGAAGGAAGGAAAGAAGAAAGAAAGAAAGATAGGGGAAGAAAGAACATTTGAAGAAATAATGGCCAACAATTTCCCATGTTTGATGTAAAATGTTAATATACACATCCAAGAAGCTCAACAAATTACAAGTAGAATAAACACAGAGTTTCATACCTAGACTCATGATTCTCAAAATATCAAAAGTCAGAGACAAAGAAAATATCTAGAGAGCAACAAGAAAAGAATGCTTCATTATATACAAAGGATCCTCAAAACATTAACAGATGACTTCTCATCTGAAACATTGAGAGTCAGATGTATAGAATGGCATATTCAAAGTGTTTAAAGAATACGCTGTCAAGCAATAATTCTCTATCCAGAAATACTGTCCTTCAAAAATGAAGGAAAAGGAAGACATTCCCAGATTATTAAAAATTTTAAAAGCTGAGAGAATTAATCACTACCATAGAAGCCCTTCTAGAAATATCAAAGAGAGTCCTTCATGCTAAAAAGAAAGGACACTAGACAGTAACTCAAATCTACACAAAGAAACAAAGAGTATTAGTAAAGTATACTGCATAGGTAAATACTATGTAGAGAGTATAAAAGTATTTTTTGTTGTAACAATTTCTTCTCTTACTCGATTTAAATAATTACAAAATTGTGTTGAAACGTTTTTAACATATAAAGGTATAATATGTATGCCAGTAATAGCAAAAAGAAGTAGTAGGAGGAAATAGAGCTATATTGACACAAAGTTATTGTACACTGTTGAAATTAAGTTAATATTAATCCAAATTAGAATATTTTAAGCTAAGATGTTAATTGTAATTGTAGGACAACCACTAAGAAAATATCCTTAAAAATTAGTAAAAACCAAAACTAAACAAAAAAAGTACAAGGGATTAAAAATGGGAGGCTGTGAAGAACATTAACACACAAGAAGGCATTGAGGAAGGAATAGAAGAAGAAAAAAGATATGCCATGAGATATGTAGAAAAATAGCAATAGGGCAGATGTTAATGCTACCTTATCAGTAATTACATTAAACATATATGGATAAAACACTTCAATCAAAAGGCAGAGATTAAGAGAATAGACAAAAAAACCATGATCAAACTACGTTATATCTAAAAGAGCAAAATTTAGATTCAAAGATGTAGATTGATGAAAGCAAAGATTGGAAAAAGATATACCACGAAAACAGTAACCAAAAGAGAACTGGACTGGCTATATTAATGTCAGAGCCAAAATAAACTTTAAGAGAAACATTACAACTACAGAAAAATAAGTACATTTTAAAATGATAAAAATGTCAATCCATAAGGTACATATAAAATCTTAAATATCCACCTAATTATGAACTCCAAAATACATGAAGAATAATTAAAAGAATTGAAGGAAATAGATAATTCAACAATAATAGCTGGCAATTTCAATGCTCTACCTTTAATAATGGATAGAATAATAATGCAGGAGATCAACAATTATATAGAAGACTAGTATAACACTATAAAGTAAGTAAACCAAACAAACCTCTACAGAACACTCCACCCAACAACAGGGGAATACACATTTTTCTGAAAGACACATCGAATATTCTCCAGGATAGATCATTTGCTGGATATGCTAGCCCATAAAAAAAGACACAAAATTTAATAAGATTGAAATCATCCAACGTATGTTCTCTAATTACAATGAAATTAAATTAGAAATCAATAACAGAAAGAAATTTGAGAAATTCACAAATATGTCAAGAATACACAATGCATTTCTTTTTGACCAATAGGCCAAAGAATAAATCACAAGGGAATTAGAAAATACTCTGTGATGATGAAATAAAACACAACATATCCAAATAAATGATACGCCATGAAAGCATTTCCCAAAAGGACATTTATAAATGTAAACACCTAAATTAAAAAAGATCTCAAATCACTAATCTAACCTTCCACCTGAAAGAAACTAGGAAAAAAGGAGACTAAACACACAGGAAGCAAAATGAAGACAATAAGTAATAAATATTAACATGGAAATAAAACAGAGATTAGAAATACAATAGAGAATATATTTAAAGAACAAAAATTGATTATTTGTAAAGATCGACAAAATTTTTGAAACCTTCAGCTAGACTGACCAAAAATATGAGAGAATATTCAAAAGACGTAAATCAAGAATGAAAGAGGAGTTATCACTACTACTTTTAAAGAAATGAAAAGGATTATAAAGATACTTTGAAGAGTTGTGTGTCAACAAATTAGATAACCTAGATGAAATAGACAAGTTTCTACAGTCACAAACCACACTGATTTAAGAAGAAATAGAATCTAAAGAGACCTTAACACTAGAGAGATTGAGTTAGTAAGCATTATAGTTCCCAAAATGAAAAGCCCAGGCCTTGAAAATTCCATTCATGATTTCTGCAAAACACTTAAAGAATAATTAATGCTAAACCTTAATAAAATTTTTGAAATTAAAGTGATGGAACAAACCCCAACTCATTCTACAAAGCCAATATTGCATTAACAGCAAAACCAGGAAAAACTTCACTGCAGATTAAAACATTTTGAAATGATAATAAAGAAATGTTATGAAACAATTTATGCCATATAAATTGGACATCTTTAAATTAAATTGATAAATTTCTTTAAAGAAAAACTGCCAAAGATCATTCAAAAATAAACAAATAAGCCAAATTGCTTTGCATATATTAAAGAAAGTGAATCTGTAGGAAAACAAAACAAAACTTTCCAAAAAGAAACTCTAGGTCCAGATGACTTTATTGATGAGCTCTACAAATAATAGCAGTTCTAAATAAACTCTTCCAGAAAATGAAGAGCAAGAAATACTTGTAACTTATTAACAATAATTTATTCTACAGGCCAGCATTACAATGATACCAAAACCAGACAAAAGACATTGCAAAAAAGAAAATTACAAAGCAATATGCTTCACGAAAATATATACAAAACTTCCAACAAAATTTACTAAATTCAATCCAGCAATACATAAAAAGGATAATACATTATGACCAAGTAGAGCTCATCAAAGGAAGGCAAGGTTGGTTTAACATTCAAAAATTAATTAATGCAATTTACCATATTAACAAATAGAAAAACTATCATTATTATTCTTAATATATGCAGGAAAAACATTTGTCAAAATCCTACAATTTTCCTCATAAATACTATGAGTAGATGGCACTTCCTCAACCTAAGAATGGGCATGTATTAAAAAAACTCCACAGTTAACATTAAAATATTTTAGTGAACACTTCACCAAAAAAAGATAACCAAATAGCACATGAAGAGATGTTCAACAACATTAGTAACTAGAGAAATGCGAATTAAAACCACAATGAAATACCACTACACATCTATTTGAATGGCTAATAGTAAAAAGACCGATCATGCCAGGAGTTGGCAAGGATATGAAAGAATTAGAACTTTCATGTGCTACTGCTGGGATTGTAAAATGGTACAACCACTTTGGAAAAGGGTTTGCCAGTTTTTAAAAAATTTATACATATATTTACCATATGATCCAGCCGTCTGTGTCTTAGGTATTCACCTAAGAGAGAAGATTTTATGTGTCAATAAAAACTTGTAAAGAAATGTTCATAGCAGCTTTATTTGTAACAGATAAAACTGGAAATAACAGAATGTCCCACCAGCAGGTAATATAGACACAAATGTGGTGTCTCCATACAATGGGACACTAACGAGCAATAAAAAGAATGAACCATTGATATACACATGTATAATCCCCAAATAATTTTGTTGAGTGAAAGAAGCCAGGCAGAGTACAGATTTTACCATTCCGTTATATTTAACTATATAGAAAATGCAAACTCATCTATCATGTCAGAAAGCACAGAAGTGGTTGTCTGGGAATAGAGTGGAGGGTTTCAGGAAAGAGCCAAAAGGAGGGATAACTAAGAGACACATGGAAACTTGGGAGATAAAATGTATATTCATCTTAGTTGTGGTGATGCTTTGGGGATGTATACGTATTTAAAATGTTACCTAAATTTTACATTTATGTATGTTCAGTTTATTGTATACCACCTACACCTCAAGGAAAATATTAAAATAATATGTGCTCTGATCATTAGAGGCAGTTCTCATGACAATTATACCAAATCTTTGAGCAGACCAAAATCAACCAAATGCAATGGGATCGTGAAAGTTTTCTCCTGAGAAAACACAAGCTTGACAGATGAGACGTTTTTGGAGAAGAGGAAAGTTCTGTGAAGCAGGTAATTACCTAAACATAGATTAAAGCTTTGAAAGGATGAGATTGGGATTTTTTCTATTAACAAAAATAGGGGTTCATCATGATAACTACTTATGAATACTTATCCTATATTTACAAAAGTGAATAAAGTCTGTTACTCATAAGTAATGTCTATGTAAAAAGTAAACTACTTATTTTTTTCTGAACATCAGTTTTGTCCTCAGAGTTTTTCACAACGTACCAGCTTGCTGATTTTTTGTCTAAATCATAATATTGGAGTTGTTTGCCTTTTGTGGTTATGTGTACAAAGGTATGAGTGTACCTTATCTGCCTTCTGAATACTGTATCATTAAGTCTTTAATTCCCTTCCCCTAGAACACCAGAAGATGTTGCATATTCCAAGCAGAGAAATCAAGCCATAGGAGATTGATTCCAGGTAGGTTCTCAACTGAAGAAAGAATACGTAAAGTTGCACCCCCTCATTGTAATGGAAGTACATTAAACATAAACTCTGACAAGAGCTAAAACAGCAAGATTGCACTTACATTGTATAATCGCTACACAAAAGGCCAATAATCACTTTTTTCAAGAGATAATGCAGTATAATATAAGTAGTAGTTTAAGCAATTATCCAGTAGAACAGTTAATCATCACCCTCAGTTCACAGCCTTTTGTTTCTTGTGAATACACATGTCAGATTATAATTAAATGCACTCACACTGTTCAGGGCAGAGTGAGCATCCTGGGTTGAAATGTTCGAACTAAGCTGAAAAACACAATGCAAGACAAGTTTAGGCACAGATTTTGACGGTGTCTGCCTGGTATGGGGTCTTGGTTGAAAATTGGTTATATAAGGGTGAAACTACACTGGAGTAAGTTATTTATAGAAGAGAATAATTTATGCTTGTAGAATAGGTGTGCTTTTAAAGTTTACAAATTTTCCAAGCCTCATTTTCTGTGTGAATTATCTGCCAGGTAGAAATTTGTTCTAAATCAGATTTGTAGGAAAAGAGAATTTATAAGTACACCAGCTTGTTTTAGTTGTTTCATAGTAAAGCTAGAAAATATATTTTTATCTATACATCTTTTTTTTCATTTCTAATAAATAATACTATAGAGCTGCCATTTTGCAGTTACAGTAGTAAAGCATGCTTAGATACAGCATGTTATATATTGTAGGGGACAGAAACACAATCAAAAAACGGAATTATGCTTACTTTTGATAAAATTGACTTTTTACAACTTTATAGTTTTTAGTAGGTAATTAGGAGTCATAAATACTGAAAATGAAAATGTTCAGCATCAAATGCAGTCTATCTCCATAATGGAATGGATGGTCAACTTTTTATTCTTTGAAGATACAATTTCATCCTTACCTATGGTTTTATTTATGATATTGATTTCCACATCCTTATCTCCAACTCAAACTTTCCTGTTGAACTCCGGACCTAAACATCCAACAGTTTACTAGAACAATACCTCTCAAACTTCAATGCGCGTACAGATCACTGGAGTGCTCTCTAAAAGGCAGATTCTGCCTCAGTAGTTCTGGAATGTGGGCTAAGATTCTACGTTTCTAACAAGCCCCCAGATGATCCTGATGCTGTTGGATCAAACTTTGGCCCAAGGTCCTAGGCAATCCCTGCTTCAATTTCTGACAGGTATTTTAAACTCAAAGTGTAGAAATCTGAATGAAACCTTTAACCTCAAGCCCTTAATTTGTTCCTCTTTGGTGTTCTATGTCAAGTTTATTTGGTCCACTATTCATTTGGTGGCAAGGCTGAAAACTATGAGTCATGCCAGATTTCACCAAGGTCTCTGATCAAACTGACAAACATTTCTTTGCTGTTTATTGTTCTTTCCAGCTCCATTGCAATATCAGGCCCCCATAATCTCTCACGTGTTATTGCAGCGACCTTCTAACTGATCTACCTTAAGTTTCATGACCTCATCCGTCCTTCTTGTAGCCAAAATGATCTTCCTAAATGTAACTCTGATCACATCAATCTGTTCTTAAAATTCATCAATGACTTTAACACGATCTCCAAGACAGCATATCACCACTTTATTTTCATATTACACTATTTCCCATGATCTAATATCTGCGCCCTGACTGGGCTATACTTCTTTAAGGTTTCAGGTCTCATTTCTTTCTTCCAGGCAATTTTACATTCTCTCTTTCTCTCTCTTTTTTTTAACTCTCTATACTCCCTCCATTCAATATGCCCCAGGTGAATCTTATAGTAAACTTCCTCCTAATTCATTCTTCTGAATTTTCTATTCCAATTTGTGAGAATGTTTCTATACTAAGAGGCATCCTAGACTTTTTCTACAACCAGTCTTCAGTTTAATTGAAAATATGTTCCTCTAGGTTCTACACTCAAAATGTTTATGAAAACCATCTTCTTTCATTCTTTTATATAACAGCTTGATTCATATGTAATTTACATAGCATATGATGTAGACATTTAAAATTTGCAATTCAATGATTTTTCTTATATTCACAAAGTTACATAACCATCACCACAATCAATTGTAGAACACTTTCTTTACACCAAAAATATCTTATACGCAATAGCAATCACTCCCTATTTCCTCCCAACTTCCCCCGACCCCACCCCTAGGCAACCACATATCTATAAATATGCTTCTTCTATACATATCCTATAAATGGAATCATTCAAATAGTGGTCCTTTGTTAATGGTGTCTTTTATTTTGGAATAATATTTTCCAAGTTTATGCATGTTGTAGCATGTGGCAATACTTCATTCTACTTTATTGCTGAATAATATTCTATTGTATGGATCTATCACATTTATATGTGATATATTTATTAAATATATTAAATAAATATTAAATATAAATTTACTGAATCTATCCATTCATCAGTTGATGAGCATTTGGATTATTTCCATTTTGTGACTATTCTGAATAATTCTGCTCTAACTATTCCTATACAAGTTGTTATGTGAACATATGTTTCATTTCTTTTGGGTATATTCCTAGGAGTGAACTTGCTGGGTCATATGATAACTCTATGTTTAGATGTTTGAGGAACTGCCAAATTGTTTCCAAAGGGGTTGTATCATTTTCTGTTCTACTAGCAATGCTTTAGGGTTCCAATTTCTCGACATCCTCACCAACACTTGCTATTGTTTGTATTTAAATTTTAGTCATCCTAGTAGGTGAGAAGTGGATCTCATTGAATGCATCACCCTGCTGTCTAATGATGTTGAACATCTTTTGTGTGCTATTGGATACTTGTATATAGTTTTTGGAGAAATGTGTATTCATGTTATTTCTAAATTAGGTTATTTGAGATTTTATTACTGAGTTGTAAAAAAAAAATATATACACACACACACTTTGTGGTTTGTCTTTTCACTTTCTTTTTTTTTTAATTTTATTTATTTATTTATTTTTCGCCCCAAAGCCCCACTAGATAGTTGTATGTCATAGTTGCACATTCTTCTAGTTGCCGTATGTGGGACGTGGCCTCAGCATGGCCAGAGAATCAGTGCGTCGGTGCGTGCCTGGGATCCAAACCTGGGCCACCAGCAGCGGAGTGCGCACACTTAACCACTAAGCCACGGGGCTGGCCCCGTCTTTTCACTTTCTTGATGTTGTCTTTTGAAGAAGAAACTTTTTAAATTTTTACAAAGTCCAGTATACCTATTTTTTCTGTTATTGCTTGTCATTTGGTGTCATATGAAGAAATCTAAGAAATCATTGCCTGAGCCAAGGTCACAAAGCTTTGCACCTAGTTTTCTTATGTAAGTTTTAGCTATTCAATTTAATCTTTACACATTTTATTTCATGTGTAAAGATTACACATTTTGTATATGATGTGAGGTAGCTACATTCCTTTTCATGTGAATGTCTAGTTGCTCCAGCACTACTTGTTGAAGAGACTATTCTTTCCCCATTTGATGGTCTTGGCACTCTTTTCAAAAATCAATTGGCAATAAATATGAATACTTATTTCTAGACTTTCAATTCCATTCCACTGATCTTGTCTTTTGTTATGCCAGTAACCCGCTCTCTTGATCACTATAGTTTTATAGCCGATTTTGACGTTGGAAAGTGTGAGTCTTCCAACTTTGTCTTTCTTTTTCAAGATTTTTGAGTATTCCAGACCCCTTAATTTTTTATATGGATTTTAGGATCTGTTTGTCAACTTCTGTAAAGAAGCAAGGTGGCATTTTAATAATGAGAGCATTGAACTTGTAGATAAAATTGCATAGTATTGCCATCTTAACAACATTCAATTCCCTAATTCATAAAATGGATATATTTGAATTTATTTAGGTCTTCTTTAATTTTACAACAATTTGTAGTTTTCAAAGAATAAATTTTATACTTCTTTTATTAAATATGTTCTTTTTCACGCTACTAAAAATGGAATTTTCTTCTTAATTAACATTTTCAGATTATAGAAATTGTGCTTTAGTATAATTTTTGTATTTTGTATTTTATATGAAAAATACAATTAATTTTTGTGTATTTACCTTGTGTTCTGTAAACTGGTTGAACTCATTTACTGGGTTTAATAATTCTTCATGGAATCCTTAGTATTTTAACTGCATACAAGACGAGGTTATCTGTGAATAGAGACAGTTTTACTTCTTTCTTTCCAATTTGAATACATCCATTTCTTTTTTCTTTTTTCCTAGTTGCCCTGACTAGAACCTCTAGTATAATATCGACTAGAAGTGTAGAGAATTGACATACTTGTCTTATTCTTGATCTTAGGGGGAAATCTTTCACTTTTGCAATTAAGTATGTTATCTGTGGATATTCTGATGCATTTTAACAGGTTGAGGATATTTCCTTTTATTCCTAATTTGTTCAGTGTTTTTTTATGAAATGTATTTTGAATTTTGTCAAATGTTTACTTATCTGTTGAGATGATCATATAATTTTGTCCTCTATTTATTGATAAGGTACGTTCCATTAATTGATTTTCTAATATAAGCCCAATCTTGCATTGCTGGGATAAATTTCACTTAGTCATAGTGTATAATTTCTTTCATATGTTGTTGGATTCTGTTTGCTAGTAATTTATTGAGAATTTTTGCGTCTATTTTCATGATATATTACTCTACACTTTTGGGGGGGTAGTTTGTCTTCTGAGGGTAATACTGGCCCCATAGAAAGAGTTGTGGAGTGTTCCCTCCTTTTCTATTTTTTTGGAAGTGTTTGTGAAAAATCGATATTGATTCCCAGTGAAACGTTTGGTAGATTTACAATGACTCCAAGTAGGCCTGAGACTTACTGGTGTAAAGTTTTTAAATTACTAAGTCAATTGTTTTCCTTGTTATAGATCCACTCACATTTTATATTCCTTATTGGATCAGCTTTTGTATTTTGTATCTTTCTGTGAATTCATCCGTTTGATCTAATTTATCTAATTTGTTGGCATCATTTTACTCAGAATATCTCCTTATGATCCTTTTTTTCCCCTTAGAAGTTTGGTAGTAATGTCCCATCTTTCATACCTGATTTTAGTGATTTTAGTTTCCTCTCTAATTTTTTGATCAGTCTAATTTAAATTTGTCAATTTTGTTCTTCTTTTCATAGACTAAATTTTTGGTTCTGTTGATTTTCTCTGTTTTCTATTCCCCCTTTCATTAATTTCCACTCTAATCTTTATTATTTTGTTTCATTTGCTTTTTTAAGGTTTTGTGTCTCCTTCCAGGGCCTTGAGGTGCAAAGTTAGGTTATGATTTGAGATCTCTTGTCTTTTTTCAATACAGAGTTTTATCACTATCAGTTTTCCTCTAAGCATTAATTTGCTACACTTCATAAACTTTGACATGTTTTATATTCATTGTCATTTATCTCAAAGTATTTTATAAGTTTCCCTGTGCTTTTTTTCTTTGACCCATTGGTTACTTAGAAATATGTTTTTCTAAGACCACATATTTGTGTATTTCTGAAATTTCTTTCTGTTGATTATTTCTAATTTCATTCCACTGTGGTCAGAAAAACTACTTTGTGTGATATAAATCCTTTTAAATTTGAGGCTTGTTTTATGGCTTAGCATGTTTTTTACCCTTGACAATATTCCATGTACGTATGAGAGCAGGTATATTCTGCTGTTATTGGGTGGAGTGTTCTATAGATGTCAGTAATTTCTGGTTGATTTTTAGTGTCATTCAAGTCTTCTAGCTCCCTGTTGATCTTCTACCTAGTTGTTCTGTCCATTAATGAAAGTGGGCATCGACATTTCCAAACACTATTGTTGAACTATCTACTTTTCCTTTCAATTCTGTCAGTTTTTGCCTCATATATTTTGGGGCTCCGTTGATACATGCATATACATTTATCTTTTATGTCTTCCTGATGAATCAAACCTTTTATCATTAAAAATGTACTTCTTTTTCTCTGGTTATAATGTATGACTTAGTGGCTATTTTTTCTGATGTTAGTACAGCCACTGCAGCTTTCTTATGGTTACTGTTTGCATCATATGTATTTTTCCATCTTTTTGCTTTCAACTTATTGGTGTCTTTGATTATACAGTGTGTCTTCTATAGACAGTATATGGTTTTATCTTGGTTTTTTTGTTTAAATTCTATTGGACAATCTCAGTCTTCTGAGTTGATTGTTTAGTTCATTAACATCTAATGTTGTTATTGACACAGTTAGATTTACGTCATTTTACTTTTATGGTTTTCTCTCTTCCTCCACACATTCTTTACTGTTTTCTTTTGCATAGTGAATATTTTCCAGTGTAACACTTTAACTCCTTTAATATTTTTCCCCTCTATATATATTTTAGTTATTCTCTTAACCATTGTTCTAAGGTTTACCATATATATCTTAACTAACCAGAATCTACTTTAAATTTATCCTACCACAATTCCAGTGAGATATAGAAACATGACTCCAATTGGCTCTACTTCCTCTTCTCTCTTTTTCTATTTTTTATTTATTTTTAACCATCTTTTTAAAATTGAGATATAATAGATATGTAAAAATAGTACATCTATGTATGTTGCAAACTCAACAACATGCTGTTGAAATTATTGCTTTATAAGCTTTTATATCCTTTAAAGAAGCTGACTGAAGAAATAACGGCAAATATGTATTTGTATAATTTGTTATATTAAACTTCTTATATATCATTACTGATTCTCTTAATTTGTCCCTGTGCATTCACATTGCTGCACTTTGAATATGATATTTCATTACCTTCTGTCCTCACTGTTTCAGATGTCAATTTTTTTAGAATTTCTTTGTATATAAGTCACTATTCTATTACTGATTCCCAGGTTCGTTTCTGTCTTTATTTTTCAGAATTTTTACTATGTATATGGATGTAGATCGTTTTGTGTTTATTGTACGTGGAAATTGTTGATCTTCTTGGATGTGTAGACTATTATCTGTATCAAATTTGGGAAATTTTCATCCATCAAATCTTCAAATAATTTTTCTGCCCCTTGCTTTTTTCTCCTTTATTTTTCTTACTCCTGTTACTCATATTAATGTGTGGTTAATGGTGTTCCACATTTCTCTGAAGGTCTGTTCATATTTCTTCTTTCTACTTCCCCCCCGTTCTTCCTTCAAACTGCATAATCTCTAATGATGTATCTATCTGATTTTTTTCTTTCACTAGTTAAAATCTACTGTGAGTCAGTCCAGTGAACCTTTCATTTTAGTTATTGTGCCTTTCAACTCCAGGTTTTCATTTTGTTCTTTTATGTAATTTCTATCTCTTTATTGATATTAAGTTGTGTTCCTCTGTTGGTATCATATCTAGCTGTTAAGCTCCTTTAATTGCTGGCGGGTTATGGTATTGTTGTTGTAAATACCCTGGGACAGTAATTGCTCCATAGTCTGATCCAATTACATTTGGGCCCATTTAAGGGAATTTTTTTTGAGGACAGTCTTTGTGGCTTCTTCTCAATCCAGGAGAATTCTTATTAAATATCTGTTTCCCAGTTTTCTCTCATAAACTAGCTGGCTTACAGTTTAACTTATTGCTTTTGTGGAGCTATCACCCTCCTCTTAGTTGCTTAGCACCAAAATTTCCATTATATTTGAGTGTGCTCTTGTACTTGAACTTCTGTACACTCTGTTTCAAATAAAGTCATTTCCTTTAGGGAGAGCTTCAGAGATTTCTGTTCTTATAGTCTTCATATACCCTGAAAATACATTGCTGAGTTACTGCTCCAGTGCTAGGGGTGGTATTAGTGTCCATCACTCTTGGTTTGACACCCATGCTTTATGAGTAGGGTTCTGGGTGTGCGTGGTAGCACCTGGTCTCCTCTGCTTGCATCCCCAAGTATAGAGCCTCCTCCCTACAGCAAGTTGGGGCAAAGGCAATCATTCCTCCAAAATTCTCAACCTATCATGCTGAGGGTAGAGCCTCTGATCTAGGAGTGGAGTTGGGTGGAAGAAGTATGCTCCCAACCTCCTGGCTACACTAACCTGATATTTAGCCTCAGTAAAAAGTATCTAGGGGAGAGGAGATGAAAAATACCGGTGGCCTGCTTCTCTCAGTGAGATACCACAGTCCTTGATGAGAGCTGGTAAGAAAGCGAGCCTCATCTTCTTGGCCACACCTGCCTGCAGTGCAGCTTCCGTAATGCTCAGCACAATTCTGATCTGGGAGGCTTGGAAAGAAATGGGTTGGATCACATGTTCCACAGATATGTGCTGTTCTTATTGAGATACCCTTTAGAGCACCAATCAGCCTACTCATGATCTTTATCTCCCCAAATGCTATAATATAGTTTTCTGACTATATCATGTTCTTTCTTCTCTCTACATATTAATTAATTTTGTTTTCTTGACTTAGAACGTTCTTTTCCTTTTATCACTTTAATGCACATCTATACTCCTGTGGAAGTTATCTAATCTAACAATTTTTGATGCTTCCTTCCACAAACAGAAATAATTCTCTTCACTTTGGGCTCCCAAAACTATACAAGTATTTCTCTAGTGAGAAACTTATCAAGATGCATGGTAATTGTTTATTTAAATGTTTTTCTTTTCATCTCAACTATAAGCTCCATGTGAGTATTCTCTATAACTATTTTTCTTTCCCATGTATTCACCAAAAAGCACACTGTATGTAGGCATTCAATAAACATTTACTAAATGCATGATTAAAATTCAGGATAAAAACAAGATTATGAAGGAAATGCTTACATATTTAAGATAATGTATTATTATCCTATTTTTCTGAATCATAAAATTGCAAGAACGGAAGGAGGTTCAAATGTCAGGCAGGCTCTTATTAGTTTACTAAGAATTCTTACTTAGTAATCTTACTAAGTTCACATGATTAGAAATTTATTTCCACGAAGAAGAGTCATTCCAGATTTTGTAATCCTAAATATTCACAAATTCTGAAACTGAACCATAATCTTTTTTCATATAGCTATAGTTCTTTGATCCATGTTCCTCTTATTGGAGTCATTAGAATATGCATAACCATTTTTCTAAATTTGAAATGAAGAGTTGCCACATCTCTCTTTAGTTACTTCTCTCCAGACTAAACATTCCCATTGCATTCATCTGCTTCACACACCAAAATCTTGGTCATTTTTTTCTTAAATATATGCTATATTAGTTTCCTGGAACTGCAATAACAAATAACTACAAACTAGGTGGTTGAAAATAATAGAAATTAACCCTCTCAAAGTTCTCGAGGCTAGAAGTCCAAAATCGAGGTGTTGGTATGGCCCTGATCTCTCTGAAGGCTGTAGGGGAGGATCATTGCTTGCCTTTTCTTTTTTTTTTTTTTTTTTTTTTTTATTTATTTTTTTTTTTTAAATTTTTTGTTTATTGCAGTAACATTGGTTTATAACATTGTAAAAATTTCAGGTGTACATCATTGTACTTCTATTTCTGCATAGATTACATCATGTTCACCACCAAAATACTAATTACAACCCATCACCACACACATGTACCCAATTATCCCTTTCACCCTCCTCCCTCCCCCCTTCCCCTCTGGTAACCACCAATCCAATCTCTGTCCCTATGTGTTTGTTTATTGTTGTTATTATCTACTACTTAATGAAGGAAATCATACGGTATTTGACCTTCTCCCTCTGACTTATTTCACTTTGCATCATGCCCTCAATGTCCATCCATGTTGTCACAAATGGCTGGATTTCATCGTTTCTTATGGCTTTTCTTAACTTCTGATGGTTGTTGGCAAAATTTGGTGTTCCCTGTCTCGTCAATGCACCTCTCCAATCTCTGTCTTCATCTTCATATGGTTTTTCTCTCTGTGTCTGTGTCTTTATGTGTCTTCACATGGCATTCTCCTCTCTGTCTATGTCGAAGACAGATTCCCCTCTTCTTATAAGGACACCAGTATAGCTCACCCTAATCCAGTATGAGCTTGTCTTAATTTAATTAAATCTGCAAAGATCCTATTTTAAAACGAGGTCACATTCACAGATACCAGGGAGTAGGACTTGAACATATGTTTTTTGAGGGACACAATTCAACCCACAACACATGCCAGTTTGGGTTTATATTTCTTAAGCCTGAACACAAACCCTTCAGTATAGCTTGGTCCATGCAGATTACTAAAGAAATGCTGCTTCTCCCATTATGCTTTTATGAGCGTAGACAAAAATTCCGAAGGACTTTTATATGCATCCCTACTACAATTTTTATGCTTGACTTGGCCCAGTTGGTCAACCAAATTAATCACTATATATCCAGCTTATGTCTTGTGTAAATTTAACTCACCTATCTTCTTTCAACTTGCTCAGAAAAATTTTTAATGAATCAAGGACAGAGATTATGGACATAGTACTAGGAATTTACTTAAAAACAGTTTATGTTGCAATTACAAATCACATGTGTGTCTTTTTTTAGAGAAAGTTACCTAACTTTTTATATTGTAATAAATATTCATCTAGAATATATCACCATAAAACAATGCAGGATTGCCCTTCATTCCTGCTCTAATACCAAAAATAAAATCCCGAAAAATAATATGTCATTTTGTTATCATATTTATTTTCAAACATTTGTCTTTCTTGAGAGGCACTGAGCACTACAGCAAATCATAAATGCTAAAATCTTTATTAATAATTTTAATTCACCTCTCAGCTCAGAGTAGAAGTTTTAGATTGGGCTATTACCATATTTAAATGCATTCTATACTACTTTCAGAGACAGTGTTTACACAGTCGACTGAAGCAATTTGGAAATAAAAGAAAATTGAAAAATAATTGTAATAACAACAAGAACATTGAAAAACATATAGGCGGGAAATCAACTACAATGTTCCTATAGTGATGAGACTTTATCTAGTTTTTGGCACAATCATAGATGACACTTTCACCACTGATAACAATTTAATAAATTAATTTTTGCAACAGGAAAACAGAATTTTCTAAAGACACAAGCAAGAGCAGGTGAGTTTTTGTGAAGGATTTTTGCTTGGAATGGGGTTAATATGAAGTTAATCTTGAGACTAGAATATATATGTATATATGTTTATTTATTTATAAAGTATATTTATATATAAATATTTACAAACATTTATATATGTGATGTGTATATATATATATATATAAATTTATATGTGTTTACATGTATTCCACAAAGAGGACTAGAATACACTCCTTACAAAATATTTGATATATTTTGTGTCCAAGGTTATCATGTGTCAAAGGCACACATAGAAACTGAACTTATGCCCTGATACCCTTGCCAATTAAAGAGAAGCACTAATTAGAATTTCAGCACGCTCTTATAGAATAGTTTGGAAATGGAAAGTAATTTTAACCTGAAAAATTAATTTAGATCCTTTGTATATTTTAATGAATATAAGATGCAATATAGTTGAACCCCTTTTTTCTTAATTATTGTAATAGTCAGGATTCTCTAGAGAAACAGAACCAATAGGATATATATCTCCTTTATATATATACATATATATAAAGAGATTTATTATAGGAAGGTGGCTCATACGATTATGGAGGTTGGGAAGTACAAACTCTGCAGTGCAGACTGTTAGTGTGGGTCTCTGTGTTAGAGACCCAGGAGACCTAATGCAGTTCCAGTCCAAATGCCAGCTGGTGGAGACCCAGGAGACCCTGATAGTGCTGCTGAATTCCGAAGCAGTCTGCTGGAGAATTTCCTCTGCTTAGGAAGGCTGGTCTTTTTGTTCTCTTCAGTCCTTCCACTGATTAAATGAGGACTCTCCCTATTATAGAGGGCAGGCTACTTTACCCAAAGTTCACCAATTTATATGTTAATCTAGTCCAAAAGTAGTCTCTTAGTTGACATATAAAATTAACCATCACAATTATGTAAATAGGAGGCAAAATACATTAGCAAATATTCACATTTTTCCTCCTCGTCACCATCAAATTAAAGAACAAGTCACTCCTCCTTAATGTATATCCTAAAGGAGAAAAACAAACACTTAATAGTCATGCACAATAAACAGGATATCATGCAGGATTTTTTTCTCTTTGTCCTAAAAAATGTGGTCAAGGTCCTAAGCTGGGGATAATAGGCATCAAAGAAGTGAATCATGAGATGGGGCAAACCACTTCCCCACAGGGCTCGCAGAGAGCCATAAGTATAAAAGTGAGTCCACAAATAAGAACACTGGCAAGAAAGAGTAATCAGTCTATTATAGCGTATTCAAGGTGAGAATTGTTCTCTCCCTGAGTCCAAGCAAGCGAGTAGTGTTGAAGGGAGTTCTCTGAAGACTGTTCTGGGAGTCTAAATCATTAACGTGTGTTTATTTTTACTCTTATACCTCACATGTGAAGAAGAAGAGAGGCGTATTTAAAATTTTTCTCTGAGATTTGAAGACATTCCTAAATATAGAATAGAGATTGCCTCTGGTCTTTGGGTAGCTGAAGATAAGGAATCTGCAAGGCAGCCAATCCCAGTAGGGCCTGAAGGGACTGTGTTGTAATATACTTGGGAATGTGATCTGTGTAACTACCATTTTAGTCCACGACTTTGCAGCCCCATAAGTATGTAGAAGAGGACCCCACAAGAACCAATCTGTAGGCTAGAAAAGACGCAGGAGTAATGGTACTCTGCAAATTGTTGCTAAGTCAAGTGAGGGGCACAGAACACCTAAAAAGGGTTGGGATCATCTACTTCGGGCAGGGTCAAGGCGAGAGATGGTGTCTTTTAGAAGGGTTCATTATGTACAGGCTGGAGATGCTGAATCCAGTCTAGCAAACACCCACTCACTATTGGAACCACCAAATTAGCAGAGGCCCACAGCATCGGGAAAAGAAAAATAGACTGAACCAGAGTAAGGTCAATAATCTACACTACCTGTGACAAGTGGGCATTCAAATAGGGAGTCTCATGCTTTTTTACTCTTCTTTCATAACCCTGAAGAGAATGCACATGAAAAAAAAAGAAAGGCAGGGTGGGAAGGTCTTAGAGCCAGAACACACAACCCTCCTCCAATTCAAGCAATAGTAGTTCAAAGGAGGACAATTTTGAACTGAGTTTGATGCTGAAATGTTAAGACAAGCTAAGATTAATTTCAACTAATGGGATGAGATTATATTAGTCACTTAATTGTTAAAACTTTGTAATCACACCCAGATCTAGAGGAAAAATGAGATTCAATATAGTTGAAAGTAGAGATTAAAGTGGCAAAGAAAAGTGATACTGTCTACCATGTTATGCTTGCGATTTAGTTAACAGATGGCAAAACAATTACATATGACTTAGAAGACACCACTGAAAATTAGTTGGCAGAATAATAAGCAATGTGAATAGGATATACCACCAGATTTTCCATGGGTGTAATACACAAAGCCTAATTAAGAACTCCAGAAACCTATCAAATTCAAGCCACAGAATCATCTTAGAATTTCCTTTTGGTCTTCTCGAACAGCAGCACCAGGTCCTTCACTCCTTCTGTAGGATGAAGTGGTTCTCAATGGCCAGATATGGGGATGGGGTGGGGGGAATTGCGTTCCTTAGGGGATATCTGATAATGTCTGGAAACAGTCATGGTTCTCATAACTGGCTGGAGGTTAGGGGAGGCATGCTACTCACATCGACTAGGTACAGGCCCCAGATGCTGCTAATTATCCTACAATGCACAGGACAGCCCCCTACGATAAAGAATGATCTGACTCAAATGTCAACCATGCCAAGGTGGAGAAATTCTGGATTAAAGCAACAAGTTGCGAACTTTTACCCAAAGCCACCAGCAATAGGTGTTCAGGGGAGCAATATGAGTTAGGTATCTGGGGAGTGATTCAGTTGTCATCTCAAAGTAGACATTATAATTAGAATAAAATTGTTGATATGTTGTATCTGAACTTTAATAACCAATATAAATCGTTGTATCTTTTCTGCAGATGCTAACAAAGATCCTTGATAAAACAATTTAATTCACCCAAGTTTAAGACAGCATTAGAGAACCGCTAACAACACACAAATTGGTCTGACCATTTTGACATGTTTTCACTTAATTCTTTGTGAATCTAATATTTTTTAAGTTTGTACTTAGAAATATTTAATGGAAACTATTTTTGAAAATTGTTTATGGACTAGGCACTAAGCAAGATTTTACATAAACAAAACAAACCAAAAAATGGCCCATGCTATCAAAAAGCTTAGAGATCAATAGAATTGAAAGATAAGGATTATTTGAAAAAAATAAACAACAAAAAAAACATTAATTTATTTTTCACTTTTAATTTCTTGTTTTGTTGAAAAAAGAATGCATGCCTTAGGTGAAACTGTGGCTATAAGTACCAGACAAAAAAATTCATTTTAATTTGATGGAGAATATTTTGTAGGAAAGTAGGAACACATTTAAAAATCCATAGTTTTATATTAATAATTCTATAACTTTCATAGAAACATAATTTAATTAATATAATAAAGCTTAGAAATAAGAATAGATTAAACTTTAAATATCTTGACTGCATTTTTTGTCACATTTAAATATGAAATCTATTACTGTGTAATGAAAACCAGTGATAGAATGATATTAAACTTTATTTTTCTCTGAAGGCCATTATCTTATAATGTACTTTGTAATTTGGAGTGATTGTCTTCAGAGATCTGCATTAAAAGTAAACCTAGGTAGTTTTGGAAACCAGTTATTAAAAAGCAACAAATAGACGCCAGCCTGGCGGTGTAGTGGTTAGGTTCACATGCTCTGCTTCAGTGGCCCAGGTTTTGCAGGTTCAGATCCCAGGCAGAGACCCACACACTGCTCATCAAGCCATGCTGTGGCAGCATCCCATATATAAAGTAAAGGAAGATGGCACAGATGTTAGCTCAGGGCCATTCTTCCTCACCAAGACAAAAGGACAGGCAACAAATAAACAGATATTCTGGGTAAAAGTTGATTGAGATAATGTACTTCCAATTATAAGCCCATTAAACTTGGCCTTGAAACAATGAGAATAATATTTTTATTCTTAAATTTTAATGCCATCAATTGTTTACTTGCTGTTTTCTGATATAATTATAATTATATATCACAATTTTTCCATGTCAAATAGAGGATTTTTTCCCCTAGTTATTAGCAAGACCGAAAATTTGATTTAAATATTTCAAGAAAATAATATCGGAAACACCATAATAGACTTTTGATTATATAGGCTGAGTTTAAAAGTACATCATATTCTATATCTGAATTCATTCTGAGATTTAAAAATATCTCCTGTGTATAAACATTGTGCAATGCATAGCCATGATGTATGGGACCTACAAACTACAGTCTGTTACCTAAGTGATGATCCATTTATTCACAAGGAAAATATTTAGAAAATTAATATTTCAAATATTTCATTTACCCAAATATGTAGCTTCCATTTTATTTATTTTAAATTTATATATTAAGAATTTTATGTCATTATGAAAAACTTCACTGTTCAATTTTTATAGTGTGTTTTAGATTTCTATGATACTCCATGAGAAATTTCTTAATTATACAATTATAGCAGAATTGAGGAAGCTAGGGATAGCCCACTTGGAAATGTTGTGTTTGCTCTAATGACAAGTGAGGGTTAATAGGAAAACCTAAAAGGAATGTATGAGAACCTTTCCTAAGTGTCAAATCTTTAGGAATTCTGTACATAAGACTGTTTATTTTTTCCGAGTAGGCTAAAATGTTTCTTCATCTGTCTTGGATGATTTTGTATAGATTCATATTCTGTATTTGTTTATAAATACATAAATGTTTTATAAAAATCTTCCTTCACAGATATTTTAACTCTATCTATATGCATGTATTTGTCTAGTTAAACTGTATCTGTGTGTGTATCTATAGTTATATATCCATGTATATTTATATATTTAGATATACTGGAGACTGTATTTCCAAATGGGTATCACAAGACATTCAGGAAATACTGACTTGCAATGCATGTTGACAAAAAAAAAGAGATACTTTTCCTTTTAAGTGTAAGGATATTATATTACAGATGACAACCTTCCTGAGAATTCAGTGTTTCCAAAATGTGGTGAAAATACAAAGGAGCACAGGCAGCTATATTAAATCTAAGTGTGAAAATAATCAGGAAAAAACAGAAAAGGCTGTTCAGGTTGGCAGTGGTCTTTTTAGGAGGTGCATACCAGCAATTAATTTGATCTGCAGTCTAAGAAGCATTTTATAATTAATTTCTCAGCATTTACCACATACAAGGCATCACTTTAAAGTGCTATGTCATTAACAAAATCCCATTTTTTTCCGTAAAGAATAGGCATACTGATCTACATTTTTCCATGCTGCCAAGGCAGAATGGACTCGAGGGATATTATCTTATTCAGAAAGAACCTTTCAAGGTTGAATAAAAGAAATGGTGCAGGGTCCCTGGGAGAGGGAAGTGATCATCATTTTCACCTTCAACTCCTCTTTGATGTGGCAGAGTCAATTTTTAATCAGCAGCCATCAGACTGGGCTTCATTTCGCCTTACAAAGTCCTATTACTCCGCCACTTTCTGGAAGGAGGTGATAAGGACAATGCTCTCCTTTTTCTCTTCATAGAGCCCTGCGTATGATGAGTCCCTTTGGAGAGGCTTGATAAAAAATAAAATAAAATAAAAAAAGAGTGAGTATGTAGGGATAAAGGTCACCTCTCTGTCAGAATTAACTCTTCAAGAAAACAAACTTTGATTTTCCTGGGTTTGTTTTTAGGAACTCTCCTATTGTCTTTGGGGACAAAGACAATAATAAGCTGAAGTGGGAGAAAGAAGTTAAATGCACACAGCTTTTTATGAAAATAATATTTAGTGTTATTAGTCTTCCCTAGCTAAACAACATAGCAGATATAATGCTAGTGAACATTATAGGTATTAGTGACACGCAGGAAAAGCATGCAATTAAAATCTCCTTCTTTCAGAAGTACATCTCAAAGAAATCATTTATCATCAGAGTGCACGTAAGTGCCACACAGGCAGAGTAAGAGAAAATCGCTTTTTTGCATTCAGCTGAATTAAAAAATGAAAAGAAAAAAAAAACACTATTTTTCCCCTCTGGAAGTGTTTTTTATGTTAAGTAAACCTAAATTATTTTTTAAACTATGCATTCATGCAGGAGAAACCTCTATAATCTCTTAGTATCATTTATTGTAGTTAGCAGTCTTAATTGCCTCACTGAAATGGATCAGAGTTCTGGGAATTACCCACTAAAATGATGTTACCAATCTCCAGCCTGCCCATCCTTTGATATAATCTCATTAAAAATATCAGGCCTCTAGGTGAGGGAATACATATGGATAATAAATGCATGTTAAGCAGGCACACCCAAACTGATGACCTAGTTATTACAGAACAGAGCAGCAGAAGATGAATTTTAATTTTGAAGTACAGCAATTTCTTTCTTGGTTAATACCATAATTATTAACATATTTTTGGAATGAATCTGCTTGTTACTCTTGAAAAAGATAATAATATGGAACCAACCAAAATACTGAAATGACATTTTTTGGAATAAAATAAACTCTTATTTTCCAGAAGACCACACAAGTGAAAAAACACGTAGTTTCATTAACTATAATTACTGAAAGGAGATGGGAAAAGACGTATGCCAAATCGCTTTTTGTGTGTGTGTTCTCAAAATGTAGCTGGGTTGAAAAAATATAAACCCTAGAGGAAATACACTCATCACCCAGCCAAAGAAACGGGGAAGGAGGGGAGGGGAGAGTCGTGCTGAGTCCACCATATGAAATAATTAGATTTTTATAGAATTGGATTTCCTGTTATAAATTGGAATGTATAGTTCCACAAAGGCTAAGAGTGTATAGAACATAAACCTTACCCTGTACTATGTGGTCCAATGTGTTGCAATAACAAACCGTTCTCTCTTTGGTGGTGAATAACGTGGCAGAGAGAAATAACACTGTAGAGACAAAGATTTTTTTTTAGTTAGTTTTTAAAAGAAAATTTCAATATTTGATTTGCAACGATTCACATAATTTTAAAGGTACAGAAAGCTCAGGTATCCTCACAGTTGGTGAATTTGAATAAAATGGATTATTTATATACTGAATATTCCTGAAGTATACAATCATGAAATGATACAATGAAGTTATAACCTCCCTGTCCTGACTTTGGAACAATTTTTGGAGTGAAGGCGTATTCTTTTTTTTGATTATAGGAAACACTCCATCCTAATTATTTCTTATTTTGTTCTTGCTTCCCACATCCTCATTTCAGCTTTTACTTTGCTATGCTGAAATTTGCTTGGGGAAAAAGTGTTGGAAATAATATATGGCAAGCTTCCTTTTAACTTAACACATTGGTCAAAAGTTGATTGGCTAGTAGAAAAAAGTTCAAGAAATTCCTCCTGCAATATGCAGGTTAGTGTGTTCCAAAATAATGCTGGTTGGTAAAACAAGAAAATCATTATCATTTGGTTTCAACTCAGTAAAATAAGAGAATTGATTTTTTTATGTCACAGGATTTCCAAGAGATGAATAGTAATTATTATATTTGTGCCAGTCGTTTCTATTCTTAGCAGAGACCAAATTCCTTGAAAAGGTAGAGTTTACCAAGAGAAAAATAAATAAATAAAATATCAGCAATGTTCCATAGTCAACGATATGAAGGTAAGGCTGGCGAGTAGAGGACGTGGGAAGAGAAGATTCCACTAGGATACTTATTTCTTTCAAGCCGGCATTTTAATGCACATACTTGCAAAAGTTGTGGTCAAATAGAAATTATTCCTCTCAGAGCACTTGTGCATCACTGCCTTGGACTCTTGACTCATAATGTTCCGGACTTCTGGACATCTTTTCTTACCCCTCTGCGCTTGTCAACACAGCGTTCATTGTTCAAGCCCCGTATTAAACATAGTCCTCCAAAATTGTGTGTGTTCTTTCCTTCCTTTACCCCACAGGAACCTCTGTTTTCTTTGCTCCCCAAATCTACTCACACTTCTCTTGGTAGCGCCATTCTGTGGCTCCTCGAGGGTTCCATCCACTGGCCCTGGCACAATTAGGAATGTAGAGCTGAAGAACCCAGAAACCCCAAGGAGAACTCCGGGTCTCATAAACATCTACGATAAATTTCCTCTTCACCTTCAAGTTTTGTTTCTTTGATTTATGAACAATTCTAATGATAGAGACTAGAATTTTACAAAAGTATTTTTCTTGTTCGTTACACCTGTTCTGAAATGAATATATGTGCTGCTAAAGTTGTAAATGTCAAATTAATTCGGAAAACAAGAAAAGTGAGAACAGAGATTTACTAATTATTGCATAATAATTTATTTTAAATATGTTATAGACTACTGATATTTATTAAGGTGATAAAAGGTTGAAGGGGATCAATACAGACCAGTGGCTGGGGTATATTTAAAACAATGGACCCTAAGAAAAAGGAATAAAACAAAATGACAGGATCAGAGTAAGTTTAAAAAGAAACTATTTCCCCCTTTTTATGTGTGTGTGATATAGATATTTGGTAAAGAGATTAAAGCTTTACTTTCACCCCTTCTGGAAACCCCTTCCCCTTTTACCCCCAACTAGGTATAATTTAGCAAATATTTGCATTTTCATGTTGCCATACTTGCAGCATACACACAGGCAGAGCCACTTATTTCAGATAAATTACCATCCTGTAGTAAATAGTATGTATGTATTTATATATGCAGTAGATATACTAAAACTCAGACCTGTGGTCGTAGAATTGGGACACGGATTTTTAGCAGGATCATTTGGCTCAGCCTTAAGACCACTTGTGTCTCAAATGTTGTGGGATTTCAGTAGCAAATTATAAAGGGGAACAGAACAAACCATCATCATGACAAAAGTTAGATCTATTTAAAATCTGGTCACTGCTGATACTGGGCAAATCGGAAGATAGGATTAATCCAAGAGGTTCCTAGGCTGTATGTCATCTACTCTCTGGCTTGAGTATTACACGCCTCAGGCATTTCATGGTTTCAAAGACAGCATGTGTTTACATACAAAGTTCTTCCTTCCTGGGAGGCCCCTCTGACACTTTTCTACTTAGCAAGTAAGTATTCATTCTTCAAGGACCAAATAATATTCCACATCTCGTATGTTTCCTCCCTGACACCCACCCCCCCCCCCCGCCCCCAAGTTCCCACCTCTCAGCTCTGATTCGACATTTATCTCTTGGTCTTAAAAGTGTGATCCTCCCCTGTTGGATGGAAAACTGAATTTTGGTGGTCTCTGAGTTGTTATCATTTGGCACAATCCTCAGTAGAGTAGGATCTTGATAACAACTGAATGATTTATCTTTCCTCACTTGAGGGTCTGTGTCTGTACGTTCTAACCTTGATGAAAGGAAGGAGGAGGAGAAGGAGAAGGAGGAGGAGAAGGATGAGAAGCAGAAAGGTATTTGTGGACAGGGAGAGACTGGTAAGGGTAGTGGAGACCAGTGTTAGGGTATTCCAAGTACATAACAGCTCAGCTTGCTCGCCTAACTTTGCTTGAGATCAAGTATTGAATGGCCAGGATCAGCATCTCCTTGTGATACATATATTTTGAGAGGCACCATGTAAAATTTTGTTGCTTACACATCTGTATAAACTTTTTTACATAAATTTAGGCTTTCATTCTCTATTCTCCCTTTTGGGAAAATAAAAATTCTCTAAGCTTAATAAAATCTAATTTTTTCTGTGAAGAATTTTATCCTTTCTTTAGCTGCTTCTTACACAGTAGCCATTTTCATTTAGCTTTGAGAAAAGACTAGTTTTTACTTTAAATTGTGTGATTTAATTTATCAAAATCAGTTATATATTTATTATACTCCTACAATTCAATATTTTTAACATCTTTTTAGAAGTCTATTGAACATTAGAGGAAATGGTTAAAAATGTCAATACAATAGGTTCTCTTATTTTCTCTTTGGGGTTATCTCTGATGTTACCAAGTATTCTGTTTGCAATAACTTGCAGAAGTACTGGTTTTTATCTTTTCTAAGTAAGAACCTGAAAAATAAAGTTGGTTACAGATGGTTTTTTAATACAAAATAAGGACATTTGTGAACTTTGCTTTCTAGCCAATATTTCTCATGCTTTTAGCCTATCACCTTATAAAATATTATACATAGACAATGGAATCTTTGTGATTTTGCATGGCCCTTAAACAGATGAATATAGAACATAATCTTTAAGATGTTTTGGTTTGATTAAAAAGTGCTATTATATTTTTAACCACAAGTATGTACAAAGATATCATAAGGACTTAGTCAAAGTATTTCAAGCACTATGTATGTCATACTCAAACTCATTTAAATTGAAGGTCATTTCAGGTTGATAGTAAAATTCATCTTTGAACAGAAAAAAGTATTATGCACAATAATCCTTCCTGTGTAATCATTGCAGCAACATTAGTTTTCATGACAAATATAAAACAATTTTAGTTGGCTATGTAGAAAAAATAGAAACTTTTTTTGCCTATATTATTTTCCCATCACAAAAGGAAAAAGTCATATCCAATTAAATTATTTATGCCTGGGCAAAAGCCCTCTTAAAAAATAAACAATTATTTGATTTTTTACCAAAGGAAATGTTGTTTCTGGAAAAGAAATCTGGGCCTACTCTTCCTATATTTATTTTTGAAAACCTTTCTTTCTATGATCAATAATCATTAACATTTGACGAGCAATGTGCTACTATGTGCTAGGTACTTTGCTAAATGATTTACATGCTTTATCTCATTTGTTCCATGCAACAACTTTGTGAGGTTGCATTTAGCCCTATTATATAACCGAGGGAAATATGGCTTACATAAAATAAATGATGTGCTCTACACCAGTTTCTACCTGGGTAAGTCTTTTAACTGAGTAATCCAGCACAATTTTTACCTGGGTAATCTGACCTGCACAACAGTAAGTAAAGAGCATCAATAAGACACTTTCACGTTTAAACCTCTCGGCCAAGAATGGCCATGTGTTCACTTCTGTTGATATTGGATTAAAAAATTAGTTGCTATTAAGTATAGTTCCTGGTCTGTGTAGCTGTTCAGCAATGACAGTTGTATTCAATGGAAAGGGAAATATTAATTGTGATGGACAATTAGCTTTCCCTGCCATATATAATTTACTTCTCTTCTGTCAATGCTTTCCAACAAATTCTTTTGTCCCCCAGCTTTTCCATCATTTTGCATTTCATTTGTTCAGCATATTTGTAAGCTATAAGAAGTCAAAAATCATATCTTTGTTTTCTCTTGTAAATACACCCATCTCTCCTATAGCACTCAACGCAGTGATGGACACATTCTATGCATAGTATTTGATAAATTATTACACGAAAATGTCTAGCATAATGCTTGAAACACAGTAGGCACTCAATAAATGAGTGTTCTTCTTCTACAACCTAATATGTATATTCTTCATTTAATCATTAATTCATTTGTTTTTTCATTGCAATCTCCAGGCCTCCAGATTTGGAGATTTAAATATGAGCAAGGCACAGCTCCTGCCCTTAAAAGACTTGTTCTCTTAGTTCGCAAAAACTTAAAATACGAGCTCTTGAAGGAAGCTTAATCATTTCCATATTTGTTGAATTCTTCCAACCTTTCAGTAAAATATATAGTATCATCACTGATACTCATATTCCAAAAGGTATAGTTGAATTCTAATTCAGTTTGCACCCATGTTTGAGCAAAACATTTCTAAATACATATACATTTAAGCGTACTGTATACATAACACAAAAGTTTCAACTTTAGACTTATTTCAACTCTATTAAGAATTTGCATTCTTATCTATACACTTGTTCATTATTTATAACCCAGGCCAAGCTAATATAATTGATTAAGAATATTTTTCCAAATTTATGCGTTTTAACCTTAAATGTTCCTAGTTTTTAGAATCTATTTTCAAGAGAAAATATCAGTAGTTTTTTCTTTTAATTGATTTAGCTATGTCATAATTTAAATATTGAACAACCTGGCTTATTGTTAAACTGAAAGGGTGATCCTCTAGGGTAGGAATAACATTTAAGAGACTGTGGGTAATAGTATACTCCCAGACTGACACAGGCTGTCATAATAAGTCTAGCAACCCTCCTATGTGCATACACAAAACACACAAAACATATCCAGTCGGCACTCAGCATCTATAGGTTCCTCATTCACCTGTATGGCAGGCCAACTAAGGGAACTGTGCATCCGCGGATTTTGGTTTCCATGGGGAATCCTAGAACCAATCCCCTGAGGATATCTCAGGTCAACTGTATACCCACACTCAATTTTGGTCGTTAATAGACATGCACACACACTTCTGTAGTCTTCCATGCTGAAGGCATTCTCTAGCTTGCAAGCAGGACTCCTGTAATGGATCCTTCTAGCTCCATTCTCCTTGGAAGAGATAAAGTGTTCCTAGGAGATGCCGGCTCCAGGAAAGTGGCTCAGTTCTATGATTGTAGTTGTGTCTGTGTCCAGTATTACAAAAGCAGATTTCTAGTCCAAGGTGAGAAGCTCTTCAACTCCTTCTCCAGCTCCCCATTCTCCGGTAGAGAATTACTAAACCAAAGCGATGGTCTGTGGGAGGAAAACGGCTGTGTGGTGGAAGCTGCAACGTTTATCTTCTGAAGTATAATCTTTTTCAATGCTTCTGAACTGGCATAATTTACAAATAGCATTCTTTAGCCTATTAATGCTAGGGGCTAACAGTCTTGTTAGAGTAGAAACAGAGCAGACAGAATAGAAGTAAATACCCCCTGAACCTGAGAAAACCCTTGAATTTCAGGATTATCCAACATTTTACCTGCATCTGCTGTACATCAATCTGAGAAAAAGCAGGCTATTTTTTTTTAACTATAGGAGGTTATATTATATAAAATTCAGAAGTCTCTCTAAAAGTTTCAGAGTTAGCTCAAATAGTATTTACCAGGTTTTGGGCTTCGCAAAGACCATTGCATAAAATAAAGACTGTTACTTCACATCTAGAAGCCATCCTAGACCTCATCCTTTCCCTGTCCTGTCACATCTAACCATGTGCCAAATCCTGTAGATTCCATTTTTTAAAAATATGCTTTTTTTTTTCTCTTCCGTCTGCCTCCAAGAAAACTAACTTAATTCAGGATCTGGTCAGCTCAGTTACTTTAATAACATTTTAGTTGTTCTGTCGACTTCTGTTCCCACCATTCCATTTCTCTTTATACACTATTTGAGTGTTATAATTGTACTTACCATTATAAAAGGTAAATATGATCATGTTTCTGTTTTACTCAGAATTATTCAGTATATTTATATTAGGTATAGGATGGTGATTAACTTCTATGTTAGTGGACAGTGGCTACAATGTTCTTCCTGATTTAACCCTGGGACCAAAGCTTTGCCCTTTGCTCCTACCACCCTCTGTTCCACTCACTCTCTTGTTATTTTATGATGCAGTAATTCTGCATTTCTCAGAATTTTCTGACTATATTGTGCTGTTACTTACTCTCTGTTTTCTCTGTTACTTCATCTATTGCTTATACCCTATTTTGCCTGTTCAGAGTGCCTCACCAAGCCTCTCATCTTTCCTATCAACACTAATTCATAACTCCAATTAATTGTAGGATTATTGTGAGAATTAATTAAAATAATACGTCAGTGCTTAGTGTATTCTATACACTCATAGTAAGGTACGCAGCGATATGAACAAATAGCAATAATGATAACAATAATGATTTCATTTTAGTGATTCTCTGAAACATCAAGACAATCAGTGCTCTCATCAAAAGTAAATAAGCCATTCAATAAAATTTCAATGGTTGTAGGCATTTCCCCAGTCCAAGAAAATTCTCTTGGATCACCCAACTTTCTCTGAATCACTTAGTTTGTTCAATAGGACCATTATACAATGTTTTTACCTAGATTTGGGAATTGTTCATCTCTGTTGTTATCTCATCCTTAAAGACCACATAAATGACCTCTTAGGTAGCTCATCCTTGGTGCTTTCCTGTATGACCTAATGGAAACTCATCTATCTCATTAGCAAAGTCTCCCAAATTAGCAAGTCATTGTGGCAAAAGTCTAAATCAGTTTCAATACATTCCTAGGCTATGTTTTTTTATTCCGAGGAGGTTCCCTAATCATATATGTTCTATAGTCAACGTCTTTTTATCTTGCTCTTAAGATTTCCTCTGTAAGCCCTTGGTTTTCAGACTTAAAAGAGTGTATTACATGCTCTCTTATTATCAGATGCTAAATATCATACTGTTTTATCCTCTGCAGAATTTTTTTACTTTTTCCTTAATCATGCTGCATTCACACATATAACTATGCATACTTGGTGTGTGTTTTCATATTTTTCTTAACTCCACTGTCTTTTCAAGAAAATTAATTTTTACTGTAGTGATTTCATAAAGAATTATGATTTAAGAAATTTAATGATGCTTTGAGGCTTACATAGATATTCTCTGAAACTGCACTGTTGGAGCCTTGAGTTTGTTGCTCGTGTCTAGGCATTTACTGCATGAATCCATATGGAACTATTGTCATGAAATCCTCAAAATGTGTTTTATATGAAAAGGTACCCATCGTATTTAATGTTGATTTGAGAAATGTATCCATCTTGGAGTAAAATTCTCAAAGGTGCACATATTTTCTTCATAAAATACAATTATCAGTTTTCAGTGTTCACTGTTCTGTCGTGTTCATGCTGTGAAATTCATAACAATTCAAATAATTTTTTTTTTTTTTTTTTTTGTGAGGGAGATCAGCCCTGAGCTAACATCCATGCTAATCCTCCTCTTTTTTGCTGAGGAAGACCGGCTCTGAGCTAACATCTATTGCCAAACCTTCTCCTTTTTTTTTTTTTTTTTTCTCCCCAAAGCCCCAGTAGGTAGTTGTACGTCATAGTTGCACATCCTTCTAGTTGCTGTATGTGGGACGCGGCCTCAGCATGGCCGGAGAAGTGGTGCATGGGTGCGCACCCAGGATCCGAACCCGGGCCGCCAGTAGCGGAGGGCATGCACTTAACCACTAAGCCACGGGGCCGGCCCATCAAAGAATATTTTATAAATCAATTGTGCTCTTAACGTCAAGGCTTTAGTGAAAAACATATATATATTTTTTTACCACAGGACTAAAGAATACTGATAGTTGATGTATTTAATTCTAAACTTTTCAGGACCATAGTCTTAGGTAGCATCATTGTTCTTCCTTGGCCATGGTCATGAGTCCAATTAAGTCACCTTACAACCTAAAACCATAAAAAGGTAAGGAGAATAGTGTAGACACCAGGCAGTAGTTTCTTTGGTGGACTGGAGTTGGAAGAGCGACTGCAGAACGCACGTTATTCTCTTCAAGCCTATGAGGACTACATTAAAGTCTGGAAACAAAAAGATATGGTGAAGAAAGGGCATTTTTGCCTGAAAAAAAAATGCAAAATTTTCAAGCATAATGTAAACTATGAAAGGGAGATGGATTACCTATTGCTTTTAAATATCAACTGACACTATAAGAAGCAAGTTGTGTAAGAAATAGCCATTTTTAATCAGTGGAAAGTAATCTGGCAATCTGCTAAAGTGATAAGCAGGAAAAGAAAATGTGGCAGTATTCTGTCGTCAAAGTCAATAAAACAATTACATGCAGTGCCATGACTCATAGCCTAGGAATGAATGTATCATGGAAATAGCTTTTTTTTTTCTTTTAATGTAAAGTGTTGCCTTCCTCTCGCAAAAATTAGCCAAATATAAATGCATATTTTCATCACACCTAAAGTGAGTGCCACAACCTCACGGTAGAATGTAATAACGTGATTGAGGCTTGCGACATAAAATGGAAAGACTTAATCACTTATGATACCTCGCCACATTGGCTCCCATCCCCTAGCAAAATCTGTGAGATTTAAGTGTGTGTGTGTGTGACTGTGTTGTGTGACAGAGAGAAACAGACAGATATCGGTAGCAATGAACTTTAATATCACACAAACACATGCACACATAATCTTGTACTCTATTTGGTTCTGTTTTTGTTCTTTACAATTTTTCGATCAATGGGTGAAAGCTTTAATGCCTAGAAGCGTAATCAGTTTTTTTTTTTTTGAAACAGGCATATACAGAGCCAAATTAAAATCTGAACAATATATTTTCTAAAGAACCAACTACTGACAATGTAATCAGCTACTTTCTAGAGACAACTCTGTGGGAGCGAAAACCAAAATAAAAGCAACCAAATCAACAAAGACAGGATGAGCCCGAAGTTGTCTTGTATCAGTCCATTCTCTTCTGTTTGGTGGAGCACAGAAAATATTTTTGTAACACGCTAGACCAGATTTGTAAGCCTCACTATACTCACTGAAATTTTGAAGACATTCTTGACATTAAAATGAAAAATAAAGTGTAAAGATTTTTCTCAGTAACAGTGTTATAGTACAGTCTCCCTCTAAAAACCATTATGTAGGTATCAAAACCAACAGCAATTAATGAAAATATACTTTAAAACAAATATCTTTTCATTAGCACAACAAAATGTATGATATTTCTAATTAGAAAAGATTTACCAAAATGAAAGATTAATTATCTAAAATAAAATTAGGTAAAAAATGTTTAATTAGTTAAGACAGTGCTTTGATTCCCTCACATTTCATCATAATTCGCTCACTTAGCACAAAATGGAAGATTTGTGTAATGTTAAAAAGCATGTCAATTTGGATTTTTTTAGCCACACAGAAAAGTATACCTTAGATGTCTAATTTTTAATAGAAATGACATGATGTGCATGCATGATCAACATAAAAGTACACTTAGCCCTTTTTGCTTATAAGAATGCGGAATCCTCAACTGTGGGTGACAGCTAACTTCCTCTAGCCTCCTTTAGCCCTGCAGCTAATAATACATGCTGATCTTCAAGTATTATTGGAAAAAATTAGGCATAAACATGAAAAGAACAAAAAACAAAGCTACAATTTTAGACTAATTAAAACAAAATAGTTGGAAATGCACTCCCGCTATTGAAGAAAAAAGAGCATATTGGTGGCCTAACCATTTTGTATGAAAAACAGACTATCACACACACCCAAAAATGTGTTATAAAGTACAGATGTTCTCTTAGATTAGAAAAATAAAGTTTGCTTTTAGCAAATGTATGCATACCATATGGAATTCATTTTCGTCACTTCAGTGCTTTTAAAAAATATTTCTTAAACAAATACTTTGGGAGTTTGATACGGAGATGTAAAAATCTCTAATGTATGTTTTTATTCTTTAGAATTAGGAAAGTTCAAGGCAATAATTTAGGAACTTAATACTGAACAGTATAGTTAGAAACTAAAACGTTGCAAACCATAAAATTTCCACTTTTTTTCATGAATATATGTCTTTTTGCTATTCTTTTTTTTTCATGTAAAGCCTTATGTGTATATAAATTAACTCTCACATTTGGTTGACACATTCTTTTTCTTGACTATTTTTAGTCCATTCCCAAATCTCTGAAATCTCTTCTCCAAGAATCCTCACAGCCTTCTATTAGACTTCACTCCCATTTTCATGACAATTTCTTCTTTATTTTTTTAAATTTTGTAACCTAAATAGTTGTTTTCCCTCAAATAGATGTTAGAAAAAATGTATAGGCCAAAAACTAAGATGTAAATAGAAAAATTTTAATGTGTTAATGTTTATTTTTTCTTATTTTTATAATTTTTATGATGTTCTCTAAAAGAGTATACTGTAATTAAAAACATCTTATTGCTTTATTCATTAAAATAATTTCAATTATTTATATATTAGCATATTTAATTAAAATCTTTCCATTCCATCACATTTCATTATTTTTTAAATACTTAAATTATTTTCAACTGGTGACTTTTCCCTTGCCATCCTTTAATGCAAGCCTCTGTTAAGTCATATCTCTCTCATGTTGGTTGAAGGGTTTTGCTAGCTTATCACAGAATGAAAAGAGATTAAAAATAATTGATAGAAGAGGAGGGCGGAGTCAAGATGGCGGCGTAGGCAGACTCTGAACTCCCCTCCTCCCGTGGACACAGCCAATTTACAACTACTCGTGGAAAAATTACCCCTGAGACAGAACTGAAAACTGGATAAGAGGAACTCCTGCAACAACGGACAATCCTAACTGGGGTAGAAGAGGCAGAGACTCCCTTCTGGAGAGGAAAAACGCCGCCGTCACAAGCCGCCAGCTTCACGGCCGCCGGGAGCAGCTCACAGGTACGCACCCTCCCTGGAGGCGCGGGGCCCTGAACCGGGGAGCACCCCCGCTGTGGGCATTTTGTGGACCCAGCACAATTGAGACCAGCGGCATAATATCTGACTGTGCCTGCTACTAAAGCATTGGGTAGCACCCCCAGAAAACCCGGTTCACAAAGAAACTAAAACTGGCTCTTAAAGGGCCCGCGCATAAACTCACCCGTTCCAGAAAGCGTTCTAAAATCACCAGAAAGAAAGGTGTACAGTGCTTCGGTGACAAGAGACTCACCTAATAGGCCCTGAGTGCATCTCGGTGAGGGGTGAGACCTCTCCAGGGACTGGGACATTGGCGGCGGCCATTGTTGTGGCCTGGTGTGAGCGTGCTGACACAGACGCCATTGGAGTTTTCCCTGAGACCTGCTAGCCCAGGGTCTGCTCCACCCGCTAGAGCACCGATTTAATCCAGCTCAGCCAGGGCAGGCAGCCCACCCTAGAGACTGGCCCCACCCAACAACAAGCCCTCAGGCAACGTGTGGGCCTGCATAGATTGGTGACTGGATTCTCTGCAGCCTGGCAACTGAGCTGACTTGAGCGGGGCAGGGTGTGCACAAGGAGCGGGTGGAGAGTGTGGGGCGGTGGCAGAGTGTGCGGGGCTCCCGCCGTGGAGACTGGGTCCACTTGGGGAGGTCGGGCGCTCACACGGGGCAGGACTGTGTTGACTGTGTGTGTGGACCTGTGGGCGGCAGGGCTTCTCAGCCACAGAAGACTTGTACTTCTCAAAGACCCACATAGGAGGTTTGCTCCACCTTCCAAAACCTGAAACAATTGGGTGCTCCTGTGCCTGAGGGCAGCCCCACCCAGCTGCAATCCTCAGAGAGCTGAAAAGAGACCTAATAGGCTAGAGGCTTACAGCAATTGTAAGGCCCTGAGCCTAACAACCTGCCACGGTGGGGGCCTACTCACTTAAAAGAAATACTGCAACACAAATGTGGTATTAGAACTTGCAGCCAACTGTGCTGGGGCTCCCCACAGCTGATAAAGAGACTGAAGGGCCCACAACAACTACAAGCAGCTGAGCATTACAACAGCTGGCCAGGAGCATAACTCAGCCTCCCTGGGCGCCTACAGGGAGGGCAAACAGGCCACAGCAGAAGGATACACGTAGCCCACATAGGGGTCACCCCTGGAACATTGAGAACTGAGGGAAGCACACTGGAAGCCTCCTAAGCCATCACTTACATAAGGTCACCTATCCAAGAGCAGGAGACGTAGCTGACCTACCTAATACGTAGACACAAGCACAGGGAAAGAGGCAAAATGAAGAGGCAAAAGAATACATTCCAAGTAAGGGAACAGGACAAAACCCCAGAAAAGGAACTTAGTGAAACAGAAATGAGCAACCTACCCGACAGAGAGTTCAAACTAAGAGTGTTAAGGATGCTCACTGATCTGGGGAGAAGAATAGATGGACTCAGTGAGAATGTCAACAAAGAAATGGAAGATATAAAAAGAACCAATCAGAAATGAAGAATACAATACTGGAAATGAAAAACTCATTAGAGGGACTCAAAAGCAGAGTAGAGGATACAGAAGAACGGATCTGTGAGCTGGAAGAAAGACTAGAAGAAATTACCCAAGGTGAACAGGTAAAAGAGAAAAGAATTAAAAAGAGTGAGGACAGTCTAAGGGACCTCTGGGACAACATCAAGCACACTAACATCCGTGTTATAGGTGTCCCGGAAGGAGAAGAGCGAGACAAGGGGGCAGAGAATCTATTTCAAGAAATAATAGATGAAAACTTCCCTAACCTAAGGAAGGAAACAGACATCCAGGTACAGGAGGCACAGAGAGCCCCAAACAAGATAAACCCAAAGAGGCCCTCACCAAGACACATCATAATCAAAATGTCCAGAATTAAAGATAAAGAGAGAATCCTAAAAGCCGCAAGAGAATGTCAAGTTACATACAAAGGAAACCCCATAAGGCTATCAGCTGACTTCTCAGCAGAAACCTTACAGGCTAGAAGAGAATGGCATGATATATTTAAAGTGCTAAAAGGAAAAAACTTACAGCCAAGAATACTCTACCCAGCAAGGTTATCATTCAAAATGGAAGGAGAGATCAGAATTTTCCCAGACAAGCAAAAATTAAAGGAGTTTGTCACCAAGAAACCAGTGTTACAAGAAATGTTAAAGGGACTGATTTAAGGGGAAAAGAGAAGACCACAAATAGGAAAAATTATCTATTTCCACGATTAGAACGTAATGGATACAAATGCACAAAAAAGAGGTTGGATATGATATCAAAAACATAAAAGGAGGGAGGAGGGTAGTTAAAGAGTACAGCTTTCAGACAGAGGTCAAACTAAAGTGACCATCAATTCTGTATAGAAGAAGTAAGGAACAGAGAAGGACTACTAAAACACTGAGGAAAAAAAAAAAGTTAAAAAATGGCAGTAAGTACATACTTATCAATAGCTACTTTAAATGTCAATGGACTAAATGCTCCAATTAAAAGGCATAGGGTGGCTGACTGGATAAAAAAACAAGACCAATATATATGCTGCATACAAGAGACACACTTCAGACCTAAAGACACTCACAAACTGAAAGTGAAGGGATGGAAAAAGATACTCCACGCAAATGGCAATGAAAAGAAAGCTGGGGTAGCAGTACTCATATCAGACAAAATAGACTTTAAAACAAAAACTGTAAAACGAGACAAAGAAGGGCATTACATAATGATCAAGGGAACAATCCAACAAGAGGATATAACACTTGTAAATATCTACGCACTCCAATGTAGGTGCACCTAAATATATAAAGCAATTATTAACAGACATAAAAACAGAAATAGACAGTAACACAATAATAGTAGGGGACTTTAACACTCCACTTACACCAACGGATAGATCATCCAAACAGAAGATCAATAAGGAAACATTGGCCTTAAACGACACACTAGAACAGATGGACCTAGTAGATATATACAGAGCATTCCATCCAAAAACCGAAGAATACACGTTCTTTTCAAATGCACATGGAACGTTCTCCAGGACTGATCACATATTAGGCCACAAAACAAGTCTCCATAAATTTAAGAAGATTGAAATAATACCAAGCATCTTTTCTGACCACAAAGGTATGAAACTAGAAATCAACTATAGGAAGAAAATCAGAAAAGCCACAAATACATGGAGATTAAACAAAATGCTACTGAACAACGACTGGATTAATGAAGAAATCAAAAAATACCTGGAGACAAATGAAAATGAAAATACGACATGCCAGAATTTATGGGATACAGCAAAAGCGGTTCTAAGAGGGAAGTTTATAGCAATACAGGCCTATCTCAACAAACAAGAAAAATCTCAAATAAACAATCTAACAATGCACCTAAAGGAACTGGAAAAAGAAGAACAAACAAAGCCCAAAATCAGTAGAAGAAGGGAAATCATAAAAATCAGAGCAGAAATAAATGAAATAGAGACCAAAAAAATAGAAAAAATTAATAAAACCAAGAGCTGGTTCTTTGAAAAGATCAACAAAATAGACAAACCTTTAGCTAGACTCACCAAGAAAAAAGAGAGAAGGCGCAAATAAGTAAAATCAGAAATGAAAGAGGAGAGGTTACAACAGACACCTCAGAAATACAAAAGATTATAAGAGAATACTATGAAAAACTATATGCCAACCAATTCGACAATCTGGAAGAAATGGATAAATTCTTAGAATCATACAACCTTCCAAAACTGGATCAAGAAGAAGTAGAGAATTTGAATAGACCAATCACCAGTAAGGAGATCGAAACATAATCACAAACCTCCCCAAAAATAAAAGTCCAGGACCAGACGGCTTCCCTGGTGAATTCTACCAAACATTCAAAGAAGACTTAATACCTATCCTTCTCAAACTCTTCCAAAAATTGAGGAGGGGGGGAAGCTCCCTAACTCATTCTACGAAGCTGACATTACCCTGATACCAAAACCAGACAAGGACAACACAAAAAAAGAAAATTACAGGCCAATATCACTGATGAACATCGATGCGAAAATCCTCAACAAAATACTAGCAAATCGCATACAACAATACGTTAAAAAGATTATACACCATGATCAAGTGGGATTTATTCCAGGTATGCAGGGATGGTTTAACATTCGCAAATCAATCAATGTAATACACCACATTAATAAAATGAAGAACAAAAATCACATGATCATCTCAATAGATGCAGAGAAAGCATTTGACAAGATCCAGCATCCATTTATGCTAAAAACTCTGAATAAAATGGGTATAGAAGGAAAGTACCTCAACATAATAAAGACCATATATGAGAAACCCACAGCTAATATCATCCTCAATGGTGAAAAACTGAAAGCTATCCCTCTAAGAACAGGAACCAGACAAGGATGCCCACTGTCACCACTCCTATTTAACATAGTATTGGAAGTCCTAGCCAGAGCAATCAGGCAAGAGAAAGAAATAAAAGGGATCCAAATTGGAAAGGAAGAAGTGAAACTGTCACTATTTGCAGATGACATGATTTTATATATAGAAAACCCTAAAGAATCCACCAGAAAACTTTTAGAAGTAATAAACGAATATGGTAAAGTTGCAGGATACAAAATCAACATACAAAAATCAGTTGCATTTCTGTACACTAACAACGAAGTAGCAGAAAGAGAAATTAAGAATACCATCCCATTTACAATTGCAACAAAAAGAATAAAATACCTAGGAATAAACTTAACCAAAGAGGTGAAAGATCTGTACAATCGAAAACTATAAAACATTTCTGAAAGAAATTGAAGAAGACACAAAGAAATGGAAAGATATTCCGTGCTCCTGGATTGGAAGAATTAACATAGTTAAGATGTCCATACTTCCTAAAGCCATCTATAGATTCAATGCAATCCCTATCAAAGTTCCAACAACATTTTTCACAGAAATAGAACAAAGAATCCTAAAATTTATATGGAACAACAAAAGACCCTGAATAGCTAAAGCAATCCTGAGAAAAAACACAAAGCTGGAGGTATCACACTCCCTGATTTCAAAATATACTACAAAGCTATAGTAACCAAAACAGCATGGTACTGGCACAAAAACAGACACACAGATCAATGGAATAGAATCGAAAGCCCAGAAATAAACCCACACATCTATGGACAGCTAATCTTTGACAAAGGAGCCAAGAACATACAATGGGGAAAAGAAAGTCTCTTCAACAAATGGTGTTGGGAAAACTGGATAGCCATATGCAAAAAAATGAAAGTAGACTCTTACCTTACACCATACACAAAAATTAACTCCAAATGGATTAAAGACTTGAATGTAAGACCTGAAACTGTGAAAGTTCTAGAAGAAAACATAGGCAGTACGCTCTTCGACATCAGTCTTAGCAACATCTTTTCAAACACCACATCTGACCGGGCAAGAGAAACAATAGAAAAAATAAACAAATGGGACTACATCAAACTAAAAAGCTTCTGCACAGCAAAGGAAACCATCAACAAAACGAAAAGACAACCTAACAATTGGGAGAAGATATTTGCAAACCATACATCTGATAAGGGCTTAATCTCCAAAATATATAAAGAACTCATGCATCTCAACAACAAAAAAACTACCAACCCAATTAAAAAATGGGCAAAAGACCTGAACAGACATTTTTCCAAAGAAGATATACAGATGGACAACAGACACATGAAAAGATGTTCAAAATCACTAACTATCAGGGAAATGCAAATCAAAACTACAATGAGATATCACCTCACGCCCGTCAGAATGGCTATAATTAACAAGACAGGAAACAACATGTGTTGGAGAGGATGTGGAGAGAAGGGAACTCTCATACACTGCTGGTGGGAGTGCAAACTGGTGCAGCCACTATGGAAAACAGTATGGAGATTCCTCAAAAAATCAACGATAGAACTACCATATGATCCAGCTATTCCACTGCTGGGTATTTATCCAAAGAACTTGAAAACACCAATTTGCAAAGGTACATGCACCCCTGTGTTCATTGCAGCCTTATTCACGATAGCCAAGACTTGGAAGCAACCTAAGTGCCCATCAAGGGACGAATGGATAAAAAAGCTGTGGTATATATACACAATGGAATACTACTCAGCCATAAGAAACGACGAAATCCAGCCATTTGTGACAACATGGATGGACATTGAGGGCATGATGCAAAGTGAAATAAGTCAGAGGGAGAAGGTCAAATACCGTATGATTTCCTTCATTAAGTAGTAGATAATAACAACAATAAACAAACACATAGGGACAGAGATTGGATTGGTGGTTACCAGAGGGGAAGGGGGGAGGGAGGAGGGTGAAAGGGATAATTGGGTACATGTGTGTGGTGATGGGTTGTAATTAGTATTTTGGTGGTGAACATGATGTAATCTATGCAGAAATAGAAGTACAATGATGTACACCTGAAATTTTTACAATGTTATAAACCAATGTTACTGCAATAAACAAAAAATTAAAAAAAAAAAAAAATAAAATAATTGATAGAAGATATTCTTCATTCCTAGTTGCATTAATAGAGAAAGCCACCTTGTTCTATATTTTTTATTCCAAAATGTGTTCTGTGTTATAAAAGTGTGTCAAGTCCTTGGGCCTGGCTGATTGGATCAAAATCGTTCAACTTCCTTTGCATGGAAATCATTTGGGTACCTTGTTAAAAATGCAAATTTCTAGATCCACTCCCTGAAGATTCTGTTTCAGTAGAACTGAATGGAACCAGAGAACCTGCATCTTTAAGGACTACATATGTGATTACAATGGATGTCATTTGAAACACACTTTGAGAAACACTAAAATAGAGAGAAAGATGCACTGTCAAGCTTACATTTTTATATAGGTAGTATTCTTTATACCTGAGATTCCAAATAAGTTTTCCTTTTTGTCCTGGTTTTTCTTCTTGTGTACAGCCAGCATCAGTAGTATTATTGAATCTTAAGACAATGACCTCAAAAGGTAAGTCAGTATATAGTTTAATTTATTTTCTGCCCACGTAGAAGACACAGAGTATATTTACATATATATTGATTTGTATACCTATATAGAAATAACACAATACTCCCTTCTAATTGTACAGTGATTTTTTTACAGATGCAGTCTGGTATTATGGAAATCGCACTAAAACAACTTCTAAGACTTAGCATTTAATTTCCAGATATTTAAGTTTTAGTAATGGATTTGTTTCCATCAAGTATTCCCAGTTGAGCTATGAAGGAATTATCACTGTTATTTATAAAAATAAATACAGTTTCAAATATTTAACACTGGAAAGACAGTGTCTATATGGGGTAAGGTCAATTGTCCTGTCAGCTTTTGCTCTGTTTCCTTGGAAATTCAGCTTCCTCTTGGGGTTTTCTTGCTTGGATTATTGTGGCCACCAGAGACTAAATCCTATGGATTCACACCTTCTTCTTCCAGTCAACTGGCTAAGCACAGACTTTTAAAAAGGCAAAATATAAAGCAAATAGCACAAATAACCCAGGTTACAACTTGGATTATTTCTGATGCAAACAGTTTAGAATATTGGTCTCTCTTCTAGGTTGCAAACTAGCACTAGTTTGCCTGTAACAGTCCTAGTTTATACCAGTGTGATTATTGATGGTTCTTCCTTTCAATCTCAAGTGTCCTTGTTAAGATGATCAATTATATGGTTTCCTCTACTTATATATGACTTTGAACACCTTCCATTTTCTATCTCCCAATAAGATCTTATTTTGTATCTCCCAGTAGACGTCTATGTAGAAGAAACTATTTTATTTCCATGGCTCATGAAAGATAGACTCTTTTAGAGTTATACTCCCTTTGAAATCAAGACTAAGAGAACAATTTAGACTGTGGCAACCCTAATATCTTGCCCATTCAGTTCCAGTTTCTCTTATATAATATATAGGAATTTAGTGATTGGTTTGGTAGTGACTTGGTTTGCCAGTTAACCAGTAGAAAATGAATACATTGTTCATACCATGAATAAAATATCCACATAATATAGGCCAAGAGGCTGAGGCACAATGGCCAATGGAGGGAGGAAAAGAAGAGGTGGTTAGAGAGTCAAGAGTCAGCTCATGTAAGCTCTTAAAGTCTAGACAGGAATTTAGCTATATTGTGATAAGAATCCATTAAAGGACTTTAGCAAATAATAAGATCTCATTTACACTTTTAAATTATTACTCAGGAGAATAGAATGTAGAAGATGAGAAGAGTAACTAGAAGCCAATTGCACTAATTTAGGTTATAGAGGATGGTGGCTTAAACTAGTGTGGTAATAATGGAAATAAGGAGCAGTAAATATGTTTACATTTTGCAGACGGCGCTATTGAGGTTTGTGGAGGAATGGATATAGGAAAAGCACAGAAAAAAATGAATCAATAGGTCTCCCTGTGAGCCAGCATGTTTGGGATAGAAAAGAAATCAGTTCTGTTTTCATCTCATTACTTTTGAAATACCTGTTAGAGCTCATGTAGAGAGAATGTCAAAAACGTATATATGAATTGGGTGTTCTAGAGATAGGTTAGGACTAAAAAATAAAGACTTGGGTGTCTTGGACATATCAATGATTATTTCTTGAATCTGTCATCAAACATTGCACAGATAGTGCCCATATCTCTCAAATATTCTTTTTCTATTCTCTCTTTCTTTAAACTCACCCATGGTCTACTACACTGAGGTTGTCTATTTTTCTAATAAATAGAATGAAAAGAAATATACTGTCAAATAATAAAGATGTACATGTTAATTACTTTAAATAAATAGTCTTTCTATTAAACCCCCTTGTAATAGACTCACTGGATCATCAAATGTTCTCTGGTCTCTCTTTGTGCACACTGCCTCGTGGTCTTGGCGTGCTTCATGTTCACAACATGTTGGCTACTTTTTTGTTTGTTTGGGCTCCTTGAAACTTAACACTTACTGAAAGTTGGTTGTATTTTTTTAATCTTTCTTATGGCAGTTTTACTGGTTATCTAATTACACAATTTAATCGAATGTTTAATGATACTGATGCTGCATAAATATGAAATTAGAGTTACATGTTTGAAACATAAATTGAATGGTTTGAAATAATTCAACAAAATCAGTAACTCGAAAATTACTAGTGCCAAATTAGATGTGGACAAAAATCCCAATAAAAGACTGAATATGTCATAAAGTACTAAAATCATTCTGTGTTCAGATTGCTTTATATGTGTCTAAATTCTTGTTCCACTTTAAAGGAACTGATACTAATACTCACAGTTAATACATCGTTGGTATTTGTGCAGGAGCAGCAGCTCAGAAATGAGAATAAGTGGAACTATGCTAAAAGAAAAGACTAGCCTTATATCAAAAGATTGACAAATCAATACATATTACATGTTTTAAATTAGAACAAACTGTTTAATGTACATATGTATCATTTTTGTGTTTTGCTGCTTTAATTGACCTTTTCTTTACTGACTAGCTACTGCTCCAATAACATCAGATGGTAGAGTTTTACTGAACTTCAAGAATTTTTTGGATGGGACTGCTACTCTCTAAAATTTAAGATATTTTTAAGAAGCTATAAAGAAAAATGTTTTAAATGATAGACTTTTCACACCTCCTAAAAATATATATTGCAAATACGACTGTCTATTCAGCACTGAATGTCTAATCCAACTGCCCCCATATTTGGTTACACTTGTTCACATTTACTGACTCCAGGCCTTCCTCTCCCACTTACTGCCAACCCATTGGAATCCAGGGCCTATGGGCATTCCTCTTGTTAAAGACACCAATTACACTTTCAATATTTATCTAACATGACATTTATCACATAAGTCTGTAGCAATTCTCTCCTTCAAATTCTCTCTGTCTTCATTTTCAGTGACAATGCTAGCTCCTGCTTTTCCTCGTACCTCTCTGGATGCACGTTGAACATTTTCTTCCTGCCCCTTAAATGTTAGTAATCAACGGGTTCTTATACTCTGCTGCTCCCCTTCCCTCTCCACATACCTCATTCTTCTACGCTCCCGGTTTCAACTGATATCCATATGTTGATGTCTCCTACTCTAAACAAGGATAGGTTTACATCCTGAGCAATAGACTTGACCATCAAACTGCCTACTTAACACGGTACGTGGATGTCCTACAGGCACCTGAAACTCAAAGAAAAAAAACATACAAATGTATGTGGAAATGAATATGGCCGGGAATGGTCAAAACACTCCTGAAGAAGAACACACAATTAAGAGGACAGATTCTACCTGATATAATGATTTATTTTAAAGTTACAGCTATTAAGAGAGCATAGCATTGGTTAAAAAATGGAAAGCTTGGTCTGTGGAACAGAAGAGAGAGCTCTGAAACAGACTCACATTTATACAGACATCCGATTTATGGAAAAGGTAACACTCAGACCTTCACAATAACTTGTTCTAAGCTCATTGAATACCTCTGTGGGGGAAAAAGAAAACCTTGATCTCCACGTCCCATCATAGATAAAGCAATAATTCCAGGTGCATTTTGATTTGTGTGTAAAAAATAAAGATAAATAAATAAGTAAAATCAAAATGAAAGCTCCCAGAATAACTCATAGTAGATAATCTTTGTGACCTTAAAGTTAACAAAGATTTAATAAATGGGACTCAAAATAGTAATCATAAAAGAAAATAATTTTGAATTGTAAAATATTAAAATTTACAATGTTTATTCATCAAAAGGCAATATTAAGATTATGAATATACAAGTCGCTGAGTGTAAGAAGATATTTGAGGGGCCGGCCTGGTGGCGCAAGCAGTTAAGTGCATGAGTTCCGCTGCAGTGGCCGGGGGTTTGCCGGTTAGGATTGGGCGCGCACCAACGCACTTCTTGGCAAGCCATGCTGTGGCGGCGTCCCATATAAAGTGGAGGAAGATGGACATGGATGTTAGCCCAGGGCCAGTCTTCCTCAGCAAAAAAAAAAAGAGGAGGATTGGCAGATGTTAGCACAGGGCTGATCTCCTCACAAGGAGAAAAGGAAAATATTTGAAATACATTTATCAAACAGAATTGGTATCCTAAGTGTATAAATAACTCCTCCAAATCAATAGGAACACCAACAACTCATATTTTAAATGAACAAACCATCTGACAGGCATTTCACAAAGAAACAATAATATATGAAAATATGCTCATCATTAATTAAGGAGATCCAAATTAATACTAGTCGACCCATGATATAATGGTGAAAATTTTAAGTCTGAAAGTACCAAGTATAGAAGAGTAGGTGAAACAACTTGTACTCTCATATTCTTCTCTACATGCACATATTCTAAAACCCACTTTAAGTCAGTTATATACCCAAGAGAAATGTATACACCTGTGAGTCATGTACAAAAATGTTCTGACAGCAATTTTAGAATAGACCCTAAATGAAAACAACCCAAATGGCCATCAACAGTAAAACGGTTAAATAAATTGTGACCTGGTCTTACAACGGAAAACTGTGGATAGTAATTCAATGAACAAACTGCAACTAGAGAGTACTACGTATATAAATCTCACAAATTACACTGAGGGAAAGAATCCAGACCAAAAAAATATCGACAGTATTTTTCATAACATTCAATTTTTATAAAATTCAAATATAGGCAATATGATTCTGTGGTGTAGATTTCAGGATATCAGGTACTACTGGGGAATTGATGGGGTAGATATTAGAAGGGCAGATAGGGGTCTTTTGAGCTAATGGTAATGTACTAAATCCTGAACTGTGAGGTTATAAAATATACACTTTTCTGTAGGTGTGAATAATATATAATAAATAATATATTTAAAACTACCTGATACTCAGTTTAAATATATAAACTCCACAGCTATTAAGTGCTAACAGAGTTTTAATCAAAATATGTTTGATTCCAAGCTATCTATTGACATAATATTCTGGGAAAAAATAATCCTTCATACAGTGATATTTACAGTAACTATATAAATTTTAAACTTTTAATATTTATTTAAAGACACTGTTCAAAAACTAAAGAAGCTTGTATTTGCATCAAAATTAGCAAAAATTATTTTTAAGTCTTATAAGAATCTGTGGCATAATGTGGAATTTTGAATACGAAAAGAGCTATTTTGGAGAATGTAATAGGCCACATTTTTAGTACTCCCCGGGACAGAGTACAGTTTCTATGAATCACTCTCACAGACGCAAAAGGGCTAACAAAAAGATGATTTCCAACATAAGGAAAATGTTTCCAAAAAAAGGCAAAAAAGGCTGAAATCATAGATTAGTGTAGGAAAATTTTCAAAAACAACCTCTTTATTGCTCAGTAGTTTTTAATAAAGTAGTTTACAAAATAAAGTTATCTAGTGGGGAATTTGATCTAATTGGAAGTCCTTTCATTCATTCAACAAATATTTATTGAAAATATATCATGTATCAGGCACTGTTCTGTGTGATAAGACTACAGCTGTGAACAAGACTGACAAAAATCTCTGTCTGTTGTCATATAACTTAGATTTGATGTGGGGAGACTATGAATGAAAAAGTTAAACAAATTATAGATATAATATATACATATACTATATTATATATTAATTATATGTTATATATTAAATGTCATGTATACCTTTATGAATACATATATGTGTATATATACATGTATATATATATATTACAAATGGAGATAAGTAAATGCTAAGGAAAAGCAAAATAGGGAGAGGCAATATTGAGGCATTATGCTCGGGGGAATAAAGGGGGGTGTAATTTAAATAAGGTTCCAAGAAAAGCCTTGCTGAGGAGGTGATATATAAATAAATAACTAGAGGAAGTAAACTGTGTACATATCTGAGGGAAAACTCTTCCAGGCAGAGGGGACAGAAAATCCAAAGATCACAAGGCAGGTGCTTAACAGTCATGTTCAACAAGCTACCAGGGGCCCACATTGACCGAGGGAGTGAGCAAAGATAAGAGTGGTGGGATATCAGGTCTCAGAGGTACCAGGATGGATAGATCATGTGGAGCCTTGTAGGCCCTTGTAAAGACATCAAACGTTGGAAGTATCTGATGAGAGAAATGACATGCTTTTTTATTTTTGACAAGATTTTTCTGATAGCTGCGTGGAGAATATTCTAAAGAATGGCAATCATGGAATCAGGAAGAACAGTAAGGAGGCAATGATAAAAATCCACGCAAGAGACGATGGTTTGGAACAGAGCCACAGCCATGGAGGTGGTTTGAAGTAGTCCATTTATGGCTGTGTTGTGAAGGTAGAGCTAAATTGTTCTGTGAAATTGTTCATGCACAGAATGGGAGTTGGAGAAAGAGAGTTCACGATGATTCTTAAGATGTGAGGCGGGAACATTTGGAAGAATGATGGTGCTTATCTACCTAAGATGGTGAAAACAAGAGAAAAGCAAGGTTTTTAAGAGGTGATTAAGAGGAAAACCAGGAGCTGGATTTCGAGCCGTTCAGTTTGAGATGTCGATTAGACAGTTGACTATACAAATCTGGAGTTCACGGGAGAGATTGGGGATGGAAATAAAATTTGGGAATTATCTGCCTCAAGCAATGTTTAAAGCTGTAAGACTGTGTGAGATCCACAAGGGAATAAATGTGGATAGAAAAAAGAGAACTAAGAACTGAACCCTAGGACACAATATATAGAGTCCAGTAAGATGAGGAATAATTAGCACTGGGAAAGAGTGTCCAAAATATCCAAAGAGTGATGAAAAGTGTTGAAAAGACAATCCAAGTAAGAGAGTGTTTAAAGGAAGAGTGGGTGATCAACTGAGTCAAGTAATGTTAATCAAATGAATACTTGGTCATGCAGAGGTCACTGGAGACCTTGGTAATGACAAGTGGATTGGTGAGGATGACAGTCTAATTGGAGTGGGTTCAAGAAAATGGGAGAAGAGGCTTCAGAGGTAGGGATTATGACATCTTCTAGGAGGTTGTCTGCAAAAAGAAGACAAATGGAGGGGTAGCTAGTAAGACGGGCTAGGGTGGAATGCTCAGGATAGAAACAATAACAGAATATAACAACAGAGAGGGATAATTGAGGGACATAAGAAGGAATGCTTAGATATTTGAAGGTATAATAGGTTTGAGGTATGTGTGATGGACCTAAAAGAGTTCTGCTTGTACAGTCTCATAAATAAAGAGGACATAAGACCTCACTGAGGTTGTTGCTGGCATTTACAATTTCATATTTTAAAGATATTAGAAATAATAACCCAGAGCAAAACAAAGAATCAAGTCATGTTTGAGGTTTTGGAATATAAATGCATTGACATTCTATATCAACTCTAAGCTTAGTTGTTTAAATTTTTGAATAAGTATGTTTTTTATGATGTTTCAGAACCACATTTGCAATTCTCATCTCTCTCCATGCACCGGGAATCTCTCCCACATGCAGAGCTTCCACTGACTTCAAAGAAGACATTTCACGTGGAAGCAATAGTACTGGGTTAAAAACCGAACCCAAAGAAAATGCAGAAATTGCAAATATATTGAGAGAAGTGGTGGGTCATATATTCAGTGAATATTTGCAAATGTATAGAAAGACTATTCTGGAAAGGTACCCTTTCATAAACACGTTGAAATTGTTGTTGCAAATTTTTTAAAAAATGCTTTCAGGCGTTATTTGTCTTTACAACAAGCCAATGCACCTGTGCCATTTTGATATAAAGCAAATCCAGCATCATAGTCACTCCTTACTTACTTGCTGAAATACATCAAGATTTTGAGACTTTTAAAATTTTTATAAAAAATCATTTTGCCAAATTTCTGCACATATACACAATCAGATATATTTGAAATATTTTGAAATTTAAGCCAGTTTAGTTATTCAAAGAATTTTGACTGTTTGGCCTAGTATATTTTCTTTCAACAAATACATATTCAATTATTCCATTATTACTGAACACAAGGCAATTTACCAGAGACTACCGGAACAGATAAACACAAGTAGTAGGACAGAAAGGCAATTGTGAATAGAAAAGAGTTATGCAGTACTGAAACATACACATACACATTAATGTTATACATATATGAAAAACAATATACATGTAAGTTTTGGATTGGACAAATAAAATATAGTAGTTTATAACTTCTTTACTGATAATGACAGCTTTTTCGTATAAAGGCAAATTAAAATTTGAAAAGAACTAAAAGGATTTCTATAGTTCTCATCTTTAGACTCACAACAATATATATCATAAAGGTAGAATATCACACAAAAAAGCGTCATTTTATTTTCACCATCCATTTCGTTAATTACTCTACAATTTTAACCTATATAAACTATAGATAATTTATGTAAAAGACACATATCACTTAGAAAAGTAAGTAATAATTTAGAAAAGAAAACTAGTTTTCTTATATCTGTTAAAAATTGACTCAGATCTTAAAAATAAAATTAAATGTTCATATTCTCTCTATAATGTATTTCCCTCTCTCCCTTTCTCTCTCTGCCTCTGTCTCTCTCTCTCACCTTAGATCTGTTGACTTGACTGCCAAGGTAATTTAAAAAAAATTAAATCATAGTACCATGGCTCCATACCAAAAATATATTGCTGTGCATTCAATTGCAATATTCCTCCTGAGGCCAAAACATTATTTTCACAAAGAATAATGCTATGCAAAATAACAGGAAACATACTGTGAATAATGTCTTACATATGAAACACTTAGTGCTGTTACCAAAACATTGGTTTTGTGTATGCAAATCTAAATAGCCATAAAGAAACCACAACATAACAGTTTGTGGATATATTAGGTATGTTTCAGTTGTGAGCACTTTATCAATTGTTAGTTAATTTTCCTTAAGAAAAAAATTGCACGGTTATATTTTTAGGAATATTAGAAAAGCTCATGGATTATAATTTTACCCAGAGTCAAGAATATTAAAAAGTGAACATTAGTATACATATAATTTCTGGTATTCACTATTAGCTGGCATAAGGTCATTTATCTGAAAGTTAGCAAATTTCTCAAAATAAGGTTCTATTACATAAGGAGGAAATGGGAAAAATATTCCACAAGGTATGAAAAAATAATCTATAATATATTTCTTATTTGCACGTATTTTATGTGTGTGTTTTTATGAATTCCACCAAAGTTCATTCAGTTTTAATGTCTGTGCACAATAGAAAGAAATGGATAACTCCCCAAATTCTTAGACTTTACCATTAAATATTCCATAATTTTACTTAGCTTCTCATTTTCAAAAATTGATTTTTTTGTGGATGTATAGCACTTTTGGCCAATTAAAAAAGTAAAGAAATTATATGCAGTAATAATTTTAGAATGTATACATATGTCTAATAATATAAATTATGGAAAATAATAAAAATCTGTCAAGAAATAAATAGTAATTCTTCTGACAATACAGGGGAGAAAAAGTAATGTTGAAAAGCCAGGGAGGTATTCATTTCACTAAATGATATACTTTCAAAGCATTTATGTCTATAATATAACTTATTTTCAAAACGACACTAAATTAAACTTAAAAAAAAATAGTTAGTTGGGGCTGGCCTGGTGGCATATCAGTTAAGTTTCACGCACTCCACTTTGGCTGCCCGGGGTTCACGGGTTCAGATCCTGGGCACGGACGTACACACCGCTTATCAAGGCATGCTGTGGCAGGCATCCCACATATAAAGTAGAGGAAGATGGGCACGGATGGTAGCCCAGGGCCAATCCTCCTCAGCAAAAAGAGGAGGATCGGCAAGAGATGTTATCTCAGGGCTAATCTTCCTCATCAAAAACAGAAAAAAAAAAGTTAAAAGATGTTCCTTCTACTACTTTGACAAATACCCTTCCATGAAAACCTAGAGGGTCACATTAAATTTAGAACTCCTGGACTCCTTACATTATTGTGCAGCAATGTGCCTGTCCAGGGAGAGCTAGACCCTGACCCCAGATCCCAGCTCTACAACCTGCCTATTTTTCCCACTCTTAGCTCAGATCTGCACTGTAAGGGACCTTATGCTCCTGCTTATGAACAACACAGTCTGTGTGTCTATGTGCTGTCCACAACCCCTACCCAGAACAGCAATTCCTTGGCCATCACTCAGTCCATGGTGCACACACCTATGGTGGGGTGGGTAACACACGTGGTTACCGTCTGGAGGACAGGTCTGGGGAATAGGCCTAAATAGGACAGGAAATGCCAGGTCTGATTCATAGTCTATGTCATACAAATATACAGAGTATGTATTAGGTCTGATATATAGTCTAGAAGAGATGAGTGCACCGGGGACTTCTGGCCCCTTGAAGTAGGGTGTGGCCAGAAGAAGGTCAAAACAAGGGCTGTCAAGCAAAGAACCTAGAGTAGGTACCTTGCCTATTCAGTCCTTCGTGTAAACTTTAAGACCTAAAAATGCTCACAGAGTTTGAAAAGCATGATCAGTATAGGTGAAACAAAGCAAGTGAGAGGGAGAGTGATGGAGCCAAGATTGAACAGGGAATTGATCTTGTAGGGCTTCAGAAACAGTAGTCAAAGGATTAAGTGTTATTTTTAGTATGGTGAAGCCATTGGAGTGGTTTTTGTCGTTTAGTTTTGATTCTATTAAATCTTCATTTTTTTAGAGCAGTTTAAGGTTCACACCAAAATAGAGAGGAAGATACAGAGATGCCCAATGTATCGCCAGCCCCACACATACGTAACCTCCACCATTATTATTTGTTATAATTGATGAACCTACATTGACCCATCACAATCATCCAAACTCCATAGTTTTCATTAGAGTTCACTCTTAGTGATGTACATTCTATGGAATCAGACAAATGGATAGTAACATATATCCATCATTATGGTGTCATACAAAGTATTTTCACGTCACTAAAAATCCTATGCGCTCCACCTATTCATTCTCCAGCACTGCCAAACCTTGGCAACCACTGATTTTTTTTACTGTTTCCATAGTTTTGCCTTTTGCAGAACGTCATATAGTTGGAATCATACAATACATAGGCTTTTCAGATTGGCTTCTCTCACTTAGTAATATACATTTAAGGTTCCTCCATATCTTTTCATGGCTTGATAGCTCATTTCCTTTTAGTGAATAATATTCCATTGTCTGGATGTACCCCAGTTTATTTATTCATTCCCCCCCAAAGGACGTCTTGGTTGCTTCGAAGTTTTGGCAATTATGAATAAAGATGCTATAAATGTCCCTGTGCAGGTTTTGGTGTTGATGTAAATTTTCAGCTCCTTTGGGTGTATTACCAAGGAGCACGATTGCCGGATGGTATGAAAAGAGTATGTTTAGTCTTGTAACAAACCAGTAAACTGTCTTCCAAAGTGGCTGCATAATTTTGACCCCCCACCAGCAATGTATAAATTTTCCAGTTCCTCCACATTTCACCAGATTTTGGTGTTGTCAGTGTCTTGGATTTTGGCCATTCTATTGGTGTGTAGTAGTAACTCATTGTTTAGATTTGTATTTCCCTGATGACATATGATGTGAAGCATATTTTCATGTGCTTATTGGCCATCTGTATATATTCTTTGGTGAGGTATCAGTTAAGATCTTTGGCCCATTTTTTAATTGGGTTGTTTGTTTTCTTATTGTTGAATTTTAAGAGTTTTTTGTATATTTTAGATAATAGTTCTTTATCAAATGTGTCTTTTGGGAATATTTTCTCCCAGTCAGTGGATTTTCTTTTCATTCTCTTGACATTATCTTTCATGGAGCAAAGGTTTTAATTCTAGTGAAGTCCAGTCTATCAATTATTTCTTTCACAGATTGTGCCTTTGCTGTCAAATATAAAAATTCATTATCATACCAAAGGTTATATAGGTTTTCTCCCGTTGTTTTCTAGGAGTTTTATAGTTTTGCATTTTAGGTGTGCGATCCATTTTGAGTTAATCTTTGTGAAAAGTTTAAAGTCTGTGTTTAGCTTAATTTTTTTGTGTATGCTTGTCCAGTTGTTCTAACACCATCTGTTGAAATGACAATCTTTGCTGCATTGTATTGACTTTGCTCTTTTGTCAAAGATTAATTCACTATATTTATGTGGGTCTACACTTCTAAGCTCTCTGTTCTGCTCCACTGATCTGTTTATTCTTTTGCTAGTACCACATTGTATTGACTACTGTAGCTTTATAGTAAGTCTAGAGATCAGATAGTGTCAGTCTTCAAAATTTGTTCTTCTCATTCAATATTGTGTTGGCTATTCTGGGTCTTTTGCCTCTCTACATAAACTTTAGAATCAGTTTGTCAATATCCACAAAATAGCTTTTGTGGATTCACTAGATTTTGATTGGGAAGAATTGACAGGAAGCTAGGATGAATTGACATCTTGACAATGGCGAGTCTTACTATCCATGAACATGGAATATCTCTCTATTTATTCAGTTCTTTGATTTATTTCATCGGAGTTTTGAAGTTTTCTTCATGTGGCTCTTGTACATATTTTGTTAGATTTATACCTAAGCATTTCATGTTTTTAGGCCCTAATATAAATGATATGGTGGTTTTATTTCAAATTCCACTTCTTCATTTCTGGTATATAGGAAAGTGATTAAATTTTATATATTAACCTTTATTTTGCAACCTTGTTATAATCACTTACTAGTTGCAGGAGGTTTTTTTGACAATTCTTTTGGATTTTCTACAGACAACTGTGTCATCTGCGAACAAAGATAGTTTTCATTTTTCCTTCCCAATCTGTATGCAGTTTATTTATTTTTCTTATCTTATTGCATTAGCTAGTACATCTAGTACAATGTTGAAAAGAAGTGGTGAGAGGGGATATCCTTGTCTTGTTCCTGTTATTAGTGAGAAAGCTTCACATTTCTCACCATTAAGTATGATGTTAGCTGTAGGTTTTATATCCTTTATCAAGTTGAGGAAGTTCTCCTCTATTCCTAGTTTACCTATAGTTTTTATCATAAATGATTTTTGGATTTTGTCAAAAGTTTTTTATGCATCTATTGATATGATTGTGTAATATTTCTATATTAGCCTGTTGATGTGAGGAATTACATTAATTGATTTTCTAATGTTGAATTAGGTTGAATATCTGGGACAAATCCCACTAAGTCTTAATATATAATTCTTTTTATACATTGTTGGATTGGATTTGCTAATATTTTGTTAAGGATTTTTGCATCTATGTTTATGAGAGATATTTGTGTGTAGCTTTTTTTCCTTGTGTTGTCTTTGTCTGGTTTTGGTATAGGTAATGCTGGCCTGATAGAATGAGTTAGGATGTATTCCATTTGCTTCTATCTACTGAAACAGATCGTAGAGAATTGGTATAATTTCTTCCACAAAAGTTTGGTAGAATTCACCAGTGAACCCATTAGGGCCAGATCTTTCTATTTTGGACAGTTATTAATGGACAAACTTCTTTGCTAGATATAGGCCTATTCAGATTATCTATTTCTTTTTGTATGAGTTTTGGCAGATTGTATCTTTCAAGGAATTGAGTCAATTTCACCTAGGTTATGAAATTTGTGGACATAGAGTTGTTCATAGTATTCCTTGTGTGTCCATATGATCTGTAGTGATGTTCCCTCTTTCATATCTGATATTAGTAATTTGTGTACTCTTTCTTGTTCTTTTTAGTAACCCTGGTTAGAGAAGTATTGATTTTATTGATCTTTTCAAAGATTGGCTTTTGTTTTCATTGATTTTTTCTTTTGATTACCCATGTTTAATTTCATTGATTTTTCCTCTAATTTTTAGTATTTCTTCTGTTAAATTATTCTGCTAAATTTGACTTAATTTGCTCTTCATTTTCTAGTTTCCTAATGGAGAAACTTAGATTATTGGTTTTAGATCTTTCTTCTTTTTTAATATATGCATTCAATGGTATAAATTTTAATCTAAGAACTGCTTTTGCTATATCACACAAAATTTGATAACTTGTGTTCTCCTTTTCATTTAGTTCAAAATATTTTTTAATTTCTCTTGAGATTTCCTCTTTGATGCATGTGTTATTTAGAAGTGTGTTGTTTAATTTCCACATATTTTGGAATTTCCAGTTATCTGTGTGTTCTTGATTTCTAGTTTAGTTCCATTGTGGTCTGAGAGCAGACATCCTACGGTTTCTATTCTTTTAAATTTGTTAAAGTGTGTTTTATGGCTCAGCATGTAGTCTACATTGGTGAATGTTCCATGTGAGCTTGAGAAGAATGTGTGGTCTGCTGTTGTTACATAAAGTATTCTATTGGTGTCAATTATATCCAGTTGATTGATGGTGTTTTTGAGTTTAACTATCCTTACTGATTTTTTGCCCACTGGATCTGTACATTTCTGATAGAGAGGTGTTGACGTCTTCAAATATGATAGTGAATTCATTTATTTTTTTTGCAATTCTATTACTTTTTGCCTCACAGAGTTTGACACACTGTTGTTAGCTACATACACATTAAGGATTGTTCTGTCTTCTTGGAGAATTGATCACTTTATCATTATGCAATGCCCTTATTTATCACTTATAAATTTCCTTACTTTGAAGTTTTTTCTATCTCCTACTGCTACTTTCTTTTAATTAGCATTAGCATGGTAAATTATCCTCCATATGTTTACTTTTAATCTATACGTGTCTTTTATTTAAAGTGGGTTTCTTGTAGACAATATATAGTTGGTTATTAATTTTAATCCAGTCTGACAATCTCTGCCTTTTAATTGGTTCATTTACACAATTGATATTCAAAGTAATTATTGATATTGTTGGATTAATATTACCATATTCATTATTGGGTTTTATTTTCTGCCTTTTTCTTTGTTCCTATTTTGTCTTCCACTCTTTTTTCTCCTCTTTGTGGTTTTAATTGAACACTTCATATGATTCAATTTTCTCTCCTTTCTTAGCATATTGGTTATACTTCTTTTTTTACTTTTTTTTGTTGCCATAGAGTTTGATACATATATACAGCTAATCTAAGTCCACTTTCAAATAATACTATACCACTTTATGGGTAGTGTAAATACCTTATAATAACAAAATAATCCTAATTCTTCCCTCTTATCCCTTATATCATTGCTGTCATTCATTTCACTTATATATAAGTATACATAATCATATATACAATATTATGTTAGATAGATAGATAGACAGTTAGATAGGCACACATAATTAAATACATTGCTGGTATTATTTGAACAGACTGTTATTTATTAGATCAACTAAGAATAAGAAAATTAGGGGCCCACCTGGGGGCATAGTGGTTGAGCTTGCATGCTCTGCTTTGGCAGCCTGGGGTTCATGGGTTCAGATCCCGGGCGCAGACCTACACACCACTCATCAAGCCATGCTGTGGCTGCAACCCACATACAAAATAAAGGAAGATGGGCACAGATGTTAGCTCAGGGCTAGTCTTCCTCAGCAAAAAGAGGAGGATTAGCAGTGGATGTTAGCTCAGGGCCAGTCTTCTTCACACACACACAAAAAATAGAATAAGAAAATTAAAAGTTTTTATTTTACTTTCACTTATTCTTTCTTCAGTGCTTTTCTTACTTCATGTATATCTGAGTTTCTGACCTATATTGTTTTTCTTCTCTTTAAAGAACTTCTTTCAACATTTCTTGTAAAGTAATCTACTGGCAACAAATTCCCTCAATTTTTGTTTGCCTTATTAAGTCTTTATTCCTCCTTCACTTTTAAAAAATAATTTCTCAGGGTACAGAATTTTAGGTATTTGGTATTTTTCTCTCAACATTTTAAATATTTCACTACACTTTCTTGCTTGCATGTTTCTAAGGAAAATTTGGATGTAATTAATATCTTTGTTCTTCTATAGGTAAGAGTTTTTTCCTCTAGCTTCTTTCAGGATTTTTTCTATAATTTTGTAGTTTGAAAACAATGTGCCTAGGTATAGTATTTTGTGTGTATGTGTGTGTGTGGTTTTTGTTCTGTTTTGTTTCTTTTCCATTTATCCTGTTTGTTGTTGTCTGAGCTTCCTGGATCTGTGGTTTGGTGCCTGATGTTAATTTGGGGAAATGCTCAGTCAATATTTTTCCAAATATTTCTTCTATTCTTTTCTCTCTTTTGTCTCCTTCTGATATCCCCATCACGTATGGTATACCTTTTGAACTTGCCCCATAGTTCTTGGATATTCTGTTCTGTTTTTTTGTTTTTTTTTCCAGTTTTTGTTCTCTTTGTTTTTTCAGTTTTCAAGAACTCTATTGATATAATCTCTAGCTCTGAGAGTCTTTCCTCAGTCATGTCCGGTCTACTAACAAGCCATCAAAGGTATTCTTCAGTTACAGTGGTTTTTATCTTTAGTATTTCTTTTTGATTCTTTCTTAGGGTTACCATCTCTCTGCTTAGTTACCCATCTAGTTTTACATGCTGCCTACTTTATCCATTATAACTCTTAGCATATTAATCATAATTGTTTTAAATTTTCCATCGGATAATTCCAACATCCTTCCCATGTCTAGTTCTGATACTTGCTCTGTCTCTTCAAATTGTGTTTTTTGTCTTTTTGGATTGCCTTGTAATTTTTTTTTCTTGAGAGGTGAACATGATGTCCTTGGTAAAAGAAACTGTTGTAAATAGGCCTTAGTAATGTGCTGGTAGTTTGGGGGAAGGAGAAGCATGCTACGGTCCTGCGATTAGGTTTCTTTTAGTGAGCATATACCTCTAAACTGTGAACTTCACAAGTTTCTCAGTTTTTTCCTCTCCTCTTAGGTGGGACAGGATGACTCCAACTGACTGGAGTTGGTATTTCCCTTCCTCCAGGTCAGTCGCCTATGATAATACCCCAAAAGTTTAGGTCTGGTTAACTAGTTTCCCCTGAGGGCAGGCCTTGTTAAGACAAAGTGCTATGGTGTATTTCATAATGGTTCTTCCCCTCTTTCTCCAGAAACACAAAGTGATTTTTCTTCAAAATTTACTGTGGGAAACTGGTTGTGCTCCTGTAGGTAAATATCCAGGATATCTGGGGGGCCCTCTTATGACTGGGACCCCTGCAGTTTTCAACACTCAGAGTTGCCCCACTGAGCCTCTGGCAATGTGTTAATTACAGTTCAGCTTTGCTCACCCTGGCATTGGTTCGTATGGTGGCTTCCGTTCTTGACCCTCTTTTCTGGTAAGCCATGATGACTTGTATTCACCTGTCTTCATCACCACTCTTAGGGGCAGCAGTTTGCCCTGTGCCCTTCCCTCTCTCGTGCATCCAAGAAGAGTTGGTTTTTCAGTCTGTTCAGCTTTTACTTGAGCTTGAGAAGAATACGTATTCTACTATTGCCAGGTGGAATATTTTATAAAGCTGAACATGGCATGAGGATGTAGTGGTGTCTTCTGAGCTCCTTACATGTGGAACCAGAAACCCTATTGGAGAATTTTGAAGAGAGAAGAGACATACTGTCTTATTACATTCTAAAAGATCATCTTATTGATCTTTGAAGAAAATAGTTGGCCAACAAGAATGGAGGCAGAGAGACGAGTAAGAAGACTACTGCTTCACCAAGGGAGAGATAACGGGGCTTGGACAAGAAAAGACTAGTAGAGGTGGTAAGAACTGGTTGCATTTTTGATCCATTTTGAAAGTGGAGCTGATAGGATTTGCAGATGATATGGTCTGCAGGGGGAAAAACACAATAATGGTCATAAAGTCTTTGGCCTTAGTGACTGAGCCAATGGTGATGCCATTAGTTGAGATGGAGAAAAGAGTGGGGAGAGGAAATCATGATGTTTCAGACATGTTAAGTTTGAGATTCTTATTAAACATCCAAGTAGAAATACGTTTAACACCTCGTTGCATGTATTAGGTCAAAGCTCAGGGGAGAGGTAAGGAAAATATGAAAATTACCAAATGAAGGTGGGGAAGGCATAGCTGGAAGTAGAATAAAATCCAAGTAAATATAATGTCCTGAAAGTCATGCAAAGAAGGGTTTTGAGAAAGAAGATGTGATCAAATTCGTCAATGGCTTCCACAGAGTGGAGTAAGACGAATACTGAGACTAAAATACTGGATTTGGCAAGATGGACGTTGTTGTTGGCAACAGTGACAAGAGTGGTTTTGGTGGTTGGGAAGGAAGTGGGAAGTAAAAAAGTGAGCATTTCAGCTGAAGTGATATGTTAATCCACATTAACATCCATATTGTGAGAGTGAGTTACCATTTCCTCCCCCACCCCCAGACATTTTTTGCTTTGTGGTATCAAAACCACATGGTTGTCTTAGAGATAATTATTCCCTTGCCTTCACATTACCTTCCACACATTCTTGGAGCATGTTGTTTGTGCACCAGTGGCTGGAGTTCAATAAAATAGACCAATAGTATTTTTACTCATATTTCTCCTTTTCTAAACTGTCTTCCTTCTCTCCACTTACTTATTCCCTTTTATTCCTCTTCTTTTCTCTCTTCTTTTATTGCAAGGATAAAGACATGTGTTAAGGACAGTTGTATTTAACAGGACATAAGCTGTATACAGAAAACTTCTTCTTACAACTATATAGCTTAATTATTGACTTAAACCATCATTCCATCTTCCTTTAGGATGTTTTCCTTTCTGGGAGGTCTTCATCATCCACTCTGAATTGATTTCTGCAGGACTACTTCCACACTTCCGTGTCAATGCCTGAATTTGCTGAATGAACAACTGAAGTAGACACTAGAAGTCTATGACTAAAACTGTAATCCACTAAACACCCTCAATCTCTTAACATTTTATTATTCTTTTGATGTCATGGGATCAATAGTGATGGCTCCTTCTTCATTTCTGATAGTAACAATTAAGTTTTCTCTCTTGTTTTTGGTTAGCCTTGCTAGAAAGCTATCAATTTTATTAATCTTTTTAAAGAACCAGCTTTTGTTGTTTTTCCTATTGTCTTACTGTTTTCAATTTCTTTGATTTCTGCTCTTGTATTATTTATTTTCTTCTGCTTGCTTTAGGCTTATGTAACTCTTTTTTTGCCTAGTTTCCTAAGGTAGAAGCTTAACTTTTGATTTTAGATCATTTTATATTCTCTAATATGTGCATGTAATGCTATAAATTCTCCTCAAAGCACTGCTTTTGCTGCTTTCTGCAAATTTTAGTAAGTTGTATTTTCATTGCATTTAGTTTGTAACTGTTTCCTTTTTATTGTGTTGTTTTTTTGTTTTCTTTTTCCTACTTTTTTCTGCTTCCCTGTTTTCAATTGAGCATTTTACATGACTTCCTTTTATTTTCTTTCTTAGCACAGCAAAAATTTTTTTAGTGTTTGCCCTAGAGTTTTCAATATACATTTTAAGCACTACAAGTTCATCTTCAGATAAGACTATACCTCTTTATGTGTAGTATAGGAACTTTATAGCAGAATGTTCCCAATTACTCCATTCCATCTTTTATGAGATTGCTGTTATTAATTTTGCTTATTCATATACTATCTTTTAGATCAATTAAGAGAAAAAAATTAAAATTTTGTTTTAGCTTCACTTATTCCTTCTCCAATATTCTTCCTTTCTCTATGTAGATCTGAGTTTTTTACCTACTTTACTTTCCTTCTCCCTGAAGAACCTCTTTTCATTTTTCTTGCAAGGCAGGTCTGGTGCCAATGAAATCCCTATCTTTGTGTGAAAAAGATTTCTCCTTTACTTTTAAAGGATGATTTCACTGGATATAAAAATCTAGGTTGTTTTTCTTTTTTCAACACATTAACTTTTTTCAATTCTCTCTATCCTTAGTCCCATGTTTACTGATGAGAAATTTGCTGTAATTCTTATCCTTGTTCCTCTATAGGTAAGATTTCCTCACCACCTAGATTCTTTTGAGATCATCTCTTTGTCTTTGGTTTTCTGAAGGTTGCATATATTTGCCAACTGAAGTTGTTTTTGATTTTATCCTGATTGGTGTCCTCTCAGTTTCCTGGATATGTGGCTTTGTGCCAGATTAATTTTGAAAAGTTCTCGGGCACATATTATATCTTTTGGAATTATCCCACAGTTATTGGATGTGCTGTTCTGTTTCTTTTTCTATCTATTATTTTTAATGCTAACCTGGCTAGGAGTTGTGTTGTGTAATGTTTACTGTAGCTGTAGATACTAGGCTTTAATTTCCAATAGTGTCTTTGTTTTTGTTTCCTTTGAGTTTGGCTTTGCTAGAATATGACAAAAAATATAAATATATTGCTGGTTTCAAAACAAAGAGATGAAATTGGCAGGTGTCAGAAATGAGGAGGAACTTCAAACCTAGAGGAGCGAGTGAGTCAATGCCAAAATGACTCACGGGATCTGTGGGACCAGATGTGTCTATATCTGGACTTTTAATGCTTAGACAAGACAAGAAGTAGAAACCCATGTGTTATAATAGTAGGAACTGAGCTCCTCCTCACATAGGGTCTGTATCTTGCAGCTGTTCAGGTTGCAATCTACCATTTTTATACTAGAGTGCTGTTGGGGTGGTGGTAAGGTGAGAGGAAGGGGAATGATCTATAATCTTAAAATTAAATCTCAGCTTTTTAGTGGACCTGTGTGTCTAGACTTTGACATCCACAAATGTACCTCCAGTGGTATAGCTTTCCACCAGTCTTTGCTGAGAGAGGAAGGCAAGTGTGGCTAGAGTGGCAGCAGTGCCCCTCTGCAAGCTAGGATAAGACTTTGGTACAGTATTTTTTCTTGAAGAGATGGCTTTCTTATGGAGAATGCTCTGGTTGTATTTCATATTGTTTAGTATTTGCCCCTGGCTGGAGCCATGAGGAGTATTTCTTGGATCTTCACTCTAAGAACCTGATGAGGTTAATGTAGATAAATCCCACAAAAGTGCTGGGATCTCTAACAAACTGTAGACTCCACGATTTTCTCACTCTCATGCTATTTCACACTTGGCCTCCACCAATTGGTCAATTTATCAAAATTTAATTGTTCTTATCAGTTTATGACTCCAGTGGCTTCTCCTTTAGGTAGGTAGAGCTCGGTTGTGACTCTCTGGATTCACATGTCTCTCTAAATTTTGGGGTGGCAGTGTGCCCTGCAACCTCATTTTCTGATGAGTCTGAGAAATTCATTGCTTTTTAGTTAGTCCACTTTGTCTCATTGTAAGGATAGCAGTTATGACTTCAACACCTTTAGGGGTCAGAGCTGAAACGGGAAGTTCCCACTTATTTTAAATTTTGTAAAATATCAAAGTATAAGTTATCTTGGGACATGAAACTTTGGAATATGTTCTATTTAAAATTATTAACATTGGTTCTGCTGTCTGTGTATTTTTACTATTTCCAAGTAATTGTATGAAAGGTTGTTTATACTTTACCAACTCCTTTACACAAGTTAAATAAATGTAACCATATCATATCATTTTTAAATTGACATTTTTCAGTTCTAAATAGCTCAATAGGCCATATTCTAACTCTACCAGCATCAATAAACTCAATAATGTAATATTGCAAATGACAAAAAAGTTCAGGTATAAGATATTAAGTAGAAAATGATGTCAAACTAAAAGTAAGTGATGATATACTGTTGCCCCAAGAAATTTCACAGAGCTGGAATTTCCTGCCGATTTGTATAGTTTATACAATTCCTTTAACTGCAAATTCTGGTTTCTAACTGAAGTCTATTCCTGTGTTTATTTATGATATCCATTCATTGGATTTATAAATGTATAGCTGTTGCATAACTCTTTAGGTATGTGCACATAAAATAAATGAAAACAAATGCTTTCATTAACACAGCTGCTCTATAATATTTAGTTCAAATAATTCCGTCCTGGTTTCCCACAGATAAGAGACTTGGGAAAGAAGAAAGGAGAGAATATTGAAATACAAAAATATCCCTCCTTTTATTCAAGAAACCCAAAGTAGAGGAACCTATACTTGCACTCTAAAAGCATACAGAGAGTAGATACTAAAGACACAAATAACATGAACGTTAACACTAAAATCATCACTGTTACGGAGCCCCCCAAAGACAGGCTACAGTCCTTTTGAGAGTTTCAAGGCTCTCAAATAAGGGCATTTTTTCAAGAGCCTATGAGCTGTACCTTTGCAAAATATGCTTAGGTTTGTTTTAAGACACTGTGAAAATTAAAAAATTTTGTTACAAAGGAAAACCATCTTAGGTCACCAAGAGAAAAAGACTTTTGAGAAAGTATTCTTTTATTCTCATCTTAAGAAAAGATTGTCACATCCATGTACTAATTGCATTGTGTCTAGTCCCTTGGCTAAGGTGGGATTTTTTTAAAACTTAGAGCTGTCCAACCAGGATACATGATTAGTGGAAGTCATGGGGGGGAGGGGTTGACAGAAAATTTGCCTGTATCTCACAGTCCAGCATATGAACACGTAGAAATCCTGAATGAAATACGACAAAGAAAACGTGAAATATATTGCTGGTCTCCAAACAAGGAAATGAGACGGGTAGATGCCACAAATAAGGGGGAACCTAAGTCTAAAGTAGTCAGAATGGGTTGAAGCCAAAACAACCCATAGGAAATGCATGACCAAACATGTCTATGTTTGGATTTTTAATGCCCAGATATGGCCAAGAGTAGAATCTCTTATATGATAGTAGGTTGGACCTGAGCTGTCTACATAAAACCAGGAACCAGAAAGGATCTATCTAGTCCAGAACATTTTTGCCCACTATGTTAGTTTACTAGAGATGCCAGAATAAATTACCCTAAAATTAGTGGCTTAAAACAATAGGAATTTATTCTCTCACAGTTATGGAGTCTAGAAGTTGAAAATCAAGGTATCAGCAAGGCCGTGTTCCCTCCAAAGGCTTTAGGGGAGAATCCTCCCTTCCCTCTTCCTAGCTTCTGGATGCTCCTAGCAATCCTCACATTCTTTGGCTTGTGGCTCCATCATCCTAATCTATGCATCCATCTTCACATGGCCTCCATCTCTGTGTGTGTCTTCCTCTGTGTTCTCTCCTCTTCTCATAAGGACAGCAGTCATTGGATTTAGAACCTACCCTAAATCCAGTATGGTTTCATTTCAAGACTTTTAACTAATTGCATCTGCAAAACCTTTAGTTCCAAATAAGGTCACCTTCTCAGGTTCCCAGTTGACATGATTTCTTGAAAGACAGTATTTAACCCACAATTCTCACTATGCCAGTAACATGGCATTGATATAGGACACACATCCTGACTAGGGTTCAAACAGGGTTACCAACGGGAAATTGTAAATCCAAGTCTGCCATGTTTCCTGAATTTACATCACCTTGTAGTGTAGAACACCAACAGCGGATAGTTACCTAAAGTATTACGCAGGTCAAAAGCCCACAGCACCTTGTCAGATATAAGGGAGGGTTCCACAATTCTTGGCCCATAAAGGATTCCCAAATAATTTGAATTTGTTCTAGTGATCATCACTAAAGATTTCCAAAATGCCAATTTAATTTGTCTTTCCATATTTCGTTATTAGCTTCTTATGTCTAATTGTGCATAGAAGACAAAGGGTATCAGCGATGGACAAAAAGTGAAATCTTTTTGGTTCAAAACCTACCTTTGACAACAACTAGCTAATTGACCTCATGGAATTTCAGTTTTCTCACCAATAGAATGAGGATTACCATAAATCCTTCGCTAACAACATAGATTATTGTGAGGTCAACATGAAACAGTGAATTTGAAAGCATGTTGAAAACTGGAAGATGCTGTGCAGATAAATGCACGGGATTGAGGGCTTTAAAAAAATGTCCATCTTGAGTGTGGAATAAGTCTGTGCAGCCAATGTTTAAAAGTTAATACAGCCAAAAAGATTGAAGTCTGAGTAGAAAAACCTTAAGAGTGGCCAAAGATTTTCTCAAAGGAACAGAGGAAATTCTTCTATCTAAATTGCATGATTTTAATTGATAAAAATAAAATTAGCAAAATGGACAAAGTCAAGCATGTTTCTTATAAGGTGAGCTAACTAGGTTCAACTATCATCAAGCTTCAGACTATGCTTAAAGATTCATGTCCAAGTTTACCCTTAGCTTTGAGGCTAAGTTTGCAGTGGAGTTCTCTGCTGGCTTCCTAGGTAATTTCACTGGCATTTCCTGTAAGTCACACTTAGCAAAAAGACAACATGCATTTACACTAACATGAAGATCCTAGCAGGAAAGAGACTACTCATGAGCTCAGTTCAGAGTTTGCTCTGTACAACAAAGCACTGCCCACTATAATCCACATGCCAAAATACCACTACTGGAACACGATATTTTCTTACGGGCATTAAAAAACAAATTAGGAAGCTTCTCCTGTGCAATGCAACTTTGTTTTGCTATTACTGTTATCTTGGCTGCAATGGGCTATGGAAGTCCAATAAGTGAAAACAGTAGCTTTCTAACACTGGGAAAATTCCATGCTTGCTTGATTTGCACAGTGCTGAGGGCAAATCAACCAGAGACTGACTGACTAACTACCAGGACTGTAGCTCTCAATTCCTGGTTTACACAGCCTACTGTGTGGTTACGCTTGACTCATTTTTTATTCATTCTTTCCAGTTAGGAGTAGACCCAACAGAAAGTCTGTCTGGGAATAATTGGAATGATGTATATCTTTTATTGCATCTTTCTCACATCTTATCAATGGAGTAAGTTACACAGTTTTTAGCATATAATCAAAAGTGTATACTGATGCTCACAACCCTTCTCTCCAGCGCATAAATAATCAAGCAAGATTGCCTCCTCTGCCAGACAAATTGACTTCAGGAAACATCTATGATGTCAGATTGTTGGAGCACTTAACAGCTCCATCACTGATACAATGTGAAGAGGCAAATTCCCAACAGAAAACATTTGGGGCCATATTCTCAGCTCAGATCACCTTTTGCTAACTTGCACTCTAGACCTGCTTTTCTGGTCTGCTTTCCCCATTTTTCTTCCCATTGCTTTATATTTTCCCATCTGCCAAACTCCCCCATATAGACAAATTTCCATGACCTTGATGTTGAATCTCTCTGGAATTTATCTCTTGTATCTTCCTCCTCTTAGTTCATGAATTATACACTAAAGACTAATTTTCCCTCAACCAGGTGACAAGCCTGAATATCAGGGGATCTAAAACTGAGCTGGACTCTCCCACTTCCTTTCTTCTGATAAGAAACTTGCTATATGCCAGGCACTGTACTAGGCTTAAAGATTAAAATATTGGAAAGATAATTGCCACTTTGAAAAGGCTTTCACTGATGTGCATGTGATTACAGGAGAGACCTGAGAATATATAACTCTAACATAACGCAGCAACTGATAAAGTGGTGTTGTTTCCTGAGACCTATGAGAAGAGAGATGATGAAATCTTAATTTTGTTTAGGTAGGTGAAATGCTATATAAATAAGATGATTTTTCTTTGAACAAAGTGCAGGGGATCCCATGGCTGAGAGTCTATAAGTTCAGACTAAGCCATCTGAGGCAGATAAAAATAGGAGACTCAGGTTTTGTAAGAAAAAAGGGAGGAATATTGTCAGTACCATGACCTTGAATAGTGTTTCTTTACTACACGGTTAGGAAAGAGGAACCATAATTTAAAACCAAATTTACAACTAAACATTTCTGCTTATGCCTACCCCATTATCATACAGTACAGTGTACGGGGGAAGTAGTTCTTAACTTTCAGAAATTTCTGTACTACCTTCAAAACTTTGTAATATTTGTTGATCATCTGTACTGTTACTGTATTTATTTATTTGTTAAAGTTACACACACTTTTTGGGGGGCAGGGGTGAGGAAGACTGGCCCTAAGCTGACATCTGCTGTCCATCTTCCTCTTTTTGCTTGAGGAATATTGTCCCTGAGCTAACATCAGTGCCCATCTTCCTCTACTCTGTATATGGGTCGCTGCCACAGCATGGCTCGATGAATGGTGTATGCGGACATCCATGCCCAGGATTCGAACCTGCAGACCCGGGCCACTGAAGCAAAGTGTGCCAAACTCATCCACTATGCCACCGAGCAGGCCTCTATATATATTTTTACTTAGCCTAGCCCTAAGCAGTACTAACTGTGAGGTCATGAATTTGATGCGCTATCAAAATAAATATATAAGTACTAAAATACATTAACATGTTACTGATAACCCAACTATAAATAATTTTGCATACCTTGTTAACTCAGAACACAGTTTGGGAGATGGTGGTCTACAAGTCTACAAAGTCTCCAGCTGTCCCAAAACATAGACATACAACAGTTCACTCCTAAGGAGATTGTCATTTTTGATCATTTTAATCTTTTATTCGAGGGATACTGATTGTTAAGAACTTAAGTCTGAATATCGGATACACTGCTCACCAGTTGGGTGATTGGGGCAATCTACTCAGCCTCTGTGAGTCTCCATTTTTTCCTCTTTAAATAGGAAAATGATACCTACCTTTCAGAGTTGTTTTTAGAGTTAAATGAAACAATGTACTCAAAACCTTAGACATGATCCTTGGCACATACTCAGCAAACCACGAACCACAGATGTTTGTATTATATTTGCGTTATCTAACAAAATGGGAGAATTATCTCCAGAAAGAAACTATTAAGTTTCATTTGGATTACCTAGAAATAATTTTCTTCCTCTTTCCCACTGATTGATTAGTTTGAAGCAGAAGAAGAGAATGCTTGAGTATATGATAAATTCATGAAAATTATGAGGTCTAGCAAAAATTCACGACCACAAACTTCTCTGAGTAGTGGGGAACCACAGAAGGATAAAAGAATGCAAGAGCAGCCTAAGATGATTTCTTATAATAGCTGCCATTTAATGACTATTTACTATGTCCCAAATATGTATAGAGTCTCACTTAATCCTCTCAATGATTTTGCAAGTTATATAATTTAATAGATGAGGAAACTGAGGCTCTGAGGGTTTAAGTAACTTGCCAAAATCAAGGGCACAGAGCAGAAACTGATACTGAGAATCAGGTATATCTGAGTGCAGTGCACATGTTCTTTATGCTGTACCCGAGTAGTTACTCGGTGGCTGCTGTTGTGTCTTCTAAGGAGATAAGGGACCCACCACAAAGGAAGGAGAACACTAAAGGCAAACTTTGTTTCCCAGACAGTTTTGTTCAATCACTGTATAGAGTAAAATTTCAAGTAATAGATCCTATTAGGAAGTAAGGAAAAGCAGAGGCAATTTGTGAGGAGCAGCAAAACCTATCAAGAAAAACTAATTCCTTTTTCCTTGCACATACTTTCAAAGCAGTCCTAAGACATGTCAACTTAAATGGAATAATTAGTGTAAGAGCTTCAACATTAGATACAACGTGATGGCGAGATTAATCTTGGGTATTTAATGAAATACCATCTCCTCTTTTAACCAAAAGTCTGACAACCTGGTGACAGTACAGATCTGTTCTGCAGGCCATTTAATTAAGAACTAACATTATGGAAACCTATTTTGGTCACCAAATAAAAAGATTCATGTTTAAATCAATATGTTTACATGACAGGTTCTTGAGGTCAAAGATATCTCTTGCCTTACTTGAAAATAATCTTTAGTCATTTTTGGATTGGGTTATGATTAAGGTACCACCAATTTCTCATTCTAAACATACACGATTATCTTACTTTAATCTTAAGTATTGCTGCATTTTGATCCATTTAAAATGTTTATCTCTACCAATAAAAAACGTGTTTTTTACAATACAGTCATGTGCTGCATAATGATGTTTTGGTCAACAACAGACTGCATATACCACAGTGGTCCCATGGATTAGTACCATATACCCTAGGTGTGTAGTAGGTGATACCATCTAAGTTTGTGTAAGTACACTCTATGATGTTCACACAACGATGAAATAACCTAACGACGCATTTCTCAGAACATGTCCCTGTAGTTAAGTGGTGCATGGCCGTATATAAGCAAATGCTACTATTATGTAACATCTAAGGTTTGTTTACGTTATTCAAATCATCCATGTTTGTTCTAGTAAAAAGTTAAGTAATTATATATTCTGAATTTTCAATAAGGACTTCAGGCACACAGAGTTTTGTAAGAAGAGAAGGAAAATGAGGTTAGAGAGTGTTAATTTGTTTGGCATTGGGTTTCTTTTCTTTAGACTCTTGGAAAGATGCTTGACCCATGCCTTCTAAAGCAATAAAAGTTTCCCTTCACATTTAAGATAATTGTGTCTGGTTATTTCCTCTCAAACTAAAGTTTTTGGAAACATTTGAGAAAAGTTTAAACCATCTATACCTATTATAATTTTACTCCAGTAGGAAGCAAGAGGTGAACAGGAAAAAGAAAGAGGGAAACTCAATATTTATGATATACAATCACGCTTCGCTTAATAATGGGGATACCTTCTAGGACACACCTGGCTATATGGTACTAATTTTACAGGACCACCGTCATATATGCGGTCTGTCATTGACTGAAATGTTGTTATGCAGTGCTTGACTGTATACAGTATAGTTATATTATGCTAAAGCTTTTGGAAGATGAAATGCAGTCTAATTACCTTTTAATCTCATTATTTATGGATCAGATCTATTCTATCTATAAGAAACATAGTTTTGTACTGATAATATTTTTGTGCTAATTATTTCATTTTTTAATACATTACAGTCTTTCAAATCTTTTTATAGTTATCTCGTTTTGATCCTCACCTACCTAGGGAAGAAAGCCTAAGAATTAATATACTACTAATGTGTAAATGCAAAAAATGAAATCCCAAGAGGCTATGGGACTAGTTAAACTGTTACAGTTATAGTTCTGGTGGAAGACAGACCTCAGGCCTTGAAGCTGAACCGTGTCTCAACATTTGGAACCGACTTTTTAAAATAGCAAATAAACCTTGAATAATATATTTAATTTGTCATAGAAAGGTATACACTATAAGATTTTTATTTACAAAGAATTTTATTCTAAGCAGATAAGGCATGTTGAGAATCCTTATAGATGTTACTTTAATAAGCCTAAAAAACTACTTCCCCATAAAGAGTAAAGCAGAGAAGTACATATATTGTTCCCATTTCACAGGTAACAAACTGATTACCTAAAATGTCAAAAAGCAGTTGCAGAATCCCAAATTAATTTGCATTTTGCTTTCAGCTCTTTTAAAATCCTCCTTTCAGAATTAACATTTAAGCTGATTAATATCTGATGTTATAAAGAAATGATCATTCCTTTATTTCTAACATTTTAAATGTCCTTTCTCTCTATCCCACATCATGAAATTGGAAACCTTTAGCGTTAGGAGGATATTTTAATGTTGAAGCATATGTTATTGTGCCCAAATCTTCTAAAGCTGTAGCCATATATCATATTAATGTAAAAATAATTATCTTCTTTTAATGAGTAGAATTTCTACCATGTGCTCACCCACAATTTTAACAAGCACATGGATGTTTTAATAGATCATATTTTTCAGCTGACTTGTTTGAAATCAACCACAAAATTTCTCAATAGCAGCCAGCCTTGCAATAGTAGCCTGGTTTAGCAAGCAAGATGAAGAATAATATCCAATCCATATTCAGTAAGTAAGTGGTGAATTCAATGATTGCTACTTTCTCATAAAGAATATGTTCAAGGGGCTGACCCGGTGGCATCACAGTTGAGTTCATACGCTCTGCTGCAGCAGCTTGGGGTTTGCAGGTTCGGATCCCAGGCATGGAGCAGCACACTGCTTGTCAAGCCATGCTGTGGCAGCATCCCACATATAAAGTTGAGGAGGATGGGCACGGATGTTAGCCCAGGGCCAATCTTCCTCAGCAAAAAGAGGATGATTGGCAACAGATGTTAGCTCAGGGCTAATCTTCCTCCAAAAAAAAAAAAAAAGACTATGTTCAATTATGCCACAGATAGAACCAGTATTTGGTTTAATGAGGAATTAAAGTGAAAGGAATTAGATTTAGACTAAAATCTCATGAGCATTAATAGAATGATTCAAGGGGAAGTGGAAATTTTTATTTTTTTATTGATTTCTCATTCCTATCAAGACGCTTCATTCTTAGAAAAATTTAAGAACGATTAAATCATACAGATTATTTTTTAACTGAAGTTGCCAGCTGCATCAACTTTTTTTTTCTCTTTGACTCACAAAATATGTGTACTAAAATATTTAGATTCTCACTGTTAAAGCATTACATTGTTTATCATTTAATTGGCTAATTAAAAGAACACTGAAACTAATATAGTAATTTTTAACATTTATTGGATGCTTATTGTTGTCCAGATAGTGTGTTAAATACTTTCATATATTGCCCTTGGAAGCTCTCCCAACCGCCCTATGAGGTCAGCACTTGCATTGTATTTACAGGGAAATTAGCATTACAAGCTTAAATGACTTGCACTAAATCACAGGGTGTGGTCAGCAGAATGTTAATATGACCTCCAAGATCCCCATCCCTTGGTGTCCATACACTGTATAATCCTTGGATCTGTAAATATGATCGATTTCACTCCTGGAATTAGGTTGTTATTTGACACAGTTTATTTTAATAAAGGGAGATGATCTTCGGGGGCGGGGGGCGGGAGGGTGGCTAACCTAATCAGCTGAACCCTGAAAAAGGACGGGTGCCTTACTGAAGCCAATGATACAAAGTCAGAGAGAATAAAACAAGATAGGGATTAGACAGGAGAGAAAGTTCTCTTTTGGTTATCAAGATAGAGAGGGTCGTGTGGAAAGGATCTCAGAGTGGCCTCAATAAAGTGAGAGTAACCCACAGAAGATAGCCCGTAAGCAATGCCACAAGGAACTGAATTTTGCCAATAACCTGAATTAACATGAAAGTGAATTCATCCTAAGAGCCTGCAGCCAAATCTAAGTGTAGCCAACACCTTGGTTTCAGGCTGAAAAGAAACTGAACAGAGAACCCAGCTATGCTGTGCCTGGACTTCTGACTCGCAGAACTATGAGCTCGTTGATGTATGTTGTTTTAAGCCACTATGTGTGTGGTAATTTGTTGCACAGCATAGAAAAATAATACACAGGATAAGTCGGAATTTACTTACAGGAAATCTGATTATATTGCCTCTATCCCTCCACTCTATTTCTCCAAGCAGTCTAGACTCTGCTCCCCGGAAACATAGAATTATTTATTGCTCTTGATTGAGCATGCCTTTCCACAACCCTATGTGAATCAATCTGACTTAATGGAAAGAGAACTGCATTTTGAGCCAATAATATTTATTTCACAAATTAAATAAAATGATGCTATTTGTTTATTTGTTTATTTATTTAGAAATGTCACAAACTAGCATATAGTAAGTGTTCAATAAATTTGGTTTGCCAACTTACTCATAACGTACTAAAATGGTAAAGCATGCAAGTTACCAAAGTTGTAGTATATCTATATTAGTTATACATAAAAAGTTGCTTCCGTTTCGAATGCTTTCTCCGACCTAATGTAGTCCTCTATGAAGACAAAATTCCTACTTATTATTCAAAATTTACTAAATTTGTATTTCCCTGATCTCCCAGATAGAAGTGGAAGCTATTTAATGGTTTTCAATGTTACTTTACACACTGCACACATACATGCATGTTATTTTCTGTAAGTAACTTTAATGACTTATACATGTTCATATTGGAAGATCTTAGCATAGGAGTACATGCATACAATATTCAGTGATTGTTTACCAAATGAATTTTAAAAATCATCTAGGGAAGATAGACAACTTAGAATATAAAAATACAAGTTAAAAGATTCCTATTGAAAAAGATTTCTGGTTGATAGTTCTTGGCATATAGGCCATTAGAATAAACATATTAAATGCATTCATTAACATTCCTCTCACTAACTGAGCATCAAAAAAATAATTCTTTTATTCAACAGATGAGGCACTGTTTTATGGATAGAATGGGTAGAGATTTTTTTCAAGTATTTTTTAGGGAAGCCGTTCAGAAAGTGGACGTAGGAAAATGTGTTTTCCCAAAAAAACTTACTCAAGCCTTGTGGTGTCTGAGTTTCTAACTTCATTTCAATATGTTACGTTTATAGTTGGTTTTCTTTTTGGAAAACATAGCTTCCTGTTAATAAGGAAACAATTGTCTAGAAAGAGCCTTAACTTTTTCTTGAATGTCAAATTAATCCTACCAAAGTACAGCTTTGATGAGATTAGTGATATGAATTGTAGGAACACAGACATATCCATTTCATTTTATTATTACTGCCATATATAAATTACATATTTATACATTGTAAGTCCATCAATACTATTTTTTAATTATTGCTTTATGCAGTTTTTATTAATGTTTATTCAATCTACTTGAACAAAAAAAAAAGTTCTCATTTCTCTCACCACTCAGCCCTCACCTCATGCAACTATCAATCTGTTCTCTGTATCTATGAGCCTAGTTTTATTTTTTAGATCCCAAATGTGAGAGAGATCATACAATATTTGTCATTCTCTGTCTGACTTATTTCACTTTTAGCATAATGCCCTTGAGTTCCATCCATGTTGTCAAAAATGGCAGGATTTCATTCTTTTTTATGGCTGAATAATATTTCATTGTATATATGTACCACAATTTCTTTATCCGTTCATCCATCAGTGGGCCCTTAGATTGTTTCCATGTCGTGGCTATTATAGATAATGCTGCAATGAACATGGGATGCATATATCTTTTCAAATTAGTGTTTTCAATTTTTTTGAATAAATACCCAGAATGGAATTACTGGATCATATGATAGTTCTATTTTTAATTTCTTGAGAAAACTCCATACTATTTCCTTAGTGGCTATACCAATTTCCATTCCCATCAACAGTACACAAGCTTTCTTTTTTTCCCACATCCTCACCAACACTTGCTATTTCTTGTTTTTTTGATAAGAGCCGTTCTAACAGTGAGGTGGTATCTCATTGTATTTTGGTTTGCATTTCCCTGATGGTTAATGATGTTGAGCATCTTTTCATGTACCTGTTGGCCATCTGTATGTCTTCTGAAAAATGTCTATTCAGATCTTCTGCCTATTTTTCAATTGGATTATCTGGTATTTTGCTATTCAGTTGTATGGGTTCTTTACATATTTTGGATATTAGCCCCTCATCAGATATATGATTTGCGATTATGTTCTCCCATTGAGTTAGTTGCCTTCTCATTTTGTTGATGGTTTCCTTTGTTATGCAGAAACTTTTTAGTTTGTTGTAGTCCCATTCATTTATTTTTGCCTTTGTTGCTTTTGCTTTTGGTGTCAGATTCAAAAAATCATCGCCATCAGCAAACAATAATGTACAACTGAAATTTCACAGTTATAAACTATTATGACCTCAGTAAAATTTAAAAAATTATCATTAAGATCTATATCAAAGCGTTTACCTCCTATGTTTTCTTCTAGTAGTTTTATGGTTTCCTGTCTTGCGTTCAAGTCTGTAATCCATTTAGAGTTAATTTTTTTGTATGGTATAAGATAGTGGTCCAATTTCATTCTTTTGCATGTGGCTGTCCAAGTTTCCCAACATTATTTATGAAGAGACTGTCCTTTCCCCATTGTATCTTCTTGGCTCCTTTGTTATAAATTATTTAACCATATATATATATGTGGATTTATTTTGGGGCTTTGCATTCCATTCCATTGATCTATATGTCTGTTTTTATGCCAATACTATACTGTTTTAATTAATAGCTTTGTAATATAGTTTGAAATCAGGGAGCATGATGCTTCTAGAATTGTTCTCCTTTTTCAATATTGCTTTGGCTATTTGGGATCTTTCATGGTTCCATACAAATTTTAGGATTGTTTGCTCTATTTCTGTGAAAAATGCCATTGGAATTTTGATAGGGATTGTATTGAATGTGTAGATTGCTTTGGGTAGCATGGACTTTTTAATTATGTTAATTCTTGTAATCCACAAGCACAGAATATCTTTCCATTTATTTGTGTCATCTTCAATTTCCTTCATTAATTTCTTGTAGTTTTCAATATATAGGTCTTCCACCTCCTTAGTTAAACTTATTGCTAGGTATTTTATTCCTTTTGGTGCAATTATAAATGGGATTGTTTTCTTAATTCTCTTTTTTGTAGTTCATTATTAGTGTAAAGATAAGCAACAGCTTTTTGTGTGTTGATTTTGAATCCTGCAACCTTACTGAATTTATTAGTTCTAGTAGTTTTTATGTGGATTCTTGAGGATTTTCTGTATATAACACCATGTGATCTGTAAATAGTGACAGTTTTACTTCTTTCTTTCCAAGTTGGATGCCTTTTTTTTTTTCAAACTATGCCTGTGGTCACATAGTCAGTATTTTCTCTTTTTTTGAGGGAGATTGGCCCTGCACTAACATCTACTGCCAATATTCCTCTTTTTCTTTTTTTTCCCCAAAGCTCCAGTACGTAGTTGTGTATCATAGTTGTAGAATTGTAGCTCTTCTCTGTGGGATGCTGCCTCAGCATGACTTGATGAGCGGTGAGTAGATCCACGCCCAGGATCCAAACTGGTGAACCCCAGGCCACCAAAGTGAAAGGTGCAAACTTAACCACTACACAATTGGACCAGCCCAGTTGATGCCTTTTATTTATTTTTCTTGCCTAATTTCTCTGGCTAGTTTTCAATACTATGTTGAATAAAAGTGGCAAGAGTGGACATAATTGGGGCCGGCCCCGTGGCTTAGCGGCTAAGTGTGTGCACTCCGCTGCCGGCAGCCCAGGTTCGGATCCTGGGCGCGCACTGACGCACTGCTTGTCCAGCCATGCTGTGGCCGCATCCCACATACAGCAACTAGAAGGATGTGCAGCTACGACATACAACTATCTACTGGGGCTTTGGGGGGAAAAATTAAAAAATTAATTAATTAATTATAAAAAGAGGTGTTTAAAAAAGAGAAAAGAAAAAAAACAGTGGACATAATTGTCTTGTTCTTGATCTTAGACAAAAACTTTCAGCTTTTCACTGAGTATCATGTTAGCTGTGAGCTTGCCTTTATTATGTTGAAGTACATGCCCTTTATACCCATTTTATTGAGTCTCTATCATAAATGGATGTTGAAGTTTGTCAAATGCTTTTTCTGCATCTATTGAGATGATTATGTGATTCTTTTATCTCTCATTTTTTCTTTCTTTTTTTTTTTTCTTTTGGTGAGGAAGATTGTCCCTGAGCTAACATCTGTGCCAATCTTCCTCTACTTTGTATGTGGGACACCGCCACAGCATGGCTTGATGAGCAGTGTGTAGGTCCACACCTGGGATCTGAACCCGTGAACCATGGGCTGCCAAAACAGAGCATGTGAACCTAACTACTACACCACTGGGGCAGCCATTTGTTAATGTGATATATCACATTAACTGACTGTGAATGCTGACCCATCCTTGCATCCCTGAAATAAATCCCACTTGATCATGGTTTATGATCCTTTTAATGTATTGTTGAATTCAGCTTGCTAATATTTTGTTGATGATTTTTGTATCTACGTTCATCAGGCATATTGGCCTGTAATTTTCTTTTTTGGTGGCATTTTTGCTCAGTTTTGGTATCAGGTTAATGCTGGCCTCGTAAAACGTGTTTGGAAGAGTTCCACTCTCTTCTATTTTTTTGGAAGAGTTTGAGAAGTATTGGTATTAATGTATCTTTGAATGTTCGATAGAATTCACCAGTGAATCTGTCTTGTCCTGGACTTTTGTTTGTTGGAAGATTTTTGATTACTGATTCAATCTCCTTGCTGGACATCAGTCTGTTCAGATTTTCTATTTCATTGTGATTCAGTCTTGGCAGGTAGTATGTTTCTAGGAATTTATCCATTTCTTCTAAGTTGCTCAATTTGTTGGCATATAATTGTTCATGGTAGTCTCTTATGATCCTTTGTATTTTCGTGGTGTCAGTTCTAACATCTCTTTCATTTCTGGTTTATTTATTTGAGTATTCTCGCTTTTTTTCTTGGTAAGTCTCCGTAAAGGTTTGTCAATTTTGTTTATCTTTTCAAAGAACCATCTCTTAGTTTCATTGATCTTTTCTATTGCTTTTTTAGTCTCTATTTCATTTATTTCTGCTTTAATCTTTATTTCCTTCCTTTTATAATCTTTAGGCTTTGTTCTTTTTTTTCTAGTTTTTTGATGTGTAAATTTAGATTGTTTATTTGAGACTTTTCTTGTTTCTTGAGGCAGACATTTATCACTATGAATTCCTCTCTTAGAACTGTTTTTGTTAAATGCCATAAATTTTGATATGCTACATTTCCATTTTTGTTTCACGCAAGGTATTTTTTTGATTTCTCATTTGATTTCTTCTTTGACACATTGGTGGGTCAGGAGAGTGTTGTTTATTCTTTACATATTTGTGAATTTTCTTGTTTTCCTCATGTGAGAACACCATTGCGGTCAGAAAAGATGCTTGATATGATTTAGATACTCTTAGATTTATTAAGACTTGTTTTGTGGCCTAATATATGATCTTTTTTGGAAAATGTTCCACGTGCACTTGAGAAAAATATGTTTTTTATTGCTTTTGGATCGAATGTTTTGTAAATATCTAAGTCCATCTGGTATAACATGTCACTTAAAGCCCATGTTTCTTCACTGATTTTCTGTCTAGATGATCTATTTATTGATGTAAATGGAGCATTCAAGTTCCCTACTATTATTGTATTGCTGTCTATTTCTCCCTTTTAGGTATGTTAATATTTGCCTTATATATTTAGGTGCTTTTATGTTGAGTGCATAAATACTTGCAAATGTTATATATCTCGTTGGATTGACACCTTTAACATTATGTAATGCCCTTCTTTGTCTCTTGTAACCATCTTTGTTTTAAAATATATGTTTTCTAATATAGATATTTCTACTCCAGCTTTTGTTTCATTTCCATTTCCATGTAATATATTTTTTCATCACTCACTTTTAATCTGTGTGTCCTCACATCTAAAGTGCATCTCTTCTAGGCAGCATAGAGATGGGTCTTTTTTTTTTTTTTTTTTTAATCCATTCAGCTACTCTATGTCTCTTGATTGGAGAATTTAGTCCATTTACACTTAAAGTAATTATTGATAGGCATGTACTTTTGCCATATTATTAATTGTTTTTTAGCTGTTTTTGTAGTTCCTCTCTGTTTCTTTCTTCTTCTCTTGCTCTCTTCCTTTTGTGGTTTAATGACTTTCTTTAGTGGTATGCTTATATTTCTTTCTCTTTATCTATTGTGCATTTAGTACAAGTTTTTGCTTTGTGGTTATCTTGAGCCTTACATATAAAAACGTATATCTATAAGTCTGTTTTAAGTTGATAACAACTTATGTTTGATCCCATTCTAAATCTCAACATTTTTACTCACTTTCCCTACATTTTAAGTTTTCGATGTCACCATTTTACATCTTTTTATCTTGTGTATCCTTTACTTAATTATTATAATCATAGTTATTTTTACTACTTTTGTCTTTTAACATTCATATTAGCTTTATAAGTAATTAATCCATTACCTTTACTATATATTTACCTTTCCAGTAAGATTTATTCTTTCACGTGTGTTCTAATTAATGCCCTTTCTTTTCAGCTTAAAGAGGTCCCCTTAACATTTCTTGTAAGGCTGTTTTTGTGGTGATGAAACACATTAGCTTTTGCTTGTCTGGAAAACTCTTTATCTCTCCTTCAATTCTGAATGATAACTTTGCAGGTAGAGTATTCTTCATTGAAAGTTTTTACTTTCGGTACGTTAAATGTATTGTGCCACTTCCTTCTGACCTGCAAAGTTTATGCTGAAAAATCTGCTCATAGTCTTATAGGAGTTTTCTTATATATAAGTTTTTTTTTTTCTTGTTGCTTTTAAGATCCATGCCTTGTCTTTAACTTTTGACATTTTAATTATAATCTGTCTTGGTGTGGGTCTCTTTGGGCTCATGCTATTTGGAACTCCCTGGGCTTCCTGGATGTGGATGTCTGTTTCCTTCTCCAAGTTATGGGATTTTTCAGCCATTATTTTTTCAAATAAGATTCCTGCCCCTTTTTCCCTCCCTTCTCTTTCTGGGAGTCCTATAATGCAAGTGTTAGTCCATTTGAGGTTGTTCCATAAATCACTTAGGCTAACTTTACTTTTTTTTTGTCTTTTTTCTTTTTGGTATTCTGATTGGGTGAGTTTCACTGCCTTGTCTTCGAGTTAGCTGATCCTTTCTTCTGTTTTGTCTAATCTGTTGTTGAACCCCTCTAGTGTATTTTTCAGTTCGGTTATCATATTCTTCAGCTCTGTGACTTCTATTTGTTACTTTTGAAACTGAGGATGAAGGAGTTAAAATTTCCCTGGATTAGGATGAAACTGTCACTGTACCCACAGGGTTCACATGGGAAACAAATTAACCAAATTTTCTGAGCTTGCCTTGCACAGCAGCAGGAGGACCGCTGATAAGAGAGTAACTTGCTGACAGCCCTCCATCTGACTAAGCATCAAGCAGGAGCACTGAGAAGCTAAAATGACCAATTGTAAGCTTCACACATCATCATAAATATGAGAGACAGTCACCCGTGCATAGAGGACTCTTAGAACTTCAGCCCCCAAGGCCACATGTTCCCCTCCCCATCTTATTCTCACAATGTGCTTTGGAAAAATGCTTAGAACTGCATGTAGGCAAACTAATCTGTAACCATTAGACAGAATACCTTGTTAGCAGAAAATTTATATCCTCTGCCTAAACTGTTCCTTCTGTCCAAGATAAAAAGTAACTGAGGTTTTCTTAGATTCCTCAGGAATGTTGCATTCAGTAGATCTGCTTTGGAAAAGCACCCAATGTTTTGCAGTCATCCATCACCTGACATTTCTGAGCCCCCTCCCCAATCTTGCTTGCCTTATATAAGTCATTTCCAAATCAGTTCCCCTTTAAGATGAGTTTTTTAGGGCAACAGTCCACCATCTTCCAATATGCTAGCTTATCACTTGTTAAAGTTCTTTCTCTACCACTGCCTGCTTGGCCTTTTATCTTGCAGTGAGCAGATCAAGCTCTTGCTTGGTATCACTTTGTTATATCTTGTATCTCTTTTTTGAAGTTCTCACTGTGTTATTCCATTCTTCTCCCTAATTTGGAAAGCATCTTTATGACTATTTTAGCAGGCGAAATACTTATCTCCATTTCATTGTTTTGTTCCCCTGGAGGTTTTACCTTGTTCTTTTATTTGGAACTTATTCCTCTCTTTCTTCATTTTTCTTTACTCTCTGTGTTGGTTTTTACACAGTAGATGAAACAACCACCTCTCACAGTCTTGAAGGAGTGGCTTTGTGTAGGAGATGAACTTTTTCACTCAGCCGTGCTCCAGGCCTTTGTCATCTCCCAAATCTCTGTGCTTGTCCAAGCAGCCTACTATATTTTTAATAGCTCCAAGTAGTGAGGATGTGACAAGACCTGTCAGTGTCCCAAAGGGTAGGATCACAGCAGCTAGATTCACGCTGACTGAAAGCCTCGGGCAGCAGCTTTTAAAAGTATGCAAATATATTCCATCCTGAGGGGTTGCAAACATAAGCCCTGCTAGAGCCAGGCAACCTAGAGGCCCCTGGGTAGCAATTGCAAAAATTGGGGCTCCCAGTTGGGGCTGGCTCAGGCCAAGTATATAAACTCCTTACTGGGAGATACCGGTGAACTGGAGCAAGGCAAAGGGAGAGTACAAAGATGGCATCCACTGCCTATGTTCCTTGAGAGAAGCTTCAAAGGCCACTAAAAGTGTGCCAAACCTGAAGCCTGCCACTCAGTCCAAAGCTCCAGGACAAACAAAGTAGCATCCCTCACAGAAAGACTGGGGTTGTGCCTCAGCCCACTGTCTGTGCAGCACCCCGGGGGTGGTAGCCTGCCAAGAACCATTCCTCCAATTGTCACAATCCTGTAGGACCTAGGAATGCAAGCTCCTGTGGCCACAAAACCCACATGATCAAAGGGCATCGTCTGGGCATTAGCCGTAAAAATGGCACCAGACGCATGTAAAGCTCCCCTCCAGGAGACAATGGAACTCTGGAGTGTGGCAGAGGGTGAGTGTGAAGGTAGCACCTGCCTTCTGAGGTCTCTGGAAATGATTACGATCAGCCCCTAGATGCGTGTTTAATTAGAAACCTGCTCCTCAGGGCCACAGTCATTATGATTAGCTAATTGGTCTCCTTCACAGAAAGACTGAGCTCCTGGGTCTGTTGCCTCTTGCTGTGCCCCAGGGGTGGTAGCTGTTTAAGAACTTTTTCTCTGTAGATTACAGTCCTATGGAACCCACAAGCATAAGCCCCACTGGCCACAAGAGCCAGGCAGTGTAGTGGTGTCTCCTCATAGCAGTCACAAAAATCAGGGCACCAGATAAGGGTATGAGCTCCTTTCTGGGTAACACCAATCATTACAACTCTGTGTGACCAGAAACACAAGCTCCCCTGGCCTCTAGAGCCAGGTGATCAAGAAGCATCCCCTGGGTGGTAGCTACAAAAATCAGGGCAGCAGACATGGGTAAAGGATCCCTTCTGGGAGACATTGGTGCTTTGAAGTGCAGCAAAGGAGAATGTGAAGATAGGTTCCACCAGTCTCCATTCTCAGAGATTATTCCAACAGGTTCCTAGATGTGTGTTTTTGCAGGGTTGAGGGGTTTTTGCAGGGAAAGATTCGCCCTGAGCTAACATCTCTTGCTAATCTTCCTCTTTTTTTCTTCCTCCCAAAAGCCCCAGTGCATCGTTGTATATCATAGTTGTAAGTCCTTCTAGTTCTTCTGTGTGAGCCACCACCATAGCGTGGTGACTGACAGAGGAGTAGTGTGGTTCCATGACTGGGAACTGAACCCGGGCCACCAAAGATGTGAGATCACAGAACTTTAACCACTAGGCCATCAGTGCTGACTCAGGCCAAGGTTTTAATATAAACAGGGGAGTGTCCTTCACTTTAAGTCTGAGTGCCATCAGATGCCTCTGAGCTGGGTCCTGGGGTGAGTCAGTCTGAGCACACGAGCTCTTTAAGAGGTATTCCTCAGATTGCTACCATATTATGGGTCTTGGGATGACAGCCCTGTTGGTTTTCAAGATTAGATGTTTTGTGTGCTTGTCTCTCAAGTGTGTGTCCTAAAGGTTGGGCTGCCCAATGTAGGATTTGATCTTCACTCCTCCCGGAGAAGCTTTGGGTTTTGTGTTCCCTCCCAGTTGTGGGTTGCCATGCTGGAGACAGGGTTCATGGCAAGAGTGTGTCCTAGCCTCTTCTGCCTGCTTTGACGTGGTTTCCTGTGGTTCTCATTTACCCAATGTGTAGTCATCACTCAGCCAGGCTTCAGGTTTTTTAGGAGGAAATTTTTCCATATGTAGCTGTAGACTCAACATGTCCATGGGAGGTGAGTTCAGGATCTTCCTGGGTCACCATCTTGAACTGGAACATATTCAGTAATTTTTGAAATAAGGTAGGAGAAGAAAATGATTATGAAAAAATATGCATTTATACTCTTTTATATTTAACTATCTTTAGTGGTACTATTTATTTTTTTTATATGGACTCAAGTTACTATCTGGCATCCTTTCATTTCTGCATAAAGGACTTTCTTTAGTATTTCTTATAAGTTAGTTCTTCTAGCAACAAATTCTCAATTTTTGTTCATCTGGGAGTGTATTAATTTCCCATTCAATTTTCAAGAATAGCTTTGTTCAATATAGAATTCATGATTGATAAACTTTCTTTTGGCATTTTAAAATATCATCCCACTGCCTTCTAGGCTCTTTGCTTGCTGATGAGAAGCCAACTGTTAATAGTACTGATGCTCCTTTGTACATAATGCATCCTTTTCTCTTAGCGTTTTCTAGATTATATCTGTGTTTGGAATTTGAAAGGTTGACTATGATGATTCAAGGCATGAATCTCCTTGAGTTTTTTTCTATTTTGAGTTTTTTGTGTTTCTTGGATGTGCAGGTTCACGTTTTTCTTCAAATTTGGTAAGTTTTCGGCCATTGTGTGTCAAATACTCTATATTTTTTTCCCTTTCTGACATTCCCATTATGAAAATGTTGGTATGCTTGAAGGTGTCCCACAGATCTCTAAGACTGTTTATTTCTCTTAATTTTTTTTTCCTGTCGCTGGGATTGAATAATCTCATCTGAGTTATCTTTGAGTTTGTTGATTCCTTCTTCTGCTAAGTCAAATCTGATATTGAAACTCTCTAATGAAACCTTCATTTCAGTTATTGTTCTTTGCAACTTCAGAATTTCTACTTGGCTCTCATAAAATTTCTATCTTTGTATTGATATTCTTGATTGGATGATGCATTGTTATCATATTTTCCTTTAATATTTTATAAATGGCTTCATCTAGTTCTTTAAACTTATTGTTTTTTTTTTTTTTTTTGCTGACGAAGATTCACTCTGAGCTAACCTCCACTGCCAATCTTCCTCTTTTTGTATGTGAGCCACCACACAGCATGGCCACTGACAGATGAATGGTGTAGGTCTGTGCCCAGGAACCAAACCTCGGCCATCGGGACAGAGTGTGCCGAACTAACCCACTAGGCCACTGCGGCTGGCCCATATGAGCATATTTTTAATAGCTGATTTAAATTCTTTCTCTAATATGTTCAAAATCTGTGCCCTCTAGTGTTAAGTTTCTACTGATTACTCCCCATCCCTCACAGTGTGTAGATTTTACATTCTTGTGTCCTTTCCTATCTCATAATTTTTTGTGGAAAACTAGGTACTTTAGAAAACATAATGTGTCAACTCTAGAAATCATATCGTCCCCCTCCTCAGGGTTTATTGTTATTGGTATTTTTTCCTTTTTTTTTTTTTAGTGACTTTCCTAAAATAATTCTATAAAGTTTATATCTCCTTTGTGGCTACTGAATTCTCTGCTCAGTTAATGTAATAGCCAGCTAATGGTCAAAGATTTCTTTATATTTTTGAATCAATAAATCCTCCACAATTTGTTGAAGGGCTCTATGTGTGTATTTTGTCATGACTTCAACAGTTAGGCAGTTTATTACTCAGCTTTAACATTCACTTTCTCCTTGCTCAGATCCTTATGGTCAGCAAGAGATGAGAGATCTGGACCCTCTCATTTCTTTCCTAGGTGTGCACATAACCCTGCCCATACGCATGTTACCCTAGATCCCCAGTGATACGTAAGAGCTTTTCAAAGCCCTCTGTATACATCTTTTTCCCTAGATCTTCCTTCTAAGTTTTTGGTTAGGCTCTTTTTTTGTCCTACTGCTTCAGGCAGCTTTAGGCAACTGTGATGTCAAACAATTGCCAGTGTTTTATTACAACAGATACCTTGGAGATAGGGCTTTTCCATGAAGAGAGCTCTTGGTTCCATCAAATGATGACAGCATCCTGTGAATGGGTCTTTTCCAGGGACTTGGAAACCAGGTCAAATAGTGACAGTGCTGTGGGGATTGGATTTTTTTAATGGCTCCAAATCTCATCTTCCCTCTCCAGTGGTTGCAAGGCTGCTGGTTTCCGCATTTAATGCAGTTGCAAGGCTGCTGATTTTTAAGGCTACTGCATACCTGAGGAGAGGGAGATAGTAGGTCAAAACTCGGTTCTTCTTATGGAGTTTCAGCTGTTTTCCTGAATAAATGCTCCTCAGATCGTGATAAGTCTTTTGTTAATTTCATGAGTGAATTTTGACAATTTTTGCCAGTTATCTTATTGTCTTATGGAGGGATGGTTTACATTTGTGTTCATTCAGCCAATCTGGAAGTCTTCCCCTATATTTTATTATTAAAGTAAGAAGATTTTGATGAATTAAAGTGACTTAGTATTTTGTTGTTGTATTGTTCTTCATATTGTTGGATATTACTTTTTAATAAAAAAATATGAAAATATATATATTTGAGATCCCACAAATCCTAAACTATGGTGTCTGTCACTCATTAAAATACACCACACAGCACAGCATTTTTGAGGCAATTTCTGCACACTGGCATAACATGCAAAGAAATTATGGGAGGCATTGTTTCAAAGATATTTTATAATTAACTCCCCCCACTTTCCACTTCATTCAGAAATACTTTCAAAAGAATAGTAGATAAAAAAGTAATACTCTTTCTATATATACACATAAATGTCTACTTATAAAATTCAAACTGCATAAAGATGATTAAGGCCATTTTTATAAATATAGCCATTTTGATTAATTGCAATGAAACATTCATACCCAAAGCCTCAAATAAATAAATCTATTATTATATACTCTATACCTATATGGGGCCAAATAACCCATCTGACTAATTTTTTCTGAAGTTTGATATTTACGTCAGGCAGTTAAATTGATCTTAATTTATCATAATCTGTGTATCTGACTAATACGCACAGAATTTTTTAAAATCTTGTGAAGAAGAAAAAACACAGAAATAAGACACACATGCTTACTTTTAAAACATTTAGAAAAATATCACATATAATAAGCCCTAAGAGATATTTGATTTAATAGAATGGGATCTGAATGTTTACGTTCTTAAATTTTCATGCTAATAACTGGTAAACATGATCAAAAATGTCAAACACACTTAAAATAATAGTCATAATTCAGAAACAAAGCAAGCATTCTGAGTAACTTATTCCTGGAACAAAACTGGCAGGATATTTTCATGTGGATTCCACGTATAGACTTCAGTAAGTTGGTGAAACTTTGAAATGCGTGCAAAATACAGTGTGTAGTTGCTTTTTTTTCTGGTGAGAAATCAGTAGCTTTTGTTAGATTCTCACAGGGAGCAGTGAGCCAGACAGTCCTTTCCATTTGGATAGAAGAGGGGAACCCTCAACTTACTTTCCGCCCTGAGATGTATGCCGAGTTGTATATGAGATTGCCCCTTGTGACCATCCCAGGATATCAACATGTCTCCCTCTTCATGTCTATCTCTACTCGTATTTTATTTCACAAGACCATCTGCTACTTAGGGAATCACAACACTTTCTCTAGAAGGCCTCTTTAAAAATGTGCATTAAATAAATAAACAAATGTACTTTGTTAATTAAAGCAGAATCTCATGCAAAAATTTTGGACATATTTGTTCTAATTGTCAGTTTCCTAGAAAAGAAAATTTTGGAGTCTTCAATTCATTGTACAAGAATATTACCAACAGAAATGAATTGTTATATTTATTACTAACTCTACATGGAATTATGGATTATTTTACCCATTATCCTTCCCCCATGATTTGGGACTTACCCTCATAGACATCCATGGAATCAGTCTCACAATTTCTTCATCTGGATGATGATTTACATAAATTTCATATCTGTTAATCTCCTATGCTAGCTGTCATATTAGAAAACATACTATGAATTTGAGATTTTCCACTAGGAAGTTATGAAGATCCCATGAAACAAAAATAACAAACCATATATTAAGAAACACATGATGGCTAGGTCCCACTTCCAGAGACTCTGACTTAATGGTCCAGGCACAGTCTTTCGACTAGTTACCCTGAGAGAATTAAACTTTAGTGCCCCAAGGCATCCATTGTATGCTGTGAATTAGTTTCTCTCCAACACATCTAGAATTGCACACCATTCATGGAAGAATTGAGAAATGACACTCAAATTATTTGCTGATTTATGAGGTTCAGCTTAAGATCCAGTGCTGAAAAGGTAAGAAGTTGGTGTCAAATCACTGAAAGTGCAGCCAGGTTTAAGATAAATGAAATTATACTATTTTACTGTCAATGGATATGGATTTGACCATGTTCTTTTTTATATGAATATGTACATTTCAAGAAACTTCATTAAACATGACTTTACTCATAATGTTTATTTTAAAACCTCTAAATACAGTTTTTTGGCTGTATATCTAGTTATTATCAACTAAATATATTTTACTCTCAATTTGTTGAGTGATCTCTATACCCTTTGAGAATGGGATTTCCTATGAGTTTTCTGTTTTTTAATGAAATGTTTATTTTCACTAGAGATCAGTTAAAATTTCTTCATTTTAGTTATTTAACTGTAAGAAGGTTTGATGAGGCTTAAGTAAAAATTATACAAAAGTGCACAGCACAGTACTTGGCACATGCCTACACAAAATATGATTGCTTCATTTTTTTCTATTTGTTGGTAAAAATAGTCACCATTTATTGAACAATAACTCAGAGTTATGCCATATATTTGCCATACTCTTTAAACACACAGAAGCTCGTTTGTTTTTCTGAGAAAGGCTTTGTTTCTCTACTTTTGAATGATAATTCACCAGAGACATAATTCTAGGTGTTTTTTTTTTGTCTTCCACAACTTTAAATGTTTGCCTCCACTTTCTTCCTGCTTTCATGGTTTCTGAAACAAGTCCAATGTAATTTTATACCTATTCCTCAATAGGTAAGACTTTTCTCCCTTCTGGTTTCTTTCAGTATTTTCTCTCTCTCTTTAATTTTCTGTAGTTTGCATAGGTTATACCTATGTATAAATTTGGGGTTATATATCCTGTTCGGTGTTCTCTGAGCTTCTTCGATCTATGGTTTGGTGTCTATGATTAATTTTGGAACATTGTCAGCTATTATTATTATTAATATTTTTTTTGTTCCTTTCTCCCTTTCTTCTCCTTCTAGTATTCCTGTTATTTTGTATCTTATACCTTTTGTAGTTGTCCCATAGTTCTTGGCTATTTTGTCTCTCTTTTTTTTTTCATTCTTTATTCTGTTTGCATTTCAGTTTTGGAAGTTTCTATTGACATATCTTCAAGCTCTCTTATTCTTTCCTCAGCCTTATTCAATCTACTGATGAGCCTTCTGAAAGCATTCTTCATTTCTGTCACAGTATTTCTAATACATAATATTTTATTTTAATTATTTCTTAGAATTTCTATTTCTCTATTTACTCATTTGTCCTTGCATTTTGTTCACTTTTTCCATTAGAACCCTTAGCACATTAATCACAGTTATTTTAAATTCCCTGTCTGATGATACCAAAGTATCTGCGACATCTGAGTCTGATTCTGACTCGAAATGCTTGCTTTGTCTCTTCAGACAGTGAGTTTTTTTGTCTTTTAACATGAATTGTAAATTTTTGTTGAAAGCTGGACATGATGTACTGAGTAAAAAAGAATTGAGATAGGCTTTTATGTGAGGTTTTATGTTTATCTGGCTAAGAGTTAGGCTGTGTTTACTATTTCCTGTAGCTGTGGCTAAAATGTCCACTAATCTTCTTTTTTTCTGTCTCCCCTGTTGTCTTTGGGCTTTCCTAGAGATTCCTTAGAGCCTGATGCTGGCGGTTCTTTTAACTGTATCTCCCTGATATTATACAGGAGCCCTATTAATGTAGGGGGAGGGAAAACATTCTATAGTCCTATAATTAAGTCTTAGTCTCAGTGTCTCCTGAGGGCAGGCCTTGTTAAGGAGAACAGAATGCTCTAGATGTATTTCAATATGGTCCCTTTCCCCTCCCCTACCTAGAAGCACAAGAGAATTTTTCTCTGATCTTTATAGTGAAAACCTGGTAGAGCTCTCAGGGAAAAATTTACAAAAGTGTGGAGGGCCCCTCCCCAAGACTGGGCCCTTTCTAACCCTCAAGGTAGTCTACACTGAACCTCCAGCAATGTGTCAACCACACATTGGACTGAAGACCAGAAATCTAGAAGCTCAGTTGAAACTTCTAAAAATCCTATAAATTATAAATTAGCATCCCCATTTTAAGATATGGAGCTGATGTCTAGAGAGATTAAGGCCCAATAAACTTTCCAGAATGTGAAGGTGGTAATGCTGCAATTAGATTCCAGCTGTGTTGACTGGAAAGACTCTGGTCTTCGACAACATCCTATTCTATCTCTCTTTGATAAGATTAGGAAGACCACAAAATACGGTTCCACATATTCTAAGTGAAAATAAAAGCTTGAGGATGATGGCAAAGTCAGAGAATATATTACTCTCCACAGAATTTGGCTTAAAGATCCATCTTGGGGCCGGCCCCGTGGCTTAGCGGTTAAGTGCGCACACTCCGCTGCTGGCGGCCGGGGTTCAGATCCCGGGCGCGCACCGACGCACTGCTTCTCTGGCCATGCTGAGGCCGCGTCCCACATACAGCAACTAGAAGGAGGTGCAGCTATGACATGCAACTATCTACTGGGGCTTTGGGGGAATAAATAAATAAATAAAATTATTAAAAAAAAAAGATCCATCTTGGCTATCTAACTGCATCCAGCATACTCAGATGAAGCTCAGAAGCAAAAGCAGTCGCCTATAAGTAATTTAAGATAAAATTTTGGACATAGATCTCTGTACTAGTATATGCTTAATTGAGATGCAAAACAAAGCTCATCTGTTCACAGTTCTAAACCCTCTCCTTATCTGCCCTAGAGGCAGAGCAGACCTCTTTGAAATATTGAATTTGAAATTTGAAAGCTAGACTATTTGAAAGCTAGACCATCTATTCTGGCCTTAAATTCTTATTATTCCACCTGTGAAATATGTCAATTCATAACTAGCTGAAAGTTCTTAACTTTTCAGGTTTTTAGAAGTGTCTTGTCATACCACTTTGCATTTTCTCAAAAATCCACCATTTTTTCTATAAATTCAGGGAAAGAGCACAAGTCTCGCCCTCAAATGATATTTACTGACCCTTTTAAAAATTCTTTACTTTTCTTAATTTTTCTAATTTACAGATTGTTTCTACCAGAGCAATTTATCTTAATAAAAATAACAGATCTCTATATTTGCAATGTTTTATCTAAAAGACAACAAGCATCTGCATTTTGGGGAAATATTCAGATAATTATCTCTCTAAAGTTAATTAAATTGGGCTATCAAATTTCGTACTGATGTATAGTTTTGGTTTGAGACAATTGAGACTTATAAAAATCCTAAAACAGAAAAAGCAATATGAAAGAGAAAGTAATGATAGGTAACACAATACACTTTACAGTATAGAAAATAAGAGCCTTCAGGAAATAGAATGATTCACAAAAAGTTTTGGCACTAATTATGCATTGTTTACTTCATAGATCACAATAGCGTTTTTTGAAAAATTTGTGTCTGATGCAAGCCCTATTAAAAAACATTTTTGTCACAAAAAAATTGCAAAAAGCCCCTTTGGGTACTGTATTGGCATCAGTTTGTGGAAAACAAAAATCACATTCTATTTATTTCCAAAAGTGGTTCTTGCCCATCTCTTTATTCCCTATAGCCTGATTTTATACTATATTAAGAAAAGTGCCTTGCTAAAATTTCTCAAGGTTATTTAGCAATCATACTTTGGTTACATTAAAGCATGCTGTCAATTGTATAACACAAATGACCACAATGAATGCTTAAATTGATCAAACAAGCAAACCAAAAGGGCACCCTTCTTATTTTTTTTTGTGAGGAAGATCAGCCCTGTGCTAACATCTACTAATCCTCCTCTTTTTTTTTTTGCTGAGGAAGACTGGCCCTGGGCTAACATCTGTGCCCATCTTCCTCCACTTTATATGGTATGCCACCACAGCGTGGCTTGCCAAGTGATGTGTCGGTGCGCGCCCGGGATCCGAACCGGTAAACCCTGGGCCGCGGCAGCGGAGCATGCACACTTAACTGCTTGCGCCACAGGGCCGGCCCCACTTCTTTCTTTTTTTAATAACAAATTAAATTATTTTTGTACATTACTCAGTACTATCGATAAGCACTGCCAAAAAATCCAATGGGATTTACTCTGTGATCTATAAGTTGAGGAAGTTCACATGATAGAATATATCAAAGTGCTTCCCAGATAAACAAGTGGTGAATCATGTCTGGTGATGATGATTTGACATTTTTGAGACCTTAATTCATCTCCAAAAACTAAACAGTATGTACATTTATTCCTTACTAAGGATGAAATTGATGCACAGATAAAGTAATTTCCCACTCATACAGGAAATAATTGTTGGAGGCAGGGTTCTAGCACAGATATTTGTACTCTAAGAACCCAAGCAAGGTCCATACTACTCTAATACCGGTAGAAAATGGAATGTGTGACAATTTCCCTTAATAAGAGTGAAACCAATAGTCTTAGATTTAATTTGAATCATGAGCATAGTGGAATCCTAGGCAGTTTCACTGCTTCAGGAGAATGACACCATTTATTTTTTCTTTCCTTTTTTTTTCTTTAGCTGCTTATACTATTAAGTACTCTTTGAAGTCATTTTGTTTTAATTCACCACGTAATTCTAAGAAATTGGAGTAATACCACTCAGTTTTCTAGACGTTTCTTCCTCTTCTCTTCCTCCTTTGTCACTACCAACAGCAATGAGATAATGGAAAGGAAGCCACTGCCATAGCTGGATCCATGCCCCAGAGCAAATCTCTACTGGTTACAGCTTTCTTTTTTAGTTTAATAACCTAATAACTAATAGTTTATTCTCCTAATAATGTGTCGCATCTACAGCTCTTGTCCCTTGTCTTTAATGTCTGCTGACTTGATGTGCATTGCCTACAGATTACGTCCATAATAGCTTTGGATCCTGTCAGGACTCAACTGATGTTAAATTGTGTTTAATATAATTTGGATTTAGTGATATTTCTCTTTGCCAAACTGGCTAATCATTTACTATCATCAAGCCACTTAATTCTGAAAATCGTTTTAAAGAATTACATCACTCTGCTGTCCAATAAAATTCTATATTCTACGTTAAGTTTCCGTATTATACTTAGAAGAGAGTAATTCTATGTTCTGCTTGATAATAATTAATCTATGTCAATGACATTGTAAATATTAGCAACCCCTGTTATTTTTATGTCTTAATAAGCAGATTACACTATAGCAATTTTATTCTCGGTTATGGCTATATTTTAACATAATCACCAAAAATGTAAAAAGATATTTATTATCTAGTACAAAACTTTAGCAAAGAGTTGTTGGAATTACCTCTAAATTTACACCTGCGTTACTGGACTCATTATGTCAAACATCTTGGTCTGAATCAATATCAGTAATGATTCATTCTTTTGATTAAGAAGTGACTCCGTCTGTAGATGTCAGATAATTACCGAGATGACCTATAATGAGAACATTTCACAACTCTCTGACTTAAATTTCTTATTCCCTCAACAGCATAATGACTTCCTTCCAGATTTTTTTATAGTGTCTCTATGCTCTCGGGGTTTCTTTTCATGATCAGTCACTATCAAGGGTTGCTTCTATCATCTGTTTTTAGACAAAGAAATGTTGTGGCTCTATACAATAAAAACTGTGTTTTGTCTAGATATTTTATAATTCTGGCATATTTCCTCATTTTTTTTTTTTAGAAAGGCTTGTCCCATGCATCTGTATATAAATTGCATATAACTGAAATAGTAAAAGATAATACAGGATACTCTTTGTTATTCTGTTAAGTGCTCTGAGGGGAATTAAAGTGGTTTCTTTTATATAAAATATTAAGATTAGAAATGCAAGATGTTCTTCTGATCCTGCCCCTTAGGAATATGATATTTAAAAGTAAGTGCAGAAAAATGATAACATCTTGATGACACTCACTATGAATCTTGAAATTCATAGCAATACCAATATACAAAGAGCACTTTGTAGGGGAAATCATAAATTTGCTGTTAAATCACTTGATGCTTTCTCAAGTGACTTCTAGGGAATTGAACATTGCACCAACATTGTAATTTTTCTTTAAAATTCATAACATTTTAAAAACTAAGTTATAGTCACTAATATTAAAAAATCTTTATGTGTTAGGGACACTGTATACTTTCTTTCCTCATGCTTAAAATGTAAATCATTTCTTTATTGGCCTTTACACTGATAGACAGAATTTCTTTAGCTGTCAGCTTTGTGGCTTAGTTCTTCCCTGGTTAATGTCTGGTGAAAACAAAATAAGTGACCTTATATGAATTCTTTGTCTTTGTTAAAGCAACAAGGACAGAGGTCAGATGCTCATATATGTCAAATATATTTTGAGGTTCTTTTTAACACTTAAAAAACAATGTTATTTTGCAGGACAAACTTCAGTGAAGAATGTAGTCCCTAGTGATCTCCAGATTCTATTCTAAGTAGTGAAAAACTCAAAGTCATTAATTAGAGATTTCCATTCTTCTCATAATAATCTGCATTTCTGTTAGCTACAGAAGTTGCTTGAAGAATTGGAAATTTAGAAAAGATGACAACTCAAATGACAGATCTGTGCTTATTTCCCATAACCTACAAAGCAAAGGAGAGGATTTTTTTCCTCACTTAATAAAACTCTGATTTGGGGGTAGGGGGTACAAGAAATTAAACAAAACAAAAATCATGAACAAAACAACACAGATACAGTTTCATTAAAACATTCATTTCATTCTTCTTTAATTTTTAACTAATACTCATCTTAGTTTCTGATCTTACATTAAAAGTATATTCATCAAAGCTAACAAATTAAATACGGACAGCTTGAGAGGTTTCCATCGTCTGGATATGGAATTCAATCAAAATCACGAAGCGTTGTATAAACAATAGGAAGCATGGCAACCTGGTTTCGAGCTCCATCTTTTTTCCAATTTGTTATGTTGGGAGTTTCGGTTTCCTCATCTGAAAAAACACAAACTTGTTTCTTGATACCTTGTAGTCTTCCACCACACACTTCAAAATTCTATAAGTCTAAGAGTAGAGCTCGTGTGAACAACAAAAACACAAATAAAAATAAAATCCGTTTTGTAAGAGCTAAAATCACAATTGGTCTTATCTTCTAAGCTAAACAGGCCATATTCAAGGTAACTTTATTTAAAAACTCTGAATCCTTAAATTAGCCACCAAGTAAATAAATAAATAAGACAGTGACCTAGAAGTTTCTGCTTTTCGATCTAACATGTGGTAGTTTAATCGAAATGAAATTTAATAAATATAACTGAGTGCCTCCTGTATGCCGAACACTAGAATTATTTATGAGGCTAGTATACAAAAATATGTACTGTCCCAAAACTGTGTTATTAGTTTTTACTTCATCATGGCTCAGGTAAGATGGTAAGGCAGTACACCACGGAAAACTCAAACTTTAACTTTGCAACTAATTTGGTAACAATATTAGATTCCTCAAGCTGCTGTAACAAAGTACCAAAAACTGGGTAGTTTACAACAACAGAAATTTATTCTCTCACAGTTCTGAAGGCTAGAAGTCTCAAATCTAGGTGTCAAACTTGTTGATTTCTTCTGGAAGCTCTGAGAGAGAATCCGTTTCATGCCTCTCTCCTACCTTTGGTGGTTGCTGAAAATCCGTGGTGTTCCTTTACTTGCAGACTAATCACTTTGCTTTCTGCCTGTATTTTCACATGGTGTTCTCCTGTGTGTGTGTGTGTGTGTGTGTATATATGTGTGTGTGTGCATCTGTTTCTTTTCTTATAAGGATGCCAGTGGTATTGGATCAGAGTCCACCCTACTTCAGCGTGACCTCATCTTAACTTGATTATATCTGCAAAGACCCTATTTTCAAATAAGGTCACATTCACAAGTATCAGAAACTAGGACTTTGTGGGAGAGGAAGAAATTTTCCTCTATCCTTGTAGGTTCTTCTGGTTGGCCTAAGAATTAAATTCACATGAGACAGATTAATAGAAGAAAATCAAATTTAATTGTGTACGTACAGGAACCATACATATGTGAGAGGGTCAGAGAAAAAAAGATGAAATGAGGTACACATGCCATCTTGAGTTAAGGAACAAGAGAGGAGCCTGAGACATCAGAGGGGAGGAGGGTAATTCATGGGCCAAAAAGAAACCACACTAGTTAGAGGTTTTCCCTACCATGCAGAAAGATCAAAAAATTTATTTGTGGGGCTGGCCCAGTGGTGTAGTGGTTAAGTTCGCATGCTCCTCTTCGGCGGCCCGGGGTTTGCGGGTTGGATCCTGAATATGGACCTACACACCACTCATCAAGCCATGCTGTGGTGACATCCCACATACAAAATAGAGGAAGATAGGCACAGATGTAGCTCAGCAACAATCTTCCTCAAGCGAAAAGAGGAAGATTGGCAACTGATGTTATCTCAGGACCAATCTTCTTCACCAAAAAAAAGTATATATATTTCTGGTAATAATTCTTATTATGGGCGAGGCCCCCAATTTAAATTATTTAAGGAAGAGGTAAAAGTTTTCCTTAAGCCTACAAGGTCTCAATTGCCTTTAGCTCAAAATATTCAGAATGCCAAAGTCGTTCATCTTGGGAAGGCCTGTTCTGAACCCCTTTAACTTCAACATATATCTTTGGGGGACAGAATTCCACACACAATAGTAGCTAATCTCACTCTGAGTTCCAGTTACATCATCAATAACACTGAAATGAGGATAATATGTATATTTCTGGAATAAATAAAGGAATATTTATAAATAATATTAAATAAATTAAATAATAATAAAAAATATTTTATGATAAAAACATTTGTAAAGAACACAGTATCTGAATAAGAAAAGATATACTCAGTGAAAGAAAATATTTATGGAGTTTAGAGGCTAAAAATTTAATTTTAGTGATCAATTTCAAAGATCTCTAAAGACATTTTATAAATTAAATAATATATAAAATATATAGATATTTATGACATATCTCTTTATTTCACTATTAAGGAAAGTGACTTCAAATTTGTATACATCTATAATTGGTGACAGAGTTATGATGAAATTCCAAATGTTCTTATTTCCAGACCTGCTCTGTCTACTCAAATATATCCCCATGACTTAATAATTTACTTTTTAGACCTGCTTATACTTGGCACACTATCCTCTTTCTCTGTCTGAAGTCTGGTTACACCTTTCAAATATAAGAGGACATAAGGAATATCTGAGAACTGGGTGGGAAAATGAAGGAGTAGAGTCATAATTCTTTTGAAGTTTAGTAGTTTTAGAAATTGTTTTGGAATTATCTGACAAAGTGACCAATCAGACAATCTCACAGATTTCATACTCATCTCTGATATTGTGATACAATAAGAAATATAAATCTTGGTCTTCATTTCTAGTTCTTAGCCAAGACTTCTAAAATCCTTGTAATTTCCTAAGAGATGAGAGCAATAGAAGCATCTTTTGTTATATTTGATTTTTGTCCGCAGCTTCTGAAACATTTCTTGAGTGATAGGAATAATAGGGGCATCTTTTGTTATTCATAATAAGCCCCTTTCAACCATACCTGAATTTATGCTAATGTATGTACAAACGCACAGATATACACTGAAGGGAAGCAGAATACTGAACCCTGCAATATGCTACTCGGGCATATGCAGATTATTTTGAGCTGACGGCACTCAAAACCCAGCAGACTAAGAAAAACTTTTCCCTCTCCCTTAACCACCTAAAAGAATTTAGATAGCGAGGCCTGGCCCAGAAAGAGAGCTATTACCAGGGATAACTTTTATCTGAATGACTCATCTGTATGATAGGACAAACATCTAATTACCAAACATTTGCTCTGTTTAGCTTCCTGTGAATTACCTTCCTCCCCTTTGAAGCCCCAGGCCCCTATCCCATTCCTTAGCTCAGGATGGCATATAAGCCTCAATTGCCTGATTTGTCCTTGGATCTCATATTCTTATGGGGCACCCACACTTACGTAATTAAATTTGCCTGTTAATCTATCTTATGTTAATTTGATTATTAGACCAGACAAAAAACCTAGAAGGGTAGAAGACAAAATTTTTCCCCCTCTATAATGCAAATTTCTCTATAAAGTCCCAATTAATACAGCATGTGACATTAGCACATAAAATTGGAATTGAGGGCCTGCCCTGTGGTGTAGTGTTTGGGTTCAGCGCGCTACACTTTGGTGGCCTGGGGTTCATGGGTTCGCATCCCAGGCAGCCCCACACCACTCGTCGGCCATTCTGTGGCAGCAACCCACATACAAAATAGAGGAAGATTGGCGCAGATGTTAGCTCTGGGTGAATCTTCCTCACCAAAAAAAAAAAAAATCAGAATTGAGAAATATATATTTTTGTTCTGTTTTTTAAAAATAGTGATATTAACTTATGTTACTTAAATAAACTTTGTTTTACATATGGTCCTTTGTTGCTTTATTTTTGCGTCAGGCTTCCTGAAACCTTGTCTAAGGAAAAGAAAGAGCAAAATACCAAAGTGTTAAAACAAAGGGCAGCTTTATTCTGCTTCACTTGATGCTTCTAATTGGGATAGAAACTGAACAAGAGGCATCTCTAGAAAAGAAGGATTTCCACTGTGCTTCCTGCATACTCATCTGTCATGCACCAGGATTGGAAAGATAAAGTAGCAATGAGAGAAACCCACATGGGAGCCCTGATTCCCAAGGGATTCCCAAGGACCCACAGAACTTCCTTAATATCTTGCACTCAGCACAGCCATCTTGAGAGACAACTCTTGTCTGCCTTCCATCTAAATGTCGGACTTTAATAAGAACATTATTGTTTTCTATGGGAAACTATAAAATCTGAAAAATTCCTCAAAACTTCACACATGGGTAATTCCACTGCCTCTCATCAAGTGTTCTGCAGTCTCTTAGGGCATATTTCAATTTCACTAGGCTTAACACACTTTTAGGATATAGCCCAACAATGAGCAAAGGAAAAATATATTTCCGCCATGCTAGACTAATTGTTGCTTGTCTTCTTTTCATTTTTTATTTAGTCTCAATATAATTCTCTGGTTGCTCATTCAAAAAAAGTGTTATGGGAAACTTGCTATGCAGTATAGTGAGGGGTCAGGTATAACTAACTAATTATGTAGTCATCTTGGGTGGTCAAGAATATTGTGGTTTGGGAAATTTCCTTCAAAAACACCTTGTATTAAAAACACCTGTACTGAATCCATGGTACTCTTCGTTAGTATTGCTAGCTCAGGAATATTTTACCAGTCAATATAAATTTTGAAATTAAATGATGTGCTAATGTCCCAATGGATACATAGGCTTACTTAAAATGTTTTTAGGCCAGCATTTGTATTTTTTACACAAAGGAAGGAAAAAGAATGCTTCCATGATACATCATTTGTATATTATGCCAATTAGGGGTGAACCTTTAAAATCTCCCTCATTGTAGAATATTCTTAGCCTAGTTTCTACAAAGAAAAACTTATAGCTTCAGGTCTCCATTGCTTCAGATACCCTCCTGCTGAGAAAAGTAATCTCAAAATGATGCCCAAATAACCAAAATTTTAGGAAAAATAACCTCATTCAAACCGATTGAACAGCATCATTTGCTTAAAAAAAAATTACCCTTCAATATGAATTTTTCACTTTTAAAACACTTTTCTCCATCAAGGAGAGATAAAACAAGAAACCGTAACAGCAAATCCAAGCACGTGGATTTATATCTTTGCTGCCTACATTCCCTTTGCTACTGCTGACAATCTCCAGTCAAGAAGGACTTGCCAAAGAACAGGATTGGCAAGGCTGTAGGATGCTTAGAAAGATTAATAAAATTGCCAAGTATTATGCTTCTCAGCTTCTGTGGACACAGTTCTAAATTCTGAATTCAATCCAGTGGTAAAAACATTGTGTGAAAAACCTGAAATTTTGTTGCAGAGGGGTTGTTATTTGTTGGCTTGTTTGTCATTGGTGGAATGTAAAGTGGTGGTGGTAAAAAACAAAACATAGAAGAAGCCATTCTATGTTTGTATCTACACAGGAAGACCAGATCCAAATGAAACAGGAATTTCCTATTTAGGTCAGTCAGTTTTTTCTCTCTCTTTGGAGCTGTTCAAGGTGAACCGAAGTTTTGAATGAATGATCTGTAAACTGTGAAGGACAATTTCTGTTTGCTTATGTTTTAAACTTGATTCATAATTGATTCATTTGGTCCATGCAGATCCAACTAAACTGAGCATTATTGGAAGGAAATGAAATAAACAAAGACCCAGCAATCATTTAACATAATGATCTAATGATTCAAGTCATTTTTTGATTCCTTGAAAAAATCATGCCTAAATACCTCACGCGAAGAAGATATGTCCCATACAATTTCTAAAAACTGCTCAAGAAAATAATTTTAAGAAACAGCAAAAAACTATAAGTTCAAGAGAATGAGGAGAGAAGCTACAGTGTGCGAGAAAATATTTACAAAAGACACATTTGATAAACAGCTGTTAACCAAAATATACAAAGAACTCTTAAAATTCAACAAGAACACAAACAACCTAAATTAAAAAATGGGCCAAAGACCTTAACAGACACCTCACCAAAGCAGATAAATAGATGCAAATGAGTAGATGAATAGATGCTCCACATCATGTGTCATCAGGTAAATGCAAATTTAAACAACAATGAGATACCTCTATACACCTGTTGGAATGTCCAAAATCCAAAACACTGACAACACCAAATGTTGACAAAGATGTGGAGCAACTGGATCTCTCATTCTTTGCTGATGGGAATGCAAAATGGAACAACCACTTTAGAAGACGGTTTGGCTGTTTCTTACAAAACTAAACATACTCTTACTGTATGATCTAGCAATCGTACTCCTTGGTATTTACCCAAGGAGATGAAAACTCATGTCCATAAAAAACATGCACGTGGATGTTTACAGAAGCTTTGTTCAAAATCGCCCAAAGTTAGAAGCAACCAGATGTCCTTTATTAGGTGAATGGAGAAATAAACTGTGGTAGATCAAGACAATGGAATATTATTCAGTGCTAAAAAGAAAGGAGATATGAAGCCGTGAAAAGACATGGAAGAACCTTAAATGCATATCACTAAGTGAAAGAAGCCAATGTTAAAAGGCTATATACTGTATGATTCCGACTATATGACATTCTGGAAAGGGCAAAATTATGGAGGAATAAAAAGATCAGTGGTTGCCAGGGGTTGAGCGAGGCAGGGAGGAATGAATAAATGGAACACAGAGGATTCTTAGGGCAGTGAAACTGTTTTGTATGACACTACACTGATGTGCACATGTCATTATACATTAGTATAAATCTAGAGAATATATCACACTAAGAGTGAACCGTAATGTAAACTATGGACTTTGGGTATTGTGATGTGTCAATCAATGTAGGTTCATTAGTTGTAACAAAAGTAGCAATCTGGTGGAGGATGTTGATACTGGGGGAGATCATGTATGTGTGGGGCAGGAGGTTTACAGTAAATCTCTGTACCTTTCTCTCAACTTTCCTGTAAACCTAAAACTGCTCTATAAAATAAAGTTTTAACACACACACACACACACACACGAGTAATATTTCCTTTGGTAAGGATATGAGGAAAGAATTTTGAAAGGAATATGCAAAACAAGTCTTAGTTTTCCTGACATTTGCCAAGTATCCACTTATTAATTTACTCAACTCAACAAGTATTTATTGGATGCATACTACATACATTGCTCTCAAAATTGAGGATTTGGCAGTGGAAAAAAAATAGGCAAAAATCCTTGCCCTTAAGGACCTTACATTCTGGAAAGGAAGAAACACAGTATAATAAATATCTCTATTTATTATCTATATTTATCTATCTATCCATCTATCTATCTATCTATCTTTCACCTATCCGTAAAGTTAGATGATGATTAGTGCCATGAAGAAAAAAATAAAGCAGGAACAGGGCATAGGAACATGGGAATCTAAATTTGCAATTTAAAATAAGATTGCCCTGGAATTTCTCACTGAGAAAGTTGCATTAATTAAGGATGTTTTCTTTTTTTAATTATTTGTTTGTTTATTTTTCTTAATTTTTTGTTTATTGCAGTAACATTGGTTTATAACATTGTATACATTTCAGGTGTACCTCATTATACTTCTATTTCTGCATAGATTACATCATGTTCACCACCCAACTACTAATTACAACCCATCACCACAGACATGTGCCGAATTATCCCTTTGGCCCTCCTCCCTTCCCGCTTCCCCTCTGGTAACCACCAATCCATCCTCTGTCTCTATGTGTTTGTTTATTGTTGTTTTTATCTCCTACTTAACGAAGGAAATCATACGGTATTTGACCTTCTCCCTCTGACTTATTTCACTTTGCATAATACCCTCAGTGTCCATCCATGTTGTCATAAATGGCTGGATTTCATCGTTTCTTATGGCTGAGTAGTATTCCATTGTGTATATATACCACAACTTCTTTATCCATTCGTCCCTTGATGGGCACTTAGGTTACTTCCAAGTCTTGGCTATTGTGAATAACGCTGCAATGAACACAGGGGTGCATGTATCTTTACCCATTGGTGTTAGTTAGCTACAAGCTGTATGTATGTCTGGCTCGTGACAGGCACGTCCAACAAAGAGGGCAGCATGGCTGGAGCAGAAGGAAAGAGGGGTCAAAACGTAAGTCAGAGAAGTAAGGGGAAACAGGTCCTGCGTCTCTTGTGGGCCATTGTGATGACTGGTGAGTTTTGAACAAAGTGACATGTTGATGGAATAAGATGATTCTAGTTGTCCTGTTGAAAACAGACAATTGGAAGAGAAGAATGCAAGTAGAAAGAGTAGTTAGGAGGTCATTATAATAATCCAGACAAGAGGTGCTGAAGGCTTAGTCCTGGTCATCAGCGATAAGTTAGTAAAGAAAGATTAGATTCTGAGTATATTTTGAAGTTAGGTGTGACAACATCTGTTGATGGATTTACTATGGGGCATGAGAAAAAAGACGATCATTCAGGATCATCCCATAGTTTTGGCAAGAACGACTGTAAAAAGGAAGTTGCCATTTACTGAAATGCAGGACACTTTAGGAGGAGTCGAAGGTTGGAGGTCAGTGTTGGACATGTTACATCTGAGATAACAAATACACATTAATTAGAAGTGTTAGATAGGCCACTACAAATATGTGTCTGGATTTTAGGGGAGAACTCAACAATATAGATGGTATTTAAGCCACAGAATGGCCAGATCATCAAGAGAGTGTGCATAGGCGGCGAAGATGATGGGTCCAAGGACTGAGCACAGGGCACTCAGTTATAAGTTCAGGAATTGAAAACAATTAATGAGATTGTGATGTGGTCAGAAACAAATAATTTTGCAATACAGAAAATACTTTGTGGCTGACTTTCAAAAAGACATGGCCATATTTTGAGAAAAACAGAATGGTGTGTTTGGAAACTTGAGTTTAACTAATAATCTTCAGCAAGAAATTTAAAAGAACAATATCAACAAACAAGACAGCTTAGTGATGCAGAAAACCAGTGGAATTATTTAAATTTAAAATGGCTCTTCAGTTTTGAAGACACTAAAAGCTCTTAATAAACTTCTTCAATTAAACATGAAAATAAAGTTCGCAAGAAACAATTAGGATAATATTAGTAGTTCATGAGTTGACAGCTGCAAAAATAGTTTTTTTTTTTAAATGAATCTGAATGGAAGAAATGTAAGTTAAAAATACAGTCACTTTTATATATGTGTTTTGGTCAGCTGCAGAAACAGAAAATCCTCCCCCCTCAGAAAAATATTACTTCAAACTCAGTACCAACAAAGCCAACGCATTTCCATTTGCCATTATACACCAACACAGCTAAGCTGATGTGATTTGAGAATCACGTTGATAAAACGATTCGGTATTACATTATTCATTTCATTGGTAGTTGTCTTTTATTATTTATTAAAATAAACAAGAGGGAAAAATGTTTGCGTTTTGTCTTTTACAGGTAGATGTTTTTGAACAAGATGAAAAAGTAAAAATTTATCATAAGATATGTGATTCCTTTTTTTTTGCAGGGAAGGATTCACCCTGAGCTAACATCTGTTGCCCATCTTACTCTTTTTTCTTTTGCTCCCCAAAGCCCCCCAGTGCATGGCTGTATAACCTAGTTGTAAGTCCTAGTTCTTCTATGTGAGCCGCCACCACAGCACAGCTACTGACAGAGTGGTGTGGTTCCATGACCCGGAAACGAACCCCGGGACACCAATGCGGTGAAAGCATCGAACCTTAACCACTAGACTATCAGGGCTGGTCATGATTCATTTTAACATGGCTTCCTCCTTTCGTTGGGGAGACATATCATTTATAAGTTCTTTAAAATTTTATCATTATTTTACTTTTGTTCTTTTGGAATAAAAGTGGTAATTTCATTAAATGTGATAGTTATTAGTGTACATGTGTATTTGTACATACATCTGATCTTTATTATTTGTGGATTCTGTATTTGTGGGTTCATCTACTTGCTAAACTTTATTTGTAACCCCCAAATCAATACTCGTGGTGCTTCTGTGATCATTCACAGGCATGCCTGGAGCAGCAAATAATTCAAGTTACTCATGGCACACTCTCCCAGGGAAGGTCAAACAGGGAGATGCTCCATCCTGTTTGAGCTCTCATGCTGTAAACGTGTCCTTTCATGGTCCATTTAGTGCCACAATTTTTGCATTTTTGCACTTTTTGTTAGTGATTTCACTGTTTAAAATGGCACCTAGCAGTAGTGCTGAAGTGCTGACTGGTGTCTCTAAGCACAAGAAGTCTGTGATGTGCCTCACAGAGAAATACATTTGTTAGATAAGTTTCTCTCAGCCATGAGTTATAGGTCTGTTGGCCGTGGGTTCCATGTTAACGAATCAATAATATATATTAAATAAGGTGTCTCCAAACAGAATATACATGTAAAACAAGGTTATGTATTGATCAGTTGATGAAAATGTTGTGACCAGAGGTTTACAAGAAACCTAACCCATATTTCCCCTAGGAGGTGCAGTTTGCTAAGCCACTGTTTATGGCAAGTTTGTAGAATATAATGGTAGCAAATAACGAGAATCAACTTTATATTTAAATATAAATTCAAAAATTAAAAACATTTATTTTCATACAAGTATAAATTGAACATGTGTAAAATATTTTATTGAGCTAATTAATTAATGAAAAAATCAGGAAGATATTCAAAAGAGAATTCAAGAAATGGAGATTTTTATAGTTAGTCAGTCATAGGATAGTGAAAAAAAAAATAGAAACAATACTGGTTGATTTCTTACAAGGCATAAACCATAACATTTTGAGTAGTCTTTTCTACCAGAGAGAAACTGTTTGCATCGCTTCACAACAAAAATCTACAAGTTATTATGTAACTTCACTAAGTCTGGGATCTTTAATCAATGGTGACCAAATATGTTTTCTCATGTAATAAAAGTCATATTTCCAAAGCATGTTTATACTGCAATCTGACAATGTCTTCACTCCTCAAAAAAAATCTTTTACCTGGATAAATTTTGGTTTTGAAGGAAGTCTATAGTTTTACAACCTATACAACTTAATATTATCCAAAGACAATTCATCTTTCTCTTTCACAGATACGTGCATCACTTATTGAAAAATCTAGAATTTAGGATAATGTCCACAGCAGAGAAAATACTAGATGAGTTTCATTCATGTGGTTCTATTTGCATATCCTATATTGAAGCAAAATTTTTGCCTTAGCCAATACTATTATATTGTTAGATACAAGTAGGTGAAAATGAGAGAAGGCCCTAGATAAATTGTTCAAGATAAGACAAGATTTTAACATATAGTTATATAGTTATATAGTGAGGCAATACTTAACTGGGTTTATTTCTCTTCTCAGTGACTTAGTCTGATTTTCACTCAGTGTTTTTTTACCACTAAAAGTAGTCTGTGAGATTGAGATGATTACCCCGGAAAGAACAAAACCAAAAAACACATTTCTTGGTTTTAAGTTTCTAATGAGCATTTTAAAAATTAATGGTGAGATAATAGTGATGAAAGCCAGTCTTTTAAGAGAGAGGAAATATTTCGTGAAGAATGTCCAAGGTGAAGGAGGAAGAGGAGTTGTTACGTGTCAACATATCAAAGACAAAAATTAGTGGAATGGATCATGGAGTAAACGAGCAGGGAAGACGGAGAGGAAAGAAGAGAGGATGAGAAGGACCAGGGGTTAGATGGAGGGGTCCTCATTCCTCTGGACCCCACTTGTCAACCTTAGATTGATACTGATAGGAATGGTGGTAAAATTATCCAAAAATGAGAACACTAGATGCAGCCTAGAAGAATAACACACAGCTTCGAGAACTCCTGTGTGTCTGCATGACGCCTTTGCTAAGGAGCAGAAATGTCTGAAGGAGATGCGCAGATAGACGGCCTGAGTTAGTCTCCCATCCGGCATGCCTACTTCTACAACACAGGAAGGCTCTAGGTGCTGAATTTGGCAGCAGCAAAGACCTTAAAGAACTGATTGTGCTGTCTCATCATGGTGAGGATCACAGAGAGAAGCAAGGGGAAAAAAAAGAAAAAAACAAAGACTGGATGTTGGAGTCAACCTCAAAGGACTGGCAGTGCCGGGGAGAGCCAAATTAAGGGATAGCTAAGCAAAGAGGACGCAGTTGACCAGGACACGCTTGCAGGTCACTGGAAGGCCATGTGAGGACCTGAAATACAGCATGACTACCATACCAGGCCACATACCAGTCCACCTACACCTGGAGAATGTGCATGCTTTTCCCTGCATGCAGACACCCTCTGGAAAGGTAGAAGCAGAAGGGGCAAACCCGTGAGTAATCACCTGACACAGACTATTTTAAGCTAGAGAAAATTGGAAACATAATTCATTGAGAATTAGAATATTTTTTCCCTACCCAGGGGAATGGGACTTTGAAGAAAGTTGATCAGATATTTGGAAAATTTTACAATTTTTTACAGAATCCAATAGAGGGTGCATTGGGTCCCAATTCAATTAGAACTATTAACTCAAGCAAAATTTTACTATTGCCAAGGATTTGGTAATAAGAAAAAAATTTTTTTTCCCATTTCCCGATATTAACTTATTGCTAGTTGTTTGGGGTTTAATCCAATATACCATTCACTGTGATCCCAGTGAAACCCTTGAATTATACCACGAGTGAAATTATACTTTAGAGAGATTTACAGTGCATTCCAAGGCCCCAGGGGGACTATCATACATAACAAACTGACAAAGATATGAGCAGAAGACGTTGCAAGAGCCAGTGATATGTTGCAAGAAAATGTGACCTTTTTCATTAATGCCATTTTGTGCCGGATATGACTCTTCTACCAGACATGAAATCAAACCACGTTAATAAAAAATTCAAAAGAAGTTTGGTATCATAGCAATAAAAGAGTAGGATATTGACTAATTCATTTCTCCCCACAGCACCAGGACACACTTTTCAATCAAACATTTGGAGTAATATAAATAGTTTCTGTGTAAGTTATTCAATCAAAATTCCTATTTTTCTTGCTCTTAATATCATGTTCTTCCCAGTGTTCCTCAGTTCCCTTGGCAACCCAACTAAACTATATTACTTTCAGCAGGAGTAAAATACACTCTGTAAATGAACAAATGATTAAAGAAAACAGAGTTAACACAAATCCTTTATCCCCCCAATTTTTTATATTACTGGTTATATATTTTAGCACATTTTAACTAAACCACTGAAGTATCATAGGGCCTTCAACCAAAGAGGAGAACACAATTCATTAAAGTAACAAATTATAAATCATATGCAACCTATAAGTTGTATGGAAAGGTATATTAAATTTTTATTGATATGACACAATTAATTATAAAAATTAATTTTAAAAAATGGCAAGTTTGCAGAAGTTATGCATCGGATAAGCCTCCTTTTGATTCTCATTTTTAGAATTAAGAGTATGTTGGAAGATTATCATTCTAAATACAAAAAGACAGGATCTCTCTCCTTTTTTTGTTCTTAATTTGGCAAGCCTTATGGGTAGTTGCCATAAAGAATCATTTTCCACAGCAATAGCCACATGTCTGCCATATCTTTTGGATAGGAAAAACCTGTAATACTACCCTGAGACTATTATGAATAACAAACTTACATTTCTCTAGTTAATCTCTCCTTCTAATCATCATAGAGCTTGTTGAAAGGATTGTATATACTCTTAGCCTCCACTTCTTCATCCCTCATTGATAACTGAACTCACTTCATTGTGCCCCTGTGCCATTGCGTTGAAGATGCTTTCACTAAGGTTACCTGTGAGTTTGCCATTCCCAAGTCTGCTGAATATTTTTCACACCTTATCTTATGATATCTGTCTGGAATCTATAATGATTCTCATATAATTTTTCAGAAGCATAACATGTAAACTCCTGTCTCGAAACACATAAGATACACTAGCGAATATTGATAAAAGTGTTCTTCATGGAAACCCATATTTCAAGAACTTAGATCATGACTACACCACGCCCCAGCTTCTGGATAGGTCACAGTTCTTAGGTTTCTTATCCAGAAATTACTGTTAGGATTTGGGAAAGGAAAGGTTGAGAGAGATTCATACCCCGATGAAACCCCAAATCAGCTGTGTAACCACTGGTAAATTACTTGACATCTATTAATCTATTATTTCCTTTGAAAAAATGGGAATATTAATAATAATAATTAAAATTTATTGGGAGCTGTCTCTGTCTTAGGCAGGATGTGCTAGTGCTTTACCTATATTCTCTCTTTTAATTGTCAAAATACATCCATAAGTAAAATGCCATTATAATCTCCTTTTCCCACAGTTAGAAAGTGAAGTTTAACAATTTTGAAGAACTTGCTGTAGGTCACACAGCAAGTAAGTGAGGCAACAGACATTCCAGCCCTTGTCTATTTACTCAAAAACCTCCCACCTCACACCATTGTCAAGCTATGAAAATATCAAGTGTCACACCCAGCCCATAGTTGTCACTCCTTGAATAATATCTGAAACAATGAAATTGTTGAATAATATTTCAAAATATAAGTGTTTCTGAATATATACTTTATCTTCGCAGGGGCATTGGCAAAAATATGTGCTAACCAAGAATGAAAATTAAGAGCAAACTTCTTTTTTTTGCTTAAAAATATAAGAGAGAGCAGCTAGCACAAAGAGAATCTGGGACTATTCACAAATGGGTTAAAATGCACAGATATAAAACTGAAAGTGAAATGAAAGGGAAGAGTATCCAGAGAACAAGGATACTCAGACACTCCCAGTGTGGCTCAGTCTGAAAAAGCTTCACAAGTTCCCACCAGCCTGAATACACAGGCCAGCTAAGGGCGAGCTGTTGCTCTGGAATAATTATTTCCACTCTTACTTTTTTTTTTTTTTTTTTTGTGAGGAGATCAGCCCTGTGCTAACATCTGCCAATCCTCCTCTTTTTCTGCTGAGGAAGACTGGCCCTGGGCTAACATCCGTGCCCATCTTCCTCCACTTTATATGGGACGCCGCCACAGCATGGCTTGCCAAGCAGTGCGTCGGTGTGCGCCTGGGATCTGAACCGGCCAACTCCAGGCCACCGCAGCAGAGTGCACGCACTTAACCTCTTGCACCACCGGGCTGGCCCCCACTCCTACTTTTTTGATAGATAAACCAAAACAGTGACAGGATGCCTCTGTCTTTATGAGATGAATGTCAGTATTTGTTAGCCTTCTTACATTTTTACAGAAACTGTCTTTAAAAAGTAAACCTATTTGTGGAACAAACACAAAAGAAATAAATTCCTTTATAACAAAATTATTGTAGCATTAAATATGCATTCTTTTTGATTATAAAAACACTTGCACAGAAGCACAATAAATTTTCCACTTCATAGTGTTTACTTTTCTTAAATCTTCCCACACAAATCATATAGATTTTACTTCAGAAAGGACAAGATAAATAAAATAACATGATTTACCATTAGATCCTATGAATAAAAGAATGTTGCTTTCCAGGACAGAGTAAATGAACTAAATACATTTGAGATCATGCTAATGAATTAAAAACATGTTAAATGATGTTGTTAGTTATTATGTTAACCAATAAGAATAAAATTTTTGAACAGAATTTGCATGACTTTTGCTGTATTTATTATTATAAAAATCTTGTGAGGGGCCAGCCCTGTGGCTTAGCGGTTAAGTGTGCACGCTCCACTACTGGCCGCCCAGGTTCAGATCCCGAACACGCAGTGATGCACCGCTTGTCTGGCCACACTGAGGCGGCGTCTCACATACAGCAGCTAGAAGGGTGCGCAATTATGACATACAACTATCTACTGGGGCTTTGGGGAGAAAAAGGGGAAAAAAAAGGAGGAGGATTGGCAATAGATGTTAGCCCAGGGCCGGTCTTCCTCAGCAAAAAGAGGAGGATTGTCATGGATGTTAGCTCAGGGCTGATCTTCCTCACACACAAAAAAATCTTGTGAAATAGTAGCTGTTGTTGAAAATAAGTGCTCAAAAGCTGATGTTCCTTGTTTGTTGTCAAATTCCTAAGTTCTGGTTTGATCTTTTGAGCCTTCTTTCCCATCCTGTGTGCTCTCTCTAGAACTTGGACCCAGAGCTCCTCCTAAGATGGATTCATCCATCTAGTTCTAGTCTTTTCTATTTCAGATGGCAATTCTTTGCCCTCTTTTGCTCTGAAGCAAGAATCATAATTCCTATTATCTCAAAGGTTTACCTTTATATAAAACAGTATAGAAATAAAGAAAACTGCAGAGAAGAGAAAAGTAAATTTAGAAGTGAAAATTAAATTTAGGCATTAAAAAATCAAGTGTATCACAACCTGCATCAAGAAAACAAACCTGCGTATATACAAGATTAGGAATAAGAAGGATAAGGTAACTGCAGATTCCCTGAAAATGATAAATTATGAAATAAAAATAGTGTGAACAATCCTGAGGAAATGAGTGATTTTGTAGCTAAGTATGAACCTTCAAAATTGATCCAAGAAAACTCTATATTGAAACCTCCAAAACTCTATAATGATAGAAGGAAAACAACTTCTCAAAAAATTATCAACAAAATTCACAAAGCCCAAAGGTTTTAAGGTATTTGTTCTTTAAAAACTTAAGGAAAACATGATTCTCATGCCATATAAATTGTGTAAAAACATAAGGAAGATGGAAAGCTACCAAATTTATTTAATGACGCCAACATAACATGAATATACATTCTTGACAAATAAGCAAAATTAGGAAACTTGTAGACTGTCTTTTTGGGACGTTGGGAAGCAGATACCCATAAGTGCGAGATATTAATTGGAAAAAAGTCTGTGAAAGAAAAGAGGCAGCAGGAATAGGCAGAGAAACCTTCAGACTGGGATTCCCCTATTATACCTGTGGCAGGAGAAGAGGCTCAGAGAAAGATTGAGGAGAAAGATCCTCAGAGTAGTGCAGACTCAAGGAAGTTTTGTCCAGCTCAGTCAGAAGCCCCAACATGAAGAATGCCTCTAGAAGAGTCTGAAATTGGGTAGATATGGCCAGGCTTCAGCAACTGCAGTATGGATAGTCATGGATACTACTTCTGCAGCTGCCCAGAAGATCGTGGCCTTAGTGTGAATGCTGGGGAAACAAAGACACTCCAACTGAAGGCTAGCAGCTGACTGTACACCTTGCACATAAATTCTCTCTTGATAGAGTCAGTATCTGCCATATTTACCATCTGCCATGAAACTGCTGCATGGACCTACATCATGAATGAATATAAATGCCAAAATTCTAAATAAAACACTAGAAAAATCTAGCAGCATTATAATAAAAGAATAATATGTCATGGCTAAGTAGAATTAAAGAAATACAAGTAACCTCTAAAACATAGACATATACACATATACATATGTGACTGACCTTTGAGTAGTAAACCCTAGATGTTCACGATTTTATGGGCAGTCTAAATGGCGATCTGACATATGGAAATTTAGTCCAGAGTTGCAAAGGCACACATTTCAAACCGCAGGATCTGATTTCTTAGGGACCTGCTTCTTATTTGGGCAGTACTACATGGCATTTTTCAATGGATCTGGGTTTTTTTCGTTTTTACTACGTTTAATGATTTTCATCAACAATATCAGGTGACCCAGTATTCTGTAATCTAACACTTGATTTTATAAGTCACCATCATCAAAGGCATCTGAAAATATTTAATATCTTTTCTCTGATTAGAGTTGCTAAAATGAATATAGAACACATCACCAACATTACCAACTATTATTTCAATAAACATCCAACATCGTATTTACCAGTGGAACTTTAGAAGATTTCTCATTCAAGTCATGAAAAAGATAATGTTACTCCAATTACCATTGTTATTGAACAATATTTTGTAATTAATAGCAACTGCAATATGTGATGTAGAAGACAAAACTATCATTATGTTTAGGTAATTTGATTCTTACCTGGAAAACCTGAGAGAATCAACTAAAATCATTAGAATTAATGAGAATATTGTAAGATGGCTATTTGCAAAAAATATTAAAATTAGTAATTTTTATATGCTATCTGGTAGCATGAAAAAGTCTCCACTTCTAATAGATGTAGAAATTTTATTACTTATAGAAAATATTTTAACAAAGGACATTTTTAAGAAATGAGTGAAGATAAAAACTTTCTTGAATGAAAGGTGAACAGAAAGAGAGACACACTCTGTTGCTGGATGAGAAGATTAAATGTTATAAAGACATCTGTTTTCTCCAAATAATTTACAAATAAATATTTGAAATGGAAATTGTTGAATTTGACCAAAATCATTTTAAAATTTACTTTAAATAGTAACTATGCAAGAATAGCCAAGAAAATATAGAAAGGCATGTTATACCTCACCCTGACAAATTATAGCAAGTGTTAAAAAACTACAAATTTTAAAACAATTGTACTTTGTGAATGTTAGTAATATCTTTTCTATTATAAATATGAAATGCAAATCAGTTAGAAGAATATAATTTACTTATATCTTGATATTTGATTAATTTCTCTATTAATAGACAAAGATCTACATCTTACACCTTACACCAAAATTAATTATATCCATTTATATCAAAAGTTAAATTAGAAAAACAAATCAAAAAAAAATACAAAAGAGTATCTAATACCAGCGTAAGGAAATTTATTGAAAAAAAAGAAAGGAAAGGACTGATAAATTTCACACAAAACTGTACATTTTCATTACTTCAGAAAATATCAAAACAAATTATAAAGTCAAATAAAATTGGAAAAATACTCAGGAAAAATGGCAGAAAAGGGGTTAATAGCCATGCTATGTGACCAGCTCTTATGAATTAATAAATTACCTAAATAAACATCTCAACTGAAAACAGACAATGGGTTTTAATAGGCAAGACAGAAAACAAAACAAAACAAATTACCAACAACCAATTATATAAATACAATTAAGGACAAATATTTTATTTATGAAGTTGCCCAAAAAAGTTTTTTTAAGTTTAATTCTTTGTGTTGTTTAGGATACAGATAAGCATGTACTACACACATTAATGTGCATATATATTTTAGAGCCTTTCTAGTTTGCAATTTTGCATTATATGTATTGAGGGATATATTTATATCCTTTGTTAGAGTGAATTTTTTTCTAAAAATTTTGAAAGTATTTAAAGGTACATAAAAAGGTATACAAAATACATAAAATAACATCCATCACTGTGCTGTTGCTTTAGAAAGTCTTGCAACAGCTTGAGCTCTCAGTAGTTGGAAATCAATTAAGTAAATATTTTAAATTGTAAATACTTATAATTGATTATTATGGAAACAAAATATGTGAAAAATGTTATGAGCTTCATTAATTCAAACTTAATGAAGTTGAAAGTTATTACAATTTATGACTGACTGAAAAAGTTATACAATATTATGTTACCAAAAAGTTGTTCTGAGTAATAACTGAAGGCAAAATATCAAATATAGAATTATTTGTAACATAAATAAGAACAGAATTGCACAAACACATAACAGAAAACAACAGTTTGATACCAGGAAGAGTGGAGATAGACCTCTGAAAAGCTGACCAAAAAAATCCTACCAATGCAGTAGCATGAAAGGACTAATATCAACAGTAATATATAATCTTATCAATTTTCCATTATAAATCAAAATGCATTTTTTTTAGTCCTTGCCTGCCCTGTAGAAAGAGACAGGCTCCCGAAGATTTAATTATCTGATTCACACACAAAAGCTCCATGGCGGGAGAAAGCTAAGATTTGGAAGCAGGAAACTGAAAGTAAAGGTTGAAAGTTAGGAATAACTCATTGGATGTCTTTTGTAGACTAGCAGTTCTGAAGAACAGGAAATGGAAGAATGGGTGAGATGTGTTAATGAGAAGAGAATTACTGATCAAGTACATTAGGCTTCTCCTCACCTTCTGGAGAAATCAGTGGGAATCCAGGTTCTTCTACTTCAGTTTGGTTTATAGCCTTCTGGTGGCCTAGGAGAGAAGAGCAGAGCCCACGGAAAAGGAAAGGAAGAAGGAGACGCAAGATAGGTAAGTGGGGACTGATGAAGCCAGGTTATTGTCAAAGATACAGGAGATGACAAAAAACAGAGGTGGATGGTTGGTACTCAACACGGATCATCTTGCACGTTTTCTGTTATCACATTAAAATTCCATTACCTGCATTTTCTCTTTAGTCCTTTCTTCAAAAGGTAGATTTAGGTGATTGAAAGCTATCGATTCTCCTGCCAAATAACTACCACACTAATTCAACTCTATCAGGACAAATATTGTTCTTTCACTCAAACTATATAGAAAATCATTTTATTCCTTTTTCTTATTTCTGCTTGTTTATATTTCATCAGGAAACATAACTTTTCCTTGTTTTCCTTAATATTTCTCTGTCTCTATAATTGTTCCAAATCTAAAATATTCATTACCTCATACCACAACTTATTCTTTTTCCGTTTGTACGAAAGCGTCTTTTGGGTGTTTAATGGGATGTGAAAGGGCAATAAACTCAGTGGATATACACACGGAGAATACGTTTTCAATTACTTATTTCTTATGAATCTTTGTTTTCCATAAAGATTCCTCCTTAGTGTCATAATAGAGCCAAATTTTCCCAGAGTAGAAAATCAGATCAGGAGTCCTCTGATAATGTTAAGAAGATGCTTACATGTTGTATAAACCAGACAATGATCATGCCCAGGAGTGGATTTGAAGCCTCCGTCCTCCTTATCCTTTTGGTGTAAAATTGATGAAAGGTTAACCCCAGGCAGAAGAGAAGGCATAGAACCACCCTGAGCACTTCTTAGCAGTCAGGGTGGAAGAACATGGTCACCATTAGGAGTTCTTCTCATTTGCGTGTGGCAACGGGTGACATATGACACTTCTGATGAGTCTTTTGGGAATTGGAAGAATGAAAAATGGTGAGTATGATCTTCTGATGCATGTTTCTGATATAAGGCTGTGGAAGATTTATGAAATTCCCATTTATTTTATTCTCAGTTCATTGATAATACTTATATTTTTACTAACCCCTGGGACGTAAGCAGCAAAATAGTCCAAGAATCATCTAGATCTTTGAGTTAATCAATGCAGTGTCTCAGATGAATGCTATTATATTTTTCAAGTAGCTCAATATTAGAAAGGATGATTCTGGCTATCAAGACCACACAATGCGCCAGTCTAACATTTACCCTTTCTCTCCTCTTCTTTTCCCCTTCTTGTCCCTCACCTCTCTTATTCTATCCTCACCGCCAAAGGACTTTGGTATCTATAACTTAAAATCTGTTGGGTTCTTTAGGAAATAACCATGAAATAATTTAAGGACCAAATTTGGTATGGAAACAAATTTTCTGACTTCCATTTAGCAACAACAAAGAAAAACCCCAGAAAATCTCTAAAAATCTAATTTGGGGGCTCTCTCAAAGGCTTTTTCTGTGAGAAAACTGGACAGGAATTTCATTAAATCTGGCTTTATATATTAGAATTATTTATAGTCATTGTAACATTAATCAAACAGTAGGTGAAGAAGCTGTCCAGAACTGTGGTTCTCTACTTCTTCTGTAGCAGTTATTAAGATATCATGTTAAAAAATAGAGAAAAAAACCCAGCTTGAATGTATATGGGAAAATATTGCTTACAATAGAAGCAACCACAAATCTCCTCAAAATACAAAAAGATCCCACATATACCAACACATCAGGGTGGAAAACCCCTTATTTGATTTTCAAAGTAATCAGTTTTATCAACAGAAAATAGGTCCAATTTACTGACAGCTATAAGCTGAATAGTAAATTGACTCTTCATAATATGATCTCTGCTGTTGTTACACTATGGGCCCAGTTCAAGAATCATCGTCCAGCTGCCCCATGAAAGCTTGCATAAAGGTACACGGACCTTGAAAGTAATCTATTTCCCAGTTCTTTGTGGCCCTGGAAAGGCACAGAATTTATGGGGACTTGTTAGAGAAGCCAGGCTAATAAAAACAGAAAGATACCCCAGTGTTCTTGGCAATGCATTGTGCTTATAGATGTAAAAGTGTTTAAGCTTCTCCTTCCAAGATGATATTCTTGCCATCCAGTGAATGAAATTCTAGGAGAACCTGGCCGATAATGTTCAACAATGCGTTCCATTTATTATGGCTGGTAATAATTAAATCTGTCCAATGAAAAATGGCAGTTTGTTTATAACAAGTCCTGTTTCCTTATTATGGTTTTATTTTACTCTAAAAATGCAATTGTCTCTAGCAATGACAGTCATAAAACTTCTCATAAGAGTAGAGTAATAAGTATGGCATAATAGGATTGACAGAACATCAGAAATAAAACTGTGTCTTTCCCTCTTACTTTTTATACCTTTTGTGATCTTTTCTAGAGCCAAAGCCGTTAAACAAGAAAAAAACCTGATCTATAAATTACCGCAGTCATTGCTTATTCTGGCTATTTTTGAAGAGTTGAGAATTTTAGATAGTAAAAAATATCAGGAGTGTCAATTTTTTCAATAACCAAAATCTGTTTGAAAAAAATATACTATGGGAATGGTAGACATGGCTGTTACGATCCTCTCTATTCTTATTTATTCAGCCTACATATTTAAAACCATGTTCTTTTGTATGACGTAAGGAGTTTAGGTATTGAGAGCAGTGGCTATGAGGAAAATCTTCTCTTTCTGAAACATGGTATAGTCAAAATATATGTAAATATGTTGCACAAATAATCTTTGTATTTACCAAGGTACAATGAAAAAAGAAGAGAAAGGTAACACACTTACTGGACTCGAGAAATACAAGCATTAAAAGTCAAATAATTTTTCTTAAGGTGTTTTTCTAGAGCTGTGTTCTCTGATGGAGTAGCCTCAGACACATATGACTATTTAATTTTAAGTTAAATTAATTTAAATTGATAACTTTAACAACGCACTTCCTTGGTTGCACTAGCCACATTTGAAGTACTCAGTAGCCCCATGTGGCTCGTGACTATAGTATTGCACAAAATAGCTTACGGGACATTTCCATCAATGGGAAAACTGCAATTGCGCAGTGTTGTTCTAGAGAATACTCATTAGCATTTTTACAGACTTTTCGTGTTCATGGAGTATCTTTTATAGCCAATGGAAAGTGCTAAGGGAATGAAAGGAGAGAAGCAAAACATTGTTGTAAAAAGTCTATCGTAATTATCTTGGCTTTGACAGAATTAAAAATATGGTTTTATTTACAGAAATATATGAGAATATATAAATTCTCAATATTTTGGAATAGCTAACGGTCAAGCGCTTTTTAGCCCTAATGTTGTGTGGAACCGACCAATCATAATGCTTTCTTGAGCGCTGTAATGTACCAGGGTCTGTTCTAGACGGTTGGAATATGTGAGTGAACAGACAAAATCCCTGCATTCAAGGACCCAGCATTCGGGTTTTCTTCAACGCTTTTCTAAATTACCTGGTACCAACCCTAAATTTTAGTAGATATATTAAGAGTACTACTACCCTTTGAAGATATTGTTTCTACTTTTAATAAAATTAAATAAGAACTATTAGTAAATGGGAGATTTAAATACATCTGGGTTTTTGTAAGGTCTTTTTTCTCAACTTGTGTCCCTAGCTTTATTTCTTTTACTTTTAAAATTATCTACTTTGGTTAATTTCTTTTTAGTTTCCTACATATGCAGGCTCTCTCAGAGGAAAGAGATATAACTAATATGCCAGATCTTACACTAAAAAAAATTTTTATGGTAAATAATGAATGCCAAATCTGATAAATCAGGCAGAAATACAAAAACAAATAAAAAAGCTGATAGTTGTCTTCAGAAATTTTTTAAAATTCCAAATTGACCCAATTATTGTCTAAAATCTTCACTTCTTTTTTTATCTATATTGGTTAACAAATAAATGCACAGCCCTCATTTTTAAAAAGACTTAGGAAAATTTTTCTCGAAGTCCTTTGTTCTCTAACCTTATTTCATCATTAATTCTGTTCCCCTGCCTTTACATTTATAGCCCTATTCTTCACTAGAAAGGAATTTGAACAAGCAAACATATTTTGGTAGAAAAAAATCACCAAAAGCTGTTAGCCATAAATATTCTTAGAGTGTCATTTTGCTATAACTCATAGTGAAATCATAGAACTTGAATTATGTGTGCAATTGGGTAGTGGGCACAATTCCTTTGCAAGTGCACAAATATACACACACCCATGCACAAAGTTTAAGTGCTTTTTGACTGTGGAGTTAAGTTACCATAAGTCTGGCTATTCAAAATTAATAGCAAGATTCTATCTTTAGCCCATTCACTAACATGAAAACCACCACCCACTGTGCAAAGACCAGAAGTAGAGTACATGGAATTTATGGGTGGGTTTTTACTATAAGTATGTTCAAACTGATTTCAAACATTGAGCAAATAAGGACTTAAATTTTAAACTGTTAAAACAAAATGTGGAAACTATAGACCTTCTTCCAGGATGTCACTAATTTTGAGTGTATATTTTTACTTTCAGGATCGGGTGATGAGAAGGTATTCAAGAGAGTTTCAGATGTGACCCAGGACATGTGTCAATGCACTAGTTCCACAAAGATTTAGTGAATATACACTTGTGTCCAGCTCTACACTAAGCAGTGGCAAAATAGGGATGAATAAGACATTTGTCCTCACAGTCTAGCTAGCTAGAAAAAGATACACAAAAGACTAACAATAATGCAATGGGACAATCCCCACAAAAGAAATATTTATGAAAAGTGAGTAGGGGTCCATAAGAGGCAATGATTAATTGAAGTGATAATTTTTCATATGCATTTTAGACTAATAATTCCATTGATGTAAAATAGTAGCTCGATGCACACAGTTGCATGCTATCTATAATAGATACAGAAAATGTGCATTAACATTTTAATCATTAATTCTCACATCTGACATGATGTTTTACTCCAAATTCTCTAAAATTCAGCCTTGAATAACAAGGAATTTTCAGATTATTCATGAAATATAAGATCTATCTATGAGACAATATGCTTTGGAGAGACTATTTTGAGGTGCATGGAAAAATGTACCCGGAAAAAAATTAAGCCCGGACAATTTTTTTTACTGGCATTAAATTATGAAAGTGCTTGATATTCATATAGTACAATTTTTGGTATAAAAATAATGAATGGGCTGTTAAAAAACAAAAACAAAAATGTTTAGTCTAGGTGACAGGAACTTTATCTATAGGAGATTCATCTTTTTATCTTTAATTGTAGCACATTGCTAAACACATGATAGATTATTTCAATTTATTTTTGAATGTTTAAATGAAGGAACAAATACGTTTAAATATGTAAGTGTTTATAGCATGAGACTGACTCTTTTTTTTTCCTGATCACCCGTGCTTGTTAATGCTCTAGGAATAGAAATCTGAATGGAGGTGGCCTCAGCTAGAGCCTGTTTCATGCGCAGCGTTACCCAGTCCCATATGTACTTAGGAAACCTGCTGGATAATGGAGAGATTTCTATATCTTAGGGGTCTGGGAGGGAAAAGGAAGTATACTTTAGTTTGACTTGGCTTTTGGACTCTTTTCCAGTCCCCAAGGTCAGGGGAATGAAAATTTCCTAAAGGCAATCCCTTTCTAACATTATGTAGTAGGAAATAAGCCAGACTCCAAGGGTGCAGCATATTAGGGATGGGTGGAGTAGCTCATAACAATCTCCTATGAGAGAGTGAGACATTATTTTTCTGTCATGGAACCAGTGACCCACAGAATGAAATAAAATCATCACACTCAATGAAACAACCTCTCCTTTATGAAGCCCTTTTCTGGATTTCAGGATAAAATAAGTTCTTGATTTATCTAGACATCCAATGCTCCAAACATAACTCAAATGGAGATTTCAGAGAAAGAATTACCAACATAATCCCAAGATTAGGATTGCTTAGTCTGTAAATGAATCCTGTTCCATTCCCACCCTAAAGTCTAATAATATTCTTGGCACAATGTTGGTGCTCAAAAACATAGATAGATAGATAAATAGGTTAGTTGAATGAATAATGGCCATACAAAGTTATTCAAAGATTAATTGCTAGATGAAAGACTATTCTATCCATAAAACTGACTTGTTTATATAAATGATATAGTATGTGGTAATGTTATCTTTCTTGTAATTACTAATTACTACAATATTTTAAAAATATGTTCAAATGCTACATAATAAGTTTCTCCCTTTAGAAATATGTATGACAGGCCAGATGAAATTAATCAGCAGTCTCAAGCTGGTCCAAGGGCCTAAATTCCTCACTTATTTCTGGAGTTGGTGGTTTGTGGAATGGGGGGTGTGTGTTTATGAATGTATGTATGTCTTATTGAGACCCTAATTTTGTAACCACAAACTCACTCACCCAGAATCAAAGAGTGATATTTCAAATACAGTAATTTATTTTACATAGTCCATTAATTACATTAGTTTTCTGCATACATCCAGATGTGCACATAAACATTCATTGGAAAATATACAACGTTTCTGATCTAAAATGGTTCACAGCACAGCAAATATAGGCATCCATTCTCCCCGGGGATAGGCGGTCTATCATCAGTTTAAATAGATGTGAGCTGAAATTTTAGGTTTGGTTTAAAACTTGAGCTTTCACAATCTTAGCCCTACACTGGACCTTAGTTCATTCTTCCTGCGGAGTTTTTAATGGCATCCCAATCTCCCAAACAGTGTGCAGGACATTCTGCTTTTCACATTACCATTCCTAATGTGTCCTTGAAATACCTAGGGTGGTAGGGATTGTTCAACCACAATGCACCAGTCTTGTATTACGTAGCTGGAAGAATACTTAGAAGCACTGGTAATAAAAATGACAATATATAGTTTTTAACAATTTATGTAAACTAAAAAAAAATGAAATGTTCTGACATGATTATTCAAATGGCCATATGCAATTTGATTTTTAATCTTTTAAGAGTCCCCTTGCCTTATGGTTTCATCTTATCTGAGAGGCACGGAAACTAATCCTGTACAGGATAAGCGATTATGACATTTAGAAGGTGTTATTCTTTGAGTCTTGGTTCTCTCTCCCTTTGTGTCAGACTCATTATTGGTGGCTGCCTTTCAGCTCTAAAGAATCATAGCTGACAAAGGTTCTCATAAATCTAGCATCTGCTTTTTAATTTGTCTTTGTAGAAATATAATATTTGCTCTATGGAGATGTCATACTTTTATTTGGGAGAACATATTTATTAAATACAAAGCTCTTTTAAAAGTATTCATAAGAACTGATTTTAAAACAACAAAAGCTGTAGAGTCTTGCCACTTGGTCTTTAGCTTAATGCTATTAGTTTCCCTCCTACAAGACACAAATAAATAGGAGAGAAAATGTTACCCAAGTGTGAATTCATTTAAAATTCATAGATTTCAAATTTCAACATTTTGTGGTTCCCATTCGGCTACCTAATACCAAAATGCAACTTCTTAGAACAGGACAAGAAGGGGGATTTATTGAAAATAATCTCACAAACTTTCTTGGACGTGAAACGACTTTCATGAACAACATTATGACAAGTTAAGTGCAAATGAATCAGAACATATGGATTAAATTTCCCTTGAAGTATACGTGGTTTTGTAAATTACGAGAAAAAAGGGAACGGGAAAATGCAGTTTTAACTTTGCCAAACCCAAGACATTTGAAAAATTGTTCAAGAGAGCATGCCAAACCCATATTTTCCTCCTTTAAATCCACCTAATATAAGAAGAAACACTTTGAACTTATATAGCCGGTTCCTTCACAGTAACTCAGTCCTTTTGGAATTTCCTCATGTCTTCCTTATAGTAGCCTTGTAAACAAATTTTAGATAAAACATTGCAATTTTTACTTTACATGTGTGATTATGGGAAAAGTTGAAAAATTATGTGTTTTGTAAATAAGGAAGAACTAAGTGTTAGAAATTAAATTAAATGAAAGCCAATGAATTCCTCTTTTTACCAAATTCTACTTTATAAAAAAACATAATCCTCAACATCAACATGAGAAATAAATGCTGTGGATTGATATTATGAATTAATTACAGAAGTTTCTATTCTGAAGGCAAGACCATTTCCATAAATACAATATTACATGCAATATCTAACAGAAGCCTTTTGGTCATCTGCAGATTTATTTTTGCAATGACTTTACTGTACAAGGAACATATGTTCATTTAAAAAAAGTCAGATTCCAGATAAACCATAAGGAAAAAAAATCAGAAATAGTACCTACTGCAACATTTTGAGGTGTAATCTTGCACACTTTTTCCTAAATATAATTACACATAAATATGATTTATAACACACATGCCATAATATACACTGTATGTTGTTTCTTCTAATTCACTTTAGACATTTACAGTATGTATATATAACATATACATAGATTTTATAATTGTTATTAAAATTCGACCATGCTACATACCTTATTTGCTAATCAAATACTTCCTCAATTTATTGTACTTATTTTTCTTTTGATATATCTATATGTCAATAACATAATTTGCATAATATCATTATCTGATCCACACTGGTTGGACACATTTGTGGTTTCAGTTTTGTCTATATTGTTAAAAATCAGTACAGACAAATTTTGAGGTTTCCACTTATAGAGCTTGTAAACTTCTAAATCACCACATTCCTCCCTGCCTCACACATTTCAGTCCAATATTCCCTTAGACCCCACAAGGGCTAGCGATCTTACCCCTTTGATTCACTGCTAGCCTCCTCAGGCTTACTATAGTGTGAAACATAATAGAGACTGCATGCATGAATGAATGATGATTTCTGTCCTAGAGTCCCCTAAACATTCCACTCTCTCTGAATATCACTCTGATCTCCTCAGCACTTTCTGGTTTCCATCAGCATCGGGCACAACCCTACTCCTCTTCCCTTATTTATTTCAATCTGTATAGCAGTTCTACTGACAATGCCCTTGTTTTACTTGTGGTCAATTTATTTGATCTGGTTTTTGCAATGAGCAGTGCATTTTTCATTACAGAACCCAACCTAAAAAAGGAAACTATTTGTTTGAAGTACTAAAAGGAGGATTTATATTAACTTGGAAACTAGAGACACAAATTGGCTGAAGCCAGTAAGCAAAACAGAGAAGAGATATGTCTATAGGGTAAAAATATGGATTCCTTTACATCTACCGTTACCCTCCTGAGAGTCATTAATATATATCACTTTCAGTCTCTCCCCAGCTACGCCATGTCTGGCATCGTTTGCACTGGATGACTCAAATACTTGCGATTTTGTACTGTACCCTCTTCCTCAGCAGAAGCAGCCAAATTTCTTCTCATCCAATCACTTTCCTACTGCTCTAACTCACCTCTATACGAAGCAACAGTACTAAATGTTTCCTTTTTTTTCTGCCAATAGATTTTAAATAACTACACCTTTAGCTTTTTATGCACCGCAATTATTACACACCATGAATTTACTTAAAGCCAAAAGCATTTATCAGACCATTCAGTCAATGTAATTACCGTAAGCAATTGCCATGTGCCCAGCACTGTGTGTATCATTAATATTTCTACAAATGATGATTAAATGCTTTCCGTGTACTAGGCACCAGGCTGAATTGAGCTCCATATCAGACGCGGCCAGTGGCATCAAGTTCCTTGCAGCTGGTAAAGGAAAAAACAAAAATAACAAAACAAAACAAAACAAAAATACCCAAGACATATGTGATAGACATTAGGATAAAGAAAGCCTGGGAATTTATAGGAGCAAACAGGAAAACATATAATTGTGTTTGGACAGAAGAACAAGGAAATCTGCATAGCAGAGCTAAAGTTAGAAATTATGATAGAAAGGAAGGGACCCATGTAAAAATTATTTAGAGTGCAGAATCACTGGGACCTGGTGAGCAATACAGTGTTGGCAGGAATGGAAGAAAGATCCTTGCATTTCTTTGTGATTTCAGGCTTGGTGAAGAAGCACATGTCAGAAAAACAAAGGGATGTGGGAAGGCATTAGGGAATCTGCTATAGAGAGAAGGGTAAGATGAATAGCTAGATGGAGAGTTAGATGAGCTAGATTACATAAATATATATAAATGTATACATTTATAAATGTATACATTTATATATCATAGCTTACATGTCATATATGTATATGTGGATATGCATTTAGAAAATAGACTCATGTCAGGCTGGCCTGGTGGCGTAGTGGTTAAGTTCGCATGCTCCGCTGCGGTGGCCCGAGGATTCGCAGGTTTGGATCCCGGGCATACACCCACGCACCGCTTATCAAGCCATGCTGTGGCAGGTGTCCAGTGGAATAGTGTGTGAGAAAGAGAAATATTAAGTGCAATGGGGTTAGTTTGAAAGGACCTCGATTTATTCCTGGAACCTTGGTTTATTCTGTTCCACATTCATGAAAATATGTGGAAATGGTTAGCAAATGAAGATTTAAAGGATTTCAGAATGATAATAAAACTATACTGGGGAGTCATGAAGGATAAGGCAACTAAGTATCACCCTCACTTTAGCAAATAAATGTTTCCCATCTGCCAGTTTATCCTTTGCTCAAGTCTTGAGAACTAAACACTCTTGCCTGTTGTATAAAACTACACCTCCACTGTACTCGGACCTCAAGCCTTGCTCCTTTTTAAGGACCTTACACTGACAATTATGCTCCTCTCTTTTTAATGTTTTCCTTTTAATTCCCTGTTTGAAATAAAACTACTTAACTCTAGTTCTTCAAATTCTCAACTTGCTCCTACTTTCCAAACTCTTGAACTCTGAAATTTACACTTAGTGACTGAACTTCTTCAACATCCTTCTCTCTTAATACCAGCTATCTTGCTTCTGTCCCTATATCTACACGAGCACTGCTCTCTGCAAGATGACCTGTAATTTATTGCTAAACACAGTGGCTTTTTCTCAGTTTTATTCTCCATCGCTCCTCTGAAACAGTTAAACTTCTGGACGTCCCTTAATACCCTATATACAAGCATTGCCTTTAACTTCACTTCTGTAGGATAAACTTAAAACTTGCAACATTGGTCCAACAACCACATTTTCAGAACCAAAATTAGGACTTATGAACTTATTTTGGAATTTTGAAAAGTATAGTGTTTTATAAATATGAAATCTTTAATAGCATAATACTAAGGAATACAGTTAAATTATACATTAATTTATGCAGTTAAAGAATGTCTTTTTTTTTTGAAGAAAAGCCCTGAGCTAACATCTGTTGCCAATCCTCCTCTTGTTTTGCTGAGGAAGATTGGCCCTGGGCTCACATCTGTGCCCACCTTCCTGCACTGTATATGGGACACCACCACAGCATGGCTTGACAAGCAATGCATTGGTCCGTGCCCAGGATCTGAACCTGCGAACCCTGGACCTCTGCAGCAGAGTGCACAAACTTAACCACTAGGCCACTGGGCTGGCTCAAACACTATCTTTTTAAAAAGAATATGTCTCAACAACTTGGGACTGTTCTGGAAAATCCTAGGAGTATTCACTACAAAGTAGCTAAGTCATTTACGATATTATGTTTTAGGCTTAAATAGAATGAATTCTATTGGAGGATAAAAACCCGAATTCACAATATTAATGTCAATTCAATAAAATAATTTTAGATATCTCTGATTCTTTAATACAATTTTGTTAAAATATAAAGAAGTCCTATAAATATCCCAGTCAAAAGTGGTCTTCATAATATACTTTCCCAAATGTAAAAATTTAAGAATAACTTTTAAAGTCCCATAAACATTTAGAGGAAAATTGGCACAGACGTTAGCTCAGGGCTAATCTTCCTCAGCAAAAAGAAGAAAGAAAAAAAATCCCATAAACGTTTATTTTTGGTCTTAGAAGCGTTCCATTTTTCTGCTTTAACCATCAATGCTTCTGACTCTCTATGCATGTACTATTTGCATCCTTGGTTTATGCCAGGCACAGTACTACGTGCTAGAACTATGGAAGTGAACAAAAAAAGACGCAGTCTCCTGCCCTCATGGAGCTTACAGTCTGGTGAGGGAAATTGTTGTTAATCAATTCATTACACAAATAAGTTTACCACTGAAATAAGGTTCCAAAAAAGAAGTGTATGAATCTGTGAGATTTGAAGATGAGAAAAGATTTCCCTGAGGAAGTGATGTTTGAACCGAGATGTGAAAGAAGACTGGGACAGGAGATGAGTGGGGGGGCGGGATGGAAGACAGGACAAGATCCTTAAGGGAAGTAAGGGCATAAGGCAAAGGGCATAGGACAAGAGACAGTAGAGTATGTGTGAAGAAACGAGAGTCTGTTTGGAATCGAGCTCTGAGGGACAATTGAGTGAAGTGAAGGTGCTGGAAAGGTAGGTGGAGAATGTTGTTCACGAGTCTAAACATTAGAACTATGCCTAAGACGGAGAAGATGCTCAATAAATATTTGAGGAGTGAATAAATAGATAATTCTTTTAAAATGTTGAAAAGATACCACTTTGGGGACTAAGAAGAAGAAGAAACAGCTCCCCGTGGTTTCTAACAAGATTGGCATTTGAGAGAGATTTGAGCCTGTGGTGAAAACAGAAAGAGAACTGCTACACGTGTAAATTAAGGCGTGCCAACAACAAAGAGGCATTACCACTGTGCAGAATCCAAGGGCCAAGAAACAAAGACAAAATTTACCCCTTTTAAGTTCACAATCAAACCAAGGGAATATTCATGATTGAGATGTTGTCAGATTCTAGAATCTAGTGTTATTGATTTAGCTCTGCAATGCTTATTCATTGGCCAGTAATGCAAGCAAAGACTGTACTCCCAATTACATATCTTTACATCAATATTCCTGAAGACCTTACCTTCAACTTAACTTGACAAATTAGTCTTTTATTCAGATGGCTTCTACATTACCACTGGTCAAGTTTTCTATAATATAACTAGACACTTATTTTTCTAAAACTATTACTACTTTTATCTGAAAATCAAATCTTAGGATGGTATAACATCCTCCTAGTTACATGAGTGACCTATGAAACTTATTAAGAACTTGGATATCAAGAGCTATTAACTGAGGGAGAGCACAGAGTATTTTTAGGGCAGTGAAACTACTGTGTGTGATACTATAATGATGGATACATGTCATTATACATTTGTCTAAGTAGGTGTACAAAACCAAGAGTGAATCTTAAGGTAAACTATGGATTTTGGGTGATTGATATGTGTCAATACAGGTTCATCAGTTGTAACGAATGTTCTGGCTCGGGATGTTGATAATGGGAGAGGCCATGTATGTGTGGGAGCAGGGAGTCTATGGGAAATCTCTGTAATTTCTGCTGAATTTTGCTATGAACCTAAAACTGCTCTGAAAAAATAAAGTCTTTAAAAACAAAAACAAAAAAAAGTGAGCTAGAATAGTCACATTAATGTTTGGTAAAATAGACTCATGACCAAAAGAATAATAAAAGAGTAAAGTGACCAAAAATAAAAAAAAACTATTGACCATAATCTTCTTCAGCTCATATAGTCTAATAAACAGTGGTATTTTCTCTACCTCTTTTTCATTTTTTTTTTTTTTTTTTTGCTGAGGAAGATGGTCCCTGAGCCAACAACTGTGCCAGTCTTCCTCCATTTTATATGTGGGACACTACCACAGCACGGCCCAACAAGTGGCATGTAAGTCCATGCCAGGATACGAACCTGCGAACCATGAGCCATGGAAGCAGAACATGCAAACTTAACCACTAAGCCACCAGGCTGGTCCCTTATACCTCTTCTTCTTAAACAAAAAAAGGAAAAATAACCCTGCCCTACCTAATTTACTGACGATATTCCAAGTTGAGAGCTGTGGAATAGGTCACATTAAAAGGAGTACGTGTCTTTGAAGTGCCACATGTTATCTTTTATTTCTAAATATTTTAATTCCCAATAGAAAAGTAAAAATCTTCTTGAGTTTGTTTTCATAATTCTCTGTTCCAAACAGACCACTGCTCTTTGTTTCTTTTCTAAATCAAATTTTATTATTGCCTATTAAGTTGCATTTCATATCCATGGTGGGAGCACCATATAGAAAACTATTTGGTAATTTATTAAACATTAATTTATTTTCTATCCAGTTTTATGAATTAGAGTGATGCTCAAGCTAGTGATTTTAACAATACTTAGGGAGCTTTGACATTTTTTTATCTTTATGTTTCTAATTTTTGATATGTCATCTTTACATGATACTCATTAGAACATAAATGTTTTTCTTACTGGAATGTATTTACAAGGATATTTTTGGAGATTTTACAAGTTCTGAGATGGTTGGATACTACAAAGTCTGATAAAGTCAGAGTTAAGCAATAGTGTTCTATATGTTACATCTGTATACATGTTACATAATGGAAGACCATATGATTTATAAATTTTATCTTAATTTATACTGCAAATATGTGTCCTTTTACATATGAGAAATGTTCTTGGAAATTGACGTGTATTAACTCTTTGATATAAATAATTAAATTTTTAAAATATAAGTTGTTGTTTAGTCGTCCCATAAACTAGCTTATAAAAGTCATGAAGTCAAAGCCTTACTTGTATTGATTCATCTGTTTAGTTTGGGCACTGCATGCGGCTGAGGAATTTAGGTTGACAAGAGCTATGTTACGTGTTCAGGGTAGGAATGACAAGCAACATTTTTACATTTTTAGGTAAAGAACAAAACACTCACCTCCTTAAAATTTTGCATTAAAGTAAATGGGACATTTTAATTCATTTATAAATTGTAAGATCCAAAAATTATTAAATTTATTACTCTAGAATTTCCACACTGTGAGGTAAGAACACACACACACACACACACAAGAATGTATACACATTAAGTTCAAATTAAAATTTAGAAAATTAGATAATTGGGGCAGGACTGGTGGCACAGTGGTTAAGTTTGCATGCTCTGCTTCTGCTGCCTGGTATTCGTGGGCTCGAATCCTGGGCACAGACCGACACACTGTTTATCACGCCATGCTGTGGCAGCATCCCATATAAAGTCGAGGAAGATGGGCATGGATGTTAGCTCAGGGCCAAGCTTCCTCAGCAAAAAGAGATGATTGGCAATGGATGTTAGCTCAGAGCTAATCTGCCCCACAAAAAAAAGAAAAAGAAAATTAGATAATTACTTACGATAATCATTTACCAAAAGCATATAAGATATGTCAAAAGCATAATTAAATTATCTGCTGTAGGTAAAAAAAATGAATAAAAAAGAATATAAAATGCCAATTTTTAAAAAGGCTTTGATCTACCCTTTCCTTTTTATGATTCCACTATTATTAGACCCCTAATAATATAATTGCCTCCCCCAAATGTCACCTTTTAATTTAGCATAACTAGTTCTTTAGTTTTATGCTGGTTAGGATAGTCCTTCTTCCTGAAAAGATTAAGGTTAGATGGAAGAAAATGGAAGTCTATAAACTTCTCAAAGATGAGAACAATGTATGAATCCATTTATTAGAACCCAGAAATGAAGTGTGTAATTCATGATGAAAGAATTAAAAGGAATAAAAAGAAGCAATTCCTAGCAAATGTAGTACTTTTTAAAGGTAGACCTGAAACAAAAGTTTTCACATGAAAATCATAAAATTAAAAGACCCACAGAGGGGCCAACCCCATGGCATAGTGGTTAGGTTCGGCATGTTTTGCTTTGGTGGCAGCCTGACTCCATGAGTTTGAATCCTCGGTGTGGACATACACCACTCATCAGCCATGCTGTGATGGTGACCCACATACAATATAGAGGAAGATTGGCACAGATATTAGGTCAAGGCAAATCTTCCTCAGCAAAAAAAAAAAAAAAAAAAAGACCCACATAGATTCACATGTGATAGAATTAAAGCAGATTATCAAAGGCAAATTGTATAAGATCATAATTCTAAAATAAATAAAGCCCTGAAAGTCTAAGAAGTTTAGTAAGTTTGGAGACAACTCAATGGGGAGCAAAAACTTGACTTTACCCCACTTGTCTCGAACCCACTTAATATAAATATACATAAAATATACATACAGCAGAAATATTGATGTGTTTGATCAGAAGGTGCTGCTCCAGATTCTGCTGTGGTGCTCTGTACAGTGCTGCACATTTTTATTCTAAAATCTGAAAAATTCTGAATTCCAAAAATCACCTGTTCTCAAGGGTTTCAGATAAGATATTGCAGACAGCCATAACATCAGATTTGGTTCTCTGCTCCCTGATTTCCATTAATTTCCAGTCATCCATAGTAGCCCTGAGACCTTTTTTCACTGGGTCTCCTACCTGCCTCCAAATATATCCCTTCTTTATCTTAAAGTCTGTCTTACAATCTAATGTGTTTGTTGTGGGGGAAGGGTGATGCGGAGGAGTGGATAGGAGTTTGAGGGACATATTTCATAGAAGCATGTTTAATTATTATTATTTTCCTTGAATGTGTTTTAGATTTCACAGCGAACAATGTAGTAGGGAAGTGTGGTGTTTCTCATTTGAGTAATGAGATTTTTCCCCTTGAGTAACACTGTGTACATATGGAATTCTCTGACGTAAGTACTTTAAAAGATGTTGTATAAAACCTGGTATTTTACTGATGCATTCTTCTAATTTCATGAGACATCTAAGAAAAGCATCACAATGGTAAATGGAAAACTTGATTGAGATAACCTTCTAGTATGGTGGCTGCTGTGGTTTATCTAGAAAATTCTAAATTTTGAAGTCTACCATAGGATTTCTTTAAGTACAGCAGCATCCTAAAATTCCAGATATATTAGGAACTAGAAAACTATTTTGTAGCATCTATGATGTGCACACACTTAATTTCTTAGAAGCGTCAATATAGAAGGAGGCCTAAGGACCTTATGGTCTGACCTCCATACACTTTCATATGCTTAGAAGATAAAGATGAAAAGAGTTAAATTTTAACTATCTTTCCCACACTATCCCTTCAAAATACAGTATTTGAATCCTGGCTCTTCTTTCTAGTTATTTTATCGGGGAAACATTTCTTAGTTTCTGTGCCTCAGTTTCCTCCTTTTTAACACAGACGTTACAGTAGTATCTACTGATAGGGTTGTTAGGAGGATTAAAGCTCTTGAAAGAGGGCCAGGCACACCATAAGCTCTCAATAAATGTTAGCATGCACTATGGTGTGGTTGTGGCTTTGGTTGCTTCATGGCCTAGCTGAGAAGATGGTTTGTGGGTGGTGTATATGAATGCATCCAAATGGGAGGGGCAGAGGAAGGTGAAACTGATAGTTTGACAACCTCTGATTTATTCCTTTGTGTTTCAGACAGTGTATTGAACGCTCAGGGTACTTACCTCTTATGAGGCTTACGAACCCGCAGGTAAGATATATATAATGTAATAATGATGGAGGATAAATGTTCTGATGGTAAACAATATACTTACGAAATACACACTGATTTTGATTTTATTTTAGGTAAAGTAAAGGTAATTAGGTAAATAAGAAAGATGATAGATAATAGATATGAAATTATATTTTTAGCTATATCACATATAATTTTTGATATAAAAAAGAACATTTGATAAATTAATAAAAATATGTGTGCATTTTAAAATTGGTAAGCATGAATGCAATAAATTCCATCTACTGTAATTACAGTTTTATTGTCAGCATGCAAGGATTACCAGCAACCTTATATTGTGCCAACTATAAATTCTCAATAGTAGACAAAATAGATAGAAGCTAACACATTTGTCTAAAAAGTTAACTGCATCTAACATTGCCAAACACTGCAAAGCTCCACCTTACAGGGGTAACATTCAAGTTGATTAATATAATATTTTTCTCTCACAAGTAGAATCATGTCACTATAATTCAAGGATATTGATGAAGAAGTAATGGCTAAAGTGAAATTTTTGACAACTGGCAATATAGGCATATCATATAGATCACTTCTGTTATGTTTTGTCAAAGAATCTTAAATTTTTTCCTATCTCAACTTTCACAAACACAAATAATAGATCTCTTTCCATATTCTTTGCAATAACATTTGCAGTAAATTTAATTTATAATACTGTACCAAGTATCCATTGCTACACTGCCATTGAGATTATTGAAATGATAGTTCTGCTAGATAATCTATCAATCCCAATGGCAGAACTTGGACCAATCTCGTCTATATTAAAATTACTTTCCCTGTAAGAAACCTATAATTCTTTTCTTTTCTTTTACAACTTTGCCTCTATTTTGAGCTTTATGAATAATTGCTTTCCTACTGATCAAAAACAAATTCTTGTATACTAGATACACTGTCATTGATCACTATAAGTACTAATGTATGCATAAAAATATGTTTATGTTTCAAACGAACACTGACATCTCTGTAATAAGACCTCATACACAATCTAGCACATTACTATCTTTCTACCTAGCGAGGGAGATAGCTTCAGCTTTATAAGAGGCAAGATTTGGTCTAATAAAATATTGATGAGCTGCTTGCCTATTATTCCTTCAGTGTCCTCTTTGCCTACTCTGATTTGTTAATATAATATACTGAAGGTATTGCTATTAATTGGTACAGTGCCACAGAGTGCAAAATCATGACAAAAATTTTGCAGCTATATATTTTTCCCATCATAGTTATGGAAAGTTTTGTGTGAGCAGTTTGTCTAGGATGGTAAAGGATAAAATAATACAGCATGCTCTTAAATCATTCTATATTATGATTTAAAGTGGTAGCCTCTGGAAACTGAATTTAGAGGGTTTTTTTTTTCCCTCTACAAGGGCATCAGTTGTGTTGATTTTTCAAATCTTGAGTAAGCAAGAGAAAATCTGTGCACAGGAATCTCCAAACTGGAATTTCTTTTCAGAATATTTTGGAAAGCTGGAAGACCAAAACCTAAAATAAAAATATAGCTGCAGTATTCAAGCAATTGACTTTGTGGATTAAATTTACTGATTTCCTTAACTAAATTAGTTCTTTCTTTGTTGTATCGTGGTCCTCGAAATTGGAAATTCTGGTTCAAGTCCTTAATGCCTTTTGCTTCTTCATTGATGTTTAAAAGATAGGAGTCTTTCTTCAAAACGGAGAGAAAGGTTGTTCCTCCTCCAAAAGGAGCTGGAAACAAAAAAAGATGATTAACAATGGAAATAAGCAGGTTGTTTCAAATAATACCTGGGTTAAGAAAGTCAACTAAAAGTTTTGTGTTTTAAAAATTGAAGAAGCATATAGTAGCCCACGTTAGTAGTGTCAGTTATGAAAGCAGATGGGGAAACAAACTTTTAGTGGTCCGGGTTCTGATGCTAGTTTATCTGGTTTTCAGAGAAGACATCAAAAGATGAATGTCAATGGAAATTCATAGGTTCTTTTAGATAAGTTTCACATTTGGACAGTTTGGGCAAAGCTAAAGCAATCAATGAGGTCAAGTGAGTAAAAAATAATCAGCTATTTCCCATTGAGTAGATAAAGCGACTTAACCGCTAACATTTCATTCTGTAATGTAATGTCTTCATACTATACACTAAAAAACACAGATGAATTTAAAAAACAGTAAACAGAAATTTAGAGAATAAGCCAAAACATATGGTTGTGGGGTCAGTATTTTAACAAAGAAACAAATTCCCATTTTTTTTTTCCAATTCTACTTCATAGCAACTAATTCAATCATAAGAGGCATTGTTTCTAGAAGGAGGATCCATGAATGCCTACTGAGGAGGCGGTGCTACCTGCTGCTATGCATAGGATAGAAAGAAAAATATTGTTCCAGAAATGAATCCACTGGAATTTGTATACACTTACTTTTTATTGCACCTACCGAATTAACAAATAAGAAGCAAATAATTTATTACCCTTGAGGGAAAAAGTGGAAGCAACAAGCCAAGGATCTGATTTTTTTTGTGTGTAATTGAATTGTATTTTTCAAATAGGTAATTCAATTACATGGTTCAAAATCAAAACAATATTAAAAGTTAGAAATTAAGATGTTTCATTTTTGTCTCCTGTCTTAATCCAAACCATTTCTACCCACCAATGCCTATTGCTTTAAGAGGTTTCTGGGGGCCGGCCCCGTGGCTTAGTGGTTAAGTGCGCGCACTCCGCTGCTGGCGGCCCAGGTTCGGATCCCCGGCACGCACCAACGTACCGCTTCTCCGGCCATGCTGAGGCCACGTCCCACATACATCAACTAGAAGGATGTGCAGCTATGACATACAACTATCTACTGGGTCTTTGGGGGGGAAATAAATAAATAAATAAAATCTTTAAAAAAAAAAAAAAAAAAAGAGGTTTCTGGTACAGCCTCTGGTTTTTTCAGTATAGTCATGCACCACATAACAACATTTCAGTCAATGACAGACCCTGTGTACAACGGTGGTCCCATAGGATTAGCACCATATAGCCCAGGTGTGCAGTGGGCTACACCATCTAGGTTTGTCTAAGTACACTCTGTGATGTTCGCACAACAACGAAATTGCATTTCTCAGAACGTATCCCTGTCGTTAAGTGATGCATGACTGTATATAAATGAAGAATATACAAACATATGACTACATACAGAATATATAAATATATTCTTATGTTTTTAGTTGAAAAATAGTACAATTTACCTTTTTCTGCTGTAAAATTCTGAGTTTTAACAGAAGTATAAATTTGTGGAACCACCTCTAGATTCACAATACAGATGAGTGACGTCTCTCCTAAGAATTCCCATGTGGTACCTCTTTATGTTCACACTCTCTCTCCATCTCTAACCCCCAGCAACCATTGTTCTGTACTCCCTCACTATAATTGTATCTTTTTAAGGATGTCATATAAATGGAATTATATAATATGTAACCTTTGAGATTGGCTTCTTTCACTCAGCATAATATCTCTGAGATCCACTCAAATCATTGTATCTTATCAGCAATATGTGTGAGTGCCTTTTTTGCCAAAGCCTCACTAATTACACTTACAAACACACATACATACATATATCCATGCATGACTTCTAGAGGGAAAGTATTAGAGAGGTTATCAGGATAGGGCAAGGCAAGAGCTCTGGTGTTAATCACTCAGTGTGGGCCACTGTGTCGGCAAAATTGCTTTTAAAAGGCCAAGAAATATTCTGAAACAATAATTTGAATAAGGTTTGTTAAGTGAGTCTAGATCACTGTTCGTGAATTTAACCAGTTCACTTGTTTTGTGCATCCATTCCGTTTCCAACAAGTTGCTTTATTTTATTGAACTCATATATGTTCTTTTGCTTTTTGTTTTATTGTGAGGAAGATTGGCCCTGAGCTAACATCTGTGCCAATCTTCCCCTATTTTGTATGTGGGACACCACCACAGCATGGCTTGACAAGCGGTGTGTAGGTCCACACCCAGGATCTGAACCCATGAACCCCAGGCTTCTGAAGCGGAGAGCACAAACTTAAATTAACCACTATGCCACCAAGCCAGCCCCCATACATGCTCCTTTGAAACACAAGGACAAAAACATCTCCTCCTAAGTTTTGTGAATAGTTCAATACGATTATATGTGTTTGTATACTTGCTTGCTTGTTTATTGAATTACCTTACTAATTGTCTTCATTTCTCATTTTACTTTGGCTAAACACAGCAAAAAGTTCCAGGTGGGAAAATTTTAATTCAGTCTTTTCTTCCTAATACAGGAACCTGTAATTCTGGGCCTTGATTTAAGTACTGGGCCTCATAGTTGTTGCAACAGGTACATCCAACATTTAAGGTTTAGTTTTTTATTTACCTTGAAACTTACTATTAACTCTTCAATTCCACCCTTTAATGATCTTAAATATAGAAATTTTTGTAATTGTTGCTATTATATTTTAATTCATTTTTATGAAAAGAATGATTTCAATTTGTCTATAAGCATTGATTTTGGATTTATTCAGAATTTACTATTTAAGTGTTGGTTCCATAGTGAAAATGACTGCTTAAGGGCCACTATACTATCTTATTAATATATATTTTTGAGCTCTTAGAAACAAATTATGTAAAAACTATATATATGGCCCTTTTTTTTTTTTTTTGTGAGGAAGATCAGCCCTGAGCTAACATATGTTGCCAATCCTCCTCTTTTTGCTGAGGAAGTCTGTCCCTGAGCTAACATCCGTGCCCATCTTCCTCTACTTTATGTGGGATGCCACCAGAGCATGTCCTGACAAGTGGTGCATGGATGCACGCCCAGGATCCGAACCCAGGCCGCCAGCAGCAGAGCATGCACACTTAACCACTATGCCACCGGGCCGACCCCATATGGCCCTTTTTTAAGACAGAATTGTTTTTGATCTAGGCCACTGTATGGGAAATATTACACTTTGAAAATGAAATGAGAATTATATACCCAATATTAGAAAAATGTTTAATTAAGCAGGCTAATTCCAAGTATAATATTAAAGTGTAATCACTATAATCACTCCACATACAAGAAATTTACAGAAAATAGGTATAAATCAGACGAATTTTCATGTGAGATTTGAATAGTCATTACTTTCAAGTTAAACCTCTTGGATCCTGTTTATTACATAGTCAAATAAAATTACTTTTATTTGCCTAAAATTGCTATTTTTTTTTTTTTTTGTGAGGAAGATCAGCCCTGAGCTAACAACCGTGCTAATCCTCCTCTTTTTGCTGAGGAAGACCGGCTCTGAGCTAACATCTATTGCCCATCCTCCTCCTTTTTTTCCCCTCTTTCTCCCCAAAGCCTCAGTAGATAGTTGTATGTCATAGTTGCACATCCTTCTAGTTGCTGTATGTGGGACGCAGCCTCAGCATGGCTGGAGAAGCGGTGCGTCGGTGTGCGCCCGGATACGAACCAGGCCGCCAGTAGCGGAGCGCGCGCACTTAACCACTAAGCCACGGGGCCAGCCCCTAAAATTGCTATTTTTAAACTTTGGCACAACTTAAAGTTTATAGAAAACATATATACACTAAAAAAGAAAAAAATCTCTGAATTAGTTTGTTTTCAATAGTCTAGTTACTGTGTTTCCTAGTGGTTTTAGTTTAATTACAAATTGATTTTATAACATTCTAATATAGACTTGTGCTGGATTTATGCAGATGAGATTGATGTTCTCTCTCACAAACTTATAAGTTTTTGAACAGATCACATTCAAAAATCTGAAGCAATATATATGACAAATATTGACTGAGCATCTACTATGCTGCGGTCATTGCGCTTGCTGCTAAAGATGCAGAAACATAAGTCACGATCCCTCCCCTTGAGAAGATCACAGCCTGGTGCAATTAGCAAAGCAGAACAATGGCTGCTATAACAAAGAGCCACATTTGAATCAACATAAAGTAATTGTTAACTATTATATCATTTCATTACAAGGCACCCTCAGAAAGCAATAGGCTGACTTACACTGTAATGAGCTCCTTGTCACTCAAAAGCTGAATCATTACTTGTCAAGGGTATTTAAGTAACCGTATAGAAGGCAATACAGAATATTACATTTGAAATAGACCTGGTTTCTATTTCCCACTTGGCTACATCCTGGAGATATTAAAGAGAAAAGTGACTGATTTAGTCAACGTTTGTCATTACCTTATAAAAAGATAATGGGACCTGCTTTTTTGGGCTACTGTAAGAATGATCTGAGACAATACATGTTGAAGAATTTTGTGATCTGCAAATATATACATAAATGTAAGAGTCTAATATTTTGGGAAGAGGACGAATGCCCTGTTTGAGATGCTAAAGACTAAATGAACTCTAGGTTTCCTTCTCAAACTAGAGTCCCCCAATTCTAGAGCTGAAAGAGGTCTCACAAATATTTTACTAAATTTCATTCTGTAAATGTTGAAACTAAAGATATATGAAAGTATAGAAACTATAGATATCACATCATACATATACTAGATAATGGTCAAGAAGATCCAAGAAGTAATTTACTTTGCCTCTTTTGTCTTCTTCTCTAAAAATTCTTTAATATCTGAAAATTTGTTTACTAAAAGTATTTTAACTTTTTTTGTATAATATCCTCCTGAACTCCTTGTAAACAGAACAGATATGATATAATAAAAATATTGATTCTGGAAATTTTCACCTAGTAAGATAGGATTTCCTAATTATTATTTTGAGCTTTCTTCATTTTAATAGGATTTTGAAAGATGACCAGTAAAAAAATATTATACAGTTCTAAAGTATTTGTCATATGTGTAAGAAGATATTTTTATGACTGCTGAAAACAAATAATAATGTTTGTAGTTTTTAATGTTTTACAGTTTTCAAAGCCTTTTTAGGTATACTGTAAATAATGACATTACTGATTTGTTAAAAATGAAACATTGTTATAAACATTAACTTTAAAATAAATCTCAGAAAAGTCAGAACACATAAACTGATAATCCTGTAAAATCAGGAACCAATGTACATTTCATGACTCTGAAAAGCCAAAAGAGTAACAGTTTCCTATAAAAATACATTTTTGCTACAACCTTATTATGGATTTTGTTGGTTTCAGGTGAAGTGGGGACTAGTTAAAAATTATATAATCTGACAAATTACAATTAATTTTCATGAATAATTAATTTCAAGGAAACTAACTTTATTTTTTGTGTGTGTGAGGAAGATCAGCCCTGAGCTAACATCTGCCAATCCTCTTTTTGCTGAGGAAGACTGGCCCTGGGCTAACATCCATGCCCATCTTCCTCCACTTTATATGGGACGCCGCCACAGCATGGCTTGACAAGCGGTGCGTCGGTGCTCGCCCGGGATCCAAACGAGCAAACCTCGGGCCGCTGCATCGGAGCGCGAGGACTTAACTGCCTGCGCCACTGGGCCGGCCCCGAAACTAACTTTATATGAGACAAACATTACAACAAATTCAAATATGAACATTAATATGCCAACAAATGTTACAACAGATTCAAATATGAACTATATATTTAACCGAGCTAAGGGTGAATAGAATTATAATTTTAATATAATTATAAACAGATCTTAAAGGCTACAAAAGCAGTATGATTAATGACCTTTTACCTAAAATTAGATTGTAGAGCATGTTTACTTGCAATTGGGTATGCGTGTTTTTTTCTTTGAGTAATTTATTTATTTATTCTTTTATCAATGTCATAAGAGTTTATAAGATTGTGAAATTTCAGTTGTACATTATTATTTGTTTGCCACCATATAGATGTGCCCCTTTACTCCTTACGCCCACCCCCACCCCCTTCCCCTCTGGTAACCACTACTCTGTTCTCTTTGTCCATGTGTTTCTTTATCTTCCAGTGAAATCATGTGGTGTTTGTCTTTCTCTGTCTGGCTTATCTCACTTAACATAATACCCTCAAGTTCCATCCATGTTGTTGGAAATGGGATGATTTTGTCTTTTTTATGGCTGAGGAGTATTCCATTACATATATATATACCACATCTTCTTCATCCAATCATTAGTCAATGGGCACTAAGATTGCTTCCACGTCTTGGTTATTGTGAATAACGCTGCAATGAACACAGGTGTGCGTAAGTCTCTTTGAATTGCTGATTTCAAGTTCTTTGGATAAATACCCAGTAGCGGAATAACTGGGTCATATGGTATTTTGATTCTTAATTTTTTGAGAAACGTCCATACTGTTTTCCATAGTGGCTATACCATTTTGCATTCCCACCAACAGTGTATGATTATCTCCACATCCTCTCCAACATTTGTTGTTTTTTGTCTTGGTAATTATAGCAGTTCTAATAGGTGTAAGGTGATGTCTCATTGTAGTTTTGATTTGCCTTTCCCTGATGATTAGTGATGTTGAACATCTTTTCATGTGCCTGTTGGCCATCTGAATATCTTCTTTGGAAAAATGTCTGTCCATATCTTCTGCCCATTTTTTGATCCAGTTGTTTGTTTCTTGGTGATTGAGATGTATGAGTTCTTTATATATTTTGGAGATTAACCCCATGTCCAATATATGATTTGCAAATATTTTCTCCCAGTTGGTGGGTTGTCTTTTCGTTTTGTTCGTGGTTTCCTTTGCCTTGCAGAAGCTCTTTAGTCTGATGAAGTCCCATTTGCTTATTTTTTCTTTTGTTTCCCTTGCCCAAGTAGATGTGGTATTCGAAAAGATCCTTCTAAGATTGATGTCTAAGAGTGTACTGCCTATATGTTCTTGTAAGAGTTTTATGGTATCACATCTTACCTTTAATTCTTTAATCCATTTTGAGTTAATTTTGTGTATGGTGAAAGATAATGGTCTACCTTCATTCTTTTGCATGTGGCTGTCCAGTTTTCTCAACACCATTTATTCAAGAGACTTTTCTTTCTCCATTGTATGTTCTTGGCTCCTTTGTCCAAGATTAGCTGTCCCTATATGTGTGTTTTATTTCTGGGCTTTCAATTCTATTCCATTGATCTGTGTGTCTGTTTTTGTACCAGAATCATGCTGTTTTGATTACTATAGCTTTGTAGTATATTTTGAAGTCAGGTATTGTGATGCTCCAGCTTTGTTCTTTTTTCTCAGGATTGCTTTAGGTATTTGGGGTCTTTTGTTGCTCCATCTGAATTTGAGGATTCGTTGTTCTATTTCCATGAAGACTGTCACTGGGATTCTAAATGGGATTGCATTGAATCTGCAGATTGCTTTAGGTAATATGGACATTTTAACTTTGTTCGTTCTTCCAATCCATGTGCATGGAATATCTTTCCATTTCTTTATAATCATCATCGATTTCTTTCAATAATGTCTTATAGTTTTCATTGTATATGTCTTTCACCTCCAAGGTTAAATTTATTCCTAAATATTTTATTCCTTTTGTTGTGATTGTAAATGGGATTGTCTTCTTGAGTTCTCTTTCTGTTAGTTTGTTATCAGAGTATAGAAATGCAACTGATTTTTGTAGGTTGATTTTGTACCCTGCAACTTTGCTGTAGTTTTTGATTAATTCTAATAGTTTTCTGATGGATTCTTTAGGGTTTTCCAGATATAAAATCATATCAATACTACTCAGCCATAAGAAACGATGAAATCCAGCCATTTGTGACAACATGGATGGACTTTGAGGGTATTATGCAAAGTGAAATAAGTCAGAGGGAGAAGGTCAAATACCATATGATCTCGCTCAATAAGTAGTAGATAATAAAAACAACAAACAAACACATAGAGACAGAGATTGGATTGGTGGTTTCCAGAGGGGAAGGGGGAAGGGAGGAGGGCGAAAGGGATAATTCAGCACATGTGTGTGGTGATGGGTTCTAATTAGTATTTGGGTGGTGAACATGATGTAATCTATGCAGAAATAGAAGTATAATGATGTACACCTGAAATTTATACAATGTTATAAACCAATGTTACTGCAATAAACAAAAAATTAAAAAATAAATAAAATAAAATGAAATAAAATCATATCATCTGTAAACAGCAGGAGATTCACTTCCTCCTTGCCAATTTGGATACCTTTTATTTCTTTTTCTTTCCTAATTGCTCTGTCCAAAACCTCCAGTACTATGTTGAATAAGAGTGGCTAGAGTGGGCATCCTTTTTTTTTTTTAATTTTTTGTTTATTGCAGCAACATTGGTTTATAACACTGTATAAATTTCAGGTGTATATCATTATACTTCTATTTCTGCATGGATTACGTCATGTTCTCATGTTCACCACACAAATACTAGCTACAATCCATCACCACACATATGTGCCTAAGAATGGGCATCCTTGTCTTGTTCCTGATCTGAGATGGATGGCTTTCAGTTTTTCCCCATTGAGTATGATGTTGAATTGGCTGTGGGTTTGTCATATATGGCCTTTATTATGTTGAGGTATTTTCCTTCTATACCCATTTTATTGAGAGTTTTTATCATAAATGGATGTTGGTTCTTGTCAAATACTTTCTCTGCATCTATTGAGATGATTATGTGGTTTTTATTCCTCGTTTATTAATGTGGTGTATCACATTGATTGATTTGCAGATGTCGAACCATCCTTGTGTCTCTGGTATAAATCCCGCTTGATCATGGTGTATGATCCTTTTGGTGTATTGCTATATTCAGTTTGCCAATATTTTTTTAAGGATTTTACATCTATGTTCATCAGTGATATTGGCCTGTAGTTTTCTTTCTTGGTGTTGTCCTTGTCAGGCTTTGGGAACAGGGTTATGTTAGCCTCATAAAATATATTAGGAAGTGTTCCATCTTCTTCAATTTTTTGGAATAGTTTGAGGAAGATAGGTACTAAATCTTCTTTGAATGTTTGGTAGAATTCTCCAGAGAAGCCATCTGGTCCTGGACTTTTACTTTTTGGGAGGTTTTTGATTACTGTTTCAATCTTTACTTGTGATTGGTCTATTCAGATTCTCTATTTCCTCTTGCCTCAGTTTTGGGAGGTTATATGAGTCTAAGAATTTATCCATTACTTCTAGATTGTCCAATTTGTTGGCATATAGTTTTTCATAGTACTCTTTTATAATCCTTTGTATTTCTGTGGTATCCATTATAATTTCTCCTCCATCATTTCTAATTTTATATATTTGAACACTCTCTCTATTTTTCTTACTGAGTCTGGCTAAGGGTTTGTCGATTTTGTTTATCTTCTCAAAGAACCAGCTCTTAGTTTCATTGATCCTTTCTACTGGTTTTTTTTGGCTTCAATTTCATTTATTTCTGCTCTAATTTTGATTATTTCCCTCCTTCTGCTGACTTTGGGCTTTGTTCTTCTTTTTGTAGATCTGTTAGGTGTAGTTTAGGATTGCTTATTTGAGATCTTTTCTTGTTTTTTAAGGTGGCCCCATATTGCTATGAATTTCCCTCTTCGGACCGTTTTTGCTGTATCCCATATGAGTTGGTATGGTGTATTTTCATTTTCATTTGTCTCCAGATAGTCTTTGATTTCTCCTTTAATTTCTTCAATGATCCATTGGTTGTTCAGTAGCATGTTTATGTTAGTCTCCACGTGTTTGTCACTTTCCCAGCTATGTTCATGTAGTTAACTTCTAGTTTCATAGCATTATGGTCGGAAAAGATGCTTGATATGATTTCACTCCTTAAATTTATTGAGGCTTGTCTTGTTTCCCAACATATGGTGTATCTTTAAGAATGTCCCATGTACACTTGAGAAGAATGTATATTCTACTGATTTTGGATGGAGTGTTCTATATATATATATCTAGTAAGTCCATCTGGTCTAGTTTTTCATTTAGTTCTACTATTTCCTTGTTGGCTTTCTGTCTGGTTGATCTATCCATTGATGACAGTGGGATGTTAAGGTCCCCTACTATTTTTTTTTTTTTTTTTTTTTTAAAGATTTTATTTATTTTATTTTTTCCCCCCAAAGCCCCAGTGGATAGTTGTGTGTCGTAGCTGCACATCCTTCTAGTTGCTGCACGTGGGACTCGGCCTCAGGATGAACGGAGAAGTGGTGCCTCGATGCGCACCCGGGATCCGAACCCGGGCCACCAGCATCGCAGTGCGCGCACTTAACCACCAAGCCACAGGGCCGGCCCAGGTCCCCTACTATTATTGTGCTGCTGTTAATTTCTCCTTTTAGGTCAATTAATAGTTTCTTTGTGTACTTTGGTGCTCCTGTGTTAGGTGCATATATATTTATAAGTGTTATGTCCTCTTTGTGGAGTATCCTTTTTATCATTGTGTACTGCCCCTCTTTGTCTCCCATTGTCTCTTTTATCTTGAAGTCTACTTTGTCTGCTATAAGTATGGCAACATCTGCTTTCTTTTGTTTGCCATTAACATGCAGTATTGCCTTCCATTCCTTCACTCTAAGCCTGTGTTTGTCTTTAGAGCTGAGATGTGTTTCCTGGAGGCAGCAAATTGTTGGGTCTTGTTTTTTAATCCATCTAGCCACACTGTGTCTTTTGATTGGGAAATTTAATCCATTTATATTTAGAGTGATTATTGATAGATGAGGGCTTAATGCTGCCATTTTATCACTAGTTTTTCAGGGTTTTTTTGTATTTCCCTTGTTTATCATCCTGTATATTTTAGACTGCCAGTTCAGTTTGGTTGCTCTCTATGATGGTTTTCTCAGTTTTCTCTTTATTTATCATTTGTGTCTTTGTTCTGATTTTTCATTTGGAGGTTACCATAAGGTTTGTATAAAAGATCTTGCAGATGAGATAGTCCATTCTCTGATACACTCTTATTCCCTTAGTCTAAGCAGGTTTCATCCCTTTCTTCTTCCCCTTCTAAGCTGTTGTTGTCACAACTTATTCCATTATGTGTTGTGAATTTGTGGTTAAAATGAAGTGATTATATTTTTTTTGATGTTTTCCTTCATCTTATCTTTAGAGTTATAATTGTTTGCTGATCTGTTCTCATAGAGAGTTGCAATTTCTGATTTTGTCCACTTATTTATCTCCTTGCTCAAATCTTTGTAAACCCTTTCTTCTTTTTTTTTTTTCCAGGTATGAGGGCCTTCTTGATCAAATCTTGTAGGGGGGTCTTGTGGCAATGAACTCGCTCAGCATTTGTTTATGTGGGAAAGTTTTTATTTCTCCATCATATCTGAAGGATATTTTTCCTAGATATAGTATTCTTGGCTGAATGTTTTTGTTTTTCAGAATTTTGAATACATCATTCCACTCTCTCCTAGCCTGTAAGCTTTCTGCTGAGAAATCCACTGAAAATCTGATAGGGCTTCCTTTGTAGGTTATTTTCTTCTGCCTTGCTGCCCTTAATAAGTTTTCTTTGTCATTGACTTTTGCCAGCTTTACTAATATATGCCTTGGATAAGGTCTTTCTACGCTGATGTTATTAGGAATTCTATTGGCTTCATTTACATGTAATTCCAGCTCCTTCTCCAGGATTGGGAAGTTCTCAGCTATTATGTCTTTGAACATGCTCTCTGCTCCTTTCTCTCTCTCCTCTCCCTCTGGAATACCTATAATCCTTATGCTGCATTTCCTAATTGAGTCAGATATTTTTCAGAGAATTTCTTCATTTCTTTTTAGTCTTAGTTCTCTTTCTTCCTCCATCTGAAGCATTTAGGTATTCCTATCCTCTATATTGCTAATTCTATCCTCCATAAGGTCAGCTCTGTTATTTAAGGACTCCAGATTTTTCTTTATCTCCTCCATTGTGTTTTTCATCTCCAACATTTCTGATTGTTTTTTCCTTATAGTTTTGATCTCTTTTGTGAAGAATTCCCTGTGTTCATTAATTTGGTTCCTGATTTCCTTGAACTGTATTTCTGAATTCTGTTGTAACTTGTTGAGTTTTTTTATGATGGCTGTTTTGAATTCTCTGTCATTTAGATTGTAGATTTCTGTGCCTCTAGGATTGATTTATTGGTGTTTGTCTTTTTCCTTCTGGTCTAGAGTATTAATATATTGCTTTATACCATTTGATGGAGTGGATTTGTGTCGGCACATAGTGATAGTAATCTGGTTGCAGGTTCCATCTGCCGCCACTTGGGGGAGGGACAGGACCTGTGTAATCTGAGCCTGCCACCATGATCCCTGTCAGCTGTGCCTGTCCAAGCCTGGGCCACTCCTTGAAATAGGAACAGCCCTGTTGTGTCTCCCACTGAATGGGATAGCAGTTACGCAGGGGCTGAGGGCTGCTGCCACCTGCTCCTGCAGTCCCACTGAGATGTGCTCCCCTCTTTGGGGCTGCAGCAGTACCATGGTCATTCACAGCAGCTGGGAGCTCATTCAGTTCACTCAGACTCAGGGCTCAGCCACCATCTGCTCCTAGGTTGCACCATCTGTTGTGCTTGGTGGGTGGGACCTTCCCACTTGGTCAGAGACAGAGCCACTCCATGAGACTGTGGTAGAACTGTGGACTCTCCTACCGGACAAGAGAGTGATCACACCTGGGCTCAGGGGTGCTGCCACCTCCTCCCACAGTCCTGCCGAATTGCCCTCCCCTCTTCAGGGCTGCAGCAGTACTATGGGTGTTTGAGGCAACCAGGAGATTGTTCACCTAGGTTTGCAGCTCCTAGGTCACAACAGCCTTTGTGCTTGGTGGGTGGGGCCTCCTCAATGTGTGCAAGCCTGAGCCACACCCTGTGGACCGTGTAGCCCTGAGGACTCTCCCACCAGACAGGGAAGCAATCACACATGAGCTCAGGGCTGCCGTCACCTGTTTCTGCAGTTGCACCAAGGTATGCTCTTATCCTCAGGGCCTCAGCAGTGCTATAAGCACTCTAGCTAGGAGTGCAGTCACATTCACTGGGCTGCCTGGGGGCCAGAGAGTGCTCACTTATCTCTACCACCTCCCCAGGGGTAGTCCATCCACCTTCAGATGTATAGCTGCGCTCATCTCTCAGGCATCCTGATGTGCTGTGTGGGTATCCTCTGCTGATCAGTGAATGTCCATTTAGTTGTAGTTTGAAGGGGGAGAGACAAAGGGCACAGCTCACTCTGCCATGTTGCTGATGTCACTCTCTTGGGTATGCATTTTTTTTTAGAAATAAAAGATATTCTTGGAATACTCGCTCTTTTTAGGGCAAATATTTTGAGCAGTTTTGCCAATAAGACTGATTAACTGAGTTCATAATTTCTTGGCTGGTCCTGTATTCTTTTTTTTTTTTTCTTTTTTGCTGAAGAAGATTTGCCCTGAGCTAAGATTTGTGGCCAATCTCCCTCTATTTTGTATGTTGGATGCTGCCACAGCATGGCCACCGGCAAGTGGTATAGGTCAGTGCCTGGGATCCAAACCTAGGCTACCCAAGCAGAATGCACTGAACTTAACCACTAGACCACTGGGGCTGGCCCCCATACTGTTTTGAGGACAGATTTAAGAGCAATTTTACACAAGACTTAGAATTCTTCAGTACCCAAGAACTATCACTAAATGGAAATCTCAATAGAAGTACCATCAGGTAGCCAGTGGTATTTCTTTGCAAACATAATTCTATCACTGCAACAAAATGCAATTGGCTGATTTATGCAACCAATGGCCTTCTCGCATTAATAAAGGGCATTAACCAGTAGTATAACCAGGTTTTTGTTACTTGTTTGTTTCTTTAAAAAATATGTTTTCCTGGCAGAATACTCACTATGAATATCTAGTAGGGTTTAATGTAATTGAAACATCTGTTTTTTTTTTTTTTTCCTTTGGTTATATGTGGAGACAAACTCCAAAGAGAGGAGAGAATTAGACATCTAAATAAGTCTGAGTAACAAGATATTTTCACCAAAATCTTTTACGATATTAGGAAAATAATATTTTTGGAAATTATCCAGATATTATAAGATTGGTGGCTGTATGCTAAAATTAACTGATTGCCACAATTTTCCAATTTAATTTCAATTTGTACAGAGAATCTAAACAGCCCTTTAAGTTTGATTAAAAAAATAGCCGCAAAAGCAAAATTTTCTGTATAAGAACAAAAAGTATATTGAAGTTATTTTATTAATATGTTTTAATGGGAAACAAATGGGAATGGTTTTGTTTGTTTCTGAATGGCATTTTCTTTTCTAAAGTACATTATATTACAAAAGTAGTAAAACCAAGCAGAACTTTATGTTAAACATGGACTTTTAAAAATATACAATCCCATGTTTATTTTAGTCACTTTTCTTTTCATGAACAAATGAAACATGCATATAATTTTAGAAATCATATGACTGAAAGAGAAATCAAAATCATGCTCAAACATATCCAAAATAATCATCCCTCTGGAAAGCATGCCCAACTTATTTTAAATGTGCATTATTGCCTGATTTAAAGGCAGACAGAGGCTGTGGGGCCACATTCCATGACAGAGAACCTCTAGAGACATCTTTGATCATTCCTTGTGATGCATAAAATATGTCACAGTTGTATTATAAAAGATATCAGCCATCAGGTAGGGCTGTCATTTGCCCTTGTAGTATTATATTGGAAAAATACGGCTTTTTTTCTCTGTATTTGTATGGGATTGCTCATGAAAACGCAGCCTATTTAGTCTGTGTACAACCATTATCATACTCCTGGTTTCTTTCAAAAGAAAGTAGTCATAAATAAACATGCTAAAGAGAATAGATCTGGTTGATATTTTGTTTCAACATTCACCCATTTCGTAAGTTATTATAAGCTGTGAATATGTTAAGTACTGGTCTACATTAAAACTGGATTCTGCAAAAAGATTGCGTATTTCTCTGGAGACTAGCTGCTTTCATTTGATTTCTGTTATGCATACATCTTAGTCTACTTCAAAATCTGAACCTATGTCACAAATAATATTTATAACAAAAGAACAATAGCAGTAAACTATTCCAGAATGTTATATTCTTATTTCTCAGCTCCTGACATATTTTTTAAATTATACATGTGTGTGTGTGAATTGGCTTTACTAACATATTTAAGATAAAACAAACTACAATTATTCATGTGTTATAACAGCGGTATCTTTCCATTAAATTTGCCTTTCATGTATTAATATACATAAAATTTTTTTACCTTATACCTGAATTAGTGTTTTCTCTTATTTTTTAAATGGCAACAAGGCTGATTTAAATATTTATTTGGGAAAAAATATTTAAAATTGTATGGAAAATTTGGAAATATTTTAATATGAAATTTGGAAATTTTAATATGACTTGAGAAGTGATTTTTATCTTTGAAAACTCTAAGTAATTACTGAAATTTTTACCAAGTTTAATTATTCAATTGACTCTGTGAATATTGGCAATATTTACTAAAGAGTTTGTCAAGTATAATATTCCTGTCTGAAAGCATTTGGCTACTAAACCAACAAAAACCCAAACAAATAAGATACATAAACTATGTTGAATGTGCATTAAATCTGAACAGCTGACAAGAGTTTTGCTAAAAGAATAAGAATACAACTTTCAGGTACATTTTATCTTCTTAATAATTTGTTGCCTTTTTAAAATAGAGATTCTCAATTTATCACTTCTAGGTTGCAAAATATTGCTTCTTGCTCTTAAAAATTTAGCAATTTATTTATAAATTGGAAAGGAGGAACCCTTTTTAATAGAGAAATAACATACAGTATAACAGACCATATCGATTAAAGGCCTCCATCTGGTTCAGGTCTAGAAAAGTTGCTGCCATAGGTTTTGAACAGAACAGCAAAACTAACTGTTTTATCCTGTCATCACCTCCAGATCTGTTTAATAAATTGCATTTCGTTTAATATATATGCATATATGTGTATATGTACACCTATATATATGAAAAACTTTTATCTATGGTTGTTTGCTTAATTGGAAAGCAGACACTATATAACATTTTGAAAAGGTCCATGGTCTTCATGGTTCAGTGTGAAAGGCAGTTGACAGCTTTAAATAACAAAAAAAAGAGAGAGAGAGAGAATGAAGCACAGAGTTCGCTGTAATTTGTTTACTCAGTAATGTTTAAATCTTAAATGAGTTTAGATTATTGTACAATGATAGCTCATATTTGAGGATTACTAAAAAAGGTAGAATAATAATAATGACATCTTAAGGGAGAAAATTTTATAAAACTCGTGAATATTAAAGACTGGTAATATCAAAAACGTATTCAGTAGTCTTGTTTTTTTAAAGGTAAAATTTCATAAAGATAGATTTAAAAATCAGAATATATATGTTGCTGTTGGAAAAATAACATATCAGGTTCAAATGAAATTTAGGAATGTTAATCTCTTTTGCAGCTGCTATTTTTGTTTTATGGTATTTTTACAGCTGTTTTTAATTTCTTTTAAGAAATACTAAACCTTTAGGAGAATTCCCACGTGAACAACCACAGTACAGATAATTGGTTTCATTGCAATTCAGATTATGAACATCATTTTTCAGTTGTTACTTTCAAACCATATACATAGCTAAATCTGTAAGCCATTTTCTTTATTCAGCTACTATCAAAAGGGGAAAAATCAGTTAAAGGCATCACAGAGCCTTAATCTTTATCTGATAGGGTGTGATGTTTAAAAATATTTACCTTCCTCAATAGAACCTTAATATATCCTCTATAGTATGTGCAGATGTAACCTATATTTTTTATTAAGAAAAGCAGAACAACATAAATTATGAAAATTCTTTCAGAACTACGATTACTTTAATAAATTTCAGAATCGGCATTTATCATGCAATCCTATTTCTAGACCTAACATCCTCTCCTTTGATTAATTATTACTATAGACTGTATATCTTCATTTAGAAGCATCCTTGATTAGCAGCCACACCTATACCATGCAGTTTTTAATAGAAGCCACCCTTCCTATGCAAGCCGCAGGGGAAAGTAATTAAATTTAATAGAAGCCGTCTTTGTTTTATAGCCACCCTCAATTTAAAGCCACAGGGGTAAGTAATTAAATTTAATAGAAGCCATAGCTTCTAAACAAAGATATACAGTATCAGTTAGGTATGCAGAGGTTTAGAAATAAGAAATACTCTACCTTGGGAGTTGTGTAGAGTGTGGGTTTACATGAAGTAATGTTAAAAAATATAAAAGTTCACAAAATACCTTAAGTGATTCAAAATGAGTGGAGAAGGTATAGTTGTCACCCTGCGTTTTTCAAAAGGCAATAAGAGAGGTGGGGCTGCTACACGTCCTTGCAAAACCACAATAGCTTGGACAATTGCCTGCTGTGAGCACTGGATGCTCCTTTCAGTCTGATATCAGTTGGACAAAACCAGCCTTTCCTACTCAAACATATAATGCCTTAAATAGGTTAGAAGCAATTCGTGGGTACATATGAAATTTGATGTTCATGCTCATTTATTCTAGATCTGAGCTGATAAGATTTTGTTATGTTGTGTTTGTTTGATTTTTAAATTATGGTGATGATGGGTCCTCAATTAGTTTACCCAGCCTGTAACCAATGGTTTGTAAACCTGGATCTAGACCAGAAGCACGGTTTGGGTGGCTAATTTCAGCTCCATTCTGGGGAAAGTTTTGGCAGGCTCCCTTACCACACCATCTAAGTATTTTGATGGACATGCAAAGAGGCTGATGAGGAAGTATTCTAGAATTCACATTGACCATATGAAAATTTTTGAGGCTTTTTCCCACAAAGTAGTATGTGCCATGTAACTAGTTTTAATTCTTAAAATTTTATTTCGAGTTTTGCTACTACTTTTAAAATTCCAGTTTTTCAAAATCATTAGGAACACGTTTAATCCATGCTTTGTCGTAAATGATGCTTTAGTAACGCATAAGTCTCGGGTAAGGCAAAAGCCCAAAGTGGATACCAAGCAGCTGGTAGCATATCCAGTGATATTCTAAGTTCATTGCGTAAAGGATAGTTCATAGTTACTTGAAAAGGGAGGAGAGGAGGGACTCAGATTCAACAGCCCAGATGGTACAAGACAATCAGAGCTGCCTGTAGGCATATGGTGCACAGAGAATGTACCGAGTGTGTTAATAAGGAAAGTAAAACTTGTATTTTAAGTAGCATGTGAGTACAACATGGATCGTGACTAGGAGAGATGAGAACTCGGCTCAAAGAAAGTCTGTATGTAAGAGAAATGTAAACAAGGGAAACGCATAACATGAAAATTTAGTGCTAAGATAGCTGCATATACTTACAAGTTGTTGCTTGTTTTTCCTTAACACGTACAAGCTTATGCATTTTGTGATTTATCAGTAGAAAATGGAGTTTTATAACTAACAACTGTTATTTAAACTACATCAAAGAACACCAATCCTTTACGTAATAAAATATTCTTTACAATGAATTGCTTTACCTGTGACACTACCTGCTGGCAACTGACAAATGTGGTCTTTCCAGTCGCAAGGAATTAAAACATCTCCAAATTTAACCAGCAACTACAACTTTCTTTTGATTAAAGAATCTTAAGTATCAGTGAGTAAAATCCCACATTTGCGATCATCTCATTTAAGTACCTATAGGGTTTTTTTCAATATAAAGGATCAAAATAGTGTTACATGTGTGGACCATTTCAGACTTTATTATTATTATCTCAACTCATTTGAGAATTTTTTCATATTTGTATTCCCAGTTTTCATTTTTATCTTTTTTTTCTATCAATTTCTTTCAATCAGGATTTTTCTTCTGTTTGGGTTATTGAGACAGAGAATACCTTTACACAGTATTGTCCTGCACTTGAGGCAAACCAATAACCCTTTTCTGGTTTTCTGAGGGGATGCTAATATTAACCAAGTTTCCAGAATGGGTAAAAAGTTAGTTTCAGTTCCCTGCCTTTGCTGTCAGGAAGTCTACCTTTGCCCAGCTTGACTTTACCCTGTGTAACTCCAGTAAGTCACTGCTCCCACACAGCCAAACTCCTTTAGATGGTGCAAACTTATTAGGAATTGCTTGTAATGAATCACATAACTCTACCACTGGAAAATATAAAGCCAAACTGTATTTTTTATTCTCAAGGAGCTAGAAGTGGTAGGTTTCTTATTTTATTTACATATCCATTGACACACACCTGGAGTGATCTGACAGTCTGGTGAATGTGATGAGAGGAAAGGCTTTTAAGGTCACTTAAACCCAGCTTTAACGGCAAATGGCAACTACTTCTGATTGAAAGCATTATGTAATATGATTGTGCAAAATTTTCAATTCCTACTAAAACCTATAAATCTTCATGTATTTTTACTATTTAAAACTTTACGAAAAAAATTCTGAATGCAAAACATTTTGATTTTTATTAACAGCATTAGAAGCATATTATAAATCCCTAAGTAAAAAGAGCGGGATGTTGAGGAATTTGAGAGTAGCATGTTATAAGCTTATCAACGCAAATGTGCCAGCTCTGCTTCTCCCGTTAAACACACACACACACACACACACACACACACAGGTTCATATTCACAATACATTGAAAGTTGATTTCTTCTGTTGGAAATTGTGGAAGAAAGATAAACTGTAATTCATTGCAAATGGTCTCATGGCAATAAACAAAGAACTAAGGAAAGCTAAAGTATATAATTAAAGCGACTTTATCCAAAAGAATATGACACAGCTCTATTCTAACTGCCAGAGTAGTCTTAGCTTAGGAGAAGGGACAAAAAAGTGATTGGAATGTGGCTGAACACCAAGACTTGCAAATTGGGAATGGAAATGTGCTTAGGAAAGCTTTGGATTCACTTCTCCCTCCATCAGTGGAGGTAAAAACACGTCCAGGCCTCTCTCTTCTCCTTCCATTAGGACGGAGGGGTGAGAGAAAAATAAAATCCAAGCAGAGGCAGCAGCAGAGATGAGGGAAAAGACATTCCTATGGCCTTCTGGTCACCTGACTGGGGGCAGCAGTTCTCACATGATAACTGGGTTCTTACTTTAACAGATAGGGCATGCATATAATGAGACCAACCAGAACAAAGACTGCAGCACCCAATATTCTGAAATTCTATTCCACAGAAGTATCTTATACATATGCTATATCAAAATGAGTCTCTATTGATACATTTTTCTGAAGCCTGCATATTTGGTTCCAAACTAGACATGCAATATGCCAATCTTCTTTTTGAACAAAAATATTATTGTTCAAGAATTTTTTTAAAAGTTATGACATTTAATCCAATGATGGATATAATGATCTAGCTCTTCATATATATTTATTTTGAACAACATTCTATTTAGGTTATTTAACAGTGATATTGGAATGAAACAATAAAGAATTTTGAACATCAAACATTTGCAAATACCATGAAAAGATTTATTTGTGTTTAGCATAGTTTTTGTGTAAGTTATTTCCTTCTAGTTATTATTTTATTGCCCATTCTGAGCAAAATTCTCTCCCCTGGACTCCCTCATTACCCATCTTCCAATCTTATTCTTTCCAATGACATGACCAACCCCTAACCTGTTAATGCTGACTATGAATTAATGTAGATTTTTTAAATTGTGGTAAAAAACACACAACATTAGATCTACCTTCTTAACAAAGTTTTAAGTGAACAGTATAGTATTGTTAACCATAAGCACAAAGTTGTACAGTAGATCTCTAGAACTTGTTCATCTGCAGGAATGAAACTTTGTACTCATTGAATAGCAACCCCCATTTCGCCATCCGCTCAACCCCTAGCAACCCTGCTTCTACTTTCTGTTTTGGTGAGTTTGACTATTTTAGATACCTCATATAAGTGGAAGCATGCAATGTTTGTCCTTCTGTGACTGTCTTATTTCAATTAACATAATGTCCTCAAGGTTCATTTATGTTGTAGCAAATGACAGGATCTCCTTTTTTAAGGCTAATATTCCGTTGTGTGCTTATACAGCATTTTCTTTATCCATTTGTCCATCGATGGACATTTACGTTGTTTTCACATCTTCACTATTATGAATAATGCTATAATGAACATGAGAGTGCAAATATCTCTTCAATATCCTGATATCAATTCTTTTGGATAACTACCTAGAACTGTGATTGCTGGAATCATATGGTAATTCTATTTTTAAATTTTTTAGGAAGCTCCCTATTGTTTTCCACAGCAACTGCACCATTTTACATTCCCGCTAACAGTGCACAATGGTTTCAATTTCTTCACATCCTCACCAGCACTTGTTATTTTCTGGGTTTTTTTGATAATGGCCATCCTAACAAATGTAAGGTGATATCTCATTGTGGTCTGGATTTATGTTTCCCTGATGATTGGTGATGTTAAGCACCTTTTCACACACATGTTGGCCATTTGTATGACCTCTTTTGAGAAATGACTATTCAATTTCTCTCCTCGCTTTTTAATCAAGTTATTTTTTTGCTATTGAGTTGTATGAGCTCTTTATATATTTTGGAAATTAACTCCTTATCAGATATATGGTTTGCAAATGTTTTCTCTCATTCTGTAGGTTGCCTTTTCACTCTGTTGATTATCTCCTTTGAAGTGCAGAAACTTTTAAGTTGATTTAATCCCACTTTATTTTTATTTTTATTTCCTGTGCTTTTGGTGTCATAGCCAAAAAATAATTGCCAAGACCAAAGTCTTGAAGTTTTCCCTTATATTTGCTTCTAGGATTTTAGTTTCTTATGTTTAAGTGTTTAATACTCTTTGAATTGATTTTTGCGTATGGTGAAAGATAAAAGTTCAATTTCATTGTTTTGCGTATGGATATCCAGTTTTCCGAATACCATTTGTTGAAGAGACTATCCTTTCCCCATTGTGTATTCTTGGCAACTTTGGTGAAGATCAGTTGACTATATATGTGCGAGTTTGTTTCTGGGCACTCTATATTGTCCCATTAGTCTATATGTCAGTCTTGATGTCAGTACCATCCTGTTTTGATTACTGTAGCTTTGTAATATTTTAAAAATCAAAAAATGTGATGCTTCCCACTTTGTTCTTCTTTCTCAAGATTAGTTTGGCTATTCAGGTCCTTTGTACTTCCATATGAATTTTAGGATCATTTTTCTTATTCCTGCAAAAAATGCCATTGGGATGGGATTTTGATAAGGATTGCATTGAATCTATAGATGGCTTTGGGTAGTGTGGACATTTTAACAATATTAATTCTTCGGATATTTCCTTCCATTTATTTCTCTTCAATTTTTAAAATGTTTAGTAGTGTTTAGTGGGCAAATCTTTTACCTCCTTGGCTAAGTTTATTCTTAAGTATTTTATTCTTTTTGATGCTCTTGTTAAGTAGGATTGTTTTCTTGATTTCATTTTTGAATTGTTTGCTGTTAGTGTAAGAAATTTCACTGATTTTTGTCTGTTGCTTTGTATCCTGCAATTTTACTGAATTCATCTATTAGTTCTAATAGTTTTATTGCGTGTGCGCGTAGGTGGAGTCTTTAGGGTTTTTCACATATAAGATAATGTCATCTATGAACAGAGATAATTTTACTTCTTCCTTTCTGATTTGAATGTGTCTATTTCTTTTTCTTGCCTAATTGTTCTGGCTAGAACTTCCAATGCTATGTTGAATAGAAGCAACAACAGTTGGCATCCTTGCTTTATTCCTTGTCTTAAAGAAAAAGTTTTCAATTTTCTACCAGTGAGTATGATGTTAGTTATTAGCTTTTCATATATTGTCTTTATTATGTTGAGGTAATTTCCTTTTATTCCTAGTTATCAAGTGTTTTGAATTGAAAACATGAAAGGGCATTGAATTTGTCAAATGTTTTTTCTGCATCTATTGAGATGATCATTTGATTTTTAATCCTTCATTCTATTAATGTGGTTTATCACATTGATTGATTTTCACATATTGAACTATCCTTGCATCCCAGGGATAAATCCCACTTGCATATATCCCACACGGTATATGATCCTTTAATGTGCTGTTGAATTTGGTTTGCTAGTATTTTGTTGATGATTTTTACATCCAGTTTATGGATATTGATCTGTAGTTTCCATTTATTCTGGTGTCTTTTTATGGCTTTAGTATCAGGGTAAGTTTGGCCTCATAAAATGAGTTTGGAAATGTCCCCTCTACTTACATTTTTTTGGAAGAGTTTAAGTAAGGATGCTTTAATTCTTCTTTAATGTTGGGTAGAATTCACCAGTGAAGCCATCTGGTCCTGGGTTTCTCTTTGTTGGAAGGTTTTTAATTACAGATTCAATCTCATTAACATTTATAGGTCTCTTCAGATGTTCTCTTTCTTCATGATATGGTCTTATTAGATTGTATACCTCTAGGAATTTATCCATTTCTTCTAGGTTATGAAATTTGTTGATGTATAATAGTTCATAGCAGTCTTTTATTATCCTTTTTATTTATGTGGCATCAGGTGTGGTGTCTCCTTTTTCATTTCAGATTTTGTTTATCTGATCTTTTCTTTTTTTTTTTCTTAGTTAGTCTAGCTAAAGGTTTGTCAATTTTGTTGACCTTTTCAAAAAACCAACTCATAGTTTTATTCATTTTTATCTATTGTTTCGTATTCTCTGTTTCATTTATTTCTGCCAGAATCTTTATTATTTCCTTCCTTCTGCTAACTCTGGGCTTACTTTGTTCTTTTTCTAATTTCTTGAGGTGTATATTTGGGTTGTTTATTTGAGATCTTTCTTATTTATTAACGTAGGCATTTATCGCTATAAACTTTCCTCTTAGTACTGCTTTGTGGCATCTCATAAGTTTTGCTATGTTGTGTTTTCATTTTCATTTATCTCAAGATATTTTATAATTACTCTTTGATTTCTTCTTGGTCCCATTGGTTATTCACAAGTCTTTCTAATTTTCACATATTTGTGAATTTTCCAGTTTTCCTTCTGCTATTGGTTTCTAGTTTCGTTCCATTATGGTTGGGAAGATACTTGGTATGATTTCAATATTCCTAAATTTGTTAAGTTATATTTTGTGACCTAATATGTGATCTGTGCTGGAGAATCCTCTATATACATTTGAGAAAAATATCTATTCTGCTGCTGTTGGGTAGAATGTTATAGATGTATGTCTGTTAGTATCATTTGGTCTATATTATTGTTCAATCCTTATTGGTCTTCTATATGGATGTTCTATCCATTATTGAAAGTGGGATATTGAAATCTCCCACTATTATTGTGTTGCCATCTCTTTTTCCCTTCAGTTTTATCAATGTTTCCTTCATATATTTGGCAGTTCTGATGTTCGTTGCATCTATGTTTATAAGTGTTTTATCTTCCTGGTGAATTGACCCCTTTATCATTATATAATGTCCTTCTTGGTCTTGTGAGAGTTTTTGACTTAAAGCCTATTTTGTCAAATATAAGTATGGCCATCCCTATTCTCTTTTGGTTACCATTTGCATGGACTATCCTTTAACTTTCAGCCAATGTATGTCCTTAAATCTAAAGTAAGTCTCTGGTAGACAGTATATAGTTGGGTTTTTTTTTTTTTTTTTTTTTTTTTTCTAATCCATTCAGCCATGCTGTCTTTTGGTTGGGGAGTTTAATCTATTTACACTTAAAGTAACTATTGATAGGTAAGGACTTACTATTGCCATCTTGTTAGTTGTTTTCTCATAGATTTTTTGTCCCTCTTTTCTTCTCCTGCTGTCTTCATTTGTGTTTCATTGATTTTTTTATAGTGACACGATTTGGTTTCTTTTTCATTTTTGTGTGTGTATCTATTATAGGTGTTTTCTTTGTGGCTAATATGGAGCTTAAATAACACATCATATAGTTATAACAATCTATTTTGAGTTGATAGCCACGTAAGTTCAATCACATACATAAACTCTGCACTTTACTTCTCCCCTCGACATACTTTATGTTATTGATGTCACAAATTGTATCTTTTTATGTTGTGCATCCATTAATATATTTTTATAATTTGAATTTTAACTTCTACACCATAATTAAAAATGATTTAGACACTGCCATTATAGTATTACAGTAATCTGTATTTGTCTGTTTTTCTACCTTTACCAATGAGTTGTATATTTTCACAGGCTTTCGTGTTGCTGTTTAACATAATTTTGTTTCAATTTAAAGGACTCTTTTTAGCATTTATTGTAAGGGAGGTCTAGTGGTGATAAACTCCTTAATTTCTTGTTTATCTGGAAAAATCTTTATCTTTTCTTCATTTTTGAAGGACAGTTGCTGGATATAGTGTTCTTGGTTGGCTATTTTTCTTTCAGCACTTTGAATATATCCTCCTACGCCCTTCTGGCCTGCAAGATTTCTGCTGAGAATTTCACTGATAGTCTTATGGAGATTCTTTTGTAGGTGATGAGTTACTTTTCTCTTGTTGCTTTAAAAATTCTCTCTTTGTCTTTGACTTTTGAAAATTTGATTATATATATCTCAGTGTGGACATCTTCAGTTTCATTCTATTTAGGAGACCTTGGATTTCTTGAATCTAGACATATGTTTCCTTCCTTGATTTGAGAAGTCTTCAGCCACTTTTTCTTTAAATAAACTTCTTTCCTTTCTTTCTCTCTCGTCACCTTCTGTGACTCCCATAATGCATGTATTGATCCTTTGTAGTGTTCCATAAGTCTCTTAGGCATTCTTCTCTCTTTTACATTCTTTTTTCTTTTTTCTCCTCTGACTGGATAATTTCAAGTAACCGTCTTCAAATTTGCTAGTTCTTTCTTTTATTTTATAAAGTTCGCTTTTCAGCCCCTCTGGTGATTTTTTTAGTTCAGTTATTGCATTCCTTGTCTCTAAAATTTCTGTTTGATTCTTTTTTGTATTTTCTATTTCTTTGTTGAAATTCTTCCTTTGTTCACGCATTGATTTTCTGAGCTCGTTGCGCATCTTTTTGACTGTTACATTGACTTCTTTGTCAGATAATTCATACACTTCTGTTTCTTTTGAGCTAGTTTCTGGAGGTCTATTCTGTTCTTTTGATTGGGTCATATTTCCTTGTTTTTGTATTCTTTGTAACTTTATTTTGGTATTCCCACATTTGAAAAAACAGTCACCTTTTCCAGTCTTTATGGACTGCTTTTGTAAAGGGAAAGACCTTCAAAAAATCAGCCTGGCTAGATATTCTGGGTGCCTCTGAAACACTTTTTGTGGATTTATCTTCTCTGTAGATTCCTAACTAGAGGGATATGCCATTTTCTTTTTTCCAGGAGCTTGTAATTTCTTGCTTGGTAATGGTCTTGCTGTATCACAGGTTTTCTGAGGCAACAGCACACAACATAGCTCTTTTTTGTTCTCAGAACTGTTTATTCCATTTAGTCAGCTGTAACAAAAATATCAGAGATTGGGTGTCTTAAACAACAAACTTTATTTATCATAGTTCTGGAGAGGGGGAAGTCCAAGATCAAGGCACTAGCAGATTTAACATCTTCTGAGGACCCTCTTCCTGGTTCATTGTTGGCTGCCTTTTTACTGTGTCCTTACAAAAAGGAAGGAGTGAGGCATCTCTGAGGTCTCCTTTTTAAAAGCATTAATACCATTCATCAGGGCCCAACTCTCATTACCTAATCACCTCCCAAAGTCCCCACCTCCAAATACCATCACATTGGAGATTAGGTTTCTGCATATGAGTTTGGGGGGAACACAAACATTCAGTCAATAGCATCAGCTCCCAGGCATCTAGAGCATGCAGCATTCTGTCTGTGCTCTGAGACAAGTGAGACAGAAGCCTGTCCCTCTAGCAGACTGCTGAAAAGCTGGAATTTTGGATGTATGCTTGACTCTTCTCTTTCTCCCTGAGGGAGAGGCCACTGAGCTGTACTGGATTCTGTTTGCTGTACTACACGTCCTCTGGAGCAACAGCACACCACTGGGCATTGCTGTTCTCGGTGTGCCCTAGGCATCCAGAATATGCTGGATCCCATCAGTGCTCTGAGACAGGTGAGACAGAAGCCGGTCCCTTAGGCAGCCTCCTGAAAAGTCAAAATGTTGGGCATGTGGTCTAGTCCTTTCCTTCTCTTCTCAGGGAGAAACTGGGAGCTGGGAGTTTCCTCCCAGTTATGTGGTGCTACGCCAATGGGAGAGACTATGGTGAGAGGGTGGCACAAATTTTTCTACCAGCTTGGATGTAGCTGGTTTCCTGCTTGCCTTGGGTGCAACAGCCTCTTAACTGGTGTCTATATTTCTCTCATAGGAAATTGTTCCATGTAGTACTGTTGATTTGGTGTTTCCTTGGGAGAAAAGAGCATCCTGGCCTTCCTATTCCACCATTTTGCTCTCCTAATTACTTTAATGTGAGCAAACCACAATATCTTTTTGGTAAGCCTTACAAAATTTAAGTTAATGAGAACATATATTATTAAGAAAAAAACAGAAATTCGATAGGATTACTCATGTTTAATATGCTTTTTGTTTAATTTTGATAAAGAAATTTCACTCTTTTGCTTATGTTAAGTCTAGAAATTTAAGTCAACTTATTTACAGCATATGTATATCGTAATGTGTGTGTCTGTAGCTGTGTGTGTGAATGCGTCAAATCCAATTTTAAATATTACTGTATAAATATAACATCTAGCAATAGAAAATTAGCCATGTAGCTACATTATTTATAATATTAAAAACTATAACTAATGTTAATTTGCATTTTGTGATTTTATTTTTAATTTTAAAAAGAATGTTTACTTAATGGGCATATGAAATGTAACAATGTTAACTATGAACCGTAAACTTTGACTTTTCATAGAGAATTTTGTTTTAAAATTTGAAACTCTGTCAGATAACTTTAAGTAGTGTTTTAGCTATAATATTATCCAAACAAGGGAAGATTAAAGGACACTATTAAATGTAAAAAACTCCTAGAAAAAAAATACCTGCTTTTCCAATTATGTGAACCATTAACCATAAAACCATTGAGGCCTTAAAGCTATAAAAATTGGGAGGGAAATGCATGAAAAACTATTGAAAACCAACAAATATTTCTAAGTTGAATATAAATTTAAAATACTGCAGAGAAAACTAGCTCAAGCTGATGAGTGAAAAATCAAGAGGAAATTCTTTCCTCTCTAGCTCTGTCATATTATCTTAAGATTTATGTGGTCTGAGTTATCATTCCTTAGAAAGACAATAGGAGAGGATTATTTCCTCATGACTTCTGGCAAACAAAGACTCTGCAAAGATTGATCCTATAATATCTAATGACAGGAGTGTGGCTTCATAAATTTCCTTCTATTGGTATATTTTTGCTAAAGATGCAGCTAAAATGTTAGAACAGACTATGCCAAAAATATATAGCATAAATCATAAGCTTAGGTGAATTTAATGTCCCTGAAACTCATCTATATCCATCAAATAGTATCTTTACTGAAGCAAGTAAAACTAACATCTATTGCTGTAGAATGCAGATACAAATTATCTTAATCATTAGGACAGAATTTTGGTAATAAGTAATCAGATTAGAAGTATAGAACTACAGAAGTTGGCATGATTACTCTTTACCAGGGAGAAAAATCAATTAACAGCAGAATTTTAGTTAAGAAGAAAAGAGAAGGAAAAGAGAAACCAATGGTACATTCAGATATGTAAACCAAGATTGGATCTAAAGTCATTTTACAAACTAAAAAACAAAAACCCTGCTGCAGGTAGAAAAAATAATATGTCATTATTTGCCTCAATTATCTATATAATTTAAGTGAAGGTAGACAATTTTGATCAAAATATTCTAGATCACAGCTTTAGTTTTCCATTTCACCTTTTTATGATGGAAATATGTTATGCCCTACTATATTATTAGGGGAAAAGTTAGAGCCACCAGTACTGAGTCAAGAGAATACAGTGAAGTTATTAAAGATAGTAATCCATAGAGAAATATTACACATTTAGATAATAATGTCTCCTATGATTATCTGGTCAAATTTGCAGAAATTATGGTGTAGCTAAGGTTGATTTTATCTGCCTGTCTAATTTTCTCTGCCAACATGTTTGAATGTTAAAAAAGGAGCAGAATTAAGTTTGAATTAAGTTTTGCATAATTTCTTAAGAAATGTTTCATAGATCCACCAGATATAAACAAATACAGATTGACTTTCTGGTGTATTACAATATTCTAAGGACCCTATACGATTGAAAAAATGAAGATACTTATGAGAAAGACAAATATGCTTTCTGACAATATTTCATTTTATTGTTGGAGATAAATATAGAGATATTTTTAATCATGATTTAGTGGTTAAAAATATCTTCCCTGTCTCACAAATTAAGACACGTTTAACTTAGCAATAGTGGAAGCTATGCAGGTCTATAAATATGAGACAAAACCCCAGTGAGACAGTTATAGATTCTATTAAAGTGGAAACTGGAAAATTATTCCAAACTCCACAACAACATTGTGGAAGGCCCAGTGGTGCCAATGAAATAATGTGGAAACAAACAAAAAAAAAATGAGAAGATTTATAACAATGAGAGTATTTATATATTTGAGAGCCATGAGAGCAATTTATATATTTTATGCAATGAGAGTAGAGATGTGAGATAGAGACAGTAATGTAGGATGAGATATTTGTAGAAAAACTTTAAAATTCATAGAGCAGAAAAGGCAGAGAATTTTTAAGCATTAAGGTATTTCCAAATTAGAAAAAGAAAGTTCAACTTCACTTTCCATCCACTCCGTGCCTGCACTTATGCAGCTAAGTGCTGCTAAAGACAAACATAAAAACATATTGAGTCTTAATTCAAATTTATGTCCTTTGCATTTAAAGCTATAGTACTGCCCAACAACCCTGCTACCTTTGTCTAGTCCAACTCCTCTACCCCTTCTCTGTCCCCAAACCTTCAACTTCTCCTTCCCCATCATGGCACTCAGCTCATAATATTCCTTCCCACTTCAAAGAGAAAACACAAGCAATCAGAATGGAAAAGCCACAAAATCCCCAAATCACATCCATTTACCTAATTGCGTTTTGGCCTCTATATTCTGGATGAGTTTCTCTGTTCCCATCTAAGGCCACTAGAATTCATCATTTCTCATTTATTCAAATGCTTCCCTTCACACACATCACTCCAAAAATTCTCCTTCCTTTGTTTTGCGTCTTAAAATGTTTCCTTTTTAGTGATTCCTTGCTATCAGGATACAAATTACATAGACTATCAATTATAGTACTAATTAAACTAATATTTTCTTATGTGTCACATCAGATATTCTTGCCCCCATCAGTCTCAGGATTTTGACTACTTGTTCTCACTTCAGCCACCTCTGGGTTTGCAAACTCTTCATGGATTCCAACCAACCTCATCTTCTGCATTACACAATGCACTACTTCCCTCTCACCCTAGGCTGTCCTCTCCTTGCCTTTTTTTTTTTTTTTTGGGTGAGGAAGATTGGCCCTGAGCTAGCACCTCTTGCCAATCTTCCTCTTTTTACTTGAGGAATAGTGGCCCTGAGCCAACATCCACGCCCATCTTTCTCTATTTTTTCTTTTTTCTTATGGGGAAGATTGGCCCTGAGCTTACATCTGTGCCCATCTTCCTCTACTTTATATGTGGGATGCCTGCCACAGCATGGCTTGATAAGCGGTGTGTCAGTCCACAGCCAGGATCCAAACCTGCAAACCCTGGGCCGCCAAAACAGAGCACACGGACTTAACCGCTGCACCACCGGGCCAGCCCCATCTTCCTCTGTTTTATATGTGGGTTGCCACCACAGCATGGCTTGATGAGTGGTGTAGGTCTGCGCCCAGCATCCAGGCCCGCGAACCTGGACCTCTGAAGTGGAGCTTTCAAAACTTAATCACTATAACACTGGGCCAACCCCCAGGCTGTCCCTTTTTATGCTGAAGTTTGGGACACCATAAGATACTCTGGATGCTAAGCACCCACAACCCAGAAATGCAGAAGAATTAATGCTTTAGAGAAAATTTTGCTAATGGGAAAAAAGGAACTAGCAGATAAAATCTTCCTTGTTCCCCTGACCAGAAAGCCCTGAAAGGTAATGGTTCATTTGGCTTCTGGATGGGCAGTACCAGGAGACCCAGCTATGAGTCATGTTTAATATCAAGAGGTAATCAAGTCAACTCCCACCCCAATTTCCCTCCTTCCTTGCTCGGTTTTGATTTTCCCCACTTTGCCTTTCTCTCTAATAAAGTAATGGCGTGTATAATTTTATCTCCAACTCAGCCCAGGGAAACCAACATGCTCAGTTTTAATCATTAATAAACACACACACACACACCCCTTCATTAATTTATTCAACTCCATTTGTTTCCGTTCATAGATAAAGATCTTAAAATATATATATTTTTAATATTCCCCGTCTACATTTCCTCCCTCCTCATTCTCTGGAATCTCATTCCTCATATCTTCCCTAACCCTGCACCCAAATTGCTCTGACAAGGTCACCAGTGACCTCCATGTTGTTAAATCAAATGGACAACCATTTCTTACCTTTACCATATTTGAGAAGATTCATCATGTTACTTCCTAGAAACACTTTACTCCATTGGCTTCGAGGAAACCACGGTTTTCTGATTTTCCTCTTGTTTCCTTCTCAGTCCCCTTGACTGGTTGCTTATCCCTCTACTGGAATGTTCCAGGATGTGAGTCCTTTGCCTTACTCTCTTTTGTATCTGCACTCAATTGGTGGTCTCCTTTTGCCTCATGGCTTTGAATATCAGAGAGCTGGAAACACTCAAATTTATATCTAGAGCATGATCATCTCTTGCGTTCTCGATTGTAACTGATTGCCTACTTGATATCACTATTTGGGTATCTAATCATCTCAAAATTAAAATAATCAAAACTGAACTTCTAATTTTTCCCTTTAAACATGTCTCTGTGTCTTCTTCTCCAATGAAATGGATAGAAACTCCACCTTTCTAGTTACTCAGGCCAAACCTGGCCTTCTCTTCTCATCTTTGGCTCTTCTCTTCTACACACCATGTCCAGTCTGTCAACTAATTATTTTGATTCTACATGTGAAATATATATATACACATTTTTACCTGTTTTTGCTTCCCCCACTACTGCTACAGCAAACCATGTCATCATTTTCCCTCTCCTGGATTACTGCAATAGCTGCTAGTTATACTGGCTGTCGTCTTTCTGTTTCTACTATTTCCCTCCTATAGTTTACTCTCAACAGATTGTTTTTCATATCATGTCACGGAACAGAAAACTCTCCAAAAGCATCCCATCTCACTCAGAGTAAAAGTCTAAGTGCTGGTAATTCTCTAAGAGACCTTATTTGAGCTGGTCCTACATTTCCTCGTCTTCTTCCTGTTGCTCACTCTTCTCCAGCCAACTGACTGTCCAAGGAAACTTCGAGACACTCTTTTGTTTCCTGTTTCCCCTGCCTGGAATGCACTCTCTGAGATATGCAGTTGCTTGCCTCACATCTTCTCCAGGTCTTGACTAAATCCACCTTTTCAATAAGGTCTAAACTGACAATCTTATTGAAAATTTCAAAACTCTCACCCCTGTACTTCATGTCCTCTTATCTTGCCTTATTTTTTCTGTAGCATATTACCATCTAACATGGTTACTTATCATTAATTTCTTTACTTGGTGTTTTTCCCACGGGGATGTAAATTTTATGGTGGCAGAGATGTTTGTTTTCTTTACTGCTATAGCCCTGGTGATAAAAATGGGTCTGCCATAACTATTTCTTGAATAATTTTGGGGGTGAAATATTTGAATATTCTCCATTATTCTGATCCCCTAAAATAAATGAATTTATTCAGAAAGTAGAACTTATTTTATATTTCAAAAGAAAATTATCATTGAAACATAGGGTTCATAAAATCCAACTATATGTACTGTTCAAATGACAATCAATGATAGTGTTTTATTAAGATTACATGTTTGAAGATCTTGGACTTTTGATTCTTATCGCTGTAAAGCTGTAGTTTTGGGAGGTTAATTCTTTTTAAAGTTATGAGAAGAACTCTTCTCAAAAACTGATATTTTTTAATGAGAACAGACTATAAAGTGAATTTGGCCAACATTTTATGAGTTTCACATTACATCTGAAAAAACTGGGGATGTGTAGAAATAAAAATCTGGACTATAATTAAAATAAGCTACTTAAGATAAAAATGATGGAATTATCTTTATTAGTGGTAACTAGTACATGAAACCTACTATTTAAAATGTATCTATGTAAAAAGACAAAGCTTTTCAAAATGCAGAATTTAAAAAAATTTCCAAATAACATAAAAATTAAATATTCCAAAAATAGAATTTCTATGGAATGTTAGCCCTCAAGATCTGTGGAGCTCTATGATTAAATGAGGTTTGCTTATCTGCTTTAGGAAATAGAGAAATATATACTTCTTTGCAAACAAATACTAAATCGAAAGTGTACTAGCCATTAACAGAGCAGTCAGTAGTGAACTAGACCTACTGAACCAAACCAAAGTAAACCTTGCTTTAAGGAAAATATACGTTAGTAAAAGTATGTATCCGAATAAACTTTTATTTATAAATTTTTTTCTTCTTAGTGTTGCAATATGACTTCTAAAATGCTGCTAAATTCTAATTCTCTCAATTTCTGGCACTTGAGCATTTTGTCTGTGTTACTGCAGTCTTGGAAAACATACTGGGCAATGTCTACTGAGTTGCTTTGCAAAGTAAAAGATTGCTCTTTGGTTTATGGTGTGCTTGTTGTTTCCAATACGTAACACATCACTTTTCCAGAAAAACTGTTTACTTGTTCTTCATAGGTATGTTTCTTTTACAGTTCACAAATATACAGCGAACCCTATCTAAATACAATGAAGTCAACTAGATTTCTTAAAATCCTCTTTTCAAAGGATTACAATGAATAAAAGTAGAATATAGATATTATTTAGATATTTCTTTAAATAATGAGCAAATAACCCTAACATATAGTTTCCTGGAAGATAGGCAACCTGTGCCTTGAAGCTTTAGCCATCACTCAGCATTAAATATTGTGGTTTGCGCAGTGACCCTCAATTGAGTGACCCAGGGGCCGAGATGGAATCACGTCATATTTACAAACACAAATGCACACATAGAGCCCATAGTGGTCCCTCAGTGAGTATCAGTGAGTGATGGAAGAATGAACCCACTGACCAGTTCACCGTGAACCTATGGGAGATTGCCTAATACGCTTCCTTAATTATTTCTCTTCCAAAGGCCTTGAATTGTCTTTGGCCCATTTAAATTTCTGCCTTACTTGTGTGAAATCAATCAGTTTCTGTCTTTTCTTCCTCTTGTATTTGTATATTTGACTGTGGGTTGTTGTAGTGGAGGCAGACATTACAGTGGTCAAGATGACTTAAGAAGAGCTATTTATTTCTTAGTCATGTTTGTTAAGTAGGAAAGTGGAATATGAAACTTAGCTTGCTTTTATCAATGCTTACTTGAATGTATGTATTTATTTAATTTCAATCTTAATGAAAATTGAAAAACTAGTCCAAAGTATTTCCATATGCCTTTTGTCTAGATCCCCAATGCTAATTTTTTATCAATTAACTTTATCTCTTTTTGTCTGTTTATTGTCTCTGTCTCTCTCTCCACTCCCCACCCTGACACATTTTTTCCTGAACTATTTGAGATTAAGCTGTATATATAATAAGCCTTTACTTCTAAATACTTCAATGTGTATTTATAAAAACTATGATATTCTCTTACAGAACCACTTTATAATAATCAGGAAATTAATATTGACATAATGCTATTGTCTAAGTGATATATTTTATTCAAATGTCACTACTTCTATCACTAGAAAAAAAAATTTTTTTTCCTTGTCTATGCTCCAACCCAGTCACTTGTTGCATTTACTTGTCATGTCTCTTTAATATCCTTTAATCTGGAACAGTTTCTCAGTTTTTCTACTAATTTGTATTTTTTTCTTTGATGACCTTGACATTTTTGAAGAATAAAGGCCATTTATTTTCTAGAATGTCCCTCAATTTGGGGTTGTCTGGTATTTTCTCATTATTAGATTCAGATCATGCATTTTTGGCAGAAAAACCACAAAGTCGACATTGGGTCCTTTTAAGTGCACCATACAAGAGGCACATGACAGTCATCAACAGTCATTGAGCAAGACGACCACATTTGCACTTTGCAAAACATGACTTTCTTCCTGTATTCCAAAAGCATATTGGTTCATTTTCACTTAAGGAAACATATTTATAGAGTACCGCCTAAGTACCAAGCAGCATGTATGTAATAAAGTGTTATAAAGGTTCCAGAATAGGTGGTCAAATGTTAGTAAATTTGAGCAAAATCCCACAGAAGTAGAGGAACTTTAACAGGACCCTGGGTTATAGAAGGATGAAGAGTAGAATTATGAAGGACATTCCAGACAAGGAAACCTGGAAAGATGGAATTCATCACCATGCAAAGTTGGTTAACTATGCCTGGTTCTTTCTGAAATCTTATGAAGTGGCTGTGGTACATGTGAAATCAATTTTTCATCACTCAAACTATAAACCACAATTAATAAAACTATCCTCAGCAGGGATTAATTTTCAGAAATCCAGGATGTCTTTTGATGTTCATAATAGTGCACCAAGTCTGGAGAATAATATTTTTCATTGGTCCATCTATCCAAAATAGACTAGAGTTTCAGTGTTTTGCTTCCATGTACTTAAATGTGATTGACTGTATTTAGCTGCTGTGTACTGTTGTTGCTGTTGTGGCTTATTTATTTGTGTGTTAATCAGTTGAAGCTCATTAACTCTGAATTATCTGCCAACTGAGCTTATCTGATCATTACTTCTGATGCAAGACACTACTCTTTATTCTAGAGCAGCCCTTATGTAAATCAAAATACATATAAAGAGCAAGTAACTGCTTTAACATTCTATTAATTTAAGTATTCAAGGACTTGAGAGTCTAGATCTGGATAAGAAGCATACTGTATGTTCAAAATTCGGTATTACTCTTAACAGAGAATGTCTCCTTTTTTTGCAGTATAATTATCTCTGATTATTCCTGAAGTTTGAAATAAAAGCGCAACACAATCCTGCAATTAGGGTACAATTGTACCTGAAATCTTAGAAGTTCAAAGTCAGAGCATTGCAACTTACAACGTATAACTACCAGAATGGGTACGTTCCATATGCATTTGGTTAATCTACGGCACATTCCCCTATTCCATAACAGATATGTGAGCTGCAGCTGATATGCATAGCTCAGTAACTAAGGTTAAACGTAAAAAAAAAAAAGGAAAGTTACTCTTTTAAAGCATAAGTTACAAAATCACAAAGGTGAAAAGGTTTTGAGGTATTTAATTTCCTTTTCTGCCTTGAAAAAAAGCTTAGGAAATAAAGCAAACACTAGATACATTTTATTAATCACATAGTCCAACTCAATGCATTACATACACAGGAATGTGAAATGTCAGATTCAATTAAACGAGCGCTTGTAAAGTAAACCATTTCACCACATGAGCATATTTAAATCATAACACAGTCAGATAAGTGCACTAAACATTCAAATAAGCATGTGTAGCTACTTGCCTCTTTAATTATCGAAATAGAGACATTGACTTCCATGTGCGATGATGCAAACGGACCACGTCGTCTTATAAATGTTTATTCTTGGCTTTTGACTTGTAATATATTTTTTAAAGTGGTCTTTTATAGCAAAGAGCAGTATGATTTCTTCATGTATATAGTCTCAACACTGCAGTTTTTCAGATTCCTGAGCGATGTTGAATCAGTAGTCAGCATACGTTCAGAAACAACATGTGCTTTGATACTTAAGCAAATGGAAAATTAACTCTTTAGCTCAAGACAGGAGACGTCTCCTGCAGGCCTTTAAATCTATTATTATTGTAAATATATACATACACATCATACGTATAAAGAGTTAAAAACTTTTGTCATAAATAATAGTAATAAGCAACACTTATTGAGTGCCAGCTCTATACTAGACAACGTAACCAGCCTTTTACAAACAGCTCTGTCATCCCCTAAATCCTGGATAGTCAACATTAGTGTTCTCATTTTACAGGTAAAGAATCTTTTTTGGACAAGTTAAATTATTTGCCAAATATTGTTTAATTAACAATACGGTTCAATAACTGTTTCAGATTAGATATACTGAATTTCATAGCCACTGTAATTATTCTAGTATTAATTATAGACTCAGTCATTTAAGTGACATTGCATGGATATTTTGTCGACATACCTATTTTATTCACATACCTAAATTTTGTTCTGTTTATCCTATAATTTTATTATAAGATTTGTAATTTTATTTACATTTAAAAATATTTATTGTGATGATAAAATAAAGATACACCCACTGAAGAAAAATTTTTAAAAATTAAAAAGAAAAACAATAAATTTCCACAATCCTAAAAGAACATGTTTGTGTATTTCCTGCCAGTCTGCCAGAAGGGTATTTATTTATATGTAACACACAATTGCATACACAGTAGTAATTTCACAGCTCAAATATTTATTGAGTGACTGCTATACATATTTACTTATTTTAGACAATATCAAATATAAAACTTTGTTCAATTTTACTTTTCATTATATCAAGCATTTTTTCAAGTCCAACTATTATCAGTTATAATTTTTAATAAATGCTATAAGGCAGCTAAGTGGATATATCATGATGTTTTTAAAAGCTGGGTTCACATTTTAACTTTGCCACACTCTATATTGGCTGGAGCTGGTGACCTAACTTCTTTAATATCTGTGTCTTCAATCTTCAAATGAAAATAAAAATTAGGTCATATCAGTAAGACTCAGTGAGAATTACCTATTATACTTCATGGGATAAAACTATTTTTTATACTTTTACTATTATATATTCATGTATTATATCATAGTCAACTGATAAGGTCTATGTAATGCTTGAGAACCCACCTGCCCCTATTAGCATCAAGTCAGGTTGTTTTGTTCTGACAGCCTTCACACACTTCCAATGAAATATCAAAGAATTAGAGGGCTTATTTGGTGCAAAGGCTTAGGATCTGTTCTGAAGTACCACAGAAAGAAAAAGAGAATCTGATCAGACATTTAATACTGCTGCTGAGAACTAGTGGATGCAATTCTGTATGATGTTGCCTATTGCTGGAGGAATGCCCTTCTGGTACATTTCCCTGCACAAGCTGGAACGGTGCTCCGCATCTGAGATCGCGTCTTTCAGGCCACATTCACACACAGCCCTTATTCTCGAGCACATGTCCCCATACTCAGAGAGTGCTTCAAACTTTTGCAGCACTGAGCCAAAATCGATGTTGCCCCAACATCATCTAAGCCTTGGATTTTCATTCAAGTCACCATACAAGTCCCTTTCCTTTATGGTGAGTTCTCATTTGAAGGGAACTCGATGTCATTTCTTGTCCATGTAACATAGCAAAGCTCATCTTAGACCATCACAGACGTTCTAAAAATGTGAACCTACCCAAGGGCAGGATCAAGATCTCTCGGTTCTCCTCTCAGGCTGCTCATCGGATTCAGTGCAAGTATGAAGAAAACCCAGACACCATCTGCTTCCCAATTTTGGCTGAAATTGTCCTCTCTCCCTCCTTACTCTATTATTTCCTTCCCTCTCCTCTCACTCAAGGCACGTAGCAGAAAATTCTCAGTAAACATGGCTTTTAACAGACAGGAATAGAGATTGTTTTTAAGCAGCTTTTGCTTTTAATCTGGTTTTCCCTGAGGCAAAGGAAAACAAAAGTCTGGCTTCTTGATTGGGGGAAAAAAAGCAGTAGAAAGTCCTGGTACATTATATATTAAAATATAAACTTATATTTTAATAGATTATCCTTCTACACTGACTTTATTGGACCTCAGTCTCCTGATGTAATGTATATCTAGTAAGAAGAAAAATTTCATATCCTTTGTACACGTTAATTTATTAAGAAGTAGTTGGTTTATGGAAAAGTGAGGATAATCTCTGACGTGCTGTTTTATAACAGCATCTGGAGATCTTTTTTAAAAAAGTCTTCTTAATTCTTCTATTTATAGTTACCCATCTAAAAAAGTTTGGTGGTTGAATTTAATACTTAGCAATTATGCTGGTCAAGCAATAAGTAGGCAAGTATTTTAAGCAGCTATGTCTCTGCCAATTCCATGCTGCAATTTTCAACTCTACTATTCTTGATATTACATAAAATGTAGAAGGAATCCATTATGTAAACAGACTTTTTCAGGGCTAAAATGAAAACTTTTGATTTACTTAAATCTTACTTGTCCAGACTATTCTCTGAAATCAATAAATTTTATAAATCTGCATCATATTGAAATTTTTGGGAGATTAATGGGAATTGCACATTATGTTTTTATAATTTCCATTTATTAAAATGTACAGGGTGGCTGGTAATGCGTTTAATGTTGTATATATATAATCTCATTTAATTCTTACAGCAATATTGCAAAACAAAGATTAACATTAGAGTCTTTTTGCAGTTGAGAATTCTGAAGGTTAGAAAGGTTAAGTAATTTACCCAAGACCACTCAACTAGCAAATGACTGAAGCATATGAACCTATTTCCTACCAATTTGTGATGGTTCTTGTGCAAAAATGGCTGCCCAAAATTTCTCCCATCCCTGTGGGCATATGCTATTCCTTCCACAAAGAGGTGGCCTCTGTTTCCCATCTCCTTGGATCTTGGCTGTCTCTGTGATTTGTATTGACCAATAGAATATGTTGGAAGCAATGTTTTGCCAGTCCCAGGCCTAAACCTAAGAGACCTGCAGGCTTACACTTTTTTAATCTTGGACAACAGCTGTCATGTAAAGAAGCCCAACTACCTTGCTGGTGATAGAAATGCGGAGAGAACTATGCCATGGAAGCATGAGTGTCTATGAAGGGAGAGAGAAAAAGGTCCAGCCAACCCCTGGCCATTGTAGCCGTCTTATCTGAGACACCAGACATATGAATGAAGCCATGTGGATCCTCTGTCCTTGGTTTAGCTGCTTCAACCAAGCCACATAGAGGTGAGGCCCAGGTGGCTCTGCCAAACTGCAAAATTATGAATAAATAAATAGCAGTCATTGTAAGCACTAAGCTTGGGGAGATTTGTTAGGCAGCAAGAGATAACTGAAACCACCAATATAAATTACGTCTTTGCTAACAAACTTTTTATCACATTTATTATTTATTATAAAACAAATCTTAACGTTCATTTAATTTAAGCAAATTATTTGGGATTAGTATTTCACAGATAGCAAGGAAAAGTCATGATACAAATGTGAGTAAGAAACTGAATGAAGAGTAAAATCCTTTGTTCTTAGCTATATTTTTCTGCTACTGAAACTTCACTCATTAACATTCTTAGTGTTTAAATACTCACAGTCACCAAGATAAATTTCCAAAGAAAGTCATCTTTAAGTAATATAATTGTTAAAAGCATCCCCTTGGTTGACTCCACGTTCCTAATGAAACTATTCACATTTATTGAAACCTGCAATGTGGCTGGTAATGAGTTTTAGGTTGGATATACCTCAGTCATGTTCTTAATGAAAACATTGAGGATACTTAAAATATGTTTAAAACCTGATATGAATTTAAAATATTTTATATATTTGATATATTAGTATGAAATAGATGGATGTGCTCCTTTATATTATTTAGGAAATTGTCTATCAATCTCTATTAATTTTACACTTGAAAGTTCTCTTTCTAAAAACAATTTGTATATAAATTTTAATTCCATATCATATATCACAGGAATTTGCAAATTCTTTCCAATAAAAATGGTATTTTTAAAAATATTTAAAACACCAAACATTTCAAGATAGACAATGAATGTTAGTTCCCTGTCTTTTGCTGATATTACTTGACAGCAAGTATGAAAAATTTGAAACACGGTTTATGAATGTGGGAATTGTTAAATAAATTATGATACTCTGAAAGATGAAATACTATGCAACCATTTAAAACTTTACCCACATTGCTAAGTGAAAAAGCATCTTATGAAGCAATATGTAATAAAATCTCACGTTAAAATATTATTATTATGTATATAAATATACAATTCTAAATTTTTACAATTGTAATATTTGAAAATTATGTAACAAATGTGTTATATTTAATAAGCATGAGAAAACTCTCGTAAATATGGGGAAAGAAGAAAGAACGTGCACGCTGTAGTCAGAAAGACCTAGGTACACATCTGATTTTACAACTTAGTAACTCTATGGTTTCCAGTAGTAGCCTAACATATCTGAATCTATTTCCTTGTCTGTAAAATGGGAAGAATCATGTCTACTTTAAAAATTATAATAGAGGTCTAAGAGTGCCTAACGATGCTCAGTAGATGAAAATTGTTCAAATTGTCATAAATTCCAGCAGGAGTCGGGCGCTGGACCCCCGTCTCCATCGGACAGCACTGTGCTGCTCTGTCAGAAGAATGGTTTTCAGATGCCTTTCCAGTGAGTCTGTGTTTCCACAGGGGTGTTCTTGGCATTCCCCAAAAGTCTGAATCAAATTTCACTGAAAATGTAATTTAATTTAAAAGAATCCATAGCTTATATGCTTATGGCTCAATTAAACGAGAGCAAAGTTTAGGGGCACCTGCTCACTGCATATTTTCTTCGGAGTGAAGATTGCTCAGTAACAACTTCTGAGAGGTGATATGGTTATGGTTGCATTTATTGCAAGAGGTTTTGTTTAATTTATGTACTTAATAAATGTTACTTTCTTTTATTGAGATGAAATACTTACCTTTACAGCTAAGGAAAAATAATTGATTATATATAGAAAACTGAAAGACTGTTTGATGTGGGTGTCACCAGAGTGATCAGGTTTAAGGAAAAAAAATAGCACTGTAACCAACACCAAATAATTTACGTTGACCAAACTGCTGAAGAAATAGAAAAACAGAGCAACGTGGCCAAAACACTCACAGAAGGTCATTCAACGACAGAAAACAAAACAAAATAACACAAAAGGGTGATTCTTATTATTAACTTTTGGGATTTATATGTTATAACTGAAGTTCAGAGTGGATTTCATGTAGTGAAATTTTGCAAAATAATTCTATAGCACAGGCCAAATTCTAATGTTATTTTGAAAGAACATAAAATGTAGGAAAAGGATGTTTCTTAGAATATTTATTACAATATGAAGATGTTAGTCTTAGTTATAATTAGACAAAATTTGAATATGAAAGTGAATTGTCTTCTTCACAGTAAGTTAACTTCTATTTGAGGGGAAAACCACATACATTTGGTGGGAAAGCATATTAAACCCAGTACTATTGGTCTTTACATTGCTGTATTTGATAGCTATATATGCATTTTTCTGTGCGCTGTAATCAGATGATATTTATACAATGTTTTTTAATAAATATCTGCTGATTTTGACATATGAATTTAAAGATTTCATTTATGTTAAAATTCTGTTTCTCTGGGTTTTTATATGTATGTTGCCGTTGTTACATTAATGAAAGAAAATATAAAGAAAATACAGCACTCTGTAAAAATGTTTGCCATATACACACACTAATACAAAAGGAGAAAAATCACATACTTAAGTTATTTTCATACATGATTTATTCCTTTGTTTTCCAATATTCCCAAATAAACATTTAGCAAGTGTTTACTGTGTGCTAAGTATGTGTCATGGTTATACGGATAAATTAGTTAGGAAAAATGTGAGCTCTGAACAAAATATGAAAGCAATGTCAAGAAATCCAAAGCCCTCAGGTTTATTAAAAAGCTGTTTTTGAAATGTTTCCACATAGTCACTGTATGTTACATAAATAAAAATTAACTCTCAAGGAGAATTGGGCAGCCTATAAAATAAGTTGAATAATGCCTTTTATAGTAAATATTATGAAGGTTCTTATAAAATTTCCAACATTTTAATTTGAAATTATATGGACAGCAACTATAAAAGTAAAATTTTATGTCAAAATAACTGGCTACCTGAGGAGTAGGAGCTATATTGAATATTTAAATGGGACCAGAGAGATAGATAGATAGATTTCAGTTTTGGTATTGATATATCAATAAAGAAATGTTATTAGCTAAATCTTCCTCTCTCTCTCTCTCTCAAGAACATCGATAAAGTGCAAATAATCTTGCTGTATTTTTTTATACATTCAACTCTGGCAATGTTTGTTGACTATGAATATTACATGCTTACTAATATAGCAATGACATAATTTGAATTCAACTCTTAAAACAAAATGCATTCAACTCCTTGGCAATAAGGAGTGAGCTTTCAACAGTAATAACCTCTGGGCTTTCTGGAAAAAAAGTTATATTGCATAATTGATTAATTCATAATATTATAGGATGTTTTTAAAACAGTATTTTTTTACTAAAACAGTTAAGATATGAACTGGCTTAGAAAATTATCACATCTCTCTATGTTAAACACTTACCAAGAACAAATATGAGTTTTGTTTGTATTAAATTTTTTAAAAAATCCTATTTCTCCTTTTTAGCTTCTGGATCAGTTTAATTGAAGATTAAGCAGAAAGTGTAAGATAAGCTGTTAAAAAAATAAGTTAACATTTGCAACTACCTGCTTGGATGAATCATTTGTTAATGAGCACACCACATAAAAAACAGAAATTAAATGGACACTGAGCCTGGAAAAACATCATCTTTCTATAACCCCTGGTTTCAATTTAGTATTCACAAAGCCTTCTCATCTTTCTTACTGTTGATTGACTTGATAATAAATAAACGTTATAAAGTCACTTAACAAGTTTACTGATGAGTGAGTGCAGGAGCGTTCACCCAGGTATGAATCGTTGGTCTGTGCAATATTCTGTTTGTGAAAAACAAAAGCAGTCCTCTGCTGAAAAATCAAAGTTTGAAAACAACTGTTACACTTTTCAGATTCAAAACAATCACAGTTTTCTGTAATTAATAGGGGACAAAGCTACAATGCTGTTTTCTGAGCACTGTTTCACGCACTACTAAAAGCAAGTAAATGATATCTCACATTCTATTTAAACGTCTAAGATATATATATATATATATATTTTTTTTTTTTGTGAGGAAGATCAGCCTTGAGCTAACATCTGTTGCCAATCCTCCTCTTTTTTCTGGGAAGACGGGCCCTGAGCTAACTAACATCCATGCCCATCTTCCTCTACTTTGTATGGGACAGCGCCACAGCATGGCTCAAGAAGCAGTGCATTGTTGCGCACCCGGGATCCGAAGCGGCACACCCCGGGCTGCCACAGCAGAGCGCGCGCACTTAACCGCTTGTGCCACCGGGCCAGCCCCGAGATTTATATATTTTTTTGATTTAAATCTATTTAGGATACATTATAAAAGTTATACTACTCTAGAAACCTTTTAATACATGTGTAAGGAAAGATGCATATGGGAAAACAATTTTAAATGGGATACAGTATATACAACAAATAACGTTACTGTCTTTCATTTCTGATTAGCAGAGAAAGGCTGCTCTCAGCTCTATCTACTGTCTCCATCCTTGATAGTGCTGTGGTCATAACTCAGCAAGCATTGGGATCCAGGAAATTTGTTAGACTTCAAATATGAAAAGAACTGCATAATTTTTATTTCTTATAAAATCTGATTTAGAATACAGATGTTTCTGTCTTTGATGTTTCAATGTTCTGGGTAAGCATATTAATGAGACTCACCTGTATTAGTTTAGCTCAGGTAGATTGGAGTTTATGATCTTGTGAAGTTGAAAGAATAATTGTGCTTTTTTTATAAATGCTTTTTGTGGATCATCTCAAAACAAACAAAAAAAACTTTAAAGCAGAAGATTTCCTTTCTCAGATGGCATACTCTTTTGAACAAGAGTAATAAGAATATTGACAATATTTATTGTAAACCTGCGTCAGTGAGGACTTTCTTATTGAAGGGGAGTTTGGTGGCAACACTTAAGTGGCTCAGAAAATTTTAAAGAAGAAGAATAGTAGACATATTTTCCATGGTTGGCCTTTTTCCATGCAACGGGGTGTGTTTTTTAAAACACATTCTTGGCCTTTATCGAAAAACCACAGATAGCTATAATTTGGGTAGCTTTTACAGATAATTTATGACTTTTGCACTCAACTTAATGGCCCATAAAAAACTCAAACCAGCAGTGTTAGGACATTGCTTTAGCAGTCAAAAGGATTCTGGAACCTGAGAAGATTTTTAGAAAGGGACTTCTATGTCAAATGGAAATTTTGAATTGTACTTAGAACATTTGTTGCTTGATACAAACATTATCTGTTTCAAAGTTACACCCTGGCTACCCTGATTCTTGCCAATAGAGCTGAGACTTCTACAGAAGAAAATTATTAGTGTGTTTTAGGTTACTTCCTCTTTTTAACATGCTAATATTGGATAATTCAAATCATCAAGTTAGAAAACTAATGCAAATCTGTTTGTGACAATTTACTGCACCCAAAATGAGTGTGTGTATTTCAGCTAGGGCACAGATGCCTATGATTTTTTCCCATGGGTTTTCAAAGTTACCATCACCTGCTGCCGTTTGTGATGAAACCCCACAGGAAATGAAGGCCAAAGGTACAAGATGAAAGAGAAAGTAATTTTCAGGGAGGGGAGTAAGAGTAATTTTGCACTGTGAGGTGAAAGGGTGAGAAAGCAAAAGACGTGTGAGGAATTACTTATGAAACTGGAAATGAGGGTAAAAGTTGGAGGCAAAGGAAGCAGACACAGGAAAGAGAAAAAGAAGAAAATACTTAGAGCCGTGGAGAAAGATATAGGAACTACAGATTGAAATACATAAATAGAAGGTGCTGTTTGGAAAGTAAGTTGTTGTTATAGACATAGAAAAATCACAAACCTAACAAACTATTGTATACAAACTCTAATATGGTTCAATAGTAGTAGCTCTAAGAGCATGACGGCAATATTACACTTCCTAAGAAAAAGACTACCCCTTGAAGTGTAAAAGTCGTGCATGCTGATTGATGAGTGGTGCAGCATCTGGGGGCAAAATGCCAGATGGTAGTAGGTTTTCTGAAGCCAGTTTGTCTGTAGAAGGTGAAGATTCAATACTATACAGGGATGACGAAGATGAGCCATATTAGTAGAGAGCAGTAAGTTTCTATGTTATCGCAAAAGGAAGAAAGAGCTTCAGGAAGAACTTAGAAATGTAGTATAGAAAAATAAAGCACATTAAGTAATGAGTAACACGTACTGAACAAACATACTATTTGTATTAGTTTTCTTTTGCTGCATAACAAACTTCCACAAATTCACCAGCTCAGAAGAAGAAATTTATCGTTTTACGCTTTCCGTTGATCAGAGACGGGCATGGGTTATCTAGATCACACCAGCCTGGAATCAGGTGTCAGCTAAGGATGCAGTCTCATTTGAGACTTGGGGCTGTTTTCCAAAACGCTTCAGGTTTTGCGGAATTCATTCCCTTGCAGCTGAAGTCCTCAGTTCCCAGTTGTCTTGCTGGCTGTAGGCTGGGAGTTCCTCTCAGCTCCTAGAAGCTGGACTCAGATCCCAAACATGTCCTCCAACATCACAGCATACTTCCTCAAAGCCAGCTAAAGAACCTGTCTGGCCAAGAACAGCCCTGTCCACCTATTCAGGACTTACCTGATTAGGTCAGGTCATCCTAGGTTAGTCTCTCTTTTAATTAACGCAAAATCAACTGATTAGGAACTTTAGTTATATCTGCAAAATCCCTTTAACTTGCCTTGTATTGTTGGTTAGAGGTATGACAGAGGTTCCATCTGCACTAGAGAGAAGTTTACAAGGGCGTGGGTCATTGCAGGGGTTTTTAGAATTCCATCTTCCCCACTATTTATGCAAAGAAACTATAATAAAAAGTAAAAAAAAAAAAAAAAGTAGTAAAATACAAGAATGTAAGATTTTTACCAGAAAAAGTTCTTATCCAGAAGCAGGTGAAAATTACGACCAATATTTTGTAACGAATTTTTAAAAAGCTTAATACAGCCATTATTTCTATGAATAAAGTCTATAAAGGGATAAAAGATGAAACATGAGCTGCCAAATTTCAGATATAAAAGGAGGGGAAAAAAAAAACATTTACAGATAGGAAAGTAAAAGAGAAAGGGCCTACAGAAAAATAGATATTGTGTAAAGCAAGATAAAGGAGCATAGCAGATAGAGATGAAAAAGCATACAAAATTAAAGCAAAATGAATAAAAATATAAAAATAAAATAAAAAGAGAAAAATGATGACCAACGCAGACAAGGAAGATCCAATATTTATGTCATGGAGTCCGACACTCTTAGAAAAAAATAAAAACCTAAGTAAAGAAAAAGAGTAAATATTTTAAAATATAATTATATCATTTCTAAAAATGTATGAGAATTCTAGAAAAACAGAAAAAGAGTAAATACAAAAATTCTAATTGATGGAAAAATACTCAAAAATTATAAGAAACATTTTGTTCATCTCTTTTAAACCACATTTAAAATTTCAATGATATGGATAATTTCCTAGGAAAATATAATTTATAAAAGCTATGTAATTTATATATTAAACAATACATAAAATATAAAACAAGTTATTATGGAGCAATCTCACCTGAAAAGATCAAGATCATATATTTCCAAAGAATTGCTGTTAAACCATTAAATAAAGATAATTATAATACTATAAAAATAATTTCAGAGCCAAAATGCATGGAAAATTTCAAGTTCTTTCTATGAAGTAATATATTTACAAAATCTCACAAACAGAATGAGGTATGAAAATTACATGACCATCATTTTAGAAGTTTAACAAGTCGACAAAATTCAACAACCATGATGAAAGAAAAATATGTACTAAAACAATAGTAGATAAATAGTTTCTTAATATGATAAAAAAATATAGTTGTATCAGTCCCAAACCCCATACCAAATTTAGAGGAGTTATACTAAATGTATCCCACTAATATTGGAAAAATATGAGTGTCTAGTATTATCACCATTTAAAAAATTAACAAAATCCAGATATTATAAAAGACTATACAAAGTTTAAAATCTTATACATGGAAAAAAATAATACTAATTAAACAACATAAGCAAAGTCAAAAAACAGTTGAAAAACTGAAAGAAAGTATCATAAAGCACATTACAAATAAATCTCCTTAATATATATAGGGTTCCTGCAAACTAATACGAAAAAGTTCGACAGCCAGAGAAAAATATGGATAAAGAATATCAACAGAGTTTTCACAGAAAATGAAATACAAATAACCTTTAAACCTATGAAGTAGGATCAAATTTAAATTAGAATTATAATGAGTAAGCAGTTTTCACCAAACATATTGGCAAAAAGTCTAAGATTTGGGGCTGGCCTGGTGGCATTAGCAGTTAAGTTCATGTGCTCCTTTTCGACTGCCCATGGTTTGTGTGTTTGGCTCCTGGGTGTGGATGGACACACTGCTCATCAAGCCATGCTGTGACAGTGTCCCACATATAAAATAGAGGGAGATGGGCACAGATGTTAGCTCAGGGCCAATCTTCCTCCACAAAAAAAAAAAGTCAAAGATTTGATTGTACCAATGCTGTGTGGGGAAGCAGGCACACTCAAAACATTGCTAATTAGAGTATTATCTGATACAATACCTACGTAAGACAATTTGTCAGTCTACCAAAATTATAAATTTACTTTTTTTTTTTTTGGTGAGGAAGATTGGCCCTGAGCTAACATCTGTTGCCAATCCTCCTCTTTTACTGAGAAAGATTGGCCCTGGGCTAACATCCATGCCCATCTTCCTCCACTTTATATGTGGGATGCGTGTCACAGCTGGCTGGATAAACGGAGTGTAGGTCTGCACTCGGGATCCGAACCCGTGAACCCTGGGCCCCCAAAGTGGGATGCGTTAACTTAAGCACTGTCACTGGGCCGGCCCCCATAAATTTACATAATTTTTGATAGAAAAATTCTACTTCTGGGTATATATCTTGCACACATAAAATCATGCATGTAACAAGGTTATTAACTGCAAAATTTTGTAACAGAAAATGTTGGAAACAACCTAAATGTCTACCAATAGGAGACTGACTAAATAAATTATGGTGTACTAACACAGGGAAATTCTACGCATCTGTAAAGGAAAATGAGGAAGCTCTCTATGGAAATATATGACAAAACCTGAAATACATAATTTTAAGTGTAAAAAGGGACAGAATTGTACATATTATACTCCTATCATTTGTGAAAGAAGTTTAGGTTGATATGTTCAGAAACTATTCACATTTTTTAGCATATACTTAAAGGCTAATAAAGTATGTGTGTTGGGGTATAAGTAGGATTAGGACAAGGTTTGTATAAGACATTTTATTGTGTTTAATATATACCTTTAAAATATTATTTGTATTTTTGAACCATGTGAATGCATCCTATTAATATATTAAATAAATACTTTTTTAAAAAGTCATAAATGAGTTCCTTTAAAATATAAAATCATTTAGAACGTTTAAATGTTTGCTCAAAGATGAGTAATATATTTAAGATCAATATGAAAATGTAACTCAATATATATGTTATGTAAGAGTTAGGGTTTATAATATACTAATAGAGGAATATAAGTTAAAAAACATTATCCTATACCGTATGGTGACTTCTCTTAAGTGTGGGTGAAATTGTACTTGAGTTGGATAGAGATGAAAAGAAAATCCACACTGGAGTGCTGTAGCTCCCCACTCCTCCAAACACATTTTGTTTTTCCCTGACATGAAATTTTGGTTGCTTTTTGGTTTTTTTCTTATAAGTTTTCTCCATTTAAAAGTTTTCTACCATGAGCATACACTTATGTATTCAGGATGAAGTAATTAATATTCTCTAAATTGATGTTTCTCTGATTTTTAGTAAAGAATAGCACAATTATTTTATAACTTCTTATAGGGGCGGGCCTGGTGGTACAAGCGGTAAAAGGTGCATGAGATCCGCTTCTGCGGCCCAGGGTTCACAGGTTCGGATCCTGGGTGCGCACTGATGCACTGCTCATCAAGCCATGCAGTGGCGGCGTCCCACATAAAGTAGAGGAAGATGGGCACGGATGTTAGCTCAGGGCTGATCTTCCCCACACACACACACAAAAACTTCTTATAGAAGATGAAGAAATTAGTTTACTACATATTCTAATTTGCTCCTTCTCTAATATTTGTAAATTAAATCTGTATGTATTGGTCTTTCAAATCTCTCTTTTCTCTCTTGAACACTTTTAGCTATTAACTCATTCCTTTAACATTTAATTTATTATGCTATTAGAAATATATATATATTTTTCCATTTATCTAGTTGTTTTCAATGTATACTGCCAGTCCTAAAGTTCCAGTTTCTCATTTTGAGTTATTAATTTCATTTATACCTTTTAGTGGATAAATTACATAAGGTATAACATGTTTCCTTTTTTTTTCCTCTTGCTTCTTTCAAGATATTTTTCTCTATCTCTGATTTTCTGTAGTTTGTATATGATGTGGCTAGATGTAGTTTTTTTTTGCATTTATGCTGCTTGGTGTTCTGTGAGCTTCCCGAATCTCTGGTTTGGTATCTGATGTTAATTTGGGGGAATTCTCTGTCATTACTGCTTCAAATACTGCTTTTGTTCTTTTATTTCTACTCATTGTGGTATTCCCATTATGTGTGTTATACCTTTTGTAGTTGTCTCACAGTGCTTAGATATTCTGTTGTTTTTCTATTTTTTTCTCTTTGCTTTTCAGTTTTGGAAGTTTCTATCGACATATTCTCAGGCCCAGAGATTTTTCCCTCAGCCATATCTGGTCTACTAATGACCTCATCAAAGGCATTCTTCATTTCCATTATAGCGTTTTTGCTCTCTATCATTTCTTTTTGATTCTTTCTTAAAATTTTTATCTCTCTGTTTATATTATCAATCTGTTCTTATACGTTGTCTGCTTTTTCCATTAAAACCCTGTTGATGTAAAATAACCAATAACCATTCTATAGATCAGATAGATAAGGTGAGTTTTACTTGAGCAAAACTGAGGATTACATAACCCAGGAAGACATTTTCCAGAAAGGAAGAAAGTGTTTTGGAGAAGTATGATTTTCAGTACAGTCTTATACCTTTTTAGAACAAAGAACATACATTAAACATGCCCAGGATACATATTCATCAAAGTTCCAAAGAGGTATTCAGTTGCAAATTAGCAGGTCAACATGACCCTGACATTGGAAAGGGGGTAATATGGACATTACCAATGATACTGAGTGATGGGCTCGCTCTGCTCACCATGATCTGATCTGAGCCAATTACTCACAACAAGTTAGAGGTGGAGAAACAAAGCTTAATTAGATTAGCCGGCAAATCAGAAGACAGGTGACTAATGTCTCAAAAACCCATCTTCAAAGATTACAGAATCTTGAGGCAGTTATATAGGGAAAATGGGGAGTGAGGAGGGGGTCCAGGGATGTTGGTCTCCAGGCATGATGGGCTCCAGGCATCACCTTGTTCCATTCTTCTGTCAGCTGTGATGGATACCTTGTAGGTGTGTTTCCCACCCGTGGTCAGCCTGCTTCTGGAGAGAAACTCACAGAACAAAGTTTTTAATTTATCGAGCTATTGGGGAGTACGTATGTAAGCGGAGGCCGTCAATCAGGACAGCATGAGGAGTTTTTTGGAGTACATGCAGTGCAGCGAGTAGTGACACAGAGGAGGGGCTGGGGCCATTTAGTGTAACAAGATGGCCTCCCTTATGCTCACTTACACCAATAGGGCATTACCCATACCACATAGGAGGGGAAATATGCATTCTTTTCTTACCTTAGTGGTAAGAGCAGATGTTTGATACGCCGTAAGTCAAGCTTTTTTGGTTCAAGTCAAATCAGTTTTGAACCAGAAGTTATCCCACATACCACAGTATGTGAAAATCTCTTGTCAGCCCTTAGCGCATTATTTATAGTTTAAAAAAAAAAAAAATTCCGGGTCTGATCATTCTAACATTCCTGCCATAGCTGACTCTGGTTCTGATGCTTGTTCAGTCTCTTCAAATTGTGTTTTTTGCCTTTTTTTATGGTCTGTAATTTTTTGTGAAAGGTGGACATGATGTACTGCATAAAAGGGACTGTGGTAGATAGGCCTTTCCTAGTGTAGTGGTCGGGTGTTTGGTAGGGAAGCATTTTATAGTCCCCTGATTAGGTCTTCGTCTTTTAGGAAGCCTGTGCCCTTGGACTGTGACCTTCCTCAGTGCTTCTCAGTCCCCCTTGCCTCTCTCTTCCATAGGGCAGAATGGCTTGAGTTGAGTATTTTTGTTCCCTCAGGTCAGTTAGCCTCTGATAAGACCCCAGTAAGTTATGCTTCAGCAAAATAGTTTCTCCGGAGGGCAGACCTTGTTATCTAGAACCGAGTGCTCTTATGAATTTCAAATTGGTTTCTCCTTTCCCTGCTGGAAACACCAGAGGATTTTTCTCCGATATTCAATGCGAGAACCTAGTTGGGCTTCTGGAGGTAAAACTCACAGAAGTGCTCCCACCTCCCCCCACCACACATGACTGGGTCCTCTGGAGTTTTTAACTCACAAACGTATCCCCATTGTGCCTCCAACAATTTGTCGATTACAGTTCAGATGTTCCCCCCAGGCAGGGACTAGTTCCCATGGAGGTTTCTGCTGGTAGGTTTCTGCTTCAGTAAGTTGTGATTCTCTGTATCTAATTTTTCAGTTTGTTCAGCTTTTTGCTTGTTTTTAAGAAGGAGTGGCAGGTTCTAAGCTTCCTACATGGTGGACCAGAAACAACAAGTTCACCTCGTTTTGTTTTTAAAGTTACTTGTTCCTTTAGACTTCCTTTTCCTACTCAGAAAAATTAAGAATATATTGTTGAAATACACACAAAATAAATACAAGAATATATCTTAAGTGAAAGTTTTTTCCCCATTTTGTAAGCCTTCTTAATACCAAAACTAATGGCATGTTTCAAATATTCCATTTTAAAAGTTTTCCATCAAATTTTTAGAAATACATGATGATCACATTTTTTTCCATCATTGGTAGCTGGAATGTATAAAACATGCAATATCACATGAAAATATATTCATGATTTGTAGCATTGCTATAGGTTTGACTCCTTAAAATAGGAAATTCGAAAAAATCTTTTTCATGTGATTCCATCAATGAAGAATAAAATGAGTGATGTATTTATACTCACATATGTTGCATAATCATGTACATTCCTGACAGGAAAGTACCTCCATATTGACTGAGTTTGTATGAGAATCAAATCTTTCACTTAAAATATTGCATGTCTGATGAGTAGAAGAAATTTCCTCAGACTAACTTCTATGTACATTTCAAACCTTGTTTCTTCACCATTGCCGACACATTTTGGATAGCAGACCCATTCATATTGCCATATGGCTATTTAGCTTGCATATTTGGGCCATGACACCAGATAGGTTAGCACAGTGGGTAGGGAAGTATGCCTATACCGGCACAATTATTGATAACTAACTAGTAGAGTTGATTACAAACCGCATACACATATCCCGCTAAACCAGAACAAAATATGCCCCTAATAAAATCAGCTAGATCTCAAAACTGCCACTTCCTTGACTATCAAATTCCACTTGATAGGAAGAAATGTATAATGGAGAAGAGTTTCAAGTGAGGGGTCCTGAAACATAAGCTTCATTAGCATGCTATGAATCAGTCTCTGAGCAGGAAAGACTGTAATACCTCTCAATGGGCCTAGAATCACAATGAAGGCTTCAGTGAAGACTGACTTCCAGGAACCTGATAACTTTTTTCTTTTTCTGCCAAGTACAAAAGACATTAAGCAAACTTCTGGGACAAGGAAGCCCTGAATTAGGAATGTAAATATTTGGCTTTCCTTACAAATGTGTCCCTTTCCAATGTTACCTCAAATAAATAAATAAATAAATAAATAAATAAATAAATAAATAAATAAAATGGAAAGAAAAAAAGATTTGGTTTTCCTAGGAGATAAAGAGAAAAGATCCTGGGATGCAGAGAAAACAATGTTTTATTTCTTTAAAGAATTTCTTAGAGCATGAGAATAAGAGATATACCTAGTAAATTTTTTGCTTAAATTGCCATGAACATTTATTTTACAGATTAAAAGATCTGAAGTTTAGAGACGTTGAACTTGCTTATGTAAGATTGCACAATTTCTATGTGTCAGAACATAAACTAGAACCCAGTTCCCTGCCATTAGGCTCAGTGCTCTTGTTTACTATACCTCACTGCCATCTCAACATTTTTTAAAGCCACCTCTTCATGTCCCATAGATGTGTGTCCAAGATCATATAATATAAACTTGTTTTGAAACTTAAAATTATGTCTGCTCCTTACTCCTATTCAAAAATGTATCCCATTATTTATATTGGGCTAAACCATAAGAAATCACAACACTAATGGACCAAAAATGGTCAAGTATTGGCATTTTCACACAGTTCAACTAATGTTCACTGAATAAAGATTTTTGAATTTTGTGATATATTCTCCCCTTTCCTATACACTTGGAATTCCTGTCTCTTAATTCTACTCAGAAACACTTCTTATCATTTCCATCAATTAGGTTAGCAAATTGTTGTATTTGTATGCCAAAAAATTATTAAATATAGGCAATTTCATATCGTTCGATCTAACATTTCAGATGTTTAGAATAGTATAGCACGCTCTCTCCTTTATTATAAATTTGGCACTTTAGAATTTGAAGATTCATGACTCATGTATGAAACGAATTTTAGATTTTTCTAAGATTCTAAACAGCAACTTAAAAATATTAAATGAGCATTTGTTTACCCAAGTGGAAAAGAAAATAAATAATTTTTTATCTTGTATTTGGAAATGTTCCACTTGCAGGAACACTAATAACTTATCCTCATTTAACAATTGTTTAAGTCTATCTAGCCTATATTTTGATTTTAGTATATTCAAAGAAACAACCTTCAGTATATTATTAGATCTATTCTATAACACTTTAAAAATTAATTTTGATACATTATAATATCCATTTATCAAGCTAGGAAACATATCATGATTATGCTTTCTTTTGTAAAAGCAGAACCCATTTTTTCTTTAAATAGCAAACCTACCATATATACACACAGACTGATATGCAACTACTTTTGACCTACAAAGATGACAGTTTCAGGTGGTTCAACCTTATATGTATTTTTTTAATTAATTGTCCTAATAATATATTTATTTTAGAAGATTATGTAAATATATATATACACATATATACATATATATACACAAACACATATTATAATATACTATGATTCTTTAATTTTATAAATGTAATGGAGAAATTTACATAATTTTTTCAAACTGAGTGTATATTCACCGAGATAAAATGTTCAAGATTTATCTGCATTGTTATTTTATTTATTAACATCTTTGCTATCATTACTACAAAGGAGGAACCACAAAGAGTTAAAATTCTCAGGAATAGTTCACTGTGTTATTATATATATGATAGCTAACATGTTAAATTAGGCAATGTTTTTTCCCTCACAACATACTCATAAAACAGTCAATTGAAACACAAGATTTTAATTTAAGTCACATATTTTAACTAACATCATTTTAGCTAGTATTGCTACCTACCTGGTTTATAAAGCCGAGAAATCTTCCTTATAACGACTTGATCAGTGAAAATGTAGGCACTGTTCCTTCTAGAGGCCACTCTTTTTTTAATGAACGACTTCTCAAATAACTTAAAGAAAAATATGGTAATTAAAGTATCCCTGTTTGTTGTATAAAATTTGTACTATACACATTGTCACAAAGAAGAAGAAAATCACCTACAATTATAGCATCAAAGAACACAGTTAACTTGACTTCCATGTATTTCTAGCCTTTTTACTACAGGATTTCCTCCTGCCACTCGTGCTCTCAGAGTTCCAACCCTAGGCACCATTCAGCGTCCTGCACGGCCAGACCTTTTGGACTCACTAACCACCCTGCAGGCCATGGGAATGACCCAGCTATTTTCTGACCAGCTTAGATTCTTCGGAATGTAATGAATAAATGCTGATCACTTTAAGTTTGTTGAAGAAAGGAGACAATTTAATTTTCAGCAACGTTGTGTTCCTCCCTGCTGAATATTTTTTTATCCACTTTAAAAACTAACAGTTAAGGAGAAGCGATTATTTCTGGGCCCTGTATCTTTGAAAATCCCCTTCCAGCAATCTGCAAACTATCCCTATTCCATAATACTCCAATCCTCCATGGTGAGCAGCAGTGGTTAAATCCTCAGCTTTCTATTTCAAGATTACTTTCGTGCACAGCATCTTCAAGGTATGTATATATTATTTTCCTTTTCAATATTTGAATACTATTTTTTTTTTTGGTAAAATTCTTACCTTGACAAAGGAATCCTGCATATTCTTTAAAATATTTGTCCTCCACCTCTGATTATTTTCCATTTGATCTAATTGTAAGAAATATGTAACTCAATCACCCTACAGAAGCATTCTGAGGCCCCTTAAAAATAATATGTACTAGTGTGTTAGAAAAAGAGTGGAGAAAATCCACAAGGGAAGAAACAAGCACTTAGAATGTTTTGTGTAAATATTCTAGAGTCAAAGGAAAGGGGGATAGAAAGGAAAGATAATTTCATGTACCTTTTTTGGGTTTATAGCTACTTTCCATTGGTTACAAAATGAGAAGTAATATCTTTATCAAACATTCTGAAGCTATGACCTTTAAATCAAAGTGTATGCAAGGAAATAATTTTCCACTGTAAAATTTCACTTTATACAGTAAGTGGTATGTAAGTATCTGCATATTTATAGTATTAAGGTAAGTGGGTAATTTGTAAAATGCATTTGAAGATACTAGAGCTAAGAGTCTGACACCCTCCAGCAGCTCATCTGATGCTGCTAATCAGACTCCTCAACTTCAAAGGGCTAATGCAACGTTACCACATCCTCCACAAGAGCAGCATTTCCAGGCATCAAGGTGATATAATGATCACAGACATAAGAGAAAGATTTCAATTAAGGATAGCATAGCAGCACGCTACTAAAGGCACACAGCATCATGCTAATTAAAGTGCAATAAGCCAACAAAAGCCATTGAACATTATACTACCAGAGGCAAAATAGAAAACTGATGAACCAAAGCAATTGTTTTGTTTTTAAAATCAAAGTGCCAATATGCAACTGACTAGAGAAATAAGAATGAATATGGGTCTCTAAGGAATCAAATAGTATCAAATATTGAAATTTTAAATCAATTCTTTAACCAGCTGATAAAAAGTGGCAGTGTGAAGACCTGAATATGCTCCCAAATTATAGTGTGTAAATATAAATATACAATTTTACTGTATTAAAATTAATGTTTAACATTACTGAACAAATATCTTTATTGAACATCTGATGTAAGAAAAGCAATGCGTTCAGTAAATTATCATGCGTTCTTATTCTTATCGGTGAAATAGCCTCCTTGAAATTAAAACAGGTTTATGCTTCAACATTTTTCTTCGCACATAAAACAACATTGTCTCTGCAGGAAATGTGGCATTATATCATGGTGGTTAGACTGAAAGCAATAGGCAAGTCAAATAAGTAAGCATAATAGTACACAATTGTAAAAATCAATTAAATAAGTCAATTTAATGCTTAGGAGTATACTTTTCTCTAGAACTGAAATTGAAAACAAATTTTTTCAGCAGAAGCTATAATCACTGAATAGACATAAACAAGTGAAGGAAATTATTCTATAGATACAATAATCAAAACCATTTTAACTTTGGGTTGATGTAATTTGGGTTTGTAGTCTGTGGTTTTAGGGCACCGTGCACATCAAAGCATATAAGACAGCTCCAAAACATTTTGAAGAGATATAAAGAGTATTATTAAAAATATCATGATGAGTGCTCAAAGGAATTCTTTGAGAGATCCCAAATAAGTATGACATTAATGAGAATGTTGTGATAAAGCTGCAGATTGGGCTATGATTCTCAGTTGTATAATGTGAATTACAACATGTAATTATAGCATTTACAGTCCAAGTTATGAAATCAGCTAGTATTTATGGACAATGTCCACACACGCTATTGTTAATGGCTGGCCAATATACACAGCAATCACTGCGGTATAATAGAACGCCAATGCTCATTTTTTATCTTTGAAAGCCAATTCATTGAAATCTAGCATTTGAGCTAATCCTTCCACCAAATGTTTAAACAAGCATACTTGAGGCAGTTCCATAATATTTTTAAATGAAAAAAAGAAGACGTACATTGTCTCAATAAAGGATTTCCAATCAAGTTAAAGTATAATAACTGTCATTACAGAATAAACATGATTGCTCCTAATTCTATCAAATATGAAAAGTTGTAAATTATTTCAGCCAATGTTGAGAGAGACATATTCACAGGTCATAGGAATATGTTAGATTTACCAATTCTTTCGTGGACTGGAGAGTACTGTAGATTTTACAAAACATAAAACAACAAAAAGAAGTTGTCTATCTCCAGTGTTTTTATCTGCTAGTATATATTACCTTTAATTGGATGAAACTTCTTCACCAAATAGTAGAAACAAACAATAAATTGGTGTACATTTCAAAATATGGGTTATGTGTCTATACGTTTGCTTTAAAAAATAGAGCTTGAAAGGCGGAATTCAAAGGAACCTGCTATTCTGAAGATGTACAATGGAAATGGTTTCCTTAGCAACAGGAAATAGGTGAAAGCTCTCAGGAGTGGTCCTTCTACCCATACTCCTTTTGAGTTTGGTAATATTTCCAAGCTCATGTAGGAAAGATAGAGTGAATTTATCAGGAAGAGACAATACTGCTAGTTAGGGAGTTTTGCAGCATTTATGAGTTGGCAAACGCCTTGTTGTTTGCTCTTGTTGGCATGACAGTGGTAGTCATTCTAGGGAGTAGGCTTTTTTTCCCCCTTCTGTATGTTCCCCAGATGTTTAAGCCCTTAAAACTATGTTGTGAATTCTTAATAACTTATAAGGCCCATCCTGATAAAATAGCCACACATAGAAACAAAATCACAAGTTTTTGTACAAATCATGTAGTTATTCTGTCAATCTCTGAATTCACCTCCAATTATGTTACCTTTTTTTTTTTTAACAGAGACATGGCAACACCTATTATATAGGAAATAATTTTAAACACTTTAAGAAGAACTTTATATTAATTAGTAAATGCCATGGACCTTTCAATGGTAAGTATAAAACTGAGGCATATAGAGTTTTTGTTTTCGTTTACTTATGTTTATAGCACTACCTTTGTCTTTTAGAACAATAAAGATGTGTGAGAAGTGGAAGGAATGAATTGCTTCACTTTTGACATGTTTTTTCTTTGAATCATCAAATCTTATTTTACTGTAAGGAACCATAGAAATAAGAACTTTCTTGGCAAATTCTATTTAAATACTTAATTTATCATGCACTATGCTAGAGGCTGGGAATATAAAGATGAATAATGAACATCCCTGACCCCCAAAAGGCCTGCAATCATTTTTACTATGTAGCTTCAAGAATTCGAAATAACTTAGTAATTAGGTCTATTTCTCCTATAATAGTTCAGAATTCTATAAATGAACTCGTATTATGAATTTTATAATTACTATGTTTAGTAATAATAAAGGAGAAAAGAGAAGCGTGATCTCATAGACTTTGCATTTTCACTGACAAAAGTTTTCAGTAGAAATTTGATGAATTTAGATCTTTTGAAAAAAAATTTTAAGTGATAACTCTAACGAAGCAAAGGAGGCTAGGGTAAACAAATTTTGTAGAGAGAAGGCTTAAGTGTTTAGAGTCTCAGTGAAGGTTGAAGAAAAAGTGACTTGATTTTATGGAAATAGTATAATTATGCAAAAATCAATAGCATATCTCACAAAATATAGACATTTCTCTCAAAATTAAAATAACTATTTCTGGGGCTGGCCGGGTGGCGCAAGCGGTTAAGTGCACGCGCTCCGCTGCGGCAGCCTGGGGTTCACCGGTTTGGATCCCGGGCGCGCACAGATACACTGCTTCTCAAGCCATGCTGTGGAGGCATCCCATATAAAAAAGCAGAGGAAGATGGGCAGGGATGTTACCCCAGGGCCAGTCTTCCTCAGCAAAAAGAGGAGGATTGGCAGATGTTAGCTCAGGGCTGATCCCCTCACAAAAAATAAAAAAATAAAAAAATAAAATAACTATTTCTCATTATAAATAATCCATGTGCAGATACACAATGCAGAATAGCTCATAAAAGTAAAGAGAAGATGCTAGTAATCCCATCATCCACCTGACCTTATTCAATCAAACAAATACAAACAATAAATCTAGAGTAGTTGATATTTATTAAGCTCTTACTCTGTGCCGTCCCTTGTGCACTGTGGTATATGTGCATTGAGTTCATCTCATTTAATAAACTTACAAACAATGGGGAATAGGTAATATTAATATCCTGATTTTCTAGGTGATGAAACTTTGGCAATATAGAAACTAAATAACACGCTCAATGTTAAGCAACCAGAAATAGAACAGACATATCTATTAAATTGTACAGATATATTGTTATCTTTCCTTTCAAAGACAGTAGTTTCATACAAGTTGTTATTCTATTCTACAATTTTATTCCTACCAATTTATTTCAAATGCAAAATGTAGCATTAAAGATAAATATGTGAGTGATATTATCTTAATAATCTAATTTAGTTTACCTGTTTTGAAGCAACTAAGGAGGTTTAAAAGGAGAGAAAACTGATTATAATAGGAAAACAATGGCCGTTTATTTGTCAAAATGCCAACAGGATCTTTCTCAACTGCTGTGCAAACCCATGCTTGCGTATTTCTTTTGATCTCCCATAGTGGCTGCAAAGGATTAGAATGGAAGATGTTGGCTTCAGCAACGTGACTAAATTTATTCAGGCATTTATTCAAAAATATTAATTGAACTTTGTGCTAGTTTTTTTTTTTTTTTAATTTAATATGTTCTGCAGATAGGCCAACGAGTAAAATAAGTTCATTCTATTCACAGATCATGCATTCTAGATGGTCCCTAAAATCTGTTAGAAAAAGATGAAGGAAAGAATCCTGGTGCTCAATGAATGCAGAGAGCACGGGAAGCACAAGAAAGGTGTTGTAACCTCTAGTGAACATTTTGTTAATGAGAATTCAAATTTCCCTAGCTTTTGCCTCCTTTGTTTTCTCTCATATAAGAATCTGGGGTGGTCTTTCTTTTCTAAGGAATTCCTTACCTTTTTTCAACTTTTCTTTCATGTGGTGAAATCTTATCAGAGTTCCAAAGCTCCATAGGGTGCTATTCCAAGATAGAGTTAAGAAGATTGCATATTTAGATTTTGCATCACTGTGCACACTTGCAGAGTTAGAGATTTGATTTTATTTCCCAAAGTTAAATATATGAACAACCACAATTCTTTGCTTTATACAACTTTTAATATAATTAAAAGCATTGTTAACCCTCATACTACTATTCATAGCATCATTCAAGGCGCAGAAGTACTTAATAATAATAAAAACTAAAGTAATTGAGGGATTAGAGAGACTAAAGCTCCCAAGTATGGAGTTAATGTTGACACAGCAGAGAAAGAAATTTAAATTTTCGTACTCAATCTCTGCTTACTACTTCGGTAGTCTCCTTGGTTAGGTCCTGATAAACAAAGTCACTATACACAATCATGTATTCATTTATTCAGGAGACAGGTTTGTAAAGCTGAAAATCAATGATTAATTAGCCACACTAAATATATTTAAAGGAAACATCCATATTGGTCATGTGCATTACTTTGTAGATAGGCTATTTCAAGACATTCCCCCCCACCTAAAATAGGGAGATGCTTCATAAATACAGTATCAGTTCATGAGAATTGAGAAGTTTCATGAGGATGATTCTATCAAACATGGTAGTCTAATGAATTACATACTACAAATTTTGGGATACTTCTGATTATTTAGAATTAGAGTATTCTCATCCTAGGGACTATGCTAGAGAAGTACTCATGTGTTCTTCCTCAACTTCTGTTTTTCCCCCCAGGCTCTTTGATGATGATCATCGTTGAGTTTGCACCTGTTATTATATCATTCTTTCTCATTTTAACATAGTCCCTTTTCATATTAAAATTTAAAAATTTCCATCTTCATTTACATTTATTAATGACTTCTGGGAGGCACCTTAATCATATCAGTAATGAGTTGTTAGCTTCAATTAAAAAGGTGGCCCTTCTCTAACCTGGTTGTCCTTTTCCTGATCTTTATCTATCAAATTTCACAGGTTACACTCAAAGCCTGGCTGTCCATTGATTCTATGAACCAGTTTTCCACAGCTCTCTAAGTGTGCCATTGACTCTTTCCCTTCTCTTCCTGAGATTGTAAATGAAATTAAAAGTATGATATATGTTGTGTAGATGTATGACTACAGCATAGAGAAAAACAATGTATACATAAAAAACAATCATTGACTTCTGATGTGAGAAACAAGTATCTTTCTTGTGGCAGTTTTTCTTGTAAAACGTAGGTATTGAACATTAATGTGAGAGACGGAAAAGGAGAATCATCATCTCATGTTCAGGTAGACCTTTAAGGCTTGATGGAATACATGGTATCAGGGTGTCTTTAGAGTGGAGAAAGCAAGAATGGACAGAAAGTGAGAGGGGAAGGAAAAGTGATCTGCAATGTATTCTAAAAAAGTCATGTGAGTTGGTAAAAGATTTGAAAATATTCGAACTCTGCTTCTTGCTATACTATTAATCATATGTGACCTTGGATATGGTAGACTTTGATGAAACTCTCCACAGAATGCTGAATAACCAAATGTCTGTCTTAAGATTTAGACAATATAAATTTATGAAGCTACATGATAGATTTATTGCTGTCCAGTTGAGTGATGGGAATCACTCACACACAGTATATCAAAACCTGCTATTAGTTAATAGGACACTTATGAAAACATAAGTAAATGGATAATTCAAATTAAGTTAAGTATGTCCATTTTTTACATAACGTGCTCACTCTGCATTTTTAACATTCCCAACATCCTACTTGGTGCTAAGGTCTCTGATGGGAGCAATCCACTTTCCATCTTTTAAAAGAGTGTATATGGGTGAGGTGTGTGCATGAGGATTGAGTCTCTACCACCCGCTACAGAAATCCAAGCTTTTGGAGGGAACTTCACCTCTCCATCTCACATTATATTCAAAATCACATATCTGCAGGAAGATTTAGTCACAGTGGTTGGCAAAATAACTTTTTTAAAATATGGGGAGGAAGTCTAGATGTTTCTTGCAAAAGAAAAAGGCACTAAGAAGATAATGTGGATAAAAAAAGGCAACGATACAAAATGCAATAAATATGACAATTTGGAGAGACAACTGTGGAAAAATATATATAAGATGTATAATGAGAAATTAAGACTATTTGAGAGAAAAGTCAAAATACTACAATTATATGATCATCCTAGAGAGAAGAGCTAAGTTGAATATGAATGAGGAAGACAAAGTAAGTCAAATATATAAAAAATTACACAGAGGGGGCCGGTCCAGTGGTGCAAGTGGTTAAGTGTGCGAGCTCCACTGCAGTGGCCCGGGGTTCGCCGGTTCGGATCCCGGGCGCGCACCGACACGCTGCTTGTCAGGCCATGCTGTGGCGGCGTCCTATATAAAGTGGAGGAAGATGGGCATGGATGTTAGCCCAGGGTCAGTCTTCCTCAGCAAAAAGAGGAAGATTGGCAGATGTTAGCTCAGGGCCAATCTTCCTCACCAAAAAAAAAAAAAAAAAATTACACAGAAAATAAAAAATTTAGCTATAATTGAATTTTGTTAGAATAGTTACAGGGTTAGAAACTTATTTACCAATAGGAAAGAACAGGATATTGAAAGACATTGAAGATCAATTTCTATAATATAAATTAGCAAGTGGAAAGAAGTACTTTTGCTTTGATTAAAGGATGTTAGAAGATGTCTTGTATAATCAGCTCTATCTCTTTCATTCTTCTTGCTCTTAGATTTTATTGTTACTTTATTGTTCAAGGAAAGGGAAATAATGGTTTTGAGCTTAAAGATTTGGAGAGGTGGCAAGATTTGAGGATTTACATAGTGTAAGAAATTGAGGGGTAATTGCTGTAATCTTCTGAGTTTAAAGGGTGCAGATTTAATTGAGTTTGTTCTTCCACTAAAATAAACATATATACATATACACACACACACACATACATAATTGTTTTTAGTGACAATTACATAAAAATGATAACAGAACGAAAAACATAATGAACAAAGTAGCATTTTAGGAAATCAAACTTCCTAAATCACAAATTTTTTAATTCTAAATACTTTATAAAATGTATATTAAAGTATTGTTTTAACCTAACTCATAAAAAATGAAGAAAAATGTAATGAGAAAAATGAACAAATTCATAAAACCTTTAGTCATGTTTTCATAGATGAGGTAATTACATTATAGCATATCATTTTAAGTCTACCTCGGTTATTATATTATTCCACCTGAATCATTGAACAATCAAAATGAACAACTTGAATCTGGAGATGCTGGGTAGATATATCATTAAGAATGGCTCACACTAGATCTACTGGTAACATATGCATTTATTTCTGACACTTTCATACGGGACTAATTCAACTCAAGTCAAAAGAATTTATCAAGCGCCTGCTAGTTAGCTAGCATGGAGAAGTGGGAAGAAATTAAAAGATAAAGAAAGAAAAGAAAAAGACTTTTTATTGAAGAGATTATCCTTTCTCCATTGAGTGTTCTTGATTACTTGACTATATACGTGTGGGTTTATTTCTGGGCTATCAATTCTGTTCCATTGGTCTGTGTGTCCAGTTTTTAATGCCAGTATGATACTGATTGATTATTATAGCTTTGTAATATAAATTGAAATCAGGATGTGTGATGCCTCCAGTTTTCTTCTTGCTCAAATTGCTTTAGCTACTTGAGGTCTTTTGTGGTTCCATACAAATTGTAGGATTGTTTTTTTCTACCTCTGTGAAAAATGCCAATGGAATTTTGATAGGGGTTGCGTTGATGGCTTTGGGTAGTATTGACATCTTAACAATATTAATTCTTCCAATCCATGAACGTGGGATATCTTTCCATTTGTTTGTGTCTGCTATTTCCGTCATCAAAGTCTTATAGTTTTCAGTGTACAGATCTTTCACTTCTTTGGTTAAATTTATTCCTAAATATTTGATTGTTTTTGATGCTACTTTATAGGAGATTGTTTTCTTTATTTCTTTTTCAGATAGTTTGTTGTTAGTGTATAGAAACACAACTGATTTTGGTATGTTGATTTTGTATTCTGCAGCTTTACTGAATTCATTTATTAGTTCTAACAGTTTTTTGGTGGAGTTTTTATGGTTTTCTATATATAAGATCATGTCACCTGCAAACAGAGACCATTTTACTTCTACTTTTCCAATTTGTATGTTATCTGTGGAATACTCAATGGAGAAAGGATAGTCTCTTCAATAAATAATGTTAGGAAAGCTGGATGTCCGCATGCAAAAGAATGAAATTGGGCCCTTATCTTACACCACTCACAAAAATTAACTTAAAATAGATTAAGAAATAAGACAGAGGGAGAAGGTCAAATACCATATGATCTGACTCATTAAGCAGTAGATAACAACAACAACGAACAGACACATAGAGACAGAGATTGGATTGGTGGTTACCAGAGGGGAAGGGGAGACGGTGGAGAGTGAAAGGGATAATTATGCACATGTGTGTGGTGATGGATTATAATTAGTATTTGGGTGGTGAACATGAGAACATGATGTAATCTATGCAGAAATAGAAGTATAATGATGTACTCCTGAAATTCATACAATGTTATAAGCCAATGTTACCACAATAAACAAACAAACAAAAAGATTTAAATGTAAGACCTGAAGCCATAAAACTCCTAGAAGAAAACAAAGCTCCTTAACATTGGTCTTGACAACAATTTTTTGGGTATGACACCCAAAACACAAGCAATAAATACAAAAACAGGCAAGTGAGATTACCTCACACTAAAAAGCTTCTGTACAGTGAAAGAAATAATCAACAAAATGAAAAAGTAATCTATGGAATGGGAGAAAATATTTGCAAACCTCATATGTGATAAGGGGTTAATATCCAAAATATGTAAGGAACTCACCCAACTCAATATTGAAAAAACAAATAATCCAATTAAAAATGGGCAAAGGACCCGAATAAACATTTTTCCAAAGAAGACATACCAATGGCCAACAGGTACCTCAAAAGGTGCTCAAGATCTCTAATCATCAGGGAAATACCAATAAAAACCACAATGAGATATCACCTCACACCTGTTATACTCACTATTATCAAACAAACAAAGGTAACAAGTGCTGGCAAGAATGTTGAGGAAAGGGAACCGTTGGGCACTGTAGGTCGGATTGTAAAATGTCACAGTCATTACGGAAAACAGTATGCAGGTTCCTCAAAAAATTAAAAGTAGAACTACCATATGATCCAGCAATTCCACTTCTGGGTACATATTGGGAGTAAATAAAATCACTATCTCAAAGAGATATCTGCAACCCCATGTTCATTGAACATTCACAAAAGCCAAGATATGGAAACAAACTAAGTGTCTGTGTATGGGTGAATGGATAAAGAAAGTGGGATATATATACAAAATATATTTTTTTTGTTAGTGTTATGGAGTCAATTCCAACTCCTAGCAACCCTGTGTAAAGCAGAGCAGAACTCTGCCTGATTTTTTCGTGCCAGGTTCTCATCTTCAGGTGCGATCTAAGACAATGCTCTGCTGCTATTCATAGGGTTTTCATCGCCACTTTTTTCAGAAGTGGGTGGCCGCATCCTTCTTCCTAGTCTGTCTTAGTCTAGAAGCTCCACTGAAACCTGTGCACCTTGGATGACCCTGCTGGTATTTGAAACACCAGTAGCATAGCTTTCAGCATCACAGCAACATGCAGCCACCACAGTGTGACAACCCACAGATGGGTGGTGTGGTTTCCTGAACCATTTCCTCTGGGAAATGAACCTGGGTCACAGCTGTGTGATTGCCGAATCTTAACCACACCAGAGCTGGCATATATAATGGAATATTACTCAACCATAAGAAGAAGGGTATCCTGCTGTTTGTGACAACATGGATGAAACTTGAGGGCATTAAGCTAAGTGAAATAAGTCAGACAGAGAAAGACAAATGCTGTATGATCTCACTATATGTAGAATCTAAAAAAGCCAAACTCATAGAAACAGAACGTAGATTGGCGGTCGCCAGGGGCTGGGGATGGGGAAATGGGCGATGTTGGTCAAAGGGTACAAACTTTTACTTATAAGATGAGTAAGTTCTAGGATCTAATGTACAACATAGTGACTATAGTTAAGAATATTGTATTACATACACAAAAGGTAAGCCCACAAAATGTAAGCCAAAGGAAACTCGTTCTCATCAAGCAAATAGAAGTATTGCTAGACATTATTGGTGAGCAGCCCATCAGGAAAAATGAAAAGACTAAATTCTAGTATGGTTTACATTGACTGAATATATAGTGACTGAAGGGCAAGGAGTACACAGAATCCAATCTAAGTCAAACAACAGGAGTCTGGAATAATAAAGAAAGATCTCTCAAAGAAAGAAAAAAAATAGCTGTCAAATTATTGTCCAGTGAAATGCTCATAGATTGCTTCCTATCATTGGAAAGCTTAAAAATAACCCAATCTCATATTCTTTACCATTATAAAACTCGCCATAAACCAGCTATTTCTCTCTAGCATTTCTAAAATATCTGTTTCACCACTTACTTGATAAGTTGAAAAATTTATTTCAGCAACATTGGCTATACAGTTTTGCTTCTTTCTAAATTTCTGACATATAGCATTTGTCACATCTTCAAAAAATGAATATTCTATAGTCTGAAATTGAAGGAAAGTGGCTTTGATTATGCATTTTATATACATTGGATGTGTGACTTTACTGTTGAATTGATTTTCTGGTGAGATTGTTAGACTTACAGATCATTTGAAGAGTTCTTATAGATTTCCTGGACACCACATTATCGAGAGAACTAGAAAATTATTCTGTGAATAAGAGATGTTGTTCTGAAATACTAAGAAATCTGACAATTTTTTTTTCTCACATTATATCTTGCTGGTCTGACAAAAGAGAAAGAAAGAGAGAGGGAGAGAGATTTTTGCTAGTATAACTACTACTTCAATGTAGTTGGACTAAAGGACAGCATCAGAAAGGAAGTCTCAATAGGAATTTCTTATGAACCTCTCTTCCTAAATTATCTTCAGAACCTGAACTCAATTTCAATATCTCAAATTCACACCTCATATCTGATGAAGAAGTGCTCTATCACCTTATGCACAGTCCTGACTCTTAATCTTTTGGACATATTCCAAAACTGGTATCCACATTCCACAACCCACATTCCATGGATGAATATCTGCTACAATACATAGCTGCTCAAGTTCCCCTGGAGACCAGCTGGGAACTTGTGGAAAGAAATGCTTTACTCTCCGTAAGGAACAGAGAACTTCACTCCCTCATGACAATGAATTGTCAATTATATAACTTCACAGTCACATTTCTCATATGCTGTAGTTTGAGGACCAGCCTCCACATAGTGGTCACTAATGGTGAAACTTTTAATAGATTCTGGTTGGTTTTCATGTACAGATTTATGTTTCTACCAAAAAAAATGTTTCTCACCTTCACTAAAGTTATCTTTAAAAATTAGGAAAAAGTTAATGCAAAGTTATATACATAATTCATGTCAAACACGAATTTTCTTGGCTACAGAATATCTGGTTAATTTTTAACATTTTGATAATTTATATCACTATTTTTTTTGTTTGGTCATATAGTATAGCTTAGGTTGAGATTAAGTTACCACATGTAGTTTTAGGAATTAAATATAGAACAATTGAAAAGTTCATAATCTATAATGTAATTTTAGTTGAAAAAAATTATTAATGGTTTTATAAGTGGGATTTATCGAATACCAGTAATTACCATATTCTAATTCCTATAGTGAAATATAGACCCAATATTAAATTTTATGATAGGAGTCAAATGTAAATTTTTTACTTAGTGCATAGCTTTGCAGGATTCTTCACCAACAAACTTGTCATTGGTTTTGCAAAGTCTAGAAAAGAGTATGTTTTCTTTTCCTGCACTGTCTATTATTGTATATGGTCAGCCAATTTCAAGTATGTAAAACTGACTATATTTGCGGCTTTAGAAGTTGTATTGGTTATGTTTCATTTTTCACGTGAATTGCTGACATCATCACGTTGCTGCTACACAAAGCTGCTACCCTAATTTCAAGCTCCATTAGCAACATGGGAAATATTATATTGCTTACATTTATAGAATTGAAGAAATACAGACTTTCAAATAATATAAAACAAAATCAAGGGTAATACTGCTCAGTTCTTGAAATATACGGATTACACATCTAATGTAATTTACCTTTTCATTATTATATTTACAGTTCATAGAATTAAGTAAATGTTCCCAATAAAATTATTTTTTGAAAATTTTCAGTGATCATTGTGTTTAGATCCCAGTATTTTTGGTAATAATCCTTTGCTTTGGTACATAGAAATATTTTAAAATAAAAATTCATTTGGGAGTTCAATAATGAATTGTTTACATGGATGTGTCTCAGACCGAATAACATATTCTAGAGTAGGAAGCAGCTTAGAACAAAAATGTAAAAATTATAATTCTTTTAAAGATATTTTCTACAAAAGCATGTTTATTCTTGAGCTGACAAATTCCAAATTTGCAACCTCCAACCCTTACCTGAAGATCAGATTTTCATAGAAAACTAGCATGATTAACTAACAAAACTAGTGTTGTTATCACTACATCTATGCCTGCTAGGTATATCAAACTAACTGTGTCTAAACAGAACCTGATGTCTCCATTCCACTCATTTCAAATAATGTCACATGTCGCTCAAATAAAAAATCCAGGCTTCTTCATTCTCTCTCAGACAGAGTTAACAGGGGCATTTCTAATCTTTCTTATTTTAATGACTATCCCAGAAAAACAACAGTTCTACTTACCCCACACTCCCATCTCTGCCTGTTCTTTATGATGTGTTTATTCATTTATTTCCTAAACAACAGGAGCAAAATGAAAGTCAATAAATGAGAAAAAGTGGTTAGAGATTGTCTGTAAACACATATATGCAAAATATACACAAATACAAATATACACATGCACACACTCAACAGCAGTAACAAGAAATCTGGTCATTTTGCCACATGGCTTGAAGTGAAACCTCGATTTTCAGATTTACCACCACCTTCCCTGGTCCATCAAAAAAAAAAAAATTTCAGGCTTCAACTTGCAGTCTTTGGTTCAGCAGTTCTTTCAGTTTTACTTCCAAAAATCCGGTAACTTCTTAGTATCTCCACTGCTGACTACCTAAGTTCAAACCAACGTCATTTTTCAACTGATTACTGCCATGTTTCCAAGTCTTCCACCCTTGTGCCACCCACCCCCAAGAGCACCTGCCAACCCTCTTTTCTATAGAGCAGCCAAAGTTTTCTTCTTGATGCCTAAATCAGAATATTTCTTCCTTCTGCTTAAAACTCTGCAGTGACTTCCCATGCAATCAGAACAAAATTTGAGCTACCCATTAGGCTTAGCTTTAGGACACTGCATGTGATGGTCCGTGTTTACTTTCCTGATGTCATATCCTAAGATTTTCCTTTAATTCACTACATTCCAATCACCTTGACTTTTTTTCTGTCCCTCTAACACTCTGAGTAAATCTTGTCATGGGATCTTGGCATTTACTCCTTTCCTTGCCTGGAATTCCTTTTCCTCAAGTGTTTTAATTATTTGTTCCTTCACAGTTCTTAACTCGAATATCACCTCCTCAGAGAGGCTTTCCCTGAAGATCCAAATAAAGTGACTCCAGCCCAACCCTCCCCATTCCTTCACCTTGTTTTGGTTTCTTCATAATTATCACCATTTGAAATTGTGTTGTTTTCTTGGTTATTGTCATCACCCACTTACACCCACAACACCAACTCCATTAGAATACGAGTTCCAAAAGGGCAAGAAATGGGATTTGCCTGTCTTGTTCACTTTTGGACCCATAGTACTCAGTGCAAAGCTTATAACATAATAGGTGCTCAATAAGTATTTTAAATTAATTAATTATAACTAATATCTTTCTTTCTACCATGAAATCCAACCTTCCACACCCATGGGATACTTGTTTGATTCAAACAATCAAATTTGATTATTCTCTCTTCAAGATAGGTAAAATGTAAAGTATATTCAGATCAATGAGGAATTCTGTTCCTTTTGACTGTTGTTGATATTGCCTCACAGTTTTGCTGATGAGAAATATGTGTATTGGCTGCCCTGGTATGTTTTTTTCTCATTGCCCGATGATTTTAAATGATGGAGGAATGCACGGTGACTGAGACATAGAAAAACTGTCTGCTGTACCTGACATAGATACTACTTCAGTGATCAAGGCATGGTGCTGGCACTGGTCCAACCTTAATTATTCAGGCCTTAGGATGGAGAAGTATAGAGGAGGGAGCAATTCTTTCCCTCAGCGTTGTCATTAGTTTTGGTCAGTCCATATTCCTTGGGCCTAAATTTCCAATGTTATAGCTCAGAGCTCTGATCAGTTCAGAAGCTTCTGTTTCTGGACAAGGAAATATGTAATTAAAGGTAGCTTAAGCAAGAAAGAATATTTACCATCTCACCTAAGAAGGCAAGTTCAGTTATTCACTGCTGTCTTCAAGGATCCAAAGCTCTTACTGTTTACCTGCTCTTCATTCTCAGAGTGGGTGCCTGGTTCTTTGGCTTGTGCTAAATACATTGCTAGAAGATAGCTGTAGCAGTTTCAGGCATCATGTGTAAACAAAATCACATTTGCTTTAAGATGAGGACCTTTACCTCTTGTGTGTCTTTTTATTAGGAAGAAAGTCCTTTCCTAGAAGCCCTCCAACAAGCTTGCTTTTAGATCACATTGGCCAGAATTCGATCACATGTTCATGCCCTAGTGGCAACAGATTATGGGAAAATTAGTTTCTGGAAACATCTTTCTTTATAGAGGGAGATAGATTCTAGCTGTAAGTGAGACGACACAACTTTGTCTGTCTCAGAACTCTCTTGTTTGCTAAACACATGAAGCCATTTCCCCAAAGTCATGGCTAAGTACCAGAATGACTCAGCGAGAGAGATTTTCTGTCTTAAAGACAAAGTGGTCCCTAAACCAACTCCTTTCATGGTCACTCTGGAAGATTTCTGAGGGCGTGGGTAAGTGTCTCTGAGTTCCTGGACCCACTTCATTTCTATCTTCTGAAAAATTGACTTGTCTCTTAGTAGAAAGTCCTACAAAGACAGAGTTGAAAATGAGAACAGAATATGCAAAGAATATGCAAAGGCACAGAGGAGTTTTTCTGCGAATATACAACCAATTCTTTTTGTTGAGCATAAAATGCATGAGTACTAGGATTGTAAGTTTGATATAATCATGTATGTACAAACATTTCTTTAATATTTAAACATAAAGTGCTTTTACACTCTGAAAAAGAGTAGTGTATAGGTAAGGGGCAGACCATAGAGTGCTTTGTTTGACAGTTAAATGGTTGAGAATTGATCCTGTAGGATATGCAAAACAAGGTGAACAAAGCTAAACATAAAAGTGGTATGATCATATCCCTATTAACTAATTCTTCTTGACCTTTGTTAACTCTTGCCTGGACTACTAAGTTTCCTATAACTTGTCTCTCCTCTGATGTTTCACCTTATTAATCTTAGTAAGTCAATTCCCCATGAAATGGCCCAGAATCACCTGCCTTCTCCCTGACATAGAGCATTCTTGCTCCCTGCGAATGTTCTCTGACTGTCCCATCCCTCTCCTTGGAGGCCCTGTGATATCAGTAGCCCCTTCAATGTAAAATTCACATGTCAAAGAAAAGTCATGTCCCTTTTAGAGAAGATAAGATAGATGCAAAATATATTAAAAATATATAATTAACAGGAATTTCCATGTTATTTGATGTTCTGCGTAATTGATATGGGCAAGTCATGAAATCACTGGTGTTTTGAATTTTGCATATTGGAAAATTTTGATGCCATTAAGCATTATTGGGGAGCCCTGAAATAGTAGTTTCAGGAAAAAGTACAGAAACCAAGGTGTAGATTACTAAAGACTTGGTAAGAAATTGTGATACTGATTACAGATTATTCACCATAAAACTGTTAGATAATGAAAATAAAAGTAATAAAGTGAATTTGAAGACTTAAAAGAAGATAATTGATCTTAGAACATATGGGAAACTATGACATTAAGAGAACAACAAGAGGAAAACTATTTTTGAGGGAGCAGCCTTTGGAAGGTGGAAAAATACGTCTTTTGCTGAAGATGTTTAATTTCTTGAAGTCAATGAGAAAAAGATTGAGGGAGCTTGAATTGGAAAAGTTGTGTGTATATATTGCAATTTAGTCTAAGATGGAGGATCATGGGAGAGGGCTTGAAGATAAGTAAATCATTTAGAATAATGTCTAAACAAAAATGAAAAAAAAAAAAAAAAAGATTGCTGAACAGAAGAGAGGGCCCCCTTGCAGCAGGCTCGCATACACACGCAGGGAAATTAGCAGAGCTGGTTAACAACTTTTCCAGCTGAGCGGTGATTAGCACCCAGGAAGAGAAAAGGGAGAAGCTAATGTCATATCCTGATTTGAGATTGACAAGGTAGGAACTGTGGAAGAACAGAGAACAGTGGAATCAAAAATGCCAATGAGAGATTATTGAAAGAGTTGAAATTGGAGCCCAAGAAAGGTACAAGAGGTCGGAGGGAGCTGGTGAGAGGGACAATGAGTGGACGGGGAAAAGCAAGCAAGTATATTAAGTGTGAAAAGTTTGGAAAGATAGAAGGATAGTAAGTTGTGTTTAGAGACTGAATATTTAGAATGCAAAATCTTATATAGAGAGATCTTCTAAGGAATAAAAAATTGTGGTCATGTCAAAGATAGATGAAGTCAAATGAAGAGGGAAGTTACAAGAATGGAAACATCAAAGAATTGTGAGGTTTGAGTATTATCTCTCCAATATTTGACTTCTCATCATCTATTTCCTCTTATTTTAGTAAGAATAACCCAGCCTTCCTTCAGGAAACATTCCTCTTATGTTTTTCTTTCTTTTTTTTTTTTGCTGAGGAAGATTCACCCTGGGCTGACATCTGTTGCCAATCTTCCTCTTTTTTCTCACGCAAGGAAAATGGCCTTGAGCTAACATCTGTGCCAATCTTCCTCTATTTTGCATGTGAGTTGCTGCCACAGCATGGCTGATGAGTGGTGCAGGTACACCCCTGGGATCTGAACCACGAACCTTCAGCAGAGCACGCTCAACTTAACCACTACGCCACAGGGCCAGCCCCAACATTCCTCTTGTTTTTTAATTCCTGTCATTCACGTTGAATGTGATGACTATACCCCACTCCAAGCGCAGTTATGAAACTCACTTTGACCAGTCAAAGCAGCATATGAGTATGGCCACAGGATTTAATTTAGGACTGGCTGAATAAATGATACAAACCAGTCCAAAAAATATTTTAAAAAATATTTGTGGTCACTTAAAGTTTACATTTTAAACTTTGAGGTTTAAACAACTGAAGGTGTTTTTAGGCATAATGCTACCTTACGGGGATCATCCGTCTTAGAATGGAGCCAGAGTCAGAGAAAAGCATAGAAAAGATGGAGAAAGTAAGACCTTATGATGCAAGAGTCCCTTGACACAGCCATGCCTGAAGCTAATTTCCATAGACTCTCTGGATGAGTTCTACGTTAATTCCTTTTTGACTTAATGTCTATTTGAATGGGGCCTCTGTCATTTGCAACCACAAAAGTTTCTGATTATAAATAACTAGCACCAGGTTTTACATTTCTTGAGGAACAAGGACAAAGAGAAAGACAATAACAGAAGCTCAGCACTAAATTATTCCTGGAAAATATTTTCATATTGTTTGTTGTTTTTTTAAATCCCTGTTCATTTTACACAAGTCTTAATTGCTCTAATCAGGTCATAAATTAATTAGATCTAATCACATTCAATGTGACTTTTTTTTTCCAGCTGATGTGACTAAATTTAAAACAAAAGCAATGACAGTCTTTTATGTCCTTAGAAAAAAATATGGAAGTAGTGATGAACAAGGGTAACTTCTAATCTGTATAGTTTTCATTGTCTTTTGTGAAAATATGTGTTATTTAGAAAATAGTTCTCTATACTACAAGGTCACTCCTGAAAAACGTTGGAAGTACTATCTTCTAAGTAAATAAAGTACAACTGGAAATAAATTAATATTTAGTGTAGAAATAGATGTTTTATTTCAGTGACTTGGGTTGAAAAGCTACAATTACAGAGCTTTCAAAGATGATAGCATAATGATACAATTCTTTATCTGATGTACAGAGAATGCTGCCTTTTGAAACAAAGGAAAAAGAGCCAGTAGGACAAAACAAGCTCAAACTAAATGACCACGATACTCAGATTTTCTTTCCTCGTAGATAAGAAGATATCATTTGGCTGAAAGAAGGAAGAAAAAAATAGGTGGGCTCTATGGCTTAGGTGACTGCAAATGGAATACCTTTCACCTCTAATTGACTGACTGAAATGGAGGCAGTCTCCATAGAGACTGATATTCCTCCATGAGAGATGGCAGGTCCGCAGAGAGGCTGCAGATGGAGGACTGTATCTCCATTTCTAAGAGATAAGGAGCATGACATTAGGAGTAGATTCACTGGTTTCCATAGCTAATCTTAGCTGTTATCAATCCCCCATATTTTAAAATATAGTGCTCTTTAAAAGAATTCAATTTAAAGAATTATAACTTGTTTATGGTAACACATTGAGGCTTGGGGAAATTTTTGAATCAATCTAGTTCTTAAACTACTGCTCACACCATTAAGCCTCATGTTATATCCATCAATATGTATCGGATTTTGCTCCTTCTGTGTGATTATGCTCTGAAATCCTGTGATTATATTGTCACAAATAAGTGTTATGATTTAAGGATTCATGCATTCTGCCTCTCAGATATAGGTTGAATTTTAATAATAAAATAAAACCTTTCACTAATAAAATAAAATAGAAAAGGAGGCCTTCCCTCAACCCCTTAAACCGTCCTCCTTTTGCTCGTGTCCTCCAGCCCACGTTCTGTTTTTTTGTTGACCTCACTGGCTGCTTCTCAGCTGGGAATATTTCTTCTCCTTGCCCTATATGGCGTCCAAGTGTTGGGTCTCTTCAGAACTCCGTTCAGGCCCTTATCATATGTGCAATGAAATGCCTCCTAAACTGCTCGCTCCCTTTCTCCACACTCCCGTCCTCGTCTCTCCACTCTTTGACTCTGAGCAAAGGACTTTTTTTAAAAACATAAATGGGATCATGTTACTTCTCTGCTTAAATCCCTTTCATGGATTTCTGTTACAGAAAGAATAAAACTCAAAACTCTTTGCAAGGCTTTGCATTACGTGCTCCTTATAATTGCCTTCCTCTCTTCTCTTCATTTGGTATACTGCAGCCGTGTTTTTCTCAAAAAAGCTAAACCTGTATCTTCTACTTATAGCATTCTTTCCACAGCTCTTCAGATGACTGGCTCTCTTTCTCTTCCTTTGTTCTCATTTTGTACACAATTGACTCAAAGACCTTTTTCCTGATAATCAAATTAAAATATCCTCAAATCTTATTCTTGACATTCAGCCTTATGATGCCTCTTTCAAAAACATACTGGAATCTGTGCTAATTTTCTGGTTCAGTCTATTTGCTTATATTTTCTCCTTCTTCTTCTCTAGAATATAAACTCTATGAAGCCCAGACCTTTCTGTATTATTCAGCATGAAATCAGCAGTGCCAGCACTGTGCTGGATGAATATATGTTCGATGGATTATAATTTAGTACACTGGTATTTTTACAAGTATTTTTCTAAATTGTGATACCAAAAAGAGGAGTTCCACCTGATCTTACTTTAGATATCAACATGACTTTCTCATCCCCTCATCTCTTTGCTTAATTGGTATCCTCTCTTTGAGATAACCCCCTCTCGGCATTCCAAATCCCTGGCTCCTTTCTGTTTTCCTCCAAAGCATATATCGCATTCTAATATACAATACATTTAAATTAGTTATCTGTTTATTGTCTCTCTGCTCTGTAAACTCTATCAATTATTTTATACTATTTTTTATTGCTGCTGCTGTTGTTTGTTTTTCCACTGAGAGCGCCCCAGTGCTCAATAAATTTTGGTTGAATATTTGATTGATGTTGCGGGTTGAGTAGAGAGAAGGGTTTTTTGGTCAAAATGAGTTTGGGTAAAAGACATTGTATAGCATTGTCTTGAGCATTCACAATGTTCATAAGAATATTAAAGTTCTTGAGATATGCTACAGTAATAAAATATTCTGACTTTGTTTAATGCGGTCTTATTTCAGTGTATTTAACATTTAACAACTATTAACATCTGGTAGATCTAGCATCCTACAGATTACATTTTTGGTGAAAAACAAAAATCTGTGAACAGAAACTCTTAATACTGGTTGTAGCCTTAGGGGTCATCTGTTCTAACACTCTCCCTTTACAAGTGAGGAAACTGAAGGTAGGAGTCCATTAATATGACCTGTCCAAAGATGTGGAGCTCATCAGTGGCAGAGCCAGGATTAGATCCCAGTTCTCCTCACCAGGGAAGTTGCCCCTTATTGCTTAGAAACCATTCTGACTAAACTGCAAATACCTGGGGCTAACATCGTGCACAATTAAAGACAAATTTACATGGATCCAAAACATTCCTTTCACGCACATATAATTCAGTGCCTAGAACGTAATAGATGGCCAATAAATATTTGTCGTATCAATAAATGCTCAAATACCTTACTTTCTATAGTACACAAAATATTTAAATCAGTATGACGTGTTCTGTTAGGTTAGGAAAAGTAGCATGAAGAACAAGAATTAGGAGTAGGTGGATCAATGAGATGTTATTTTAAAGTGCAAACATTCTCTAAAATGTCTCTAATGGTTCTGTTGTTGTCAAGTTATCTTGGAAGGAACACCTACACCACAGAACCATCTGAACCCTGGATGTCATGTGACCTACCCTCTGGTAATAATTATATTCGAGAAAACTCTCCTTGGTCTAGTATAAGCATTGTTTAAAAACGACTAATATTTGTGGTTTAAATGAGTGAAGAGATAAAAATATACTTAAGATCACATTTTGTTTTTTTTAATATCTGCCGCTCAGTCTGCATTGGGATTTTTAGGGTAAATTTGAAAACAAGATTAACTCCTCTTGTTCAATGTGAAGGAGATTGTATTGTCACAGAAATCTGGCACGTTAGTGGGCCTCCACCTCCAAAAATCTGCTTTTGCTCATTCCAAAGTGCTCAAAAAATGTCTTTGCCTTCCTATTGCCTTGAGAATGGTAAACTATACTAGCGATTACTAATAAAGGACAAGAGATTTAGATGTTCTTGGGAAAATGGAAAAATAACCCTAGTCATTTCTATAAATATTAGCATCTGTTCAAAGTCACAGCAAAAATAACTGATATAAAGAGTATACTAATATAAAAATAGTTCACCTGGCGTTATTTCGTAAGGAGTCAGGCACAAGGAAAACAATTTTGTTTAACTTGGAACTTCCTTCAAATCCATTCCTTCAACAAATAAATATTGAGCCTCTTCTATATACAATGTATTATGTTCACTAAAATCTCAACCAAGGCTCCTGGATAAATTCCCAAGACATGCAACTGCCCTATATATTTGGGATGTTTTTCTATATCAGAATAAAGTTCAGGTGTCAAACAAGTAAATTATGATCAATGGAAGTTTACCACTTAAGGTTATTCCCATCCTTATCAAATGTTCCTTTAGCACACGCTGAAGAAGAGATTCTAAATCTAGAATCTACAGGATGTACATCTGCTCTGACCCTATAATTCTCCTCACCCTCCTGGAGCCACTTATACTTCCTGGAACCACTTATGCTTTTATCTTGTTCTCTTGTCAAATTTGACTCCACATTCGTTCTCATCCTCTTGGTTTTCCTTTAGGTCAGCGCTGGTCAAGCCACCACCATTGACTCTATCCTCTATTACCAGGCCTTAGGTCAATTTCCAGCTCCATGCTTGCCTTCTTCTGCCTCCTTGGGTAGCTCATTAACTTTTCGGCATTTTGCCTCATGGTATAGTCCCTTCATTCTCTTTTAAGAACAATCCTGAACAACTTCAGTGGATCTAGCTTCACATCTCCTGAATTCATTTTTCTCCCTGGTACACTACAGCAAACAGTCATTTTTTCCTCAGACTAGCTTGGCATTTTACATGAAGTCATTGTTCTGTCACAGTCACATGATGCGCAATTGGTGTAAAATTTGTCAAAGTCAAGCCTTTGAAAGATGTATAGTCAAGAGAGCAAGAAATTGATTCACTTCAGAACCCAGAGGGAGTCCTGTTTATTTAGGGTGTTCTAACTGTCCAAGCAGAGTTTAGCTTAACCATAGTCATTTAACCGTAGTCATTGGGGTATTGGAAACAGCCTTCTACCAGTTTCAATGAATCTCTTCTTGTTTCAGTTAAAACCATTGTTTACACGTCCAGCAGTGATCTTCCTAGCACACAATTAAGTTTACGTCATTGTTTCACTTATCCTTCAAGGGCACTCTCCTCTTCCTTCCATTGTTCTTGGAATAAACTTGAAATTTGTATAATAATGTACAAAGCTCATAGTTTCTTACAGTTCACATCCCCGAGCTCTCCCAATTGCCTAAACAAACGATGTTCTTTTAAATCCTAAAACTTTATGATCCCTCCACCTGAAACACATCTTTGTGTCAAACCTTCTACTCCAACCACACCTATACACTGGCTATCCTAGTCCTTTCTGACTGGCTAATACTACTCATAATTCAGGTTACAACTTAGCCAACCCTGACAAGGTCCTGTTGAGTTTTTCTTATGTACTCCGTAAGCACGGTTTGCTTCTCTTTATCGTAAACTGTCTTTCCCACCGATTATAGCTCTTGGAAGCTCATGAAAATAATATCTTTAAAAAAATTATTATATCTTCAGTGTCTCTTCAAGTACCTGGCACATAGTAGGCAATCAAAAATTTATTGAGGGATAATGAAAGATGGGTCATCTTATCTGTGATTAGGAGACCCTGTTTACATGCATATTCAGGCTCACCAATATTTTTCTTAGAGCTTTAAGTGTATTTCTAGCCTTCAAATGAGCTACTATATAAGATTTTATCCAGTTAAAATAATATTAGCACTCCCTTTTATGTTTTAAACTTCTCAAATTATATATATATATATATATATATATATATATATATATATATTTAAATATCTCATTGAGGTCATATTGGCTGATAACATTTTATACATTTCAGATATACATTATTATATATCAGTTTAGTATAGACTGCATTGTGTTCACCACCAATAGTCTAGTTTTTATCGACTGCATTGTGTTCACCACCAATAGTCTAGTTTTTATCTGTCACCATACATATGTGCACTTTTACCCCTTTTGCCCTCCCCCAACCCCCTTCCCCTCTGGTAACCACTAATCTGTTCTCCTTATCCATGATTTTGTTTATCTTCCACAAATGAGTGAAATCATATGATATTTGTCTTTCTCTGTCTGGCTTATTTCCCTTAGATGTGGAAGCAACCCAAGTGCCCATCAACAGATGAATGGATAAAGAAGATGTAGTATATATACATAATGGAATACTACTCAGCCATGAAAAGGCAAAATAGTGCCATTTGCAACAACATGGATGGATCTCCATGGTATAATGCTAAGTGAAATAAGTCAGATTATATTTTGAGCAATCTATTGACAAGCTATATGAACAGCTTAGAAAACACTAACAGCTACAGAGATGAAAATTTTCCTTTCTATAATTATATATTGTTCATTGGTGGAAGCTGCTTGTTGAAGGAGGCTCTTAACATGAACTATCCAATATCATTTATACCCATAGTAAATATTTATATTATTTTTCAAATTATGGAATCTTGTTTTATGTATTTTCTCAGTGTTCATTAAATAGCTGTTTTTAAATCGTTGTTGATTTTTTATGAGGTAGACATTAATATTACCACTATGTATTTGGAACCAAGAACCATAGATATTTTTTCACCAGACAACTATTAAGTGTTTTTTCCTTGAAATCGGGCTCTGTATTTGTTCTTCCTTAAATGAGTATCACTTGAATCAGTGTCTGTTGCAAAATATTTGCTTAATAAATGTTGATCAACAGTTAGAACTGGGGATCAGAATTTCCAACTGGAAAATTCTATGTTTTGTTTGTTTACTTTATCATTCCATATCAAACTCATTACACTTTTGAAGAAAATATGAGGACTTATACAACTTTGGCAAGATGTCTCATTGACAAATATTGTGAAAGATATCTTTATATATTACTGAAACAAAGCACTGTACTCAACTCAATTTTGTACTTGCACAAAAATACCTTTGCAAATACTGGCACCTCCAAAGTACCTCTCCCTAGACTTACTATCTAAAGACAAGGTCTCTTGGAAATGGATTCTGAGATACATTTTTATGAAGTAAGTTCATTGGGTTTTCTCTATGGATTGACATGTGTAAGGGTGTGAGGGAAGCAGAATTGGGCAGAGGAAAAGGTTGACTGCAATGCAGTTGCAACGGACACTTCAGTCAATCCAAAGAGACGTCTGGAACTAGAAAGCACCCTCAGTTGTCCCAACTGAGGCGAGGGAGACAGGTCTTCGTATTCATACTTCTACCACTGCTGACAAGCTGCACCTGGGGCCATGACCCTAGTCAAGGCAGCTCTGCTCTACTGAAGGCGGTTACTTGAAAAATGGCTTAGCTGTGCCCCCTCAGTAGCCAGGCAGCTGGGGAAATGAGTTTCTCACTCCTAAAGAGGAGATCTGAGTGGTGGACTACAGCATCCACTTTACCTACATACTTCATGGAAATTAATAGTTATTCCTGTTTTTTTCTATGTGAATCTTGTTCATATAGGCCTGAGATACCCCTAATGAGTCCAAACTATAGAATTCATAAAATTTTCCCAAAGTTTTCAAGACTTCAGCTTTCCGTTTTCACCAGTTCTCCTCTGAAAGGCTCTTGTCTTATTTTCCTTCTCCACCCATGTTCAGTGATCTCTCAACCTCATGCTCTCGCAATTCTCCTCCAAATGCAGTCTCAGCCGATATCTGAAGATCATCTCGAAGGCAACCTTGAATTTAAAGCTTGTTCTTTTTGTAGGTTAAATCAAACGGAACTGCACATTTTGCAGGTCAAATGCAGCTGAATATCAGCAATCTTTTATACTTCAAGCTTACGAATGAGAAAGCTGAGACCTAAAAAGCTTAAGCAACTTACCCAAAAATCACATCTTCGGGTAAGCCAGGACTCAAGATCATAAACCAGATTTTCCATACGTACTATCTTCTACCTGGCTACTTTAACATTTGTGTTACTTACCCCATTCCCAAAGGACATTTAGTTGGGGACTCCTGGCAGGCAATTACCTACTCCGCCCACTCAAAATTCTTGTACTTTTCATGTTGTAGAGATGCAAAACAGACTTCCTAACATTTTAGGACTGCAGAAGATCTAGTAAAAGTACCTACATGTCCCTTAGTCCCAGTGGACAATGCGGTAATGAGCTGTTACTTCCCAGTACCCCCCCTTCACATATCATCCACAAAAGGTAAATTTCAAAAATGGTGACTCTGACAGCCACCTTTGTATCTCCCACAGTATAGTGTTTCACAAAGGTTTGTTGAATTGAATATAATGGAATTGAGTGAAATGTGAAACCCCCAGTTCCTATGGATTTTTGACAAACACATGCTCCCTGGTTGTATTTCTCTGTTCTCAAGATCTCAAATTTCCATCCTCACTATTTTTGCGTGTTATTTCACTGATGCCACAAATTTAGTGCTAAAACTATTTTGGGTTCATAAGGTCACAGTTTAAAATTACAGTTTAAAAAAGTTGGAGGTTATCTATTTTGTAAAGATTCTTTCTGTGTATAATAAAAAACAAACTTTAAACTAAAAATATATGTTAAAGAAATTAATTTTATCCCTGACTAGACATTTGGAAATCCTATTCTCTGATTATAAGAGGGGTTATTAAATCTCTGTGGGATCACCTCATTCGAATCAATTGTTTCCAGTGAATTCAAATAAAGAAAGTCACTGAAATAAACGGTCAACTCGAAAATGCAGGACTAAATTTCTGTTTATCAGTTAATCACTTGGATTCCCCAAATCAATGTCTATATATGTTAAGAAGTAATCATTTTGGTAAATTAATTAATATTGAATAGTTTTATAAGGTTCTCACTGAAAAATTCAGTGTTCGGCATTTTTCCCTTTTGTTTCTAAGTTTTATGTGTTTCTTCTAATAGGTTTGTTTTTTACTTAGAAGACACTCACGTCAAAATATAAAATATTTACACCAAATCTTTAAAAACCTTTCAAATAAGATCTACCAAAAGATCAATATATTTAAGGATTGGTTTACTTTTTATTGCAATTGAAAGTGTCTTCATACATACTAATATCTATTACAACTCTGTACCCAAAATGTTAACCTTTCCAATATGTGCTGTGTACTAGATAATTAGGACATGTTCCTCAAAGAAATGATATTAACTAAGGTTGACAGTAAGGGACTAACGAGATAGGAGAAATGAAAATGTAGAGAAAATTGTAGGATAAAATTTTTTAAGGTAAATATCAGTAACAGAAATATAGAGGATAACTACTTGACCTAACCCAAAACAGGTCATAGTAATTACAAGTCTCCTACTAATTATATGCAATACTGATTGAAAGCATATATGAAAACAATCATCAACTAAAATCCTATATGTGTTAAATAACCAGTTGCAAGTATTCGTCTGTAAATTGAAAACTGCAAACATCTGTGGTTCCCTTGAGTTTTGTTTCCTTCAACACTTTCAGTAAATTTAATGACACAAGTGAAACCTTTTGGCAGTCACAAAACTACATAGCTTAAAGATGAACTTTGGATATTTTATGTTCTTTTCAGGATATGTCAAACATTGCAGGCACACAAAAACAAACGCTCGATGAACGCATCCATCAATTGGTAACAGTTTGCAGTTTGCTGGTGATATTTTTATTTATTCAACTTTTCTCTTTCTTTTCTTTTCCTCTTTTTTTTTCCAACCAGGGTCAAACGCTGTCTTTCTGATCTGCTACTATCAGGTGCTCTCTGTAGAGCTCTCCCTCTCTTCTTCAGGAGGGGATGCATTCACCACACTGATGTGTGCCTTTTGATGATCTGAAAAATATGGGTGTTCCTCAAGGGCTACTGATCTAGATGCCTTCATTGCTCGAAATAGATCAAGGGAGGCTTTCTCCAAAAATCCAGAGTCATATCACAAAGGAAACCAAGAAGATTAAAAGTTTTACTATTAAACTATATTCTCACTACTAAGCAAAACCTGTACTTCCTTTAATTTATTGGTGGAATTACCAGGGAAAGTAACTATACTAACATGCTATATTTAGTAACTCATTCTTCTGAAAAGCAAATAAATGAGCACAGTCTTTTAAAGTAAATAATGAAGCTTACATCTACCAGAATTAGCAACATATTTGAGAATTAACTTATCCGCATTGCTAGGAGTTATTGCGACATTTGAGTCTGTTGAGGCATCAGGATTTTAGAGAAGAAAATGAAAATACTTATCTGTTTGGATTGTGGTTGCATCCACCTAGAAAGGGATAAAGAATTGAATTAACAGGTAAACATCAGGGAATTGTGCAAATATGCATCTTAGAGCTAAATACTGTACATTTATTATAAATGGACTTTGGCAACAAATGATGTACTATATATCCAATTTGTAGAAAACAGTTTTGATAAATGTAATAACTTGACACCTTTATTTATTGTGATAATGATGATGATGGGAAAACCTGAAATAATCCAGTGCACCGATACCATATATGAATGTCACTTAAAAAAAGGGAGATTGGAAGTTTAGCCACAGTAACCGAGTTTTTATAAAATGTCTCCATCAATAGTGTAGCCCAAAGAAGAATGCATTCTACCAGAAAACATAAGCTGAATGGCTTTTTGATTCTTGCAGCCAATTCTCACATTCTCTGATATCCAGTTACTTATTTTTGCCATATGCACAACTGAGATAAAATTACTCAACACTCTACCTAGGGGGCAAAAGTCACCCCTCCTTGTTCTTCTGAGGACTGAGACAAGCATTCAACTCCTGTATTGAGAATCTATTATCTATAAAATAAGGAGAATCAAATTAGTAGAATAAAAAATAAAATTAGAGGATTGTGAAAAAGAATGATATTCATCAAAATGCCTGGTGATATTTGGAAAAAAGACTAACAGTAAATACAAATTATGATTATTAATGACCAAAAAAAAAACATTGTATGGAGTTTGAAGAATTAGGAATTATTTGGTGGATCATGGATCAAGTCACCTGCCAGATGTAAAGCTGTTGTGAATTAACTGAAGGAGCAGGATTGAAGACGAGACAGGACCATCACAAAGAGCTTTTAGTCACAGCTTAATATTTATAGTTCTTTTAGGCAGGGTGAGATTAGTCAAACTTTTCTAAATTGGATTCAAAGTGATACCATGTGGCCTGGATTCTGGATCCACAAAGCCTTAACACTGTTTTACTGAAATAATTGTCTTTAAAGTAAGCAACATATTGCCTTTTTATGTGCTGTTGAAATTTATACAATGTGAAGGTAATCTTTGAGAGAGTAAGGATAAAGGTAAAACGAAAGATCCTAAAAATCAATTAACTGATCAAATCGTGTATCCTTTTTTAATGTTTCATAGTAATAGTTACGTATTACTGATAGAGAAATCCAAGGAAGCAAAGATTGTGAATTTAAATTTTCATAAACAAGTGTAGGATCTTTGACTATAATGCTTAAACTGTCATATCCTCTGCAGTTAACTCTGCTAAAAATTCAATCCGTTTTCATGGTTTTTAAAACTCAAATTAAGGGCACATTCTTATGTAAACCCAGCAGCAGAACTGAAAAAAGTGAAATAACTCTTTAGATTAAAGAGTAAGTGTTATTTCAAAATTACTTTTAAAAGTCTATCATATTGTGCACATATATATTTATATACATATACATATATATATATAAAATATTAAGATTACTTATAATCACCAAATTCGGATAAGCACAATTTTAAGAAATACAATATTCAGATATTGCTTTCTCTCATGTAATATCAATTTATGGCTCTTTTATGGTTTGAATCAGGCCTTGTTACTCTAAACCAACTTTTTTAACAAAGAGTAACCACAGTAAGGAACAAAATATTTTTTAATAAGATGCAAAGTAACATCATATATGTGATACTAAAAATTAAAAGTTCTTGAGCAAATGAGTAGACATGAATTGATTTCAATCTAAAGAGTTTTGATATCCCTGATAATCAGGTTAAATTCCTAGAGAATTATTAGGACCCATTTGGATGTTTCACATACTTGCATTGAATGTCCTTTTAGTATCAGAATTGGATGATATGTATTATATTGAATATTTTACACCCACAAAAGGGAAAAAAAAAAACACTATTCAGCAGGAAGTAGGCTGTAGGTTAACTAATCACTAAGTGACTCTTCATCAGAATGGAGCTTCACTAAGAGGCTCTCACATGGGAGAGGTCACTGTCCCCTCTCTTTACAGTCTATTTTAGGAGAATTCTAAAGAAAACCAAACCATGAATATAATAAATGTCCAATGTAGCAGGCCAGTTCATTGAAGTGTCAAACTGTAAAACTTCAAAATCCATTTAAGATACTTCTAAGGTATATCTTGTGAAAGAATTATTTTTCCTTAAGAATATTATTATTCTGTATTACTAGAATATTGTATAAACGAGTCACAATCAGTCACAGGATTAGATGCTATGGAGATACAAAGGGGTATTGAATGTCATGGCAGAGTTCAGAGCAAAAGGCTGAATCAAAATAGCATTTCACTGGGATTCAGCTTGGTATATAAAATATAAAATAGCCATCAAAACGTTATGTATGGTATGAAATCTAATTTTTATTTTCTCCTCCTCCTCCTTCTTCCTCTCCTTATTCTTCTTGTTGTTTGCCAACTTCTCTTAGAATTATGGTCTTTTGAATAAATTTATTTTAGTACCCTATCTTCAACCTCAAAATTTATCCAACTTCCTTTTTTTAGAATACTCTGTAAACCTTTCTATTGTAGAGTGCTGTTATTTATTTTCCTGTCTCTGTTCTTTGCAAATATTGTTTCTTCTAGAATATGTTTACTTTCTATGTTTACCTCAGTGGTTCTCAAAGCGGACTGCCTGTTAGAATTAACTGAGGACCTTAAAAACTACCTCTCTGTGAGCCCCAGACTTTATATTTCGTTATTTCCTTGCTTTGGGACAGGTCTTAGGGAATCTTTTTTAAATTCACCAATTGATACTAATGTTCAGCCAGAGTTACAAACCACTGAGCAACCAAATCCTACACACTCTGGGAGTTCAGGACAACAACAGTTCTGGGTTCTGTTGCCTTCCATGATCACGCATTCGGAGGGAAAAATCTTTCCTTTTCTTCCAACTGACAGCCCTTATGCCCCATTCTACTTATGAGTTCTCAGTACATACTATTTTAGACTTTTGTTATTTATAGGCACGTTATATTGTCTTAATTTTCCTGCTTTCTTGTAAAATTCTTACAGTCAGAGTTTACATTTTATACATGTTTGGTTGGTGCTGTGCCTTGTATGCTTTAGACGAAAGTAAAGATTTATTCCATTAGTGTAATTAACTAATGCATTATCCACAGCTAAATATATTCTAGGTCTTATAAAAGTAAATATACTTGTTCTATAATTTCCAAATGTAATTCATCATAAATTATTAATCAAATAAGGAGTGCACTCTTAAATACATGTGCATAAGTAATATTTACAGGTGGGTATGTATTAATATGAAATAAGGATTAGCCATAAGAAAAAATTTTAAAAAAGAAAAATCTCCAAGACAATGTATCTTTTCATTTCATAAAAGAAATAAAATGAAAAGAGGATACCAGATCTTTATCTTTTTAAAGATATACACATAGTTTTTTTTAAAGGTATACACATAGTTTTGTTTTTCTCTGAATTCTCCATTATTCGAATAGTATTGGGCCAAAATAGACACTTGATAACATTTTATGGATTTAAAGAGTTAAACAATGAATCTATTTTTATGTCACCTAGAAAACAAGCATATTGAAGATATTGAATCATGGATTCAGAGTAGAAGCAAACTGAATTTTCCGTTATAAGAATTAAGGAATGGTAAAATAAAACACAATCACACAGATTATAAAAAACTCTTCCCTGAATAGCAGTCCCAGCAACCTAAGGAACTACTTGCATAGAGTGGTTTACGTATATTCTTTTTGGTTAAACTACTTGACCATTGGACCACCTTCTTTTCAAGATGATAATAGATTTTAACGGAATAGCTATGATTTATGAAACAGAATTTTCAGAAAAATAAGATAAAAACTTGACTTTAACCTATCATGAGTGCCACACACTTCGTTAAAGTGGGTTTCTTTGCTGAAGTAGAATAAGTTTTATACCATGCTTATTCTGAGTTGTTGCTATGGCAACTAGGTATTTTTGTAAAACTGTAAACAATTGTGTAAAATGGTTAAATAGAGCGCATGTTTTTTTGTTTTTTTTTTTACTGTACATCCAGTTTTGTCTTTTTATTTCAAGTTGACAGTACATGATGAACATTTTTTTCATGTCATTAAATATTCTTCCAAAACATAATTTTCATGGCTGTATGATATTCGATTATACAATGTATCTTTTCACTATTATAATTACTAGAGTGATTAACATATTAATATAATTATTAATATGATATTATGTATATTACACATAACATGCATGTATGTTGTATTATATTATGCGCGTAAATAATGCATATATAATATGTATGTTGTATTATATTACATATGTAAATAATATAGTTAATTAAATGCTGTGACTCTTTATCCACATGTCTGATTATCTAGATTCCCAGAAAGATGGCTGCAAGAAAAAAGCTGCATGCTTGCTTAAAATTTTTGTTGGATTCTGCCACACTGCTTCCTGAAAGGCTGCTCCAGGTGGAATTCTCATCACAGATTCTGGGTGGACATATCATTTGGGAGGAGGGCAACATTTAACCCACTACATGCACACACACACACACACACACACACACACACATGTATGTATATGTAATTTTCCTATAGAAAAATTGGCCAAGTAGAAGACAGGATAGTTCATTAAAAAAGAAATACTAACTGGTATTGAATTGATAGAGATTAAATAAACCAACATTGTTGAGGATGCATTGAGACAGGCATCTTCAAACACCAATGGTGAGAGCGCATGTTTATAGCTGTACTAGTTCAGTTCAAATGTATGCACACTCCATTTTTAATATTATCTTTACAAAGAAATATTTATTCATTTCAGATGGATGCTCAGAACCTTCTTCCAAAAGATTATGGCTATTTGTGTGTGGGTACATGGTGTGTAATTGGGGGAAAGTGACTTTTCTTTTCATTTTCCAAAACATAAAATGAGGTGATTGTAATACAGACAACTAGAATCCACAGTTCATCCATATAATTACTCTGAGTAGTCTATGAAAACTTGCCAAAAGCTTCTCTAAGAATTAGGCCCTCAGGTATAAAGATTAGCATGGTTAAATTGACTGCTGGTGATTTGAACAACCTCTAAGGGCTCTGCATAAAATCCATTGACAATGAAAATTTTCATTAAAAAAATGTGCTGCCATGAGCAATCCATGCTAACCAATTTATAGTCTCTATTTTTATAAGAATTTGGAAGAAAATACTTTTAAATCAGCCAAACAAAACTCCCTGAATTTGTTATAGATTAATACATGACAGAAGTTATAGGAAGTCAGAGGACACACACCTACTCCCCAAATCTAGTTGTGCTTACAAGTTTGAAAAGGGGAGTGTTGTTTTTGGGGTGTCTATATGCTAAATCCCTGAATGAGACAGTGGACTGTAGGGCTAAAGTTCTTGTTGTCTAAGAACTTTTATTCCCAAAGGAAATTTAACCCAAAAAAAGCCCTTGGGACCGGCCCCGTGGCACAAGCAGTTAAGTGCGCGCGGTCTGCTACAGCAGCCCAGGGTTCGTAGGTTCGGATCCCAGGCACGCACCAATGCACCACTTGTCAAGCCGTGCTGCGGCGGCATCCCATATAGAGGAAGATGGGCACGGATGTTAGCCCAGGACCAATCTTCCTCAGCCAAAAAAGAGGATGATTGGCATGGGATGTTAGCTCAGGGTTGATCTTCCTCACAAAAAAAAAAAAAAAAAAAGCTCTTATAAGACCGATGTTAATTTTTTGTAGCAAATCACAGTCATCTTAGATATTCATATGTTTAAAATGACATGGAGAAGTAGTAACTGTATATAGATTCACTCACTCATCTACTAAGTATCTTTTCTAATCAGAAATACTTAACCATTGTCACATTTGGGGTCTCCTTGGAACTTGGAAAGTACTGTTCACCAAAGAATGTCTTAAATCTGTTGATACAATTTTTTTTTTTAATTTTCCCTTTACCTACCTTTTTTTTGTTGTTTTATATTTTCTGTGCATGTTTTCTATTTATCCTATTTGACAGACTTGATATACAAATTAAGAGCAATGGATAATATTAAAAGTTAAGCACATGCATGAAACAAAAGTCTAGACAATAGGTTTTTCTAACTAGGATGAGAAAAATAAGAATGCAAGAAATTATGTGTTGTGCTCTTTCTTTAAGGAAATTGCCCTCTGATTGTGACTATAGGCATTAAATATCTGGGATATTTAGTCATTACTGTCATATAAAAGATTCTGTTTTATTATTCTCAGAAAATGTTTACTTTGTTTCAGCTGTCTTTCAAATACCAACACTGAATAAAAATTGTAGAAACAACTAAGTTTCTATAACAAAGTAAATTCAAGAGAAAATTGCTGTTGTAGAAATTATAAATATATCATCCAGCTGCTTAAAATCTCAAAGAAAATCTCCAGAACTTTTCCAGTCTTCAGAAACCAAGAGTTTGTAATTACCTTAAGCAATATAATAATGTAAGAAATATAAGAAGATAATATCTGTAAACATCTCATTGTAATGGAATCATAATAAGAAGCAACAGACTCTATAAGGAATACTTTATACCAGGAAAAAGTGATTGCGTTTTTAATAGAGTTATGAGATTAGCAGATAAATTGAAATGCAGTAGCATATATATGTTTATTTTAACAAAACATTCAATACTGTTTCATAAAATTTTACCTGTGATATTAATTCAAAAGTCAGCTACCGATATGAATGTTTTCACATGCACTGAAAACTATCTAAAGACCAAAAAAGTTTCTACAAACAATAGCTTTTCTTCCTGTAGGGAGTTACCCGCCATTAAAAAATAAAGTAAAATTAAAATTTAACTTCTGTTATATGACGTTATGTGAGTTAGCCATGTACTAATGTTACTTGAGGGAAATTAGGAGAAAACAAAAGGAATTGAGAAAGTATGACACCAACACCAGAAGATACAGCTGTGGATCCCCCATTGTCCCATGGCCTCTGCTACTTATGAGATTAGAATTTCCTCTGCACGCTAGAGGGAGAAGCAACATACATTCTGCAAATGAAAAGGAAATGTATAACACACAGGCTACCAGTTTTTCTCAACTCTGTTTTTATAATGGACTTGACACATTTACCAAATATCGATTGAGCAGAAATTGTGAGCCAGGTCCAGTTCTAGACACTGGAGATAAAGCAAAACATAAGACACACAGCATCTCTCCTGCTTGTGGAGCTTACAGTCTGAAAAAACGAAAACTAAAACAAAAATCTAAACTCTATATTGATGGGCTAACGGGAGAGATATTGGATGAATTGTGTGAAATGGCATTTCAAAAGCAAAATATGAACTATTCACGCATAGTATAAGTAATAATATCGCATAATTCCTGCATTGTTTCTTTGTTTTACATTCATACAACTCAAACAAATTTGACACCAATTATCCACAATAAAATAAACACAGAAAAAGCACATGGGACTTCGAAAATAACAATAACAACTGTTGTGTGTGTGTATCAGACACTGGGCTAAGAGCTAGCTACAAAGAGTGATGATTACCACATGGGTTTTCTCTCAAGGACTTAGGCAAAAGGTAAATTGCTAATTTAAAACAATATGATGAGTGTTAAGAAAGAAGGAGTGACGGGCAAGAAGTAGGGGAGATGGGCCCAATATAGGAAGGAGGGGAAGATTTCTGGAGCCAAGATGCCTTTTTCTAAGTGGTAACTAAGCAAAAGTTGTTGGAAAAGGCATTCTACGTAGGGGAGGAAATATAAATGAAGGCACAGAAAAATAGCATGTGTGGAAGAGGTCAAAGAGCTCTGTGTTACTAACTCACTAAACATAGTGCAGGGAAATGAGGCAGATTTAAGTCATAGTTAAGTCAGATTTTTCCATCTTAAGGAGTTTGGTATTTATTCTAAGAATGATGGTGAATCATTGAAATGCTTTAATAACTGGGATGTCATGGTCATATTTGCATTTTAGAAAGAACAAGCTAGAAGCAGTGAGCTCAGAAACCCAGTGGTTCAGACAAGTGATGGTAAAGTTGACATGAGAGCTTGGGTAGTAGGGACAGAGAAGGCGAACACGCTGGATATGTATTTAGGAGGTAAAATCAATAGAAATTAGTGATGAATTGTATCTGGGTCTGGAGCGAGAGAAAATTGAAGAACTTCCTAAAATTGTGCCTGGGGTTAGCTGAGATGGGATTGCCTTAACACTCGTAGGCTTGGAGAGTTGAAGGTAACGAGTTACAATTTAAGCTTGTTACATTTTTGATATCTGTAGGATATCGAGAAGAACAGGGTCCCCCTATCTCGAGTGACCTTATCTAATTATTTTCTACCTCAACATCTACTTCATTTCTTCAAGAGTAAACATTGAGATTGATCTGGAGGTTTGTTGATGACAGTGCAGGAGAGTGTCTTGAGAGCACTGATGTGGTCAGCCATGCCCTCTCTGCTGGGTAGGGAGGGACGTGAGGCCAGGACCAAAGATGGGTAGAGCAGATGGTACATAGATATTTATAATTTAGGTTTTAATTATTCTTTCCACTAATACATATATTTTAGTCTGTCATTATATATTAATGAACTATAGATTATGAATTATCATTTTCATTCACTCAACTGTGATCAACTATGTCAAATGCTACTGTCAGAACTAGATTATTCAACATATGTAAACTTCAAAGGTCACCCCTGTAATTGGTTGAACTAAAGTGATGCTATTGATTTCTGTAATTCAGAATTTCAAATGTCTAAAAAACATCTATTTCCATGTTGGTGAATTCTGCCCTTATTCATAGAATAACTATTTGTTTATAATGCCCTTGAAGACAAAATAGCACAGTTGTGTGCAAATTTGAAAAGGTAAAGCATATATGAGATTAGAATTGTGAATATCTTCCATAAAAATGATTATTCATGGTTAAATTTTTCAAATTTTGAAATATAGTTTCCTGATCTTCATGCAAAGAGAAATATCTGAAAAAAATCAACTCTAAATTCAGCAGGTCTTTCCCTTTATTGTTAACACTCACCTATTTCAAAGGACTCTGTTCATGACTTGTCAGGGTCTCTTAGCTCTTGCTATTATAAAATGTCCAAAAAAGAGTGATGTTTATTCCAGTAATATGTAGAATGCTTGCATACATGCCCTGATAGTAAATTTCATGAGAAACTTTTCCTAAATTAAGGAAGATATATGATATTAATAAATTGATCCAATAAAATTTAATATTGGGAAACATTGAAAATGATAAAATTTTTGTAACAAAGAAAACCTGCAGCCAAGGAAAAAAACCAAATAAATACTAATAACCAGAAACTATAAATGTATAAAATTGTAAACCCAAACTCGCATTCATTACACAATGCAACCAATAGACAGTAATGCTTTGTAAAAGTAGAAAATGAACTCCAAGTGCCCGCCAAGGAAATTCTCAAGTGGAAGAAATGACCTGAGGCTGATTACTGTCCCTGCTATGGCTCTGCTTGAATGAGCTCTAATTTGACCCTCAAGTGACAATTTCACCAAAGAACAACAATGAGGATTATATGAAGACAGCCATTTCAACACAGTGCTTTCAGAGGTGGGCTGACCCAATGTCAGAGTCAAAAGTGGGAAGAAATTGAACGCATTTTCTAAAGAGTGAAAATCCAGAAACGTTTAGGATCTAGCTTATCAGTAGCCAGCCAAGAATCTTCAATAGAGAAAGCAAATATCAACTCGATGGACTGTCATACTCAAAGCAAACATAGTGGGCATATGCTATTGCCTAAGATTATACAAACACACCAATTCAGTATACGTAAGGGTAGACATATTGATTTATGTTAGTTCCTGTAAATTTCTGTAGTGTACTATGTGCATGATCTTGGGTCCTATAATTATAGTTACACAATCCTGAAACCAAGGTTACTAATAAAACAATCTACATTTTACAAAACACTACAAAATGCAAAACATTTTGCGAACACTTACTCCTGTCTCCAAATTTGCTGTTCTCTCCTGGGCTATACTTTCTCCTTTCTCTTCAATTAGTCCAAAATGTTCTGTTCTTCATCTGGAGCACATACCTAACTTCTCTGTGGTTTTTTTCTTTTCCTGAATTCCTATTTTATTTATTTTTATGGCAATAAAATAACTTTTTTTCTCCATTTAGATTTAACAGGCTACTAGGAGTTGAGAGATGTTTGAGGGTCCTGGAAGCTCTATGATTTTGTTGTTGTGATTTCATTTAACAATAATTTAAAATTAATATAACCATATTCTTGATCATGACAATTTTTAAAATTATTCCAACTAAATTTTAATCATTATGTGTATATGAAGACCTAATTTTAAGTTTTTGAATATTAAAAATATTATAATACAAATAATTTGTGTCAACAGGGGAAAAGTCTGAAAGGTTTTTATCTCTCTAAGAAAAAGAGAGATATGTGAAAGCCCAAGAAATTTTAATCAAATACTAATTTAACATCTAGTTATTTGCAAAATTAGTAACTTACAAAATGTCTTCTTTCCTCATAGCCTGGTTATAAAGTGTTTAAAGACAAAACATCTTTGCATCACCTAAAATCTTCAGTAATTGGTTTGCATACAAAAGTTCCTCAATGAATACTTGTTGAGTGATTGATTACATACTCCCCAAAAGAAATTACATCTATCTTCAAAAGCTTTATTATCCTAAAGTTAACATTTATAGATAACTTCTATGAAGCGTCATACTAAAAATGTTGTATCTGTCCATTTCTCCAGCATATCTGATCAGGGAAAAAAAGAATCAGAATATACCACCCTCGTAGTGGATACTATTGGTGCCCCGTCCTTTAGTTGGGGTGCCTATACCCTAGCTTCCCTGAGTGTTGGCTAATAACAGCTCAGAGCATTTGCTTTCTCTGAGAATTGCCCTCACCCAACTGGGGGCTTCCTCTATATGGAGGCCATGTTCCCCTTACTTCAATAACTGACTGTCAGCAGGATACGAAAGGCTGGGTCACTCCCTCAAGAGAGAAACTAACTCTGTGGTGTAGTTGTCTTCCAGAAATTCCATGAGCTCAGACTCTAGTTAATCTCCAACTGAGACAAGGGCTTTATTTAGTTCATTCCCTGCCCTATCTTGTTTCCCTCTCTCCTCTTCTGAGAGCACTCCCTCAATAAAACACTTGAACAAGAACCCCAGTTTCAACCTCTGTTTCTAGAGAATCTGACCTAATAAAATCATTGAGAAAGACAGTCATTGCATTTCAGAGGGACTATGAAACGATTGATGTATTGCTCACAAACATACTTCAAACTGAGTCTTAAAAGCACTGAAAAAAGGTTATATATTTTCCTTAAAAGGCAAAATGAAACATTAATTTTTCATCATTTGAAGGTAACTAATGCTTAAAAATCTGTGCCTTTTTATTCAAACACAATTGCCGACCTTCAAAGCCTTAAGGACAATGCATTATGCTCCCTGTCTGTTGGGTTCTCAAATCCTACGTTACAGAAAGAGATAAAAGAACAGGCCACGATCCCTGTTTTAAGAGAGTAAAACTGTATTTCATTGTGTATTAATTATCTATTTGTGCAAAACAAATTACAACAAAATTTAGCAACTCAGAACAAGACACATTTCTTACCCTACAGTTGCTGTGGGTCAGGAATCTGGGTGTGAGTTAGCTAGATGCTTTGCCTGAGGGTCTCTCACAAAGTTGCAATCAAGGCATCAGACAGGAGTCTCATATGAAGGTCCTAGTGGTGAAGGATTTACTTTCAAGCCCAGTGACCATTGGCAGAATGCAGTTTCCCACTGGCTATTGGCCAGAGGCCCCCCTCAGTTTCTTGCCACTTAGGCCTCTGCAAATGGTAGCTTGCTTTATCAAAGTGTGCAAGGCAAGACAGCATTGGAGAGAATCTCCTGGCAACATGGAAGTTACACTCCTTTGTAAGCTAATTACAGAAATGACACTCCATCAACTTACTCTATTCTATTGGTCACTAGGATCAGTCGAAACTTGAGGGGATCGAATTGCACAAGGCCATGAGTAAGCTTCATTGAGAATCATCTTAGAAGTTTGCTCACCACAATGGGAATCGAAAAATTTTGTTTTGTTCTAGTAGTCAGATTTCTAAATAACCATTTTTGAAAAAATCTCCACTTCACTTTTACCAACACGAAGAAAATACCACCCAACTACTGACTTATAACAAAAGTGTGCCAAGAGAGTTGGACTCTTGTGGTCTGGCCAGACTTATGTTTTAAAGTGATTAGTACCTACTTAACAAAAGTAGAGGGATAAGAAGGAAGAGGAAAAAAGTTTATAGCAATGGCTAAATTTTGTTTATTTTTTTTTAATCTGAACATGGTGTAGGATGTTAATGGAGTTGCTGATTAACGCAAAGGGATAAAGAATGAAGCCAGAGTAATTCTTTTTAAAACTTGTATCAAATCATGTCACTGATTTTCCTTTAACCCTTGGTAGCATCTGACAGCCCTGAGGATTAAACTCATGAGCTCCACATGCTCTGCACAGCCCCTGAGTGACTTGGCTTCCACCTGAGTTAAACCCATTTCCTGACTCACCCCCACTCCACACCTGCTTTCCCCCAGTTCACAAGAGCTATGCAGAAGTCCCATGACCTGCAAAAATTTTGCAACCTTGGATATACTTGCTTTTTCCTTTGCCTGAAAGGGTTTCCTTCTTATTTCACGTAGTGGATCCAACCCAAGTTGCTGTATGTTCTTTCTGATAACAAGTCATACCACCCGCTTCTCTGAGACTTGCTCTCACCCATCACAAGATCTGAAAGAGGAGGCTTTTCTCCCCAACCTGCCCCCCTCTCCCAGACTTGAACCAATGACACACTGATACTGGGGTGCAGAAGGCATAATTGCCTCTCCCTTGTGTCTATGGGTGCACATCATTCCTTCATGGGAGGTATCACCTTTAGAACTACTTTCTTTATTCCTTTCTTAAATAATTTTATTTATTTATTTTTTTCCCCCAAAGCCCCAGTAGACAGTTGTATGTCATAGTTGCACATCCTTCTAGTTGCTGTATGTGGGACGCGGCCTCAGCATGGCCGGAGAAGCGGTGTGTCGGTGAGCGCCCGGGATTCGAACCCGGGCCGCCAGCAGCAGAGCGCTGCGCACTTAACCACTAAGCCACGGGGCCGGCCCTCTTTATTCCTTTCTTACTTGTCCTTTTCCTCCCATTTGCCTGAAAGCTCTCCAAGGAGATAGGACCATATCTTCCTTAATCTCTGTCAAAACCCCAACAACCAGTGAAGTGTCTAGTTCTTGGTAAGCTCTGAAGAACATATTTCCTTTGTATTCAGAATGACAAATAAATTACTTAATTGATCAGAACTGAAGTGGCTCCTTTTGGCTCTGTTTAAATTCAAACCGTGGCACGTCTTGAATGTCTCGGGTCCCTTATGTCTGGTGTTAGAATATGTCCTGGTTTGCCCCAGAAGAGTCCCAGTTTATACCCGGGTCCCTACGTAATTATTAACAGCTTCCCGTTTTATTCTCAAAAGCATCCTGGTTTGAATAAGTTAAATGGTCATCCTATTCATGTCTCTGGAAAACTCTCTCTCCTAGTCCTATATTTTTTTATTATTCTTTTTCTTCGTGAGTTTGTTGCCATCTTTCGAAGAGTAAAATTTCACCCCTTAAAAGTATAAGACCTTGAATAGTTTACTTAAATCTCTTGAAGATTATATTTACTATCTTAAAATGATATTAATCATGGCATTAATCACTGTCGTGATTTGTAAATGAGACAAAGGAAGGAACCTGAAATTAGGTATTTTAATGACAGTCTCTCACCCTTAAGAAAACCATGCAAGCCAAGCTACCATGAGTTTGTTAAGGAGACTATTTCCCCGTCTATTGTATTAGGATATATAATATATCCAGATGGACCTCGGAAAAAAAGTTAGTGTATAGGCGGTATACTTTCCAAAATTTCGTTCTCTCTATACCCATTACCTACTTTGATGAGCAAGCATTAAAATGTATTTAAATAGTACTTTGAAGATTTAATAAAAATACGTTAAACTTGTACTTTTAAATTAGATATGTTACTTCTTTCAATGTATATTTCCACCCTAAATTACAAACATTAATACAAATAACTAAAAAGTAATGATTATCACTTCTGGCTACTTTATAAGGATTTTTCTTTTTTCTTGAGGAATAAAAAGAGAGCATCTATGTCAATAACCCTTGGATATAAAATTTTTAATTTTATACTACCCATAAGTAATAGTTTGGGTACATGTGTTTAAAAATGCTGATACTAAGAGTGATTTTTGCTTATCCCACTTCAGTCATTAAAACAAAGGAGATCAAAAAAATTATGACAGTGAAATTAGAAAACCAAATAAGTCCCTTAACCACAGCTTAAAAAGTATTCTGGTTAGAAAGTCAGAGTGCTTCTTTTTGAAGCCCATCTACCCAAACACACTGAAATGAACCATGTTTTGATTGAGGTCACTAGAGCCCAGTAACATTGACATTCTTTCTCCCAAAAACTGGCAAGCAAATACACAAACATACTTTAAGTCTCTAGTTATACACACAAAGGTATAGAGAAGTAAGTCAAATGCCAGGATAACTCATGCCTAAAAAGTATTTTCTAAAGTATTTTATAATTGAGACCTCTGATTTTGCCACCTTAAATAAGGGCCATTTTACTAAAAATTATTAAAAAGATCAAGAGGAGAAAAAAAATCAAGGGATCAGAATGTGGACTGTCGGTGGCCTTGAAAGCTACAATTAACTGGCCTTTTCTTTCCTTTACAATTGCAAGTAGTAGCAATGCTAGAAAATGAAGAACTATTTGATCAGGGAGAGTGATAAAGAGGAAGATTATCTTGTATCTATCAGAAGCCCTGAAACATCTGGAATTGTTCAATTTAGTTCACATGGGCAATAAAATGGAAAAGCTGGTGGATAGTAATTTAGTGGCTTCCCACTCCATCGTGCACTCTTTTTATTTGTGCAATCCATTTGATATGTGTTTTTATTTTTGAATGCTAAATGGTGTTCATTATATAAATGAAATGAGCCACTTGGTGACTATGGAGACATTGTTTCTACAACTTGCCAAAAATTAGCTGAACAACTGCCATGAGTGATGATGGGGAACTAAGTCCTTGCATATGCTGCAGAAAATATAAAAAAATAAATTCCATGTGTATTGCATGTCCTTCAATTCACAGCTGGTTAAGCCATTAAAAGTACTGCAATTTTTTTTTAATTTGCCTCACACTGAATGGAATTTATGATTCTATTCGTAAAATTAACATCCATTCCCATCTATTATTCAGATGCTGATAATCTTGTTTTCAATTTCCAAGACTACAACATCAACTCTTTCCCCCTTGAGTCCTCTATTTTACACCAGTTTGTTCATTATTTGTTATTAAATCAAACAAGGCTGGGGAAGTGGAGAAACGGTGACAAAGAAATGTGTGACATAAGAGACTGGCAGGTAGGTAAGTAATAGATGGATGGATAGATAGATGATGCTGATGACATAGACAGAGAAGAGAGGGGAGACACACAGAAACAAGGAGAGAGAGAGAATGAGAGCAAGAGAGTATGAGATTTCACACATGTTTATATATGCTAATACCAGCAATCAAATCTTGGTAGCGCCAAGGACCAATTCTTTCTTCTGGGTTCCTCTCATATGTTAGTTTTATAATTGTTAACTTTCAATACTCTCTATATAAGGGACAAGTTGGTTTCATTTACTAGTCTCTTCCTGTATTTCATAATCATAAAGGTGCTTTTACTTCCTATTCAATGCCCAATTTTATCCATTTATCAAATGTTTTTCTGAGAAGATAAGATTCAAGTCCATTTAATGGCTCCCCATTTAATAGCTGTGCCTTTAGCTAACAAATCAAGTTATAGTCATAATTTTACTTACCTCACAAGAATGTTGTAAGAATTGAGTAGATAGTAAACGTTAAAATTCTTGTACAGTATGATATGTACTTAAAATTAAAGGAATTACTAAAGGCTAACACTTTATACAAGCCACAGTATGAAGCAAGTCGTTTCAGTCAATTTAATGAGCCATTCGCACACATAACAGTCAAGTAAAGGGTAAAATAATATTTGGCTTGATTTCCTTTGTTTGTCAAACATAATTTTTCACATGTATTAAAAGGCAGGAATAAATTAATCAAGTATCCCTTAATGACTATGTGCTTGAAATGATTGCTTTTCTACCAGCTTTGATAGATAAAAATTCTTTAAAGCTTTCATATTAGAATCACAGTTTTGTCTCAACCTTTGGGATTATAATGAAATATGATTAGTTTATTTTTAATTAAAGGTTGTAATCAACAGAGCAAAACTCGAATATGGTGTATATAAGATTAATTTGTAACAACATATGCATAAAATAAAACTGATTTTTACAAAGAATCATTATGAACATATGAACAACACAAATGAATAAATGCAAGTATTCATTTATCTAATCAAGTGCTAGCTTTTAAAAATCTATTTTCCTAAAAAAATAAACTTTAAATGGATCATATACTGTTTGGTTTGTATCCTTCAATATGAAGACCTTAAATTTGCACATACCGTAAAAGGGTTCTGAATATGAAACAAGGGAGAATTAACTCTGATCTTAGTTTAATTTGGTAACAAACCAAGGTTTAGAATATCACCTATACATGAAAGTAAATAAGTAGGCATTTGGGAAATGGAGGAAAATGGACAACCTTAATATTTTGAGACCCAAGACATTTGCATATTTTTCAGAAGTGTTTTGAGAATAACAGATATTTGCACATGTTTTTTATATTAAAAACAATTTCAATTGCCAAAAGGAATGTTTGTAATTCCCATACCCTCATAGGTAACGTAAAGTTTCTGGGAAGAAACAGAAATTATCATTCCATGTTTTTAATAATTATAAAAGCCATAAGATGCAGCTTACTTTTCTCAAAATTTTACTAAAAAATCTTTTCCAAGGTAAGTTCACAAACATTGCTAAAACTAAAGTAGAGAATTTGAAGTATTACAAATCTGTATAGCTAGTTCTTAGGAAAAATAGAAGAGTTTTATTATGCTAGCTATTTATCTAGTATGTATATTAAACAGCAAAAATAGAAAGGCTATACAGAAACTCATATGCTGCTGAGGTCACATTAGTTTAGAAATATGCTCTTCAATTAAGAGGAACTCCTCCTTGTATAGGGCCTAGTGATAAAGAAGAGGAAATAGCATTTATGTCAATTTTTTTCCTATCGTATGCCTGATGAATCAATAATGCTATTTCTCTCTGTTTTATTTATTATTTTATTATTCCATTATTTCTTTTCATATCATAACAAAATCAGGATTCCTTGAGACCGATAGCATACTCTTTTGTTTTAAGCTAATAATCCAGAAAGTATGTGTGCCATCATGAAAGTCTTGATAAGTATTTCCAAGTGATGATCTGTCCTAAACAACTTCTTGTCAGTTTTCTCCATTCCAAGAATGTCCAAAAGTTCTGCAAATTCTCTAGTATATTGCCAAAGAATATTTGTCCTAACGGAATAAGAGCCTCCCAAAAAATAGTCACAGAATCAACTCTGATTCCAGATTATGCCTGTCAATACAGTAATCAGGGTTCAGAATGACATTGTCCCTGTGGTTTTTGTGACCAAACGGGCAGATTGCTATAATCCGGGCTGGTGAAATTTTGGTGTTGCTGAATGAAGACATAAATAGTTCCACTTAGTAAGTGCATATCGTTTTGCTTAAAATGTTTTGAAAGTTGTCTGTATGCAAGTACTCGGACAAAGAAAAAAATTCAATGGGCACATGACTCAAATTAATTCTAGAGAATTTTCCTGTATTGTTAAATTATATATCAAGGTAATTTTGTCTTCATATAAAAACAAAGAAATAAGCTTATGAAAGTCTAAACAAAAATTTATGACTATTTCTTTGGGACTTGAGTTCACACCCCTGGTATGAACAAGATGCTTCTGGAGAACAAAGTTCAGACAGTTCAGAAAGAGTATACAAGGAATCGAGTTGTGCCTTGAAAGTTTGGCTAGGTGTTCCATGAGTCTTTCTCATTCGACAAAGTTTCCATTCCTAGCTGTTGTAGTCTACAGTGCAGTTCTTTTTACCCCCAAATATGTGTGGTTTTGACAAATGCTCTCCCTAAAATGTTCCAGAATAGAGTAAATATGAGAAGCTTAATAATAGGCATAATTTTATCCTGACAGACAATGCCATTAATTTTAGCTCTTAATCCTTCAAAACTCCAGAAATGCTGATATAAAAACATGACGACTACTAAAGTAATTGGGGGGAGAAATTATCATAAAAATAACAATTTTTTGTCTTTATTTGCAATAATGTTATCATTATAGTTGTCAATTAATAATATGAATTAAGAAATATGAAATAAACTACTTGAATATTAGTAACATAAACAAACCAATTCAAAGACAATGGTCTGTTTATTTTGGTTTACCAATCCATTAAAAGTCCTTGGTAGATGATTTATCGTAAAGGTAGTACAGACTACAGAAAATCGCCTAGACTCATCTAACTGTTTGTCTACTCAACAAAGTCAAATCCCACAAGGCACTAGAGGTTTGGAAACAATATTCCAGGAAAATGGCTCATTTTTGTAAGGGAAATAATACTTCCAATTTATTGAATTCCTACTTTGGCATTTTGCTAAAAGTAATTTCATGTAATATTCCAACAACCTTACAAAAAAGGGTACTATCAATTCCATTGTAATAGTAGAAAACTTGAGGTTTCGAGACCTTGACTGGAATTGTCTAATTATATTCATAAAGCTCCAAAGCCAATACTCAAATTAAGAATTTGGTGATTCCAAACCGTGTGCTCATTCGTTCAAATTTTGGCCAGAGAACATGCCTGCATGTGAGGCATAAATATATGTAGCTAGTTTCAAATTTAACGTCAAGGACAATGGGGTACTCAGCAGTGGATTGTTGGCTGGACATGGTGAGAAAGGGTGCAGGGTTCATCTTGATGACTAAGGATTTCAGAGTGAGGACAGTGTTAAGGAGACTGGAAATCAGGAAGGTTTAGCAAGTTGCCTTTGGCAGATTCTCTCCAGTTCGGCTTTCTTGCATTTTGAACTCAGCCATCAGGTCAACAGAAGCAATATGTTTTTTTCCCCAGTCTGCACACATGAGAAAAGACTGTAAATGTGAAATATTCCTAAATCCTCAAGACTATTCAAAGATCTAATGGCAGAAAGAATGGATTCAACTTGCTGATTCAGAAAAGTCCACGTCTTGTCCTGTTAAATTATACGTACACAGTAATTTTTAAATTAAGATATTGAAAGGACATTCCGTGTTCTGATAGCCAACTATTTGAATATGAATTGACACTAGACACTGAAATTCTAATTACTTACTATTTTTTAGTTTCTATAAAGAGTTGAAGTATTGCATCATTCATCAATGGAAATTCTCCTTTCAACTGTCTCAAAACCCAATAAATAAAAGTAAGCGCATTTTCTAATTTATATATTTTTAAATTTATGTTTTCAAAAACTGAATTTGAATTTTCTAAAAGTGAATTTATCAACTGACTACAACACTTTATATGTCAAAAATTTTTTTTTGGCTATAATGGAAAATAAATGGTATGGTAAATATTGGTTTTCAATGTTCCTTTGAGATATTTTTTTTTAAACAAAAGAAGTGGAAAGACTTGAACTTCATGTAATTCAACATTTCGTTTTACAGGAGAAGCCGAAAGGCAGAGCAGCAAAATGACTGGGCTAGGGTCACAGACACAGCGAGGACTGGAATTCCAAACTCTAGTTCAATGCGGGATAGTTTACAAGAATGTCCATACACTCTTCCTCACCCAGCAAGAAGCCTATTTCTTTATCCCTTATATCTTTTCTAGCTTTCTGAGTTGCTTTGGGCAATGTTATACTAGCAAATATATTAGCAAAAAAAAATTCCAAATTAGATGCTTGGAAAGTGCTTCTATGTTGGAGCTGGCTCTCTTATGGCTCTTGCAATCCCAAGAAGCCTGGGATAACTTGCATGATGAGAAGAAACATGCAGCATGGTTGTCCCTGTCTCCATGGCCAGCTGTCTGCCAAACCTCTCACATATGAGTGAGCATGTTCTAGATCACCCAGCCTGTAGTCAGTTTTCCACCTACTGCTAGGTCACACACAAGAGCCAGCTAAGCAAGTATGAATCAAGTCACCTGGAAAATAATAAATACCCAACAGACGAACAGAATCATGAGTTAAATGATTGTTGTTTAATGTCACTTCATTTGGTGGTGACATGTTACACAGGAAAAGCTAACTGACAAAACTATATTTCTGAATTCATTATTTAATAATTAAGGTCTCACAAAGCATCTTTATAGAGTAACCCAATATAGCAGATCTTCCTTATACATTGTGTTGGCAAAATTAAAGACAAATGAGAATTTGTTGGAGCTATTCTAAATCTTTTGAAGACAGTCCTCATATAGCACTGCTGAGGTGAATAATTCCCACAAAGTGTGATAAAAGATTATCTTTTATCAAATGTATATCAGTTATAAAATGAAAAAATTACAGAAATAAGGTGACTCAAAAAGTAAAAGAAAATTAACTGGGAAGGAAGCTTGGTAACTGGAAGCTGGCGCAATTACATCTAACAGAAGAAAATAAAGTAATGGTGATAATACAAAATGGTCAAAAACAAGAGCAAAAAATCATCAAAATTCAGAGGAAATCCAGAGAACCTTAAAGAGTTTGTAGATTGGAATAAAAATTTTATTAGTCAATCATGTATATTTTGAGAAGCAAAAAAACAGCACTACTTAGCCTAATTAACTCTGCCTTAGGTAAATATTTAAACTATCTTCAAGTTTTTGGCATCTTATTAATAAAACTAAAAAGTCAATGCCCCAAAGCAGTCAATAAAATAAATCGCATGAATGCATAAATATATCTACAATTGATACTAAATTACATGAGCAGTAGTAGAAAACTGTGAGGTACTACAAGGACATATAATGTTTGGAGGCAAAATATTTCCCAGAGAGTTTAGACATGAGGACTTCTAAACAGTTGGAGTTTAAGTGCCCTAGAATGCTAGGATAGGTTGGTTAAATGGTAGCCAACAGATCGTGGTGCTCAGATTCTGAGAGACAAGGATAATTACATGCTCTATCTTCACCACTTCGGGAATTAGGAATGATGAAAGTAACATTGACCCATTTTTTTCAGTAATACATATTTAAATTTAAAATTTTAATCTTAAAATTTAAGTGACATTGGCACTAACATTAGAATTAACACTGGAGGGTAATTATAAGTGTAGTTTCCATTACAAAAAGTGCCATAATGTACCACAGCTGGGAAAGAATATCTGCTTATTATATACTTAATAAGCAAGCATGACAAAGAGGACAAAGGTCAAACCCTATAGAGTAAAGGATATCAATGCTTCCAGTATGGGTAGGGCTGATGCTCCAGGCAATGAAACATTTACCAAGATATTTGAAGCAATGCTAGTGAAAAAGCTTAGGAAATACTAATTGCTACATAATTGAAGACAATCGGAGGGAATGCTTCGGGGGGATGGGGCAAGGGGAGTGTAGAAATTGTAGGAAAAGGAGGAGTAATATTTGGGAGGGGTAATTTCAGATATATCCTCTGTGAATTTGGCGCACCAGTAAATTGCATTAACGCCCCCTTCATTTTTCATGAACAAATGTTAAATGCTTAAAAGGTTAGACATATTCAGCTTGAAATGTGGTCATTTAAACTTGATTAGCATCATGAATTATGCAGTTAGGTGTTGCATGCAAAGACAGTCGTTTTCCTCCTCTAAGAGATTTCTAGAGAAACGTTAATTTCACTTTCTGTTCAAATTGTCAAACATAGATTCTCTGACTTTTACCAAGTTCTCTTTGTTTCTGTTAGAGCATTTCTTGCCATTCACCATGAAATATTTTTTTATTATAATAATCAGCTTAATAGAAAGAATATTCTGTGGAAGATTTTATTTTAAAACTGTAGAATCCCAGCACATTTTAGAAAGTCCCTCAGCAGCCGTTGTGAAAGTGCAGGACTGTCTGGGCACATAAGAATTAAGACAGAAATGTCAGTTTGCTTGTTTTGGCTTATTTGCCTTGGTGTCATTGTCATTGTTAGATGTAGAATAAACCAAACTAGTATGATAGCTCTAATTTGGTCGTGTTCCTTAAGTTTCTATTATTTAAAAAAGTTTCCAACAGCATTGGGAATGGACATGTGTATGTGTGCACACCTGCCCATGTATGTGTGTGGTGTGCAAATTAAAATTATATTATATATATATTTTAAGTGACTTTTTACTCTAACTAATCACTTGAAACACTGGTTATTCTTTAAGCTAAAACATACAAATTTTCAAAAAGGAAAAAAGAGAAAGTGAGAGAGAGAGGAGAAAGAAAGAGGGGAGACAGAAATAGAAAGAAAGGAAAGAAGAAAGGAGAAAAAAGGGAAGGAAGGATGGGGGGGAATGAAGGAAGGAAGAAAGAAAGAAACAGAGAAAGAGGGCCGGCCCCGTGGCTTGGTTAAGTGCGCGCGCTCTGATGCTGGTGGCCCGGGTTCGGATCCCGGGTGCGCACCGAGGCACCGCTTCTCTGTCCATCCTGAGGCCGAGACCCACATGCAGCAACTAGAAGGATGTGCAGCTATGACATACAACTATCTACTGGGGCTTTGGGGGGGAAAATAAATAAAATAAAATCTTTAAAAAAAAAGAAACAGAGAAAGAAAAAAAGAAAGAGAAAAAAAGAAAGATCAGGGAGTTATCTATAGATAAAAAGTATGGGGTAAGTTGAGAAGTAAATTATGAATGTTTTAATTGGTTTGGTCCATAATAAATGAAATCAGATTTTTAAAAGGACACAATTTCTCTCATTTTTGTGCTTGGTCCACTGATTAACATTTGCAACCATTAACTCAGTTTCCTGATGGAGGTGACTGTCAGGTCGTGCTGCTTCCAGAGCAGGGCGCAGAGTTTCCAGCTGTGGATACAGACAGATCAAAGCTTATGATGGACTCTCTACCACACAGTGTATCTGGAATACTAATAATAGTCTGTACTACTTGTAAAGAATCAAGTCATTTTTCTCCACTCCTTCAAATAATCAGGGTTTCCTTGTACATGCTATTAATTGATTCAATATGCAGAAGGAATGTCTGAACTTTTCCCACGCCTTACACTTACTCGTTTTTTATTATATACATTAGTCTACCTCCAGAGGTTGTTTTAATTCAAGTCAGGTTTTTGTTTTCTTTCATAAAAATGGAATGGGTATTTGTTATGATTAGCTTTATATGCCATGCATTTTCTTATGTTTTATAATTGTGTGTATATGTGTCATCACCTAGCCTGTTCAATTCTGATGCTGCTTAACTTGCTTATGGTAGAATTTCATTATCTACTTCAATAAATATTGAGATTTTTACTAGGGATCCTTTATAAAGATTGCTTGGTCCTATTAGATCCTTCTTAAGATTTTGAACCCAGTAGTTCAAAGTCCTCAGTAATGACTGGCCATGATTTTCAGGCTCCTCATACTGTAAAAGACTGAGGTCTTTCCCTCTGTTTGTTTCTTTGTTTGTCTTAGATATGACAATAGCTGTTTGCTTTTATTTCACCCCTAATTTGTCCTTTGCATGTTTATAGTTTATTCTCTTTTCAGGTAATTCTGGAGATTTTTTACCTAAGACATCGTTTCTGTTGTTTGACTCTGTTAACGTTGTGGACTGTGCAAGACACATCTACAGAAGCTATGGTGTACTCCTCATATATTCAGAACACAGAAAGCTTAATGGGGCTAACTCTTCTAATTCCTAGTCAAATAAGCATTTATTGAACCTGCAAGATGTACAAACGCTGTGTGATTGAGGGTAAGAGAGCATAGAATAAAAAGATATTTAGGGCCAGCCCGGTTGCATAGAGGTTAAGTTCGTGCACTCCACTTCAGTGGCCGCGGTTCACAGGTTCGGATTCCAGGTGCGGACCAATGCACTACTACTTGTCAAGCCATGCGGTGGCAGTGTCCCATATAAAGTAGAGGAAGATGGGCACGGATATTAGCCCAGGGCCAATCTTCTTCAGCAAAAAAAAGAAGGATTGGTAACGGATGTTAGCTCAAGGCTAATCTTCCTCACACACAAACAAAAAAGATATTTAAAAGCAGAATCTTTTCCCTCATGTAGCTTACAACCCATTTTTCTAAGATGGTTCAAAAGATTATGGAGGGGGACGGCCCCGTGACTTAGCAGTTAAGTGCGCGCACTCTGCTACTGGCGGCCCAGGTTTGGATCCCAGGCGCGCACCGACGCACCGCTTATCCCGCCATGCTGAGGCCGCATCCCACATACAGCAACTAGAAGGATGTGCAACTATGACATACAACTATTACTGGGGCTTTGGGGGGAAAAAAGGAGGAGGATTAGCAATAGATGTTAGCTCAGAGCCGGTCTTCCTCAGCAGAGAGAGGAGGATTAGGATGGATGTTAGTTCAGGGCTGATCTTCCTCCCCCCCCAAAAAAAAAAAAAAGATTATCGAGAACTCCCTGCACGGTCATTGCTTGTATATGCACAGAATATTTAGAATAGTGCCCTTTAAACTTTCTACATGCCAATGAGTGAAGGAAAAGGGTGACATGAGCCACTGAAGTTTATAGGGCTAATGAATTTATATGCTGTGAAACATGCAGTGAGACAATTTTTTTTTGTCATCAAAAAAGAGTTTGAATCATCCCATGACAAATTTCTCATTTCTAGTTTTAATGTTCTTAGTTGACTAAAAGGCTTTAACACAGTGTTATCTATTTGATTGGCATTTCATGCATGACATTAATGTGTGTTTTTTCTTTTGCAACAAATATGTTAGGGAAAAAACCCCACAGGATTAACTCAAAAATTTTCCCTAAAGTAATGTCAATTTGGTGGAAACATTTCATATCAAAATGCAATTCTATCCAGAAGTGTTTAATTTGAGAGTAAAGTCGTTAGACTATGTCATCCGAATGATTTTCTTTCATCATGCCACTCTTTCCAGGATTCATTGCAAATTTGCTGCTTGTGTAATTCAATGGTCAGAAGGAAAACTCAATAGTGAGAAGGAACACAAGGACCCAGCTTGCACTTTTTTATGTTGGACATCACAAGAACTATCTGAGAAAAACAAAATGCAATGTTCCTCACTTTGTGGCTGGGCTGTGGGAAAGGAAGCTAAGTACGTTCTGCTTAATTACGTTTCGCCCATGGCGCAAAGCAGCACAGAGGGAAGGAATTTCTAAATCCAATGTTTTCTCAAACTATTCCAAATTTTTAAAAAATTATATGTAAATGCTTATCTAGCATATTTTTACTAGTTAAAAATCTGGAACATTAAGAAAATAGACATAAAATTGTTAAATCAGCATTTACCCTTTAAATCATAAGGAATGATTGACAATGTATGATTGTTCTGAAGCTGACTGTATGGGAAATTTATGAGAGTAATGTTGGTATGTCTTCTAATGGAAAGTATTATCTTTCCATCTGCAGCTATTTAAGAATAATACATATATTCATATTTTTCAAATAATGGTGTAGACTTTAAAAACACTGCCTCTTTTTATAAAGAATATCACTTTTTCAGAGTTGAAAAAAACTCCTCCACCCAAACTAGCATACTTTTTGATCATAATTCAATACATGACACCACGGATATTTTAAAAACTGGTAACATAATAAATCTTTGATTATTATACACAAAAGCCTATTATAGTATTAGCATGGATAATACATAGTGGAAGAGAGAATATCTATCTAATCAAAGTCAAATCAAAATTAATATTATAATACTCTTCTGAGACTCATCTGTTATGTATGTTAATATTATGTAACAGGTAATAAAATGGGAGCAGGAAAATTTATATTTTGGAAAGATCCTTGGAATGTGCATTATTAAATCAGACAGAATTTACTCTTATTTTGTCTCATAACAATGTAAAAATATTTAAAGACACTTAAAGCTGTCAGGGGACAAATATTCTGATGAAAAGAGAGTACCTAAATAAAAATTCTGCACAAAATGTCATCTTCTATAGATAGATGTTGTCATAAATGTAGGAATTTTCAAATTTCTGTATTCTAAGATAAATTCACAGGAAAGATACAAAAACCTTGAAACTGCACGCTTTTTGAAACTATGCATTCTTTATTTTTATTGTATACTCTCTGAAGTAATTATCTCTTTTGATGTATTTAAGAGAAAGATGGTAACAAATGGGAAAGTTGACAGTGGAGATAGGTAGCGTTATAGATGTTTGAAGAACTGTAATACTACTAACAGTCCTATTTATTGTACATTTCACATGTGTCTGTCACAGTTCTATGTGTTTTTCCATGCTTTAAGCCATTTAACTCTCACCACTACCCTACAAGATAGAACCTAATTTCGCTCCCCATTTTACAGCTGAGCAAAGATCACAAAGCCATTGCCAACAATAGAGCTAGCACTCATTCGAATACAGGCAGTGTGGACCTTGAGTCTCTGCTCTTAACTACTAGGCTACAATGAGTAGGATTAATGGAATTATTGTCAATCTATAAGGAGATTTCTGGGGCTAGCATTTTCTGTCTGTTCCTTGATATACTTGGAAGACTGACTCATCAAATTTGTGGATGACACATTGTTGAGTAACCTGATATAATAAAAATTTTTTTAGGTTGAACATTTGAGATGAACTTAAAGTTAATTATAATAGACGCCCTTATAAAGTTCTAAATGTGAAAGTATACAGAAGTCTTTTTTAGAAGCAGGTGGTGTAGGAGACCCCAGTCTCTGTCTTCCCCAAAGACCAACAATTAGACAGCTACCTATAAACAAAAATAGCTCTGAGAGAGCTCTAGAGTCCACTTAAGAAACTTCAGCAGCACAGTGGAACAAAAAAATCTGAGAGTAACCACACAAAAAGAGAAGAAAGCTTTATTTTACCTTCATCATCCCATTCTCCAAGCCAACAATGCTCATGGCCAAGAGAGAATTCCTCAGTTAGAAAGAGTTAAACTCATCAAGAAAGGAAGAATGGGGTGAGCAACCAGCTTTCTCAGCCTTTTGGGGCACTGCACAAAGGTCCCTCTTCAATTTCACTGACAAAGCTGAGACATATAGAGATGTGGAGAGGAACAAGGAAGAAAAGCGGGGGCTACCAATAGCAGCCATGCAGCAGGAGAAATCACAGTTCACGGTGACCTGCTGTGCAGACAAATCCAGCAGCTTAGGCACTGAAGAAGGAGGCAGTGGCTAGCACATCTGCCACAATACCCTTGCAGATTTCTCCACGAGCTTTTGTCTCGTGGGTAATCATGTTTGCTGACATAGCCACCTGAGTCCCTCCCCGCTGCCTCCCTCTTTCCACCCCCACCTGTCCCTGTTGGATCCCAGAAACCACACTGGCAGCAAGCCCAGGCCTCTGCAGCTGCATAAGTGCAAGACACAAGCCTAGACACCTGTGACTGACCCCCACCACCTTGCACGCACTTGGGGTTAACTCCTGTATCTGTACAATTGCATGCTGCTGGCCTGATACATGTCACTGCCCTCCACTGTGTGCACATGCCAGGATGAAAACTACAGCCACAAGAGAGCATGCCGGACAGCCAGGGGCCCTGCAGATGCTTGTGGGCACAGATTAGGCCCTGTTTTCTGTCACTACTGTGCTTGTCTGCAGCTAGCCCCTCCAGCTGTGCACCTGCACACCCCCAGCATGACTCCCATTGCTGGCCTCCACTGCTGGACACCATTGTCGAGACCCAGTAGCCACAGTAGTACACACTGACAGCCAGGGCCCTCACAGCTACCAGTGTGCCTGCTGTTGGCACCAGCCCTTTCTGTCTGCTTTATCCCCCACCACTACATGTGTGTCTGTGACTGGCCCCTGCTACTACGTAAGCACTGGCAGCCAGCCTTATCAGCCAACTGTATGAACACAATCAGCTCTGGCCACCACTGCTCCCTGCCTTGATCCCCAGCCACTTCACCTGGAGGTGCTTCTGATGACCCCAACAGCCCTTGCAGCCACTGTGGACCCCCAGCACTGCTCACCAGTGACCAGACAGTTGTCAATGCTGTAGACTCAGTTTCCTGAGCTGAAGAGGACCCAGGACCTGGTGCCACCACACAGCCCTGCACTTGGCACCCTGCACCACTAGATCCCAGATTACAGCTCACTCCAGCATGGCCCCACCCAGAAGTGAAAGTCTTTCCTTACTGAAGTCCCTCTTAAAGTTAGGAAGAGGTAACTGCTTCTTTAAATGTGCAGACAACTATGCAAGGCCACAGGGATCATGAAGAATCAAGGAAATGTGATGCCACCAAAAGGATACAGTGAACCTCCAGTAACTGGCCGCCAAAAAATTGATTCAGGAATTACCCAGCAAAGAATTTAAAATAACTATTCTAAAGATACTCAGAGAGCTACAAGAGAACACATTAAACAATTTAATGATACCAAGAAAACAGTACAATAACAAAATGAGAAGTTCAACAAAGAGATAGAAAATACAAAAAAGAAGCAAACAAAATTTGGAACTGAAGAATATAATGGTTAACTGAAGAATTCAATAGAGAGTTTCAACAGTAGACTTGGCTAAGCAGAAGAAATAAGTAAGCACAAGACAAATCTATTGAAATTATCTAATCAGAGGAGCAAAAATAAAAGAGAATAAAAAAGAGTGAAGAAATCCTACATGATCTATAAGATACCATCAAAAGAACCAATATGTGAATTATTTGATTTCCAGGAGAAGTCTAGAAGGAAGGGACAGAAAGCTTATTTAGAGAAATAGTGACTTCCCAAATCTGAGGAGATATTTGGATATCCAAGTTAATGAAGCTTATAGGTCACAAAACAAAATCAACTTAAAGAGCTTTTCTGCGCAACACATAATAAAACTGTCAAAAATCAAAGACAAAGAGAATCTTAATGGCAGCAGGAGGAAAAACAGCTTGTGACTTACAAGGGAACCCCCATAAGGCTGTTGACAGATTTTTCAGGAGAAATGTTGCAGTCCAGGAGGGAGTGCGATCATATATTCAAAGTGTTGAAAGACAAAATTTCCAACCAAGAATACTTTACCTGGCAAAGCTGTCCATCACAAATGAAGGAGAGATAAAAGACTTTCCCAGACAAACAAAAGCTGAGAGAACTCATTACCACTAGATTTCCCTTCCAAGAAATGCTGAAAGGAATTCTTCAAGCTGAAATGAAAAGAAGTTAAGCAGTAACATGAAAACATATGAAAATATACAAAACACTGAAAAAGGTAACTGTATAGCCAGATTAGAATACTCTAATATTGTAATATAGTGGAGTGTTAACCACATAACTCTAGTATAAAGGTTAAACGACAGAGCATTAAAAATAACAATAGCTACCATAATTTGTTACTGGATACACCATCTAAAAAGAGGTAAATTGTGACAGCAAAAACATAAAAAGGGGGGAGTAAAGGAGAACAATTTTTGTAAGTGATCAAAATTATCAGTATAAAATAGACTATTGAATCTATAAGATGTTTTATGTGAGCCTCATGTTTACTACAAGCAAATGTCTACAGTAGATTCACGAAAGATAAAGAGAAGGATATTAAAATATACCACTACAGAAAATTATCAATTTACATAGTAATGCAACAAGAGAGGAAGAAAGGAACAGGAAAACTACAAAAAAAGAAGAGAAAACAATTAATAAGATGGCATTAGTAAGTCCTTACTTATGAATTACTCTAAATGTAAATGGATTAAAATCTCCAATGAAAAGACATGGATGGCTGGATGAATAAAAAAATGAGATCCAACTACATGCTGCCTAGAAAAGACTCACTTCAGCTTTAGGGACACACATAGGCTCAAGCGAAGGAATGGAAAAAGATATTCCACACAAATGGAAACCAAGAGAGTGTAGAAGTAGCTATACTTATATCAAACAAAATATATTTTAAGTCAAAAATTTTAACTAGAGACACAAGAGGTAAAGGGGTCAATTCATCAAGAAGATAAAACAATTGTTAATATATACACATCCAACACTGGAGCACCTAAACATATTGAGCAAATAAGTAACAGATCTGAAGGGAGATATAGACAACAATACAATAATAGCAGGGGACTTCAATACCCCACTTTCAACAATGGATAGATCATCCAGACAGAAAATCAGCAAAGAAACTTTGAACTTGAACCATACTTAGATCACATGGTGCTAACAGACATGTACAGAACATTCCATCCAACAGCAGCAGAATACACATTCTTCTCAATCATACATGGAACATTCTACAGGTTAGATTGTGTAATAGCCACAAGTCTTAGGAAATTTAAGATTGGAATGATACCAAGTATCTTTTCCAACCACAATGATATAAAACCAGAAATTAATAATAAAATGAAAGCTGAAATGTTCACACGTATGTGGAAATTAAACAACACACTCACAAGCAACCAATAGATCAAAGAAGAAATAAAAAGGAAAATAAAAAATATATGGATACAAGCAAATATGGAAATAGAACACACCGAAACCTATGGGATGCTGTGAAAGTAGGTCTAAGAAGGAACTTTATAGTGATAAATATCTGTATTAAGCAAAAAGAAAGATCGGGCCAGCCCCAGTGGCCTAGTGGTTAAGCTCAGGGCACTCCTCTTTGGTGGCCCAGGTTTGGTTCCCCAGCATGGACCTACATCACTCATCTGTCAGTGGCCATGCTGTGGCAGCAGCTCACATATGAAAAAAAAGGAATATTGGCAGAGGATGTTAGCTCAGGGCAAATCTTCCTCAGGAGAAAAAAAAAAAAAAAGAAAGATCTCAAATAAACAACCTAGCGATACACCTCAGGGAACTAGAAAAAGAAGAACAAACTAAGCCCAAAGTTAGCAGAAGGAAGGAAATAACAAAGACCAGAGGAGAAATAAATTAAATGAGACTAGAAAAACATTAGTAAAGATCAACAATACTGATAACCACTTTTTTGAAAAGATAAAGAAAATTCACAGAACTGTAGCTACACTAAGAGACAAGACTCAGATAAAATCAGAAAGGAAGTAGGAGACGTTATAACTGTTACTACATAAATATAAAGGATCATAAGAAGCTACTATAAAAATTATACACCAACATATTTGACAACTAAGAAGAAGTGGATGAATTCCTAGAAACATACAAACTAATGAGACTATATCATGAAGAAATAGAAAATCTGAACACACCTGTACCTATTAGCGAGATTGATTCAGTAATTAAAAACCTCCCAACATGGAATAGCCCAGGACCACATGGCTTCACTGGTGAATTCTACCAAATATTTAAAGAAGAATTAATGGCAATCTTTCTCAAACTCTCCTAAAAATTTGAAGAGAAAGGAACAATCCCAAACTCATTTTATAAGGCCAGAATTACCCTGGTATCAAAACTATATAGGCACACTACAAGAAAAGAAAACCACAGATCAATATCTATGGTGAATATAGATGCAAAAATTCTCAACAAAATATTAGCAAACTGAATTCAACAATACAGTAACATGATCATAAGCCATGTTAAAGTGAGAGATATCCCTGGATGCAAGGATGGTTCTAATATGCAAATCAATACATTTAATACACCACATTAATAAAATGAAAGATAAAAATCATGTGATCATCCCAATAGATGCAGAAAAAGAATTTGACAAAAAACAACATCTTTTCATGATAAAAATGCTCAACAGTTTGGGTATTGAACGAATGTAATTCAACATAATAAAGGCCATATATGACAAGCCCACATCTAGCATCACACTCAATGGTGAAAGTCTGACAGCTTTTCTTCCTAAGATCAGGAACAAAACAAGGGTGCCCACTCTTACCACTCCTGTTTAACATAGTTTTGGAAGTCCTAGCCAGGAAATCAGACAAAGAAAAGAAAAAAAAAAACGCATTCAAATCCGAAAGAAAGAAGTAAAATTATCTTTGTTCACAGATAATATAAACTTATATAGAGAAAACCCTAAAGACTTCAACCAAAAACTGTTAGAACTATCAATGAATTCAGTAAAGTTGCAACAAAATCAACACAACAGGATACAAAATCAACATCAGAAATCACTTGTGTTTCTATACACTAACAACAAAATATTTGGAAAAGAAATAAATAAACAATCCATATTCAAAACAGAATCAAAAACAATAAAATACTTAGGAATAAATTTAACCAAGGAGGTGTAAGATTTATACACTGAAACAATAAGACTTTGATGAAAGAAGTTGAAGAAGATACAAACAAATGGAAATATATCTCTTGTTCATGTATTGGAAGAATTAATATTGTTGAAATGTCCATATTACCCAAAACCATCTGTAGATATAATGCAAACCCTATCAAAATTCCAATGGCACTGTTCACAGAAAAAGAAAAAACTATTCTAAAATTTCTGAAGAACCACAAAAGACAGCAAATAGCTAAAACAATCCTGAGAAAGAACAAACCAGAGACATCACACTTTCTGATTTCAAACTATACTACAAAGCTATAATAATCAAAACAGTATGGTACTAGATAAAAATAGACACATAGACTAATGGAACAGAATCAAGAGCCCAGACATAAACCCTCTAATATATGATCAACTAATATTTGACAAGGGAGCCAAGAATACTCATTGGGAAAAGGGTAGACTCTTTCAATAAACGATGTTGTGAAAAGTGGAACACTAAATGCAGAAGAATGACATTAGACCCCTATCTTACAACACTCCTAAAAATGAATTTGAAATGGATTAAAGACTTAAACGTAAGATCTGAAACTGTAAAACTTCTAGAAGGAAACATAGAGAAAAATCTTGACACAGTCTTTTCCAAACATTTTTTGGATATGATACCAAAAGCACAAACAACAAAAGGAAAAATTAATAAATGGGACTACATCAAACTAAATTGTTTCTGCGCAGCAAAAGATACATTCGAAAAATGAAAAGGTAATCTACAGAATGGGAGAAGATAGTCGCAAATCATATATCTGATAATGGGTTACTATCCAATGTGTAAAAATCTCATGCAACTCAATCAGAAAAACAACCCCAAACAATCCAATTTAAAAAACTGGCAAAGGTACTGAATAGACATTTTTCTAAAGACATCCAAATGGACAACAGGTATATGAAAAAGTGTTCAACAGCACTAATCATCAGGGAAATGCAAATCAAAACCACAGTGAGGTATCACTTCACACCTATTAGAATGGCTATCATCAAGAAGACAAAAGATAACAAGTTTTGGGGAGGATGTGGAGAAAAAGGAACCCTTCTGCACTATCTATGGGAATGGAAATTTATACAGCTACTGTGGAAAACAGTGTGGAGGTTCAAGAAAAAATTACACATCAAACTACCATATGAGCCACCAATCCCACTTCCGGGTATGTATCCAAAGGAAATGAAAACAGGATATTGAAGCGATATCTGCTCTCCCATGTTCATTGCAGTGTTATTCACAAAGCCAAGATGAAAACAACTTAAGTGTTCATCAATGGATAAATGGATAAAGAAGATGTGGTATATGTATACAATGGAGTAATATTTATCCATGAGAAAAAAAGAAATCCTACCATTTGCGACAACATGGGTAAACTCTGAGGGCATTATACTAAGTGAAATAAGTCACATAGAGAGAGACAAATACCGTATGATATCACTGTTATGTGGAATCTAAAAAAGCTGAAATCATAGAAATAGAAAATAGAACGGTGGTTACCAGAGGCTAGAGGTGGAGGGAATGGGGAGATGGTGGTTAAACGGTAAAAATTTCCAGTTATAAGATGAATAAGTTCTGGGGATCTAATGTACAGCATGGTGATTATAGTTAATAATATGGTGCTATATACTTGAAAGTTGCTAAGAAAGTAAATCTTAAATGTTCTCACCACAAATAGGAAATGTTAATTATGTGACATAATGGAGGTGTTAGCTAATGCTATGATGGTAATCATTTTGCAATATATAAGTGTATCAACTCAGCAAGTTGTACACTTAAAGCTTACACAATGGTATAAATTCTATCTCAGACCTGGGGGAGAAGAAGTCATTTTTAGAATCTAATTTGGTAATATTTGACAAAAACCTATATTTGTATGCATTGTCCCATCCATTAAGAGAAATAATCACAAATCATAAGAAAAATTTTTTATTCTCCAAAATCAAAGTTTCCTCCTCAATCAAACCAAATTGATTACCATGTGCTTACATGTAGTAGCATTTTTCAAGGATTATCGTAGAATAAAGAATGTTAAAGCATACAAACTTTGCTTTCCCGACTGAAAGCTTTTTCTACTGATTGTGTTAGTTAGAAATCTGTAGACTTGCTACTCTGAACTAGGAATTTGCCTAAAAGTTTTCCAACAATGAACCCTAGAGTTAAGACAGGCTCTTATCCTTTGGGTTATAAAGAATTTGGGTTAAGTATGCCTCTTGGCATTCCCTTAACACTCAGTACTTACTCTATGTTATTATTTTCTACTATAAGATATTGACTCTTAAATGTCAACTTTCTCCACCTAATAAAGTCCTTGAGGGAAAAGGCTAACTTTTGTTTGCCATGGTTTACCCAGAAGCATGGACGTGTGAGTCACCAACAAGTATATGGATGGATGGATGAATGGATGAGTGAATGAATGAATGCATAAATATATAGATGTCTATAAAGGAAGAACATCTTTTCTCTCCCTTCTGATCAGCTGTATATGAGTGCAGAAACACAGTTCTTTCACTTACGTTCTTTCACTAGAGAATTGTAAGCATAAGACAAAACCTTGTAACTCAAAAAGGGAAAATCGCTATCAAAATTATTTGTAAGTAAAACTGCTGTTTCCAGGATAGTGTCCGGACAAAAAAAAAAAAAGGTGGCACCTTAAGGGTGCAAACACTGCTCACAACTCATTGGAAACCATATGCAAATCATATAGTTGATGGGAGAACCCAAGTAATAACAACAATAAGAATAAGAATAATAAAACAAATAAAAATAACAACCACCACCAACTGAATTTGATGAGTTGACTAAAACAGGCAGAATCAAAACTATCCAAATGAACATTTTCATTTGGATCAAGCAATTGGTACTAGCAATTAAAGATTGAAATGAAGTAGATTTTTTTGTGTAGTGTCATGATTCTCAACCACGGTTGACTTTGCTTCTCCATCCCCAGAAGGAGACTTTGGTAATATCTGGAGATATTTTTGATTGATACAACTTGGTGGGCTGCTCCTGGCACCTGTGGGGTAGGGCAAGGGATGCCACTAACACCCTACAACACACAGGACAGCTCCCTCCCTGCTCTCCACCCCTATAGACAAAGAATTATCTAGTCCAAAATGTCCCTAGTGCAGAGGCTGAGAAAACCTGATGCAATATGTAAGAATCAATTACTTGTTAAAAACCTCCATCTAAATACTATTCTTCAACTAAACAAATTAGATACTAAGTTCTCAACAGTTTCCTAGGTTTATTCAAATTTGACTCTTCAAAAGTAATAACAGTCCTGAGTAAAATTTCGTTGGTGGCTGTAAGGAATGCAAATGAGGGTCAATGGCCTTTAAAGCAAGCAGATGAAAGAGAGAAAGCCAGTCTTTTCTCTGGATATCCAGTCTCTAAATGATCCATAAGTAGCTGTGAACTAGAACATATTTGAAGATACAAATTTTTAAAAATTATGTTGTTTTATGGTATCTTTTGATTTATTGAGTGTCTACCATATGCCTGGGATGATATAAGGTTTGGGGTTAGAGAAGTGAGAAAGGCATATGTTGAGAATGCAGATCTATCCTTATTATTGTGTTACAAATCATAATATAACAGAAATTATATATTTCTGTTAATTAAATTATAATTTAATTAAATTATATCATATTGATGTAGTATCCACAGCTCATTTTTCCTAGTGCCCAAACGTTATTCGGTTATGACGAAAAGACCAACACAATTCTAATGGACTTAGGTAGACATAGATGTGCCTATGGCTTCCTCATACAGTTGAAGAATAATGAAATTGTGTCCTTACTGAATTTCTTTCTTTTTCTATTTGTCACATAAAATGTTGGTATAACTTTTTTCCCATCCTTATTGAGATATAATTGACAAAAAAGTATATATTTAACATGTACAATGTGATGTTTTGATACATATATGCATTGTGAAATGATTAGCACAATCAAGCTAATTAACGTATCCACTACCATACATAGTTATTATTTTTTTTGTATGTAATGAGAACACTTAAGTTCACCCTCTTAACAAATTCAGTATCATTAACTATAGTCACAAGGCTCTACCAAATTAGATCTCCTGAATTAGATCTCTGGAATTTATTCATCCTGCATAACTGAAACTTTGTATCCTTTGACCAACATCTGACATTTCACCTGCCACCTAGCCCCTGGCAAGAACCATTCTACTCTCTGCTTCTGTAAGTTAGACTTTTTTAGATTCCACGTATAAGTGAGATCATGTAGTATTTGTCTTTCTGGGACAAAATAACCTATTTCACTTAGCATAATGTCCTCCAGATTCACCCATGTTGTTGCAAAAAACAGGATTTCCTTATTTTTTAAGGCTGCATAATATTCCATTGTGTGTGTGTGTGCATGTGTGTGGGGGGGTGTGTATGTATTTTTCTTTTATCCATTCTTCTGTCCCGTTGGACATTTAGGTTGTTTCCATTTCTGGGCTATTGTGAATCATGCTGCAATGACAATGGCAGTGCAGATATCTTTCAAGTTAGTGTTTTCATTTTCTTTGGATAAATAGCCAGAAGTGGAATTGCTGGATCATATGGTATATCTATTTTTAATTTTTTGAGGAACTTCCATACTGTTTTACATAATGGCTATACCAAGTTACACGCCCACTAGCAGTGTACCGGGATTTCCTTTTCTCTGCATCCTTGTCAACATTTGTTATTGTTTGCCTTTTTGATAATAGCCATTCTAATAGTTGTGAGGTGATATCTCATCACAGTTTTGATTTGCATTTCCCTGATAATTAGTGCTGTTGAGCACCTTTTCATGTACCTGTTGACTATTTGTATGTCTTCTTGGAAAAAAATGTCTATTCAGGTCCTTGCCCATTGTTTAATCATGTTATTTGTTTTCTTGCTATTAAGTTGTTTCAGCTCCTTATATATTATGGATATTAACTCCTTAACAGTCATATGATTTTTGAATATTTTCTCCCATTTAGTAGGTTGTCTCTTCATGCCATTGAATTTTTTTTTTTTAACTCTGCAGAGGCTTTTTAGTTTGATGCAACCCCATTTATCTATTTTTCCTTTTGTTTCTCGTGCTTTTGGTGTCACAGCTGAGAAAACACTGCCCAGATCAATGTCATAAAGTTTTTTCCCATGTTTTCTTCTAGTAGTTTTATAGTTTCAGGCCTTACACTTTAATCCATTTTGAGTTGATTTTTGTATATGGTATAAAGGTTCAATTTCATTCTTCTTCAAGTAAATACCCAATTTTCTCAACATCATTTGTTGAAGAGACTATCCTTTCCTTATTATGTATTCTTGGCACCTTTGTTGAAAATTAGTTGACCGTATATAAGTGGGTTTATGTCTGGGCTCTCTATTCTGTTCCTTGGTATATATGTTTGGTTTTACACGTATACCATACTGTTAGGATTACTATAGCTTTGTGTTGTATTTTGAAATCAGATGGTGTGATGCCTCCAGCTTTGTTATTCTTGCTCAAGATGGCTTTAGAATTCAGGGTCTTTTGTAGTTCTGTGTGAATTTTAAGATTGTTGTTCTATTTTAGTAAAAATGCCATTGGAATTTGTACAGGAATTGTATTGAATCTGTAGATAGATTTGGGTACTATGGACATATTGACAATATTAATTCTTCCAATCCATGAACATGTGATATCTTCCCATTTATTTGTGTCTTTTTCAATTACTTTTATCAATATCTTATAGTTTTCAATGCATATTTTTATCTCTATAATGTGGGAAAAGCATTTGACAAAACAACATCCTCGCATGATAAAAAGACTCTCAACAAATCAGGGATAGAAGGAATGTACCTGAACATAATAAATGTTCATATGTTACAAACCCAAAGCTAACACCACAATCAACAGTTAAAAGCTGAAAACTTTTTTCTCTACAATCAGGAACAAGAGAAGGATGCCTACTCTTACCACTCCTATTCAACATAGTACTAGAAGTCCCAGCTAAAGCAATTAGGCAAGAAAAAGAAATAAAAGGCCTCCAAATCAGAAAGGAAGAAGTAAATTTGTCTCTGTTTGCAGATGATATAATGTTATATAGAGAAAAAGACTGCACAAAAAAAATTGTTAGAACAAATAACAAATTGAGTAAAGTTGTAGAATACAAAATCCACATATAAAAATCAGTTGAATTTCTGTACATTAACAATGAACTGTCCAAAAAAATTAAGAAAATAATCCCATTTACATCAGTATCAAAAATAATAAAATATTTAGGACTTATTTTAACTAAGAAGGTAAAAGATATTATCAAATTTTTTTAAAGTTAGAAAAGCTTACTCTAACAGGTAAAACTAAATGTTGGCATTTTCTATAAAGTCTAGTAGAGAAAATTCTTTAATACCAGAAATTATTTTATTTTTTATAATACTCAGATAGGTTTATTTGCCCATTAAGTGTTTAAAACTATACATGACTTTATCATAGGTATTAGAAATGCAGTTAGATAAAATAAATCTAATTGGTAAAGAAGAAGCAAAACTGTATCTATTAGAAAATTATATAATAGTATAGCTGAAGAACCTTCGAGAATTAAGGATAAAATTTAATCTAAAATAAAAGCACTTGGAAGGTAACAGCATATGAGTGAGGGAACTCAAAGAGAAAACAAACAACAAATGAGATTAACTGATAGCACAACCACACTGCTGGGGGGGAAGAAGAAAGAACTAATCTTTGGGAAAGGAATATTTTGACTATATAGTAGAGTCTAAAGACAAACAAATAAGGAAAAAGAGAAGGCTAAAATAAACACTGTGATATTGAATTGGAAGTATCAGTCTGAATTCATAATTTTTAATATTGACATAGGTGGATAAGAATAGAAATAAGTATGTGTGTGTGTGTATGGTTTAGAATATGTTCATGAATTTCCTAGCTCTATCCTCTGAGAGGGACCTAGAAGTAACGACACCCAGTAACAATGAGTACATCTAGAACTCAGATCTTTATTTATAAATAACTTTTTTTTTTAGTAAAAGAATCTCGGAATCCTTAGAGAGGTTGTTAATTCCAAGACTGATGTAGAAAAAGTGCAAAAAAATCTGGTGCACTCTTTGTTGCCAAAAGTAAGGAAATACTCAAAAAATGATGGGGTATGCTGAGAGGACATAGAAGCCAATATGAAAAGTCTCCCAATAACTAAGTCTGAAATAATTTTAGCAACAAAATAGTGATGGTAATGGATTATAACCCACATAATAAAATAAATATGCATAAGTCTATAATGTAATTGCATAAATTAGTAAATGAGTAGAAGGGATAGCTCTTCCTTAATATGGTTACTGTAGAAAGACACAACAAGTAAATGCAACATGAAATCCTAGATTGGATCTTGGACCAGAAAAATGACATTAGTAAGAAAATTAGAGATTCAAATACAGTCTGTAGATTAATTAATAGCATTGAATTCACATTAAATTCCTGGTTTAGATAATTGTACTATTTTTATTCTGGTGAAGAGTATACAGGAAATCTGTGTATAATTTTTGCCACTTTTCTTGTTATTAGCCTTAACCAGAAAAAACAAAAAGTCTTTTTAGAGAAAATATATGAAATATATATTTGCTTTGATGGTATGGAAGGAAAATCACAGATAAACTTGTATTATGGTCCAGACTCTGTTCCTAAATAGTTATACTATTAATTGCAAGACAATTACTATGATGATTAATTAATTTCATGTGGGTGGCTAGGCTAACGGATGCCCCGGTAGCTGGTAAAAACATTATTTGAGTGAGTCTGTGAGAGTGTTTCTGGATAAAATTAGTATTGGATTCAGTAGAGTGAGTAAAGAAGATTGCCCTCACCAACGTGGTTGGGCATCATCCAATTTGTAATGGCTGAAAAGAACAAAAAGTCAGAGGAAGGGCAAGTTTGCTCTCCGCTGGAGTCGGACAGCCGTCTTTTCCTTGGACATTGGTGCTCCTGGTTCCCAGGCTTTCAGACTCAGACCAGGCCTCACACCATTGTCCCCCCTCATTCTCAGGCATCTGGGTTTGGACTGGAACGACACCACTGGATTTCCTCTGCCTCCAGCTTGCAAATGGGACTTCAGCCTCAATAATCATACAAAACAATCCTTCACAATAAATATCTTTCTATATGTCTCTATGTATCCTATTGGTTCTGATTCTCTGGAGAACTCTGACTAATACAATTACTCAGGTGAAACAATGTGTAACACACTTGTAAATAAGATTCAATATTTTCATAGTTCAGATTTTATGTAATTCCTAATTCTACAAAATGAATTGCCTTGATAAGTGATGTTACTATTGAGAATCCCTATGGAATCTAGTAATCACAGTTATCTTATATTTGATATATTAATAAAATATTCTAGAAAATTCATTTTGAAAAAAACTGAATGCTGGACCAATAAATTTTTATAGTAATTTATATATCAGTATATCTTATGGAAATAGAAATTATTGTTAGAGACTTCAATTTATGCAGATGCTTTCATACCAGTAGAGAATGAACCAAAAACTTTTTAATGAAGCGAAAATCTTCCTTTAAACCTGGAAGTATGTTTCAGCACTTAAAATATTTAATTACATTTTAATTCTATAACTGCTATTTCAATATTTGGGTAAATTTAAACATAAAAAAGATAAATTTATATTTGTCTATATATTCATATATGTATGAATATAAATATATATAAATGTGTAGAAATATATATATATTTCCATACATTCCTTCCATCAGCATACTATCCAGCCTTATTAATTCATCTGAATCTCTAGAGCTGATCTAGTTTATACCTATAGTCTATTTTGCAATTAATATTATGAACTGGACTGACTAATCTATTTTTTTTATTTTAAATTTATGTGTTTCATTGAGGAAAATTATTCAAAACCTACCACTTCCAGAATGTTTGACCTTTACTAGCATTTGTTAATTCATATTTAATATGAAAATATTGGCTATATGTTTAATAGATAGAATTGGATAGAATAGAGAAGTATACCACAAACCTGGTAATCTCTCTCATGTATGCACATGTTTATAAAGTGTAGAGAACCACCAATTAAACTACTAGAGGATTGAGTGGAATACGAGATGTTTGTTTTAAAATATATACTCTTAAAATTTCAGTTTTAGGCCATATTCATAGCTGCTAATTTTGTTTTTATAGTTTCTGACCTTAAAGTTTTAAAGTATTTGTAGGTATTCTCCAAGGTGGCTAGAAAAAATAAAACATACTCATTTGAAATATTACTTTTGTTAACATAGTTTAATAATTTTTCCTTTTCATTAGATTGAAGAAGAGGCTATTTGCAAGAATATATACAATGTTTACAGGAGGTTTCTTTGAGAAACTAAATTAGAAGACACTTTTTAAACTCTATTTTAAAATAGTGTTAGAAAATAAAAGTGTAATTAAACAAAAAGTAGTAGAAAAGATTGTCCTCAGAGTACTTTACCAAATGTTGATTTAATGAAAAGAAGGCATCTAAGAGCAACAAGAAACATGGTAAACTGCAAAACCACATCAAGAGTAGGTAAAAACAAGTGGATTGCAACAGTTAACTTTAGTAGCTAAAAAGACATTACACATCCAATGCCCAGGAGATAAAGTTTTGCAACTTCTTTAGTTGATAATATTGCTTTTGTGATACCATGATACCCACTTGTATTGAATCCATATATATATAATTCTTAAATCTATCAATCAAATTTAAAAGTCTGGCCAAAAATCCCACAGGCTCAATGTTAAATTTCTCCACATTTGTCAAACCCACTTTATATTGAATTTCCACTTACATCAATCTATTAGTTTCCCCAGCAATGCCACGTTTTTATAGGGCTTTTTACCACTTCCTGGTGCCACAGAGAGGAGGCAGAGCAATGGAGTAGATACTACCAATGTGCTTTCCTACAAATATTGAATTACTCTGTTTTATCGAAATTTCTGTCTGATCTCTGGAAATTAGATATATAGTAAGCTTGTTTCACTTTCTGTAGAGTTAGAACAAAGGTGATTGAAATTGTGAAGATGCTAAAGCTTGATGAAATATTTAACTGCTTCTATCTGTCACATCCTAATTTTGAAGATTTTTATTTAAAAAAAATTCCTGCAAATATTTCAGGACAATTTTTCTATTTTAGGAAAAAACAGCAGATAAATTTATTTTCCTTTTAGATTGTACAGTGTGGTTTGTTTTTAACATATAGGACATCAATTGCAGAGAGTCTATCTTGGGGTTTCGTTTGGCACTAGATTCCACAGAGTGGCTGTAAAAGACAGTATCTTGTAAAAGTGTGGATATCGATATCACAATAATTTTTTTGTTGTTCAACTATTCTAAGGTAGGCACACAAATTTACTTTTATTACACTGAAAGAAGGGAAGTTCTTACTGTTGTTGCATTTTGCCTGACTGGAAGGAAACTTTTTAAAAAGTTTATTAAGTGGTACCATGTAACGTTCATATTCAGAAGGGACATTTACAATTGGATTGGGTTTTTGGATATGATTTGAATTTTTTTTTGATTTCCATAAAAATTACTGTTGAAAATCTGTTTAAGGATAAATCGTATTGAAGAACAAGGCATTATATAAAGAAGTATGTATTTCCTTTAAGTAAATTAGTTAGGAGATGAACAATCAAGTTCATTGTGAACACAGTTATGTTCCAAATGATAAATATCTGATGAAAGATGAAGACTAACAATTTAAAGGTGAAAAAAATCTCCTGTTTCTAGTCAACATTTTTTTGCAACATTTTATGCATAAAATGCATAAAACTGAATTTTATGAGGTGTTAGTGTTCTGTGGAAAGAAAGCTTCTGAATTGTTTATATACTAAAATGGAAATTTGTGATGTGCATTAGAAAAAGTTTCAGAAATATTCTATAATTATTAAAATTAGTTGTTCCACTGAACATGGTTCAGTATTAATGTGTTATAGAGACTGAAAGTTTCTAGACATCACTTAGCCCGACCCTCTAAAACCTTTTTATTGAGAATGGTCTGAGAGAGGGTTAGCTAGAACTATAAACATGTAAAAGGCTATCTATATATCATTGTATGTAGAGAAACTGGCGATTCAGAATTTTCTGGTATGAAGCTTGCCTCTGTCTCAGGCAAGATTCTTCATCTTAATGTACCTAAGTTTTTTAAATTTTTCTTTAATCTACATAATTGGGATAAAAATTAACTATGTCATATGATAGTTCTGAGGAATAATGATATATGTAAATGATGTAGAATATTGTTTGGAAATTAGTGAGAAATCTTTCTCTTTCTCTCCCTCTATATGTATACAGCATATATATAATACATATAGATAGATATAAATATATAATATATATTTTTTCATTTATACTTTATATATTTTATTCCATAGGTTACTTATATGAGTATTTACTATATCAGTACATACTAGTTGTTTAATTACTATCCAGAGTTCTGAGTTAATGAAAAGGAGCAAATTTGGTCATTATAAAAGCATTTTTGCTAACATAACTCTTATAAGACTGATCATTCAAAATTTGCTGTCTGTTTAAAATTATTTACTCCATCCATTTAAGTCTCTATAATTGCTAGACAGTGTCTCTGGAAGCTACAAATACACTACAAATTCCTTTTAAGGCAAATTGTAAATCTTGAAAAAGTTGAAGGATTTCTTGCGGTAAGTAAAAGTGATACGGGAAGAAATGTTCAAATTACAGTTGAAATGATTCACAAATGAATATTTGACTTATTTATACTGGCTAACATATAAGGAGAATATTGAAACAAAGATAATGACAATAGACAGCTATCAAAGGATCAAGAAAGATAACTGGTAAAATTGATAAAGTATTTATGATTATGTTCAAAGTTATGCTCAAATCATAGACAAAATGAAAGAAGCCATATAGTACTTATCTCACAGTTTAGTTGGACTATATATATATATCCTCCAGTCAATATTTCATTTATTCTTTATCCTAAGACTTAGCACTGAAAACTTAAATTTTGTTAAATATAAGTTAAATAAACTTATTTTCATAATTTTTGTTCGTTTTTCAAAATAGATTCCTGGTAAAATCTTTAGTTTTCATTATTTATTAGGAAACTTTTGGTCCCCTGAGTGACTTTATGATACAAATTATACACTAGTAGTAAAGATTCAAAAAATTTGAAGTCAGCTTAGAAAATGTTAACTAGTAGTATGGCAAATCTCATGAATGGATAAATATGACAGATTTTTGCATTCGTTGTTTAAATGACTACTTCTAAATTCACTGATTCATAAGCATATAACAAACATTTATGAAGTGCCAATGACTGTCTATAATGGAACTAAGTGCAGTAATGAAAATCCAAGTGTAAACATAGTACAGTACTGCACTGTGGCATTTTGTAGCATATAGGGGAGATTGACATATAAATTGTACTTCGATTCAAGCTATCAGAAGAAAGGCACAAATTACTATGTGAGCAATAAAGGAGGATAGCTTTTTATGATCAAAGAAGCAATATTCTCTTAAATAACTCAAGGAGCCAAACACACGCCTACCCATGGTTAACTCTATACACAATTTATTCCATTAATTTATTCATTCAACAATTTGGGCATCTTCTGTGGGCAGGAGACACACACTTGAAAACATATTACAATAGAATATGAGAAGTTCAAGAACATAGACAACTAATTAACTCTGCCTGAGACAGTAGAAAGAGGACTCAGAGAGGAGACAGAGGTGGCAGCTTTCCACACTAGAGGTAAGGCTCTGGAAGAGAGGATGCAGGAAGGGTCCTGGGCAAATGGGAGCAACGTGTGCAAAGAAAGGATGTGAAAGATCAAGTATTTAGGAAAGTTTTACCACATTTTTAAAAAATGACATTATTTTCAAGAAAGAGTTACCTAAGCAAAATTTATAGCTTCCTGGTTCCTGCCCAAGTTGTAAATCCCAAATTAAAGATGGACTAGAGATTTGATAAAAGCATAGTGACCTATTTATCATGAAATATACATTTTTAAAAATATAACATAAAACAGATATTTTTGATTATTTATTATTTTGTAATTGAGGTATAATTTGCATAAAAGATGAAATATATGAAGCGTTCAGTTCTATGATTTTCTTAACTTGTATAATCACTCATGTAACCACCAACCTTATCATGTACACAGAATTTTCAGCATGCCTCTCCCTCATTTTCCCTCTCCATTCACTACCTACCTACCAGTGTAATCATTAGTCTGACTTCTATCACCATAAATTAGTTTTGGCTGTTTATGAAGTTCATTTAAATAAAATCATACAGCATGTATTCTGTTGTGTCTGGCTTCTTTCAATAAAAATTATATTTTGAGATTCATCTTTGTTGTTGCTTGTATCGCTGTCTGAGTTTTTTTCATTTAACTTGTATTCCATTTTGTGAATATATCACAATCCATTTATGTTGTTTCATATTGATGCACCTTTAGGTTGTTTCCAGTTTGGGGTTATTATGAATAAAGCTGCTGTGAATATCTTGACAGTGGATGTCAGCATACATTTCTGTGGAGCATATACCCAAAAATGAAATCCTAGGTAATATTTAGCTCAAGTAGGTATTAGATATCATTATTTTTGAAATTAAAGTTTGCTTTTATATTTTGGCACTGTAGAGTATTATAGAAAAACAAATAATGCAAATGGTGGCTGTATTAGTTTGCAAACACCTGAGACGGGGGTTTATTTTCTCACAGTTCTGGAGGCTGGAGGTCCAAGACCAAAGTGGTGGCAGGTTTGGTTTCTCCAGAGGCCTCTCTCCAGGGCTTGCAGATGGCTGCCCTCCTGCTGTGTCTCACATGGCCTTTTCCCTGTGTGCATGCATGCCTGGTGTCTCTCTGAGTGTCCTAATTGCCTTTTATTATAACGACAACAGTCAGGTTGAATTAGGACCCATCCTAATGGCCTCATTGTAATTCATTTACCTCTTTAAAGGCTCTATTTACAAATGTAGTCACATTCTGAAGTAGTGGGGATTAAGGCTTCAACCAATGAATTTTGGGGAGGAGGCAAAATTCAGTCCATTACAGTAACTTAGTCAGATTCTCTGATTGCCAGACATTTTTTTTATCTCTAAAAAATCCCTTGACTCTTGAAAGAATAATTCCATGAATATCAATCCATAGACCTAAATAGATGTGATACTTCTCTAAATACTTTCAGAGAATAACTTAAGTGCACTGAGTATTTGACAAAGTGCTGAACTAACTCCCTATGCACCAATAAGGAAATTAGAATTTCCTCAGATATATACGTCTATAAAGAACAACTGTTTTTAATTACCTAAAAGTTTTATTTGAAATCAAATGGTTATATTTCCACTATATAAAAGGATAGTCATTGTTTTATCTACTACAAAATAAGTTAATAAAAATAATGTTTTCTGATTTCACACTAGCTTAGAAAGAATATCCTTTAAAAGGAAAAAATGGAAATCTTAATGTACCTTATATATGGTGTGCATACATTATTTCATCTTAATTCTCTCCACACTCAGTGGTATAGGCATTATTATATCAATCTTACAGATGTGAGAACGAGGGACCAGATTGGCCAAGTGTTCTAAGCTTGGGTGGCCACATATTTGCCTTTAAGTAAAGAAATTTTTTAATAATAATAAGTTTTCATTCAAATATGTATTTCCATAAGATAATGCCTCCAGTCCATAGGCCAGTAGGCCATATACTCATCATTCATTCATCACCACTGTTCATCCAAGCAAAAAATATGTATTCACTTACTTGTGCCAGACACTGTACTGGGTTCCGAAGACAGAGGAGTGAGTAAGATAGAAAAGGTTCTTGTTTTTATAGAGCTTACTGACCAGCAGAGAGTTACATAAATTCAGAAAGCCAATAAATATATTCAATAAACCTATATTGCCACCAAGTAACTGTATTATCTTCTTATAATTGAACTTAAATTATGTTCTGGCTCCTAATTTATTAGCAGAAACATTTTCTCTGAGGATTTGTCCAAATTCTGGAGAATGCTTGGTGGCCAACCTCATCAATGTGGTGCTGGTGGTGATAACAGAGGGTTTTCATAACACATCCGTGCCCGCCATTTGCTGAAACGTCCTCAGTAGTTTTCCTCCCAAATCCATTCTTTGTGTATTTCCACTGTGCTCATTTCCTACCTGTTTCAGTTACAAAAGCTCTCTAAGGAGCATCTACACTGCTCTTAGGAATAGGAAACCTATCTGCAGCCTTCTAGGGCTACAGGGAGATATGAAGTTGTTTCAGGCTCAAATGCCTAGAAACATCAATAGAACTTTCTTCCTGCTTCCACAACATGATGCAGCATGTTGGCCATGAATTTGACCAATTTCATGACTTTACCTAGACACTTAGCCAAAGTAGCCTGAGCTCCTAAATTTCCCAAACGTATGTGCTCTTTCTATTGGCTTTTCTCCCTACCTCCCCTTGGTCTGGGACCCAACAAGGTCTGAACTCTCTTGTTACCTGGCTGCTTCCACTTTTCCCTTTATCCAGTCTGGAAGACCTGACATAGTCATGGGCAATTAGATGGAGTGTAACTCAAGACCAAGTGAGCGACGCTTGCTCTAACCCATTATACACTTTCTAGGTGGAAAATTCTCTTTGTTAATACTATGTTAAAATACCACCCCAGGATAAAACTAATCACAAAACTTTAGGAAGTGTGCATTGTAGAGCAGAGCTGACCCAGGCGGGAGGCTTCAGAGAGGGTCCTTGGAAGATTCAGAGAAATTGAATTCAGGACGTAACTCTAAAGGATAAGTAGAAATTGACTGGATAGAAAGGTTGCTCGTATATGAGCTTGTCCTAAGGTAGGGAGGAGGTTGGTGACTTTGAGAGGGCAAAGTGTCACTGGAGGGTAAAAAACAGTGGGAAAACTTGTTAGAGAAGAGGCTGTCAAGGAAGACAAGGGCAATATTATGTAGGACCCTAATGGGTATGTTATGGATATTTGGTCTTTGCTCTAAAAGCAATTGAAAATTGTTAATGGCTTTAATTAAGGAAGGGAGCTAATCAGATGTGATTTCCTAAATGATCTTTAGATGAGAATAAATTATAGGGGGTCCAAGGCAGATGCTGAGAAGCCAGAGACCATTTATAAAACTAGTGACTTTCCAACAACACCAACAACAACAATTGTGCTGTGGATAGATGAGAACTGAGTGTTTACCAGGTACCAAACACGAGGTACCTTTATTTATTAACTTCACGAAAAAATGAGCCTCATTTTAAAGGTGAGGAAAATGAAAGAGAGAGTAAAGAATTCAAACTCAGGCAATCTGCAGCCACAGTTTATATGCTCAGCAAGTGCACTGTTTTGTTTCACGTAAAAGAAAACTCATTCCAAAAAATACCTTTACTTTCTTACACCCTTGTAATCAATAGCAGACATGTGCAAGAAGGATTTTTAATTTTTAATTAAAGAATTAAAGATAGAAGTTATAGAGAACGTAATTTTTCTTCACGTAACTATTAAAACATCTAGAATGTAAACCTAAGTAGACCTAATTGAAGATTAACTCGTAACTCAGCAAGCTTTACTTTTTGCTATCTTATCTATTTAAAAAAACACAATTTTATACCTATATTAGTATAATCTATCTTTGTAATATGGAATATTTTCTCATAACTAATGTTTAATTCAAATTACTGCATTTGAAGATTTCGCATATTTATTAATTCCATCAAATTATTATGTTTTGAGAATCCTACTATATACAATATTAAAAAATAATCATATTCCATATGCATTGAACATTTACCTCTCTGTAAATGAAATCACTTAGTTTTCACAAAATCACTCCATATCACCATATTCATTATTTCCAATCTCATTCAATACAGGTTAAAGGTGTAGCTTCCTTCCAAGTTAAAATAAATAGAATACTAGAGGAAATCGAACATTTTGTGAGTAAAATGATTCTTCTTCATAAATGCCTTGTGTCATAAAATATTTAGAAGTACCAGAATATACCATTTTACCATTTTAACTACAATCCATAAACACAGGATGTGGAATCTCAGAGGTGTTCTTGTTAATATCAACAATTGAAAAGTGAACCACAACATCTGCTGTTTGTGAATTTTCTCCCCATGATGTCTATTTTAGTTTTCAAACCAGGTTGTGTGGGGGCTGGAATTTTCCTTTTAAGATGTAGCCTGTTTCCTTCTTTTTCATTTTGGGCTGGGTGATGCTATGAATTTATATTTGACTAGGAGAAACTAGTGGAAGGAAAATGCTAACATATACATTGAGAGAAGTTAACAATAGAATTTAGTAAAACCCTTTACCAATACCAAGAACCAAATATTTTACAGATGATTTAATAGTTCTAGTAGCAATCCAACTCTATAGCATAATGATTCAGTTTCTGGAAATGTTCCTAATTCAGTTTTCACAACACACATGCAAACTATCAGAGCTTCTCTTTAAAAAGATGTAAAAATATGTAGAAAAGAACATAGGATAAGACACATACAGCTAAGAAATGAAAACACTCTGTCATGGTTGCATCAGATCATTTTATATTTTTTGATAACTATCTCAGTACAAATAACGTTGTAATCCTCCATGTTCCCCTCTTCAGTCTCATGTCCCAGAAGCAATAATTATAATTAAGTTTAAGGCTAATCATGCTTTGACATTTTAGTACATATAAATATCACAACACATATATCTATATATTGTATAAAATTTATGATTTTGATTGACATGAAATGATTTCAAATCTGTATAAAATATTCTGCATTTTGCTTTGTTGACTCAATATTATGTCTGTGAGACCAAAGTTGATATATATGGTTCTAGTTTATTCATTTTGACAGCTGTATAATATTCCATTGTTCAGATGTACTAACATGTATTCTTCCATTTCTCTTCTGATAGATGTTAAGTTGCAATGTTTCAATAAAAATCCTTATATACGTCTTTTCTGTTTATTCTTTATAACATATCCTTGTGGTATACCCATAAGTATAAATTTTAAGTCATAAGGCATACACATTTTCAAAACAGCATGTAACAATATATGATTCTCTAGAGTAGTTGTAGCAATTCTACCAGTTCTTCTCTTCTTTGTCAATATTTTTTCTTGATATTTCATTGTCCAGTTTTGTCTATTAAGCTTTCTTTATGTATATGAATCTGAAAAATATAAAAAAAGGAAATGATAAAGACTATGTTTAACTTTGTAATAAGGAATTATATATTCATCTCTGTCTGCACTCACTGGGTGTACTCGTCCAGTGTGATTGATTTAATACAATAAATATGCTAATGACTCCCAAAAATCTATCTCCACTTTGGACTTTCACATTAATTCCAGAATTATATAAACGATTGCCTATCAGACGTCTCAATGTGAATGTCTAATTGTCATCCCAATATTAACTTGTTCAAGTCAGTTTCAGGCTTTTTCCCCCAAAACTTGTTCCTCTAACAGTCTTCTCCATCACAGGCAATGAGAACTCCAAACCTCCAACCTCGTCTCCTGTCATTCTTGACTCTTATTTTACTTTTGTATTCTGCATGAAGTTGATCATCAAGTCCTGTTGGCTCTACTTTCAAAATACTGTAGATGTAATATTGTCGCTTTCTAATATCCCCACCACCACCACTGTCACAATCTGCTGTTGCAGAAACCATTATCTCTTTCCTGATTGTTCCAATGGACTTCTTAACTGTTTTGCTGCCTCCCTTGCCCGCTTATAGTCTATTCTCAAAATAGTAGTGATCTGCTAAAACGTAGTTCACATTATGTCAGCGGTTTGCTCAAAATCCTCCAACTGACTTGAATTAAAATGCAGTCTTTGCATGATGTTCAAGGTCCTGCCTGATCTTCCTCTACTAGCTCTCAGGCTTCTTTTGCTACAATCTCCTCTGCCCTTGTTCACGCAGCTGCAGCCACACTGCCCTCTTCCCTGTTCGTAAAACACAGGAACATTCCCGTGTGTGTCTCTTGGGCTGGGACACTCTTTGTTCAGGTGTCTCCAATGTCGACTCCCATGCGCAATTTAGCTCTTTACTCAAAAGTCACAACCGAGATGCTTCCTAGCCTCTATCTCTAAAATTTCAACTACCTCCCCATACAACACACCCACAATATTATATTCCCCTTCCCTGTGCTATTTTTTTCTCCTTAATACTTATTAATAGCTAATATGCAATATATTTTACTGGTTCCTTAGCCGTTAGCACAGCGCCTGCCACATGATAAGCACATTGTTAATATTTCTTGATTTAATGAAACATATATTCTAGTAAATGTTACAGTTTTACCATGTTATAAACCATATCACATTACATTTAAAATATATAAATTAAAAATAATTTACCTATTCATAAATGTTGACTGACTTTGGAAATGAGTTTCTGAAGTGATTTCTTTTACCATATCTCTGAAGCATGATTTTTAACACAATTGCCAATTACAATAAGCATCAGATGTTTTGTTACTTTTTGATCATTTTATATTGCTTCTAAAAAGAAGATGCAGACATCTTCCTGACTGGATAGAGTGAAATGTTTTACATACTAAAGTAAATATTTAACTATATAACCATTCATATTTGTTAAAAATGCTATTAGACAGTATCCAATTGTATCAAGTGTGTCTGTGATATATTAGGGGAAGGATCGCTTTGATGATGTGAATAAGACACGTATTAATTATAGTTCCTTTGTTTTCTGAAAAAGAATGCTTATTTGAATACATTTTCCTTTATTATTTGCATGTAACAAATTTGGCAATATGGCAACTTTTCCCTAAGTAAAAATATTACCAATTGACTATATATATATACACACACACACATATATATAATCTCAAGTCTTTGAATGCATCAAGTAAATTCAGTACACATTACTGGGAAATAGATGCAAGTTGAATTTATTTGAAAATGAAATCACTTAAAATACCTGCTGTGAGACAATCATTAGAGCACAGTAAGCTGTGGTCTTTGGTTCAGTTTTGCTCACAGTACCTAACTCATTATAAATTTACCCATATTTTCTTTAATTTAATAGCATTTACTTGTCCCCATCATCTTCTGCCTTTAAAATAAGTGAACCACAAACTTTTGATTATAATCTTGCAGCCATAGAAAACTTGGAAAATATAATCACAATTTAAAATTAACTCTTTGTCTTTAGGTTGAAAAAATGCTTTGAATTGCATACCTCTTCTTAACCACAGGTGATATTTCATAAGTTTAAAGTACAGTTTCAAAAAAAGAGTACTTTCAAATAATTTTCCATGCCTTCATTCAGCAGGTAACCCAAACCTTCATAATCCCCAAATGCTGCACTTCAAAGTTATGCTCAGGAAAAAAATTTTGAAAAGAACAGTCTCTCTTTCCAGCTGATTTAAAACATCACTAGCTTATTTTCGGTACACATATGGAGTTACTTTTAAAAAGAAATCTTGGAATATTGCCAGACTACATACAGGAAAGGCTTTGCTCCAGAGAGAGCTAAAATTCATTATCTGAGCTTTGGGACACCCATGTTCCTTCAAAATTTGGACACATCTTTGTTCCTCCATGATTAGTGATAGAAGTTTGCCTTAAAATAAGAGATTACTCAATGTGTAACTAGACTCTGAAGAAACCAAATGAGTGCATTGTTTTGAACTGAAACTGATTAATAATTATACACTTAAATAAAATATTGGTTACATGACGACAGCTTTTGAAAAAACTACAGAGTATTTTTTTAAAAATCTGAAATTATTTACAAAACTATAACACATGCATTTATAAGTAATACAGATTAAAGTTAAATTTTGGACACTTTATCTTCTTTCTTTCCTCATTAAATTGTTGGGTTCTCTCATTTGAATCCATCCGAATATTATTTTTGTAGGGGAAATTCATTAAATCCAAAGAATCTAAGAGCAATATAATTATTTTGTTATTGTTTTAGTAACTATTTCATTGTAATAAATGTTTCAAAAAATTAGATCTATTTTTGATGCATAAATAAACTTAACAAAATGGGCCACAGTGTTGCAAATTAAGAGAAAAGACGCAAAGTCCACACATTAATTTCCATAATAATCCATAACATTTCATTGTGAAACATAACATAATGATAATTATTTTCTGGATTCCTTATATGTTTTTCCAATTGGAATGCATTTTAGTTTTTTTTTTTTTTTTTGGTGAACTAGTAAAGTCAAAATTCTCAGAATTGGTGATGAAAAGCCTATCAATACAAAACAAAATATATATTAATATAAAACAAATTAAGTAGACACAGACCACGCTCTGTCTAAGATATATACAAAACTAACATGTGCAGTGCAGCCATAAAATTGAGCAGGTGTTAAGAATGTTATTTTTAAAATATCAATCTTAAACATAAGAAAGAATAAGTGTATTTTTCTGTATGCTGAATAAAGAAGCTAAGGGACTTGTTTATCTTCATTTTTAATTATTCAGGAAAGAACTATGTAGAATTTCAGGAACTGCTTACATGAAGGAAGAGAAAGGTTTGTCAGATTGGGGTTGCATTTTGTGTCACACATGAGCATGACGTATCATAGGAGTTTTTAATCTCTTTGATTTTGTCTGCAAAGAAGGCTTGGACACATTCTGTATCTGCATAATTTGATAAAATCATGTATTATGAACTTAATGATGAATTATTTCAAGTGCAACCAAAGCATAAACTCTCTTTAAAAGAGTAATGATAGAGCTGGGTAGGACTACTTCTGTGAAATGAATTAGAACACTATGAACTGCAATATATCAGTGATAAGTCTAGCATATTTCAGTGCTGCAGCTATTGGAGAAATGAATTTGAATCACTTGAGCATCACAAATCCTAGGCCATATTTTTATTTCCAGCCTTACCCTCTGTGCTGCTTCCAAGTACACAGCTCCTGTTGATTTCAAAGGCAGTAGATGAGTGAGAAAGAGTAGTAAGGATTGTTCTACCTCAGCAATTCATGAGCCCTCAAAGGCCACTGATTTTGAAAGAATATGGAGACCTTGGTGTCTCAGCAGAATAGAACCGGCTACTCTTTTCCATCCCACTCCCATGGGGTGCCAAAGCATTTAGCCAGTTTACCCTAGCAAATGATTCTCTACGTCCAGAAAATTACAACACTCTTCCTCTCTTCACTCCAAGGAGTCATAAAACCTAAATTAAACATAACTGTCCAAAGAATTATTTTTAGCTATGTTAACATTGCAACCAGGAAAATAAATGGAACTATGTAATTTGAATAATTTTATAATATTAACTATAATAATATTTTACAACATTTAAACGTCACATTAACTTTTAGATTGTGATTTAAAAAACATTTTATGGGTTTAGGGTAAAGCTATGTAGTCCATTACTAAAACACGTGTGTTTCTGATTCTAAAATTGTTATAAAGTTTTCTAAGTAATATTTCTTTCATGTTCCTTATACATAATTATCCTTTTCTCCTTTGAAGATATTCATTTCCATTTAAATAGAGTATATATTTATATATATTTAAAAGACTCACCTAATTACAACATTCTACTAACATGTTTTAGTGTCCAAAATATTTTTAACTAACTTATACAGTTGTGCTACGATTTGCCAAAATAAATAAATACTTATTATTTTATAAGCCATATTAATTCAAGTATCACTTGTTTCAAAAGCAGAGACTAGGAGGTACTGAAAGGAATAAGTTAAGTTAGGAAACTTTAGATATTTATACTAAAATAGCTAACATTTATTGAAAACTTACCATGTTTCAGTCACTGTTCTATTATTATATGAATCATCTCATTTAATTTTTGCAGCAACCCTGTCAGTTAAGAATTTACAGGCCCTGTTTTACAGATTTTACTGAAACAAAGTGTTACAGAGGGTAAGTAAATTACTGAAGATTAGAGATGAGGCAAAAATAGAACTTGGATCCAGATCTATCTGAAATGAGAATTCTATTTTGTGTTATTTATTTTTTTTTGGTGAGGGAGATTGGCCCTGAGCTAACATCTGTGCCAGTCATTCCTCTATTGTGTATGTGGGTCACCACCACAACATGGCCTGATGAGTGGTGTGGGTCTGCGAACACAGACCACCAAAGCAGAGCCCGCTGAACTTAACCGCTATGCCACCGGGAGGGCCCAAGAATTCCATTTTTGACTATGTTTTATCAATTTTCTATTTTGGTGACACAATGTTCTGGACTGAAAAAAATCTGAGGTATGATTTCTAGGTAGAGAGGTGTATTTTAGGTTTGTAGCTGTTCAATAAACACTTATTTAATTGAAGTTATAAAATATATCCTATTCTGAAACTACTGAGTCTCTTTTGTGTGTCAGCCACATGCCGAGTGCAAAGATAACTAATATGTGGTCATGGGCCTGGCAGAGCAAACCCTCCAAAGCTGAGGTCGGCAAACTTTTTGTGTAATAGGTCAGATGGTAAATATTTTAAGCTTTTGGGGGTAATACAGTCTCTCAAAACTAATTGTCTCTGTCATTTTTAGTAAAAAATTTGCCACAGAAAATCTGGAAATGAATGAGCATGGCTATGCTCCAATAAAAATTTATTAAGGACTCTGAAATTTTAATTTCATATCACTTTCAGGTGTCAATAAGTATTCTTCTTCTTTTCATTTTTTTTCAACAATTTAAAAATGTAAAAATCCATCTCAGCTCCCGGGCCATACTAAAACAGGCATTGGACTGGATTTGGCTGATGAATCAAGGTTGGCTAATTCCTGTTGCTGCTCTGTAGGTATGGAAGCCACTAGCCACATGTAACTATCCAGCATTTAAATTTAGCTAGTCCAAACTGAGATGTGCTGTACATGTAAAATACATACCAGATTTTAAAGTTGTAAAAAATTTTAACTGTCTCATTTATAATTCTTATCTTGATTATATTTTGAAATAACAAGCTTTTGGTATGAGTTAAATGTTATTAAAATTAGGTGCACTTGTTTTTTCCATTTTTTAACATAAATCCTAGAAAATTAAAAATTACAAGGTGGATGACATTATATTTCTAGAATGCTGCTTTAGAGGTAACAAGATTTGGAGGTACACAGATACCTACTATATAGTTGTAACAGTTTAATGATTTATTAGATATTGAAGTAGGATAAAAAAGTAATTAAAGGAAAATTTTAAAAACTTGATCAGCTTTTGAAAGTAGAATGAATATTTCCCAGGCAGAAAAGAAATCAAGGCATTTGAGACAGAGATATGTTTGTTATTAGTGTATGTCTGGGAATTAAAGGTTGTTTATTATTGCTAGAAAATAAAATGTAGCAGCAAAAATGGCAAAAGATGATGTTGTACTACTCAACCAAGATCAGATCATGAACGGTTCTGTCTGCCATGATGAGGATCTTAAATTTTAACTGAAAGATGAAGTTACTGATAAGAGTTTGGCAGTGGTGGACACTGTAAAATCTTCAGGAAATGTGATAGATTAGATGGTTAGAGGGAAGAAATAGTTAGAGGCAAGTCTCATGTTTACGGTTTGCATCATTGGGTGAACGATAACACCACCTGATGACAAATAAAACATAGCACTAGAAAATTACGTTTCCTTTGGTGTATTTAGGTTTATTTACTTGCTTAGTTGGTTTGTGGAGGATGGTATATGGATGAACTGAGACAGTGGAAAAAGTTCAAGTTTAGATACATGGAAACTTAGCAATCAAATAGTAGCAGTTTTTCTGGTGTGTGGACATTTCAGCTTAGAACCCAAAGGGGACTAAGGGGATCATAGACTCACTGATGTTGAAATCCACAAGATAACTTACAAGTTGCGAGTCAACCACCTTACCAAATGCTTGAGTGCCTTGATTAAGATGCATGCCAAATAGGCATCCTCGTTAAGATCAAACAGACCCAGTAACAGGGAATCTATCACCTCTTGGACATAAAGGCATTTATAACTATCAGAAAGTCACTCGCTGTGCTTAAAATTAAAATCACAAACCATTAAGTACCCTTCCACAAGCAAGGCCACCACTATATTTAATTTCAGGAGTCCAAATTAGCTATTATATTTTCCAGTGATTGTATTATTGTGTGGATGAGGTAAATCTTTGGTGATTACCTGCCTCCAAGGACAGAATTGTTTATTGGAGGACTGATCAAAAAGTATAGAATTATATATTTGAATTTTTCATTATGGTAAGAAAGTCAGAAATCGCACTACTTCAAAGGCCAATGGACTATCTCTGTCTGGCATATCCTGCAAGCTCTTCAAACCTAATATGACAATATAAGATTTCTTTTGTCCATCTGCAAAAATGACTTTTCTTTCCCTTCTATTGATTAATGACACAGTCACATCCGTCTGGCACACCAAGTTAAAAGAAGCCTGTGTCATCTGTGTCATTTTGCTCTTCTAACTAACTATTTATACGTCATCCTTTTAAATCTCTCTCAAATCCTTTCCTTCTGTCTTTTCTGCAACCACTTTCTTATTTCCTAAGTGTTTTCCTAGCTTTCTTTGTGTCCCCAACACAGATCTGATCTTTCAGTTTTCCTTGGTGTTAACCTTCTGGGTCTTCATCATACGGTCTTCTGGAGAGGTTTTTTCAATATGTGCTTTTCATGTCTCTGGAGAGCAATGGTTTCAAGGGCAGGGAGTTGGAGAGGGCGGGAAAGAAATCCACCGTCTGAGCTTACCGACTCTACTCCAACGAGCACAGTTCTTTTAATTTTCTTTTTTGGACATACAAGTAAGATTTCCTTGATGAAATAGTTCCACTGCTTAGAAACTTGGCTAAATATTTCAGTCTTGCTTTAAAACACTCAACAGCTTAATTTTCTTCCTCTGTCACACCTCTTGCAATGAAGTTGTAACAGATGATAAAATAAAAGATTCTGTGCAGAAAAAATATAAAAGATCTGAGGTTCAGAATTTACTATGGGGACAATTATGTGTTTTGTAACTGTAGGATCATGGGCCAGATCAGGGAAATACGGAAGGCTTTTCATTGAAAGTTGTAAAGCCACATCTTTGGATGGAAGTTAACAATGCTGCTATCCTGCTCTCCAAAGTGGAGAGGGCTGAGGGATAACACATCCTTTTACCTTATGCCTTGCGAGGGACACCCACAAGCCTGTGGAAGGTATGTGATATGAGCCCTCTAAACCTAAGTGGGGCCAGGGAGAGTGGACCAGTGTCTGACTCACCCCTGAGAAAGCAGTAGGGTAGAAGGAGGCATCAATAGGCGTGCACTCCACCGTTATGTCCTACCTTGCAAGAGATCCTGGGCCACAGAGAGACTGCAAAGTGAGCCAGTAGTGAAACTGGGTTCCAAAGTGTGTTCCCCAGTGATGGACTCTGAATTTCCCACAAATGCCCTCATAAAGGAAAAGGGCACCTTAACCAACTCCAGGCTCAGGGATTGTGAAGCCACCCAGAAAATAAAAACTTCTGTTCTATCCCCAACCCACGTCCTCCCACTTCAACCCTACAGTGGGAAACAGAAGAAGTGAATGGGGAGAGTGGACACTGCATATCCCCTTTTTCTAGAAAGACACCTCCACTAAGAGACTTTATCATGGTTTTGAGGAAAGAATATACTTTAAGTTTGACAAGAATAAAATGTTGATTAATATATTGAACTGGATATATTCTAATTTCTGAATTGAAGTTCTAATTTGGAACTTAAACATTTTAGGACTATCATTTACTGAAGAGCTAGCAGCAATTTCAGAGGAAATTTTTCCCTTTTTTTTTAAGATTTTGCCAGAAGTTTCTTTTTTCTTCTTCTTCTTCTTCTTTTTTTTTTTTTTTGAGGGAGATTGGCCCTCAGTGAACATCTTTTGCCAAACTTCCTCTTTTTCTTTTTGCTCCCCAAAGTCCAGTACATAGTTGTATATCCTAGTTGTAGGTCCTTCTAGTTCTTCTATGTGGGACGGACGCGGCCTCAGCATAGCTTGATGAGAGGTGAGTATGTCCGCGCCCAGGATCCAAACCAGAGAACCATGGGCCGCCAAAGCGTAAGGCACGAACTTAACCACTATACCACCTGGCCGGACCCCTCAGAGGAACGTTTTATTTTGTTTACAGCCCATAAACCATGTATTTAATACGGCATTTGTCTAAGGTTTGCTTCAATCACACACACACACACACACACACACACACACACACACACTGGCTTACATTTTGGAGAATAGATTATGCATTTCTATTCTTTCTACAACTGCCCTTTGTACATACTGTTCTCTGACTTCAGAGAAGGTGTCAAAGTGCTCCATCCACCAACTGTATCCTCACTTCCTATATGAAGGGCCCATGCTTCCCAGACAGGCTTAGTCTCTGTGTCATCAGCATTCACCAGAAACTTGAGACGAGGCTACATCAAAGCCAATTCTACAGTTAGAATTCTGAAAGGAATCATACTTGTTCCCTGTCCTCCAGAAGCCCACAATCGAATGGGAGATGTTTGTGAAATACAAGGAGAGGCTCTGGAGAGGAAAGGATCCATTACTTTAATTTTCTATTTCCTTATTTCTCAAAAAGTGAGTAGAAAAACTATCTACAAGAACAAAATGTGCACTATATTCAGCTTCAATTCATTGCATTTATTCCGGTCAGAATAATGTTTTTCTTCCTCTCACTCCTGGATGGGTCAAAAAAAAAATGTTGAGCTCAAATTCCCACAAAAGATTGAGGGAGGAAAAAAAGAATTAAGGCATTTCAAACATAGTTGGTAAATTCCTATTAACATTCCACTTCTTGAAAACTCAGATATTCTTTAGCTCCAAACAATATAGGGTATGGTTGCAGTAGCAATCATAACAACAACAATACTTACAACCTAAACTTCTGTATAAACCTTTCTTCAAAGAGTTAAACCACTTTGGTATGTAATAAGCAAAATAAAAACACTGTGACATGATCCTTAATTTTGATTGCCTATATATACTTTCTAAATCTTTGTTTCTTTTAAAATTTTACACACTTGTGAATTATTTCCTTGGATTTTCATGCATTTACCCAATTTCAATCCAGATGTTTTAGAAACTCACATAATGGCTTGCTTTCCAGATAGAGAATAACAATTCTTCATCCAATATAACAGCACATATATATTCTGCCATTTTTTTCTAAACCAATATTAACAAAAAACAAAAATTTGTTTGTTCAGACAGAAACAACAACAGGAATATCACAGTTAACAGAAGAGATTCTTGTATCAGTTTATCACAGGTTTTTCAACTTCGTGTATGCCAGAGTATCTCTTGCTTTCACTGGGGCTAGTGGGCATTTGTGTGTGTTATAGTTTTGGTTTTGTTTTTTGTTTTTTAATTCACAGTGATGTTGGTAAGCACATTAGTGTAACATCCACGCTTTTCCTTATTACGAGAAAGAACCAGTTGAGGTGCTGAGATACTCTGGAAAATTCTGAATAACAAATAATTTGAGATGCCTATATTTCCAAACCATGACTAGTAAGTTAAATATTAGAAAGCTGACCTAAAAGCATTTTGATATTTTGTTTATTAACTGCCCTTTGAGGCTAACTCTGGGTCTTAAAGTTAGAAGTGGAATATGGCAGAGCACACATGATTTCTAAGTCTTCCTCAGAACATCAGTTTTCTAATTAATAACAAATCAAATAAAAATTTTAATAACAAATATAATTATAAGGGAAATAATGTTTAGTATTTTACTTGATTGTAAATAATTTCATAAATATGTTTATTTATATATATTATTAGGACTGAAACTGCTTAGGACACTTTCTGGAAATGTCTTCAAAGATTTTTTATTAACAAATTCACTCTTTTTAAGTATGACTAATATGAAATTATTAGAACTAAATATATGTGCTCTTACACAATAATGAAATTTTTCCTCTTTAATTCATTTGTGCAGTTTTGTCTAAAAGATCATTCTATAAAAGTGTTAGTCTTTATTCAAATCACACACACACACAAAACCCTACATACTTGAAGTCTATTGCTAAAAAGATGTTATGTCACATTACTTGTCAGGGAATTCAAAAAATTTTTGAATATTACAGTAGTATAAAGGAGATCTTTGGAAATATTATTAATATGTTACTTTTGCTCTTAACTCATTCATCAAATATTTATGGAGTACCAAGTATTCACCATGCATAATTCTAGTTACAAGGGATTTAAAGACAATATTACTTGTCCTCATGGATCTTATATTCCAGTGAAGGATTACAGTAACACCCTTTAAAGGAAAACATTAAGATGGCTACATTGGAAGCATTCATTGTGCTTTTTATGATCCAATTTTCTGTTAGTGTTTTCAATGTTCTCATAGTATTCTTAGAATGTCAGAAGCAACTAACTACTTTTAAGCATTAACTAGGTTTTCATCAAGAATGTGAAAGAGAGAACTTGGAAACAAATATCTATACCTATGTGTACATACCCTACCCAAGCTGAAACTAAAGAAAGTTTTAACAATAATTTTAAAGTACCTGAGAAGTCAGCTTTTCATAGGCTCAGTAACGTTAAGTTGAAATACTGCTGCGCTGGCGGGCATTCCTGTAATACAGTTTCTTTGACTTCTCTTTGAGAAAAAGAAACCTTTTTCTTGCTAAGGCACTTCATGTAGCACGTTAATTCAGCATTAATTATAGAACATGTCAAACTGTATTTCAGTCAAAGCTCCCTGTAAGTCTCCAGAGTTTTCTTAATGACAGTAATTATAGGTCATAAAAAGAGTCGTCTAAAATTAACATTTCTCTCATGTCTTGATAGGAAAATGTAAATGGCTCCACAGTACCGATGTTTTGATTAGTAAAATTTACACTTCCTTTTTTGTTTCAATGCTTGTCAAACTTCACAGTGTTAAATGGAAGGTGCGGCATTTCTCATCTCTCTGAATAGATAATGTACATCAGAAGTGGCTGGAGAAGTTCTGAAAATGCTAGACTTTATTATTATGTGCTGCAATTAAACAAAAATAAATCAACAGTTTCTTCTTCGATAAATACAAGAACTCTTTTAAAAGATGAGCAAAATAAATTCTTTATTTTTAGAAAATTCCGCAAAAAGAGATTTTGATGCAAACTTATAAAAATGGTTTATCTGAATGTAGAAAAGCATCGTGCCAACTTCTATATGGATCTAAACCTCCTGGTAAACCGTAAGTTATCATATACTATCTGAAAGAACACATAAAATCTGCTCGGCTCTGAACTGTCAAAATTTACTTACTAGAAAATGAGAACAGAAACATTCTGGTTTAAACAATGTTAATATCATCAAACATCCAGGGAAATATAACAAATTAAAAGAGAATCACTTCAAAGAATAAAAGGCCTATACCTTAAGTAATAATAAATCTAATACTTGACATTCATCTCCCTGGAAAATAAAATTAGATAAACTTTTGCAAGGGCATTCAGAACAGCCAATCCAGTTTATTAATAATTTCCTGTTTTCATATTGGAAGCTCATATTATCTGGTCGCAGCCACAGTAGACATGAACAGATATTTAATAAAGCTGTTGCCGGTAATCCTCTTTGATTACCTATAACCTTCCAGCTATAACAGACACTGTGCTATAGCCCCACAGAAGGACAGCACGCTGTCACCTGCTATGATGTTTGACAGCTTATTCTGCTACATCCAGCCAGCACAAAATTACTTTTTCAAAATCCATCCCTAGTTAATAACCAAAAGTAATAACGGTATTCAGCATGCGTAATACTCTGAGAAGGCAAAATGAGGCAATGGAGGAAAAAAAAAAAGATTAAAGAGTGACTATTATGGAAGGCAGATCAAAAATGGAATCTTGTAACACACAACAATGTTTCAATTATAACACCATGTGGGGAGTTCCACGTATCACACTGCAAAATCCATACTGCAGGGCCAAGAAACGTGGAAGAGATTTTCTATGGTATTTACACTAGGTGTGTGATTATTCTAGCTCATACAGGGCAACGTTTGAGAATTTTCTTTCCAAATTATTCTTAGACATTCTCTTGGGAACAAGAAATGACCTACCTTTAGTGGAAAATGTCTAGTTAATGGAAATGCATTGCTTTGATCTCACCTTATGGTTTGCAAGAGTAATAAGATATTTTGCTTACAGAGCAGATCAGACTAACCTTAATCCAAATTTACAAGCACACCAAATCCAATTCGATCTATTTTTTTAAAAAGATGAAACACCAAATTAAAAGTCTGAACCCTCACTTGAAGAAAATAGATGGTTTGTTTTGTTTTTTATCATATAGGTAAGATTCAGTTTATTACATTGGTCTTCATTAAGAACAGGTGAATGACCTTGGTATGGGGTTGAATCTGACTGTGACAATTAACAAAGAAAAAATAAGCACGTTTCCTTCTTTTCTTCCTTCCTTTTTTCTTTTTTTCCTTCCTTCTCTCTGTTAATTCCTCTCTCTTTGTTTTTCCCTTCTTTCTCTTTGCATGTCTCCCCCCTTTCTTTCCTTCCTACGATATTTTCCAGAAAGTCTTCATGTACCTTACATTTTCTAGATGACTAACAATAATATTATAGTATTTCTATATTCTGAATGGTTGCTGTAAGAAAGTCATAATCCAGTTAAATAGTTTTCTCAAAAACTCAAAAAAAGGCCATATGTGTTCATATTTCCTATATCCACACAGATAAAAGTTGTTTCTCACTGACAATATTTGTTTTATATATTGGACATAAGTGGAATACGGAATTGATACTTTGTGTGTCTATTAGGACCTCCAAATCTGCTTTCCTTCCTGTGGCCAACGTCTCCTAGACAACATGAACTGATACCCAGGAAATCAGGACAGAGATGGGGCTATGATCTCTGACATTTCCCCCTCTCTTGCCCTATATCTAATTCTTCGTGCAATTCTACTTTTTAAGCACCTTTTGAATCCAACCATTTACTTCTCTCCACCTCTTCTGCCACACATCAGCCAAAGCCACCATCATTGCTCATCTAAACTGTTCCTAGACCTCCTGAGAGGACCTCCTGTTCCTGTTTCCCCCAGACTAAACTGGACGGTCCATCCAGAGCAATCTTTTGAAAGGAAAATATCATGTTCCTTCTCTTCCTGAAACTCTTCAGAGCTTCCAATTGCTTTTAGCATAAAGCAGGAATCTTTAATATGACTATGAGGAAATGTCTGACTTGGCACCTGCCTACCTCCCCCGGCTTACCCTAGGTTACTCCCCAGTGCTCACCATGCCCCAGCCATGTTGATCTTCTGTCCTGCTTGTGGCCTTTCTCATTGGCTGTTCCCCCTTTGGAGGAAGTGCCCCCACTCTGTTCTGGTTTTCTCCTACTCATCTCCAGGATTCAGTTCAAATATGTCTTCTTTGGGGATACCTTCTCTGACTGCCCTGTCTAGCTCTTCCCCCATATCTGTTTTCATGGACCCCTGCACTTTTCCTTCATAGAAATAATTACGTCTCTAATTAAGTATATTATGCATTTCATGCTTGTGTCTGCCAGTAGCATAACGGCAGGGAGAGGTCTTGTTCTCTTCCAGGTCCAAAGTTCCTACTCCAGTGCCTGGTACCCAGTAGCTTCTCAATAAATACATCTTTAAAGAATTCATTGAATAAATGCATTTTCTCTCTCGAAAGAGATTATTCATTAGACAGCTCTAAAATAAACTAATTATTGTACAGAAGTGTTTTTGCGTAATATATCCCTTAAGTGGGAATCCCCAGAAATGGACCTGAGACAAGGATCTGTATGCAAGTATTTAACTAAGAAGTGTTCCCAGGAGAGGCCAGGAAGGAATTGGGAGGAACAGAATAAAGAAGAGGGGAGAAAAACAAGCAAGGAAGTCACTTCAGGCCAAGTCCCTCAGAGGCTAGCTTCAGCCCTGATCTTGCAAGGGACCTATGAAGTGCAAATTATTCCTCAGCATTGTCCCCTCGTGAGGCAAGCGAGCTTATGTGGAGTGATGTAATCTCAGACACTTCCAGTTCTCTGCAACTGAATAGAAAGTGGCTCCAGCAGAAGGAAGGAAATTCAGTGAATGCGGGCTGTTGGTAGCAAAGACACTCAGGGCCAAGGAAAGGGGGCAAAGAAATGGCAAAAGGCATATGAGCCATACCATACCAGTAGCTGCCATTGTATGCAAATGTTTAGAATATTCATTGGACTCTTTATTTATTTATTTATCTATTTTTGTGAGGAAGATTATCCCTGAGCTAACATTCGATGCCAATCCTCCTCTTTCTTTGCTGAGGAAGACTGGCCCTGGGCTAACATCCGTGCCCATCCTCCTCCACTCCACATGGGACGCAGCCACAGCATGGCCTGACAAGCGGCGCGTTGGTGCGTGCCCGGGATCCGAACCGGCGAACCCTGGGCGGCTGCAGCGGAGCGCACGCACTTAACTGCTTGCACCACCGGGCCGGCCCCAGGATTCATTTTTTAAAAAGATATGAACTGAGATGCCATTGCTTTGGTGAAAAGTTAATCATATAACCTCTGGCAAACTTTCTTTAAAACATAACCCATCATTTTATCCCTTAAAATGTCTTTTCCCTCTTTTCAGGGAAATCATTCTGATTTTTTAGTTGCTTTATGAACATTTAAGCAATATTTTAATTTGATATCCCTGAAGACTGTTATCCACTACCTAAATTCCATTTGTGTGCTCAGGAGCAATGTTGGGCCCTGATGGTACAGATTCAAAGTAATACTAAATTATATTTGATTTCAATCAACATTTAAGGCTTTGAATAAGTCTGATATAGCAAGACCCCTATGTTCCACGAGCAATTCACAAAAGCTCTTTAAACTTGGCTTACTATCCTAGGGAAGAAATGGGTTTCAGTTGGTTTAATGGGCATTTCTGATGGATAAAATCATACCTGTCTAGGCCATGCCATTTGTACCACATAGCACAAGGGAAAGTTTCTGAGCAAGGCTCAAACATTAAGTAAGCAAAGGAGAATTTAAAGATTTCACATTTCCAAAACTTAATTTCTAATTAATGTAACATGGGATTACTATAATATCTGAAACCAGGGAAGTCTAAGAATTTTCCATATGTTCCAAACTTGATAACTTTCTATACTCTATTATACTAGAGCTGCTGTATAGAAGGAGGTTGATTCAGTGTTCTTAATCTCATTCTGTATGTAACAAGTATAGTATCATTCTGAGATTTTATAATATTACTAAGAAGTACTACCACTGTTTTTTGTTCATTAGATGTAGAAAACAAGGTTTGTAGATTGAGGAGAGAAACTGCCTAAAGGGTGTCTTCTTATAGAGATCTTTATCCAAAGTAAATGTTAACAACTGAAAACTGGAAGTATTGCATGCCAGCATTGGGTTTAGTGAGCTACTCAGCCTTGTTCTATCTCTGGTGGGAAGAAAAAAGGAAGGATATAATGGATACCTTTTCTTAACGGCATCTGCTTTTCATTCATTTATATTTATTTGTTACTTCTATATCTTGGTTAGGAACAAAGTCACCAACCCTTAGTTCCATAGAATTTACGGTGCATTTCAAAATTCATTTGGGGAACACAAATCAACATTTATTATACTCTTACTATGTGATAGGCACTGTGTTAGAGACTGAAGATACAAAAATGAATAAGACATACCTTTCTTCAGGGAGATCACAGCCTCTAAAACTAGAAAAGTTTAATACAATGTGCTGACAATCATAAGGTACTTGTTTCTGCACATAGAAAAGGTATTTATTTCAGGGATTTAGTGAAGATTTGAAAAGTTTCTGGAACCACCTACAACTCCACCCTCATCCACAAAATCTATAAGGAAGACAAAGTATTAGCACATGTTGAAATAACTTTCTAGGCCCATGATGGAGTCAATTCTGCCAGGGTGCCACAACAGCAAACAGAAATGTAGATAACTTTTCTGTCCCTAGGGGGTAAATACTTCACTTGACCAGAAACACAGTGTATCCAGTCAGCCAATTCCCAAATGCCAAGCCAACTCTGGGCCTTCTGATCCCAAACAAGGTTGACTATGTGGCCCTAGCCAATTAGATATTTTCTATTTTTCTCTTCCTTGTTCTTTGTTCTTTATCCTATAAAAGCTTCCTGCTTCCACCCCATTTTTCATTTCCCCAAAAGGAGACTGTCCACTTCATAAAGTGTTAGATAGAGTTTGTTTGTATCACCTAAATTGTCTTCTTTAATCATTTTTTAATACACAGTAATTGAACAGATGAGAAAAGTGAGGCACAGAAATGCTGTGACTTGCTATCCTCTCTTCCATGGCCAAGACTCCTGATAGGTGTCTGTGCCTATCCTCCTTCACCTCCGGGTCACCTTTCAATAGGATGAAACATGGGTGCCATGCCCAGGACTCCACTCACTTCTCTCACTAAGAACTCCCACCTCCTCTTTGTTACTAGATTCATGTTCGCCTTTCAGTCCTTGTCCGTCTCACTGTCTGCAATATTGCACAATATTGACTCCTTTCGCTTCTCCAGGCTTTTGTAGTTTAACACTTCTTGGGTTTCCTCTACCTCCAGTCCCATTTTTCCACATTTATGTGTTTGTTTGTTCGTTTATTTATTTATTTTTCCTGTTCTTTTTCCAGTCTTTACGAGAGACTTCCCCTGGCCAGTATCTTCGCATTACACATTCATTGCTTGGTTGACTTCATCACTTTCCATGGTTTCAATAATTATTTAATTGATGACCTGAATAACTATAACTTCTGTCTAGATGTTTCTCTTGGGATTGAAGTTGAGGTCTTAATCATTTACATATAAATAAAATAGAAAGAAAGAGTAAAAGAAAGAGACAGAGAGAGGGAAAGGAGTCTAGCACTTGCGTAAGTTTTTCACATAAGCAGCTGGATAGAAGTTAATGGAATTCATTCTAATGAGAGAATATAGGATGGGAAGTACATGTGCAGATGGGGATTACATATTGTGTTTAATTTACTAAGTACAATGGGCTAGTAGGTCATCTTAATGTTGATGACTAGACCTCACAGGAAATATATGGGAAGAAGATAATAGATTTGAGAATAATTAGTAAATCATTGGTAAAGGAAAAGGAAGAATGGAAAATGGATAGAATAACTCAAAGAGCTCATAATTTGAGGGAAGAATAGACAATACATGGGGAAACATTTGAAATATGATTATGAGTTCCATTTGGGATGTACCTATAACATCCAAACGTGAAGCTCCAGGAGAGCAATCGTTTTTACGGTGGCTCCTTGATCCTGAGAGTTCCTCAGGGGTCAGTGTGAGGCACAAGACGGGCAACACGACAAGGGTTTTGGGGCTTCGGGGCTTTGGAGCTTTGGAATCCCACTCTCTGAATCAATCAAAAAAGCTCCAGCTTTGCAGAACGTTTCATCCATTCATTTATTGCAGACATAAAAGTGTGAAAACTGCGAAAGGAAACATAATTTTTTGGCTGAGAAAACTGAGGCTTAAGAAAAGTTAAGCCGTTTGACCAAAGTCATACAGCTTCTAAGTGACCAACAATAAACTTGGATTTTTCTCCATCATACTGTCTTCTTCTACCGTTTTCTCCGTTCAGTTTATATTCAAAGCATCTTTCCGTTCTATGCCTTTCTTTGGATCCCCTCTCATACTTCTTTAATTAATACTATCTTCAGTTGTCTCATAGATGATAGAAATAATTTTCTCTAGACTTACCTAACACCATCTCACCCTACCTCATTCCCAATTCATTTTCCAAACTAAATGATCTTTCTGAAAGGCAAATCAGATTACATAAATCATAAATCAATGGCTTAAAATTCCTCAGTGGCTCTCAATTGTTGCCTAGAGAAAGTACAAAACATAACTTACACAAATTCTCCCTTATTTACTTTCCATTTTCATCTTACATACACCACTCTATTTGCTAAATATTGTGTACTTATTGTGTTCCAAGTATATTTCAGTGATAAAATTTTATTCAATTTAATATGTGAGAAGACAGATATTTTAAAATGTAATATCCAAATTATTATGTGATTATATATTGTGTTAACTATTTTAAAGGAAAATAACAAGGTGCTACAAAAAATATTAAGAATAAAGGGGCTGGCCCTGTGGCATAGTGGTTAAGTTCACATGCTCCACTTCAGTGGCCCGGGGTTGATGCGTTTGGATCAAGGGCAAGGACATACACCACTCATCAAGCCATGCTGTAGCAGTGACCCACATATAAAATAGAGGAAGACCGGCATAAATGTTAGCTCAGAGCAAATCTTCCTCAAGCAAAAAGGGGAAGATTGGCAACATATGTTAGCTCAGGGACAATCTTCCTCACAAAAAAGAAAAAAAAAAAAGATTAAGAATAAGGGTCTAATTTAAACTGGATTCTCAGGAAATGCCTCTTCTTGCAAGAATCATTTAAATTGAGACACGCAGTGTGAACAGGAGTTAGCCAAGCAAAGATTCCAGAGAAGACATTTCTGGCAGAGGAAACCGTGTTTGTGAAGGTCCTGCAGCAGAAAGAGATTGGCGTCTTTATAGAAGAGAGAGAAGGCTGATGTTGTTGGAGCCCAGTGAACAGGGGAAGAGTAGGAAGGGAATAAATATGAGGCATACAGTATTTGACCTTCTCCCTCTGACTTATTTCACTTTGCATAATACCCTCAATGTCCATCTATGTCGTCACAAATGGCTGGATTTCATCGTTTCCTATGGCTGAGTAGTATTCCATTGTGTATATATACCACATCTTCTTGATCCATTCGTATGATTTCCCTCATTAAGTAGTAGATAATAACAACAACAAACAAACACATAGAGACAGAGATTGGATTGATGGTTACCAGAGGGGAAGTGGGGAGGGAGGAGGGCGAAAGGGATAATTCGGCACATGTGTGGGGTGATGGGTTGTAATTAGTATTTGGGTGGTGAACATGATGTAATCTATGCAGAAATAGAAGTATAATGATGTACACCTGAAATTTATACAATGTTATAAACCAATGTTACTGCAATAAACAACAACAACAAAAAAATATGAGGCATACAGACACTACTCTTTTCAGTTACTGAAGCAAGCTATTCTTTCTCTCTCTCCATCCCTCCCTCTCTGTCGCTCTCCTGTTGTCCTTTGCACTGGCTGTTCCTTCTTTGTTAAACTAGATATTCTGCTTCCACACAAGTCATTTTCATCACTACTGTGTGATTAACTTCACTTCATTCTCTAGGACACAGGGTAGATGCTACCCCATTTGGAAAGTGTGTTAATCACAATAGACTGAATGCTGTAACCAACAACTTCAAATTCTCAGTGCTTAACATCATAAAGTCTACTTCTTTCTTATAAAAACCCAATGTATCTGTCACTGAATAGCTAGTTCTTCTGAGGGCCCTTCTTCTTCGTGGTGACTCATGGACTTGAATCATTGCAAGTTGGGTCTCTAGCACTCCCTGGGGACTTAGGGCAATGAATTTTCAGTCAATGCATGGGAAAAGAGAGAATAGAGTAGCACAGGGGAGGTGTTTATGGGGCAGACTTAAATGTGACTTGAATAATTTCAGCCCATATTCAATTGGCCAGAATTCTGTCCATGGCCACCCCCAACTACAAAGGAGTCTACCAGAAAGAAACAATGGGTATAGTGAACAGCCAGCCACTCTCTGCCACTCTTTCTTTCTTTTGGTCACAGAATGCCCATTTCACCCTTTCTTCCACGCAGAGACAATGAATGCAATCAGCCCCTCCCTAAGTGAGATGACCTCAATTTCCATATAGTGACTCCACTCAGCTCAAAATCCAGGATCTCTGAGAGAGGCGTTGTCCCAGTCATCAAGTCTAAATGTGTCCCCTCATGGTCTCTTAACATGTAACTAAAAAGTCTAGTTGTTTTCAACACAACTTTAAGCAGTGAAAAGATAGCTGCCTGCTTAGAGATAGAAAGAATAAAAAACATGTGGAGTTAGTGGATTATAGCAAAGGTAAAATCCTGCCAGGCAGAAATATAGGACAAAAGGGAGGCAGGAAGGAAGGAAGGAAGGAAAAAGGGAAGGAAGGAAGGGTGAAGGAAAGAATGAATTTAGAACACTATTTTCTGTATTACAGATTCAACATCTTAAAAATAATAATGATGATAATTGTTCATATTAGACACTAGGCTAAGAACTGTACTTTTTTTCCTTTAAATTCTCACAGCAACTATATGAGTTGGGTATTATCATTACCTCCATTTTTCTGAAAAACTTAAGTTCAGAAAGTTTAAGCAACTTGTTTCAGTTCACACAGAGACTAATTGGTTGGGGTTTGATCTCAAGATTGTCTGATCAACAATTAAGTCTTACTTATTATTATATACTACCTTTTGCATCATAATCTAAGTAGATAAAGGGCCATTTGATTTATCATTTCACTATTATTACAAGTTACTTATCTGTGGAAAATACACTAAACATGCAGAGCATTCCTAAGGGCAATAATCACTATAATATATATTTGAAGGGATTTGAAAGTATCTACAAACACAAAATCATTTACTTCTGAACCTAACAAAACATGAAATTTCAATATATTTGAATGATAATTTCAAATTTTCAAATTGTTAATAACTTAGCTGCCTTAAGCATCAATCTCCATCACTATAGCATAGCACATAGCATGAAAATGTAACTAGTCAACACCTAGTTTTAAGATTTATTTTCTTGAGATATTGCTTACAGTGAATAAGCTCGTCGGTTTACCTCAAACTTATCTAATCCACATGAAGACATTGTTTTTCTTCCATAATTTATAGATGGAAATATGAACACTATTTCTGACCCAATATAAATGTCAAGGTATACATTGCTTTCTATGGAAAGAATTATAGACGTTTTCTAGTCTTAACAAGATCATTAAGGCAATACATTGGAACAATTAGATGTACTACTATGCTTTGTGGAGTAGCATGAAGGATGAAAATGGACTACTTAATATGACTTTCTGCCATGTATCTTTCACAAAAAAATTTACATAGGCAAAATATTTTTGATAGTAGTTGCATTTTTCAAATTGAAATGAAAAAAAGTATCCTTTAAATTTACCATTCTCAGAAAGCACTATGCTCACCATTTTGTAACAGTTTTTATTCAGTAGAATGCATTCTTTTTTCAATAAACAAAGACTTTTTCCTACTGAACTTACAGTGACATTTGAAAAACATAATTACAGTTCTGCTATCACACATATTAATTTTCATTTTTTCAAAATACTGCACACAATTCCAATAATGTTTCTTGTTAATATGTGCTTTCTCTGTAATACATTAATGCAATTGGCTAGCAGCTTTTTCTGGGACTTTGAATTTGTGATTTTAAAAAGGCAAATATTGCAATTAAGAGTCCAGAAGAAATCCCTCATCAAATTAGAATCAGCTGGCAAATTTTGACCTTAGCTAATTAACTGTGCTCTTACGAATTTTTCTGAGAAATGAACTCAATTTAAAGTTAAATTAATTAAATTAAAATACATTCTAAAATCTGATAGATCAAAACCCATTAATTTCAGTTTAGCTGGTTCATTCCAGCCAGATCTTGTCTTCTGACCTGATGTACCTCTCACCCCGAGCAGTTATCAGTTAACATTACAGAGTGTAAGGATTATGCACTAAAAAGTGTCAGATACCATTGACTTGGCCTAATAAAATTATATGTAGTACTGTTATAACTCAGGCATAAATAAAAGTGAAAAAACAAGTAGTGCTTTTCTTTCTAAAGTAATGCTGTTAAATTGACATGGAGAAAAATGTTTCTACTTTCTCAAACTGAGAATTTTTTCCCTTGCAAATCTTCACTAAACTGGTCCCTATAGCAACTTTACTGTGGTGTATACAATAAAGGACATTTTGGGGCTGTGCTTTTTCCTTTAAGTTACACACTCCCTCTCTGCATAGACACTTTTTTGCCTGGCATTTTTCTTCCCATATACATTTTAGTCTAGAATAGGAAAAAAAAAAAAAACAGTAATCTATTTTATTCAATTCTTTTGAAAACAAATTTATTATATGCAAGATTTTAAAAGTTCAGAAGGAAGAAAATAGTCATAAAATGTCAAAGACCAAATCTTTTTAATGAGAGGGAACTAAAAGACAATGCTAGCCAAATTAGTAAGAACTTTAAACAATAATACACAGGTAACTTTCACATAAACACAGGGTTTCAGGTGAAATGTAGTGAGAGAATGGCTATTTTACTTGCACCTTGTAATAACCATTATTGGTTGGGTTACAAGTTACTCTTTTCCCGAGGCGGCACTGTTTATGCCTGTTATCTTGGTGAACTTAATAATTATTAACACTGCCTTGGTTTGGACATGAAATTATATAGTTACTTAATTATAGGGTTCCTTTTGTGTGATATGGGTGCCAATATTTAGAGAAGTCTATTCAGTTGCATGAAAGTCATATATTGTGAGCTTGAATAAAATTGGAGGTGTTATAAGATGTCCAGAAATATAGAAATAAAATAAGAATAGACTAGACTAGACTATAATGAATATCTCTTGAAAAAGCCAAGAGAGTTACACTTATTTACAGTTTTTTAAAAAGTCTTCCACCGAGCTAAATGTGGGTTTGGATAACTCTTCTACAGAGAGAACTGGCAGGCTTCAGCAATCTAGTATAGTGATCTACAAAGCAGAGTAAGAGAAGCCTAGTTCTATGGATGTTCAATTTTGTTTCACCCATTCCATTCCTCTTTCGTATATGTTTCATAATGTATATAATGCGATAGTTCAGTAGTATTCAATGGGCTTTAAATAAATAGCTAAACATGTTAGAGTCATGATCACAAAATCTATACCGATGGGTGAGGCAAATAAATTGGTTTTGACAGTGCTCATCTAATATATGCTGAATCTTTATTAGGCACTGGCAATACTATGGGCACTAAGTATAACCTTCCCATAGTCTACAGTTTCAAGAACTCAGAACAGTTCATAGAACATTTTGACTATGTCATATTCTCATCATTAATAGTATTACGTAAAAATTGGAAAACTGTCATATATGCAATGCTTGTTTTTTTTTCATCACTTGTGTTCAGTGTCTCACTTACTATTCTTAGTTAAAAGTCACCTAAATAAAGTTTCTTATGCAACAAAAGTCAAATTTTGTTCCCATGATCTAACAAAAGGTTAAAATGAGAAAATTTAAAAGAGTAATCATTGCTCGGGATCATTAATATGCAACATTATATCAGCACATGCAACAATGCTGCTTAGGTTACTGTATTAAAGCTTTAGTATACTAGATTTTCTAAAATTACCGATGTGGAAAACATTACAACTTTAATTTTATTTATTTATTTATTTATTTGTGAGGAAGATTAGCGCTGAGCTAACAACCGATGCCGATCCTCCTCTTTTTGCTGAGGAAGATTGACCCTGGGCTGACATCCACGCCCATCCTCCTCTACTTTATATGGGACGCCGCCACAGCATGGCTTGACAAGTGGTGCATGGTGCACGGCCGGGATCCGAACCTGCGAACCCCGGGCCCCCAAAGCGGAGCAGGTGCACTTAGACGCTATGCCACCAGGCCGGCCTCACAACTTTAATTTTAAAACATCCCAAATTCTTGGCCATCTTGAATTTAAAGTCAGATTATATAAGGCACACAGTGCATTCAGAATGGTTGCTCTGCACACTTTAAAATAGATGTTGAGGCTATAATGCTCATGTATGTTGAATTTCTGGCTCTCTTTATGGCGAAACTACAAATTTGCAGTGTTTGATGCATAGCAATTCTTCAGCACATAAAGTTTCTATTTTTACTCATAAAGGAATATAAAGTATAACTCTCGAACACTTTAACGACAGATACGGTGTTTACTTTCTATTTATCAGACTAAATTTCTTTTAACATCAGCAGAAAGCCTGCACACAGAAGAGAGACCATAAGTACAGGATAACTCATTCTCTATTGCCAATTTCATACCAAATACTGAAAACAAAGCAAATAAAATCACATGAAACAAACTTAAGAACCCAAAATTTAGTGCCGAACACTACAAGATGGGTTTATATAGTGGCAAAATTAAGCCTAAGTATAATTTTCGTAGTCTATGCAGTCTATTCTCTCTGTGAAAAGCTGCAAAGCCCTGAGACAAGGGCCTCTGTACGGACACTGAGGTGAAATAGGTCGTATTCCTCATGACATCAGCTTACTGAGCCAGTGATCAAAAGAGTTCGAATGTCTGTTTTAAAGGCAGAAGAAACATATCTTAGATTTTTTTTCTTCAATGGAAAATTGAATAAAAACGCTATGAATAATTTATACCCACTTTAACCCTGTTTTACCTTTCTTTCAATGATCTAAACAGATAAAAAGACCATGAGCACTTTGCACAAGAAAACATAAATCCATACAAAATTGTTTGAATGATTGCAGTGAAATATATCATTTTTTACTCAAAATGCCATTATTACAAATAAAGTAGAAAAACTATCAATAATTAATATTAACATAATTAGTAATCAATAAAATAATAAACTCTTAAGACTATTAATATCATATGGTACTACTGTAAATAAGGCATTTAAAAGATATTTACAATCTGAGAAAAAAGAATGATTTTTATTTTTCTGAACTTATTCGTGTTTCGCTACGACCAAAACCTGTCAATAGAAAATGGTTTAATCATGTATTAAGAGCATAAATTGGGTAATGAGTCTAAAGAATATGATGTCTACACTGAGATAAATATACAGAGACAGACTGATAAACACTAATTTCCTGGATTCTAAGTCACATCATTAATTAATTTTTTTTGCAGGAAAAATAAACAGAAAGTGTTGTAATTATTAATATACTTACAACAGCAAGCTTCAAAAATATTAAAATGTTGAAAAATGGTCACCTTTGAATTGTGGAAACGTGGTATATCTTTATATGTTTACTTGGCTCTCTGCTTTTTGGAAGGTCTTTCTATATAATGCAGTGGGTTTGTATAGATGAGAAGACTATTCTTCTTTTCTGGTGTTCACAGTATATTTTATGACTTATTCTATTCAAGTCGAGCCAAGAGATATGGGCTCTGCTTCTGGGCTGCCACTGTCTGAGTGAGTGACCTTACATGCTAGGTCACTGGCCTCTTCTGAGTTAGTCTCTAGTCTGCACTGAATGAGCTGTAATATTCTAGCCTTATCTTCGGATTAGGGAAAGAGTGGAGGTGACAGAATTTAGGGCTATATTTGTTCCTTTGGGAAAGAATCAAGGTAACTTTTTGAGGGAGTCATAGCAGGCAAAGCATTATGTCGGGCCATAATGGAGCTCATGTTCAAGGTAAGCAGTGGGCGATGAGGGTTTATGGCTGGGGCTGTCAGAGCAGGGAACTGGAGCACACAGAACGAACACAGCACAGAAGAGGAGAAAAGGGAGGGAGGTGTACACCCTAAACCAAGCAAGCATTCAGTCAGCATAAGGGAGGGATAAATAACAAGATCCAAGCCACAACTCGTTTACTTCTACAGGGAAGAGAATTGGAAGTGTACTATTATAGCAAGGACTCATGTTGGGCTTGAAAGCAACTTCTAACTCTAAAATGCATTCTTTCTATAATTGCTGATAAAAATAAAATTGTCAAAATCCCGATCATCTACTTTTCTAACGTCACTCCCAGGATATACAAACAATTAGATATGTAATTCGCCATATGATTTCAAGTGATCAAAGCAAAAACTAAATATGTTGTCTTTTGGGGGAGTATATAACAAGACTTTTTGTGCAAGATTTGAATTTACCCTACCTGGGTATAATACTAGCTCCAACAATCTCTTGTGACCTTGAGTGAGTTAATTAAACCTCAGATTTCTCATCTGTAAAATGGGAATTAAACCTACACGATAATGCTGCTGTGCAGAATAAATAAAATAATATAGTTAAATCATTTAGGACAATGATCAGCACATATTAAGTGCTTTTTAAATATTTTTAATATTATTTCCAAAAATAATTATTTGAACTCAAAATACTACTTTATTTCAAAAATAAAGGTCAAGACACTAGACTAGGTGCAGTAGGAATCAAAGACGAGCAAGTAAGTGTCTGCCATCCAGGAGTTGACAGTTTTTTGGTAGAGATTTTTCAACTGAAGTCTTGCTGTGGAATGAATTTATTATTTAGTCTCTGTGGAATAGAGAGCTAAGAGAGAACTCCAGAGTTCCAAAAGTCAAAGGGGAAATTTTTCTGAAACTTTTATAAACCTCTGATTCTATTAAGAAGCATTTACTGTCAAGGAACTTGTTCACAGCTAGGAATAACTTTCTTTTATAAACTGTTACTTTATTTTCTGATCAACATGAAATAATTGGCAAATTTCACTACCAGCAATGAGAGCCTAGCTTGTTTTGTGCCAATCATTTAGTGAGAACAATTAGAAAACTTAGATAAATACAGAAAAAAAACCCATAAAGAGTATGTTTGGAGGTGTTGGAAATCTACAGAGGCAATGTGGATTTGAGGAACTAAGATTCAAAAGAGAAAAAAACCACCAAGAGGTGAGTGCAACGTTTGATACCAAAGAATACAAAGAAGCAAAAAAATATAACTTATGATGAGATGAAAATCAACACATTGAAATTGAATCGGAACTGACACAGATATGAGCCTTTGCAGACAAGGACACTGAAAGTTATTACAGTACATCATGTGATCAAAAAGTTAGGTGTAGATGTGTACAGTATTTAAAAAATTAAAAAATCAAATCAAGTCTCTAGAAATGAAAACTGGAATATCTGAGATGAAAAATATACTAAATGCCTATATTAAATCACAATTTTAAATAAATACACTAAATACCCCGGTTAAATTATTTACCTCAGCTTCTGCCCTAAGAAACTAGAAAAAGCAGAGCTAATATAACTGTAAGTAATCAGAAGAGAGGCAATAACAAAATCAGAAAAGATATCAATGAAATAGAAAACCAAACGAGAGCAAAATTAATAGAACCAAAATACAGTTCTTTGAGATCAATAAAATTGATAAACTTCTGGCTGGACCAACATGAACAAAAAGAGAGGAGACGTAAATTACCAATATCATGAATGACAAAAGTGGCATCTATACGGATTCTGCAGATATTAAAAGGAAAATAAAAAAAAATTCTGAAAAACTTTATTATGTCAATAAATTCAAAAATTTAGGTGAAAGGGAAAATTTGTCGAAAGACACAACCTACCAAATTTCATTCGAGAAGAAATAGATAACCTGTATAGCCTTATAGCTGTTAAATTAAGTTAATTGCTAAAACCTTTGTCAAACAAACAAATAACAAAAAAGAACTTCAGGTTCAGGTGATTTCCCTAGTGAAACACAGCTAACAATTAAGGATAAAATAACACCAGTTCTACAAAAATTCTTCCAGAAAAACTGAAGATGAGGAAATGCTTCCTAATTCATTTTATGAGACCAGCACCACCCTGATACCAAAACCAAAGACATTACAAGTCAAAAAAACTCCAGAGACTCCTCCACGAGCATCAATGCAAAAATTCTTAATAAAATTTTAGCAAATTGAGTGAATAAAATAATTGTACTTCAATGCCAAGTGGGGTTTATCCCAGGAATACAAATTCGGTTCAACATTTGAAAATAAATTGAAATAATTCATTGTATTAACCACCTTGAAAAAGGTCATCATCTTAATAGATATAGAAATATCATTGGACAAAAGCTAATATCCATTCCTTTCAGAAATTTAGCAAAGTAGGAATCAAAATAAACTTCCTCAAACTGATTAAGGTTATCTAAAAAATGGTTAATTTCACATTTAATAGTAAAAGACTGAATGCTTTCCCCATAAGATCAGGAACAAAGCAAGGAGGTCCTCTCTCACCATTTCTATTGAACATTGCACTACAGATCCTTGAGAGTACAGTAAGCAGGAAAAAGAATGTTCAGAGTTAGAAGGGAAGAGGCAAAACTACCTTTATCCAAAGACAACATGATCATCTATGTAGAGAATGCTATGGAATCTGCCACAAAAAAGAAACTTTTAGAGCTTATAATCAAGTTTATAAAGTCTACAAGCCCAATACATAAAAGCAAATGTATTTCTATATAGTAGCAACAAACAACCAGAAATTGAAATTTTTAGAAATACAGTTTACAATAGTCATACCATAAAAATATTAAATACTTAGAGATTAATCTGACAAAGATTCAACATAATTCAATAAAAATTCCTGAAGTCTTTTTCGGTAGATATTAACAAGGCGATTGTAAAATTCACAGGGGATGGCAAAGACATTGAGGGTTTAATGCAAAGTAAAATAAGTCAGAGGGACAAGGTCAAATACCGTATGATTTCCTTCATTAAGTAGTAGATAATAACAACAATAAACAAACACATAGGGACAGAGATTGGATTGGTGGTTACCAGAGGGGAAGGGGGTAGGGAGGAGGGTGAAAAGGAGAATTCGGTACATGTGTGTGGTGATGGGTTGTAATTAGTATTTTGGTGGTGAACATGATGTAATCTATGCAGAAATAGAAGTATAATGATGTACACCTGAAATTTTTACAATGTTATAAACCAATGTTACTGCAATAAACAAAAAATATAAAAAAATAAAATAAAATAAAAATAAATTTTAAAAAAAGATAGCTAAAACAACTTTTAAAAAGAAGAATGAAATTAGAATACTAACAATATCTGATGTTAAGAGCTATTACAAAACTTCAGTAATGTATTAAAGATGTTGTGATATCGGCATAAAGGTATACCAATAGACCAAGAGAAACACACACACACACACACACACACACACACACACACACACAGATGATCACCTGATTTTTGAAAAGGCTGCAAAGGCAATTCAGTGAAGAAAGGATCATCTTTTTCAAAACATGGTGCTAGAACAAGTGGTTGTCCATTAAAAAAAGAAAAAGCAAAACTCTCACGTCAAAAGTTGATTAAAATATAAAATAGACCTAAAGTTAAAACCTAAAACTATAAGAGTTCTAAATGAAAACATAGGAGAAACATTTTTACAATCTTGGTTTTGACAAAGATTTCTTACCTATAACATCGAAAGCATAACACATAAAAGAAAAAAAGAATACACTGGACTTCGCATCAAAATTATGTATTTCTGCTCTCCAAAAGACACTGTTAGGACAATGAAAAGAAAAGACTCAGACCAGAAGAAAATATTTGCACATCATGTATTATAGAAAGGATTTGTATCCCGAACATATAAACTCTTGATAGTCAGTAATAAATATGCAAATCCAACAAAAACTAGGCAAAATATTTCAATACACGTCCCCATAGAACAGATAGAGATGACTAGTATGCAATGTAAAGATTTTCACTATCATTAGTCAATATAGAATTGCAAATTAAAATTACAATTACATACCATTACACATATATTAGAATAGGTAAAGTTAAAAACCTATCCCATACCAGTGTTGCTGCAAATGTGAAAGAAATTGGCACTCTGCTGCTGCTGATGTGAATGTAAAAATAGTACAACCACTTTCAACAGAGTTTGGCCGTTGTTTTTGTTTTTGTTTTTAAGTTAAATAGACACCTGTCATATGACCCAGCCATTTCGTGTCTAACAATTATCCAAGAAAAATCAAATTATCATCCATACAAATATTTGTGCATAAACATTCAGTGTACCTTTATTTATAATAGCCAAAACCTAGAAATAACCCAAATATCTGAACTGTGGTATAGCCATACCATATTAATCAGTAATAATACAGAATAAGCCATTGATACGTGATAGAACTGGATGAATCTTTAAAAAATTATGCTGAATAAAAGAAGCCATACAAAAACTATATATACTATGTGATTCTACTTATATAAAATTCCAGAGAATTCCCATTAATCTATAGCGATACAAAGCAAATCAGTGGTGGCCTGGGCATAGGGAAAGGCAGGGGTGGGATAGCAGGTAAGGATTACAAAAGGACGCAAGGAATCTCTTGGGAGACATGATGGTTCCACAGGTGTATGCATTTGCCAAACTTTTCAAATTATACAATTGAAATATGTGCAATTTATTCTCTGTTGCTCATACTTTAATAAAAGCCTTTTTAAAAAAGAGAAACATTTGACCAAGATAGGCCAATAGAGCAAAAGGAGAGAAAAATTAAGTACAGTCATGCATCACTTAATGATGGGGATAATGAGAAATGTCTTGTTACACAATTTTGCTGTTGTGTGAGCATCATAGAGTATACTGAAGAGGAACAACATTAGCCACCCCAAAATATCTCTTTACCATGAGGAATATTTTAAGCTGATTATTTTTAAGAAACAAAAGAATCAGAAAATTTTTCTTGTTACCTCCCCCTTAATTGCCTAAAAGAATTCAGATTAAAAAAGGCTGTCTCAGAAAGCAAATTATCACCTTATCATAACATGAACTAGGTGGCAGACAGGGAGGAACCTAGAAAAGCCTGTTTGTTGGGCTCCCCTCTGTGTTCTTCTGTTTCTCTGTGACCAGACAAACACTTGTTTTCCAAACCTTTGCTCCTTTTCACCTACCTGTGAATTGCCTTCCTTCTCTTAAAAGTCCTTGACTCTCCCTACCCCCAACATCTTCTTTTGTCTTTAGCTGAGGATGATATTTAAGGTAAGGACTTCAGCCATTTTGGTGGGTTTCTTAGTTTTCCTGGGTTTCTCCCATGTATACATGTTATTGAACTGTTGTTTGATTTTCTCCTGTTAATCTGCCTCATATCAATTTAATTTTTAGACCAGCCAGAAGAACCTAGAGGAGGAGAGGAAAATGGCTTCCTTTCCTACAGTACTTGTACAAATCTGTATAGCCTATTGTATATCTAGGCTATATAGTAATAGTCTTATGGGACCACTGTCATATATGTGTTCTATCATTGACCAAAACGTCGTTATGTGGCTCATGAGCTTAATTTTATGTCCAAAAAAATCTATTAAGATGAAATAGAAACATTTCTTGAAAAATAAATTTTCAAAAACAGATGAAAGAAAAGAAATTGAATAGTGTTATGTGTTTTTTTTAAATCATTCATAATGAAAATCTTTTTCCAAAGAAGATTCCATTCCCAGAAAGAATTCGATGGTGAATTTACCAAACATTAAAGGAAGCAGGAATAGCTTATGAAAATTCTTCTAGAGAAGAGGGATGAAAATGAAAAACTTTCTAACTCTTTTTATGAAAACTTCAGAATTTTGACAGCAAAGCTTGGCAAGAGCAATTTAAGAAAATCAATCTGGACCAACACCTATCATACAAAACACCTGCACAAAATATTGGTAAATTGAATCTAGCGAGGTGTGCAAAGTTTGGTTTAACATTCATGTTATTGACATTAAAAAGAATAAAGGAGAAAAGCAATGCAATCTTATCAGTAGACTAAAAAAACAATTTAATAAAATTCAAAACTCATTTATGATATACTTTTCAACCTATAAATATATGAGAACACATTTATGTGTTAAACACATTGTATGCTAAATGGTGTCACAGAAACACCTACAGCAAGCACTATAATTAATCAAATGCTTTTCATGTGAGCCTGGGAAAGAGATAGAGATGATGCACACCATCCCACCAGAAGTTCTACCCACTGCAATAAGGCAAGAAAAAGAAATAAAAATTATGAATATTGGGATGGGAAAATAAAACTGTCATCATTTGAAAAGCACATGATTATACATACAGAATATCTGAAAGAATCCTCAGATAAAGTATTAGAATTAATAAATGAATTTAGTTAAAATGCTATATAGAAATCAATGTATAAAAATCAATTGTATTACTATAAGCTAGGAACAACCAAGTAGAACATTAAAGCAAAACAATGCCATTTGTATTAGCATCAATAGCCTTCAAATAACAAGGAATAAATTTAGCAAATGATGTGTAAAACTTCTACAGAGTACACTAAAAAATTAAAGAAGACCTAAATAAACGGTTAGAAATACCATATTCTTAGATTACAAGTCTAGATATTGTTAAGACGTCAATTTTCAGTTTACGATTCAATGCAATTCCAGTATACTTCCAGCAGCTATTTCTAGATATTGGCAAACTAAATTCCAAAATATATGTGGAAATACAAAGAACCTAGAATCTAGAATAGAAAAGATAACCTTAAAAAAAGAAACCCAAAACTGAAAGAATTACCAGCTATAAAATTTATTTTCAAACTAGAGCAATTCATACAGTATAAATTGGTACAAATATAAATATTTCAATGGCATTGATTACAGATTCCAGAAACAGACTCATACAACTTAGTAACCTGATTTATGACAAAGCCACCTCCACAATTCAGTGGGGGAAATGATTGTCTTTTCAATAAATGGAGGTGGGTCAATTGAATATCCATATGGAAAAAAATGGACCCTGACCCTACACACACTATACACAAAAATTAATTCCAGATGGATCATAGAAATAAATATAAAATCTAAAACAATACAGCTTAAAGAAAACATAGGGTAAGATTTTCACGAACTTATAGTATTAAATAGTATACTTTAGCATCACTAACTATAAAAGAAATGTTTTTTAAAATGTACTTTATGAAAATTTAGAACTTATTTTCATCAAACAAGCATTAAGTGGGGAAAATTGAGCCACAGATTTAGTGAAGATGTTTGCAATACATGTATTCAACAAATGATTCACTGCAGACTATGTAAAAAATCTTACAAATCAAAAACAAAAAAATAAAAACACCTAATAAAATGATGGATAAAAGTCTTGAAATGGCACTTTTCAAAAGAAGATATCCAGACACTAATAACTGCATGAAAAGATACTTTAAAACATTAATTATCAGTGAAATAGAAGCACAGTCATATGGTGACCGGAATTCCAAGTATTGCTGAGGGTGTGAACTGAAACCCTCAGAAATTTCTGGTAAAAGTCTCAACTGGTAATCTACATTGAAAAATGGTATGGAAAGTATCTTCTATAACTCAAAATGTACTTACCCTATGATCTAGCAATTTCACTCTTAGGAATAATCTGAACAGAAATGAGTGCATATGTCCATTCCACAAAAGTTTTACTCTTAATAGGAAGAAATTGGAAATAAATACACATTAGGAAATAAATACACATTAGGTGTATAATGGATAAATAAGTCGTGGTATATTCATATAATGGGATACTCAAAAGCAACGGCAGGGAAAGAAGTACAGCTCCATGCAGGACGTAGATGAATCTTATAGACATAATATTTAGGACAAGAAGCTAAACATGAAAGAGTGCATGGATAGACATGAAGTTTCAGAACATGGATACAGAATAACAGAACTCAGAATTGTGTTCCCGATGGGAGGTAACAGTGGCCGTCTGAGATATTGGAACTGTTCTATACCTTGATTGTGTGATGGTTACAAAGGTGTCTACATATGCAAAATTCAGTGAGCTGTGCACTTAGCATTTGTTCACCTTATTGCATGTAATAGGTGTGTAACCTATAAAAATTTTTGCTTGTGTTAATAAAGAAAACTATACTAGAATGTTCAAAGCAACCTTAAGTGTTTATTGAGAGAAAAATAGCTAAATAAATTGTTACGTATTTTTTAAACATGCTAAAGTAAAAAAATAAATAAATGAGAGTTATGTGTAACTAAAACCATAATTGTGGACCCCAAAGATGCAAGTTTGAAAGTTGCAGAAGGATACTTGTGCTATGATACATTTGTGATATAACTTACTTTATAAAAGTTAGAACCATGCAATACAGAATTACTATTTGTGTAGTAAAATTATAAAGCAATAAATAGTAAGTGACAGGATCAAACCTATGTTTTGGAAAGCTGTTTTGTAGAAATTTAGAGGATGGATTGGATAAGAGAGATTACTGAAAGAGAACTGGCGAAGAGGTATTGATTAAGAGGCTATTCTACTGGAAAAAATTGATAAGAAGGAGATTAATAAGAATGTATTCAATGGGACTGGAAACAGAGGAAAGACTCATAAAATATTTCAGCAGGAGATCGATAGGATCTGTTAATCCATTTGAAATGGGAGGCAAGAAAAGAGATAATGTATATTTATGAAATATATATGCTTTATATGCCCAGCCACTAGCCAGGTGTTTTACATATGCTATGCCATTTAATCCTGATAATAGCCTTGTGTGATACACATATTTATTTCTATTTTACAAATGAAAAAAAATGAGATTCTTGCAGGTTATTTAATTTGCCAAGGGTCAAATGCCAAGGAAATGGAGATGCCCTATTTGAAGCCAGGTGTGTTTGATTCAAAGGTCATGCTCTTTTCATTTCAGAATGAATCCTAATACATCACATAGCATTTGAACATTTTTGCCTTGGTGAATGGTGATGCCATTAACTGAAACAGGGAATTCAGAAAAGTAGCATGTACTATAATACGTAGGAGGGGGAGTTGATTGCTAGACCTTTTAACTTTGCAAACTTACGTTCCTGCAAGAAGTTAAAACTAAAGGTCTAGAGGTGTGCTATCCAATATAGTAGTCCCTGGTCACAGGTGGTTATTTAAATTTACATTAAGTAAAATTAAAATTCAGCTTTTCCTTCACAATAGCCACATTTCAAACACTTCAAAAGTCACTTGTGAGGGTGGGTAAAAGGGGTAAAGGGACACATATGGACGGTGACGCGCAAAAATTAGACTACTGGTGGTGAGCACGATGAAGTCTATTCAGAAATTGATAGATAATAATATGTACCTGAAATTACACAATGTTATAAACCATTATGATCTCAATAGAATTATTAGGAAAAGAAAGGCACACGTGGTTACTGGCTGCCATATTAAACAGCAAAGTCATACAACATTTTCATCATCATAAAAGGGTATAGTGGATAGTGCCCGTCTAGAGCTTAGATTCAGGAGTCATCGGTATGCTAGACCAGAATGTATTATTATGAACAACAATGCATACAATAGTATCTCTCATTTATTAATTAAAGTTCTTGGCACTATGTCGATAACTTTGTATGCATAATCTTATTTGATCCTCATTAAAATCCTATGAAATCAACACAGTTATTATCTTCATTTGACATTTGAGTACTTTAACACTCAGAAAACAACTTGCTCAAAGTTACACAGCAGTAAACGACATCCTCAGAATTCAAGCACAGAGGGTCTTGTACCAAGCCTTCACCACTTTAAGGTGGTGAGTACAACGAAGGTATGTGAAGAATGTGAAAGAAAGCTAAGGGTACGTGAACTTTCAAGAAAAGAATTTAGGAAGAAGAGCCTACATGATAGATTTAAATAAATAACCAAAAGAGAATATTATAGATGAAACTAACGGTAAAGTTCTTTTTCAAGGAAGGGATGGTCCTCAAAGTCAAATGTTGTACGAATATGAAGTATTCAGATGGGTTCTGGGTAGAGAATCTGTTGTATTTAGCATTGAGAGGATCTCTATTGACCTTAGATAGGGTCTTTCAGTAGAGATCTGAGCAAGCTAGAGGGAGTACGTTACATCTCTAAGAAGTTTGCCCTTAAGTAGGAAAAGGCAGTGGCTAAGGTAAAGGTGAGATTGGAAGACAGGCTTTTTTTTAATGCATGGAAATCATTGAAAATAGTTGAAGTCGAAGGGATAAAAAGTGAGTAGAAAATGAGAGGATTACCTCCTCAAGAAAGAAGTGATAATTAATGGAACAGGGTCTTGGGGAAAGTAAAAGCTGCAACAAGAGACCAGATTTGTTTAGAACAGAATAGATCCATCTTCCCATGAGAAAGGGAGAGAAATGGTAGATGAAAATATGGCTATATTTATAAGGAGAAGGTTTTGCTTTTTATGAGTATTTTCACAAAAAGTCTCTTTCTTGGAAGTTTAGCAACTCTCTGTTGATTATATAATCTTCTCTAAGAAATCTTCTCTGTTGTCATCCCAAACTACATTTACACACCTCCTGTTTGCCTCTCTGGAGCTCAAAAGCCTCCAGCAGTATGGATAGCACCCCAGTGATTCTCACGATGTCCAGCAATAAATAGTATTTTCGTGAAGGAATGAATGAATTCTTGTGGGTATGGACTGAATTTTATCATTGTTGTCACCGCCATGAGGTAAAGCAAATAATGAATAATTCCCTTCATCTGCCAAACACCCCAAGAAGTAAAATGGACGGAGAAAGGACACAGTTTATGTGGAATATTATTCATTTGGCCAAAAAAAAAGTCTTAATTTTTTTATCTTGGGTTGTGATAATATCACCCAGGTTCAGGCCAAATAATACTTTTTTAAAAATAGGAAAAAAGAGATGGCTAATATTTGAGCGGCATTTCTATTGTATTGACCTTACTTTTTTCCCAATAAATTTATTATTTTTGTTCCTTCTCCTTTTCTCTCGCTTGCAAAGAAGCATAAAAAGCAATAAAATGTAATTCTTTCTTTTTTTTTTTTTTTAATTTTTTGTTTATTGCAGTAACATTGGTTTATAACATTGTAAAAATTTCAGGTGTACATCATTGTACTTCTATTTCTGCATGGACTACATCATGTTCACCACCAAAATACTAATTACAACCCATCACCACACACATGTACCGAATTATCCCTTTCACCCTCCTGCCTCCCCTTCCTCTGGTAACCACCAATCCAATCTCTGTCCCTATGTGTTTGTTTATTGTTGTTATTATCTACTACTTAATGAAGGAAATCATACTGTATTTGACCTTCTCCCTCTGACTTATTTCACTTTGCATTATACCCTCAATGTCCATCCATGTTGTCACAAATGGCTGGATTTCGTCGTTTCTTATGGCTGAGTAGTATTCCATTGTGTATATATACCACAGCTTCTTTATCCATTCGTCCCTTGATGGGCACTTAGGCTGCTTCCAAGTCTTGGCTATCGTGAATAAGGCTGCAATGAACACAGGGGTGCATGTACCTTTGCAAATTGGTGTTTTCAAGTTCTTTGGATAAATACCCAACAGTGGAATAGCTGGATCATATGGTAGTTCTATCCTTGATTATTTGAGGAATCTCCATACTGTTTTCCATAGTGGCTGCACCAGTTTGCACTCCCACCAGCAGTGTATGAGAGTTCCCTTCTCTCCACAACCTCTCCAACACATGTTGTTTCCTGTCTTGTTAATTATAGCCATTCTGACGGGCGTGAGGTGATATCTCATTGTAGTTTTGATTTGCATTTCCCTGATAGTTAGTGATTTTGAACATCTTTTCATGTGTCTGTTGGCCATCTGTATATCTTCTTTGGAGAAATGTCTGTTCAGGTCTTTTGCCCATTTTTTAATTGGGTTGGTAGTTTTTTGTTGTTGAGATGCATGAGTTCTCTATATATTTTGGAGATTAAGCCCTTATCAGATGTATGGTTTGCAAATATCTTCTCCCAATTGTTAGGTTGTCTTTTCGTTTTGTTGATGGTTTCCTTTGCTGTGCAGAAGCTTTTTAGTTTGATGTAGTCCCATTTGTTTATTTGTCTATTGTTTCTCTTGCCCGGTCAGATGTGGTGTTTGAAAAGATGTTGCTAAGACTGATGTCGAAGAGCGTACTGCCTATGTTTTCTTCTAGAACTTTCACAGTTTCAGGTCTTACATTCAAGTCTTTAATCCATTTGGAGTTAATTTTTGTGTATGGTGTAAGGTAAGGGTCTACTTTCATTTTTTTGCATATGGCTATCCAGTTTTCCCAACACCATTTGTTGAAGAGACTTTCTTTTCCCCATTGTATGTTCTTGGCTCCTTTGTCAAAGATTAGCTGTCCATAGATGTGTGGGTTTATTTCTGGGCTTTTGATTCTATTCCATTGATCTGTGTGTCTGTTTTTGTGCCAGTACCATGCTGTTTTGGTTACTATAGCTTTGTAGTATATTTTGAAATCAGGGAGTGTGATACCTCCAGCTTTGTTCTTTTTTCTCAGGATTCCTTTAGCTATTCGGGGTCTTTTGTTGTTCCATATAAATTTTAGGATTCTTTGTTCTATTTCTGTGAAAAATGTTGTTGGAACTTTGATAGGGATTGCATTGAATCTATAGATGGCTTTAGGAAGTATGGACATCTTAACTATGTTAATTCTTCCAATCCAAGAGCATGGAATATCTTTCCATTTCTTTGTGTCTTCTTCAATTTCTTTCAGCAATGTTTTATAGTTTTCGGTGTACAGATCTTTCACCTCTTTGGTTAAGTTTATTCCTAGGTATTTTATTCTTTTTGTTGCAATTGTAAATGGGATGGTATTCTTAATTTCTCTTTCTGCTACTTCGTTGTTAGGGTACAAAAATGCAACTGATTTTTGTATGTTGAATTTGTATCCTGCAACTTTCCCACATTCGTTTATTACTTCTAAAAAGTCTCTGGTAGATTCTTTAGGGTTTTCTATATATAAAATCATGTCATCTGCAAATAGTGACAGTTTCACTTCTTCCTTTCCAATTTGGATCCCTTTTATTTCTTTCTCTTGCCTGATTGCTCTGGCTAGGACTTCCAATACTATGTTAAATAGGAGTGGTGACAGTGGGCATCCTTGTCTGGTTCCTGTTCTTAGAGGGATAGCTTTCAGTTTTTCACCATTGAGGATGATATTAGCTGTGGGTTTCTCATATATGGTCTTTATTATGTTGAGGTACTTTCCTTCTATCCCCATTTTATTCAGAGTTTTTATCATAAATGGATGCTGGATCTTGTCAAATGCTTTCTCTGCATCTATTGAGATGATCATGTGATTTTTGTTCTTCATTTTATTAATGTGGTGTATTACGTTGATTGATTTGCGAATGTTAAACCATCCCTGCATATCTGGAATAAATCCCACTTGATCATGGTGTATAATCTTTTTAACGTATTGTTGTATGCGATTTGCTAGTATTTTGTTGAGGATTTTTGCATCGATGTTCATCAGTGATATTGGCCTGTAATTTTCTTTTTTTGTGTTGCCCTTGTCTGGTTTTGGTATCAGGGTAATGTCAGCTTCGTAGAATGAGTTAGGGAGCTTCCCCCCCTCCTCAATTTTTTGGAAGAGTTTGAGAAGGATAGGTATTAAGTCTTCTTTGAATGTTTGGTAGAATTCACCAGGGAAGCCGTCTGGTCCTGGACTTTTATTTTTGGGGAGGTTTGTGATTATGTTTCGATCTCCTTACTGGTGATTGGTCTATTCAAATTCTCTACTTCTTCTTGATCCAGTTTTGGAAGGTTGTATGATTCTAAGAATTTATCCATTTCTTCCAGATTGTCGAATTGGTTGGCATATAGTTTTTCATAGTATTCTCTTATAATCTTTTGTATTTCTGAGGTGTCTGTTGTAACCACTCCTCTTTCATTTCTGATTTTACTTATTTGTGCCTTCTCTTTTTTTCTTGGTGAGTCTAGCTAAAGGTTTGTCTATTTTGTTGATCTTTTCAAAGAACCAGCTCTTGGTTTTATTAATTTTTTCTGTTGCTTTTTGGTCTCTATTTCATTTATTTCTGCTCTGATTTTTATTATTTCCCTTCTTCTACTGATTTTGGGCTTTGTTTGTTCTTCTTTTTCCAGTTCCTTTAGGTGCATTGTTAGATTGTTTATTTGAGATTTTTCTTGTTTGTTGAGATAGGCCTGTATTGCTATAAACTTCCCTCTTAGAACCGCTTTTGCTGTATCCCATAAATTCTGGCATGTCGTATTTTCATTTTCATTTGTCTCCAGGTATTTTTGATTTCTTCTTTGATTTCTTCATTAACCCAGTCGTTGTTCAGTAGCATTTTGTTTAATCTCCATGTATTTGTGGCTTTTCTGATTTTCTTCCTATAGTTGATTTCTAGTTTCATACCTTTGTGGTCAGAAAAGATGCTTGGTATTATTTCAATCTTCTTAAATTTATGGAGACTTGTTTTGTGGCCTAATATGTGATCAATCCTGGAGAACGTTCCATGTGCATTTGAAAAGAACGTGTATTCTTCGGTTTTTGGATGGAATGCTCTGTATATATCTACTAGGTCCATCTGTTCTAGTGTGTCGTTTAAGGCCAATGTTTCCTTATTGATCTTCTGTTTGGATGATCTATCCGTTGGTGTAAGTGGAGTGTTAAAGTCCCCTACTATTATTGTGTTACTGTCTATTTCTGTTTTTATGTCTGTTAATAATTGCTTTATATATTTAGGTGCACCTACATTGGGTGCGTAGATATTTACAAGTGTTATATCCTCTTGTTGGATTGTTCCCTTGATCATTATGTAATGCCCTTCTTTGTCTCGTTTTACAGTTTTTGTTTTAAAGTCTATTTTGTCTGATATGAGTACTGCTACCCCAGCTTTCTTTTCATTGCCATTTGCGTGGAGTATCTTTTTCCATCCCTTCACTTTCAGTTTGTGAGTGTCTTTAGGTCTGAAGTGTGTCTCTTGTATGCAGCATATATATGGGTCTTGTTTTTTATCCAGTCAGCCACCCTATGCCTTTTAATTGGAGCATTTAGTCCATTGACGTTTAAAGTAGCTATTGATAAGTATGTACTTACTGCCATTTTTTAACTTTTTTTTTTTTTTCCCTCAGTGTTTTAGTAGTCCTTCTCTGTTCCTTACTTCTTCTATACAGAATTGATGGTCACTTTAGTTTGACCTCTGTCTGAAAGCTGTACTCTTTAACTACCCTCCTCCCTCCTTTTATGTTTTTGATATCATATCCAACTTCTTTTTTGTGCATTTGTATCCATTACTTTCTAATCGTGGAAATAGATAATTTTTCCTATTTGTGGTCTTCTCTTTTCCCCTTAAATCAGTCCCTTTAACATTTCTTGTAACACTGGTTTCTTGGTGACAAACTCCTTTAATTTTTGCTTATCTGGGAAAATTTTGATCTCTCCTTCCATTTTGAGCGATAACCTTGCTGGGTAGAGTATTCTTGGCTGTAAGTTTTTTCCTTTTAGCACTTTAAATATATCGTGCCATTCTCTTCTAGCCTGTAAGGTTTCTGCTGAGAAGTCAGCTGATAGCCTTATGGGGTTTCCTTTGTATGTAACTTGACATTCTCTTGCGGCTTTTAGGATTCTCTCTTTATCTTTAATTCTGGACATTTTGATTATGATGTGTCTTGGTGTGGGCCTCTTTGGGTTTATCTTGTTTGGGGCTCTCTGTGCCTCCTGTACCTGGATGTCTGTTTCCTTCCTTAGGTTAGGGAAGTTTTCATCTATTATTTCTTGAAATAGATTCTCTGCCCCCTTGTCTCGCTCTTCTCCTTCCGGGACACCTATAACACGGATGTTAGTGCGCTTGACGTTGTCCCAGAGGTCCCTTAGACTGTCCTCACTCTTTTTAATTCTTTTCTCTTTTACCTGTTCACCTTGGGTAATTTCTTCTAGTCTTTCTTCCAGCTCACAGATCCGTTCTTCTGTATCCTCTACTCTGCTTTTGAGTCCCTCTAATGAATTTTTCATTTCCAGTATTGTATTCTTCATTTCTGATTGGTTCTTTTTTATATCTTCCATTTCTTTGTTGACATTCTCACTGAGTTCATCTATTCTTCTCCCCAGATCAGTGAGCATCCTTAACACTCTTAGTTTGAACTCTCTGTCGGGTAGGTTGCTCATTTCTGTTTCACTTAGTTCCTTTTCTGGGGTTTTGTCCTGTTCCCTTACTTGGAATGTATTCTTTTGCCTCCTCATTTTGCCTCTTTCCCTGTGCTTGTGTCTATGTATTAGGTAGGTCAGCTACGTCTCCTGCTCTTGGATAGGTGACCTTATGTAAGTGATGGCTTAGGAGGCTTCCAGTGTGCTTCCCTCAGCTCTCAGTGTTCCAGGGGTGGCCCCTATGTGGGCTACGTGTGTCCTTCTATTGTGGCCTGTTAGCTCTCCCTATAGGCGCCCAGGGAGGCTGAGTTATGCTCCTGGCCAGCTGTTGTAATGCTCAGCTGCTTGTAGTTGTTGTGGGCCCTTCAGTCTCTTTATCAGGTGTGGGGAGCCCCAGCACCGTTGGCTGCAAGTTCTAATACCACATCTGTGTTGCATTATTTCTTTTAAGTGAGTAGGCCCCCAGTGTGGCAGGTTGTTAGGCTCAGGGCCTTACAATTGCTGTAAACCTCTAGCCTATTAGGTCTCTTGTCAGCTCTCTGAGGATTGCAGCTGGGTGGGGCTGCCCTTAGGCACAGGAGCACCCAATTGTTTCAGGCTTTGGAAGGTGGGGCAAACCTCCTATGTGGGTCTTTGAGAAGCACAAGTCTTCTGCAGCTGACAAGCCCTGTTGCCCACAGGTCCACACACACAGTCAACACAGTCCTGCCCCGTGTGAGTGCCCCGACCTCCCCAAGCGGACCCAGTCTCTCCACGGCGGGAGCCCCACACACTCCGCCACCACCCCACACTCTCCACCCGCTCCTTGTGCACACCCTGCCCAGCTCAAGTCAGCTCAGTTGCCAGGCTGCAGAGAATCCAGTCACCAATCTATGCAGGCCCACTAGTTGCCTGAGGGCTTGTTGTTGGGTGGGGCCAGTCTCTAGGGTGGGCTGCCTGCCCTGGCTGAGCTGGATTAAATCGGTGCTCTAGCGGGTGGAGCAGACCCTGGGCTAGCAGGCCTCAGGGAGAACTCCAATGGCGTCTGTGTCAGCACGCTCACACCAGGCCACAACAATGGCCGCCGCCAATGTCCCAGTCCCTGGAGAGGTCTCACCCCTCACCGAGATGCACTCAGGGCCTATTAGGTGAGTCTCTTTTCACCGAAGCACTGTGCACCTTTCTTTCTGGTGATTTTAGGATGCTTTCTGGAACGGGTGAGTTTGTGCGCGGGCCCTTTAAGAGCCAGTTTTAGTTTCTTTGTGAACCAGCTTTTCCGGGGGTGCTCCCCAATGCTTTAGTAGCAGCAAAGTCAGATATTATGCCGCTGGTCTCGATTGTGCTGGGTCCACAAAATGCCCACAGCGGGGGCGCTCCCCGGCTCAGGGCCCCGCGCCTCCAGGGAGGCTGCGTACCTGTGAGCTGCTCCCGGCGGCCGTGAAGCTGGCGGCTTGTGAAGGCGGCGTTTTTCCTCTCCGGAAGGGAGTCTCTGCCTCTTCCACCTCAGTTAGGATTGTCCGTTGTTGCAGGAGTTCCTCTTATCCAGTTTTCAGTTCTGTCTCAGGGGTAATTTTTCCACGAGTAGTTGTAAATTGGCTGTGTCCACGGGAGGAGGTGAGTTCCGAGTCTGCCTAAGCCGCCATCTTGACTCTTCCTCCTGTAATTCTTTCTTTATGGATTCCAAATAAAACAGTGTCTGAATGTCCAAATCTTGATTTCTTTTTCGGATTTTAAAGTCCCAGTTCTCTAACATATTAATATTTCAAAAATAAATGTACTTGTTTCTTAAAAAGCCAAATATATTTTTATTATTCTATACATTTGATGCCAAAAAAATTATATATTAGTTCTAAGATAATGTGTTACATGACTTTTTATTACATCACTCCATTGTATAAAACGGCTTACTCAAAATAGTCTCTTTTGTTTAACGTTTTTTGCACTTATATTTCATTACCAAATTAGAACTTTGGTTGGAATTTGTGTTTCCACCGTTGTATCTCTAACTGCCTATCTACTGAACCATTTTATTTCAGTAAATGTATATTTGCATTATCACTTTAAGTTGTTCTACTTTTTTAAAAATCTTCTCATTAATCTATTATTCAATGCATTGATATGAAATAAAATAATGCCAATTTGCCCACCTGCCCAACTATCTTCTTCATTATCTTCAATATTCTCTATCAATTTTAGGAATTATGACTTCTGCTTTTTAAAAACTGTCTAATATTTTTGAATGTAAAATCAAATTCACTGCAATGAACATGGAGCTCAAATATCTCTTCAAGATCCAGTTTTCAATTCTTCTGGATAAATATCCAGAAATGGGATTGCTGATCCTGTGGTAGCTCTAATTTTAATTTTTTGAGTAACTCTGACACTATTTTCCATAGTGGCTGCACCACTTTACGTTCCCACTAACAGTGCACAGGGGTTCCAATTTCTGCATATTTTCGCCAACTCTGTTATCTTCTGGGGATTTTTTTGTGGTTGTTAATGATCATCCTAACAGGTGTGGGGTTATATATCATTGTGATTTTGATTTTCATTTTTCTGATGATTAATAATGTGAAGCAGGTTTGAACTCCCATTTTCATTGCTGCGTTATTCAAACAGCCAAGAAGTGTAAACAACCTAAATGTCCATTGACAGATGAATGGATAAAAAAAATGCAGTGCATGCATACAAAGGAATGTTATTCAACCTTAAAAAAACGAAGGAAATCCTGCTACAACACGGATGAAACTTGGGGATATTATGCTGAGTGAAATAAGCCAGTCATAGAAGGAAAAATATAGCATGATTTCACTTATATGAGGTATAAAAAAAAAGTAGTCAAACTCACAGAAGCAAAATGTAGTATAATGGTTGCCAGAGGCTGAGGGGGGAAGGAAATGGGGAATTGCTGTACAACGAGTATAGAGTTTTGGTAATGTAAAAATGAAAAATTTGAAAATAAGTTTGAAAAAGTTCTAGAGGTCTACCCTACAACAATGTGCATATGGTTAATAATACTGTATTATACACTTAAAAAATTGTTAAAAGGGCAGATTTCATGTCATGTGATTTTTACCACAATGAAAAAACACAAATCAACCTTTTTAATCTTTCAAGACAAAAATAGTCAAACTTTTCAATAAAATCTTAAATTATTCTTAACACTTCAGAAACAAGTTTCAAAGTTAATTAGATGGCCTTTAACATTTTCATATCTAATTAGGTAGTATAAATCCAAATTCATAGGTGTGTCTTAATTTACTAATAACTATATTTATGAATTTTTTATTATATTTATAAATGGAATTATATTTCTAATGCACTAGATGAAATTGCTTTTAAAACTGTCTGATGTAAATCCCGTAAAGCATTGCAGCCCTTTAAGTCAACCAGTATAATATTACAAGACTACGTCATCTGCTATTTAATAAAACAGATAAAAAACTACGGAGAATTTCGGGCTTTATAGTTATAAATAACTAATTTTCACCACCAGGGTAAGTGCAAGATTTCTCATCTTCTCTTTTTCTTCCTGCCTGTCACAACCCCTCCACACCCAGGTGCAGGAATTGGTCAGATCAAGTGGAAGAAATATAGCCTTTCAAGGATAAAGTTTACTGAAGTTGGAGGAGACTGATTGATCATATTTTGTAATTTTGTAAGAGGTGAGTTTTCAAAGTGAGTGACAACTCAGTACAAGGAAGCATGCACCATCTTCTTCCACCCGTCTAGTCAGAATGGTGAGGAGACCTTCCGTCTGATTTTAGTTGCCAGGCTCAGAACTCTTTTTGGACCCTCTTTCTTCAAAACAACAGTAGAATGCAAAACAACAACCTTAGCCTGAAAATTCTTGAGACAGACAGCTGAGACCAGATCAGCGTAAGGCCTAAGAGCACACTCTATCCTTCTTCTCCTCTCTGTGTTTCTATTTCCTGTGAAACTAGCAGTTTTGGTTTTTTCTCATTGGCGTGGTCAACTCTGGATTCAGGTTTGGCTTAAGAGAAAGATTATTTAGACTTCTGGCCTTGAAAAAAGTGTGCTCTCCTGACCCAATTATAGCTTAAGTACACATGATGGGGCTGGTTTCCTAGATAATACTAAAGCCTTATTTTACTTCATTTGTACATATCTGAAAGGAAAGGTGGCTAGACCAAGGGTAGGATCAGGTATTCTGGGGTACGCTGATTAAAATAAAAATCATATTATTATTCTTTAATGTAGCTCCATTGTTCTACGAGTGGACAAACTAGGAAAATTACACCAGACTTAATTATGCAACAATTCATATCATACTCACCTAATGTGAGAGTAGTGTTAATGACTAGAACCTATTCATACCACTTTGGAATGATACACTTTAACAAAGAAAGTTCAAAGTTGAGACTGAATGATTAAGTACATATATTACAATTACAGGGAGTATAAAATGGAGGCAAATGTTTGTTATTAAACGGTTGCCCAATTATATTGCCAGGGATCTATTTTGATACACTTCTGAATGTTGAGAGTTTAAGTCAAAATTACTCTAGAAACTGATGGTTTTTTAATAGATGCTGTAGAAGACTACTACTAGGGTTTAGTGAATGTTATGGGAAAAGATAAAAGGCATGTGGATGAAGTTTGAGATGTGACTTAGAGATTAATACATGTTGCTGTCAAAAAGAGAAGTGAAAGTGAGGAAATATGGAATATGCATTAGAAGTTCACAATAGATCTATCTCAATCATTCAGGATGGACATTTATGTAATTTTGTGTTTTGGCATACTCACACATTCATGCGCGCACACACACACACACACACACACGTTATTATTTCCAAATGAAATTTAGTGTTTGGATTTCATAACATTAAGTTAAATTTTCTAGTGGATAAGCAAGAACAAGAGAGTATAAAATATGCAATTAACACAAAAACCTTCCCTTAATGGACATAGAGCCAAATAATGTTTCAGAGATAAAATGTTTAGAAATTATCTAGTTACACCCCTTTATTCCGTAGATGAGGAATAAGACTCCATAAGGGCATATGAGGCATAGGATTTAGAGAAGTATGTAAACTGTTAAAAGTCATACAGATAGTGGTTACTCTGTAAGCCTGGGTCCCTGTGTGACACGAGGAAGGAGAGTTCCATTTCAACATAAGAAAAAGTGGTGAATGATAGCTGTGTTCTAGGAAAGGAATTTGTTGAAACTATTTAGTATGTGATTGCTGCTAATAAATATTCATTTTATTATTCTAATACGGTCAAAGAAGATACACTAAAAGATGCCATGATCTATTTTTTCTTATAATCTTTCTTGATTTAATTGAAATTTATGTTTTTCCTTCAAAAATGAGATTTTTAGTATAATTCCCATGTTTCCTCCCAAACAGTCTTGATATACTAATCAGTGTACCTACATTTTTAAATTAAGGCAAAGTCACTAGTTTTACTTAGATGTACTTTAAATGTATTTCTGGTATACTTTACGCTTATATAGGAATTATAAACAAAATAAAATAAATAGAAAACAATGTAAAAGAATTCTTTACTTTAAAAGCCACTTGTGTTAGAAGAAGATATTGGCATAACTTTCTGTGTTTCTTCAGACACTCTTCAGGCACAGCAAATAATCTATGACTTTCTACATTATGCCCATATGTGGCTTATGAATGTTTTGGAAGATTTCCAGTAATTACAAAAATATATAAAAAAGACAATACAAAAAATTTTCTTTTTTTTTAATTGATGTCTTAATAGTTTATAACATTGTGAAATTTTTCTTATACATTTTTGTTTGTTGATCACCATATACATGTCTCCCTTCACTCCTTGTGCCCACCCCCCACCCCCATTGCCCCTAGTAACCACAATACAGTTTTCTCTGTCCATGTGTTGGTCTATATTCCACATATGAGTGAGATCATACCGTGTTTGTCTTTCTCTTTCTGGCTTATTTCACTTAACATAATACCCTCCAAGTCTATCCATGTTGTTGCAAATGGGACGATTTTGTCTTTTTTTATGGCTGAGTAGTATTCCATTGTATATATATACGACACCATCTTGATCCAATCATCAGTTGAGGGACACTTAGTTTGCTTCCTCTTCTTGGCTATAGTAAATAATGCTGCAATGAACATAGGGGTGCATAAGCCTCATTGGATTGTTGATTTCAGGTTCATTGGATAGATTCCCAGTAGTGGGATAGCTGGATCACAGGGTATTTCTATTTTTAATGCTTTGAGGAATCTCCATCCCGTTTTCCATAGAGGCGGCACCAGTTTGCATTCCCACCAGCTGTGTATGAGGGTTCCTGTTTCTCCACATCCTCTCCAACACTTGCTGTTGTTTGTCTTGGTGATTATAGCCATTCTAACAGGCGTGAGGTGATATCTTAGTGTGGCTTTGATTTGCATTTCCCTGATGATTAGTGATGTTGAACATCTTTTCATGTACCTATTGGCCATCTGTATATCTTCTTTAGAGAAGTGTCTCTTCATTTCCTCTGCCCATTTTTTGATCAGGTTTTTTTGTTGTTGTTCAGTTGTGTGAGTTCTTTATATATTATGGAGATTAACCCCTTGTCAGATATATGTTTTTCAAATATTTTCTCCCAGCTGGTGGGTTGTCTATTCATTCTGATCCTGGTTTCATTTGTCTTGTAGAAGCTCTTTAATCTGATAAAGTCCCACTTGCTTAGGCATGTCATCCGAAAAGATTCCTTTATGACCAATGTCAAATAGTGTGTTGCCTATATTTTCTTCTATGAGTTTTATAGTTTCAGGTCTCACCTTCAGGTCTTTGATCCATTTTGAGTTAATTTTTGGATAAAAATTTTCTTTTGATAGCAACTTAGAGATTTTTTTTACTTCTGTATTAAAATTCTTCCAAATTAAAAATAAATCTGTGTACATGATTATTACTGCATGAAGCTTCTGGTTCTTCCTACTTAAATATTGAAGGTGAGAAACCATTGTTGCAAATTATGATGTGCATGCCCTCCTAAGCCTAATAATATGACTGACTGAATATCAATTTTTTGCACTTAAGTTTTCATGAATGTTTAAAAGTTTGTCACCCATATTATCTCTTAAATGATAATAACTTAAGAAATAACTTTAAGTAACGGAGTTTCTGATATTTATATGGTATATTACACAATTTAACAATAGCTACATTTTTCCATCAATATTTCATATTTTATTAACGAATGTTTGGAGGAGACACTGATATGATTCATAATATCCTGAAACGTGTTGGTCTTTAACATTCCAAATTTTGAAATTACAGAGTCACTGGAATGAACTCATAAACTCCTAAATTAAAATCATTTTTATTCTTCGTTTTTGGACTGAAATTTCAAAAGGTTAGTTGACTAGAGGTTGAAACTGCAGTGGCTTTCACGAAGGCAAGAGAAAAAGAACCCAAGTTGAGAACTTCTACTGGTGGGGATAGGAAAAATGAAAACCTTTTATACTTTTAAAATGGAAAAAACAAAAACCTCAAGACTTGAAGTGTTTCAAGTTAATAGCTTGATTCCCCATCAAAACAGTTGCCCAAATTCTGAAACTGTGTGGAGTGGAAGATCAAAAATCCAAGCCAAACTTCTGAAAAGAAAAGCAGGTTATCTGACTTTCTCAAAATGCTGAGAAACTAGCATTAAAGTTCAAGACGCACTGGCAGAGGGGCTATGGTGAAAACAATAGGCTGTCATCTGAAATCTCTGCAGAGCTATGCCTCAAGAATGGGGCAAACCAAAAGTAGACAGAGCCACACCAAAACTGCAGTCCAGTTTTGAATCAGCATAATCTCGGATTTAATTAAGCTGACAGCACACACATCTTTCTGTCTATTAGAGAAAAGGATGACCCCTCTCCAGAGGAAATTAACATTATTTGGAGCCTGTAGTTTTTTTTTAACAAAATATATGCCATTCAATGAAAATTACAAGCCATTTACAGTCTTATTATTCAATAAAAATGTCAAGAAATGAGACCAAATGGTAAAAGACCAAGAGAAATAACAAGAGATGAAGATATTGGGGTTATTTGAAAGGATTTTAAAATAATGATTTATATATTCAAGAACAGAGATAGAGAGACAGAAAAAAAATTAAAAGATGGAGAATTTCACCAAATAAGGAGAATCTATAAAAATAATCAAAAGGAATTCTAGAGCTGAAAATCAAATAAATGAAATTGATACCTCAACATATAGATTTAATAGCAATTAGGATAAAATAGAAGACAGGATTGTTGGATTTGAAGATGGGTCAGTAAAAAATATGTAAACTGAAAACAGAGAGAAAAAAATGAAAAATATAGACAAGAGCATAAGACCTATCAATGACTCTATCAAGTGGTCTAGCATGCATGTAGATGACATCTCAGAAAGAGAGGAGAGAGAGATTGAGGCAGAATTAATATTTGAAAAGTTGATCAAAGATTTTCTAAAATTGATGAAAGATATATACCCACAGATAAGCAGGATAATACAAAGAACATCATACCCACCATAGTCAGATTACTGAAACATAAAGACAAAAAATAAAAAAGCCAAAGAAAGCTGAGAAATAAAAAGACTGAGAGCTATCTCATCAAAAACAATGGAAGTCAGAAAAAAGTGATATATTTAAAGTACTGAACCCAATAACTGCCAATATAGCATTATATATCTAGGGAAAATATAGTTCAAAAGTTAGGGGAAAATGAAGACACTCTCAGACAAATCACAGCTAAGAGAAATCAACACTAGTAGATCTTCATTAAAAGAAATATTACAGGAAATTCTTTAGGCTAAAAAACAATAATCCCAGAGGGGAACACTGTAATGTGGGACATAATAAATATTGCCTGTGTAAAACAATAATGACACTATCTCCTGGAGTTTAAAACACATGAAAAAACAAAAACAAAAAAACCCTGATATCAGTAATGCAAAACAGAGAAAGGAAATAAGTAGGGTTAAAGTATTCTGAGGTACTAGTGTTACTGGTGAAGCAGTAAAAAATAAACATTTTTGCAGACTTTAATGAGTCACAAATGCATGTTTTAATGTCTAGGGTAAACATTAAAATAATAATAAAGGAATATATAATTAACATGTCAATAGAGGAAAAGACAAATATTTTAGAATATCTTGTGTCATACAAATGAAGGGAAGAAACCAGACAAGAAGGAATGTAAAATAGATATGGAAAATAGGAAACAAATAGTAGCATGACTGATATAAATGCAAATATATTGATGGTCATTGGTAAATGGATTAAATATTCCAAATAAAGGAAAAACATTGTCATAATAGATAAGATAAAACCCAAGTATTTGATGCTTACTAAGGACACGTTAATTATAAAGTCACAGATTGATTAAGAGGACAAGACGGAAAATATAGCAAACACTGGTGAGCAGGGCATTTAATTTCAAAGGAAGAAAATTTACAGGAAAAAAATATAGAGATACGAAGGAATATATCATAATGACTTTTAGTTCACCAGGAAGAGATCGAAATTCTAAGTCTGTACCCATCCAATAGCACAGCACCATAACAGTCAAAAATATTTAAGATAGCTAAGAGGAGAAACAGACAAATCTGTAATCAAGTACATTTTACTCAATAGCTAATGGGGCAGATTTTAAAGTTGTCCTAATTGAATTATACAGTAAAGTATATTAACTTCAGGTGCACATTGAATATTTAGAAAAAAAATCAAACGTATGCCAAACTGAATATTATATATCGTATATAAGCCTCATCAAATATCAAAAGATTACAAACTTAGAGTGTTCTCTGAGCACCGTGGAATTAAGCTAAAACTAATAATAGCTTGTAAATAGTACTTGTGAGATAAGAAAACACATCTACAAACAACTCATAGAATAAAGAAAAAAGACATCAGAAATGACAAAATATGTTAAACTGGATGATAATAAGGATAAGACACACAAAAATTTGTAAGATGTAGCAACAGAAATGCTGAAAGAGATTGGTCTATCTGACCCTGCTCTTGTTCCTGCATATCAGAAGGTGAAAAACCACCACTTCTGCCATTTCAGCCTCCACCTGTTTTTGTATGATCTTCAAGCTAAGTTTTTTTTTTTTTTTTTTTTTTTTTTGTGAGGAGATCAGCCCTGTGCTAACATCCGCCAATCCTCCTCTTTTTTTGCTGAGGAAGACGGCCCTGGGCTAACGTCTGTGCCCATCTTCCTCCACTTTATATGGGACGCCGCCACAGCATGGCTTGCCAAGCAGTGCGTCGGTGCGCGCCCGGGATGCGAACCAGCCAACCCCGGGCCGCCGCAGAGGAGCGCGCGCACTTAACCGCTTGCGCCACGGGGCCGGCCCCCAAGCTAAGTTTTTTATATATGAATATTTGCAATTTATTTGATCATAGGCTACACTACCTTTGAACCCCAATTAATCAAAATGTCATCTCCTAAAAATGAACTCTATTCTTCTCATTAGTAGAGGTTTTTTTATTGAGGTCACTTTGGTTTATAATATGATATAAATTTCAGGTGTACATCATTAGATTTTGACTTCTGTATAGTCTGCATCGTGTTCACCACCAGAAGTCGAGCTGCCATCTGTCACCATACACATGTGCCCTTTGACTCCTTTCACTCTGCCTAGACCCACTTTCCCTCTGGTAACCACCAATCTGGTCTCTGTATCTTTGTGTTTGTTTGTTTGTTTATCTTACACATATGAATGAAATCATCATGTAGTGTTTGTCTTTCTCTGTCTGGTTTATTTTGCCCAGCGAAATACACTCAAGGTCCAGCCATGTTGTCACAAATGGCAAGATTTCATCCTGTTTTATAGCTGAGTAATATTCCACTATACATACATACATATATATATATATATCTGTCTCACATGTTCTTTATCCATTCCCCTTTTGTTGGGCATTTTAGGTTGCGTCCAAGTCTTAGCTACTGTAAATAATGTTCCAATGAACATAGGAATGCATACATCTTTTCAAATTAGTGTTTTCATGTTCTTTGGATAAATACCCAGAAGTGGAATAGCTGGATGGTATGGTATTTCTATTTTTAATTTTTTTTGAGGACTCTCCATACTGTTTTCCATAGTGACTGCACCAATTTATTATTATTATATTTTGAATTTAACCGATAACAATACTGTGAAAATCTGCTTTCTCTTTTGTTATTAAGAGCCTACATAATAGTATCAATTTTGCCTCTTGACCTAGAAAGCCTAAAATATTCACTCTTTGGCCATTTACAAAGAAAGTTTGCTGACTGCTGACCTGAGGGAATGAAATCTCTGCCTCTAAAGAGTGTATAGTGTAATTACTTAATTGATCTTCCAAAGGAGCTCTTCCCAATATTACCTTCAAAGACGGTGATAAGGAACCCTTTGCTCTTTTCAATATTCTAAAAAGAGTGCAAATTTACCTGAAATTTCAAACAGTCTGATGAAGAATGCAAGTTTACATGAAATAACTATAAGGTGAAGGTTATTCGTTTTTAAGTAGAATTCTACAAATCAGTGTACTTACATTGGTTTATCAGGTGATGATCAAAAGCTCTAGTGAATAGTGTTTTATGTTTAAGCTAAGAAAAAGATTATGACAAATTAAATTGGTTTCAAGAAAAATTATTGCACAAAAACTAATGAAAACGGACAAGAAACAAAGAACAAGTAATACAGTGGGAAAGCGCTGAGTTGAGAAATTCATCTCATTGAGCTACGTCTTAGGAAGTACAGATTAAAAAAATCAATGCTATGGCCAAATTGCACTATAAATTTCCCAAAACAAGGATTTGTTATGAGGCAAATCCTAAGTTGTAAAGTTTAAAACAGGATAGTTATACCAATTTTTCTGAGTATGAAATTAATTTCATAAATAAAATCACTCGAAGCTGGGTTCAAAGCCTGGCATACATGAATTATGCAATAAAAGGTACCTGATGTTGAGATTCACGGATGAAAGAGAAGTACCCATTGTCACTCAGTTAGGCTACAGTTCATTTCATTCATTTATTCATTCATTTATTTATTTACCAAATAGTAATTGAATGCCTACTATCTTCCAAGTCCTGAGCACTGAGTGGACAGATTTGCATTTTGCATTCACAGAACTTACTATCAGAACACAAAATGGATATTTAAAAAGAAGGGATAAATTCATAAGAATTATCTTGAGATGTATTATTTATAGATGAATGTTATAAGAGAAAATGATAGTAAATATCTATCAACCCTAATATTCCAAAACTCACCATAAGGCTTGTATGTTGCGGTTGGTCAATGATATTTGTTGTGGAATTTAAAAGTTATTAACATGTTTTAACATTCAATAAGCAACATTATTTTTTTCAAAAATTGTGTTTTTCTTGGTTATATGTTGATCACAAATACATCACAAAACTTCCCATTGAATTTCCTGTGCATAAAAGATGGCAATGTGGAATTCTCCAGAAGAACTTTCAGAGTGTGTTTACATTTAATAATGACCGTGACGATAATCTAAAATTCATTCATACTCTGAAGTTTTTCTAATCTGAGTTATATATAATATATATATTATAGATATAAAAATTGATAAGTTCAAGTGTTTCCATGCTTATTTTGATTTGGTTTTGTATGCATTTGATCATCCTATCAGAAAATAGTTGTTAATCAAAGACACCTTTGATAATACCATCAATTAATATAACTTTAACTTTCACGTAAACTGTGTTATCAAAGAAACTTTGCATTCCTTTAGTGCATTCTCTAAGAATCAGCTCAAGTAATAGTTTAAAAAGAGTTATCAGATTAAATCATTCTCTTATTTAAATCCAATGGCTTCTGATTGGAAATAGAACAAACTCATTGTGGCCCAAGAGGCTTGTCCTGATCCGGCCTGTGCCCATTTCCCTGGCTCCAACTCGCACAGTCCATCCTCATTCAAAATGCCCCAGTCATTCTGTCAGACTTCCCTAGAACACTAACTTCGTCCTCCTCTCAAGAATTTGTAACTCCCTCTCTCTGGAATGTTCTTCCCCTAGAATTTGAATGCTAGCCCCTTTTCAGTCCAGTTGAATCATTTGTTTCTCAGAAGGAAAATAAAGTGCTTCACCAACCTAGTCTATCTTGCTAACTTTTAAAAAATTTTTTTCAAAGTACTTTTTACCGTCTCAAATAATTGCATCTGCTTGCTTCCCTGTTTTTATTTTCCTCACTAGAACACAGATCCCATGAGGGGAGCACTCTTATTCATCCTCTTACGTCACTCATTTTCCAATACCTGTAACAATCAATGGTACATGGCAGACACTTGTATTCTTGACTCTTTGAACCCTATGTTAATAATCAAATTACAATTAACTGGATATAACTGCTTTTAGGAATTTGAGGCTGAGAAATTTTTTGAGTTTGAAAAAAATAGCATAATCAAATTTTTCTTAAGTTAGAACTTGAGTATTTTCTAGTTGATATTTAAGATATTTCAAAAATTTTAAGTCTTAGATTTTATGATTTGTACTTTAAGATGAATATACGTTCATGAAGAATTTATTTGCATTCACTAAGTTGAAATAGGATTTTTATGAACTAGAGGCTTAGTTCCTGACAAAACTGCTCCTGCCTCTGCCTCAACATCACCTACCAAAGCAAATATTGCTGCTCATGTGACCTGATATCAAAAGACATGGTTTAATTCAAGGTTCTATCGTGTATCTTAGTTAAGACACATTAACTCTTTGTGTATCAGTCTTCATTAGCAAAAAGGAAATTACAATATGAGTTCAGTATGTTGAGTACCAAATTAAATAATACTAATGAAAGCACTTTATGGAATTGTCTACTGCTTTTTAGTTATTTTGCTAATTTTAGTTATTGTGCTATCTGTCTTGTCCATTCAGCATTTGTTTTTTTTCCTCAACTCTGGGTTTTCTGAGTTGTATTATTAATAGGTGAGGTTGTTTAATAGAATAGGTTTCAAGACAGATTGTTTTATAGTAGAAAAGCAAGTAGATGAGGAATGTAGTTTCAAGATAGAAGAAAATGTTTCAAGTATGTGTAATTTACTTGCACTTAAAGTGATAGAATCTTCTCTAAATTAGATTTTATACTTTATAATGGCAGGTGGTTGTAGGGAATCTCCTCCACAGGGACCGGCATCCACCTCCCAGCTGCTGGAAAGGTTATCAGAGGCTGACAGCTCCCAGCTGAGTCTCCTCCCTGGGAATTGGCCAACATTATGCCCCTTTCTGGAGCCAATGCCTGGATGACGCAGGAATACAAAGGCTTGACCTCTTTTCCTCAACTGGGGACAACTACTGAACTCCATAGGATCAGCTGATGTCTTGGTGGCATCCAGATTGAAGTTAGCTGAACAGCTTCCCCCATCCCCTTCCCAGGCCTGCCTTCCTGTATCTTCAAAGAGCACCCCCTATAGACCTTCTACTCAGAAATCTCCATTTCAGAATCTGTTTCAGGGAATCCAATTTGACAGCTGTTTTTGTGAACATATCATCATGAGTAATTTGGCTTAAATTGGTTGCAAACACAATATAATTGTATCATTTTAAAAAGGAAAACTTATAAAATGTTATTCTACATACTTATCACATGCAAATGTTGGTGGTGTTTCTTTTGTGTTATGATTACATGTTAAATTTATAGCCTTTCTTGTCATAACGATGTTGAGACATTGACGTGTTGTTAATACATTAGTTTCTTTTTCACATGCCCCATTTTTTCAAAACATGAGTTGACCCATATGATCAAGCTTCTAAATGAACATTCATAAGCTTTACTCTGATGTTTCTTGCTTAGAAATACTTTTTGGTCTACGCTGGCAAATCTGTGCAGAATCGACATGCTGAGGCTCACCTTTCTTTTTCTATTGAAAGATAGGAGGGGTTGGAAAGTCATTTTTATAATTTCTAAGCTTTGATATTGTGAAGTTTATTCTTTTAAGCAAATATCTAAAAATTTGTCAGGGAGGGGCCGGCCCTTTGACTTAGTGGTTAAGTGCGCGCACTCCGCTACTGGCGGCCGGGGTTCGGATCCCAGGCGCGCACCGACGCAGCGCTTCTCCGGCCATGCTGAGGCTGCGTCCCACATACAGCAACTAGAAGGATGTGCAACTATGAATACAATTATCTACTGGGACTTTGGGGAAGAAAAGGAGGAGGACTGGCAATAGATGTTAGCTCAGAGCCGGTCTTCCTCAGCAAAAAGAGGAGGATTAGCATGGATGTTAGCTCAGGGCTGATCTTCCTCACAAAAAAAAAAAACAGAATAAAGGTGAAATCAACACATGGGGTTTAAAAAAAAAAAAATTTGTCAGGGATATGAGATAACAACCCCCAAGCAATCCCCACACAAAAAAGAAATATGTGCTCTAGCATTGTACAAAACAACCACGTGAGGTCACAGACACTTCTTGGCTTCCAAGCCAAATCATTACTGAAATATTGTAAATTAAAGGAGACTATATGTTTGAGGTTTAAGTTATTTTTATATACACTCTAATTGCACAATGTGCTTTTCCCTTGCAAAACTCACCACAAGCGGAAATAGATAATTTTATTTTGTGTCTTTCTCTTCAGTTTGTTGTAAGCTCCATCAGGAAAGGGATTTTTTGTGTGTGTCTAGTTTCCTGCTATATCCCTCTAGGGTCTTAAAAGGTACCTGGCACATAGCAAGCGACAACAAATATTTGTTAGGTAAACAAAATGAAGGAGTGAATAAATGAACATTAAGTTCATATAATAATTTTAGTTAATGGTAACTACTTTGCATGATTTCTTAAAAGTAGAGTGCAAAGTCCATATAAGGAAATATAATATAAACAAAAGACCACTGCATGACCATGCAGATACTATTTTAGGAAGCCTAGCTATTGCCAATGTATGTGTTTCTTGTTTTTATTTGAATAGGGTGTTATTGTTTCTCAGGTTACGACATCAACTCAGCATATGCATGCATATGTGTGTGTGTGTATGTGTGTGTGGGTGTATTCAGATGAACAGATACAACTGTACTTATATGGATATCTTCTATGAGAAGAAAATATTGTCAATGAGCTACTTTCAAGAATATACCAAAAATTCATAGAAAATTTTAAATAGAATTTATAGAAAAATCTGGTCTTCACACACATCACCTGTAAGACTTTCCATTGCTGCTCAAACAAAGAGGAATGCACTTGCATTTAGCAGTTCTTGCATCAACCAAATTCTTTTATAATTATCTGGAGCTATGATATCTTAAGGTAAATGTTAGACTAACCTGTGGTAAAAGCCTCTTAGTGATTTATTAGTATTAATCTAAAGTAATATGATGGAGGATTTACACCATGAATATATTTTGTAAAGGTAAAGATTATCTTGTCAGTTGTTTCCCTTAGATTTTTTTCCTGTAAGAGTTATTGTGAGTTTTAATGTTCTAATTTTCCACTTTAGAGACTCCAGCACACAGAATACTACACTATATATAGTACAAAGAATAAACGTTCTTTATTATTCATCATACTCCTAAAATTCTTACTGTGGCTTTATTAATATTTTCTTAATTCAATCTCCAAATGTAAAGAGAGAATATGAAATGGTAACTCACAGGAAAAATTTCATGTCTAGTATCAATGTTGCTTAGAGGTAGTCCAATATATTTTGCCCAAGAATTTCCTAGTGAGATAATTAAAGAGAAAAACAAACTTGATATATTAAAATGAAACAGAAACAGGAATCCTTGCAAGAGATTGAATGAGCATTTCTATTTCTGGGAAAATTAGACATGCCGTGTGGGGAAAACCATCTGAGGTTTGGCATATATTTGCTTTAAAGAATGATCTCTGTTCTCTAAGTCAACGCCTATTGGATGCTTACTTTCTCAGAACACTGTACTAGATGCTGAGAATATATAGATGGACAGCAGACATGCTCCCTGACCTGGAGGGGCTTACTAAATAAATGGATCATTGGTTTTAACCATTAGGGAGAAAAGACCAAGAATAATGAAGAAAACACAATTTAAAAAAAAATTATATTAAATCTTATAGTATTGTAAGAGTTAAATACAACATAATTGAATAAATGCTGGCCTTGAAGTTAGAAGTCTTGGATTTAAAATTCTAACCTGCTGCTTATCTGCTATGTGACTTCAGTAGAGTTAAATCATTTCTCTGAACCTTTTTTGTCCAGTTGTGAAATGATGGTATTGGGATTGTGTTTATGATGTACGAAAGTTTCAAATAACATTCTTTTTAAGATGTTAGGTACTTACTTTAATAATTGTTCATTGTTGCATGTTTAGTATATTACCAGTGAATCTAGAAATAGATTAAATCAATATTCAGAAGAGAGCACTTGACAAGATGAGTCTGAGTGATTTTGCCCTCTAATTCTTAGGCTGATGATTCTGTTGTCAGGTAGGATTCATCTCTTGTAGTAACCTTTGCAGAAAGGTTTCCTAGGCTAAGCAGAAGAAATGATTAAGTTCCTAATTAAAGATTTGAAGACTAGAAATAAGAAATAAAAACTCAAGACTTCAGCCATACGCACCAAGCTCAAATATACAGCTCCTTCCAAGAGTTCAATCTCCCCAAACCTTTTAACTCCAATTTATGATGGAATATATATGTTATTAACTTTGGGATGAGTATCCATTCTAGGGAATGAGATGATATTGCAACAAAACTTAAATTCACTAAGTTAACTTGGGGAATAGGGAATTTTAATTTGAATCTAGGTTTTACGTATGTAATATTTGTTTCAAATTGTATCTCATTTATTATAGTGTTTCATAGATACTAACTTAACTACTATCATAGTGATATATTAGTAGTTAAACTTAAAAGAGCCTGAATGAATTGTTTTTTTCAAAGTCTCCATTCATACATCTGGACAAAATATTCTAACAATATAGCCCAAGACCTAGTGAAAGCAGCAAAGTAGGTTTGAAGCCAACGTAAGTGCTTAAATCATTCAACCATTTATCATTAGATGCCAAATATCACACCTCATATGGAGACAATAATTCTGACCTATCTCAGGAAGTTATGAGGACACGTCTAAAGCATAGAACTGCATGCTCACACAATATGAAGCAGCGACACTGATAGATAGAAAGAGACTAGTACATATATGTGTAGCCTTCAATGTCCAAGTCTTCTCTTCCTGCGCTCTTCAAAGATTGGCCTAAAATGTAGGCTCAGACTCAGAAAATAATAGAGCAGTGTAGGGTAGCGCAATTAGATTGTAAGTAGAACCATGTTCAGAATAGGAAGCAGATGCATCCTCTGAGAAAAACAAAAAGAATGTGAACTCTTGTCAGCAGCAAATTAATCAATCTCTTTCTTCCTACAAGGGTTATGTTAAAACTATATCTCACATAGTTTGCAAAATACTAAATTTGAAGAGACTGCAGGTTTAAAGGGAATACTTCTAGACAATTCTCAGAGAACCAGATTTTTCTTTTCTCTAAAGAGATTAATAATATTGCAAATAGGATGCTGCTGGGCTTTGGAGGAAAAACCTTTGTTTTTCTTGAGAGCTGATGTCAGGCAATAACCCACAAGAGCAGTTGAAATTCACCAAAAATACCCCTCCATTTGGAGGTTGCCAGAGGCTACTTTTTATCCATTTATAGAGATATATTTAAGGACAATATCCTCTAAATACATTAATCTGTTTAATCTTGTATCCATCATATCCCAACGCAGAGGTTAACGGTGGAGATTTTGTTATTAGAAGAAGTGTAGCATCCTTTATCTGACAAAAAAAGAACCTCCATTTCTAGTTTGATAATGTCTACCAATTATTGAGAATCATGACTGTGTCAGGCACCATGCGTGCCCTTTACAAAACTGTTTTCTCATAACATCCTTGAGGAAGATATTATTATCTCCAAATTACAGATGAAAATACTGAGTCTTAGAAGTAAAGTAATTTGTTCAAGGTGATGATAGCTAACAGGGATTCAAACTCAGGTCTATCTGACTCCACAATCCATTACAAGACACTGCTCAGCTATTTGAGTACTTTATTGTCTTTAAAGAAAAAGAAGTAATTCATTCAGTATATTAATTATAAATCTTTTTTATCAACCAGCCTGAATTTTATATGGAGTTAACCATATACATTGTTTACAATTATATGCAGTAAAATCCTTTAAGAATAGTTCCTGTATTACTGTTGAAAAGAACATATTTGTCATCTTTTGTCTGCTTCCCATATGAGCAGTCAAGTGCTCTGTTCCTTTATCTGTTGCATTCAAATCCAACTAAGAACAATTGAGCCTAAACATCTAAAAGCTTCTCTTGTGCAAAACAGCATTTCTCCTGAGCCCAGTCAAGCAAAGCTTTGAGTGTTACTGTGTAATTTACGTGGTCTGATATGTAGTTAACAGTGGCGGGTGGGAGAGAGATTGACTATGTGATACAATTTAGCTGAAGAGCCTTTTGATTTCAGAAAAAATAAATATTTCTTTGGATAAATGTATCTCCATTAACAAGTATTTTATCATACTACTCAGCGATTTTGATTCCTCAAGGCCACTTATTAATTATAAGAAGGAAAATAATATACTTCATTTTACCTAAGCGGAATTTATTTCTTGCATGAGCAAAAATTTCCTTTAACCTCGAGCACAGAATAATATATTTGAAATATTCACCTAAGGGTAAGAATCATTTTGCACTTTACATTTTTGCTGCTTATCTACAGGACCTCAACTCTCAGATTCATATTAAGCCATATGCAGTGGAAATATAGAGTCCTTTGGTGAAGATATTTTTATAAAACTTGGATTTTACTTAATAGGACTCGTAATTAGAAGTTTATCAAAGTTCATCAGAAAATCAGTGTTCCAGCCCCTGATCTACACTAGACCTGGGATAGTTCACAGAAATGATCTATTTTGATATCTTTACTTTATTTTATTTTATTTTATATATATATTCATTGAGGTAACATTGATTTTTTTGTAATTAAGAAAAAGTGGACGGAACCCCCTGCAAACCTACATAACTGATACATATTAATTTCCTATTTATTAGGATAATACAAATTAAAATTCCAACATATATACGAGGCTAACATGCAATGCAAATTCAAGGTGGTATCTTCATTTCATTTTACCCACCTTGTTCCCTCTTTTTCTTCCTTTTGTGCCTATCTATTTCTTAAATGCTAGTATAAGTTCCCTTTAGCTATGGGCATAGCACTGTGGCTCCTTTGTTTGCCTGGAAGCATACAGTTGGATTTGAAAGTAGAGTTAGGCTTCCAGACCCACCAGGGAAAAAAGTAAAACTGCTCCATTGAAAGGCCTGTTTTCACAAAGTGTCTTCTCTTTGGCCACAGAAGGCTAACGTGGTGTCCCACACCAGCAGTGTTTTCCAAAGCTGGGTTCCTCCCATAATTGTTGTGATTTCTTCCTACTTTTGCCCTATTCTTTTTGTTTTGTTTTCATTTATTTCTATCAGAAAAAAAAAAGTGTATTTTCATTTCACGTCTTCCTAAACATTTTTTGGATTTAGCAAACAAATGCATTAATACACATTTTATATTTTGAAATGTATTTGTGAAAATCATTTCACTCCCTAAGAAAATTAGAGAGAGCTTAGGGGGGTGAATATTTAGAATTTTTCTCAAAATATCATAGAATCTTAGTTCTGTTAAATGTCAGGAAAATACATATAGAACCATATCCAGTGTCAAGGTAAAATTCGTATACCTCAAGATTCTACAATTACATTAGTTCCTTAACTAAAATTACATTATTGTGGTTGTGTGTGGTATGCTTGTGTGCACGTAATAATAGTTATTGTTTGGAAATATCCTGGTCAAGTGGTGCTACTACATTATTAGGATTCAAAAAACCTTAAATTGCATCATATTCTGGTTTATTGGCCAGGATTGGTTGATCTGTACTTAAGGCTTGTCTTCTAGTATATCTTATAATAGACATGTTAGAATTTTCTATTTGTGTTTAAAGTTTATTTTTACATTTTTATTGTTTCTCACTACATTTATATGTTACAATTGTAGCCATATTATTTGCTTATTGGTATAATTCACATCCCCTGAAATGAATTCTCTGACTCTAGAGCTATTATTTAAATAGACACTCTACATTTTCTCCACCTATCAACCAAGGTTTTCTTCACTGTATATTTATAGTTTTAAATTAATGTAATTTATTTAATGGTCAAAAATATAAATTTCAAGGTCTAGTTACATGGGAGGTTAAATCTCAGATGTGGATATATCAGTAAATTCTCTAATCTCTACAGTCTTCAGTTTCCCTATCTGAAAGTGATAGCGATAAATAATGTTAATTTTAATATTTAATTAATTAATTAATTTTTATTTTAATGTGAAGACTAAATGAAACAATGCAGGTAAAGCAATCAGTACAGAGATTAGCATATATTGAGTATTCAATAAATGACATGTATTCTCTTTAATTATGCTATTTTGAATTATCTTTCAGGAATTTTGAATAATTTTACCTTAGTTCAGGCTTAAATTAGATATAGCTTCACCTAAAAAAATCTGATTATTTGATTATCTAAGGGTTGCCAATATATTTTTTGTTTCCAGACTTGGATTTGCTATGGGGCATCACAAAATTTTCTCCTAATTACATTTCATCTTTTTAAGTTTACACGGTAGTAAACAATGAACATTTTGCTCACTCATTCTTGTAGTTTCCAACGTCTATTTTGTAGAAGTAAATCATTTGTGATGCTCTGGATGAAGGTCTTCAATTATTTTTGAGTTTGATCTTCACTTACATTCAAAATATTTTGAGTTACAGAGTTCTGAGACCTTCCACCCAGTTTGGGAGGTAATCAAATAGTGTTCAATTAAGAAAGTTATTGGATGAAATCGGGAAAGTTTCTAGGGTCATAATAAAGGACATATGAGACTCTAGGGTGAAGACAAAAAGCAAACACAAACCAAACAAACAAAACCAAATTTCTCACAGTAGCATTAGGTGTATTAGCAACTAAAAACATGACTTCAACTAGATAGGTATGTTTGGCATCGTGTCATAGAAACATTTGCTGTTGATTGTGATAAATAAGTCCAAAGCCTTTCTAAGGTGTATATTTATCATCATTTTATTCTTTTAAAATTTTTATTTAAAATATTAAATTAAGTGGTTTCTGAGTGGATTCTTCTGAGCTCTCTTGAGATGTCTATTTAACAATGATGGACCCGCCTTGGCTTATTGCCTTAATTCAAATCAAGAATAATCCAGATACAGGGCAGTCAACACTAGTTTGACTCTATCTCTGGTTAAGTGTTTTATATGAATGGAGCGTGAGGAAGATGGGTGAGGCCTCCAGGAAAGTAGAGAGATTCAGTGGCAACAATGATAAAGGGCAAAATACTTTTCACATGAAAATTAGATTAACTTTGCCAGGAACAGAGAAGGTACGGGGATGAGAGGATTTGTGGCACCCATGTGAGATAGTCCCGAGGCTCTAACACTTTGGACTCATCTCTGTAAGTGAAGCCATGAGATCAAGAGTAAAGAGGAGAGCCAAAGGAAGAATGACCCAGGACAGATTTTAAAGTTGTACCAAAATTAAAAGAAGAAAAAAATACAAAATATCTGCACAAAAAAAAAGTGAAAATGTGATTTGAGTATGTATTGTAATACTTTTTCAGTCATTGCTGTAAAGTTTTCAGGGCTTTTATCAAAAGTAAGCATTAAAATGTTCCCCTTTCCAGTCTTCAGAAGTCAAGCAAATCATGAAACCAAAAGGGATGGATTCCTGGGCAAAGGGTATTCCCAGAACTGGAGGAAACTGTGCCATTCAAGTACTTCCACATCCCTAATAACAAAGTATCCTTTAACACGAAGATGAAGAAAAGGATAAAATTCATGAAAGATACAACCTGCACTCTATAATTTTATCTAATATTTTTTTTCTTTTTTGTTATCTGTCTCTCCACTAGGGTATAACCTCCTTGAAGGCAAGGACATAGTTGTTTTGTTCACTGTTTATACCTAAGGCTTAGATCAGCATTAGCCACATAGTAGGACCTAAGGAAATAGTTGTTCAATGAATTCCGTATTTTCAAATTCACTTGAACCCAGTAATCTTTGCCCCATAAAGGCTCAATACATTGTGGGTCTAATTTTTCTTAAGCACACATTAGTATAAGCTATTTTCTCATTTTCAATCAATGGTCAATGGTTTTACTAGGTTTTTTTTTTTTTTTTTTTTTTTTTTTGGTGAGGAAGAGTGGCCCTGAGCTAACATCTGTTGCCAATCTTCCTCTTTTTGCTTGAGGAAGATTGTGCCTGAGCTAACATCTGTGCCAATCTTCCTCTATTTTTTGTATGTGGGACACCGCCACAGCATGGTTTGATGAGTGGTGCGTAGGTCTGCGCCTGGGATCTGAACCCGTGAACTCCAGGCCACCCAAGCAGAGCATGGAAACTTAACTACCAAGCCACAGGGTCGGCCCCTGGTTTTACTGGTTTTTGATAGTCCTACTCACAGTCCTCTAAACCCAGCTATACTCATCCCCTCAGATAATTTTATTTCAGAAACCATTCTCATTTTCCTGACATGCCCTCAAATTTTCCCTACTTCTTTACTGTCACCCACCCGTATCTTTTCTCAGACGTAAAGGAGACCCTCCTAAGTGTCCATCTTTACACTTCATAAACGTCTGCTCTATCTGCTGATTCCTTGCCCTATCGATTACTACTTTCCTTCTTGTCTCCTCCATGTCCACTTGCTCCTTATCTTCTGTCTATCCTCAAATCAAGTCTCTATCGCATAAGGATGTAGTACTTCCTCACTCCTTCTAATTGACTACTCTGCTCTATCTCTTTTCCTTTCTTTTTCCCCACCTACCTTAGTCTGTTTGGGCTGCTCTAAGAATGTACAATAAACAGGTTTGCTTATAAATGACAGAATTTTTTTTCTCTCAGCTTTAGAGGCTGGAAAATCAAAAATCAAGGTACCGACAGATTCCGTGTCTGGTGAGAGCCTGCTTCCTGGTTCATACACAGCCATCTTTTTGCTGTGTCCTCACAGGGTGCAAGGGGCAAGGGACCTTTTCAGGCCTCTTTTATAAGGGCACTAATTCCATTCCTGAAGGCTCCACTCTCATGACCTAATCCCCTCCCAAAGGCCTCACTTACTAATACCATCACTTTGGGGGTTAAAATTTCAACAGACGAATTTTGGGGAGACACAAACATTCAGACTATGGCAGGACCAAATATTGAAAGAAAAACTGTGAGCACCTCTTGCTTACTATACATTTCTTTCTTAGTTTCTTGCAATCTAGCATCTCCCCTTCCCCCTCTCTTCTTCAATAAAGCTTCCATTTTCCAAATCCATTTCTCTTAGTCTTGAATAGGTTGTCTGAAGCCCTACATAAACAAGGGGTTAAAGATTGGTACTATACTTCGATAAAATTCAAGTTTTCCTCTGATATTCTCAATATATGCTAGAGGTCAGCCCAGAAACTCAGCATGTTTCACTAGGTGACAGACTCTATATTGGACCAAGTCACATAGCTGAGTTCATTCCCATCATCCACTACTAATTTAACCAAAATTGGTTAAAAGATGGCAGTGCCTACAATGGTCTAGGAAGATAGTAATGAACACAAAGCTATCCAGTGGGGAAAACGGGCCTTTACTCTTTACCAAGAGGTATAATAAGGTGAGATGCACACTATAATAGAGTATGCATTGGGTACCATGAAGGCACCGAGTATGTAACATAACTCAGTCTGGAACAAGTGAGGAGGCAGCCACAGTGTGGAGCTGGCCTAAGATGTCAATATTTAATGGTGATTAGGAATAAGCCGGATGAAATGTTAAGAAAAAAGAGTGAGAGATGCAAACTACTGCTTCTCTGACACTAGCGTGATCAGATGCACTGGACTGTTCACAACTCGTCGTAATCTCTCCATTGCTTCCAAGCAAATTATAAAGTCCTAAAACTAGCGTAGAAACCACCCACAATGTGGTTTCTTCCTGCCTTTCTAGACATTCAAATAAATGACTCACCGTTTTCCCGACCAAAACTGTACTGTCTCATTGTGTTTTTGCCCACGTGAAATACCCTGTCAAATATTTACGTATTTTGAAAATACAGTTACCAATTATTGCCTCTTTAATTACACCTTCTGGGGTAATTGTTTCTATACTACAATAATTTCTCCTTTAAATCAAATCAAACAAATCACACATTACCTAGTTTTGTGAACATTTTTTCCATGAATTTTCCCCCACTAACTTATGAGCACTTCATGGTAAAGAACCCTATCTTAGCTACTTTTTTATGTTCCTCACAACCTAAAGAAACAATGTCTTTAAAACCTTGGCTTTTTAATAAATTTAGACCAATATATAACTTGATCAATAAATTTTCCTAAGAAATACAGTTCTGGTCTTTTTGTTTTAGTTAAGAAAGTAATTCAAAATTTTAGCCCTAGACCTCCACGATTTTATAAAATTCTTCATTACCTCATTATTAGTTTAACACAGCATTATCCTGAAAACAAACTGGAAAAGCTAGAGTCACTACAAAAACCAAGGACTTGTGATGAATCTCAGTATAGTTACCTCACATAATTTTTGCAACAGAATACAAAATGTGCCATGAGGGAAAATATTGTTTATCACTCTAGAAAGGTAAAGTTCCATATCACTGTGATAAAAACTGCTATCTCTTGAAGGGGCCCCTAGCATCTAAAGTGGAGAAGCAAAGGACAAAATGTTGAACCAATTTATATTCTACTAGGTACTTTAAGGAATAGATCTTTATGGTCATAGCTAAGAAAAACTATGTCAAAAGTTTTGGAGTAGGGAAGTAATATGTTTTTAACCCTAGATATTAATTTTTTTAGACAACATTTAATCTATAAAATGTAGAAAAGAAGCCTATATTTGTACTCAGTTTTGCTGTTGACCTCTTATAAATGCCTTCCATAAAACCTAAGAACTTCCAAAAATATGAATAGATTTTAATATTTCAGTTTTAGATTTTATAGGGGCATCAAAAGACCTCTCTTTGATTTTGTTTTTCCTTTAATGTGGATTGTACATCTAAGCATCCACCATAGGCCGGACGGTGGCTTTCTCTTAAAATGCTACATATCTAAAAGACAATAGGGGAGTTAATAAAATTTTCAAGTCAGAAATGTCACAATAGGCATGTGTTTTCATTCATAAAGCATGTCTTGAACACACACAAACTATCCTTTGTCATCTGGTTCTGCCCCATTGCGAAATTATCCTCTGCTGTTAATTAGAAGTGACTACAATTTGATTAATCTCAAACGTGTCACATATAAACAATGTTGAGAATTGAATTCAATATTTTTCTGTTTAGAGTATGAGTGGTGTTAATAGAAAGAAGGCAAATAAGTATTTTTAAAACAAGCTGAAATCTATTATTATCACACTAACTGAGAATATTGTCAATGTGACATATTCCAAGTTATTTGAAGTATTAAATTCACAGAAGAATCTAATTATAAATAGTTTTTTAGGCAGAAAATGTAAAAATTAAGTGAACTTCTCTTTCTTATTGTTTTACACCTAAAACTCACATTTCTGAAATTCATTTCTTCACCTTGAGAATTCACCTGATCTTAGTCTCCTTTTGGATTTTTTTTTTTTTTTTTTTGTGAGGAAGATCAGCCCTGAGCTAACATCCATGCCAATCCTCCTCTTTTTGCTGAGGAAGACTGGCCCTGGGCTAACATCCATGCCAATCTTCCTCTACCTTATGTGGGACGCCACCACAGCAGGGCCCTACAAGAGGTGAATCCGTGCGCCTGGGATCCGGACCCGGCTGCCAGCAGCAGAGCGCACGCACTTAACCGCTATGTCACGGTGCCAGCCCCTCTGTTTGGATTTTGATTTAACTTTTCTGGCTAAAGCTTCCCAATTCCTGCAAACTCACAGTAGACAAATACACACTGACTTAGCTTAGAGAAAGGAAAGTTTCAATTAACAAGGGGAAAATGTCTCTTTTGCTTAATTTGAATTATCATTATTACAGGATATGTACTAAAACACTCATTTTTCAAAGTGCTAATTAAATTTCCATAAATGCACTAGGCCTTTAACTGGATTACAAAAGAAAAATTATATGATGAAGTAGTTGTGATTTAAGAAACAATAATTCCATTTAGTTTTTTCTGTTCAACTTTCTAACAAAAAACGTTTTTCTTATTATACAGCCTGCAGTAATAAGTGAAATATAATCCTAATTAATTTTTCCTACAGCTGTATATAAATCAATAGTTGCAACATCCCAAAGGAAACACACGTTGCATGGTCCTCCGGGTTCCTAATGAATGTAAATAGAATGACCTTTTTCTGACAACTATGAATATTGTTTCACAATTTTACCATTAAAATCGCTGCTATCAGCAATTCATACAGCAAACATGGCGACTACAATAGTTGTAAATAACTATTCATTATAGTAAGAAGGGAATGGAAACAAGCGAGCCCAAGTTATGCAACTTTTCAGCCCCGAGCTTGATTTTTATATTTCATTTTGATACGAAAACTGTCTTAAATGTAGCCAGTCTTCATTTTAGTTTTCTTCTCTATTCTAGAAGAAAATAGATTAAAAGAACTTAGTGTTTTGTGTCATTTAATTGAGAGGTTCAATATTGAAATGTTTTTGAAACGAAGTAAAATCTCTCAATCAGTAGTATTGTGAAGCTCTAAATACTACATTCAAATTATTGAGAGACTATGGTTATATTCCATCAGAAGTTCCTGGCGGAAAAATAGGTGTGAGAAAGCCTATCGATGTGTTTATCAAGACACAATAGTCGTCATGTAATGAGCATGTGAATGAATTTAGAAGCTATGAAGACAGATAATGAAGTAAGGATGACACCTATGGGAACCTGAGAAAAAGTAAGGAATAATTAAATCGCATTATTGTTCATTTTGACTGAAGAATCACTTTATTCCAAAATACAATAAAACTGCATGTACTTATGCTAAATCATATTCAGTTTCCCACAAAACTTCATTATAGCCACGAAGATGTCTCATTAAGTAGAAGGTAAACTCAAATTTTATAAGAAAAGTAGTTAAATATGTTAAACCTAATTCTGCTGGTCATAGATCTATATGCTGAAAATTCCCATTGGAGTTCACTAGAGCCAAGAATATAATTAGCCAGTAGAATTCAAACACTCATCAAAAACAGGACTCCCCAAATTGCAACAAGTTTCAAAAGGGGACTCACAGCAAGAGTACTCCATTTCCATAAAATTCCAAAAATATTTTTTCCAACCCATATCCTACAATTAATTTTTATACCTCTGCACAGGACGGGAGACTACCATCACATAGTTGCTTGATATCCCAAGCATGTAATAGTGACATGAGTTTATGTAGAATACATTTATAGAGGTATTAATTTACTTGGATAAGGAGTTGTACTACAATTTCAGTATAAGGTCAAAGTTCTATACTTTCAAATCTAAGAGCTGTTTGAAACCCCATTCAAACAATATCTGGAAATAGTTAAGAAAGTATTTCTGTGACTGGCAATATCAGGCATAGGTGGCATTTTTTAACTGTATTAAACAATCTCCACCTGATGGCACCTTCTGAAGATGTCTGTACTCTCACACCTGTAATACTTTCACGTGCGAAATGAATCCCTGCCACATCTCACTCAATATTGATCTTTGAGGCATTTTTCCCAATTCTTTTCCCAGTGTGGTCACTGAACAGTCGCAGAGTTCAATAGAAAGGCCAGCTGCCCGTCCACTTTTTGCTAAAGCAATTTGTGTTATGGATTTATTTTAGCAGTCGACAGTGGCAGTTGCTGTTTTTACTATTTAAATGCTTTGATTAGCTAACCTTGCTTACTTTATCCTTCTAAGTGCTATGCATGGGCTTTACAATTGATCAATAAGTGGGGATTCCTCTACAGGATTATATTGAAATCAATCTCAATTCAGACTTTTTGTATTTTCCGTTTATTACTTGATCTGTCTTAATTGCATTCATTATTTTGGTAAATAACTCTTAAATACATACTTGATTACACAGGTATGATACTTTTAAGAGCCACACACATTATAAGAATAACTTGTATTCTTTATACATTATTTTATTCATTCTTTGAATGCAGAGAAGAAAAGAATGAATTCCTAGATATTTTTGCAAACATCTTTGCATTATAAATAAAAGGTCTATTCCATTACAAGAAAAAACATAGCTACATATATGCAACTAACTGAAATATCTCGCAATACATCAATGTGCTGTATTAATTGTGATGACTGTGGAATTTCAAGCACTGTCCACACATATATTTTGCACATAAAAGTGCTTATAAGACTTTTTATAGAATAAATTAATGCTCCATGGAAGAAAAATCAAAGCAAATTCTCAATATTTGCATCTTTGAAAATCAATAAGAAACTATAAACTTGTTGATGCTTTGAATACTTTTTAAATGAAATCCATGAATTGAATTACCGTACATAACTATTAAAACTCGTTGATAAATTTTTGGTCTAATTTAGTCATATTTCATATCTTCTGGGCTGGTGTAGTCACAGAAAGCTCCTGAAGTTTATCTTTGGATCAATTTTCTAACATTAGATTTTTCAAAGTTGTAATATTAGAAATGCAAATGTGAGTTTACAGAAAGGAATTGATGCCATCTTTTCTAAAAAAAATTCCACTTTCAAATCCAATCTAATGTCTAAATATCTCTGTCACCAGCTCTTAAATAAAATTACAGTGAGATATTTTCCACATATGTAAACTAGAGTGAAAAATCTGAAACTTGCTCCACTGACCAAAAATGCAAGTGGTAAAGCATTTGAGGTAAATAAACATATTATTATACACAGAATGTTTGCAGTATGTTCACCTGTGCAAGTACATTTTTTTTGCTTAAATAATTTTAAAAACTCTCACAGGACCAGAGGAATATCACACATGTCCAACAAGCAAATATTCACATTTCATACTTTGAAATTATTGGCCAAACTTATTTAGTATTTAATAGCTTTCATTTCAGATTAAATTATAGGCTATGATTCCAATAATTTTTCTTCTGCTGTTCACATTAAATAAGATGTAAAGTATAAATGAACAAAAACAAAGCTATCACAAGATAATTCATTTTAATAGTTACATGCATGAAGTTAGGGTAGGAAAATGAAGATTCTTAAACAGGAAAAGAATAAGGAAAATATGAAGAAGTTTAATTACCAAATAGTTTCCATAACGATATTTCCAAAAACTGTTATAACCAGTTAGTTCCTTTCTACCTTTTTGGTAGAACAGCACTTGAGAGAAATCACTTTCCAGAAAGTTTTGCATCTCTGTAGATCATAACCCTGGCAAGACATGTCCATACTTTTTTCCTCCAGTGGGTAAATGTTAAGAGAGAAGAATCCACGTTTCATGATGCAGCAACACAAAGCAGGGAAGTGAAAATTATGTTGCAGCAGAGTCTTGAAAATATGACTGTAAAAGTTAATCAATAAAATGTCTATTCCTGTCTATTCACCAGAGGCCCCAGCTGCATAGCTTCACTCAATCGATACTACAAATTATTACGATTTCCAGTTTCCCACTGGACATTCAGAACAAATCTTTCAAGTGTAACAGGCTTATACGGAGTATATGGTGTGTGTTCTCTACATTTAGTTCAAAAAGAGGAGGGGAAAAATAAAATCTAAATCCTATGTGTTCTTTAAAAATTCAGCTTTATAGAACCAGTAACTTATGGGTTACATTCTAATGTTAAAAACAATCTTCCTTTTGATTGCCAAATTTTTTGCATGCTTCTGTTTTAACTGTTTCATATTTAGTTAAGAAAGGACTTAACCTAGTAAGAGATTTTGGTAGTATAGGAACCTGGCTAGTTCTGAACGACTGTTCCAAAGTAAATGAAGGAAGGAAATCATTTTGAGATAATTATTTATCAAAAAGTCACTTAAGGACATTGTCACTATTAGAAAGATAAGTGTAGGACACTGACGTATATTTCGAATTGTAGCCGATCCCTTACGATATACATTCTAGTTATTGTTTTCATGACTTATTTCAACACATTTTGAAAATCATGTTTTAGGTTTTCCATTTTTTCTATTTTTTGTAAAATAAAAAAAAAATCAAAACATGATTTCAGAATTGAGTTTCTCCTCTTTTGAAAAAAGTTCCAGAGTGTATTGTTCTGGTGAGATCCTCTGCTCTCTGCAGCAGAGTCTACTGTGATTGCGAACTCTAGAAATTACTCAAGTCTGTGACCTTAACTCTATGCTCCATACATTTCACCCTGCATCACTTACTCAAAATTCAAAGACTTTTCCAAATAAAGGGATGACTGGCTAAAGAAACTAACTATAATGCTTTCACGCCTTATGACACCTGACGTGGCTTTTCTTTCTTCTGACTGATGAACACCATGGTGTCTGGCACTGCCCAATACCAAATTAATTGGTAAATTTGATCAGTTCAGGCCACCTGTCGATTGAGTGAGGAAAACGTAAAAGTAAATAAACTGAATTTTTTGTTTGCTAAGTCAAAATGCTTTGATTCTATTTCACATTTAAACAATAGTAATTTTTTCATATTAAGATACATATATCTAACATGTAGGCATATCTTGTGACAATGTATGTTGACGCTATATTTTAAAGGAAAAGTGAACTCATTTCTCCTAAGAAATCATCATTATTTTGATTATGATCATGTATCAGTCTCTCTAATATTCAACAACATTTCCTTATAACATGTCATAATACTTATAATTTGTGACTTTTAAGATATTTAACTGCTAGAAACCATTATAAATAATTAGACTTAAAAAAATACTGTTACAGTTTTAACTACCCTCTTAGATGATATTTGTACATCTTGCCAGCAATTTCACACTAAGAGAGGATATTCTACTTAATTTCATCATCAAGCTGTATTGGAAAATAAAATGGATAAAGATAGGTCAAGCACATAGAACTTAAGTTTGATCTTTCGTTGTAATTTAACTGGATGAATCATTGTCTGTTTTATTTACTTATAAAATTCAAGATTTGAAGCAAATCTTCGCATGCCAGTTTTCACATCAAAAATGATTTTTTTGTGGGTATACTGAATAATGTGCTTTTATAGTGACGTTTAACTGTAGAAAAAATGTTGGCATTATTTTAATAACATTAGGTTAACTTCAAACACTATCATTGTTTTATATTAGTGTTCACAACCATTTTTATATATCTTTTGTTCTCTGAATATATCTTAAGTGTATTATTTCCATAATACAGCTTTTTAAAAGACCATAATATTTATAACAATAGTACTTTACTGTAGCCATTCCCAAAGAAACTTTGCCCAATATGCTTTTAATCCTTGGTACCAATTTCTACCTTTTAATATTTGTGAAATGTGGCTTTTTTGTTGTTTGAGTTCTGGCATCTAACTAAAGTTACATTAATGGCAAATGGAGTTTTTCTGAGTGTTTAATTTTATTTAGAAGCACGTACAATATCATCCTAGATTGCATAATTATTTTTAAAGCCTTATCTATTAAACCGTTGGATTAAAACACAGATATAAATTCCTCATGAATAAATTTTTAAAATTTTACATTTACATTTAAGGTTATTAGTTAGCTTTATAAACTATAAATCAAAAAAAGGATTTTAACATTCATTGTATGTAATATCTTGAAATCCTATTGATAGATATATCAAGATGTGTAGTAAGCAATGTAAGTTTAGAATTTGGCTTCCAAAGACCAGTTAATATCAAATGCACATTTTAGTTTTAGCCTCAGGACTGTGTTCAAAGGTATGAGTGACAGGGGAATATAAAAGTTTAGATGTGTGAGCTTTGTCTAACTGTGATTACTCAATTTAACCAAAGTTCAGTGAGTAAAGTGTAATTCTTGACAAATACAGAAAGAGACAGACATCTGGGCTGTGCTACTTACATAATTACTTTTTAAAAACAGGCTAAGAAAATCAAGCAAAAGTCAGAGAGGATAGAAGACCTATCAGAAAGCTCCAAAAAGAAACTATTTAACATTGACTTGAAAAGTAAATGATGAAATCTGAAAACATTGTATTAGGTATAATAATTACATGAAGACTTAGATGATGAAAACAGAAATTAAACGCTAGCTGTTTTACTAAGAACAATTTTCATGAATGTTTCAAAACAGCATAGATCTTTATCACTTTTTTTTTCATTGTTCCTTCCATGCTCGATAGTTTGACCAAAAAATTCTACTCTAAATGCCTCACAATTTAATAGTGTCTTGCTTAGAGCTGCTACTTTAACAAAAAAAGAAAGGCAACAAGAGCCATATGTAACCTTTGGACTACAAAAGGAGAAAGATGAGAACGCCATTGGCAGATAGGTGTAACAGAAATACAGTGCATTCTTTCTCTTGAATCCTACCTTGAACGTTTCTTGGTAGTTAACAAGAAAGTTGACCACCACATCATTATTTAGCATCTGGAATAGGACAGTTACAATCTTCAACATGTGCCATTTCAGTTAAGAAATGTTGCAAATTTAAAGTTGATCTCTTTTGGAACCAACAATGTATTGAACAAGCTAACACATTTACACATTATCTTTAGCAAGAAATAGAGAGTTAAATATTTAGCAACTCAAGTCAAAAGGACTGACTTGATTTCAGTTTGTAAAGTAAAACTTTCTGAAATACTAAAAAACAACTCACTTGTAATCATTTTTTTCTTCTTCAGTAGCAATAATCCCTTCTGTCACTGTCTTCAGCTCTGCCTGGGGTTTTCTACTGTTCTCTTCTTGGCGAACTGTTTCTGCTATTTGCTCAGTTAGCTGCTCTTGAGTAGCTTTCAAGCTGGATTCCATTAGAAGAAGTTTTTCATCTTGACTGGCAAGTTCTTGGGCTGAAAGATAAAACAAGAACATTGCCTTTTAAAAAACCAAGCTAATGTGGTCTTTTTCCTTTTGTTTTTGGTTTAAATTTTATGCAATGTAACTTTGAGGAAGATTTAAACAGATCCTTCTTGTCAAAATACAAGCTCATGCATTCAGTTTTCAGATTCCTTTATTTAAAGCACAAGTAAACAAAGGTATGTATGAAGGACTACAAGAGGCATCACTAATCTCAAGTTTATAAAACATTTGAATTCAAAAATTAGATGTCTTCATCAGAGAACAATTCGCTGAGTTTATTTGTGAGACTTCTGCGGCTACGTAAGTGTATTATAAAAGAATATCCTTAATATATAGTACTCTTGTTCTTTCTTTAGCATATAGGCTTCAGGTATATGTATATATAAATTCACATAGACAAAGATTGACACATTATAAATTATGCCAAAATGCTCGCTCTACACTGATTTATTTTCATGTATAATATTTATGAAATTTAAGTACTTTTTCAAGGTCATCCAATAGATGGCACTCTTTCATTAGACCAAAGCAGACAGGCAGTATGCTTCAAGCTCTCAAAAAATAAGTGATTTAAGACAAAGACATTTTTCCTTTGTTCTTTGTTGACCGTATTCCTAGAGATATATATCTGTACATTTATTTCGAATATTTCCCTTTTATAAAAGTGTTTATCTGTTTTTTTTATTGCCTCAAATACGTACTGTCAAATGTAAATATTGTCAGGATTTTTATTGTATTTTTAATCATATATTTGGATATATGTTTATACACATTATGTTATATAGTGCACTTTTGGAGGTGTTTTGAAATCTAACTGGATGTATAATCCACTGCATTAAAGATAATGAAATTTTATGTACATCAGTCATTTCAATCTTGCAGTCCAAAACCAAGAAAAAAAGAAATACTTTTACGATCCCCAAATCAATATAAATAGAAATGGAGAAGGCCATATTTTTATAAAAAGAGCATCTTCCCTTTTAATGATTCTCATTTTATGTCCAAAAAATGGTGTTTATATTAAGCTTCAATAAAGTTGGAAACCAAGGTATTACAGTCTTACATCAGGGGTATCCTTTACAGGCAGCCTCATAAAGAAGATACTCTATATAAATATTCTGCATTCATCACTCATCTTTGAAGTTGAATGATGTCTCTCTTATACATTAGATCTAAGAATCTCTGATTCTCAGTTTCTCATTTATAGATTTTTGAGCAACTGAGTGCTTATATTTTCATAAATACGTGCATGCATGTTTGCTTTGTTTTCTTGCAAGTGTTCGAAATAGCCAGTTTTGCCCCAGAAGAAATTACAGCATCTACTATTTTTATAGCTTAAACCTGCCATATATTAACAGTTTAAATTTGTGCCTCAGGAAACCACAGAGCTAATGCAAACAGCTAAATATTTAACAAGGAAGAATGCATCACCCAGAGCTCATCTTTATTAAATTCCAAATACATCGAAATCTCTCTGAACAAATGAGTTAAATGTTTAATAATTTCAACACATGTTAAAGAGTGAGGGAAAAAAATCCAATAAAGAACTTACAACAAGTTTGCTTTCAAAATTAAAAAAAAATCCTCCAAGCTTAAAAATATGTAAAGGCAATATAGCCTTCCTTCTTCCTGACCAATAAGAAAATGTAATCAAATTAAAATAAATAATATTTTTATAGTGCTATGTTTTTAACATTGTTAATGTAGTTGCATAATAAGTTTAAGGGAATATTTCATTTTATATGCTGTTTCACCTTTCACAATATACATTTCTTATGAAAAAAGAAAACTACATCAAAACTTTTTAAATGAGTTTTGAGGAAAATTTTCAGACATTGGAATTGAGAGGTTAATGGTCTTTCAGTTAAAAAGACTTTGAGCAATTAGGCCACATACAGACGATTAGGGATATAAGAATGTTTCCGGAAGTTTCTTTTTGGATGAATCTACTTGGACCAATAGACGGACGTCGAGACTATTTGAGTCAACTTGTGGCACATGCACAAAAAAGAGCTTTTATCAACTATGTATAATGTGAATTTTCTATGAAGTGTGCCATTTCGAAATGACTAGGAGATTTATGCCTCACAGTTCTCCTCAGAGTCTACTCTAATTCATTACGTGCCGGTTAAAAAGGGGTAAATTATTTTAAGTTTACCTATGCCTTGGACTTGAGCCTGAGTTGATCCCAAGCCAGAGGCGCTCGCAGCTGCGTGCTTTATTTACAATCCCTTTGTCAGACTTACAACTGCCCCAGGCTATAACATAGTGTACCTAATGTTCAAACTGGCAGGTAATCTTATGTCAAACACACTTCTTTGATTTAAAGTGATCAATAGATTCTTGTAAAGAGGTAATTTCTCTGATGTTTCCACCTTGCCTTTTTTACAGGTGATTCACACAAAAGCCTGCTTATATGATGTACGAACAATAAACAGAAAGCTATAATCATGTTTTTTCAGATGTTTCCGGTGCACAACGATTTTGGATCGATACACTGTGTAATACAATTATCTGCAATGATCTGGATGTATTGAAAAAGAATTTGCTGGAGACCTCTAGGGGGTTTTATCCAGAAACACGTTATCTGGCAACGTTGTGAATAGCGGAAGGAAAAATTAAGGGGCTGACAAACGCTGTCTATTATGGACCCAATGACTTCATTAATATTTTATTTCCTAAAAATATTACACCACAAAGTTTAGTCAAACAATAGCTCAAAAGCAATAATAATAATAATGCTTATGTCTTCATACTATTTATTTATATGGAAAAAGAAGGAAACTTAACAAACATATGGGCTTTAACTGCAGATTCAATGTCGTGTGTATATTATGTGCCACAGATTATAAGCAATATTGATTATTTATTTATGCTATGAAACAAATTCTCTTATTTCTATCTTATCTAAGTTATGTAAATACTAGTGTCTGTGTACTTTGATGTCTCTTCAACTACATTTTTTTTACTAGAACAGTAGAATTCTAGACTGAGTATCAATTTGAACTGCTTACGAGCTCTTTACAATAAGCCCTTTATTTCAAGCTTTTTTCTTTTTTTTTCAAATGAGGATTTGCAACATCAGGGAAACAGCTAGATACACAGTCCGTATCCAAAAGACATTACACATTTTCTGCAAAGGTCTCTGTGTGGCGAAACAATTCAGTTTTGTTTTTACGGTTCTCCCAAAGATGCTGACACTCTTTGCAGCATCTACCTCAAAGCCTAAAAAGATCCGCATTTCCTGTTTTGAGCCTCTAATCATATATCCGTAATGTGAAATTCACTTTTGTCAGGCTAGGACAGATTCACATTCTGGGGGTGCTCACAATTTGGGGTGCCCTGGTCCTTCTCACTAAGCCCTGCTCTATGCAGATTCTGCAGGTTCCTATCCGGCTGCAACAAACCTGCTCTCAGACGAAGCTTGCCCTTTTCCAGGCTTTCCTCTCTGCATATCCTGGATACTGGCTTTCAGTCTCGTGACCACACTCTCGAGGCGCTTCACCGTCTCTTTGACTTTGATGGCTTCCTGTGCCTGCAGGAGACCAGCTTCTGACTTTCTTAGAAAGTCCTATCTTTTGCGTATTGGCTGTGAAGACAAAAAGCATTCCAATAGTGCCTTTTATGATGTACTTTTTATATTGCATCCTGCTATTTTGAGCTATAGGATACTGGAGATTATACAGCCCCTCATTAGCAACTGGGTATAGTATCCACATCTCTTCTAGGATCAAAACCTGAAAGGGACTTTCTTAAAAAAAAAAAAGTCAGTTGGAAGGAAGATTCCCCATGAGCCTAAATACAGTGTTAATCAATATATAAAGGTTCAAAGGCTAAAGAAAATATTTCCCATAATTCTTAGGGAATTAAAAAGGAGCCCAGTTGGATCAAAATGAATTCTTTCGCTTTAAAGTACAAAGAAGAATTTAATGAATACAAAAAATGTATTTAATCTCTTTAACACCTATATCGCTCTTTCATTTAGCTCTAAAGCAAACTGCGCTAATGTGACACCCAGGGAAATCCCTTCACCGTAAAGATAATTATGATACCCTCCTAATGACTTCTCCACATCGCTTAAACTAATGAGCTTTATAAGAATACGTTTGTCACTTTCTTTTTCGATTTTATTATCTTTCCACCACACTATATCTCGGCTTTAAATTTCAACGAGGAAAGACATTAAATATAATCGAAGGCTAAAATGATAAACTAATGTGCTTCTTTAAAACAAAATTCACCAAACTTTACTGGTGCTGTTTTCATATCCATCAATATGGTATTCCTGGCTGGGTATTTTATTGGCTCTCTGCCACACCTTGACTCTCTATCATGCTCCATCATGCTTCTTTTAATCTGAATATTTAGTGTTCTTTCATGTCTTAATTACAGCAAATTGCGGCACACTTGGCACCATTTCTTGAAATTAATCCCAGAGTACTTTGTTTCTGTCAAGCAGTCAAAGCCTTGGAGAATAATAGTAAATGTTATTGCAGATCTAAATTTAAATGACTGTCTATGTATTTAACTTAAGCCTTTAATTATTCTTGCCGAACTGTTTTGGGTTCAAATGTTAAACATTATTCATTGAGAGTGTAGAATTACTTTAGACAGCATAAAACCTGCAGATATGTTTGGCTATAATTTTAACACAACAATTATTTGTATTAACATATTTTCTCAGGTGTACAAAACTTACTAAATGGCATGTGATATCTTGTTATGAATACGTATTTCAGAGTTCCATTACTTCTGTCATTATTAATAAAAGGTATGGCGTTAGGTCCATTCCATTCTAAATAACTTTCACCTAACGAATTGTTAAACTGCAGACCAGACTCAGGAATGACTTGGTTTTACTATTGCTAATAGTCTTTAAAGAACTCAATATAATGAAGCGCCTCAAAAGTTCTTACAAACGTAAGAGTCATTTTGTTTGTTTGTTTTTCTACGGAAAACTTAAAGGTCCTAGAACTCTCAATGTCCAGTTCTTTCATTCCCCAATTCTGAGCCATCAATACAAATCTCCAGATTCAAAAAGAAAGCACTACTTCATAAAAATAATATGAGTTTCAAAGGTCCAAGGTAGTGGAATTCACTATTCATGTTTTATGAATATACGTTTAATGAGTTAGAAATTACAAAATTCTAGGATGTCGAGAATACGTTTGTCGACCAGATTTCAAATAATTGGCTTTCATTCTAGTTTTTTAAAAAGGAAACCTACTCTTCATGAATAATAAAAATTGCATACTTTGTAAAGTGAATATGCTTTTCAGTAAACCTCATAGTAGGAGCCTGTGTATCACAATGCTCCAGTCTGTGAACCTCTACCAGGCTGTGAGCTCTAGATGTAGAAAGAGCCTTTGCCTCATTTATCCATCTGTGTTGCCAGCATCTAGTACAGAGGCCTATATTTAGCTCTTTGTACAATAAGAGTTTAGTGAATTGAATAGGATAGATGGTGTTAATTTCACCTGTCAGATATGTGTCATTTTCCTCACTAGGAAAAATGTGTCGTTTGCTTTGCCTCTGAAATACCAAGTGAATATGGAAGGATTTACACTTACATTTGTGGCAGATTTATCTTCAAGCCATCTACAGGCATAAGTTAATAAATACTACAATATTATTTGGTTTTAATCTCTGTCTAAATGAAACGATGGCATTTCTATTACCAACACCTGAGGTATATATTGAATTTAGAGACAAACAACAGGAGAAAGGTGGATTCACAAAATTTATGGTAAAATAGATATGTCTCAATAATTCAGAAAAAAATGTACGAGGTGTGTTTCCAGTTCCCTCTCCTTATCAATAGCAATGTGATTTTTGAACCGATATCTGTTTCCCGATTTCTCGCAATCTCAAGGGTGTAGCTGATCTTTCTAACTACAGTTTCCTGGCAGCTATAAAGTTGCTTTCAAGCTGAATTATCTGCTGTTCTAGCTGAGCAAGTTCCACTTTGTGTTTCTGTTGGGTAGCTATTACACCAAATGCAATGACTGTAAGTTTTTTTCTAGCTTTTCAATTGCAAGAACAGCTTTCTCCCCAACGTATTGGTCAAGTGTATTAGCTGTTTCCACTTTTTCTTCCTATGTGATCTACTCAGAGTCTTCAACTTTCATCCATGTTTGCATTGCGTTTAAGAGCATGATTAAATGAGAAATTAATGTGCATGATACCAGATATATTCTGTTCATTATATCCTCTAAACATTATTATAGACCTACTTAGAAAAAAATAAACAAGCACGTATCTCTGCTAGTACAGCTAATGTAAATGTAGAAACTGAGGGATATCAAAGAGAAACCAATTATCTTAGCCCTGGGGTAATTTCACATACGCTGTTTAGACATCTTAGGGAATCAAAGACCTATCACATTTTTGCAACAAGTCTAAAAGCAGGACTTCTACACACTTGTTTTATATAATCAAGAAATTTCTCTCTTCTTGAAAATCATTCCAATGTGCTCAATTTGATTTCGTATTTTTTAAATTAATTATTGGATACTTAATTAAGTTAAAACTTTTATTGCATTTTACAAAAGCATTTTATATGAATTTTCTCATTTTGTCCCTATTGTAAACCTGTAAAGTATTATCACTCCATTTTATAGATAAAGAAACTGAACTCCTAATCCTTTGTTCTTTCTACTACACCAAGCTATTATTTTTCTTGAGAGATTTGGGTTTTATGATACACATTAATGGGATAATAAACTGATTTTTAAATTAAAAATCTGTTTATATTGCAATAACCATAGAGTACATAATGATAATGATAATATAGCACTCAACGTAAATCACAAATCAGTATAAACCACATATCTAAAGGAAGTCATCTCTAACGTTTTGGCATTCTTATTTGAACTCTTTACCATCTACTTATTTTGTGTGATAATTACAATCCTTGCTTAGCAATGGAAAATAAATTTCGCTCTGATGTTTTTAATGGGGCTGGATTTTCCCATCTGCATTGAGAGAAGCAACTGTGCATAGTGGAGAATTACCCTCAGAACCAGAAGTGCAAATCATTATCGAAAACTAGAAAACACTGTTAGCTATTAATGTTTATTTTGGCTATATTGTGATTGGGTTCTTGGAGAGAATACAAGTAGAGATGGAAATGTGTTTAATAAAGGAGAATAATTCAAAGATACCTGAAGAATTGGGGATACCACACTGTAAGCAGTCAGCTCTGTATCAAAGAGCAGCATCAGGGAAACAAGACAATAGGCAGTTAGCACAAATGTGGTAAGATGGAATCGAGGGATGCTAGACTGTAGGCAGAAAACACTGAAGATTATAAGTTAAAATCAAGAAATATTAGACTGTAGGCAGTGAATACCAAATGTCATAAGGTACAGAGTAAAGTGGTATTTCCTTTTAATCTCATTTTTCAAAAGATCCTAGCTGGAACTTGCCTCTGCTTAATATGTAATGAAATCAGAAAATTCTAATAATGGCCAATCCTATTATCAGGAGCTTAGCTGACCATTATTGATTGTCGAGATTCAAAAATAGCCTTCTGTAGCTGTTGCTCTGTACAGTGTACTAGATTTAGGCCATGACTTGACTGAGGCCAGAGACTCGGTTATTTGTTTTTCATTCAGTGGCCCTTGCTCTGCTCTGGCATACAGTAGGTGCTCACAAATGCATGTTGGGTTGAACTGAAGTCTTCAGTAGCAATAATAATAGTAATAGTGACACATTCAATGTATACCGATTTCCTATACTTGGAGAATAATTTCCGTAAAAAGATGATATTATAAAAACTGATACATTCACTAATTTGGAATTTTATGTAATAAAAATAAAGCGATAAATTACTTACAATTTCTAAAATTTGGAAAATGAGTAGATTGTGTGTAATTGTAGTTATAGGTATGAGCTATAATATTCTTTCTTAAACATACAGTGAAATTTGTGAGAATAAATGGCACTTTAATTCTGAGGAACAAACGTAACAATTGATCATATTTATCACAAAGAACATACAAGTCCTCTCAAAGCAAAATGGAAAACCTCATAGCCAGGCATGTTTAGAGGCTCAGAAATGATATTCTACATGTGTTTTCAAAAAAAACATTCTTTGTCATTTATATTTAGGGTGTGTGACTGTCATCTTGAGCAGTATTAATTCTCACTGGAATTTCTGTGTCAGTTTAGTGGTTTGTTATGGTAACATAAAGTAGTCAAAATATTACATGTGCCAAAAGTTAACATATCACTATATCGAACTGGAACCCAGAACAGGGCTTCAAAGCCGACTTGAATTTTCATTAAAGCTTCACTACTTAATAGCTACGTAAGTTTAATTAAGCTATTAAACCTCTCTGAGTCTCAGTTTGTTCACCTGTAAAACGAGGATGTATCTATCTCATAGAGATGCTGTAAGATAAGAAAAAATACAACTGGTACATTTTTAATATAGTAGACACTTAGTAAAAAAGCTATTGATACTATTATACTGGGTTATTTTTTTTTTTACCTTAAAAGCGTATTTAAATTTAAGGAATTATTAAAATTATTATAGAACCACCATGTACGAAAATGACTCTATTTTAAAAGTCTCATTGTTTCTCTGAAAGGTTACTTTCTCCTTATGTTGTTATATTACTATTTTTAAAAAATATTTTCTCTGCAATCATGTGTTTAAGTGTCTCCCTAATATGTTTTTTTATAATGATAAAAGAAGTCTAATAAGGGAAGTCTGTGTAATTGTTAAAAACAAGCTGCTTTGCTAGATTCTCAAGAAATAAATCATAATTCAATAAAAAAAATTACCTTTGACAGAGTAGAAGTATCATCACTATTTTGTACTTATTTTCGAATGAAAGATTCTGGTGCTTTCTCTCTGATAGTTGGAGGTTTAACTCTGGTAAGTAGAGGTTAGCCCCACACTGATCTAATCTAGGGTCAGATGTTAAGGAACAGATATAGGCCAATAAACTGTCAGGTCAGGATTTGGTTTTCAAGTCAGATGTAGCAATATACGGGCCAGTATTGTGTCTAGAAGAGACAGAGATTCCATGTGAGTATGGGAGTACAGTTGTACAATTGTGATGGAGTCACAAAGAATTTGATCAAGAGAAATGGATTAAGATACAAAAAAGGCAGAATATCCACAAAGGAAGTAAGTGCCAACAACTCGCGGCTCCTTCTTACTAAACATTATCAACAAACAAACAAAATAAACATTGTGTTGTGTCGTAGATTGGTTCATGGGCTTGATCGATTGGTTTCTACTAAAGTTGAGTTTGCCCATCTGGCATGTGGAACTATGTGATGTACTCAGAGCTCTTCATAAGACCCAGTTTACATAGGTGTCCATGAGCCTATTATTGATAAGGGAGGAGGAGATGGGGTCAGATGATGTACTTAAAAACAAATTTAGACATATTAAATAAATTCACTTACTACTAGAGGAATTTTCATTACAAGCACTTGAGAAGACTAGCATTCATAACAATCAACCTAAGCTAGGAAAGCAAATGAGTTTCTGCTCTATCTCCCAGGACAAGGGGTATCTGTAGGCACACAGCTGGTGGAAACATTGGAATATAACCAGTCAGTGGTGTTACTCAGGCTTGCTTCCCTGGGACATCTTAGGTGGGCTTTGAAGAAGTTTTGTGTAAGCTGTAGGTACTACCTTAAATTAATGCATTTTCTTGCAGTTATGTGCCAGGCACTATTCTAAGAGTAATTTTATTAATTTATTTAACTTAAGAAAATTAGTTAGAATCTTGCTGGAAGAATTTCTGTAGATAGGGTACTAAAAAAAGAATGATCAATTGAATTGTTCTCCACAAAGTGGGAAATAAATTGATAAAGAAGGTAGAAGTCAGGGGCCGGCCCCGTGGCATAGTGGTTGATTTCAGCGTGCTCCACTTCAGCCCCTGGGATTCTCAGGTTTGGATCCCGGGCACAGACCTACACCACTCATCAGCCATGCTGTGACAGCAACCCACATACAAAATAGAGGAAGATCGGCACAGATCTTAGTTCAGGGCTAATCTTCCTGGAGCAAAAAAGAAAAAGAGGAAGATTGGCAACAGATGTTAGCTCAGAGTGAATCTTCTTCATCAAAATAAAAAATAATAAAAAAGAAAACAAGGTTGAAGTCACTAAAAAGTCACTAGGAACATTTATTGCCAGTAGCTGCTACTACTAGAAAAAGAAGAAACTGGTGGTAACTGCCATCAGTGGGAATCACCGTGAGCAAGAATCACCATGTTGTTTAAGAGTGTTTACTGAGTGAAAGAAGGAACTTTGGGAGGCACGAATAGGAGGCAGCGTTTTGATCAAAATGCTCTCTTATTTCAAACATTGCTGCAACTTCATGTTGTTCACAGATAGAGGGCTACATGGCTTTCAGGGCCTGTCTATCTCAAAGTTTCATTTTTCCCATTTTACACTAAGTTCTAGCGGTGCTGGTTGTCTTTCTGTTCTTGGAATGCCCTAAACTCCTTCCCTCCCTTGTCAGGGCCTGGTCCATGTGGTCCATTTACCTGGAGAGCGCTTTCTCCATCCTTACTTGCTCCCAACACCTCCAACCCTGTTAACTCCCTCATTCTTCGATATCAGCTTAAGTCACACTTTCTCAGAAAGCCCTCCCCACCTGATCCAGCAGAGGAGGTAAGTTTCCTTTGACATATATCCTCATGGATCTTATACATTTTCATAGGATTTAAAATTATTGTAAATCAACACACATTTGTCTCATGATGTATCCAGTGTCAATTTCTCCCACCAGGGCAATGCTATCACATTCAGCATTGTATTCCCTGTATCTAGTTTAGTTTCTGGCAAGGCCTTGTAATCATGTGCCCGGTATATAATAGGTAAACAAATGAATGAGTGAATAAATAAATATATAAACTCCCACTGAAAGAACTATGATTGGGATACTGTTAGACTGATAAACCTATAAGTCATTCAACTATGATGTACAGACGAAAGGTTAAAATTATTATTTTTCCTTCTGTTTGGAGAACTTTTACCATTCTTTAAGGGTAGGTAGGCTGCTGACAAATTCTTGGTTTTCCTTTATCTGAGAGTGTATTCATTTCTCAAGATATTTTTGCTGGACATAGAATTCAGGATTGCTAGTTCTTTTCTTCCAGTCCTTGAAAATTATGTGTACTTCCTTCCAACTCCATAGTTTCAGATCAGAAATCTGTTGTTATTCAAACCATTGTTCCCCTATAGGTGAATTCAAGATTTTTTTGGTCTTTAGTTTTCAGAAGTTTGATTATGATGTGTCTTGGTGTGGATTTCTTTGGGTTTATTCTGTTTGGGTTTTACTCAGCATCTTGAATCTGAAGGTTTATGCTTTTAACCAAATTTGGGAAATTTTCAACCATTATTTCTTTGAATAACTTTTCAGCCCTTTCTAGGACTCTGATAACATGAGGATTCGATATTGGTCCATAGATCAACAAAGCTCTGTTAACTCTTTTTCTTTACTGTTCAGATTAGGTAATTTCTATTGTTTTTTAATCAAGTTCATGATTCTTTCCTCTGTCATCCCCAATCTACTGTTGAGCTGGTCCAGTGAGATTTTATTTCATTTTTTATCTTGACATTTTTTACAAGTTCTATAGTTTATCTTTGTTTTTAAAAAATACATTCCATTTTCTGCTGAGATTGTCTATTTTTTTCACTTATTACAAGAGTTTGTGATTGCTTATTGAAGCAAATTTATGATTGCTGCTTCCAAATCCTTGCCAAATAATTCCAATATCTGAGTTATCCCAGTGTTGGTGTCTATCGATTGTCTTTTCTCATTCAAGTTGTGATTGTTCTGGTTCATGGAACGATTTGTGATTTTGGATTGTATCTTGGACTCCTAAGATATGTTGTGAGATCCTGGATCCTATTTCATCTTCTTTTTCAGCAGATGCTCCCCTTGTTTAGCTGTAGCACGCAGGTCTGGGTGGACATAGATGTTCAGATTCCCACTGGACCCCATTGAAACTACCTCTGAAAAAGTAGAGCATGGCATTGCATTACCTTGTTGCTGCTGGATGAGAATAGAAACTCAGCTCCCAGCTAATTCCCACTAATACTACCCTATTGGGGAAATCAGGGTACCAACTCACACTGCCTCACACCACCTCACACTGCCTGATTGCTTACAGCAAGGATGGAGGACAGTAGGGGTGGAGGTTCATGTTTCCACTGGGCCTCACTGACACTGGGAGAAATGAGGGAGCAGGATGCTGAATAACACCAACTTGCACTGCCTTGTTGCTGTCTTGTAGGGTAAAAATTCAGCTGTTTGCTTGGCCCAACTAAGAGCAACGCGGTGGGGTAATCAGAGCACTAACTGCTGCTGCCAAGTAGAAGGGTGGAAATTTGGCTCTGTGCTCAGTCCCCCTGACACCAGGGAATCAGAGGGGACAGTTTGTCCATTGGTATTTACATGAAGTAGAGCAGGTATTGTCGAAAAGTTTATTGTTCTACTAGGCTACCCTTTTCCTTCTTCTTTGGCTAGAAGGAGCAGACTTTTGTTGGGTCTTTTTTGTCTGTATTTTCGATGGTTTCAGGCCCCCAGTGCCTCATCCTGGCTGCATAGATGGCAAAAAGAACACCCTGGGAATTCACTATCTTTTCATTCCTCAAGTCCCGTGGTCCTTAGTCAGTCCGCCTTTTTCTTTCCATCATTCAGAGTCTCCCTAGGTCTGCTTGTTGTATTACGTTCAAGTTTTCAAGTTGTGAGGAGGAGGACTAGGGAAGAAACTATTACATTTCAGCTTGAATTGGAAGTCTCCTAAAGTTATTGTTTTAATATATTCCTTTGCTCTTTTATTATTATATTTTTCCATTAGGAAAACTAGTGAAGTTGTAGGATTAAGAACTATGGAAAGTGGTATTATTGTGACCCAGCCCCAGATTCCTGGTCATGGATAAGGCCTAGGAAAAGAGAGTGATTTCTAAGAAGAAAATTAGTTCAAAAACTTGCTTAATTTCTAATTTGCTTAATTTCATTTTCATTATGTAGTGTTCTTTCCTAATTATACATATTTTTACTCAACACATTTGCAGCCTTACTTTATGATTACATGCCAAGCCCTGTGTTGTTCCAAAGCCTAAAAAGAAAGAATTCATGAACCAAAACAATCTGAAATACAAAACAGATAAAATCATATATTTAACCAATGAATTTTTGCATCAGAGGAACATCATGCTAAGGGGGAAGATCTCATGTTAAGTGTTCTCCTCAAAATAAAATAAAATTAAAATTAAAATAAATAAAAAGAGGGGCTGGCTCCATGACCTAGTGGTTAAGTTTGGTGTGCTCTGCTTCAGCAGCCTGGGTTTGTGGGTTTGGATCCCAGAGGCGGACCTACACCACTCATCAGCCATGCTGTGGTGGCGACCCACATACAAAATAGAAGAAAGGTTGGCACAGATGTTAGCTCAGGTGAATCTTCCTCAAGGAAAAAAAAAAAGGAAGATTGGCAACAGCTATAAGCTCAGGGAGAATCTTCCTTAGGGAAAAGACCAAACAAATAAATAAATAAAAAGAACATAATGCTAGTAGTTAGGAAAGACAGGTTGCTAAGTAGTTTAGACAAACTTCCAAATTGCTCAACTCCTGGGTGACATTTATAAAAAAACAATTTAATTCACCAGCCTTATGTTTTCCAAGTTGTTTCTACTATAATAATTAAAATATTCTTTGCCAGATAAGGCACTGTTGAGAGTAGAGTTGCCATCTTCTCAACCATCATGCTGGGTGGGGGCATATAATCCCATACTGTCCCTTTCTTAGCTTTAGAAAATTGCAAATTCTGCACCCTCTGTGACAATTCTTCCCTCCTATCAAGTATCAAAAAGCATCTCCTTTTTCACGTTCCTAGGAAAGGATTTCACTCCCTATCCATTTATCTATCTATCTATCTATCTATCTATCTATCTACACATATACTTCTTAGTAAAAGTAGATTTCTTTAATAATGTGACTAGACTCCCCATAAGCAGGCAGGGACCAATATTTTCATTGTAGATATTAAAGAAATTCTGAGACTTTTAGACCCAAAACGTTTATACTAAGCAGCTTGATTGTGTGATACTACTCTCAGTGTAATATGATTTTTACAGCACCCTCTTTCTGAATGGGCTTGGAACTGCTGAGACAGTTGGTGAAGGTAACTATAGTTGAACAGCTCTAAGGAAATAGGAGCTAACTATAGATCCATAAATCACATCCTCAAGAAATAGCTATACATTAACCATATATACACATACATATAGGTATGCGTATATCCCTACATGTATTTGTTTACATATAAAGTTATATATTTCCATATCTATATATCCATCTATCTATCTATATGTATACACATAGATAGATATATGTAGATGGATAGCTATATCCCTATATATGCAGTACATATGTAGCAGCATTATATATTTTTTATACTCATATGGAATGTGCCGGTACCTATGAATTATATCTATAAACGGCTTTTTCTTTTATTCTTTAAAGATCTTATGTTCCTGCAATCTTAAATAAGCAAACCATTAGTTATTGTTGTTGATGCTTTCAAAAAATGGAAATAAATTAGAAATTTTATTTAGCAAATTAATTCTTTATTAGCAGAAGGATTCTATATTACATAATGAAACTAATGTGCCAGGAATGAGCAATGTGAGTATTAATTCTTTCATTACCACCCACAACTCTAGACAAGTTAGAAAATCTCCCTGAGTGTCACATTTCTTGTTTGGAAATGGTTTTCATGGGTATGTGATGGACTATATTATCTCTACAATCATTTCTAGCTCTTAAGTTCTCCAAAACACAAACTCTAAAATTTGCATACTAATTCTTTAGAGATACTAAAAATGAAATATTACTCAAATCAGTGAAAAAGAAATAGCGTTATATATTTAGGAATAGGAGGAATGAGTGTTTAACACTATCTCATCCTGTAAATTTTGCTTGTCTTGGAGACACTAGATTTGTAATAAAATTCTTCCTCGGTCCTAGCCTTCTATGACAGCCGAAGCTGTGCCTTCTCTTAGCCCTCTCCACTGGGGTGCGCGGCCTGCTGTTTTGCTGTAGGAGGCCTCAGATAGGCTCTTGCTAATACTTAAGACCTATCTCTCAAACTTGAGCCTTATCTCTCTAATGAATGCCTGTTCGCCCTCAGAGCTAAGTGCCCAGGGAGAACCAAATCTCTTGATCCTTGCTTTATGAACATCTACTTACTGGATCTCAGGGTTAGAAGCTCTGTGATGTAGTCACTCTAGTATTGTACGCTCTCCAGGAACCTAGGGTTCAAACAGCCCCTGCAGCCAGTAATCACTATGGCGAGAGAGGGCCTAAAGCTGGTTTGACTGTTCCAGACTTCAGGCATACGAATTCCTGTAAGCCTGGACTTGCTACTTCACCACTCTAAAGCCGCAGTGTTCCTTCTGCTCTCTCTAGGTAGCCCATCTTTAATGAGGTGCTTTGCCAACACCATGGCTCCCATGGTATCTAGGCCTCTTCATGCTAGTCCAGACAAGGCCCAGCGAGAACTGCCTTATTTTTAGTGCTCTTCTACAGCACCTATTCTAGTCTCATTTCTTCTTTCAGTAACAACAGAAAATAGAGATAAAAGCAAGGCACTATACTCTTTTCTTATTACACCATGACATATTGGTACGCTGCTGTAGTATTCTTCTCCCAAACACGACAGGCATTTACTTCCATTAGTAGAATAATCAGATACTGTCTATTGTCCTCAGAAGGGAATCTGAATGCACAACTTATTCTAAAAGGGTTTTTTAAGTATTAAGTGAGAGCAGAATTTTAAGGAAGTTCAAGGAAATGGTTAGATGATAGCTCTACAGAAAGTGAGACAGATAGACAGATTAAGATAAAAGAGAGGAAAAAGAGAGAAATGAAAGAAAGTTGTTAGTTCTCTGTTCTAGACGTACTAGTTTTAATATACCCTACTTTGGATTTGACCATTAATTGAATCAGATTTTTTTGTTTATTCTTAAAATTTGAAAAATGTTACACTTAAATATTATATTGGTGTTTTGTTTGAGCTTATTTCTAATGCAAAACTACCACTATTATCTAGCTGGTTAAATAAATTATATACAAAAGTAATACTTAGCGTAGAACTGTAGACCTAACAATTATTTCTGGTCCAGGAAAACTTCTACCCCTTCTCACAAACACGATACAAAGCTGAGGTGAACTGTAAGATAGAATGCAAAAGAGAATATAGCACTGGACAATCCTGAGACTTCTCGAGAGAAGACGTGGAGGATCAGGATTAACCATGAAGTCATTTACTGTAGACTGACAGTGATTCAAGACACCTGCGAGTTACCTGGGCGTATGAGATATTCCATGGCCACCGATGAATAAACATCAAACATCATCCAGTAGTATTTCAATGCTACCATGTTGTGGATGTTGGTACTAGACAGTCAGATTCAGAGAGATATCTACACAGGTACACACATGGAGTAAGACTCACTTAGTCTTGATTAATACGCTTCTGGGTAACGTCTGCTAAATTTTATTTAGTGTTTTTGTAAATTGGTATTCATGGGTGTGATTGTTGTGAAGCTCTTTTTATTTATCTTTCCTTTTTGGGAGGAGGGCAGGATGCTATGTAGCAGATGAAGTATGTCTTTTCATCACTGTTTAGTGCTAATATTTTGCCACCTTCATAAAAAAAGTTGGAAGCTCTCTTCTTTTTTCTATGCTGTAGAGGATTTTTAAGTAGCTTTGAAATTAACTGTTTCTTAATGAAATGTTCTCAGAAACATCCATTTTTTGACCATTTCTTTCTGACAAATCTGTTTATTTGATGGCATTAATCTGTTCAGATTATCTATCTGTTCTTTGATTGGTAGTGGCAGTTTATATTTTCCTAAAAAATATTATATATCATCCAGGTTTTTAAATGTTGGCATAGAATGGAGAAAATTAGTCTCACATGATTTAGTTAACATCTCCTATATCTGTGATTATTTCTGCTATCAGTGTGTATGTCATGCATTTGTATGATACCAATTTTCCCTTGTTTACTTTAGAAAATGAATTATGTATGTTATTGTTTTGATTTCCATCCAAATAGATCATTAATTTATTTATTAGCTCTATTAAAGTATTTGTTACAATTTATTTCTTTCTTTCTACATATACATTGTTTCTTTTCAGTATTTCTTAAGTCAACTTTGTAACTTCCAATTTATTGAGTTCGATGATTAACTCACCTCTTTTCCCCCTTTTCTTTCCATTAATGTCTGTATCTTAGGCTGTAAGTTTTCTTCCTAAAAAGCTTCAAATTTATTCCATAAATTCAGAGAGGATGATTTTAATTATTTTCCATGTATTATTTATGTACACACATACACATAATTGTTACAAATAATATATGATACACTGTTTATAATATAAGATATAGTTCATTATATATAATATATATATAATCTCATATATATATATGTAATATATGTAATCTCTACATGAGCAAAATATATTAACAAATATTTCACCAAAGAAGATATATGAATGCTTAATGTACTATTGGGATTAAAAATAAGAAATATATATCTGAGCTTCATCCTGCTTCTGGGACAGAGTTCCCAAAAAGCTGAGAATTTACTAAGTGAGGCGAGCAATAAAAGTGCATTTTGTCATGTTAATGAGGTGGCTTTTGGAAAGCCCAGTGGTAAACTAAGAATGGGGGCTGGTTGCCCAGGGACCCAACCACATGATTAGAGGGTTGGAACTTCTAGTCCCATCTCCCATCTCCAGGGAGGGGAGAGGGGCTGGAGATTGAGTTTAATCACCAATGGCCAATGATTTAATCAATCATGCTTACTTAATGACGTGGCCATACATATCCCAAAGAATAAGGTTTAGATAGCTTCCGGGCTGGTGAACACATGCAGAGGAAGGGAGAGTGGTGCACTCAGAGAGCGTGGAAGCCCCATATCCCTTCCCACATACCTTGCCTTGTGCATCTCCTCCATCTGGCTGTTTCTGAGTTACATCCTTTTATAATAACCAGTAATCTTGTAAGTAAAATATTTCTCTGAGTTCTATGAGCTACTCTAGCAAATTAATCAAACCCAAGGAGGGGGTCATGGGAACCTCCAATTCATAGCCTAGTCAATCAGAAGCACAGGGGCAATCTGGACTTGTGTTTAGCCTCTAAAGTGGGGGTAGGGGGGCAGTCTTATAGAACTGAGCACTTAGCCTACGGCATCTGATGCTATCTCCAGGTAGAGTGTCAGAACTGAGCTCATTGCTTGGTGGTGGTGTAAAAAAGACACCTTGGAGCTAATAAGTACCTGGCAAGATGATGATTAGAGACATACAAATTAAAACTACAATGAGATACTATTTCATAGTCACTAGATCAGCAATATGAAATAAGTCCAACATTAACAAACATTGGTGAGAATGTGGAAAAATGGGACATCTCATACATTTCTGGGATAATATAAGATAGTACAGCCACTTTGAAAAGCCACTTTCAGTTTCTCAGAAAGTTAAACATAAACTACCATAGGACCCAGCACTCCTACATATATACCCAAGATTTGTGAAAATATATGCCCGCACAAAGACTTGCAAATGAATGCTTACAGTAGCATTATCTGTTAGTAGACAAAAAGTGGAAACAACCTAAATGTCTATTAAATGTGAATGAATATACAAATGTGGTATATCTATACAGTAGAATACTACTCAGTAATAAAAAGAAAGGAACTACTGGCCATGCTACATCATGGATTAACTTCAGAAAACATTATTCTATGTGTAAGAAGTTAGACATAAGAGACTACACATTGTGTGACCCCGTTTGTATAAAACGTCCAACAAAGGCAATTTTATAGACACAGAAAATAGACTTGCGGATGCCCAGAGCTGGAAGTGAGAATGGGGATGGGAATGGGGCTGAACTGTAAATAGGCATGAGGAATCTTTCTGGAAGAGATGAAAATGTTCTAAAACTGATTTATGGTGGTGGTTGTACCAGTTGATAAAGTCATTAAAAATCATTGAATTGTACACGTGAAATGGGTTAATTTTATAGTATTTAAAATATATCTCAATAAAATTGCTAAATATATGCTTATATGTATATATATAATACATATATACACACACATGCATATAGTTTTTAAACTTACACATAGTTACTTTTCATATTTTCCTATATAATTTTGTGCTTTCTTAAATTAAATCAGAGGATGCAGTCTATATGAATGTGATTTTTCAAAGCTGATTGAAGTGTCTTGTGACATTATCCATGGTCAATTTTTGAAAAATGCTATGAAAAAGTTCATAGCATTTTTAAAAAGGATATTTTCTATTATCAGTGTACAAAATTTGAAAAATTATAGTTATATATTAATAATATTATTTCAACTTTTACATATTTACACTTTTAAAATTTAATGTAACTTAAAATGGGAAAGAAAAATTAAAGTCTCCTGTTACAAATGTGTTTCTGTCTATTTCTCCTTGGATTTCATGATGATCTGGCTCTATGACTGTATTATTTAATGAATGAATATTCTCTCTGCTCCTCTGATCTTCATTGTAAATTGCATTATTTATTATTTTTTTGTTTAATTATTTTTTTGATTTGAATTTAATTTTTTCTTATTTAAAATTGCTAAATTCCACTTTTTGCTTTTTGTACATTTGCATATTTCTGTGATGATTATATCTACCTTTTCTATATTTGGCTTCTCTGAGTTATTTTGTAATTTGTGTATTTTTGTATACAATATATTATTAGATTTTGTTCTTGGTTCCAATAGAGAGTCTTTTACTTTAAATGTTTGAGTTAAACTTATTTACATTTATTTAAATGATATTTGCTTGGTTAATTATGTCATTTATTTTTTCCCACTGCTTCTTTTTAATCTTTCACTATATAAACAATGTTTTCTTTTATGTATGTTTGTGTTTTTTTTCTCTGATAATTTGGAATGTTTATACATTTGCTAGTGGTTTTCTTTATAGCTATTACTTCTAGCAGTGTATTTAGTTATCTAAATCTTTGGACAGTCTCGATTGACTTCCTCTTCTACTTATGTCCCAATCACTGCTTATTTTGTGTCAATCAGAAAAGACTAGGTTATACTGCAGTAAAAAAGAACACATTTCAGTGACTTATCACAACAAAGTGTGTTTCTTGCTCACAGTGCCCTACAGTCTGGGCATCTCTCCAAAGCAGCTGTTCTGCATTTGAAAGCTCAAGATCGCAGGCTGCTTTAGTCTTGCGGCACCTACTTCTCAACACAGTGCTTTGGGGTCAGCTCTGCGGGGTAGCAGAGCACGGAGGAGTTTGCATCAGGAATTGAATGTGTCAGCCCAGAAGTGGTAGCGGTCATTTCTGTTGATGTCCCTTTGGCCATAAACTAAGTTCTAGGAAGGAGAGAGTATTGCTTGTAGGTACCAAGAAGGAGAAGTGAGTGAGATATGAGTAAGAGCTTGTAATACCTACTTCATGATTTCAACTATATCATTTTACTTAATGTCTACCTTCATACATTTAAATATACAGTCATTTTTGTATTAATACTTTTATCACTTTGATGATACTTGATCATAAAATGATTACTGATTATAAAATATGAAGAGACCAGACTATTTCTTCTATCTTCCACCTTCTGTCCCCTTCCAGTCTTGTGATTTATATCATTTCTACATGGTCAGAGGTTATAAAATTTCTTGTTGTCTTTTGAAATGCAAGGTCTAAGTTTAAATCCCACAAGCTCCTCACAGAGGTCCTTAATACTTATAATATATAACTTGGTATTGTTAGTTTGCTCTTCCAATATAGAAGTACAATTAAAACACAATGAAATTGATCAGATTCTAATGCTACTGGAATTAGTTATTTGACTTTATTGTCACTTTCGGTCTTATTTCCATAATAATATTGTAAGCTCTTTGTGGTGGGAAGAGAAGTGACTCATTTTTCTATAGCATCTAAGAAATAATGAGGCACAAAAACTGATTTTTCAGAATTTTTTAAAAGAATTAGCAGCACATTCAGTTCTGAATCTCCTTCCAGAAGGAATTCCCTTAAGTTCTGGAGCAAGGTAGGGTAAATACGTCAGACTAGTAAGCCCAAAATTGACAAAATATGGCAAATGAAGAAGAATGTGGTTTTAAATTTAATTTAGATTTTATCTTAGTATCACTGTATGGAATTGGAACATAAAATAATACATTTTGTTTTGAATCAATACTTGTTAAATTTTATTTTCCTTTTACTCTGCCTTTTCAAACATACTCTTCAAATTGGAGCTTGTTGAAATAAATATATGGGATAAAATTGTGGAAAAGAGTTAGATTGGATCAGAGTAATACTGCATAAATCACATGATAGCACATTCTTCTCACTAAGAGAATAGAAAGAAAAAAGTTATATATATATATATATATATATTATATATGTATTGGGTATGGATATATGCATACACAATAACATATACAGGTTTCCCCCGCTATTCAAAAGTTGAATGTTCCTATGAAACCTTTCATAAGCTGAAACAGCATAAATTGAAAAAGCAATTACCATTAACTTACATGGAAAACATCTTTTAGTGTCACCAAACCCCCAAAAATAACCCACCAAATCATACCAAATAACACATAAAACCAAAAATAACACTAACATATAGTAAAAGCAGGAATTATATGATAAATACACAGCCTGTATAAAGTAGAAATATTGTATGTACAGAGCAGTTTCACTTACCAGAGTTGGGGAGACAGTGAGCATACTGGAAGGCTGAGAGGTGTTGGTGGTGATGAGAGTCTGTTAGGCTGAGTTGTTGGAGGTTGGGGTTCTGGGAGGTACAGGAGACTGAGGTGTAGGGGAGAAAGGAAGGGAGTCATCTATTAACATCTCACTATCTATCAAGGCAGGTCACTAACATCTACACTTTTTTCTATGTCTGCTGCCTCCATATTGAAGGTCGAGGTCTGTCATTTGTTGTAGCTGATGTGGAAGCCTTGAAATACGCTTGACTGCTTAGCCTCTCTGACAGCTCACTGCAAAACAAACACTGAACCCTATTTTCACTTTTTGCTTTTTTTGTAAAAGCAAAAATCGTCTTTGGATTTTTTTTGGTTATCAAAAACAGATACTAATGTAGGTCTTTCATAAAAGCAAAGTGGCATAAAGCGAACTTTTGAATAGTGGGGGAAATCTGCATACAATAACACATGTATATATTATCTCTCTCTGTATTATATATCTAAATAATCACATTTGGAGATATACCTCTCTATATATATTATAGATAAATATATCTACAAATGTAAAGAAAGGGATTCTAAACGTACATGGGACATATCTATTCAAATTATTATTTTAAAAATATTGAATGTTGCTTATCCACATTATTAGACCTCCAAATTTAATACACAAAATAGTACTTTCTGATATTATACTACCGGATAACACTAAAATTTACTAAAAATATTTTCCATATCAGGTGCCAACAATACAAACAGAATAAAAACAATATAGAACAGAATACAAAGGGCTTTTAAATTTATTCAACAATGTGCAATGTAAATTTTGAGGTTAAAAATAAAACTTCTGGGCCGGCCCTGTGGCTTGGTGGTTAAGTGCGCGCGCTGCGATGCTGGCGGCCCGGGTTCGGATCCCGGGTGCGCATCGAGGCACCATTTCTCTGTCCATCCTGGGGCTGAGTCCCACATGCAACAACTGGAAGGGTGTGCGGCTGTGACATACAACTATCTACTGGGGCTTTGGGGGCAAAAAATAAATAAAATCTTTAAAAAAAATAAAAAATAAAAAATAAAATAAAACTTCTGACTATTGAAATAATGATAATGGAAAGTTTAGAAATGCTAATGAATGCAGAGGTGCTGTCTATATTATTACACACAATCCACCAAGTCATCTATGAAAATACAATTCCAAAGCCTTAGATACTTCATTTGTCTAATGAAGTTTATGACACTGATAATACTTCATTCTCAGTGATGAGTAAGTATTTTTTCCCAAGGAAATGAGAGATTATAGAGCTTAAATTTTAATAAAACTTTTTATTGAAGTGAAACATACATAAAGAGAACAGGATATATATTATCAGTGGGCAAAGAGATTTCAACAAATTTTTGGAAGCTGAAAGGAGCATCAGTCAAATCTATAGATGGGTTTAAATTAGACAAAGCTGAAGAATGGATTAGTGAACTTGAAAATAGTGCACGGGAAAATACTAACTAGAAGATTGTGGATAGAAACACACAGAGGCAAAATGATGGAAAATGAGCAAAAAAATTAAATAAGGGATCCCATGAAAATGCCTAACATACATGCGACTGGAATTCCAGAAAGAAAAGAGAGACAGAGTGGACGAAAACTTTATGGGAAGAAATAATGACCAAGAATTTTCACAAACTGTCTATGATGTCAACCTATATCATCAAAAATGTCTATAAATTTAAACCAGATAAATAAATTCATATTTCAGTTTAACATACTCAAAGTTATGTAAATAAACAAAATAGAAAAACATTAAAAACTACTAAAAGAAGAAAAACACCATTAAATTTAAAGGAGCAAAAATAGAACTAAATGCTGATATATTAAAAATAATTGGTGGAAAACCAAAAACCAATGGAATAACATCAGTAGAATTTTTGCCCATTTTTCTCATTATGAACCAGCTTTCTATAATGCCGAAAATGTAAATTTCATGAATTTGCATAGATTTGCCCTTCAAATAAACATACTTCCTTATTTAATTAAATTCAGGACCGTGATTTAGACATTCCACAAGAGGAATTTTTGCAACTGTTTTATTCTCCGGTGATTTTAGATATATTTAATCTTATCTTTTGTTTATAGATCTATTTTATTTGTATTTCTCATATTTTAAAGGATAAATCCACATAATTAAACTAATTTTGCAAGTTGGAATTTTAAATTATATACTGTACTGTGTCATCTCTATAGTATTTTCCATAGTATTTATCTGAGCCCTTCTTCTCCAGGGCAGAATTAACAATTCTTGCATTTAGGCACCCATCTAGTTCAGTACATTATTTCCATATTAATGTTGATTCATTATTCTGAAACTGTTTAATCACAATTTTTCTAATAAACTACAAGCTCTTTGAGGATGTAAACATTTCTTCTTCTGTTCATCATCTACCAAAATGCCTAGTAGAGAGTATATACTTAATTTCTTGAGCTGGTCTTAATTTTGGGCAAAACAGTTTTAAAAAACAGACTTTCCAATTTGTTGATTTGCCATTCCCATTTTTCTACTCTTCCAGAATGTCCCCTCTCCCTGCATACACCATTATGGAAAAAAATCACTAAAATGAGAACACATTGAAAGACAAAATTTATTAAAACTAAATTCTCAGCATCTAATAACAGATCCCTTCCTACAAAGTTTGGAAACAGAAGAAACTAGAAAAATAAAGTTGGATCCCTACATAATTAGCATCATAGTAGTTCCCACTTACACACATGGCAGTTTTATTTTTGGCCTAAGTCTTGCTGTCTTTGACTCCTAGAAGCCTTCTGCAGCTCCCAATAAGGCTGCTGTCAAGAGTAATGGCCTCATCTAGCAACGGTTCTCCCATCATTAACACCTACCAAAGGATCCCCATTGTCTCTTGATTTTTTCAGCAGTTCCTGGATATCTGATCCACTAGAAAGCTCAGAGCCATACACAAAGAGCCATGTTAAGAGAGACTCATAAGAGCTTCTCTGAGGAAAGTAAAAGTGGCAGCTTTATGCTGTGGACAGCTCTTTTGAGAAAGAGTTGTGTTAGAAAATTAAGCTGTAAGGCATTACATTCTACTCCTCTGCCACTTTCTTCTGTACTATGGGGTAATAAATATTTACCTAGTTTTTCCTGGCTTAGAGCAAGCATTGATGCTTCGTGGCTGAAACATCTGAGGGTATGTGATCTTTGTTTTACAACTGTGTGACCTTGGGCCTCACTTCCCACACTGTATGTAAAAAAGGGTAATGATATTTTACCTAATAAAATTGTCACGAAAATAAGATGAAGCAACCCATTAAAGTGCTGAGCACATTTCTAATAAATGCCGAGCCCTCAATAAATGTTAACTGTTAGATAAAGCACGAAAGATCAATAGAAATTCATAAGTAAATAAGTGAAGTTTTCTATCAACATATGTTTTTCTATAAGGAAAAAAGTACCAAAAAACCCTGCAAAATATATGCATGATTTACCTCAATATTGAATCGTGGTCTTAAACTTTTAAAAATATATTGGAAATGATGAGTATATCAAGATAATTAAAAAATATATGGCATTCTATGGGGCTGGCCCAGTGGCGTAGTGGTTAAGTTCACGTGCTCTGCTTCGGCGGCCCGGGGTTCACAGGCTCAGATCCCGGGTACAGATCTATGAACCACTCATCAAGCCATGCTGTGGCGGCATCCCATATACGAAGTAGAGGAGGGGGGGCACAAATGTTAGCTCAGTGACCAACTTCCTCAAGCAAAAAGAGGAGGATTAGCAACAGATGTTAGCTCAGGGCCAATCTTCTGCACCAAAAACAAAAAAAAAGGCATTCTAAAATTAATAAATGAATTAACTAATTAAAATAATTTTTGTCAGCAGATGGTCTTGGATGGCAAAATATGTCACCTGACATGCAGAGATTGGGGTGGAACACATAGTTGAATATGTTTAAGAGTTAAATAAACAAAGCTACCCCTCTTATGTAAGTGTCTACAATCCAAAGAAAAACAAGTATAGTTTTTTAAAGTGTAGGTAATTATTCGTGAAATTTGAATAATTCTCTCTTTTTAGTCTTAGAAGTGTTACTGAGCCAGGTTCATTTTTGCCTGTCACCCAGAAAGCCATACACAGAGACAATGAGATTGCAGCAGAGAAAGGGTTTTAATCACAAGGCAGCCAAGTGAGGAAACAGAAGAACGAATCTCAAATCTGCCGTCCAGAAAATGGAGACTCAGGGATATTTATGGGGTAGAGGGCTAGATGGTCTGAAGTGTGGAGATAGATGATTGGAAGTGAGGAAAGGTGAGGTAATTGATGATCTGCACATGCATAATCAGACTTCATGCCTCTTTGTAGGACACATGTTCACAAAATGGTGCTGTTAGCATGACCTGAGGGTGGAGTTTTTAGCCTCTTGATGTCAAAAGGTCACCTATCGAGAATCTGCTTGGGCCTAGTTGATGGGTTGATGGTCTCAACCGGCCTGAACTGAACAAGGGGTTCTAATCCCGAAAAACAGCTCAAACATCCATTACAATGGTGACCCAGGCGCCAGGAAGATGTTATCTACAGGAATCTAGTCAGATAGCATATTGCCTAAACTGCACAGTTGACAATGGGTGGGTAAACAACTAAAAGCTATAATCAGTAATTACAAAAAAGAAAAAAACCTTAGTTACTAGGTACCTAATCATCAATGGCTAACTGTTTACCAGTTTCAGAAGCTCATATAGTCCAACCTGTTTTGGAATTTCTCAAATCAGTGTCCCTGAAAGTCAGCCTCTGGACTGTGATTGCCACCAGTATGCTTGAAATTTAAAGATTTTATAAGATTGCCAGTCCTTTCATGTACACACAGAAAATAAACATCTCCTACCCCTAGCTCACCCCTCTAAGAGGAGTTCAGTACCACTTATATGGTCTGAGAACAACTGAGAGTAGATTGTTTTGGGAAGGATAGTCTCTCCATCTTGAGCCAGGGCGACACTAAATAACAGGCCTAAGTTTGCAAAGACAGGACGTGACAGAGCCTGGAAATAAAAGAGATGGTCTGAGGGAGAGTCAGGTCTCTTAGGTTCTATACTGTTTTTCATCTCTCAGGACGTCAGGCCTAACCACGCTGTCATAAAATATTAAAGGGTTGGTAGAAGCAAAATAATTTAATAAAAAAAAAAGTATAGAGGTCTCCATTCCTAGGGAGATCAGTACCTGTAAATAAAAATTTATACAAATCTAATGCCAAAATAGTGTTTTTCAGATTTTCCTTTTAGGGGTGAATTATTCCAAAGTTTCAAAATAGGAATATAATTGTACTCCAGTTTTAATCTGCTTTTATTTCTTCTTTTTATGCCTAAGTCACCTGCCCTGTGGCTCAGACCTGTCCCTGGCATCCCCCATCTGTTTTGGACCCAAGGCCTGACCAGCTGCTGCAGAGCCAGTGCCACCCAGGGCCCTGCAAGGGACGTATTCCCCACGAGCCCCGCCAGGGGCGCTGTGGGCACCGCCCACTCAGTCTGAGGAAGAGCGGGAGCTTGTGGGTGAGACTGGCTGCTCCCAGACCAGATCAAGCAGCTCCAGCAGAAGTTCAGGCGGCTGAGTGGAGACCAGCCCACCATTCCAAGGAGAGCTTCAACAAAGTCCCTAACACGAAGCTTATCCAGATCCGATTCGAAATCGACCGTGTCGTCTTTGACAACAGGAAGCGGTGTAAGGGGCCCCGGGGCCTGGCCCACGAGATGCATTTCGAGGACTTGCTGTCCATCGTGTGCTACCTCCAGCCCATCAAGACCACCGTGAAGGAGGAGCAGGTGCAGCTGCGCTGGAAAGAGAAGCTGAGGTTTCTGCTCCACGCGTATGACTCCGACAGCGGCGCGTGATGCATCACCCTGGAAGAAGGTAGAAATGTGGTCGAGGAGCTGCTCTTGGGAAACGCGCACATGGAGAAGGAGTCTGCTGGCTTCACTGCAGGTGAGGCCATGACCGAGGCAGCCAGCGTCTGCATGGGGCCGATGAAATCTGGTCAGGTGTAAGAGGGGATCACCTTTGACGACCTCCTGAAGATCTGGCAGGGGACAGACATCAAGACCAAGATGCACGTCTGCTTCCTTAATATGGAAACCATGGCCCTTTATCAGTGACCTGCCGCCTCCCCCATGGAGAACCTGCACCGTGCAGTTTCTGGGGCACTGGGATAGCTTGCCCACGTGGCCTGGAGAAGCTGAAGGCCACAGGAATCCTTTTGTTACAGTTCTTGGAAGTTTTCTTGTTGGTGTGTTCTTATTCTGTTCCATATTGGATTTGTGTATTGGAGGTGGGGGGCGGGGTGATGAGAGCGAGCCAAATAATTTATCTTTTAGTTTAGAGGTTGCTGGGCCATGATGAACCAAAGTCAGACCTAACAAGTTGGACTGCACATCTTCCAGAGATTCTAGACTTTGACTAGGATACAGTAACTGGATGGGACATTGAGATTGACTCTCTGGGGGGGAGGTAAATACATTCCGTGCATGAGAAGAAGGTTACAAATGGATATTTAAAAGAAGGAAAGTGTAGACTCTAGCAGAACCTACTATTTGTCCCCTAATATCTTTTCTTTTTCTTCTGTGTTAATAGAATTTTTAGTTGAGCACATGGCTCCCAATCAAAAGACTACATTTCACAAGATTACCTGCAGCTAAATGCGGTCATGTGTGTGACTTCTGTTCCACAGCAGAGAAGCAGAAGTTTTACGTATAATTTCTACTCAGTGCCCTTAACACGAATAACCATGTCTTTCTATTACTTCTTTCTGTAGATGGAATGGGGATAAAATGGCAGCCATTAGAATAAGCCTTTCAGACCAGAAGATGGAAGCTAGATGTTGAGGGTGACTGGCAACAAGGTAGATTGAATCTGGGCCCTGATGGCTTGATAGAGGAAAGCCTTGATAATAGAGGAACTTTTACATGAAAGAGAAATGGAAGAGAAGCAAACTTTTATGACATTTAAGCTCCTGTAAACTGTGGCTATTTCAATAGCAAAACCAACATCCTAACTAATATTATCAGATATTTGTAGATTAAATTTGTTTACTATGTGGCAGGTAAATTATTTAAAACTAGTATCTATGATAAAGAAAAAAATGTCTTCAAATATATGGGCAAGAAAATAAAATGTCCACAAAGGAAATACAATCAATCTGGCTTCAAAGTCGGGTCATTATGGAGTATCTTCTCCAACGTTTGTTTGTCCCAAGTATGATATAAAAATTTTATAACCAGCGAAATTGTTGTTTGTATGTGAAGGAACTAAAAAACATTCTCAACTGGGAAAGGATTAGAAAATCTATTACCCACATTATTCCACCAATAGTTTTTTTTAATTAATAGAATGCGAATATTAATTACTTTGCTCCCAAAATTTATATGTTGAAGTCCTAACCCCCAGTACTTCAGAATGTGACCCTATTTGGAAATGAGATCATTACAGATGTAGTTAGTTAAGATGAGGTCGTACTTAGTCTGTTATGTGGGCCCCTAATCTGATATGACTGGTATCCATATAAAAAGGAGAAATTTGGATACAGACATGCACTCACAGGAAAAACACCATGTGAAGATGAGGGCAAAAACGCAGTGGAAGCCAAAGAACCCAGATGGCCAGCAAATTATCAGAAGCTGGGAGAGAGACGTGGAACAGATCCTTCACAGCTCTCAGAAGGAACCAGCCCTGCCAACACTCTGATCTCAAACTCCTAGCCTCCAGAACTATACGACAATAAATTTCTGTTGAGACATCCAGTTTGTGGTACTTCGTTACAGCAGCCCTAGCAAACTAATACACTCACTCAATCGATATACTTAAAAAAATAAAGAAATAATGAATGGAAAATCCATCATATAAAATGACTAATTATAAATATTGAAACCAGTTAAACATGGAAATAATCTCTAAATTTTTTGTAAATATGGTTACAAGAGAGAATGCAAATTTCAAAATGTTTTCTTGAAAGAGAAGTAATACTAAGACAAAATATGCATGCATGCATGTGAATAATTCAAATACCTTTATCAACTCCAATTTCCTTTGAGGAGTTTGCCCTCAACTCAGAATCTTCCTCCTTAAGTTCATAAACATAGAAATGTAAATATTTCTTTCAAGAAACATGAGTATATCAGCCCACAGAACTGAAACAGCATTTACTCAGTAATAAAGCTCATGGTCACTGGAAATACACTTGGATTTCTAAAAAAACTGAGAAATTAATAAGTTGGACATGTGACCTTTATGATCTTTGGGTCTACTTCAGAACTTTAAATGTAAAGCCTTAAAATTTAAATATTGGGCTCTGAAATTATTTTTAAAGGGTAATGTATAACCGAATGTACAAGCATTTTATTCATTCTTGATTTATACAGCAGATTTAACATTTATTCAACAAAGCTTTGCATATAATAATGAGTATGCTTGGTGTTTTTAAAAGCTTACTAAATACCACTAAAATAAAAAAAAAAAGTGTTGGAATTGAAGTCCAATATTTAGCTCATTCCACATTCTGAGTTTCTCTGCCTAAAACGGCCTTTATTTGAACTGAAGAAAACAAAAACATTTTGTGAACTTTATACAAATATTTTATTTCATATATGTATTTATTATAAAAAATAAATAGAAACATGATAGTTAAATTATTTCCTCTCACCCATGTCTTTCTTTTTCATGAAGCCATTTATTTTTTTGATTCAGTTTTTGCTTAAACTCTGTTTCATTTCTTTGATATTCTTTCAAATGTAAGTGGATTCTCCAGGCAGTCTCTAGTGACAAAGTAACTTATTTCTGCAGTAGCAATATTTTGTTATTTTACTAAGTTCATGCAGTAACCTGAAACCCTGCCACTGAGTCGGCTCTAAATATAAGTACTGCCTAACTTTCAACTTTTTATAAGCCCAGAAGATTCAGAACTTTTTTTCCTTTTGTGGCCTCTCAGGAATTCTAAAAACCCAAACTTACATTCACTTTATACTTTAGGCAAAAAGCTTGGCAGGGTTTTGATAATGTTGGGAAAACAAACTTTTAAAATACAGTCTCTGCAAGTTTTGCTCAAGATCAGATGACAGCTTAAAACAAATTTTAAAAAAAGATTTTTTGCTAATGAATCATCGTTGTCACTTCCAAAAGGATTGTATAACTTCAGTTAATAAAAGATTTACTTGTACTCATGTGAACCTTCATTTTCTAAAGATTTGTTACCATACAAATGAACATTTATTTAGGAACTATGATGAAATAACCCAGCCACGCCTTTGTCCCTATAGTGATCATTTCTATTTAATGAACATGACAATAAGACATGTTTTAGGTATTAAATTTTAAGTGTGAAAGCGATGAAGTTACTCTCTATTTGGAGGGGAGAGAATTTGTTTTTCATGGAAGACTTCTTTTTTTTAAATGATTTTTTTTCTATATTAAAAGAAACGTCTTCATTTCATATTAACCCACAATAGCAAAAGGGGAGGTTTTCCAGGAGATCGTCACTCCATTATGGAGTTCCAGGAGGTACTTGTTGTTCCAATTACAAGGTTATTACCCTAATTTATAACTTTTTTAGTAATGTGTATGATATTGACTAGGTCAATGATCAAGGTTAATATCCCCATTTTACTGAAAGAAAACCCAGAGACAGTATATTCATATTCTGGATGTTAATTAGAATTAAATGATATTTTTCATATTTGTATCACTTCATCCTTCTGTTTCTATTGTTTTGTGTTATTTTAGTTATACATACTGTGTTAATAACTTTAATTTCATTCATTCACTAATGGCTAGACTTACGTTTTTCAGTATGAAGAACCATTTAGATCCATTCGAAGCCTTTAGAATCATTAACTATTTGACTTGAGATAAAAGGAAAAAAAGACTTGTCATATTTAAACTCATATTTCTATTCTTTTGTGCCTCTAAAAGTTGTCAAAGTTCTCAAAATATTAACGATCACAAAAGTTTTATTTTGAATGCATTTATTTTAAATACAAAAGAAAAATATGTGTATTACACAGAAATAAAATAGAAACTATTAATGAGCAAAAGGAAAAGATATCAGTAGAAGTGAATATACACATTTTTTTCTCATCTTCTGTTGGGACAAAACTCCTGGCAATATTTTCACATGTACGTTTTCATTCTTTTGTTTCTGATAACAGCAAAAACAAAAACTCAAAAATTCCTCTGAGTTGATTGTGCAGTTCATTGTATTTGTACAAACTGGAGGTAATTTTAGGTGTTCATGATAAATACCCTCAATCAAAAATTTAAAATTCAGTTGACGTTGAATGTCTATTTTTAAATCTTATTTTTAATATTAAAATATATATTTATCTGAAATGAACAAGTACTTGATTTTTATGTATTGCAATGCATTTTTCAGATCCTTTGGCATTCCCATGCAAATTCATAGGCCCAGATTAATTTAAATTATTCTAATTTCAAAAAGTATCAACAAACATTTTTAAGCTGGTTTTTCTCCTGTGTATTTTCACATCCTCAGTAATTCTTTACTCATATTGTTTTATAATCATGAATATTTTGTGAGAGAAGACTGTTATTAAGAATTCATCTGTTCTTAATTTACTCCTAACCTAAATCTAGAGCACAATGTTCTATTTGTAGTATCAGGACAGTTGGTTGATGTAAAAAAGGACTGATATTAATTACAGAAAATTGTCATCAAATGGAAAAGAAAAATGAAGAATCTTATGGAGGCTTAATCCTGATTACAGCTTAAAATTGCTCTCTCCATTAACACAATCGACACTCTCAACTAGCAAATTTTATAGAGGGACAAGTAACCAGATATTTTCCATGGAAGATCTTTTTTCATTTTTATGCTTTTTTACTTTTTTTCTTTCTGCCAGTGTAGCAATTGTGAACTTTTAAAGTCTGGTGTAAAACTTCATTTAGAAAGTATTAGGAAAAGAGTCCTACCTAGTTATTAACATTTTTCATTTTTTACTATGCATATGTCCAGTGGTTGTAAAACAGCAGCTACACAAATCCACCAACACAAATATTTTAAATATAAATTTAACATGAAAAGATGATATTAGCCAATGTAAACAGACACTAGATATACACATTTTAACCATGTGAATTGGATTAACTTCAAAGGATCAGAAAGACATTTGGTAAATAATCATTTCCAGTACATTAGGGCACTGGAACCTTCGTGTTTTGGGAAGAGATAATTCATCCCATTTTGGTGAGCAATTTTCTCACTATAGAGCTGAATTACTGTACAATCAGATCCCGTACTCTATGTTCACGGGACACCCAGTCTGAGCAATTAAAGGTATTTCAAAAATATTTCAGCTACCTTCATAACTCCATATGTTGCATTAGTCAGTAGTGCATTGCATCATCTAGTCAGCAGTTCACTAAGTTTATACTAACTTATCTGGGCAAACTAGGATATGAATTTTTTACAAACTAAGGAGTAGAATACAATCCTTGCACAATATCACACTATCAGCACATCTATTTACCCTTATATCCTGAACTCTCTGCAGGCAACAGATAAGAAAATACAACTCTAATATTGATATTGAGGACAAAGAAAGTTTTAAAAGCTTTTTTTCATCAATTAAAAAAAAGGAAAAAGTGTTATAATTTGAAAACAGTTTTGTATTTTCTAAGGACTTCAGGTAGTTAACTTTTTATGTTAAATATTGGGTTTCACATTAAAACCTTTGAGATTCAATCTCTTCACTCAATAGCTTCAAGGTGTTCACCTATAATTTCAATGTCACTATTTCCAGCCAAGAGTATGATCAAGCAAAAATCAAGGGAAAGCTTATGGTTAGAGAAAATGATATTCAAGGTTTTAGGCATTCTTCTCCTAGATCAACAGCTATTTTCACAGTTGCAGGGGTTCTAATGAATTTTTTCATGAATAATATTTTGAGGGGGTGGATATGCCTTTTATTGGGATATAATTTACATACTATAAAAATGATCTATTGTACAGTTAATTGAATTTTAGTATAGTTATAGAATTATACAAGTTATCCAGAATATAATTTTAGAACTTATCCATCACATTAAAAACAACTTTGTGCTCAGTTATAGCCACATCCCATTCTACTTTCAGCACTGGGCAACCAATAATCTATTTTTTCTCTAGAGATATGCGTTTTCTGGACATTTCGTATAAATGGAATCATACAATATGTGTTCTCTTATGGCTGGCTTCTTTTACTCAGCATGTTTATTAGGTGCATTCATGTTGTAACATGTTTCAGTACTTTATTCCTTTTTATTTGTTCTTATGGTTTTTAACGTGATTCAAATCCTTTTGTTTCCAGTGGAAATAGTTCTGTGTAGAGATATGTGTAATTTTCACCTCTTGGGCTACTTTTTGATGGAACTGTTGACCTAAGACAGATAAAAGTTCCATTTTTTTTTTATAACTTAAAGAAATAAAAATATAAAATGTCATGATGAGGACAAAGAAAGGAAAATTTAAGTCAAGAAAGACAATGTTATATAGCAGGTAGTGAAGGTAGTAATTGTTTGCTTTAAATTTCATTTTAAATAATTATGTTTATGATAGCCTTCTAAGATTAATTGTACTACACTAGTTGTTGATTGTGTGTAAGTAAAATTTGTCTTTTATGGACTGGTTGCTATTCATACCTTCAATAGCAAAGTCTAATCTCCTCCTCTTTATTTAAGTTTGGGTGTTTTAGCCCCTCATATAAAAGAATTATGTGATTTAAAAGGATATATGGTGTTACCAGGACAAATATTTGAAATATGTACAGATCTGGAGTGACTTTGCAGATCTCAAAAAAGGATGTATTTATTTTATAAATGTATAAATATTTATATATTGAAAAAATAAAATTTATGAATAATATACTTGAAGGGGTTATGATGACTAAAGAAGATTGGTATCCCAGCTCCTGAAAGGAATTATGGAGAAAGAGTGAATTTTCTATGTTAATTCAAACATCTTTGTAGTCATATTTTAAATATATAAAGTCATATTTTAAATAGGACATAGAAATGAGCATAAAAAGGTTTAATTTACCTTTAATACTTTTTTGTTTTCTCTAAGTGACGTCAATAATTGATACAAATTTTGGAGAGGATGTCCTGTAAATTTTGAATAGATTATGTAAAGTATGTAGTGGTTAATTTGTAATATCAAAAATAAGTTTAAAAACTGCTTATAGGGTGAAAGCTCTATTATATTTCCCATATAATAGCAGTATATATTTTTAACAAAATATATTTCAAATATTTAAATTTTAATATCCTACATAATCCATCTAGGCAGTATTGGACTTAAAAAGTTTCATGATAATAAGCCCATTCCATTTTTTCTGTCAGTTGTACAAATCTTCTACACTTATAAGGAGCTAAGAGGAATATCTGGAGTCATTTTGGTACAGAATTTCTACATCATTCCTATTATGAAAAACGAGTGTGTATTCCTGGTATTTGCTATTGTAACAGACTTCACCTTAGATGAAGTATCCTATTCCAACAAATTATTTGAGCACCTACTCTGTTCAAGATACTATGTTAGGGTGTATATTTACTTTGGGAAATATGACGAAGTATCTTCCCTGAGAAAGGACATAGTGTAGTACTTTAAGGCACAGCTTCTGGAAAGAGATTTCCTGGGCTCAAATCCTACGTCTGCTACCCTTTAGCCTATAACCTCATATTATTTATTTAACAATTTCAAGCTACGGTTTCCATAGCCAAGAAGAGAGATTTCCTTCTTCCTATGGTTGTTGTGTGAATTTAAAGAAGTAATCTAGACAGTGTCTGATATATACAATCAACACAGTGATGTATAGAAAGAACTTCCACTTACTCACTAATGGTGTCTCTTAATCTAACCAAATATGATATTATTATTTATTCAAGAAGGATCTTTAAACAGGGAGAATGATATCCATGGTTTTCATAATTCAATTGACAACTTCTAATATAACTCCTCTTCAAAATAAATAGGACAAGTTTATTTGAATGCCGTAATTCAAATGTAGGGACTGTAATCAATAGAACCTAAATCAGTGAAGACTTAATCAGAACATAATTGGCTGAATATCACTAAAAACTTTGTTTATGTTTTGAGAATGTTGAGAAAAAAGTCTCACAAGAGCAAGTCATCTTGAGATATTACGTTTTGCAAAGCTTGAAGTATCCATTATTCATCTATTTATTAATTCGATGAGTATCTATTTATTGCCTACTCTGCAACAGGCATTGTCTCAGGCATTAGGTATACAAAGGTGATTGTGTAGAAAATAAGGGAGCACAAAATTTTGGTAATAGTAAGTCTAGCTAGAGATCACTTGCAAAATAATTTTTATTTCCCCCAGAATTTACTTTATACTTCTCTGTAAGACATGACTCTTTTCAATTATGTATGGATTAAATATAATATGCAGACAGGGTGCCACTAAAATAAATAATTTTGTGTTCACAATTATATATTAGACAATATGTAAATTTATTGTTTTCTATGTATTGCAAATATTCTGTACATTCACTTAAATATTCTCTGCAAACGAGTGAAAAGTACTTTAGTATACTTTATTATTCCTTTGGAGTCTAACTTAATGTCCATTGACAACTCCATACATTTCGTAAGGAATAAAGTAATGATATTTTAGGTTAGACCTTCATGGATAGTAAACATCACCCTGAATATAAACTAAGCACATCCAGAGACTTTATATCAGTAATGGTTGAGTTATCTTGAAAAGATAATATGCTTTGAATAGTATCTCATTTTTACTCTGAATGTAGGTAACTTTTTTTTTTTATTGTGGTAACACTGATTTACAGCATTATATAAATTTCAAGTGTACATCATTATATTTCGATTTATGGTAGGATTACATCATGTTCAACACCCAAAGACGAGTTACAATCCATCACCACAAGTGTGCCTAATCACCCTTTTGCCCTCCTCCCTCCCCCCATTCCCCTCTGGTAACCACCAATCCAATCTCTGTCTCTATGTGATTGTTTGTTGTTGTTTTTATCTTCTACTTATGAGTAAGATCATACAGTATTTGACTTTCTCCCTCTGACTTATTTTGCTTAGCATAATACCCTCAAGATCAATCCATGTTGTCACAAATGGCTGGATTTCATTGTTTCTTATGGCTGAGTATTATTCCATTGTGTATATATACCACATCTTCTTTCTCCATTCGTCCCTTGATGGGCACTCAGGTTGCTTCCAACTCTTGGCTATTGTGAATAACGCTGCAATGAACGCAGGGGTGCATGTATCTTTACACATTCGTGTTTTCATGTTCTTTGCATAAATACCCAGCAGAATACCTGGATCATATGGTAGTTCTATTCTTAATTTTTTGAGGAATTTCCATACTGTTTTCCATAGTGGCTGCACCAGTTTGCACTCCCACCAGCAGTATATGAGAGTTCCTTTCTCTCCACATCCTCTCCAACACTTGTTTTTTCCTGTCTTGTTAATTATAGACATTCTGATGGGAGTGAGGTGATATCTCATTGTAGTTTTATTTGTATTTCCTTGATAGTTAATGATGTTGAACATCTTTTCATGTGCCTGTTGGCCATCTGTATATCTTCTTTGGAGAAATATCTGTTCAGATCTTTGGCTCATTTTTAAATTGGGTTGCTAGTTTTTTTGTTGTTGAGATGTGTGTGTTCTTTATATGTTTTGGATATTAGCCCTTTATCAGATATATGGTTTGCAAATATCTTCTCCCAATTTTTAGGTTGTTTTTTCATTTTGTTGATTATTTCCTTTGCTGTGCAGAAGCTTTTTAGTTTGATGTAGTCCCGTTTGTTTATTTTTTCTGTTGTTTCCCTTGCCCTGTCAGACATGGTACTTGAAAATATGCTGCTAAGACTGATGTCGAAGAGCATACTGGCTATGTTTTCTTCTAGAAGTTTCATGGTTTCAGGTCTTACATTCAAGTTGTTAATACATTCTGAGTTAATTTTTGTGTATGGTGTAAGATGATCTACTTTTGTTCTTTTGCATGTGGCTGTCCAGTTTTCCCAACACCATTTATTGAAGAGACATTCCTTTCTCCATTTTAAGTTCTTGGGTCCCTTGTTGAAAATTATCTGTCCATGGATGTGTGGGTTTATTTCTGGGCTCTTGATTCTGTTCCATTGATTTCTGTATCTCTTTTGGTGCCAGTACCAAGTTGTTTTGATTACTATAGCTTTGTAGTATATTTTGAAATTAGGGAGTGTGATACCTCCAGCTTTGTTCTCTTTTCTCAGGATTCCTTTGGCTATTCAGGGTCTTTTGTTGTTCCATATACATTTTAGGATTCTTTGTTATATTTCTGTGAAAAATATTGTTGGAGCTTTGAAAGGGCTTGCATTGAGTCTGTAGATTGCTTAAGGAAGTATGGACATTTTAACTATGTTAATTCTTCCAATCCAAGAGCATAGAATATCTTTCCATTTCTTGATGTCTTCTTCAATGTCTTTCAGCAATGTTTTATAGTTTCAGTGTACAGATGTTTCACCTCTTTGGTTAAGTTTATTCCTAGATATTTTATTCTTTTTGTTGCAATTGTAAATGGGATTGTGTTTTTAATTTCTGTTTCTGCTGCTTCGTTACTGGTGTATAGAAACGCAACTGATTTTTGTATGTTGATTCTGTATCCTGCAACTTCACCGTATCCATTTATAATTTCTAAAAGTTTTTTGGTGGATTATTTAGGGTTTTCTATATATAAAATCATGTAATCCGCAAATAGTGAAAGTTTCAGTTCTTCTTTTCCAATTTGGATGCCTTTTGTTTCTTTCTCTTGCCTGATTGCTCTGGCTAGGACTTCCAGTACTATGTTAAATAAGAGTGGTGGGAGTGGGCATCCTTGTCTGGTTCCTGTTCTTAGAGGGATAGCTTTCAGTTTATCTCCATTGAGGATGATATTATCTGTGGGTATGTTATATATGGCCTTTATTATGATGAGTTACTTTCCTTCTATCCCCATTTTATTCAGAGTTTTTATCATAAATAAATGCTGTATATTGTCAAGTGTTTTCTCTGCATCTATTGAGAGGATAATGTGATTTTTATTCTTCATTTTGTTAATATGATGTATTGCGTTGATTGATTTGTGGATGTTGAAGCATCCCTGCATCCCTGGAATAAATCTCACTTTGGTCATGGGGTATGATGTTTTTAATGTATTGTTGTGTTCAATTTGCTAGTATTTTGTTGAAAATTTTTGTATCAAGGTTCATCAGTGATATTGGCCTGTAATTTTCTTTTTTTGTATTATCCTTGTCTGGTTTTGGTATCAGGGTAATTTTGGTTTTGTAGAATGAGTTAGGAAGCTTCCCCTTCTCTTCAATTTCTTGGAAGAGTTTGAGAAGGATAGGTATTAAGTCTTCTTTGACTGTTTGGTAGAATTCACCAGGGAAGCCATATGGTCCTGGACTTTTATTTTTTGTAAGGTTTTTGATTACTGTTTTGGTCTTCTTACTGGTGATGGGTCTATTCAAGTTCTCTATTTCTTCTTGATTCAGTTTTGGAAGGTTGTATGATTCTAAGATTTTATCCATTTCTTCTAGCTTATCCAATTTGTTGGCATATGGCTTTTCATAGTGTTTTCTTATAATTTTTTGTATTTCTGAGGTGTCCATTGTAATTTCCCTCTCTTCATTTCTGATTTTATTTATTTGAGCTTTCTCTCTTTTTTTCTTGGTGAGTCTAGCTAAAGGTTTGTCAATTTTGTTTATCTTTTCAGAGAACCAGTTCTTGGTTTCATTGATTTTTTCTACTTTTCTTAGTCTCTATTTCTTTTATTTCTGCTCTGATTTTTATTATTTCCTTTCTTCTACTGATTTTCGGCTTTGTTTGTTCTTCTTTTTCCAGTTCCTTTAGGTGCATTGTTAGACTGTTTATTTGAGATTATTCTTGTTTGATGAGGTAGGCCTGTATTGCCATAAATTGTCCTCTTAGAAACGCTTTTGCTGTATCTTACAAATTTGTCGTCTCTTATTTTCATTTTCACTTGTCGCCAGGTATTTTTTGATTTCTCCTTTGATTTCTTCATTGTCCCAATCATTGTTCAGTAGCATTTTGTTTAATCTCCACGTATTTGTGGCTTTTCTGAGTTTCTTCTTGTAGTTGATTTCTAGTTTCATACCATTGTGGTTAGAAAAGATGGTTGGTATTATTTCAGTCTTCTTAAATTTATTGAGACTTGCTTTATGGCCTAATATGTGATCTATCTTGGAGAATGTTCCATGTGCATTTGAAAAGAATGTATATTCTGTGGTTTTGGGATGGAATGTTCTGTATGCATCTGCTAAATCCATCTGGCCTAATGTGTCATTTAAGGCCAATGGTTCCTCATTGATCGTCTATTTGGATAATCTATCCATTGGTGTAAGTAGAGAGTTAAAGTCCCCTACTATTATTATGTTACTGTCCGTTTCTCCTTTTATGTCTGTTAATTGTTTTATATATTTAGGTGATCCTATGTTGGGTACATAGATATTTACGAGTGTTGTATCCTCTTGTTTGATTGTTCCCTTTATCATTATGTAGTGCCCTTCTTTGTCTCTTGTTACAGTTTTTGTTGTAAAGTCTATTTTGTCTGATATAAGTATTGCTACACCAGCTTTCTTTTCATTGCCTTTTACGTGGAGTATCTTTCTCCATCCCTTCAGTTTCAGTTTGTCAGTGTCTTTAGGTCTCACAGCATATATATGAGTCTTGTTCTTTTATCCAATCAGCCACCCTATTCCTTTTGATTGGAGCATTTAGTCCATTGACATTTAAAGTAGCTATTGACAAGTAAGTACTTATTGCCATTTTGCTCCTTTTTTTCTGGGTATTTTAGTAGTTCTTCTACTAATAGTTCCTATTATCATGGAAATAGGTAATTTTAGTACTTTTGTCTTTTGACTGTCACTTTAGCTTCATAGGTGGTTGATCTGCTACCTTTACTGTATTTTTGCCTTTACCAGTGATTTTATTGTTTTTGTGTTTTTTTTGGATAATTTTCTTATTCCTATTTGTAGTCTTCTCTTTCCCACTTAAATAAGTCCCTTTAGCATTTCTTGTAAGACTGGTTTCTTGGTGATAAACTCCTTTAATTTTTGCTTGTCCGAGAAACAACTTATCTCTCATTCCATTCTGAATCATAAATTTGCCAGGTAGAGTATTCTTGGCTGTAGGTTTTTTCCTTTCAGCACTTTAAATATGTCCTGACACTCCCTTCTAGCCTGTAAAGTTTCTGCTGAGAAGTCAGCTGATAGCCTTATGGGGTTTCCTTTCTATGTTACTTGTTGCTTTTCTCTTGCAGCTTTTAGGATTCTCTCTTTATCTTTAATTCTGGACTTTTTATTATAATGTGTCTTTGTGTGGGCTTCTTTGTGTTTATCTTGTTTGGTACTCTCTGTGCATCCTGTACCTGGATTTTTATTTCCTTTCTTAGGTTAGGAAAGTTTTCAGCGATTTTTTCTTCAAATAGATTCTCTGCTCCTTTGTCTCTCTCTTCTCCTTCTGGGACACCTATAATATGAATGCTAGTGCACTTGATGTTGCCCCAGAGGTCCCTTAGAGTGTTCTTGTTCTTTTTAATTCTTTTTCCTTTTATCTGTTCAGCTTGGGTGATTTTCTCTATTCTTTTTCATCCAGCTCACTGATCTGTTCTTCCATACCATCTACTCTTCTATTGAGTCCCTCTAGTTGAATTTTTCATTTGCAGTATTGTTTTCTTCATTTCTGATTGGTTCTTTTTTATATTTTCCAATTCTTTGTTGATGTTCTCACTGAGTTCATCCATTCCTCTCCCAAGATCAGTGAGCATCCTTATGACTTTTTGTTTGAAATCTTTGTCAGGTAGATTGTTTATTTCATTTCGTTTACTTCTTTTTCTGGGGTTTTGTCCTGTTCCCTTAATTGGAAAGTATTCCTTTGTCTCCTCATTTTGCCTCTTTCTCTGTGCTTATATCTATGTATTAGGTGGGTCAGCTATGTCTCCTGATCTTGGAGAGGTGGCCTTATGTAAGAGATGCCTTAGGAGGCCAGGCAGTGTGCTTCCCTCTTGTCAACAGTTCCAAATGTTCCAGGAGTGACCCCTATGTGGACTACATGTGTCCTGTTGTGGCAGGGTTGCTCTTGCTTCAGGTGGCCAGGGAGGCTAGGCTGTTCCCCTGGCCAGCTGGTTGTAATGCTCAGCTGTGCGTGGCTGCTACGGACCCTTCAGTCACTTTATCAGGCATGGGGAGCCTCAGCACAGTGGGCGGCAAAGTCTAATAGTACATTCCTGGTGCAGTTTTTCTGTTAAATGAGTAGGTCCCCAGTGTGGCTGATTGCTAGGCTCAGGGGTTTACAATTGCTGTGGGCCTCAAGCCAGCAAGACTCTTATCAGCTCTCTGGGGATTGCAGCTGAATGGAGCCAGCCCCAGGCGTGGCAGCACACAATTGTTTCAGGCTTTGGAAGGTGAGACCCATCCCCTATGTGGCTGTTTGAGAAACACAAGTCTTCTGCAGCTGACAAGCCCCTCCACCCACATGACCACACACACTGTCAACACAGTCTTGCCCTGTGTGTGCATGGGAGGAGGTGAGTTCAGAGTCTGCCTACACTGCTATCTTGACACCTCTTCTCGTAAGTAACTTATTTAAGAAGTTCTGGCCCAGAAGTTTTGAGATATACTAACATTTAAACGAAGGCAGGAAAATATATATAAAGGCGCAAAGGTGAGAGAACAGAAGTAGAGCCCATATCCATAGCAATGTATTTGACAGCTCAGAAATGGAAAAGAGGGAATAAAGAAGACAGCCTACCATTACCACTTACCATGTGGGAAACAGAAAAATAAAGTCTGAGAAGGTAGGATAACAGGTCATTAAGGATCACATATGTCATGCTAAGTATTTTAGACATCATCTTAATCTAGACAGCTGACATTTGTTGACATTCTTCAGAATGAAAGTGGCATGATCACACTTGAGTTTGAGTTTTAAAATAAGCACTTTCTTAATTGTGAGGAAGAAGAATCCACACGGCGCAATACTGAGGGCAAGAAAACATTTAAGAGATTTGTAAAATAACGTGATCTATATACAAAACAAGATTAGTTATAACTTTATGCAAAATATTGTGCCTTTTGTTATGAATTTTAAGTTATCTAGATAAAATGATTATGTGGATACGACGAAAACTGTACCTGTGGGATATTAATGTGACATGGTCACTTCTATTTGGAAAAAAATGAGTAAAATAACTTAAATTTTGTTTATTCCTAGCAGAATTTCCCTGAGTTTTTTTTGTTTGTTTTTTTTTCGCTGAGGAAGATTTGCCCTGAGCTAACATCTGTTGCCAAACTTCCTCTTTTTTTGCTTGAGGAACTTTAGCCCTGAGCTAACATCTGTGCCAATCTTCCTCTATTTTGTATGTGGGTCACTGCCACAACATGGCTGATGAGTGGTGTAGCTCCATGCCTGGGATCCAAACTCATGAACCTGGGCCACCAAAGCAGAATGTGCTGAACTTAATGACTCTGCCATGGGGCCGGCCTTTCCCTGAGCTTTTAAAGGTTAATAAGTACTATGAAGTTCCAAGAGGGAGATACACAATAACAACATTTTTCAAACTTCTTTGATGAGTGAAACATCTGCATCCATTCAGACTCTTGAGATTTTATTACATATGGCACAATTTAGAAAATGTGGCATGTTCTAATGAGTCAACAATATGATAGGCAGTATTGAAGATGGATGCAACCACCATAATAAAAGTGTATATAAAAGAACTGACTGGACCTTGCAGTGGTAGCTGTCTCAAGGACTAATTTACAAATGCATTTTCAATATTTTTTCTAAATATTATTATAGGTTAATATATTCCCCAAGGTTCAATTAAGGAACTAGGATGCGTCACAATTTCAATCAAGAAGAGAATAGTCTAAAGTGTAGTGAATTTATAATGTGCACAAGGCAATATTATCATAATGAAATAGTTGTGATCTGTGTAGACTAGTAAAACAACAGTTTGTCACTGTGACTTCAGCCCCATCTTGGACACAGGGCACCATGATCTAAATGACTAGACAATCAATTAAGTAGTTACAATATTATTCTGCCACAGTACAAGGCAAAAATATCCCCTTTCACCACTCCTTTTCAACATTGTGCTGGAAGTACTAGCTAATGCAATAAGATGAGAAAAGAAATAAAACATATACAGATTGGGAAGGAAGAAATAAATCTTTGTTCACAGATGACGTGATAGTTTATGTACAAAATCTGAAAGAATCGACAAAAAAAAATTCTAGAACTAATAAGTCACTTTAGCAAGATTGCAAGATACAAAATTCATATACAAAAGTCAATCACATTCCTATATAAGAGCGATGAACAAGTGGAATTTGAAATAAAAACACAGTACTTCTTACATTAATATCCCCAAAATGAAATACTTTGTTATAAATCTAATGAAAATATGTACAAGATCTATATAAGGAACACTACAAAACTCTGGTGAAAGAAATCAAAGAAAAACTAAAAGAATGAAAGATATTCCATGTTCTTGGATAGGAAGATTCAATACCATCAAGATGTCAGTTCTTCCCAACTTGATCTATAGAGTCAATGCAATCTCAATCGAAATCACAAGAAGTTATTTTATAGATATCAACAAATGTATTCTAAAGTTTATATGGAGATGCAAAAGACCCAGAATAACCAACACAATATTGAAAGAGAAGAGCAAGGATGGAGGACTTACACTACTCGACTTCAAGACTTACTATAAAGCTACAGTAATCAAGACAGTATGTTATTGGTGAAAGAATAGACAAATAGATAAATGGAACAAAAGAGAGGCTAGAAATAGACACCCCAAAAATATAGAAAACTAATCTTTGACAAAGAGCAAAGGCAATACAGTGAAGCAAAGGTAGTCTCTTGAGCAAATGGTGCTGCAACAACTGCACATCTACACACAAAAAAATGAACCTAAACATAGATCCTACACCCTTCACAAAAGTTAACTGAAAATGGATCAAAGACCTAAATGTAAAGTGCAAAACTATAAAACCCCCAGAGGATAATATAAGAAAATGCTTAGATAACCTTGGGAAAGATGATGTCTGCTTAGATACAACACTAAATGCATGATCTGTGAAAGAAATAATAGATATGCTAGATTTTGTTAAAATTAAAAACTTCTGGGGCCAGCCCGGTGGCACAGTGGTTAAGTTCACACACTCTACTGCCATGGCCCAGGGTTCACGGGTTTGGATCCTGGGCATGGTCCCTTGATGGGACACCACCCATCAAGCAATTCTGCAGTGGTGTCTCACATACCAAATAGAGGAAGATGGGCACATATGTTAGCTCATAGTCAATCTTCCTCACCAAAATAAAATAAAATACGACAAAATTAAAAACTTCTGTTCTGTGAAAGACAGTGCTAAGAGAATGGGAGAGAAGCCATAGACTGGAAGAAAATTTTTACAAAAGATACGTATGATAAGGGACTGTTATCCAGAATATGCAAAGAACACTTAAAACTCAACAATAAGAAAACAAATAACCCGATTATAAAATGGGCCAATGATCTTAATAGACACATCACCAAAGAAGATATACAGATGGCAAATTACCATGTGAAAAGATGCTCCACATCATATGTCATCAGGGAAATGCAAATTAAAACAACAATACCCTTACATACCTATTAGAATGGCCAAAATCTGGAACACTGACAATACCAAATACTGTTGAGGATGTGGAGAAACAAAATTCTCATTCACTGCTGGTGGGAATACAAAATATTACAGACACTTTGGAAGACAGTTTGACAGTTTCTTACAAAACTAAACATATTCTTACCATATGATCCAGCAATCACTCTCTTTGTTATTTACCCAAACTAGTTGAAAACTTATGTCCACACAAAAACCTGTACACAGGTTTATAGCAGCTTTATTTATAATTGCAAAACTTGGAAGTGACCAACATATCCCTCAGTAGATGAATGGACAAATAAACTGTGGTACATCCAGACAATGGAATACTATCCACTGCTGAAAAGAAATAAGTTATCAAGCCATGAAAAGATATGGAAGAACCTTAAATGTATATTACTAAGTGAAAGAAGTCAATCTAAAAAGGCTATATATTCTATCATTCCAACTCTATGACATTCTGGAAAAGGCAAAACTATAGAGACAGTAGTAAAAATCAGTGGTTGCCAGGGATTGGGGGAAGTGGGGGAGAAGGAGGAATTTTTGTTTTTGTTATATGCTGTCACATCGGCTCTGACTCCTGATGACTCCATGAATGAGTGTTGTCCACAATGTCCTGTTCTCAACAGTCTTACACGGCTCCTGTAGACTCATGCCTATGGCTTCCTTTATGGAGTCAATTCATCTCATATTTGGTCTTCCTCGTTTCCTGCTGCCTTCTACTTTTTCCAGTGTTATTGTCTTTTTCAAAGAATCCTGCCTTTTCATGATGTGCCCAAAGTAGGACAGCCTCAGTTTATCATTTTTGCCTCCAGTGATAGTTGAGGCTTAATTTGCTCTAGGACCCATTTGTTTGTCTTTCTGGCAGTCCAGGTATCTGTAGAGCTCTCCTTCAACACCATATTTCAAGTGAATCGATTTTATTTCCTGTCAACCTTTTTTGCTGTCGAGCTTTCACACCTGTATATAGTAACTGGGAATAGGAGGCTGTGGATAATCTTGGCCTTGGTCTCTAATGACGCTTCCTTACACTTGATGATCTTTCCTAATTCTTTCATTGCTGCCCTTCCAAGTCTCAGTCTTCTCTTGATTTCTTGGCTGCAGTCGCCATTTAAATTGATGACTAAACCAAGGTAAACAAAATCTTTAACAATTTCAATGTCTTCATTGTCTACGTTCAAGTTGGGTGGTTCTTCTCTAGTCATGATTTTTGTCCTCTTGCTGTTCAAATGCAATCCTACTTTGGACTCTTCTTCTTCCACTTTCATCGGAAGTTTCCAGTCATTGCTGCTTTCTGCCAGTAAGATGGTGTCATCTGTATGTCTTAGATTGTTGATGTTTCTCCCACCAATGTTCACTCCTTCATCTGAGTCTAGCCCAGTTTTCTGTATATGTTCTGTGTACAGAGTAAACAGAGTAAAGATGTCATCTGGATCCATGTTCCTTTAAACACTGAAAGGAAATGTAACATTTATGTCCAGTAACTAGAAAATACCAACAAAATAAATAAAATGAGAAAAAAAGGCAGAAATTAATAATTAGAAATACAGAGAAGCAATAGATTTGGTAAATGAATACAATATTGGGTTCTTGGGAAAGATTCAGGAAAGCATATAGCACTAACTTATAAGAACAAGATTTTTAAAAAGTTTTTAAATTTGGGCCAGCCCATGACTTGGCAGTTAAGTGTGCACGCTCTGCTACTGGTGGCCCGTGTTCGGATCCAGGGTGCACACCTACACACCGCTTCTCCGGCCATGCTGAGGCCACGTCCCATATACAGCAACTAGAAGGGTGTGCAACTATGACATACAACTATCTATTGGGGCTTTGGGGGGAAAAAAAAAGGAGGAGGATTGGCAATAGATGTTAGCTCAGAGCCGGTCTTCCTCAGCAAAAAGAGGAGGATTAGCATGGATGTTAGATCAGGGCTGAACTTCCTTACAAAAAAAAAAAAAGTTTTTAAATTAAAAAAAAAATTACAAATTGAGAAAGGACAACACAGTTACAGAGGATATTAAATGAATTAAAAGAGAATTTCTCATATAACACTGTGCTAATAAATATGAAAAGGAATAGAAAATGGAAGATTTCGTAAATTACTCAAAAAGACTCCAGAAAGAGTTGAAAACTTAAATTATCTGAAAGGAATAGAAGAAATAAAAAGCATACTAAAGAGCTAGCATTTAATGTTTCCTCTTATCAACTCCGTATGTTTAGTGTTTTTATGTCAGCTGGACAATTAAATAAAAAGACAAAATAAGATATAAATATTAGGAAGAAATAACAATGTATATGATTTGCATAGAAAAATTATTAAAATATAGTGACAATTTGAACTAATGGAAAGACATAAGACTATGATTTTACCATTGTTTACTGGTATTCTTAGAATTTTTCTTATTGAATTACAAGAAATCTATATCTATTAAGGCAATTAGCTCATCTTTTATTTTTTCCACAGTTATTTTAATTCTATTTATAATGATTTTTGAACTCGAGAAGCTTTAAATTTTTATTTGATCAAACTTTAATCTATTTACCTATTTACACCATTTGTATGCTTAGAAAGACTTCAATAAACAAACAAACAAAAAAGACCAAAAAAAAAAAAGAAAGACTTCTTTCAGATAAATGATCTTATCTTTTTTTCCTAGGTTTTTCTTTAGTGTTTTATAAATATTTGACTCTCTTTTACCTTAAAAAAAGCTTTTGTTTCATGGAATAGGGTGGAAATGTACCTTGATTTTTAGTTTATTTTCCAAATGGCTAATTCTCCTATCACCTGTTTTTGTGAAGTATGTTTTCTCTCTGCTGGTTTGTTACATTTTCCTTTCCATTTATTAAAGTTGATATGTGAGAACTGTTTTAGAGCCATCACTTTTATTTCTTTAATATTATCAATTAATATTATCTTTTAATATAATATATATCTATATATTTGACATTATAAAAATTGAATTTAAAGGTAAATGAAAATAAAGTGTAAAGAAAATAGCAGATGGAACTACTACTCTATTTGTATAGATTTGTTATAATTGAATAAGAAAGAAATTTAATAATGCCAATTTAAAAAAATGGTGAGAACATAAACACAATTTACCCATTTTTAGAGAAAATGTAATCTGAAAAAAAAGCCACTTATCTCTTTATAGTTGTATATTCTAATCATTCTGCCTTCAAATATTTGTATTATTTTATATTCTAAGGCTTTTAAATTTTTTTGTGTTTATAAAACTAAGTTCAAATATTTTACAGTTTCTAGGACTAATTTTCTGTAACCTCCTTAGTAGAAACCATATATTTTGTTATTAGAAGTAGAAAAATCTCAGTTCACAATTTTAGGTCAACAAAAGGCCATGGCAATAAAACGTGAATAATTTGGTCGAGAGTTAAAGATATTGAGAAGGAAAACTGATCAAGAAATTATGGAGTAATATCCAACTGCTAACAACTTACCCTGAATTCTTGATCTTGAAATATTAAAGGGTATACAATAATATATTGGTAAGTAGAATTCTAAAATTCTTCCCACCCCCTCGTCTCCACACCTTTGTGTAATCTCCTCCCCTTGAGTCTGGGCAGAATGTGTTACTTGTTTCAAACTAATAGAAATGGAAAAGATGATAGACTGTCATTCTCATGATTAGTTTATATTATACAGAAAGACGAGAGGATTTCACAGATACAATTAAGGTTCCTAATAAGTTAACTTTAAATGAATTAAAAGAAAGATTCTCCTGCTAGCTTTGAAAAAGCAAGCTCCCTCATTGTGAGATGGCTTATGGAGGGGACCACAAGCCAAGGACTTGAGGATTGTCTCTAGGAGCCGAAAGCAGTCCCTGCTTGACAGCTAGCAAGAAAACTAGGACTTCAATCATCCAGCTGCAAGGAAATAAATTCCGCAGACAACCTGAATAAGTTTAAAATCAAGTTCTTCCCCAGTAAAACCTCCAGATAGGAACACAGCCCTAGCTGATGCTCTGATTGCAGCCTTCTGAGACCCTAAGCAGAGAACCGGCTGTTTGCCTGGACTCCCGATCCACAGAAACTTAGATAAGTGTGTGTTGTTTTAGGGGCTAGGTGTGTATTAACTTGTCAGCAGAAATTGATAGCTAATATATTTGATATATGTTTATTTTTTTCCTCCAGAGATTGAAAAATGGAATTAACTTTTTGGAAGAGTTAAGTTTTGATTGATCAAGCTATTTGCTTATCTCCTTAAAATGCTAAAATGTAATTGTCAACATTAAAAACATAATATATGGACCCTGAATTGAGAAATTCAGGCAATTTAAGATGCTGTATTTATTACTGAATTATGCCACTTGGATGTAATATCGTAGAAACGGAATCTCCAGACAATATTAATGTCATGAAGAAATGTTTATATTTTATTCATTTTATAAACTTGTTTGAGGATTTTTCACAAGGTGCCTACTTTGGAATGGAAAAGCAAAATTTTGAACTCTCTAGAGGCTGAAAAATGTACTCTTGTTAGCTGTGACTGGAAAGTAGTCCGTTCATGAATTTTACTATTTCTTTTAACTTTAAAATCATGCTAAAAAGTTCCATTGTTGCCTTCTGAATGTTCTGTTTGGAGGACAGTTTGGAGGTTCATTTAGGGCAGACTTTTTCAGTGATTGCTGCTCCTTTAGAACTGATTCTAAATACTTTTCTCAGTCAGTAACATGATTCCAAAAATAAAATATGTGTTAATAATTATCCATACCTCCACCAAAATTTAAAAAAAAATAATAATCTCTTCTACACCAAGACTTTTCAGTTGTAAAATAAAATGTCATTCTCTTACATATTATTGTTCTCCATATATTTTGGCAAATTGCTAATAAATGTTCGTACTCTTCACGTGGGTGGGGTCATCCACTTGTAAAGAGAACTAACTGTCACCCCATCCATTCCACAGGCAGTTCTCTTCTGCTCTGTGCGCTGCTGGTATCATGCCCTGTGCAACAGTATTACCCGTTGAAGGGATTTTGCCAATAACCAATATGCCTCGTTCTCTGGGCATGTTTGTTATTCACTTTCCTCTAGCTTTGTGAACTTCTCAAAAATACTGTTTCTTTCTTTTTTGCTACAAGGAATGCAACTTTGAAAGATGTTGCTATAATTTTGGTCTCTTCTTTACCTTTTGGACAACATTCATTTAATATAGAAAAGCAATATTTTGGAAGTAGACAGGGCTGTCTCAATCAGATTACTAGAAAGTGAACTTTGAAGATGAACATGTGACTAATTGACATATTAACTTTATGACCAAAACACTCTGGACATTGGAGGTAAACAGATTATTTAGATTATTAGTTTGAGAAAATAAAATATTTTGATACTAGTTTCATATTTCTTATTTGCTCTTTATTTCTCTTTCAGCTACTGGTGGAAAATAATTACAACTTATGTTCTTTGTAAAATAACTACAAAAATTCACAATCCATAGTTTTACTGAAGTCTGTTCTTATTTAAGCTTACAATATTATTTTAAGTTTGATGTTATATTAGTGTATTATATAGTATATATACTATTAGTTTATACTAATATACTAATATATATTAGTATATATATGTATTAGTATATTAGTATAATATATTAGTATTTTCATCATTAATATTATGTTTCAATTAGTGACATTAGAGTCATTCACCTATTATTGTTAACTAGAACTATCCTTTAGCACAATAGTAACATAAAAAACAAATTTAAGAAACATAAATACCAGCACGCAAATGATGTGAGAATACGTTAACTGAGTATAATTGCATCTCGATAATTGTCTATTAAAATAGAAAAACTGAATAATGCAAGTCTTATAGCACAATCACAACTCAGAAGACTGAAATGATTGCTAAGGTGGTGCTATTTTTGAAAATGGCTGTTTCTAAAGGCCTTATATATTATTTAATTCTTACAATGATATTATGAATAAAGTATAATTACAATCCTCATTCTATAGTTGAAGGAATGAAGGCAAGCAGAGATTGAATAACTAACTTTTCCAATATCACATAGTTTAAGAGGCAAAGTCAGATTTTAATCCAGGCAGTGTGACTACAGGGTTGGACCCTTAACCAATATATTCTCGCTCTCTTAGGTTTTATTCAATTATACAGAAATGTATCTGGATGAAATTATTTTCTTCATTTCACTTTTCATTAATTTCAAGGTGGGTATATAGGAACAGTATTGAAACTATAGTTTCTATGAATTATATCAATGATTCTGTTGCACTGATCCATTGACAATGATCCTTATTATTTGGAGGTGAAGCTAGGCTTTCCTCTTGATGAGCAAGAGGAGGGTGGTTGGGGAAACAAAGCTTCTGTCACCCTCACATAGATGCTTTCTGGTGGAAATACTCCTCATTATCCCTCATTATAAAAGTGGCTCCACTACCACTGTATATGAACTTGAAATGAGTATAGCAGTTGGCTTATGGGAAATAAATGGTTAAACAGAAGCTCTGTTGTACATTTTCTTCCTGGCTAGAGTGGACATAAGGGTGATGCCCCAGGGATAGAAATAATTTGACATAGTCAAATCTTTTTCTGAACAGGTTAATGATAAACCTCTTGGTAAAAGAAAATTTGGGTATTTGCTAACAGGAGAATTCTTATCTATAAATATACCAGGACGTACCTGCTTGGCTAGGATTACTGATGGTAAGCAAACCTGGAATCGGCAAATTCATGTGGCATGAATCTACATGGCTTCCTAGAGAATGTTACATGAGCTATGTAACTAAATATAAAATGGAGATGTTTCATGACCAAAAGGACTCCTTCCATGTGAACCAGGTGGCCGTATGCATCATTAAAGATCTCACAGGTTGACCTGAGTTGGAGTCCACTCGAACGCAGCAGGATAGAGCCTGGGAAGAGGCATTGGAGATCCCAGGCCACTTCTTGTTTTGCTTGTCCCTCATGATTTTTATTCTCGAACTTATTAGGAAAGTTTGATGCTGTCTAAGATCTCTGATTCACGTGGGTCTGATTTGGCATTAGAATATTTTGTATCTCAGCTTATAATGTACAAAAATCAAAACCATTATTTGTAGGTTGGAAGTCAATCTGAAGTAAAAAAGGTAAAGTACTTTTTCCTGTTGAAAATAGAAAATCTTGCTACAACTAAATTTTAATCCTAAAGTTTATTATTTTTCTTAAATAGACAATTTGCCATTGAAACTTTAAGTGTTTTCTCTCAGGTGAGGCAAGTAACAGTACTGCACCCATATTTTTACAGAATCTTGGGGTCAACTAATATGAAACGAACTGTACTCTGAGTAGAATAAATCACAACTTATCTTAGAGTAAACTTATTTTCCTTGAATTAAATTCAAAACTATTTTTAACTTTTTAAGAATATCAACCATCATCAATCATTCCTTTATTTTTATTTTCATTTTTGTTTTGTCACTTTTGAGTTGTCTTTAGTTGTCTTATCTGTTTATTGGCCTGCAAAAATTATTCTTTGCCCCTCAGAAGTAAGCCTTTAATATCATATAGAAATCCAAGGGTAGAGGACATAATTATGTAATATTCAAAAAGCAAAAGACGTTTTTAGAGCAATGCATACTCTTTGGTACAATATATGATGGATTTTGAATAATTTTGTAATAAATTTCCAACAAATTCTATGATTTACAAGAAAAACTAAAGACAATATTTAGAAAATGAAAACATTCGTCTATTATATTAACTTCTTCCAAAATTAAACTTAGAAAATGATCCCACAAAAAATATTAATTTCTTTGCAGTTGTATTGCACACTATGTAACAGTTTAAGGAAATAAGTATGTTCTATAATCTTGTATAAGATTAGTCAATGAACAAAAACTACATTTCCCTTTTAGAGGAGTAAATAATGAAAATAGGTAGAAGTAGTATGGTTCAGCTGGAGAAATGGCTTTGGGAAGAATGCAATCAGCGACCGAAACCTCAATCAATTATTCATTATATGACACGTATTTGTTTCTCAATTCTAATAGCCTCACAGGCAAGAGTACACACTTTATTCAAAGTTTCCTTGACCACACTGTGTGAAATGCACTCATCTGCTCCAATATCGCATTATTTATCCATTACTCTGTTTTATTTTCTCCAAAGGATTTAGCAGTATTTGGAATGATGTTATTTATGTATTTGCCTATATACTTCTTAATCTCTCCACAGTGGGACCTCCCTAAGAGATACTGTTTATCTTGTTCCCTGGCTGTATCCCCAGTACCTAGAGCAGTCTCTAACACGTAGCAGAGACCCAATACTTCTATATTAAAGGAATAATTAAGTAAATAAGTAAAAAATAAAATGCCTTACTCTTTGAACTGGTGTCACACTTATTCTTAATGCTTATAACTTTGTAACTATGTATCACAATGCACTTATTCATAAGTATAGTATAAGTCTTGTGTTATCCTAAGGTACCTATAAATGTAATTTTAGCCAATAGCTGTACAGTTGTATATTTCTTAAGTTGATGACAGCTTGATTACTGTGATCTTTTATATGGAAAACGAAGAAAAAGTAAGTATTGTAAAAATCTCAGTTCGTTAGAGCAGGAAGAGTCTTAGTTCTGAACCGAAACTTTTTTATATGTTTTAATTGTTACTCAAAAATAACTATATTTTAAGAACATCGGATAGGAAAAAAATTTAAAAATTAAAATCTTGCTTCCATCCCCCTTCTTGGCTTTCTAATGTAAATGCAAAACTCATGGACTACTTCTTTGAAGTTAAAAATCACTGAAGTATTTTAAAGGAGTTGTTATCATTCTCTAATAGGCCAACGTTGGGTTTTTTAAAGCTTGAGCAAAAATTATTCAGCAAGTAGAACAATTTCTGATACATAATATAAAATTGACATTTTTCTCTAGATTAGGTAGTTAATGCAACTGAGATAACAGGTTGAACAAGCTTTGGGAATGAACGGGCTGTCTCAGAGAGTCAACAGAAGTGAGCCTCCTGCAATAGGAAAGGTTTCAATTTTGCCATTTTCTAAACACAGAAAAATGTATCCCTCCAATTCAGAATATTGAATGTCTTATGGAAAGCGAAAGGTCATTTGTAACTGTCCAAAGGATTGATGGAGTTGAGATACCTCCTTGACCTTCACCCTGCACTCATAAAGAATAGTTTCAGATGACAGAGCATCAGGCAAGTTTTCAGAAAATGTCTTTTCTTCTTTTATACTGCACAGCAAGATTGTTACCTGATATTTTCTTTCATAATTGTATGTCAAGATTTAATTACGCTGTCTTCCCTCATTAAAAGTTAACTGTCATCTAATGCTGCTCAGCAATGCCTGGGATTTGGACGAATTCAAGCAGCTCTCTCTGCCTTTTGCCATTCTTTTCCATCCCAGCTTCTCCAGTAATTGCTTTGGAGGCATCACAAACCATGTCAAGGTCATCCTTTACAAATACTAACCACTACGCTCCCCCAACACATACATAGCCCAATTAATTATTGTCTATTAAGGATACATATTATAAAAAGCACTTGCTTCATTATAATTCAGGGTTTTTTTTTATCCCTATGACAATTAAAAAAACAATAAAAATGTTAGCATAGCTATTAAAAATACAACAAAAGTATGACATACCACTATACTAATAGCTATTGAATTATAGCGTGTGTGTGTGTGTTTACCACATTCCTCAATTGTGAAATCTCTATGACCTAGAGTGGCTTTATGATCTCTAATCTTAGGACTTGCATGATAGAAAATATAATAATATTGTGCAATACTTTCTATGCAAAATTATGCTACTGATGTATTATGTGGAGAAGATGTGCTTCCAGCTGTTTTACTCATAACAATGATGGATTTGAGCGTATTCTACCGCCACTATTGTCATTTAAGCTCCCTTTATATTTCAGCTTGTACATGGCAGCAGCCTCCTGACTGTTCTCCTTGCTTCCAGTGTTATCCAACTCGAATTTGCAATCTGTATTTCTCATAGAATAAAGATAATGAGAAAGGAAAGTTCCTAAAATATTCCAGAGATAATGCAAAAACAGAAGGCAATTAGAATCCCAGGAAAATGAAAAAACAAACAAAAAATCAAAAGTTAAAATAAAAGGATTGAGTCACAACACTTGGCTTTGAAATATTAAATAGACATTATAAATGCAAAAATATTTGTTGATTTTAAGCTATTTGAATGAACTTATACACTAAGCATAAAAGTAATTATAGTAACAAAATAGATACTGAAAATGTAAAAGTAAATGCAAAAATGGTTAAATTTAGTTGTTTTAGCAATGAGGGAGATAGAGACAGTTAGTGCTATCTTTATATTCCAAAGTTGAGAATCGAAAGTAATGTTTATGGTTGAGGAAATATGAAATAACTGTTTATACATATGCTATTTAAATTACAGCATTTCTCAATTGAGAGATGAAACAAAGTGCTAAAATTGTATGGGAAGGAGCCAGAGAAGGAAGGTGAGTTGGTGAAAATAAGCTAAATCTTCATTTATCTTGTCAGAGTGCCAATTGATGAAAATCTAAAGCTGTTAAATTTTAAAATAGCTCTACATAAAGGTAATTTAGAAGAATTAAAATATTAACAACTAAATGTGATTACCTCTAGGGAATGACACATATATGTTGAATGAATGAAGGACCCAGTGCTTACAATTTGTTTGTCTCTATGCAATAAAGTGTCACTTTTTGTTATGAGTTCTGCCATACTTTCTAAAAACAATGTGGCGTATTACTTTTATGAACATGCTACAAAAATGGATATAGTTTCTTATAATAAAACAAATGATAATGAGATGAATTGTTTCAGAACAGAACACCTGCAGACTGGAAGCTAAGAAACAAGAGTGATAGTTTAAGTGACAATGGTCTGTGTTAGAGTTAAGAAAATATATCAACAGGGACGTGAAGCTGAAAGACATTTTAGACAAAGACTTAATTTAATGAAGTGATGTGGCAGCAATGTATGTCATCAAAACAAAAACCTAAAGCACAGAATTTTAATTGACAGTTATCAACAAATTCACCATAATTTTACTATGTACTGAAATATAGTAGATATAGTAGTATTTTCTATCTGAAAAAAAACTGGTAACAAAAGATATCAATGATAATTCTTAGTTGATGTGCCATTGTAAGAGGATGATTTCAAGAGAAATTAGCAGATATTTTTTATTTATAACCATATCTCCATGGTCCATGGTGATAATTTTCACTTTTTATCTTATACATTGAATGTCCTTATAATACTTTTCAACTATTATTTTGCACCTTCACCTACCATTCCAAAATTCAACCATACCAAAAAGAGATTGTGATTTTGAGCATTATTTGGCTTAGACAAAAAGTGGGATGATATGGCACAGTATAAGTCATTTTAATAGATAGTAAAGCCTAATATAATAATGTCCACATTAGACACATGTTTTCCACCTTCTAATCCTGGTCTCCCTTATCTTTCGCCCCAGCTCTCCTCCCACATAGTACTCACCTATGAATCTTCCTTTTTCTACCTTCCTTTATCATACAGTTTCTTCTTTCTTTTGCTAGAAATTTAGATGTGAACTCCAAAAACTCCTTTCTACCCAATCGGGTGGCTTATGAAAGCATTTTCTTAAGAATTCCACTCTGTACCTCTGAAAGAATTATCTTAATAGTGTCTGAGAATAATTTTTTCTAGAAATCACAGATTCATATGTAAACTTTTGTGGTCCCTGCAATCATTCAGTGAAATATGTAATAATATGAATACTTATTTCAATTCTTTACAGTCACAAAAGCACTTTGACATAATATTATGGGGTGAACTCTGTTCCCCCCAAATTCATGTGTTGAAGTCCCAACTCCCTGTAGCTCAAAATGTAATCTTATTTAGAGATAGAGTCTTTACAAAAGTAATCAAAGTGAGTGAGATCATTAAGGTGGCCCCTAATTCAATATGACTGGTGTCCTTACAAAAATGGGAAATTTGAACATGGAGATACAGACAGAGGAAAGATGATATGAAGAGACACAGGAAAAACATAGCCATCTACAAGCCCAGGACAGAGGCATGGAACATATCCTTCTCTTACAGCCCTAAGAGTGAACAAACTCTGCCAATACCTTGATTATGGACTTCTAGCCTCCAGAACCGTGAGACAGTAAAATTCAGTCATTTAAGTCACCCAGTTTGTGGTGTTTTGTTATAGCAGCTCTAGAAAACTAATACACATACTCACATTTGATGATTTCATGCCCATTCTGTCTTCCATTGCAATTTTCATTCACGTATAAAAAGAAAACATCTACTGGTAATTTTCCAAACAAGCCCAGTATTTGCTCAATTGATTCTCTCTGCCAATAATTCCTTTCCTTATCTTTCCTTTAATTTAACTCCTGTTCTTCCTTCAAAATTTTTTTTCAGGAAAGACATTTTTGTTTTTCTACAAATAATAAGAAACAGAAGAGGACTGGCAAGGGTGGTATGAAATAATTCTCTAGCTTTTCACTGTCTCTATGAAAATCTTTTTAGTAATTCCTTGACTTCAAAAAATATGTTACCAATGAAGAGAAATCTCTTTCTCTGCTCCCTCAGAGAAAAAAAAGAATAAAGAAGAAACAAAACAAACTCTTCTTTTACTTTATGGAATAGCTCTGTTATTAGAAAGGGAAACAAACTATTTAGACCTTATGCAAAAGCATATGATGAAAGGGGGAGGCAGGGTGTATACATTAGACTCTCCATAGGGGTCCATTATTAACAATAGAATTACCTCTAGGCTTTGCACAATCTCAAAGAACCTCACACCCTCTGATCACGTCCCTGACCCTCCCACTCATACTGCTCAACTGTACTTACCATTTCTACCTCAGCATAGGTAACTCTTCCTTCAGGAAATATTCCTGGGCCCTCAAAATTGAATTTACTGCCTTTGCATAATCCCAGAGAGACCCAGGTTGACCTCCATGGCAGCACCATAGGATCTCATCACTAATGACCCCTTTAGACTCATCTTGGGCTGTTCTTCACCATTCAGTCAATGCTACTACTACCTGGGTGTTTGTTCAGTCCTCATTTCAACAATTTAAGTTTTGACACGTGCTTAGAACTTTCATGCTTCTTTTCAATCAGGGAATCCCTATTTATCCTTTAGTTCTCATTGTAAAGGTCACTCTCTTCAGTAGACTCTCCTTGACCTCTCCTCGTGCCTGTAGTAAGTCGTCTTCCTATTACGTGCTTTCATAGACCCCTGTGCTTCTCCTTCCCAGAACACATCTGTAATAAAATTATTAAACTGTAGAAACTTTTTTATATTTTGTTTTTAATTGTGGTGCAAAAACCCGTATAACATAAAATTTACAATCTGATCCATTTTTAAGGGTATACTTGTATAACTTTTAAATTATTTTCTCCTTTATGTCGATTCCTGTGGCTGGAGTTACATCTTTTTCACAGCTGTATTCATGGCATCTAGCATAGGACAGAACCTGACACTTGGTGATTAAAAAGTATTTATTGAATGAATAGATTGTTACATATTTATTTCCTTTCATTCTTGGTGGCAAGAACTGTGTGTTCAGCAGCTATCAATGACTGACACAAACGCTTCACAAAAAAATAATTGTGAAATCATACCTTCATTCAATATACTTGTGGAGTATCCATAATATGCCAGACACTAGGCTGAGCCCTGGAGACATTTCTATGAATAAGACCAACAAAATTCTTGCCTCTTGAAGGTGAAAACCTTGTGGATTGATAGGATAAATAAGTAGATAAAGATATAAATAAGGCAAGTGACAAGTACTATGCAAGAAATCACTTAGTGACGTGATATAGAGTAACTGGCCAGGACTACATTCGTAGGCATTGTATTGGTCAGTTTGTGCTGCTATAACAAAGATACTGGAGACTGGGTGGCTTAAACAGCAAATACTTACTTCTTACAAGTCTGGAGGCTGAGGAGTCCGAGATCAAGGTGCCAGCACATCTTGCGTCTGATGAGGATTGCATCCCGGCTTGTATACAGCCATCTTCTTCCGTATGCTCACATGGCTGAGGGAGAGAGAGGGCTAGCTCTCTTCCTTTACTGACAAGGACACTAATCCCCTCGTGGAGGCTCCACCTTCGTGACCTACTTACCACCCAAAGGCCCTATCTCTAAATACCATCAAATTAGGGCTTCAACATATGAATTTTGGGGGGAGGCAAATATTTAGTCAATAGCAGGTGCTCAATTAATATTCGTTAAAAAATGAAGATTGACCACAGGCAGTGTGGTAAAGGAAGGGTCCTTTGAGCAGACAAAATTTAAGCTCAGAGCTGAGATGTTAACTCCTGATATAAAGTCAGCCATGCACAGCATTTGTAAAATAGCATTTAGGTTGAGAGAAATGCAAGTTTACAGATGCTGAGATAGGAAATAATTGAATCTGTGCAAGCAATAGAAGGGGAGACATGGAGCCGAATTCAGATGGTATAATATGAATTTGGAGAATAAGGTAGCAGTCAGATCGCCTGTGGCCCCATAGGCCACAGTGGAGAGGCCAGAAGTTAAATGTCAGTGCACTGGTAACCACAGGAAGCTTTAAGACTGTAATTTAATCTGATTTATTTGTTCGTTTGAAAGATTACCCTGACTTCTTTGTGTCGAATAGAAGGTAAAGGGACAGAAGTTGAAGCAGAGACTATTACACCTAGGAGGCTGTAGCATAGTATCTTGATTAAAGATGATGGTACTTATCTTAGATGGTATAAGTTGAGATCAAAAGAGGACTGATTGGGGGCCGGCCCCGTGGCTTGGCGGTTAAGTGCGTGCGCTCCTCTGCTGGCGGCCCAGGTTCGGATCCCGGGCGCGCACTGACGCACTGCTTCTCCGGCCATGCTGAGGCCGCGTCCCACATACAGAAACTAGAAGGATGTGCAACTATGACATACAGCTATCTACTGGGGCTTTGATGGAAATAAATAAATAAATAAATAAAATTATTAAAAAAAAAAAAAGAAGACTGATTGGTTAGGAGTTTAGAGCCAACAGAATTTCGTCAAGGATTACCTATGAGACTTCAGCAAAAGGCAGGAATGAAGTTCGTCTTATGCCCTAAATCTGTGCTCCTTCTATACCTTCTTCATCCAATTATGTAACATTGACTATGATACGAGTAGAATCTGTGACTATGAAAGTTCATTAACTTAAGGATTTGAACACAGCCTAGCGAAGTAAACTAAACTCTGAACAGAAAGTGATCTCTTTTTCAACTTTATATCTCCCGTGTTGACTATTGTGTTTGCTACATAGCTTGTGTTCAATGTTTGTCAGTGAATGACGGCATGCCGAATAAGACAGATTTCCAAGTAGAAAATGATGATTAAATAATTGAATTTTGTTTGGGAATTTATTTTTATACTATATATGTATATAAAATTAAGTGCATTTGTATTTTATAAACATTTTCTAGGGTTCAGTTTCCTTTCATGGAGAGCATATTATTTGATGATCATATCTGCTCTAACATTCCAGGATAGATAGGATAATTCTAACTTTATGCATGTGGAAACTGAGGCTTAGCAGAACTGAGTTGCTTTCTAGTAATTTACTGACAAAGGTGGTAGGTAGTCTAAAGTCCTCAATTTTAATTGGTTGTTTACTCTGTTCTACCCTGGTCCTTCAGTATATATTCAGGCTGACAGCAGCATGTTCAGTGGAAAGAATACTGAACCGGTTTGTGGGAAATCCTTCCAGGCATGGCCCTCACCACCTATCTGAGGTTCGTTGTCTGATCTGCAATATCAGGAATTTAGAACTAATGAGCTTTAAGGTCATCTTCAAAGCAAACAATGAACTATTCAAGCAAAATACCAATTGGGAGAAACTATGAAACTGCTGTTTCTTCTCATTGGCCTTCCTCCATGCATATAGTTTTCTCCTCACTTCCTATTCATCTGTTTCAATATTTTTATTAATATAGAATCCAGTGATTCCTAAGAAGTACCAAAATACTGATAAAATAATTTATCCCACATCACACACCCTTTTGTACATTAACATATGTCGTGAAAGCTTTGTGCAAAGAACACTACTTGGAGCCGACGATACGATGGTGGAGAAAGTAGATATAATTGCTGCCTTCGTTCTTCCAGTCGACTGAGGTAAATCTATTTTCAAGCTCTTTATAAACCACAAGCTGTGACACAAATTGAGAATTTTTATCATGTCTATTCCCACAGTTCAAACAATGTATGAACTAAATCCGATACCCAATTACCCAAGTTGCTTTTGTCTTAATTTTCACCCCTCTTATATTTAGAAAAAGGCTAAGAATGGGTAGAGTGGATATGTAGGTGTGTGCATTTTTTCCCACATATAAGACACTGTGTTTTGAAAATAGTTTCTGGCAGGTGAATTCAGGCTAGGGAAGGGATATTCATGGCTTTAACTCAGAAAGTGATCTCAGAGGATGTGAACTACATGCGGACTACCCCCACCCTAAATAAGCAAACCAGTAAGTACTTATCATTTTTCACAGTCTGATAAATGAGTAATCCAACTGAAGCCAATCTATTGTCAATTATTTTATCAAAAATACACACTGTGTGTGTTTAATATAGAATTTGAAAAACAAAATAGGGGACTATATGTATATATTTCTAGGTTTACAAAAATCACCTTGAAAGATGTAAGTGCTTTAGATTCAGACTTCGTCAGCAGAGTAAGATGGATTATATGAACTATGTTTAAATTTCTAATGAAGACGAAATTGAGGACAATAAGGAAATAGAAAAAGGAGAAAGGGATGAAAAAAGGAAGGAGAGAAATAAAAAGAGGAAAGCTGTGGGTTGTAAAAGAGACAGCGGCCGCTGGCTTCCACATAGTTTCATAGTGACTGCGGAAATGCCTCCAGCCCTATGCACCAAGAAGTGTTTGCCAGAGTTTGCAGATGTTTCAACCAAGTGCAAATTTATACATGTTTTATTGAATCAAATTTCATCAGTTTATAACAGTTGCTGATGAAAGCCGTGATTATTCTGTAATTATGTGACAAGTTTAACTAATTAGGTATCAGTAGTTCATTTGAAAGTGTCCTTGTTATTTATGCATTGATAATAATTTACTTTCGGTTACCTAATCTTGATCATTTCTATCCCATGTAAAACTGTGTTATATTAATAGTGTATATACATGTTTAATGTCATAGAAATGTGTGCCTAAGCTGAATTTTATATTAATAAAATACCGATGAGTACGAAATCAACTACCTATACCCTTATAGCCAAAGATATATTTACTTCAGAAAAGAATGTTGGGTTGATCTGCATGAACCAACGGTGGAATATCTATTTATCAGTTTCAATAAAATAATTTAATTAAATATGGAACGGAAAATGAAGAGACAGTAAATGTTGATGATGACAAGAAATAGCAGGCCCATCCTATCAAAAAAAAAAAGGAGTTAGCAAAATAGAGTCACCATGAAGAATGGCCAAGTTATTGTCCACTTTAATTGACAGTCCACTGTCTGGACTGCCATCATCTGGTATAAGTAAGGTGTACTGCTCTATATATTCTTCTGTAAACATTCTGATTTAACTTGTAAATTTATCTACACTGGTTCTAAAATTACTGCAACTCCTACGTTGTTTAGAATGTGCAATGGCTGAAATAAACAAACCTGAAGCACAAATTCAACACACACTGAATTTTTTTCTTCTTTGGAGGAAAACAGTTAGGTTTGTTTCCCACCCCCAACCCCAACCCCCGTTCATCGTGGAGAATTTCCCACAGCCATAGCCAAATGTTTTAATTTATAGAACATTCTGTGTTTTGCCACTGGCAATGAAATCACAACTAATAAGTTCCACAGACTGCAATAAAACCCCAGAGAGAACTATATGCTATCTGTCAAGCATATAATTTTAAGGTTTAATAATGCATAATATGTTTATACAGTTTATCAAAGCACATCTCTTTTTCAAAAGAAAGAAAAAGAAAAAAAGGAAGATGCTTAAAAATAGTTGTTCCTAAAGGCACTGCTTTTTAAATGAACTGTTGTTAATTGCTTAAGAATTGAAAATATTACCATTTAAAGCAACTGATTAATCTATGTGTTCATTTAATTTAAGTCTGTGTTATCAAAAACATTAACAATGCATGGTTTTAATAATCAGAAATGGATTATATTTACCTTATAAAAGAAATTTGCCAAATAGATTTAGCTGGGTGGCGTCCTTGTTTACAAAACATTGAAAATTTTGGTATTTTGAATAATACTTCAGTCTTAAATGCTGTGAAAGTCTAAGGTTTTAAATTTTTCTAATATTTTTCTTAAAATGTGACCATGCTCTGCTTTGTGGAATTATCAAGATGAAGAGGGAAGAGAGTATTTTAATGGCATACCTCTATGCTCTTGAATGAGAACCAGGGATGTTTTTCTCCCATTTATTAATACTGCCAAGCTCACATATCATTCACTTGCAGAAAGTCTGTGTAAGAGATGTGATCTGACAGGGCAAGGAGGATTCCTATTCTCCATCAAATCCATTGGGAAATAGCTAGGCTGTAACTGCAAGTCCTGTGTTCCCCAGATATCTGTATTAGTAAGAATTCTTACTATTCGACTCATATCTATTAATGATTTGTGAATCACATGAGTTTCACATGTAAATATCTTTCCATGATCATACATGGGACTTCTTCTTGAACCTTCAGGCTTGTAAACTTCTGGAAAGCTAAGTGGCAAAGTAATGTGGTGTTTTAGATTATACAGGATTTTGGAAAAAGGGACATAAAATGAAGGAAGGGAAAGTATGTATTGAGATCTTCCCAATAAGGCTATTCGTATGAGATCAGAGAAAAGAAAGAATAAAACAATACATAACTAAAGAGTAATAACAGAATACCTTCCTTTCCTCCAATCCTTTACTCTCTTCATTTTCCTTATATTTTAGAAATATCATAAGGAATTCATGGGTATGAGAAATGGAACATGGAAAGGATCGAATTAGAAAATGAATTATCACAACTTTGCAATAAAAGAATAAATGTATATATTTATTATGAAAGAATAAATGTATATATATTAGGGCATGGGGTTACAGTAATTTGGATGTATTAAGTATAGGTTTTATATGGATGATAAAGTCTTTTGGATATTTTCGTTTTACTGGTATAAAATCTTTATATTTTTCATCAAAGAAAACCAAAAGATGTCAAACGTGCGCACACACACACACAGATTGAATACAAATTATCACTTTGTTTCTAACAGAGAAAACACAAAACTAAATCAGAAGGGTAAAACATTTAACTGTTATATAAATAAGTGAAGGTTTTAACAGTGAGACATTTATGGGATGAATTCTATCATGAGATCAGTGTACCACTGAACCAAAGTGGATTTCTATGCATCATTATGAGGCGTTAATTTTCCAAATATTTTGCACACTAAAATATAGTTACAGATCATATTTGTTAGCTGAGCTTCCTTCTTGGATATAATGGAAAACTAATGAGGCAGGGGTAAGTGATGACCAATGAAACACTTTCGGAGTTGTGATTTTAGAGCTTAACAGATTTTTCCAGTGTTGGAAGCACCAGGACCAGTAGATAGAGGCTCGATCTAAATATTGCAGGGAATCAAGGAACTATCACCTATGTAAAACATCATCATGAAAATTTTAACTTATGGTAGTGAACAAATGAATAATAAGTAATGTGGGACTCTGACAAATCCCAGCTGAACCATTTACTAGCTGCGTGGCTTTGGATGTGTCACTTAAAGTCTCTACATATTGGTGTCCTCATCTTTAAAATGAAGGTAAGTGGGGCCGGCCCCGTGGCATAGCGGGTAAGTGCATGCTCTCTGCTGTTGGCGGCCCGGATTCAGATCCTGGGCGTGCACCGATGCACCCCTTGTCAGGCCGTGCTGTGGTGGCATCCCATATAAAGTGGAGGAAGATAGGCACGGATGTTAGCCCAGGGCCAGTCTTCCTCAGCAAAAAGAGGAGGATTGGCACAGATGTTAGCTCAGGGCTGATCTTCCTTACAAAAAATAAATAAATAAATAAATAAAAAATAAATAAAATGAAGATAAGTATCTTTACTTCAGAGAGTTGTGAAAATTAGAAAGAATGTTTATCAAATAATGCGCCAAGCAGAAGCATGTTCAGTCAAAACTGCATGTTATTGCCAACATAGTATCACAAACTTCTTTGTTTTCCTCCATGATTGTTGAGCAGGTGTCCTTAACATCAGCCAGAACTCTACTCTGTGATAGACCGTTTGGCCTGTCCCACTCAGGTAGGGCTCATATTCCTGATTCTTAAAGTCATATGAAAACTTAATGTCTTATGCCCCATTACCTCATGTCTTGCCCTTATCCCATGATAACTACATAATTTTATAGCCTGTGACACTGTTAGTGAGTTACAAGATTTGTATAGGTCTTGCTTAGAATGTGCAATAAATATGTGTTGATTGATGTGTAACTTTCTCAGGAATTATCAATTTGAATTGGGCTTAGAAATTTGAAATAACTGGACGAGATAGTCATGGTCAGTCAAGTCTTGTTGATGTTCTTCCAGTGTGAGCAATGCAGTGTGAGTAGTCGTCAGCATAAGAGAATCCTGCTTGTGGAGATCCTGTGTTTCAGACTTAACAACACATTCAGAATAAAATAGATGCTGGGTGCTCATAGGAGATCTGCCAATGTGGTGGCAGGGGTGAGGGGTGTATTGAATCTTAATTATACAATGTAATATTAATATTAAAGAAAATATTATGAAAAGAAAAATATACTACCTGTAATCCTCACCCTACCTAAAACAAAACTTATTTTCATGTCTTGCCAATTCTCTTCCAATGTTAGGTTGACTGTGACCATCATTAGGTGATCGCCTTCTGTGAGTGGGAGGATATTGTCTTCTTACCTAGTCACATCAGTGTACAGTGGATCAGTAGGGAAACTAAATGAATCAAACTCTTCTGACGTAGCCTGGCCCAGACTTTCTTGTGTGCCGGCCTCTGCTCCATACTTTGTTCCAGGTAGGCAAAAATGGCTAGAAAACAGAACCTTTTTATACATATAACTGATACTGACTGATGGCAGAAGGGTGTAGATGACCAGTTTTCTGGAACAGCTAGGCACTGACCTCTTCTGAGTTAATAACGTTTATGTTTGGATATCATAATACCAAAAGGAGAAAGGCATTTAGCATACTGGGGTATGGTAAAGTATGGTAACAAAGCTAAACAAGTTTAATTTCTTTTTTATTATTGTTTTTGCTTGAGGAAGATTAGCCCTGAGCTAACATCTGTGCCACCCTTCCTCTATTTTATATGTAGGTCACTGCCACAGCATGGCTGATGAGTGGTGCAGCTCCGTGCCCAGGAACCGAGCCCATGAACCTGGGCTGCTGAAACGGAGCACACCGAACTTAACCAGTATGCCACAGGGCCAGCACCAAACTAAACAAGTTTAGTTTAAACGAAATATAAAATATACATATTTAATGTAAATATATAATGTATATATAAATATATAATTAAAGTGACTTTAAATATTTTATAAAATAATTTATATACATATCAGTAAGCATATCACATCAATCAAAAATAGGAAATAGGAAATAGAAAAATATTTTTTTAAAACTCGCATATTAGGTTATTTAAATTTAATAAATGCATTTTATTCGTGGGCACTTTCACGGAAAATCACAGTTTGTAATTCACTCTCATTTCCTTAAAAATGTTTAAAAAGGTTTTACAATGATAAAAAAAATCATTTTTAATGTCTGGGAAATCTTATTGCCAGTAGATAGGGGTATATTAAAGTGACTTATGAGAAAATATAGATGTTGAAGCTCTTCCGAAGATGTCCACTGGAGTCATTTGAGTGCCTTGCGATTTGCAATTGTCCCTTCAGTCAGCAAGTCTACGATATCTTCTGCTCAGTAGTAAATATCCTTCATGATATTAATTCCTTCCGTTAAATTTGAGATATTTTACAACACAATATAGCCACCAATAAATGCATTTTAATCTGCCATTTGCATTCTAACCCACCCCTTCTCCATCTTGTGGCTTGGACTTCTTCGACACCACTGTCTCCTTGATTTGCATCATGCATATAGTGCCTTTGTGATATGCCATTTATTATTCATATGTTAAAATGGCATGTTTTTAAAAATATTATTAGTAATTTAAAACAAAGTTTTTGAATTATTTTTTTGTTGGGCTATTTTGTGTATCTAGACTCCTAATATATATTTTTCTGCTGTATAACAAAATAATCATACAAAGCATTGACTCTAGAGTCAGGTATAACCAGAATCTAATCCTGGCCCTGTCACTCATTAACAAACTGATTTTGAAGATGTTAGGTATTCCCTCAAAGCTCCACTTCCCTTCTACGTCAATTGGGGTTATATTCAGTATCTGTATGATTGTTGAGAAGGTTAAAGGAGATGATGTAAAGTAATCAGTAAATACCAAGTTCTCAGTGATTTAGATTATGTATTGATTTATGCATTAAATTCATAAGAAGAATGGGACATTTTAGAAAAACCTTCAAAATTTTGGTTCTCTGAGTTTGCAAAAGAGGTTATAGGTAGGTTTAGTTGAGTGGGATTTTCCTTTCTAACTTTGCTGCAATTCTCAAACCATGCCTCAAAGTCCCCCAAAGGAAACATGATTATTGCTGACTTATGGACTTCTGTTATCCCTTCTTAGTACTAATCCAGATATCATTTCACCCCAATTTATATGTTCTGAATCTAAAGGGGGATTTTGCATTAGGGTAGAATCTGGTCTCTGCACAAATTATGATTTTCACTTGTACAAAGGAAAAATAAAAGAGATATTGAGGCTCTGTCAGTGATATTCTGTTACAAAAGTTGATCTTATAAAGAAAATCTCAGTTTTAAAATAGTGTCGCAGATAATGGCCCACTATTTAAAGTAATGTTTATAAACAACAAATGCCCGGTGAGCACAAGATCTTGTATTTTTCTTTTCACTTTACTGTAATGATATTTATTTCATAAAAGTCTCAGTAATAGAAATATGGAGTTTGATTTGTTTATATCCAACTGAATTTAAAGAACAAGAAGATTCTTCTACTAAGTAGTGAAAATACAAAACATTGAGTTTTTAATTTCTCAATTTTGCTAACTACTTCGAAAATGTATATGACCCAATGCAGCATGGGCTATAATTGCACAGAATCTTAGTAAGACTTATTTCAAAACAGCAGACAATGAAAATAAAATTGATTTTTTTTTTATGAAAGTTGCTACTATTGGTTTACTATTATTGATAGTAATGATCTGTTGGTAAAACGAGAAAACTGTATTTTATTAGTAAAATTTACCTTTGTCCTCAAATTTCATAGGTATTCATGTTGTTATGACAATTTAAGATTTTATAAAAATGTAACGTAACAGTGGCTTTGTTATTGTTGTGGAATGCATAGACATTTTATATCATTATGGTCTCCTTAATGTTTACATCGTATAGCTACATGATGAAGATGCAATCAGTCCTGAGGAGAGTCAAGTGTATTCCATTACTTGGAGGATATACTTGTTGAATTCTATCATGGGAATAAATTTAAACTTGCTTAATCATTTTGGTCAGTTCTAACGTTCACTATTTTCAGACATGTCTGGTATTTTAAAATAAAACTTCACAAAGATAAACATTTAAATATCAGGGCTTATTTTTAGAACTACATGTTAGTTACCATATGTTCAAATGATGGTACTCTTGAATTTTTGGGGAAATGAGTATTGATTTCCAGAAAAAAATGATGCAGGAGATACACACACGGGCACACACACACACACAAGTTTTAGCTTAAAAAAGAATTTGGATAATATCAACCATAAGAGAATAAAAAAGCAGCTATAATCTAACTACACAGGAAAATCAACCTTTTAAATTTTTTCTGTAATTTTCTCCAGTTTTTGTTTATATGCATGCATTATCTTGATTAATTTCTACTTTTCACAGGTAAAAATAATGCTGCAATAAATTTTTGAATGATATATTTGTTAATTGTTTAATGTTTCCCTGAAATAAAAATATCAGAAACTAGATTGCTAGATTTGGGTTCATGGATATTTCTATAGTTTACAACATTTACTGTGTCATTCATTTCCATAATTTTAGATCAGTTTACTTTGCCCTAAACAATGTAACTACATATATGGAAGCTATTGTGAGCCCCAGCATAACTGTCAAAAAGAACATATAATAATACCCTCTGCAATTTGACATTTTTTAAGTAGTAAAGAATTAAATATGGTGAACAAATAATGCAATCTAGCGGGAAATCTGAGGGAGACACTGCTGGATGAAGAAAATCAAAACACGAGCAAGAACTTGGATGTTGAAAATGTGATGAGGGGTCAATGATTTCTTATTCTTTGTGCCAAACTACAATTTATAAAAATAGCACCAACCAATTTTCATTGCTAATTAAGTGTTTGACCTACCAGGAATGTTACTCACGTTTTTTAAACACTTTTAACATGGAATCCAATGAATAGAAATCTTTAGGGTCCAATTTTTGTCTTTCGCCACCACTGAATATTCAGGCTAGACTTGGTAGATATCCAAACCCAGAGTGATGCTAACTCTTTCAAGAAAAACCCTACCAAACACAAACAAATACCCTAGAGGCATTTATTAATATCAAATGGCAAGATTAATGAATCCTATAACACAATCAGTCCACTAGTGTTTAAACATTACTTGACATAAAATAGGTCCACTGAGCTAGATTGATGAAGAAAATTGACGAAAGAAGAATACCTAACAAGATCTGGATAGCAAGCTGAAGCCAAAGGCAGCAGGGCAGTCAGAAAAAATGTTATAAGAACTTGCTGAAATACGACTTTAAGCAATACATCATTCCTGGAGGGCACTGAGCAGCTCTGGTCCTGGGGAGATGGACATGGCTACAGAAAAAAGAGACTGATTCAATTTTTAGAGCCCTTTGGGTACAAACACAAGCAAAAAAATTGGAAAAAATTCTATTTTCATAATCCCCAGAACTTTGAGGATGGGCAGTGATACTCAGTACTGCTGATAATTCTTTTCCAGGTGCCCTACATTTGGGTTAAATTGAGAAGTAAATTATGAGCAATCTAGGAATATATGGAAAAGAACTATTATTTGTTGATTATCAGGCACTAGAAGGCCCTCTAAGTAAATTATTTAATTTAGTACCATTTTAATTCTTGCAATATTATCTACATTTTATAAGTGGAGAAATTTAGGCTTAGAGAAGTTAAATAATTTGCCCAAGGGTATGAAACTAATGGGAGAGAACAAAGTCTGATTAGCCTCAAAGCCCAAGTTTTAAGCCCTAAAACTACCGTATACTGTGTTCATACAAGATTAATACTAAGAGAAGGAGAACTGGTACATGGTTTCATAGTATATACTATTGTTATACACAGTCTAATATAACGCTTCATCTGTTTTCAGTTGGTGCTTCTATATAATTCCTAACAAACATGTTTAATCAAACATCTTGCCTTAGCCCTAACTCAGTCTTTCCTTTTTGTGATTTACCATTTGAAAGACATTTGATGAAAAAAAGAAGAAACCATGTAACCAAACTATTGCTTAATTAGGAATACATTAACATGATATAAAATTTACCTTAAACTATATTTAAATTTCGGTAAGGTGTTCTATAGAGAGCAATATATATATATATTTTAATTTTTTGTTTATTGCAGTAACATTGGTTTATAACATTGTATAAATTTCAGGTGTACATCATTATACTTCTATTTCTGCATAGATTACATCATGTTCACCACCCAAATACTAATTATAACCCATCACCACACACATGTGCTGAATTATCCCTTTCGCCCTCCTCCCTCCCCCCTTCCCCTCTGGTAACCACCAATCCAATCTCTGTCTCTATGTGTTCGTTTATTGTTGTTATTATCTACTACTTAATGAAGGAAATCATATGGTATTTGACCTTCTCCCTCTGACTTATTTCACTTTGCACATTGCAGCGTTATTCACAATAGCCAAGACTTGGAAGCAACCTAAGTGCCCATCAAGGGACACATGGATAAAGAAGCTGTGGTATATATACACAATGGAATACTACTCAGCCATAAGAAAGGATGAAATCCAGCCATTTGTGACAACATGGAGAGCAATATATTAAATGTGATTGTTTGGCTAACTTATAACTTTTAAAACTATGTATGTCTGTAAGACTAAATGTATGTTTTCATCGTAGGGATTCATTCTAAGGATGTTACCACTGGAAATCAGAATCACTAGAGATCTACGCATGGCACTCACTGAAAAGTAGTAACCACAGATGAAGGTTGGAAGATTTCAAGCAACGGCTGTAACGTAGATCTCATTTTCAGACAACTGGATGCAACTACATAAATGTCTGTCATTTAGGCCCTATTGATCCAATATTTTAGGGAGTACTTTTTCTTTAAAAGTAGGCTGAAATACACTTTTAAAATACAATGAAAGGTCTAGCATCTAACAATGATTTGACATTTAAAAATGGTACCTTAGAAATGAAATGAAATAATTTAATCAACTCCTTACTCAACCTGACACTAAAGCTCAAATTCCAAATCAAAGTCAGAGCTTCCTGCCAATACTGTTCAGGAAAACCATCACGGCCTGGAAAGCTGACTGAAACTTAAGGAGAATCTATTTTAATGGGGAATAATCAGTTCAAAGAAAAGAACAAGAGCAGCAAATCTGTTTTGTCCTGTGGATCTACATCGCTCTACCCGCCTCAGGAAAAGTAAAGGTGCAGATGTCTGGCTTTTATGACAAAATTAATGTATCAAATAAATCAAATTTTCTGAAAATTTGGTCACTGTTACTATGCTTTGCAAAACTACTTTGCAGGAAATCCTCAAATTTAAATGAACTATTTTCCAAACCTGTATTTGGAAATCAATTGGCAGGAATTAAGACAGGTGGTTATTTTTCCTTCCTTCCTTTTCTCTTTTTTTTTTTTTTTTTTTTTTCAGAAGCCAGTCTAACATGCTATTTGTATATGAGGGGGCCAAGGTGGAGGGGGGTACATTATTTTTCCAGAGAGATACTTTTGGTGACTTTTTTAGACTTATCTACTAAATATTGTTTCATTCCCAATATTTTCTGGGGGAAGGAAAGGGAGGGGAGGGGAAAACAGTAGGAAGAGGTATTTTGGAAGCAAGATAATCTCTCTGAAGTGTGTCATGAAAAGTTTGAACTCTATCTTTTTTGTGTGATTATGTATGAAAGTTTATAAATCTAGATTATAATCTCAGTAAGGGCATAGCTCATGTCTACATTAATTGATTGATGAAATTTCAGTGCCTAGAACAGCACTCTGCATGTACTAAGTTTTCAATAAATATTTCTTGAGTGAGTGAATGAACTATGGATAGGACAGGAAATTAGTGAAACTGAATTCAGTTTCCTCCATCCTATGCTCTGAGAACCCTAGCTAGACCTTGAAATCTTCAATACCCATGGAAGGGAGCTTGCACACTAGGGGAAGAGTTCTCACCTCATCCTCCCAGCACTATGTTGAACTAGGATGCAGAAATAGGGAGACACAATGGAAAACTGCCCAGCAGATTACCAGGTGAGCATCCGTGCTCCCAACCCCAAAGTACTAATTACGTGTTTGTGTGTGTGTACATGTGTGGCACCAAATCAAAGATTCTCAGGGGGGAATATCACTTAGTTGCGTGATTTTCAAACTTTTTACCCATTAGTGATTTTTGAAGTACATTTAATGAGTTGTGACCAGAATTTTTAAAGATAAGATAGTCTAGACTAGAATAAAATAGAAATAAGGATGAAAGAGAAAAGTAAATATCCAAATGCATTAGCAAAATTTTAAAATCTCCTTGTCTTACATATGGAACATTCTGACAGCCCCAGCAGATGACCACAAGTTTCTTCATTTTATATATATATATATGTTTATTCTCTTTTGTTTTGTGCTGTGTTTCTAGTGAATCTGGAATTCTTCAGTGGGAAGGAGACGTGATGGTATTACGAAACTGTGTTGAATATTTGAGGTCTTTTCTTATTTAGTCTTCTGACAAGTCATAAAAAAAAATAATATTAACTGCACACTAACAGAAAGGCCACCAGAAATTGCCTGTATGGAGCTCTAAGAGTTTTTGATGTTATGCTGACATGAGTAACTGCAGCTATGCTCACCACTAAGGAAGAATGCCTGACTCAAACAGAGAGTCATGGTAAGTTGAAGGAAACATTCCATCCATGTCTCAAGGGTGAGGCTAAGAGTGAGGTATCCAGTGAGAGTTCCAAAGCAAAATCTGGATTTGTGAAATAGTTATGGTTATTTCTTTAAGATATATTATAATTGTGAGTAATATTTTTACATGTGGTTATAAGTAACAATGATTAGACTATTAAATATTACTAATCATAAATATATAGCATATAAAATTTTAAGAATGCAACGTTCTGGAGAAAACAATTGAGTTGCAAAGCATATCTATGACAAAACTTGCTATCAAACCAAAAAAGCATTGTTATGCGTTAATTTATATCCCCCCTTCAAAAGATATGTTGGAGTCCTAATACCTAGCACCTCATACTGTGGCCTTATTGGGGGACAGAGTCTTGACAGAGGTAGTCAAGTTAAAATGAGGTCATTAGGGTGAACTCTAATCTAATAAGACTGATTTTCTTATAAAAGTGGGAAATTTTGGACATAGTGAAAGATAGGCTCATAAGGAAAATGCCATGTGAAGATTAGAATTAAGCTGCTACAAGCCAAATAACTCCCAGAAGCTAGGAGAGAGGCCTGGAACAGATCCTTTCCTAGCACCTGCAGAGGGAGCATGGTCCAGTTGACACCTTGATTTTGGACCTCTAGCCTCCAGTAAATATCTATTGTTCTGAGCCACTCAGTTTTGCGGTACTTATTCAGCAACCTTAGCAAACTAATACAGCCATAATTTCATTATTTCCTGCATTAGGGCATACTACCACCAAGAAAGTAGTTATTCTGTAAAGTAGCTGAATTTTGATGAAATGTTATCCTCTCAAATGCTGGTATTCCAAACTCAAACCTTAAAATTGACAGTTAATATCACTTTACTCATAGGTTGTCAAGTTTGACTGTAAATTGAAAACATTAGGTGTCCTGAGTTTTCTAGATACTCTGTTGGTAGACATTGGGTTGACTGGATAGCTGAATGACCGACTGCAGGTTTTGGTTTTCAATGGGATGTGTGGTGACCAAGTTCTAAACTATAATTCCTAAATTTTTAGAAACAGAAGAGCTTCGTATGCTAAAAAAAATTCCAAATTGTTGCCTCTGCAAATGATTTAAAACTCATTTTTAAGTAACTTATTTTCCTTTCTTTTAAATGGTGTTTTCGTTTGTCTTATTTAATCAGTGCATGACTTATTCCATGTCTGGGCTAGTAAAGTTTATGTAATAAGATACTTTGTGGAACGGAAGTTAAGCTTGCTCTGTGTTGCTCAGCATACCATTAAGTCATCTGGAGTGTGTTGAGCTGAGACAAATATATTAAAATTTATATCATTACAAATCTATAGTTATTATTTCTTTAGGTAACAAAAGAGCAAAGAGAGTTATTTTTATGTTTTAAATGCCAAGGAATTTAATCTTTTAATGTTATTTGCAAAATGTGTGGGCTTGGATGGAAATTTTCACTAACTTTGTTAATAAAGGGGATTTTTAACCACTTCTACTCATATATAGCAAACTATACACAAAATAAGATGATGAATTAGGAAGGAAATGCTGTTAAGAGAATTACTATAAGCATGAGGAAACTATTAGACCGGAGTTTTCAGTAGTCTAAAATTCTGAGATTTGATTTTTAAATGATGAAACATCCAATAAGCCAAATGACTCTGCATAAACATGTACATGGAATAAATTATTTCAAATGAAAGCATGGATATTATTTGTTCAGCTGTTTTAGTGGTTGGAGCGTTAGGAACAAAAGCTATTATTGTTCGATGTATTTTTTCACAGGAAATAGACAGTGGCAAACATACAGTAGTTCAACACATGAGATCAGAGACATGGTTTTTATAGTAAACCAAGAACAGATGTTGGAACGATTCAAGACCTTTACAGAAATTATTAGTTATGTTTGCCTTTGAAAGCAAAGAAAGTTTACAGAGACTCACATATCTGATTATATTAAGAAACAGACAGGTTTTCAAATCCAAAAGCTTTAATTCATTCAAGCTAAAAGTTCTCCTGCATAAAATTTGAATGTGCTACTCAACACTATTGCAAATAATTGTGATACGTTCCATGTTACCCTACTGCTTTCAAAAGTAAGCATTCTTTTGAAAGATATAAAAACTATTGATTCCTCACATAGAACCTAAGTGGCCCCATTTACTAAAAATCACATAGAAATAGGATTTATGCTGCAGGTAAAAATGACTATTTAATAGCAATCACTGAAATCAATTGATTCACATACATTAGAAAAAAGAAATTTTCTAGGTAATTGGAAGGCATATTTTATAAGGTTGAACTAAAAGCCAACAAGTAGCCTTTTTACCACATATAAAACATATGTATAAAATCATTCTAGCTCATCAGTCCCTCTAAGCTATTGACCACCAAGCTTTAAGCTTTGCATTGTTCCTCCTCTGCTTCAGGATCTCCATCTCATCTCATTCAGCTTCTATTTCATGGTACATCATGATAATCACCCCTTAAGAGACATTCTCAGTTTCCGTGCTCCTTCCCACTCTGTAGCACTCTTTGGGCAAAGCCATACCTGGATGAACACTTGATTACGTCCAATTCGTTTCCTACTCTGAATCTATATCTGTACGTCCAATTAAGACTGGAGAAAATGTGCAACTGTGCTGATTAGCCTTATTTTAAATTTATGACCTCTAACTTCAGATGGGCCCTTAGTACTGCCTAACAATCATTTTTTTAGTCAATTCATTCTCCCGGAAACTATTTCATACCTTTTCCTTTCTAGTAAAATTTCCAGAGCCCCTCCCCCACTCACACACAGACATACTTATGCTTTTAATTGATGACCTTGCCTCTGACTTCACTGCGAAAATGGAACCAATCGTTAGAGATGTTACAAAACCTCCACCGCCAAATCTACCAATTTACCTGTATCTCTACCTACATATGCTACCTTTCATCCTGTTAAAAGGGACACATTGTCTTTATTCCTAAGTAAGGCTAACCTCTCACCTTCTAACTATACCATTGTCTCTAGCTCACACCAGACTGGCATTTTTTTTCCTTTCTGGATACACGACTTACATCATTCCCATCATGGTATACGCATACTGAAATATCTCCTATTGGGAACACAAATGAATTACTTTTAAAAACCTCCTTCTGTCTCACATTTTATTCTGGTTACGTTTCTAATTCTGTGCTCTCATTTACAACAAAATTCAAAAGTACTGTCTATTTTATGATATGGAAAACATATCTTGATAAAGTTGTTAAAAATGTGTTGTATAAACTTACCGTCTACACTTTCTCACCTAAACCCACTGAATATGGACACTCATGTACATAAAACACAAAAATCTCCAAACAGCTTCACTCCTAACAGGACTTTACTGAGACACATTATAATCAAACTGTTGAAAATCAAAGAAAAGAGAGAATTTTGAAGACAGTTAGAGAAAAGCAACTCATCACATACAATGGAATACACATAAGACTATCTGTGGAATTCTCAGCAAAGACCTTGCAGCCCAGGACAGAGTAGGGTGATACATTCAAAGTGCTGAAATAAAAACTTGCTTGCAAAGAATATTTTACCTAACAAAACTGTCCTTCAGTTATGAAAGAGAGATGGAGACTTTCACGATCAAAAGCTGAGGGAATTTGTCTGCACTAGACTTGCCTTACAAGAAATACTAAAGGGAGATCCTCAAGCTGAAAGGAAAGGATGCTAATTAGTAACATGAAAATATGTGAAACTATAAAATTCACTGGTAAAGGTAAGTATATAGTCAAGTTCAGAATAGTTTAATACTGTAAAGGTGTTATATAAATCACTTGTAACTCTAGTATAAAGGTTAAAAGACAAATAATTAAAAATAACTATAGTTACAATAATTTGTTAATGGATATACAATATTAAAAAATATAAATTGTGACATCAGAAACATAAAATGTGGGGAGGGTAGTAAAAGTGTAGAGGTTTTGTATGCGATTGAAGTTAAGTTGTTAACAGCTTAAAATAGACTGTTATAACTGTAAGATGTTTCATGTAAACTCATGGTAACCACAAAGCAAAAACCTATAATAGATATACAAAAGATAAAAAGAAAGGAAACAAAGCATAACACTACAGAAAATCATCAAATCACAAAGGAAGACGACAAAAGAGGAAGACAGGAACTACAAAAATAACCAGACAACAATGAACCAAAAGGCAATAGTAAGTCTTAAATTATCAATATTTTTTGTAAATCGATTAATTTCTCCAATCAAGACATAGTGACTGAATGGATATAAAAACAATAGGCAACTATATACTGCATAAAAGAAAGTCACTTCAGCCTTAAGGACACACATAAACAATAAGTGAAAGGAAGAAAACAGATATTCCATGCAAGTGGAAAACAAAAGAGAGCAAAAGTGGCTATATTTATATCATCCAAAATAGTCTTTAACTCAAAACTGTAACAAGAGACAAAGAAAGTCATTACATAATACTAAAAATGTCAATTCATATATATTTACAATTGTAAATGTATATGCACCCAACATTGGACCACCTAAATATACTAAGCAAGTACTAACATATCTGAAGGAAGAAGTAGGCAACTATACAATAATAGTAGGTAACTTCAGTACTCTACTTTCAACAATGGATAGATCATCTTGAGAAAAATTCCACAAGGAAACTAGAACTGCACTTTAGACCAAATGGTTCTAACAGACATAAACGGAACACTGCATCCAACAGCGGCAGGATATATATTCTTCTCAAGCATATGTGGGACATTCTATAGGATAGATCATATGTTAGTCCATAAACAAGTCTTAATAAATTTAAGAAGACTGAAATCATACCAAACATTTTTTTCAGATGACAATGGTATGAAATTAGAAATCAATAACAGGAGGAAAACTGGAAAATTAATAATAAGTGGAAATTAAACAACACATTCCTGAACAACAAATGGGTTCAAGATGAAATCAACAGGGAAATCAAAAAATATCTTGAGTCAAACAAAAATGGAAACACAACATATGAAAACTTCTGGGATGCAGTAAAAGTAGTGTTAAGATGGAAGTGTGTTGTGATAAATACCTATATTAATAAAAAAGAGAGATCTCAACTAAACAATTTAACTTTAAATCTCAAGGAACTAAAAACAAAGAAAACTAAGCCCAAAGTTAGGCGAAGGTAGGAAATAGCAAATATCAGAGCAGAAATAAAGGAAATAGAGATTAGACAAACAATAGAAAAGATCAGTACAACTAAGAGTTTATTTTTCAAAAAGATAAACAAAATTAACAAACCTTTAGCTAGACTAACCATGAAAAAATGAGAGAAGACTCAATAACAGAGGAGACATTATAACTGATACCACATAATTACAAAGGATCACAAGTGACTATTATGGACAACTATATCCTAATAAATTGGATAACCTAGAAGAAGTGGGTACTGTAAATTCCTAGAAATATATAACCTACCAGACTGACTCATGAGGAAATGGTAAATATGAGCACACTAATAGCAGGTAAGGAGATTGAATCAATAATCAAATATCTCCAAAGAAAGAAAAGCCCAGGACCAGATGGCTTCACTGGTAAAGTCTACCAAACATTTAAACAATTAACACCAATCCTTCTCAAATTCTTCCAAAAAACTGAAGAGATGGGAATACTTTCAAACTCATTTTATGAGGCTAGAATTACTCCAATACCAAAACCAGACAAGAACACTACTAGAAAAGAGAATACAGGCCAATATCCTTGATGAACATAGATGCAAAACTCCTCAACAAAATACTAAGCAAACAATTCAACAGCACAATAAAAGAATCATATACTGTGATCAAGTGGGATTTATCCTTGGGATGTGAGAGTGGTTCAACATACACAAATCAACCAATGTGATATATCATATTAACAAAATAAATAAAAATCATATGCTCATCTCAAGAAATGCAGAAAAGGTCTTTGTCAAAAATTCAACAACTGTTCGTGACAAAAACTCTCCACAAACTAGGTATAGAAGGATTGTCCTTCAACATAAGGAAGACCATATATGACAAGCCCAAAGATAACATCTTACTCCACAGAGAAAAGCTGAAAGCTTTTCCTTTAAGATTAGGAATAAGACAAGGATGCTCACTCTTCCATTCTCCATTCAACATAGTACTGGAAGTTCTAGCCAAAGTAACTAGGCAAGAAAAAGAAATAAAAATCATCCAAATCGAAAAAGAAGAAGTAAAATTGCCTGTTCTCAGATGACATGATCTTATATAGAGAAAACCATACTGATTCCACCAAAAAGCTCTTAGAAGAATACACAAATTTTTTAAAGTGCAAGACAAAAAAAATCAACATACAAAAATCAGTTGTGTTTCTCTACAATAACAACAATCTAAGAAAGGAAATTAAGAAAACAATATCAATTACAATAGCATCAAAAACAATAAAATGATCAGGAATAAATTTAACCAAGGAAGTGAAAGATCTGTACACTGAAAACTAAAATATTAATGAAAGAAATTGCAGAAGACACAGATAAATGGAAAAATATTACATGCCCATGGATTGAAAGAATTAATATTGTTAAAATGCCCATACTACCCAAAGCAATCTATAAGTTCAATGTGATCCTTATCAAAATTCCAATGGCGTTTTTCACAGAAATAGAAAGTAGGAAAAATAATCCTAAAATTTGTGTGGAACCACAAAAGACCCCCAATAGTTAAAGCAATCTTGAGGAAATAGAGCAAAGCTGGAGGCATCATACTTCTTGATTCAAACTATATTACAAAGCTATAGTAATCAAAACAGTATGGTCCTGGCATAAAAACAAACACATAGATCAAAGGAACAGAATAGAATAGAATAGCCCAGAAATAAATCCATGCATAAGTGATCAACTAACCTTTGACAAAAGTGCCAAGAATACACAATGGAGAAAATATACTCTCTTAATAAATGGTCTTGGGAAAACAGGATATCCACGTGCAAAAACCTGAAATTGGGTTTCCTTATCTCACACCATATAAATATCTTTTCAAAATGGATGAAAAACTTAAACCTAAGATGTGAAACCATAAAATGCCTAGAAGAAAACGTAAGGGAAAATTTCCTTGATACTGGTCTTTGCAATTATTTTTTTGGATATGGCACCAAAACCAGACAACAAAATAAAAAATAAACAAATGGGACTGCATCAAACTAAAAAGTTCAAGAAAAACAAGGAAAATAACCAACAAATGAAAAGGCAACCTACAGAATGAGAGGAAATATTTACAAACCATATGTCTGATCAACATCACTAATAATCAGCAAAATGCAAATCAAAACCACAATGAGATATCACCTCACCTCTGTTAGAATGGTTAGTATCAAAAATACAAAGATGACAAGTGTTGGTGAGGATGTGGAGAAAAGGGAATCTTGGTATACTGTGGTGGGCATGTAAATTGGTACAGCTATTATGAAAAGTAGTATGGAGATTACTCAAAAAATTAAAAATAGAACTACTACATAATCAAGAAATCCCACTTCTGGGTATATATCTAAAGAAAATGAAATCAGTATCTTGAAGAGATATCTGCACTCCCACATTCAATGCAACATTATTCACAATAGTCAAGATACGGAAACAACCTAAATCTCCATCTCTTAATGAATGTATAAAGAAAATGTGATATATATATATAATAAATATGTGAGATATATATATATATATATATATATATAATATGGAATATTACTCATCCTTAAAAAATAAAAAAATCCGGCCATTTGTGACAACACGCATGAACCTGCAGGACATTAGTTTAAGTGAAATAAGCCAGACACAGAAAGACAAATAGTGCATGATCTCAGTTATATGTTAAATCTCAAAAAGTCAACTCATAGAAACAGAGAGTAGAATGGCATTTTCCAGTGGCTAGGGGGTGGGGAAAATGGAGAGGTGTTGGTCAAATGACACAAATTTTCAGTTGTAAGATGAATTAGTTCTGAAGACCTAATGTACAGCATAGTGACTATAGTTAATAATAATGTGTTGTAAACTGGAAATTTTCTAAGAGTAAATCTTAAGCATTTTCATCACAAAAATTGGTAAGTATATCATGTGATGAATGAATATGTTAATTAGCTCGGTTTTGGTAATCGTTTTACAAGGTAAATGTTATCAGAACATTACATTGTACACCCTAAGTATACACATTTTTTACTTATCAATCATTCCTCAATAAAGGTGGAAAAAATAAACATATTATGATATAGCCACATAATGTTACGTTATGTAGCCATTGAAAACGTACAAAAACAAACCAAACCAAACCAAAAAAGCCATTGAGTTTCACCTCTCCACTGGAACTCCTCTTATCAAGGTCACCATGAGCTTGTCACAGCTAAATCCAATAGACATTTTTCAGTGATTTTTAATTCTGTCAACACATCATTTATTTTTCTTTAAAATACTTCTTACATTTTCATCAAAATTACACCATTCTCTTGACTCGCCTTCTACCCTATAGGTAACTCCTTCATAGTCTCTGGCAGGTTCCTTTACATCTTCCCTATCTCTAAATGGTCAAATGGTGATCCAGCTTTCGGTTCTCGAACTTCTTTTTTTCCTATATTCCTTATCAATACTATGTGATCTCATCAGGTTTTGTGGCTTTAAATACCACCTATCTAAGCGATGACACAAAAAATCTCTGTCTACAGCTCAGATGTTGACCCATATATTTAACTGCCTATTTGACATCTGCACTTGGATGTTTGATGGTATCTTGAATTTAATATGTCTAAAACCTTAGTTTTCCCTTAAAAACTTAGTTTTCCCTTCTGAACCTGATTCTACTACAATATTCCCCTTTTCAGTAAATGGCATCTCCATTGATCCTTTTACTCAGGCCTATGACTCTGGATTCATCCCTGAATTCTCTCTTCCTCCTGTAGCAATTCATCAGCAAATCTCGTTGCGTCAACCATGAAAGCATAATCAAACCTGTATACTTCTAACTACCTCCTCTAATATCACCTTGGGCCAGGCCCACCATTGTTGCTTGCCTGGACTAGCAGAGTAGCCTAACTTATTACACCCCTGCACCTCTACACTCCACACTCCACAAAGCAGTCAGAGGAATCCAGTTAAAATAAAAGTCAAGTAAAAACATTCACCTGATCAAAATGCTGCTGTGCCTTATGTGTCACTGAGAGTAAAATTCAGAGTTTTTTAATGACCTACTGATTTGACGGGCTACAGATCCACATGATCTGGCTACTGACTCCATCTTAACTTAATCTCTTACCAACTCCTCCTCTATTACAGGGCTCCTTGCTATTCTTCAAACATGTCAAACATGATCACACTTCAGGACTGGATGACATTTGGCCTCTGCTTGTATTGTTTATTCTCTAGACACCTCCATGGCTCTGCTCTCACCCCTTTCAGTTCTCTGCTCCATGTCACCTTGTTAGAGAGTATCTCATTACCTTGCCTGACCTCTCTACGAAAAAGACAGCCTCCAAGTTCATTTTTCTATATTTTTGCCCAACACTGGTGTCTTCATACCATTTATTACCATCCGACATATTATACATTTATTTCTTTAGTGTCTATTTGTACTTAGAATAGTAAGTTCATGAGAGCAGGGAATTTTTTTCTATTTTGTTCATTGCTGTGTCCTTAGAACCTAGTTTTCTAGAGTTTGGCACATAATATTTATATAGTACAGGGATGAAATAAATGAAGCTGAAATAATATCATGAAAATCATGTTTTTTTAACTGTTAGGAATAGATTCATTGTGGTTTAATCTATTCATGTGAATAGACAATTACTCTCCTTTTATATCTGTGAGACTCTGGTTTACTCATTAACTTCTCTGCAAAACAGAAAATAAGAGTACTTCCTAGTGACGTTGAGTTAATCAATTTTTACTTACATGAGCTCTTCCAACAAAGAGCTCTGAAAATAGTGCCTGGAACATAGAAAGCCCTCCATAAATGTTAGCTTTTATCATGGCTCTTACTATTAAATATATGAAGAACTAATCACTCCACAGTTCAACTGAATAATTGTTTCAGTCATACAATGCTGATAATGCAATTGATTGAATTTTCGGGAATCTTCCTATGTAACTTCTAGAAGTATATAGTCTTGGTAAAAATATCTTGCAAGATAAAAGATGCAGTTACAACATGCTGACCATGTAAAAGGATTTAATAGATAAATTGCTGCTTGCTTACAAATTAGTCAGTGATGTGAAATAAGACAAAATGCATGACAATATATTCTATTTTCTTGTGAGCTTTAGGGAAAGCAACTGACTTTCCTTCAGCAACTCTATCATTATCAAGATAATTCAAGCTGAATGAATTATAATTTAATACTCTACAATAATCACTGCTAGAAGCAAGCAGCAGTCTGCACTGTAAGTAAAATTACCTGAGTTTTTTTTCTTTTGTTACCCAACACTTCAGAATAATTTATACATATATGTGTGTGTATATATGTATACGTATGTGTGTGTGCATATGTATGTGTATATAGGTATCTACTAATAAAATGTTACCAAAAAGGAAACAAAAGAGTAAATTTAACTAAATATATTAAAATTAAATTTTCTTTTCATATATCATTGTCAAAATATATAATAGAGGTGGGCGAGCAGGCTTTAGAGTTAGACTGGACTCAGACACCATCTCTAGCACTTTCTTGCTGTGAGACCTCAACTAAGGTATAACAGCTGCATAACCCTGAGTTTCCTCACCTGCAAAAGGACTGTATTTAATGATCTCACACATGGTGTGATTATTTAATGCTGTAATGTTATAGGTCCTTAAAACAGTACTTGGCATATAATAAAAGATCAATGCATAGAAAGGAAAGTAATTCAATGAGCTCAAAGAGACAAGCCACTTTGAAGAAACTGAAAATTAGATAAAAGAAGCAATTAGTCTAATACTGATTCATGGTTACATCAATTGATCAACTTTTAAAAAAGCTACCTTCAACTTTCTTTAACGCGAATAAGCTAGCCAGTGTTTCTCAACCAAACTATTGATTAGAAGCCTTATAAAAACCATTAGGGCACATCCCTGGAGGACCCTTTTGCAATGTTCTGGTGGTTGAATAACAAAGCAAGGACACTAGTATGGAGGAAGCTTGAGTAAGAACGTTTCGTGATGTTTTCTTCTTTGGGCCAGCCCCTGTGGCCTAGTGGTTAGGTTTGGTGCACTCTGCTGTGGTGGCCCGGGTTTGGTTCCCCGGCACGGACATACACCACGTCTCAGTGCACTTGTCTATCAATAGCCATGCTGTGGCAGCGGCAGACGAAGATTGGCAGTGATTGTTACGTCAGGGTGAATCTTCCTTAGCAAAAACAAAACAAATAAACAAAAAAACATAAAAGAGGTTATCAGATGGAATGAAAATTAAAGTTCAAAATCTGACTCAAAGTATCACTATCATTCTTAATGTGACTCTAGTTAGGGAAAATTAGGACGATATTTGTATGACCTTATTTGAATGCTTGAAAATGTTTACTGAGTAATAAAATGTAATGCAAAATTGCTTCAGCATTAGAAATTCTGATCAAAGTCATATTAACAGAACTTACAATTATCGTTATGATTGAAGAGTTAAAAGTATAAAATTTTAGAATCCAGGAAAATCTCAACTGCAACAGAGAAAAGCAATTTATAAATAACTTTCATTTATTAAAAGAAATTAAACAGTAAAATGTTTAAGAATATTTGGTTTCATATTTTTACATTAAAAATAATTTAATCTTGGCAAACTACATATTTGTTACATTTAAGATTTTTAATTTAATTTTTATTTTTATTTATTTATTTATTTATTTTTTTGTTTTTTTGTGAGGAAGATCAGCCCTGAGCTAACATCTATGCTAATCCTCCTCTTTTTGCTGAGGAAGACCAGCCCTGAGCTAACATCTATTGCCAATCCTCCTCCTTATGTTTTTTTTTTTCCCCCAAAGCCCCAGTAGATACTTGTATGTCATAGCTGCACATCCTTCTAGTTGCTATATGCGGGACATGGCCTGAGAAGCAGTGCGTTGGTGCACGCCCGGGATCCGAACCCGGGCCACCAGTAGCGGAGCACGCGCACTTAACTGCTAAGCCACGGGGCCGGCCCTAATTTAATTTTTAAAAGGTAGATAAAATGCAATTTATTAGAATATAAATTGGTATGTAAATGATCTATACTTGGTAATTATAACTGTAAAAGAACTTGAAACATTTAAGAATAAATATGTACCATCTATGAAAAAGTTAGGAAAGGAAAAAGAGAAGAAAGAGAGAGGAAATAAGAAAACAAAGAAAAAAAGAAGGAAGGAAAGGTAGAAGGAAGAAAAGGCCAATTTCTTCTTTATCTACAGTAATATAAATTTCAAATTAGTAGAGTCATAATAAATGATATTATATCATATCTAAAAGAATCTTCAAATACGAGGAAAACAAAGAAGGAAGTGTTCTCAAGTATGACAGTTTTCAAGTTACCTGCTTATCTGCATGTGTCTCTGCAGACACATTCATTTATCAAAACAAAGCTCATTTTTCTAGCCTGTGCTATTGTACTCTATGTGATAGACCATGGGGTTAGGGATGCCCCAGAAATGTGTTTGTGCTGAGCAGGTATGAATAACACAGCTTACCCAGGCTTTAGAAACACTATTTCAAACAATTGGAATAATAAATTTAACACCATTCTAAGGCTTTGCTTTTCTATATTTTCCTTATAAATATCTAGATATAATCTGTAAAAATAAAAGCATTCCATTTCTAAAACTTTTCTAGTAATTTCCTTCCAACACAACAGAAAATAAAAGAAAATAAAACTAATTCAAGCATGCATACTTCACCATTCATGAAACCTAGTCTATGAAACCACAGAAAAGAATAACTTCCAAGAATGAAAAAAACCTACAAAGAAATGGATACTTTAGATAACATTTATGAAACAAGCTATTATACCTATTCTACATGATCTATGTATCTTTGACAGCCCTACCCCAAGTTATTTAAGGTTTTAAAACAATCAGTAATCATCATACCTTGAGTTACAATTTTTAGATAACGCCTTCTTCCAAATTATCTTGAAGGTACCTATTATGATTTTCAATAAGATTACCCAGATCCACAGTGAGTTGATGGTTAAAAAATAAACATGGGTACAACCAGGAACAAAATACGTAATTAGAATTTTTGATGTAAAAAACAGAAAACACATCCTTTGCTAGACCTTCAAAAATTGTGATGAGCACATGTTGAAACTATATTTGTGATGATACTCGATGTAGAGTAGGCACTTAATAAAGGTGGCGTGGTATAGTAGAAAGAACATGGGTTTTATGAATAGTCAGGTAGTAAAGATTGAAACCCAGATCTTCCAACTACTATCTATAAGAATTATTATCTAATTACTATCTACATAACTCAAAGAAGGTAATGTAAATGCCTAGTACAGTGCCTGGGCATAGTAAGTGCTAAATAAAAGATGGCAAACTTTCACTGGGAAACAAACCCAGTATAAAAATTAGAACTAAAATTAAAGTGTAAATAATGAAATTTATTATGGAATTTGAGCCTCATAAATCAAGAGGGTAATTATTGCACCAAATATTATTAAGCAACTCAAATATTAATTGCATAAGGACCCTTTAATATGCTTCTTATTATCTTACAATGTGACACTCTACTTGGGACCAACTTTGTCATCTAACATTGAAAGCAGTTTAACAGTCTCATAAGAATAAGATAGTGTTAGAAATTTCATGTTATTGTTCTTATAAGTAGGAGCAATACTTATAAGATGATACTTAATGATATAATTAATTATTTCATTGTGGGTATAATTTATTGGCTTTCAGCTATAAACTTATCAAAAAAGAAAGGGATGGTATTGAAGAAGATTAAACACAAAATAAATATTTGTAAACTCCTGCTCCTCGTGGCTCCCATATCCACCAAATTAATCTCCCCGTTGTTTGACTTTGACCTTTCTCCCAGTTTCAGAAAATTTTATGCATTGGTATCATCTCTCTTAATCCATACTATTCATTTTGGATTTTCTTCTGCAGAGGAATACAAGAATGTTCAGTCCTGTAATGTTATTATTAATTCACGGTTGCTTTTTGTCAGCAGGAAAAGAACAACAGAGATATGCTCAAATTAATACATTTTGATAATTTTTATATTTCTTCAAAGTTTTGTTTTGTTTTCCCAATTTAAAAAGGATTCATTGAGTGCTGAATCTAGTCAACACTTTCTGTTTAGCCTTTTCATCTTAGTGCTAGAACCCCTTATTTCCTTCATAAATATAAAAATGTTAATATAGATTGCAAGGAGAAGTGTGAATTCAGTAGTTTTTTTTATTGTAGAAAAATATACATATATAAAATTTACTATTTTAACCATTTTTAAGTGTATAGTTCTGTGACACTAAGTACATTTACATTGTGTATAACCATCACCGCCATCTCTTTCCACAACTTTTCATCATCCCAAACTGAAACTCTGTACCCATTAAACAATAACTCCCCATGCCCCTCCCCCCAGGCACTGGTAGTCGCTATTCTGCTTTCTTTATCTATGAGTTCTAGGTACCTCAATAAGTGGGAATATACAATATCTGTCCGTTTGTATCTGGCTTAATTCACTTAGCATAACGTCTTCAAGTTTCCTCCGTGTTGTTGAATATGTATGAGAATTCCATTCCTTTTAAAGGCTGAATAATATTCTATTTTTGTATATACCACATTTTGTTTATTCCTTTATCCATTTATGACATTTGGGTTGTTTTCACCTTTTGGCTATTATAAATAATGTTATTATAAACATCGCTGTACAAATATTTGTTTCAGTCGGATTTTGGATGTATACCCAGAAGTGGAATTGCTGGGCCATACGATAATTAATTCAATATCTTTAAAGGCTATTTTGGATCTTCCAGCTAAGCCAGCATCCCCAGAAAACACCACATTGAACAGAAGAACCTCTTCACCAATCCACAGAATTATGAGAAATAATACACTGTCATTCCAACGAAGTTTGGGGGCTGTTCTTATGCGGTAATAGATAACTGAGATGCCTGGTGACCTTGTTAAAATGCTGAGTCCAATTTAGTAAGTCTAAGATAGGGCATGAGGTTATGCATGTTTCACAAGCTCCCAAGGGATGCCAATGCTACTGATCTACAGACCATACTTTGAAAATCAAAGTTCTAGAAAGTTGTGCAGCTGACACTACAAGTAAGAAATGGAGCAACATAATTTCAAATCACAGATTTATTTTGAAACTTTAAATACAATAACATAATTTGCATATTAAAATAGTTTGAAGACTTACAATAAACAAGCTGCTTATGTGTCATTAAGGTGTGTTTCAGAAAGTAAGATGTTATTAAAGCTGAAAATTATATTCTTCCTTGTAATTTGTGGCAGACTTTTAGGAAAAAATATTTTTTCAAAATTCAGTATAACAAAAGGAATCTAAAATTGTTATGACAGTTAATGTATTTTTCCTGTATAAAAATTTAGGACACAAAAATATAGAAAATATGTATTTTAAAGATCTTTTTTAAGGCAAATTTTAGCAGTGATGATATTGAAACCATCAAAAATTGTCAGGCTGGTGCATATTAACTGTGTTAAAACCATGCTCCTCCTCGCCTCTGAAGCCTCCTATTGATTGTTCTTAGCAAGTAACAAAAATAACAACAACAACTGTATGCTGCTGCCTATCAAGACGTAATTATCCTTTGTACAAAAGAATACACCCTCTTATTTCTAATATTAATTACTACTGTAATTTAGTCATAATTTTGCCTAGTAGCTCTGTAACATAAATAAACCACACCTATACTCAAATAAAATAAGCAAATAAATAGCATATAGTTATATAAAATGTATAACTAACAAGATAGTTTCCATATTCCTCATTCTGTAACTGGTCACATGGTTGCAGTTGAGATTTATAACTTCCTTCTTTTATTACCCTTTCCACGTTCCCTCTGCCCTCAGCCAGCATCTCTAATGGTTGGAGTTTTTACCTGGTGAGATAATCCAAACCATCATTTCTGGAGTGACTGAAATCTCTGTAATCCTGCTTTTATTGTTTTTGTTTTTATCTCACTATTGGAAATGGAAATATAGAGAGGAACCTCAGAGGGCCTCTTATGTTTCTGCCACTATTGGGATTGTGTAGCAGCAACCTAATTTATATTTGGCAGCTAGGATGAATCAGCCCATCTAGTATATTAAACCTTTATCTACCTGTTGGTTCAGTGGCACAAGAAGCGCACAACAGTTGGGTGACAGTCTCAGCTTCTTACTTCCTGGAACAATTGTTGCATACCCTGGTGGAAGCATTTCTCCCTTGGGAATTATAACCTCCAACCCTGCAAAGCCTAATGTTTGGAGAATTCAGGCAAAAAAGTTGTTTGTTGTTCACAGATATAGTAGAGAAAAGAGTCATTGCTATGTCTACTACCTTGACCTATGTATTCTGATTATGGGAAAAATATCACCATATGTAGGTCAATGATTTAAAATATATACTGTAATCAATAAGGTAGAATCCCATCCTTTCAGGATATTGTCTCACAACTGACACCAGATCAAGTCTTCAGAAGGTCATTTAACAATTCTATCAGGTAAGCCAGTGGGTGATGGGGTTCATGGAAATTAAGACCAATGATTTTCATGGACACAAGCTTATTACAACATTTCTTTCCTATGAAATTGGTTAATTGGTCTGCAAAAATTAATAAAGGAAATCTCAACTGAAATTGGAGTCAGGAAGGCCTTTAGAGGGAGCTCTCACGCCCTACCACTCGTGGTCAATTACCCCTAACAGGAAAAGACTACCTTGCATCTTCAACCTGAAGGTGTCTCTCCAGCTGGAAGGTGTCTCTACTTAACTGCCCCAGCAGGAGGAAAGAAGATTTTCTTCTGGCCCAGCAACAAGCTCAGCCAATGGAAAACATCACAGCTCAGCCAATGAGAAGCCAGCATCATTCTGAACTCTTTCTTTCTTTTAGTGAACTTTTACTTCTTCCTTTACTGATGACTTCCTTGGCCCACCCTCCTTTCTACATAAAAGCTTTCCATTTTGTATAACTCCTGGGAGTATCTCTCTGCTTGTTAGATGAGATGTTGCCTGATTTATGAATCGTTTGATAAAGCCAATTAGATCTTCAAATTTCCTCAGTTGAATTTTGTTTTTTAACAGTCCAAACAATTTTCATTGGTGTGATGGTGAATAAAGCAGTTTGTAGGACCATAAACGGTGATGCTGGCAGAAGCACTGTGAGCCAAGAAGGTAAATATATATCTATTACATCTGTCTACTTAAGGGAGAATAGATGGCCTGTCACACCATAATGGAAAGGGTCAAATGTAATCACCCATCCAGCAGGTGGCTGGCTGGTCCTTCTAGAGTACATGTTATATTGAGGGTTCAGCATTGGTCTCTGCTGTTGGCAGGTAGGCCCTCCATAGTAGTAGTAAGCAGATCAGTCTTGCTCACTGGAAATGCATTTTGTTGAGATCATGTATGTTCTCCATCTCTATGTCATAAACATTTTGTTCATGAGCCCTCTGAGAAAGTAAGGGTGTCTGGAAAAAAGGCTGACTGACATCCATGTAACATATCACCTTGTCGTATGACTATTTAGAGCCTAATTTTCAGTAAATTCCCTTTAATGCCCCACGTGGGACATAACTATCTTCACACTCTCTGCCTATCGAGTGGTCCACCCATATCTCTCTGCCCCAATCTCCTTACCATCATTATTTTTCAGCTTTGTTCTTTCCAAGTTCCCAACAATCGGATCAACTATTAGTCACTACTCATAAATCAGTGAAGATTCATATTTCCAGTAATTTCTAAGCCTACCCAGTAAATAAGTAATGTACTTAATGAACTTATTCCCACAGGGAAGGTAGCCCTTCATTGACGTCTTCAGAAACACATCATATTGAGAACATAATGCCGGAAAAGTCTCCTTTCAATGATGCCAGCATATTTTACAGAACTATTTGTAAATCAGCCCTGAGTTTTTTCCCTCTCATTTGACTGGTTATGAGGAACTTCTCATGGGGATATAAGCATGGAATGAGGGAGAGGAAGGGTTGCAGGAGGAGTAGATAATGCAGGTATATGAGGCACCTGCTCAGGCAAATTACTTTTGCCTTTCGGAACTTCTCCAGATAGATGTTGTATGTATGTGCTATGCTTCCTCCCAGTCCTTTCCAGAATGATGGTCCTCAATGCTTGGGAAGCCACTGTGGGAATTCTGCCAATTGCTGAGAATTTCTATTCCGTTTACTACTCAGGAACTGAGGATATAAACACAGGGTGGTTCTACTTCTTGGGAGTTGAATATAGACTAAAACCCTATTTATCATCTAATTGCCATAAACCTCCATTTTGACAATTCTAGCATAGCACAGCCCTATATAGAGCAAACAATAGTATCATAATAATGATTTTTCTTTCAGAGATTGCATTAATATATCAACATAAAAAACAACATAAATAATTATATTTATTTGTGAATGTCTCAATTTTACTTATGAAATAAAAACAAAATATTATTCTATTTGTTTATTATATATATGATTCAATTTTCTTTTTCTATGAAAAGAAAAACGTCCATCTTATAAAGAGTTTCAAACTCTGTACCACAAATTAGATTTTCAAGTAAAATTATCAATACATATGGCAATTAATTTTATTTTAACTATATTGGAGTTGGTGCTGGGTGAAATGATGATACGCAGGCAAAAAAGTGCAGTTTGATGACATATTTTGGAAGAGAGAAAATAAATAACATTATATGTCAACTAAAATTAAGTATGAGAAATATATAATGTGAAAAAACTGGAGTGTAACTAAAAATATTTCAAGTTTTCCAAAAAGCAACATCAAGAAAATAGAGTTATATCTGGAAAAGTTATTTAAATTTTACAAATAATATCTTAATCATTCTAGCACTATTTTAAGTAATTCTATCCAGTTCATTAAATTATCCCTCTAACAATATACTTTAGTATCAAATTTTGTGTAGTAAAAACATACACACTTTAGAAAAACTAAAAATAATCTTTTGATGGTGATCCCAGAGCACAATCTAGGGATGGAAATATTTTGTTTTCATTATATTATTAAACTTAGATTAAGTCTTTAATACATATTAATTTAAAACAACAATAGATGTTAACAAAAAATTCCCAACCAGATACAAATCTATATAGAAAACTATCAATTATTCAGCACAATCTTTCCATAAAGATTAATTCCACTTAAAAAATGTTATAGGTAAATTAAGTTATATTTTCCCATTGATCATCATTATAATTTCAGAAATATATGTTATGGAAAAATAAAATTTAATTGGAAGATAATAATAAACTGTGAATGTTCTCTCTGAACCTCTTCTGCCTTTGTACCTTTAATAAATACTCCAGAGTTCTAGGTAAGCATAGACAGATTAAAGTAAAATATCATAATGTAGTATTCAGAGCACTATTAACATGTAAACAAAATCTATTTTTTTAACTTATTGAGCAACTTACTTTCATATTAACTATATGATAATTGAAGTTGCATTCATCAATCTTAAATATAATCTTTATTAATCTTGAATACCTTAAAATATAAATTAAGTGAAATACCATTATACTTAATTTTCTACTTATGTTTTACCGATAGTAATCACCAGATAAATACTTATGTACAAAGGTATGTATAAAGGAGACAGTGTTTAAATTAAAAAACAAATAACTTCTGAAAAAAATACAGCAATCACGCCAATCACATAAATAAGAAACTACAGTCCTGTGTCACTTGCGGATGATGATACATTCTGAGAAATGCATCATTAGGTGATTTTGTGATTGTGGGAACATCATAGAGTGTACTTACACAAACCTGAATGGTATAGCCTACTACACACCTGGCTATATGATACTAATCTTATGTGACCACTGTCATATATGCGGTCTGTCATTGACCAAAATGCCCTTATGTGGCACATGACTGTAGTTCCTAAGTATTTTGTGACTAGTTAGAGCAAGGTCAGCAGAATCTTTTTCTGAAAATGGTCAAAGAGCTAATATTTGAGGCTTTCTAGGCCATCTGCCATTGTAGTGAGCTCACAGCCATTGACAAATGGGCATGACTCCATTCCAATAAAACTTTACTTCCAAAACAGGCAATGCCCTGGATTTGCCCTGTGGGCCATAATTTGCCAACCTCTAAATTAGAATAAAAAGAAACATGTCTAGAGCTTTTTGAAGATTTTAGAATGATTAGTAAAAAGAAATAAGTAAACAATATAACAATACAATACACTTTATTTCCAATAGAAAGTCTGGAACTAAGATTCCTGGGAATTATAATGCTCATGCTTTTTATTTTAAATTTTAATGTATTATCAGAATAAAATGTTGTCTGCGAATAGCACGTGGAAACAAGTATCAGCTGATGGCATATCCCTTGAAAACTTTACAACGAACAAAAGAAAAATTTAGTAGCTGAGTAAGGGTTTGTAATATCTCAGTCAATGCTGACCTAATCAAACCACTTAAAAGTTACAGAACCAGGCTTCTTTGGGGCTTTCATTGAGAATGTATCTGAGTATCAGTGAGACATGGACCAAAGTAAGCACTTTGGTGCAAAGTAAGAAATTCTCTGGGTCTTTTTTTTTTTCATTTAATCTTTTTTTTTTTTTTTTTTTTTTGGTGAGGAAGATCAGCCCTGAGCTAACATCCATGCTAATCCTCTTCTTTTTGCTGAGGAAGATCGGCTCTGAGCTAACATCTATTGCCAATCCTCCTCCCTTTTTTTCCCCAAAGCTGCAGTAGATAGTTGTATGTCATAGCTGCACATCTTTCTAGTTGCTGTATGTGGGACGCTGCCTCAGCATGGCCGGAGAAGTGGAAATCTGAACCAGGGCCCCCAGTAGTGGAGCGCACACACTAAACGGCTAAGCCATGGGGCCGGCCCATGAAATTCTCTGGCTCTTAACTATACTTTTCCAGCCTACGTGACATAAATGAAAGTGAGACCAAGAAGGTTTCCTGTTCAATGAAAAAATAGTTTTACAGAAGATATTTGTCCAAGAACACCAAAAAATGTAGCCGGATGTGACCTTTAGGTGAAAGAATCTTTTTTCATCTGTTCTCCTCTAGACAGCAGAACCAGTGAGTCAGCAACATGAATACCACACCAGCGTACGCTCCAAACAGTTATGAATGGGTGGCAATTGAATGACAACATCTTAAAATATACAGAAAATCAATTTGATTTTTACCTTATAAAAGAGATTTCTGAGAACTCGACTTTGAAAAGCCTTTCAAGTGAAATTAGAACAGGCAATTGCAGTGTTCCAGAACATCTTATTATCAGCTTGGGCATGTGCTTCAGAGTAACTGGAAACACACCAGCAATTATATATATTCTGAGAAAAAAAATAGATCTATAGGATAAAGGTTTTATCAGACCAATGAAAGCATTACTATCGATAAACTATAAATAAGAAAAAGAAGAAAAAATTAAAATAACTTTTGATAACTTAACGAATGCTAGGAATAAAATAGATAAATTGTCCCCTAAATATTTTCACAGAAATGAGAAGATGAAGGAAAGCTTATTAAATTTATTTTAGAAAATACATTTTTTATTAAAAGTGAACATAATAATCATATTTGCCTGGGTCTACATATGATGAAAATAATAATAAACTATATGGAAAATACTGAAATAATAATTAATAGAATTCTAATGCTTCATGGTTGTTATATGCTAAACAATAAAAACTCAAAAAAAGCAGCAAAACTGTAACTAAATTTAGTTTAACCAAAAACTCCCCTCCCCAAAAAGTGGGGGATGGATATGTGCCTGTAAAGGATAATACTTGACTGCAGACAGTTTCGGTTCATCAGGCAGCTCTCCACTCTCTAATCTTCAAAGATATTTGCTTTAATTTATAATATTGCTTTCCGATGCAATTGTTTCATTCTTCAGAAAATTTTCCAAGTGTGGTGTGGAAACTTATCCTTTCACAGCTTCAGAATTACAGGATCCTTGGAGTTTGTGGTCTTAAAAAGAGAGAGACTTGTTTTTGCTGACACCTGTCGTAACCCACACAAAAGAACTCTGGCCCTGCTTGAGTAAACTATCTATCACTAGAAACTTGCTCATCCAGAGAGATAAGGGACTCAGGTCAACTGAACTTGATCATTCCTCTACATGCAGCCTATCAAATTCATGTTCAATTCATTGGGTAGAGACTCAGACTCCCTATTACATCTTTCCTTTCTTTCCTGTGTCTCTATCCAGGTTTCACCTTCAGTTTCTCCTGAAACTACTATCCCTGTTTTGGTCATTTTCTTTGTAGACACTTCAGATTTGAGTCTTACTACTTTGCCTGTCCTGATGTTCTTTAGATCTGACTATTCAGCTATATCTGTGTGTTTTCCTAAACTTGTCAGTCAGGAACACAGCTTTGGGTTGTCCCTCAATCCAGCCCCTCAGTCGTAGGTCGGATCCACTCTACTTGCGAGCCACACCCAGGCCATGGACCAGGTCCAGACTTACCCAAAAACGGATTTTGGACATTCGTTCAGTTTTCTCTTCTGATGTTGCTCCCTCCTGCCCCACTGCTTTTTTTGTGTAAGACACTCTTAACCAAGATAGATCAGGTTTATGACGAGAATAAGCTGATCTTGTCACCCAGAAAAAATCTTGTCTCTCTGCCACATAGTTGACGACAGCTATACCCTCCATCCTCCACCTGTCACTTTTATGGTTGAGGTGAAACATCCTCATAGAAATGAATAGCTAAAATATCTTTGTCCGTGAATTAGACTTTTAGTAAAATATATACACTCAAAAATAAATAGCATTAAATTAACAAAATATATGTTCAGCTTTATCATTGAAAATTTGAAGGATTGATTTTCTCTTTCTTCTACCTAACACTATGCAACCAAGGAGTGTTGTATATTAAAATGATTTTTTTTCTTAGTGCTAAATTTATAAAATATTTCAAGATCACTTTACTCCTCTAATTCTATATTTCCCACCTATATGTGTACATGTAATTATACAATTTTTTATTCTAGGTACTAGGGAAAAAAAACATTACTCAATAGTATCTATTTGTGATCAAGAAAACTCACTACACTTTCAAATACTCTGTAGCTTACAACTACCCATATCCATGGTTATTATGCTTTCCAAGTTGACGTACAATGAAAACACTGTATCTGGTGGGAGAATGAGGCAAGTGAGGTTTAACTAGTCTTTGAGGACTGGCACTCTCCTTGAAGATTGTAAGGCTGAAAAACAAATCACAATGGGTACTTTATTTCTCCTTTCCTTTCCATTCCCAAAATATTCATGTCTATCCGAATGGATGGACACGTAGAAGTGACAGAAATGTGTCAGAAAGGGAAAAGGCTTGGGATAGAGGAGCAGTTTTCTCCTAAATCATTCTGGAATAGTCATTCGCATTCATATTCATTCTCTCAACAGATCAGTATTCGTGTACCTACTAGGTCCTGGCACAATTTTAGACAGTCAGTTCAACAGCAAGCACAATGGACAAGGTCTATACTCTCATATGTCTTCCATTCCAGTGGGAGAGACAGCAAATATGCAAGTAAATAAACAAGCAAAATAATTTTAAAGAGTGACAAGGACTCACAGAAATAAAACAGTTATGAGATAGAGACCTTCTGGAGCAAAGAGTTATGTTAGGTTGAGTGTTCAGAGAAAGCTTCTCAGAGGAGATGATATTTCCACTGAGATTAGCGTGATAAGAAGGGAGTTTTGTGTTACGAGCTGGAGTGGAAAATCCACTGTGATTCAGGTACACTGTCCTTCATTCTATCCTTCAAATATATGAAACTCAGTCCAAGTTCAGAGTCTCTTTGCCAGTTGTTCACTCTACCTGGAATCACAGCCCATGAAGAGATCAGGTGGCTTAGAAGAGAATGAAACTGGTAGATATGGAGAGAAAGAAGTATGGAAAAATGGATATTTAATATTGTTAAATCTATTAAGCAGTACTTCTGAAAATTGCTGTGCAGTGTTGGGGCTACAGAGATATTAAAGATACTCTTAGTTTTCTGAAAAAGGAAATGGGTGCTGCGATGTACTGAAATGGGAAATATTAATTGGGATGATTTATGGGGTTTCTTATGGGGTAGTCGATTGGGTTGAGTGGGAATTCAGACTTCATTATGGAAATGTTGAATTAAAGATAGCTATTAGACATCCTATCTTCCTACTGTCTGTCATATCTAACCACTGTTGTTAAATTACTTGATGATCCATTCCCATCTTATTTCTTCCTACCAACATCACAATTTTGCAACTATCTCGTTCACAAGATCCAGGTGTGTTTCCTGACTAATCTATGCCAATCAATGATGATATTTCTTCAGCAACTATTTTTGGTTTAGGCATGCATAAGTGACCTAAGTTAGACCAATCAGGCTAAGAGAAAGATCACATATTTCATGACTGGGGAGAAACTAGCCCTAGAATGCTTTAACATCATGGATGACAGAGCCATAGAGATGGGGGGAGGAAATATTGGTCCTTGACTCAACTGAACCAACTAACTCTGGATCCACACTATCACTAGACTTCCTGTTATGTGGGGTATTAAACTTCTCTATTGTTTAATCCAGTTTGAATGGGGAGTTCTGTTCTTACAGCCAAAAGCCTCCACACTGATACACAATCTATAAGACAAAAAAGGAATCTATAATTGTCATCACTCATCTCTTTCCAAAGGTCAGACATATAGGACTCTTATCAACAAGTGGTAGGAAAATATTTTTAACTGTATTGAGAATGTGAACATGGATATAAAAATTGTTGTTTTTCCTAGGCGGCAGATTATTTCCCTCCAATTGAAAGGCATCTCTCATTTCTCTAGATCAGGGTTTTTCCACCTCACTCTACTGACATTTTGGATAATTCCTTGCTGTGGGGGGCTGTCCTGTGCCTTGTGAATGTTTAGCAGAACTCCTGGCTCCCACACACTAAATGCCAGTAGAAATTTCCCAGTTGTGACAACCAAAACATTTCTCCAGATATTATCAAATGAACCTGGGTGACAAAATTGTCCACTGCTCCAAATTAATCCCGAAGCATCTGAAGAGTGTGTCACTGGTAACAAGTTGTGATTTTCATTTTCCTTGGTGACTCCAAATATTTTTTCATATGGCCCTTTTCAGAATAATTTCTTTAAAATCACCCGGAAGAATTGTGTGAACAAGGACAAAATAGAAACTAAAGTGGCTTATGGGCTGACTGAACATTTACAAGGCCCCAGTCTCATTAAAGTCAACAAGGTAGCAGTGACAGTCCTGCTGTCCACTTCACACGTTTCTACCAACATTTAATACTCTCCAAACATGAGGCTCAGGGCAGTCACTCTAGTTCAAAACACTGAAAGGACAGTCAAATGCCAAGTCCATCCACACCACAGGGGCAGCCCTTCAGGAGGTGACCGTTTAAGATCTACCTTTATGTAATGCAGTTGTAGTCACACAGTTTGAGATCAACAACATAAAGAAAATTATAGCTATACCAACCTCGGACTTTTCCATGTTATTTAAAAAATATTAGGCCTCGGGGCTGGCCCAGTGGCGTGGTGGTTAAGTGCACGTGCTCCCCTTCGGCGGCCCCGGTTCGCATGGTTGGAACCCAGGCGTGGACCTGCAAACTGCTTATCAAGCTGTACGGTGGCGGTGTCCCATACAAAGTAGAGGAAGATGGGCACGGATGTTAGCCCAGGACTAATCTTCCTCAGCAAAAAGAGGAGGATTGGAAACAGATGTTAGCTCAGGGCTCATCTTCCTCACCAAAAGAAAAAAAAAATTATATATTAGGCATAATATTGCACGGGAAACATATACAATAAAACATTATTTTTCTAAAAACAGTTTATTATATATATTTTAAAAGATCAAAACCCTACTTAGTGAACCATTTAACTCTAACTTTCATTATATTAGCCTATGACCATATAAACCTAATTAATACAAATAAATGGGCTATTTAAATTGACAGTAGAAGTGTCACAAAGAAAAATTACTTAAATCTATGGACTTGTATTTGCAGATGCAGACATCGCCATTTTCATTATCAATTTCTCCTATTTTTGCCTTATGAATTACGTCCTTTTTATAAGAGATTTGCAAGGTCACAAAATGAAAAAATAAAAGTCTACTTCTGTGAAATCAGCTCAGAAATTTCACAAAAAGCCTTAAAGTAATAAATCATGACTCAGAGAACGTCAGGAAGTTGAAGTAGCATTCACCTCATTGAAAGTACATTTTGTTCATTCTGAGAAGTTATAACAAGGCTTTCAGTTCTGGCATAAAATCGACTATTTTTCTCTTCATTTCTTGGTATAGAAGGTATGGAGCTGTTTAAGTCCATTCCTCTTCTCTTTATTCTAACAGCAAACTCTTTTAATGATAACCTTCTAAATATTAAAAGCGATCATTACCTATATTTTAGTGTTGAAAATAGCATAGTCTTATTATAAAAAATTCATTCAGAGATTAGAAGTCTGTTAAGCATAATTTCAGTGTTTGAAAAACAACTTCAATAAAAAAAGTTCATTACATTTTTGCAATTGTTATGTTTTGAATATCTAGTCTGAAATTTAAAAATTATTTTCTTAATAAGGTTTCAAGTTATAGATTAAATTCAGATACTTTCAAATACATTGTTTTTCTCTTATTTAACATTTTACATAAAGCCTACATTTCACCCAACTAACCATACAATAAAGAATGCCAGGCACAAGAAGAGGACTCAGTGAAGGTAAGAGAATCTTCTGAGCCTTGAGTGACACCTGGAGAAGTGTGAGACATGATTTCCGTTTCTTATTAATTCATGACATAAATGAGAAACAAGAAATTTAAGTGAGCAAAATATTATAGGGTGACTTCAAGGAAAAGGTAAAATTTGAAAGATAAGTAATACATTTGAAAGATAAGTAAGATTTTAATAGTAAGAGACACTGTGTGTGTTTGTGTGTGTGTTGTGCATGTGTGTATAGGGAGTGGGATACGCTAAAGGTGGGGAGTAAAATAAAATTCTATTTGGAAAGCCAAAGACTGGGAAAAATATTTCTAATGCACACAACAATATTAGTGATGGAGGTAGGATTCGGGTAATTTAGTGACATTTGGTGACTGAATGTGTAGATAGATGAATTGAAGAGGAATACAAGGTTTCAGAACCTATTTCCTGTTGCTTTGTTTGTGAAAACAAGAGTAGGAGAAACCCATTTACAGGGGAGATGAGTAGTTAGATTTAGATGTTTGGATTTTTTGGCTTTAGGTAATAGGAAACATCTAATGGTTATGGATAAGGAATGGATGTGATAAATAATAAAAACATTAAAATTATAATGAAGGTTCTTTTCTTCCAAAATTATTATTTGAATATTCATATTGATTATGCCATAAAAAAACATTCAATATTGGGTGCTTTACCAACTAAAGCTATGTTAATGAAGATATCACCTATATATAAATGTAAGCTAGCTCTTGCTCCAAGAAAAATATATATACTTAATTCTTGTACTTGAAGATTTCTTCTTTAATATGAATAGACTGATTAGAATTCACAGAACACATATCAAGATTTCCTAGAAATTCCAATCTAAGTCCTGCGGAAGTAAAAGACTTCATTCGCGTTTTCTGTGAATTCTTTAGCAGAGGAAACTGGACTCAGATTCTCATATCTATAAAGATCACCTCAGGGATCCTTCTATGCATGTTTGTCATTGTGAAATCCAGTCTGTACTCCTATTTCCCCAGTAAAACAAGAATTATTAAGATTATTCAAGAATATTGTAGATTTTACTTAGTAATTTGAGGGTACAGAGAAAAGGGGTTTACATTATAATTGTAGACAACTTCAGTAACAAATTCTGTTCTTAAAATGCCTTTTGGCTGTTCCATTGCAACAAAATTTACAAGAGCCCTTTACATCTTATAGAAACCACGTTTATACCATCTTGCTGACTTCTCTCTTCTTCTGATCCCTTTCAGGAGTAATAAAATTAATAAGTAAAAAAACTCTTCTGATTATTTCTACTTGAGCCATTTAACTATATCTGTGTTGGTCTCACTTTCAACCCTAATTAGTTTAATTGTTTTCTATGCAAAGAAAGTCTGTTGCCTAAAAGGAATATATGAAATGGCAATAATTTGAAATAGTTTCAAAGTAAATTTTACCAATAAAATGTAAAGACATCTTCTAATGTTGTGTCAGTACTTATTTAGAAATATTTGGTTGAAAGTATATGAAATGAACTCCAAAGTGTTTCGTTAATTTGCAGTGGAACCATCCACTAAATGCTGGTAATACCTTCAATGATTGTGATAATCCAAAACAAACAAACAAACAAACAAGGGACCAGCCCCATGGCCTAGTGGTTAAGTTTGGCACGTTCTTCTTCGGTGGCCCTGGTTCATGGATTTGGATCCCAGGTGCAGACCTACATCACTTATCAGCTGTGCTGTGGTGATGACCCACATATAAAGTAGAAGAAGACTGGCACAGATGTTAGCTCAGGGCTAATCTTCCTCAGCAAAAAAAAAAAAAAAGAAAAATCAAAAAAGAAAGAAAACAAACAAACAAATTTAGGAGGCATTCTGCAGGGTGTGGGGCCTTCCCTTTGAGAACTACTTAAATTAAAACAAACATAAGACGGTTTGCACAGAATCTCTAGCCCCACTGCCCACCTCGAAGTTTACCTTGGATGAAAAGTAGAAAAGATCTTCCAAGAGGACAAAACTCAGAAAAGGCATATTGGTGAACAAAGAAATTTTCTCCACTGCTAGGCAGCAGATATTAATGTATGAACCTGTATGAACTAGGTCTCCGGTTCTTCCTATTTTGAAATGGGAGCTTTTATTAAAATTATAGTGCCCTGTCTCCACTCTTGCATATTGAGAGAAGAAAGTAATTTAACATGTTATTTACCCATCAGGTGTTAAACAATAATAGGCTACATCTGTCTATGACTGAAAGAAATGCACGATAATCTAGAGACCATAGACTTGCAGCTGAATTTAGAAAGCAGATGTTTTAGCTTGTATTATTTTGGAAAGGGAGTGAGTGCATTTTAGACAGGCAAAGAACATTTTTGCATGTGTTTATTTAAGAAAAAGAATACGTATGGATGTTGGGTAGTCAAAGTGGTGTTGATTTGTCTTCTAGTAACAATTTCCCATTTATTCCAATAACAGTAACTGGATTTGCTTTGGGGTTACTCTCCCTTCTCCTTTTCTGTTATATCCTTTAAAAGGGATTGAACTCCAGCAACCACACACCTGGCTACAGGAACGTGCAGATAAACGCATTAGACCCAATGGTAGAAGAGGAAATGTATGCTGTGGTGTCTGGGTTAGAGGAAATTGCTCTATATTTTAGGATGTCCTAGAAGCTACCAGGAAGACCAACTTCATTTGAATTGTGTTGTATAGATGTGAAGACTGGAAAGGCTTCAGACACTTCCAAATCATACAGAGAGAGTTAACAACTGTAGGAGGAGCTACTATATGGATTCATGAAGCAAACCCTGCAAAGGCAGAATACAGATGGAGAGAAACTGGGCTTCTGGTACCCTGCAAGGGCCACCCAGTCAAGCCACATTTGAAAGCAGTTTACTTGTGAGATTTCAGTTACATGAGCTAAGAAGTTCTTGGTTATAATTTACGTCATTCTGAATTAGATTTGGATCATTTGCCACCAGAAGAATTTCAACTGATTCAGCTGCTATTAGATCTTCCAGAGGGAGGAAGAATAAGAATGTGTGGGAGAAACAAAACTGTCATGTTGTGAATCTGGGACATAACACCACCTTCCATGAGAATAACTTTCAGGTTGCCTGACTCATCTTCCCTCCTCTTAATAAGGCTTAGTAAAAAGTGACCAAGGAGCTCAGGCTACCACCTTACCCTCTCTGCTCCTGACCCAAGGAATCAAACCCGAGTGGAAAAGGGGTGGCGTTGGTGAGTATGTGTATGGTGTAGGGAGGAAGTGTGAGTAGACATGGCTCTGAGTCCCATAACTTGTGACTGTGAAAGCAATTCTATCTTTACGTGTTTACATATTAGATATCGCATTAAAATTCATTCAAAAGAAAAGAGCATTCCATTACTTAAAAAATGAAAGAAATTTTAGAATAAAACTTATGAAAACTACTATGAGTTACCTCTGTAATTCATAGATGTTCATTTTCCTGCTAAAGACCCACATCCAAATGCTTGAAAGTTACAAAACCAGGATACTGAAAGATGAACTAAGAGGATGATCTGTTTGAACATGCTGGGATATGGCCAGAGCTGTAAACTCGCACAAGTTTGAGCTTGGGTTTTAGTGATGGGGCATCCACATTCTGTTCTCATTGACTCATTCTTTGGAATCACTTTCACTTAACAACTGCTTCTTAGGAAAATTTTCCTCTTACAGGTAATTAATCAGTTGAGAACCAACTTGAGGATACTTGCTGGGGAGACACTTAAATCCATATAAGGGCTTTAATAAGTCAAGCTTAGCCTCTTCATAGCTCCTCCTTCCATCTTGAATTAGAATGGACTTCGGAGCATTCAATTTAGCATTGACTACTGAGGCTTTGCACTAAAAATATACAGCTAAAACCTCTTAGGAGCTATGGAATCCACATAAAACTTTATTGGAGTTTAAGTACAACAAATAAAAGAATTGAAGTTAGAAAAATTTTTTCCCTTTAATTGAATCATTGGATTAGCTTCCCTGTTTTCTAAGGGCTCTGTGGCCTTCCAGTGTCTGCAGAGATCCTCCTGGTGCCCACTCATGTGCGCTGAGGCCATAATCTATGTAGTTCAATGCCAAGTTGCAGGTCCCATATACAGCCCAAGTCATTACCTCAAGCTAACTGTGTGATCTTTGTTTTGTCTAAGTCTCTTGGCCACCAACGTTTGTTGGTAAACAAAGCCTGAACATTTCCTACAACCCAGGGGACTAGCCACATGGCTGAAACACTTTCAAATCTGCTTAAGGTCAGCCCCTAGTTGAGTCTGTTTTGCACTATCTTAAGGCAGTACTGTTTTGAGGCCCTGAGAACATTAATTAAGCTCTGTTAAGTGCAGCCTTTCTTCTATACAAATAGCCAAGCATCTACACAAAAACAGCTCACCCGTACCCTCTCTGTAGCCTAAATAATATAGGTTCTAGGGCTTAAACTAGCTTAAAAGAAGCCTCTATACTGCCATAGTCAAAATGCTCTGCCTACACACTGAAGTCCAGTGTCCCAAGCAAAAGCCCTATCCATATTGGAGATTTTGCTCTCCAAATGCCCCAACACTCTGAATTGAACTAACGCTTCCTCCCTTTCAATGCTGCAGGCCCTCCCTTAATCTCAGGGGTTGGTGCAGTATATAAGAATTATAACATGAACAGGGCCAGCCCCATGGGTTAGCAGTTAAGTGCACGCACTCCGCTATTGGTGGCCCAGGGTTCAGACCCCGGGCGCGCGCCGACGCACCGCTTCTCTGGCCATGCTGAGGCCGTGTCCCACGTACAGCAACTAGAAGGATGTGCAACTATGACATACAACTATCTACTGGGGCTTTGGGGAAAAAAAAAAAAAGGAGGAGGATTGGCAATAGATGTTAGCTCAGAGCTGGTCTTCCTCAGCAAAAAGAGGAGAATTAGCACGGATGTTAGCTCAGGGCTGATCTTCCTCACACACACACACACAAAAAAGAATTATAACATGAACAAATAGAAACAATTTCTTCCAAGAGGCAGTGTGTTCCCAAGAGAGAGGAAAAGGAAGGAGGTTGTGTGTGCACGTGCAGATTCTCCTTCCATACCCACCAATATTTCTCCCCTGGGAAGGAGTAAAGGAGACATGGAGAGAGTTCAGAAATGCTAGCTCTTGGGATCAGTTTGCACTGAAAAACTTCTGCAGTATGGGGCAAATTACTTTTCAACTTACAGGCATAGTGAAAATTAGTTTTAATCCTTTCATCTTTAGGTCTTACTGGTTTAGTACTTTAGATATTGTAATGTTATAAGGAAATTTGTCAAAATGAGTCATTCATATATTTTTAAATGGATACTTTATAGATCATAGAAAAAAGTCAGTGATCAAGAAATTATGCAAAGTGAAATAAGTCAGAGGGAGAAGGTCAAATACCGTATGATTTCCTTCATTAAGTAGTAGATAATAACAACAATAAACAAACACATAGAGACAGAGATTGGATTGGTGGTTACCAGAGGGGAAGGGGGGAGGGTGGAGGGCGAAAGGGATAATTCGGCACATGTGTGTGGTGATGGGTTGTAATTAGTATTTGGGTGGTGAACATGATGTAATCTACGCAGAAATAGAAGTATAATGATGTACACCTGAAATTTATACAATGTTATAAACCAATGTTCCTGCAATAAAATAAAAATTAAAAAAAAAAAAAGAAGTCATTCAAAATTCAGCTCTTTTGTAGAAGGATACATACCAATCTCTATGTCTGTGAGTGGCAAGATTACAAAATATTTTAATTTTCTTCTGTACATGTTTATAAATTCAAAGGATATATATTTAATATTTAAATATATAAATACTTTTATATATTTAGATACAACTTTTCTCATTAGAAAAAAAAAGTTATTTTAAAGTTAATGTCTTTCCCAAAGAAGCTTCTCAGAGCTGCCAGTATAACAGCATTTAAAATGAAACATACTAAATGAGTACTAACAAGGGAAATAATTTACACAATCCATCCTGTAGCTCTTTGTACTCACATACCCTTTACTTCTTAACTTGATTTATTTTAATTGTAGTTCATAATGTTGAACCTCAGAGCATGCCACCATAATTTAAAATATACAATTAAAGTGTAATGCTATTTAAAAGTTTTAGTTATATTGATAAGTTTTCTTCTCTTAACTTTCAAAAGCATATTAACAAATATGCAATACAAGAAATACTTGTTTCACTGGCTGAGAAAATTACAATGTACTTGCACTGATTACTATATGATTGCATCATATATATATACACACACATACATATATATATATACACACATATATATACTCTATACTTCAAATACTATGGAATCAAAGTGTTTTCAGGTTTATATTAGGTGGTACACTTTCCTTTTTTTTTTGGTGAGGAAGGTTGACTTGAGCTAACATCTGTTGCCAGTCTTTCTCTTTTTGCTTGAGGAAGATTGTCCCTGAGCTAACATCTGAGCCAATCTTCCTCTATTTTGTATGTGGGTCACCACCACTGTATGACTTGATGAGCAGTGTGTAGGTCTGCGCCCGGGATCCGAACCTGGGGACCCCAGGCCACCAGAGTGGAGCGTGCGAACTTAAGCGCTACACCATTGGGCTGACCCAGTGGTACACTTTTTAACAGATTCTATATTCTCAAACCCTTTTATTTCATAAGTATGCCGCTTTCAAAGACATGACAATGAAATCACATATAACATACATACAAAACCAATATTGAGATTAGTAGCTGTAGTAGATTTGAGATGGATTCAAGTTGTTACCCCTTCCACTGAGAGACAGCCTCAAATTTCCTTTCCCTTGAATCCAGGCTGACTTTAATGACATGCTGGACCAATGAAATGCGATGGAAGTGACAATCTCAGACATGGAACACTATTTCTGGGACTCCTGAGCTTTCATATAGAAAGCCTGATTACCCTGAGACTGCCGTGTTGGAGAGGCCACATAGTAGGTGCTCTCAATAACCCAGCAGAGTCTGCTTTTCCAGTCATTGCTGCAAAGGCACAAGACATATGAGCGAAGCCATCTTGAACCCTCCATGAGCCCATTCTTCAGTTGGATCCCACTGAGTAACATTCAAGTCACAGGGAATAGATGAATCTCTCAGTTGATGCCTGCCTGAATTCCTGATTCACAATATCATGAAATATAATAAAATTATTGTTGTTTTAAACCACTGTATTTTGAAGTAATTTGTTATTCAGCTATAAATAACTGGCATAGATGCTTAGATATGATCCTTATGAGAACTGCATTTATTGTCAGTGGAATTGTCTAAATAGCTTATGCTTTTCTTAATCCTCTACACCAGTGATTCTCAAGCTTTTCTTTTCCTTTTCTGACATGACATAATTAATGGATGATTTTCACCTGCTCAAAAGACTGCTATTAGTATCATCTCTTGTTTGGTCTGCCTCATATCTAATTTAGATTGTGGCTTATGGGTAAGGCCCAATGCACTTGTTATAATTCAGTTCCTTTCTTGTCTCTTTACTCATGATAATCATTGTATCTAAACTATTATTGATAAGCCTGTACTCTAAGACATAAAAAATGTCAAAGATATGCATAGAAATTGAAATAAGGTCATGAGAATTAACAACAAAAAAAAACTCATAAACAAACAAACAAAAAACCAACTCCTCAATATCTGTAATCATAACCCACTTCTGCAACTTGATTTAAATGAGTCACAGTTTCTAACCTTGGGGAGATTAGAGGCCTTCAAATGATTGGATGAGACCCACCCATACTGGGGAGGGCAATCTGCCTTACTCAGTCTATCAATCCAAATGTTAATCTTTTCCAGAAACATCCTTACAGATGCAACCAGAATAATGTCTGACCAAATGTCTGGGCACCCTGTGGCCTAGTCAAGCTGACACACAAAACTAACCTTCACCTACTCCTTCCACTATTCTATATTCATATTACTCTAAAAAACTGTTCATTTGTACAGCATGACCATTTTTCTTCTTCAGTCATCATCATTTATACATTAACTTTGCTATAGTTCTTTTCACTTAGCCATTGGCTGTTCAAGTAAAACTAATTATTGCCAATGAGATTAATTTCAGTGCCTGAGCTTTTATTTGAGTGTTCAATATGAGATCATTCTGTTACTAAAATAGCATCCAATTGATCCAGAATAAGCTTGTATTTTTAACTATGCATTACCGTATAAACGAAAGAACAAAATGAAAGAAAAAAATACCATAGAAGAGTTCCAGATCCTTGGGATATATACCCTGAACCCAAGAGATATATAGACTACAATTTAAGAAATATGCTGTTAATGATCCTCTGAATTAAAAAAAAAAGAAAAAAAAATATTGGCATGACAAAACTAATAAGCAGGAAGTAAAGACGCTCTTTTAATAAAAAGAAATTTAAAAAATGCTTTCATTACAAAATTATTTTAGTAACAAAGAAAAATCTATTTTATCAATTTCTCCCTTTCTTCACATTACTCTGTGCTTTGTCAAGCAGTCAACGAATTAAAAACTGTATTTCTTACAAACCAATGATCGACATTAGTCCACCTCATGATACTTTCACTGTGTGTGTGTGTGTGTGTGTGTGTGTATTCATTGTAGATGATAGATAGATGGACAGATGGATGGATAGATATAGAGATAGACAGGTGCTAGACAGATAGATAGATAGATAGATAGATAGATAGATAGATAGATAGATAGATAAAGTAGGTGATAAATTGATTTCTGGGCAAAAGATTTTTCTCCAGTAATTGCTTAGGGATATTTTTATCACTCGTTGTTAGAATAAGGAATTAACTATTTTTATTTAATGGGAACAGGTAATTTCTATTTCTTAAATTCTTGTCCCCCAGGTGGAAGTCCTCTTCCTTTCTTCTTTGTCCTGTTTCTCGATGTAATACACTCATTCACTTGTCGCCACGCTCGTTGCTCTTTTCTAAACTCACTTGAACCGTGTCTGTGCTAGTTAGGGAGCCTCTTAGTACTGCGTTCATACTTCTTGACTGATCTGTAAAAATGAATGTGGGCCCTTTAAATAGTTTTCCTCTGCCAGCCGGCACTGAAGCTTTGTCACTCCAGGGTCTGGAGAGGAAAGAGTTTGGCTTCCTGATTTGAGTGTGCCCGCTTGGCCGGGTCCTGCCATTCCAGCTTCTCCAGCTCTAGGCTCCCGCAGGGCCTGGCTGTCAGAAGCAGCATCTGGTGGCCGGTGGCTTTCTTCAGCAAGCCTTTGAGGTGGTTTTATGGCAGACTGCCTCTGGTGAAACACTTCCCCGTTCCCAGTTTTCTCCAGCAACCCAGAAGGCCAATTTCCAGCAGTTCCAAAATTCAGCCTCTGGCAAATTCCACCAGCAGGGCACCACATCAACTTCTCTGCTCTCCGATGAGCAGGCCTTCTCCATCAAAGTCTGCATTTCAGCCTTGGGGAGAAAGTGGTACTTATTTGAGTGTCCTCAAGGGCTTGTGACTAGTATATATTAGTATAGCGCACTGTAGTGTAGTATAGTACAGGGTAGTGTAAGGTAGTGTAGTATATTATCGTGTTATTATGGGCTGAATTTTGTCTCCCCAAAATTCCTATTCTGAAGTCCTAACCCACAATACCTCAGAATGTGATTGTATTTGAAGATAGAGCCTTTAAAGGGGGTAATTAAGTTCAAATGAGGCCCTTAGGGTGGGCCCCAATACAATTGGACTGGGGTTCCTATAAGAGGAGGAAATCTAGACAAGCAGAGACACCAGGGTTGAGCACACACAGAGGAAAGACCATGTGAAGACACAGCCAGGAGAAAACCACCCGCAAGCCAAGGAGCGAGGCCTCAGGAGAAGCCAAACCTGCCAATACGTTGATCTCAAATTTGCAGGCTCCAGAACTTTGAGAAAATAAGTTTTTGTTGTTTAAGTCACCCAGTCTGTGATATTTTGTTATGGTCGCCCTAGCAAACTCACGCATACATAATATCCTATTATATTACATGTCATGTCTGATATTGCTACATTCTTAAGAGTTTTTAATTCTTACGAGACAATCCCTCCTTACTCCAATCCCTTGCTATAGTTTGAAAATTTTCTCTATTAAACTTCTGTTGTTCAAATTACTGTGTGGTTTCTCTCTCTCTTAATTGGACTCAGACTGATGAACTATTATAGCAAACTCAATTTATTATCCTCATTAAATCACATAATGCCCACCAGAGTGAAATGAAAAGATTTTCAAAATTCTGAAATTTTCTTCATAACCATACTGAGACCCTCAGATATGAGAGAAAATTTTTCTTAGGTATATCACGTCTTTATTATCCATACAAACATGTTTTCCATTTGCATACATGTATCTTTATCACAATCTCTGTTTTATTGCAAAGAAGTCCATTTTTTAGTTTAGAAAAGATCTCACTTACATTTTTCAATCTTGACTCCCCAAAATTTTTAGAGAGATTATCAAATGCCCTGGTGAAATCAAGAAACAGTACAGCATGTTTATATGCTTTTGTATGTGTTTTATGTTTCTATGCAATTATATCTATAACATTGTTATTAAGAAGTTAGATTTTAGTAACTACTGCCTTTTCACTCATGAGCAATCATCGATTAAATTCCTATTATTGCCCTGTATATTCTGGATAAAAATGTATATAAGACAAGAATAATGCATACAGTTCTCATTATAGCTAATATGTAAATAAATTATTATAATACAAATGGGAACAGTGCTATCATTGAGGTTTGAGCAAAATTTTAGGAAGAGTAGACAGATTAGTTCATACTGGTGTGGTTTGGTAAGATCAGCTCCACAGCAGAGATGGCATATGAATTAACTTTTAAACTTCAAGTAATAATTCACCAAACTGAGAAAAGCTGGGCAAACGAGGCATTAACAAAAGAACAATATTAAAAAAAAATGTGACAAATTCTGGTCTTAGTGAAGAACCAAGTATGAATCAAGAGATCCCCTGATTGGCTGCGGGGAAGAGAAGGTAACTGAAAATACACTATAAAATACATATGTGGATATGGGTCTTTCATTCTACCAATATTGCAGCAGCAAACATTTCATCAAGCTTTGCTCCCATCATAGTATATTTGAGAATGTGGTCTTAGCTAAACACCCGCATTCTGAAGGCTGTAATGGAATATACAACAGGTATGAAAAAGAAATTTTTGGTGCTGACAAAGTGCTCTCCAGCTTGTCTAGGAGGTCAATTTCCTAGGCTTTGCTAGACACATAGAATTTTTATGTGTCCATTCCCTCAGGCCTTATTTTGTTTGTTTTATTTGACAAAATTTAATACAGTGCCTCCGTGTCACATGGGCTCTAATTGGTTTTGGAGATAGAGCTGTTAACAAGGTAACATGGTTCTATCCTTGTGGACCTTATAATCTAGAAGAGAAGAGAGCTCTTTAACAATCAATTACAAATATATAAATGCTACTAGTAAACATGGGGGTGTTAAGAAGCATATTAAATCTTACTTCCTTAATTCCTTTCCTTCTATGTGAGTAATTTACTCCCAAAGTCCAAAAGTCATTAAATAATTGTCGAATTCCACTTCTGGTCAATACGGAGTAATAGCAAACTGTTCAATTGTCCTGCAGAATTTGCCACATTCTAGATTTTGCTAATGGCACTCCTGAGATGTAAACATTTTTCTCTGACCTCTGCAATATCTTTTAATGGCAGTTAGATCTAGAAGCTATTTGTTTATTTAATTAATTATTTATTTGCAGAATATTTCATAGATTATATTGAGTACATCCTATTGTATCATAATTCAAAGGCCCATAAGGGGTTATAGTTTCTTTTCATATTATGTTAAGATTGATCAGTATGTTAAGTTTAAAATTTCCCATCAGTTTTTCATCTAAGATTTTTCTCAGCCATTGATGATCATTGTCTAAATCCATTATTTTATTAGAAATTATAAAATGGTGCTATTCTATGATTTTTCTTCATTTATTAGCTGGAATTCTTTTACTAAATTTTTCCATTGTCAATAATTTGATTACTTTCAGATACTGTTTTATAGGAAGACAGAAGAAATATTTCACTCTCTCTCTTTATTTACTAGTATTCAGAATAATAAGTTAGTCTCCTAGCACTCTCCAAAGGTAACCTGTGAGGGTTACCTTTAATGTCAAGTTATGAAATAGATTTTAATATTTTTCTATCTTTCAATCAACTGTAGTTATTTTTATTTTCATGCTGAAATCATCCCATCTTTTGGCAAGAGTGAGCCCCTTCAAGTTGGCGTCAATCCTTTTTTTTTTTCCCAGAAGAAAGGAAAATGTTTCATCTTTTAATACCTTTAACAGCACTTTTTTATTTCTAGCATTTTGAACAAGGGTCCATATTTTAATCTTGCATTGGTCACTGAAATTAAGTAGACCATCTTTCCCACTGCTATTTCATATCCCACATTCAACAATTACATGTCTCAATACGCAGTACTACAGAGAGTGACGGGAATCCTACAGGTACATGGCCTTCTTTTAGCATTGAGAGCTTCAATCCTTTTGATACGACCTCAGAAATCTTTGATAGTTTCCTCACTTTCCAATGCAACAAGATTTTCTAGTCTTGTCTTGAACATTCATTTTCCTATACCAGTAATCAGTCACTTCCCTAGATATCCCTAGTTCTTTGGGGGAAAATGGTATTTAAAGACCACAATCTAGAACCTGAGGTGCTTAACAGTACTGAGTTGGTAATTGCCTTTAGGTTTTTGTATTGATTTGAGATAGAAAAGCTATTTTTTCAGAGAAAATACATCGGTCATTCAATTCAAATTTAGAAATACAGTGTTTTACATAAAGTCTTGATTCTATATTTGTTGTTTGTTTTTCTTTTGCCGAAATTCTTGGTTGCTAGTGACATCAACATAAATACTTTTTGCTCTGTCACTGTATAATAGTCTCAGAATTACAGTAACTATGTTATTACTGACAATATGTTTAATAAAAATAATTTCTTTTTGTGTGGTTAAGTCTTTATCCATAGAGAACCATTTTTAAGAAGTTTCGGTTTATCATCCCATTGATTATTTATTTAAATACACATACACCTCCTTCTTTCTCTGATAAAAGTTTGCATAATCTACACACAGTTCAGCCTTATTTATTGGTTTGTTTTGCCAAGTTATATATCCCAGAATTCAACTCATAATAATCTGCATAGATGTCCCCTGTTCCTTTTTACAGTTTTACTCTTGAGTGGACACACTGTAGTTTGTTCAAACTACATTGATTGCTTCTGGGGTGAAACATTTATTTTTAATAAATGAAATATTTTCAAAAGAGCTATTTCCATGTAAAGCATTTCCTTCTCCTGCCCTCCTACCTGATTAGTTACCGTCAACTCATCTTATTAAAACTAAGTTTCCATTTCTTGAACATGTTCCAGACCAGTCCCTCTAGGTCTTCTTCCCCTGAACCTCTTCTTATACTTCCAGGACATTCTATGTATAAACAATTATTATGACTCACCACATTGTATTGTGCTAACTACTTTTCTTGTCTGTTTCTGCTAATAGATATGAGGTTAGAGTCCTTATCTTCATATCCTCACTGCCAACCTGGGTCCCTGGTCAAAATTGACGAATAAGTAAATTAAAAACAAAGGTGACAGGTCCACTTGAAAATGTTTTAAAATAATTCCTACCCCTACATTAAAATGATAAGTAGTAATATCATTGAAACTAACATTTTAAAAAGTTCATGATAGAGGAAACCATTGTTACATTTTCATGGGGCTCTTACATAAAGATACTAAGGCATTTTTGTAAATTCTCACAATTCTCGGTATTATAGCTCACATTGTCAATATTATATTCAACTCTACCCACAAGAAACAGAAAGTTCTTTTTATTAATTAAGATACAACTACATAGGAAACATTAGCCAACAACATGTGCTTAGTTAGCCCAAGGATTTATCCTCTTGCTGTTATCAGAGGCCAAGGATCAGATCCCTTACAGCCACAAATTTTCAAAAAAGAAGAGTTTGCAAGTACAACTTTTAAGCTCTGTCCTGGTTTGGATTTGAATCTCTTAGCTTTAAAATCAACACAATACTTTTCTCAACCTGTCTCATTCCCCTTCAGATTTTCCTCTATTACCTACATGGCCTATGGCACAAGCCTGCAATGTTTCCCGCTTAAACAGGGACTTTTTTCCCCCACTTAGAGTATTTTCTGAAGCTTTTCAGACATGTTTTAACTGGGTTTCATGGTTCTCTGTGCCTCAAGGATGTTTTAAATTAACTTTTTCAGCACTCTAAAGTTGAAAAAAAATACCTTTTATAGGATCATATAATTTCTTCGTCTCATGTTCACCAAAACCTATGTAACGTGTAGGATCTCGTATCTTGCTCTTATTATATAATCTTGGTAGAACATGTTCTCAATTTGGCATAAGCCATTTATTTACTGTATGAAAATCAATAGTCAGATAAGTTTACTTTTATTTTGTCTAAATGAATATCTCTACTTCTAATTGAATTAGTCACGTTTCCTGCTTATTAAGCAATATTACTCTTATTTCAAATACACAAATATTTATAAGTATATTGCACATCACTACATCACACATTAAATATTCTCAAGTTACTAAAGATTAGTGTGCATTTTTTCCATTGTTAAATGTGGTGTTGCTTGTGCCCTTAGCTACCTCCCCACCCTCGACATCACTTATTTACTATCCACTTCCTCCTCCCCCCTAAAATAATTAAAAAAAAAAAATAGAATTAGGGGCTGGCCTGGTGGCCTAGTGGTTAAGTTCGAGTGCTCCGCTTTGGTGGCCCAGGGTTCACAGGTTCAGACCCTGGGAGTGGACCCATGCACTGCTTATCAAGCCATGCTGTGCTGGTGTCCCATATAAAGTAGAGGAAGATGGACACAGATGTTACCCCAGGGCCAATCTTTCTTAGCAAAAAAAGGAGGATTTGCAACAGATGTTAGCTCAGGGCTAATCTTCATCAAAAAAAGAAATAGAATTAAATGTACAGGTAAATATATACTACAGTGTTCTATCACAAAGATATAACGAAGTCAAGATCTTTAACAAAGGAATACAAATTATATATTCAAATTAACATTGTATGGGTTTCAGTAGAATTGTCTTTATAATTGTCACCAAAAAATGCTAATAAAGTAACTAAAAATTAACTATTAGAATAAACACAGATTATAATTCCCATCATTGGAAATAATAGTATTACTAAATTGCTTAGAAATCATTCAAAAAATTTAATATGAAAATATAAAGACTTTGTCTCTAAAAGAGATGTGAACTTTCAAAAGAATATTTTAAAAATCCCACCATGTAGAGAAATATATTGAATAATTTCTCTAAACTATCAGTTTAACTTTTATAAATGGCAGTAGCTGTACAGATTATAAGATATTTAAGACATATTAACGCATGTACTTTCCACGTAGTCAGCAGATAACTTATACTAAGAGTATAACTTAATATTAATATATCAATTAATATAGTTACATTAGTAATTATAGATCAATTAATATAAATATTTCATCACAAAACACTAATCATGAAATTTAGACCATTTCAGAATAATTTTCTTTTAAACCCCTATCCTTTAAAATATCACTTTTGCTTTACTTTGTAGTTATTTTTATCACTCTCATATATAATCTAGATGGTACTCTAATAACCTGATATGCAAGTTTACCTTCTTATGATTCTCTTTACCATATTTCTCTTCATAAAAATTCAGAGGGACATTATATAATAATTTATAGAGAAAATAAAGTCCCATTGATTTAAAAACATGTTCACAAATCATATTACATAGGCAGAATTCTTGATGAAATATGAAAGCTTTTTAATCCTGCGACGTGTTTTCACCTGTGCATTTGCGAACTTGATTTCAATTATGTTTATAATGCACGTGGAGGAATTTTAATAGTTCTTCTGTTCAATTTTATAGCAAAATTATAATTATGTTTTCATCGACACATGCTATAAATATAACAATTGAAATCACAATCACCAGTATAAGATCAAAAAGTGTTTTGTAGAAGGTAGAGAAAATATGAACAGAGAAACATTTCGTACATATGAAAATGTGAATGTTAAAAAAATAAATAAAAATATTGAAGAATATTGACTTCTCCTATGTGAAGAAACAAAATTAAGATCTGTTTTTGCATATAAATTGGGATACTAGAGACATAAAATCAAAAGAAAATTTAGCTTTTTGCCCTATTATCTGCCTTTTTTGCTTCACACTCTCTCTATGTAAATCCAGAAATCTGAGGATACCTGACCACAAGGCAGGTAGGGGTTCACCCCCCAAATGTGTAAAAGCAGTGCATAGCTCCTAACCTGGATCTATTCCTTGGCTCAATTCAAGAAGGAAAGCCTTGCCCACCTCTCATTGCAATTTCTTCTTGACCTCCTCACTTGCCGTTCCACTGGGATAGTAGACTTGATTCTATCAGGTAAATAAGAATTAGAGTGCCAGATACTCAGATTAGCTAGATACTCAGATTAGGCAGGGTCCTCGTAGAAAAGAAGAAGGAACGTTCTAAATGGGTAATTCAAGGAAAGTGTAATATAGTTAAGAGACTATTTACAAAGATGTGGCTGGAATAAAAGAAACCAGCACAATAACTGCTTGGTAGCAAGATGCTTATTTATCACTCCAGAGCCTGAAGCTTTAAGGCAAGGGGTGCTTACCCTTCGGAAGCTGTGACCTTCAGCAGAGAGACACAGCCAACCCACAAGGAACTATCAGGGGAATAAATAACTCAACTGCACTCCGTTCTCAGTCTCTTATCTCCTGTAGACACTTCCATTGGCTGGACACCACCAGGTACCTGAGGGCAAAGGAGGCTTTATGCAACCGAATCCAGTCAGTACCTGTCAGCTAGGAAAGAATGCGGCTCAACGTATTCTGGAGGGACAAATGAAAGTTACGTAGCATAATATTCTAATCGATAATGTAAATATATAACTAAAAAATAGCAATGAATAAAGAAAGATCACTTGACTATAAGCACATTTATTATAATTTTATAACAGAAATATAACACTGCCAGTCCCCCCTAGTTTGTTACTCTCCATATACTTACCACCTTTTATCGTTAAGATATATTTTCCTTATTTATTTCGTTATTGTCTTTTTGTCCTCACTAGAATGTAAGTTCCATAAGGGCACAGATTTTTTGGCTGTGTTCCCAGCACCCAGAACTCTGCACGGGTTATAGTAGATACTGAAATCGTTTTTGAATGAATGAATTGGAGAATATAAAGACATTCTAACACAAGAACTATAGTTTAATAAAACCTGTGAAAGTAATCAAATTTATATCATATCAATAGATCACATACAGAGAATCGTTTAGGATTCTCATTTATGTTTATAAACTACTTTAGACTTCAAAAGGCATGAAAAATAAAAGACTTCTCTTACATTTGGATTTCCCCTCAAAAACTAATTTTGCACACAGAAGAAAATCAACAGGTATGTGAAATGTAAAACAGCAATAAACTCAGCTCTAGTAAGTGCCAACTTTTACCCTATTCATATTGCAATAATTAATAATATTTATTTGGTTTCAAATATAAGAGATAATAGTGTATTTTCTAGCTTGTATAAAGCTAGTATTCTTTTCCAATGAGTTAAAATAGTGCATTTATTTTTAAATTAAAGAGACCTGGAAGATAAATCTATAGATAGGACTAGGAACCTCAAAACAAGAAAGTATTATAATAAGCAGAGTAAAATGAAATTTTTGGCATGGCATCATCTCACTTTGATTTTATCTTTTGTTATCTAACTGGTATCTCGATGTGCTTACAAGGGGAGACAAAGAAAACAAAAATTGGAAGGCTTCCTCTAAGATCTTAAGACTCAGAGCAGTCCTGTCACTTGTCAGCTATTGGACTTTAAGAGTTGTTTCTCTGCCTCTAGACTTTAGTTTCACTGTCTATACTCTGAGATTAATAATATCTATTTCTCTGAGTTGTGAAGATTACAAGAGATAACTAATATAAGTTGTGTCAGCCTCCCACTGTGATAACTCTGTTTCACAAAGGCATTTCCTGTGCCCATAAGCTTCTGAGACCCCTTCCTTGTTCAGTAATCAAAAGCAAAATAGTACAAATCTCCAAATTCTCAAATAAGTAGCAGCAAATTAAAATCAACCAGCTCTATTTCTTAGTCACCTCACATACAGTCTGCCATCTTCCCAAAGATCTAGTTAAAGTCAATGTAGTGGGAACTACTTTCTGTTATCTCCAACTGCAACTCTAGGCTACAACACAGGAGAGTCCGGGTTATAGGAAGTACAGCAATTTAGATATATAGTCTTTATCTTTTCTCTATCTTGTGCCCATTTTAATGCTCTTTCTCCCCTGACAAGTCCAGAAGGCAATAGTCAAAGGATGGCATGACTTGGTTTACTGTTTATTATGTCTTATTGACATTCCCTTATAACTAGTAAGTCTTCCATTGTTTTCTTTTTTCAACAAATAAGGGGTCAAGTCTGCACAATTAGTCTTCCTCAGAACTCTTGGTTAATCCACCATCTTGCAGAATAGTGGTAAATCATAGTTCTGCCTGGTTATAATTTTGGACTAGAGGGGCTGATATGTTAGATCTTTTAGTTTTATACATCTGCTATTTTTTCAGAACTGTCTGGTCTATTCACAATTCCCTATATGCACTCTTATCCATTTACATAGAGATAAAATATATACATAAAATTATGAACAGAAGTTTGCTTAATATAACATTTATTTATTTGATAAATATTTATTGAGTGTCTAATTAATAAGTCAGAAACTATTCTAGATGCTTGGATACATCAAAAACCAAATTGACAAAAATCCCTGCCTACATGAAAATTACAGTCTAGTAAAAGTAGGACAACTCTTCATCTCTACAGAGCGATACATATGCTTCTTCAACAGACAGAGATCTACATACCTGAATACGTCAAGAGAATAATTGACTTTTAAAAAAGCATTCTTGACGAATTCTCAAAGATGGTGGCATAAGCACACTCTGAACTCACCTCCTCCCGCGGACACAGCCAATTTACAACTACTCGTGGAAAAATTACCCCTGAGACAGAACTGAAAACTGGCTAAGAGGAACTCCTGCAACAAACGACAATCCTAATTGAGGTGGAAGAGGCAGAGACTCCCTTCTGGAGAGAAAAACGCCGCCTTCACAAGCCGCAGCGCCTCACAGCCGCCCGGGAGCAGCTCACAGGTACGCAGCCTCCCTGGAGGCGCGGGGCCCTGAGCCGGGAGCGCCCCCGCTGTGGGCATTTTGTGGACCCAGCACAATCGAGACGAGTGGCATAATATCTGACTGTGCCTGCTACTAAAGCATTGGGTTGCACCCCCAGAAAACCCGGTTCACAAAGACATTAAAACCGACTCTTAAAGGGCCCACGCGCAAACTCACCCATTTAAGAAAGCAACCTAAAGTCACCAGAAAGAAAGGTGCCAGCCATTTGTGACAACATGGATGGACATTGAGGGTATTATGCAAAGTGAAATAAGTCAGAGGGAGAAGGTCAAATACCGTATGATTTCCTTCATTAAGTAGTAGATAATAACAACAATAAACAAACACACAGGGACAGAGAGTGGATTGATGGTTACCAGAGGGGAAGGGGGGAGGGAGGAGGGTGAAAGGGATAATTCAGCACATGTGTGTGGTGATGGGTTGTAATTAGTATTTTGGTGGTGAACATGATGTAGTCCATGCAGAAACAGAAGTACAATGATGTACACCTGAAATTTTTACAATGTTATAAACCAATGTTACTGCAATAAACAAAAAATTAAAAAAAAAAAAAAAAAAAGAAAGGTACACAGTGCTTTGGTGAAAAGAGACTCACCTGATAGGCTCTGAGTGCGTTGCAGGGAGGGGTGAGACCTCTCCAAGGACTGGGACATTGGCGGTGGCCATTGTTGTGGCCTGGTGTGGGCGTGCTGACACAGACACCATTGGAGTTCCCCCTGGGGCCTGCCAGCCCAGGGTCTGCCCCACTCACTAGAGCACTGATTTAATCCAGCTCAGCCAGGGCAGACAGCCCACCCCAGAGACTGGCCCTACCCAACAACAAGCCCTCAGGCAACTTGTGGGCCTGCATAGGTTGGTGACTGGATTCTCTGCAGCCTGGCAACTGAGCCCACTTCAGTGGGGCAGGGCATGCACAAGGAGCAGGTGGAGAGTGTGGGGTGGTGGTGGAGTCTGTGGGGCTCCTGCTGGGGAGAGACTGGGTCCACATCAGGAGGTCAGGGGGCACACACGGGGCAGGACTGTGTTGACTGTGTGTGTGGACCTGTGGGTGGTGGGGCTTGTCAGCTGCCGAAGACTTGTGATTCTCAAAGACCCACATAGGGGGTTTGCCCCACATTCCGAAGCCTGAAACAATTGGGTGCTCCCATGCCTGAGGCCAGCCCCACACTGCTACAAGAAATGTTAAAGGGACTGATTTAAGGGGAAAAGAGATGACCACAAGTAGGAAATATTATCTATTTCCATGATAAGAGGGTAATGGATACAAATGCACAAAAAAGAGGTTAGATATGATACCAAAAACATAAAATGAGGGAGGAGAGGAGTTAAAGAGTAGAGCTTTCAGAAAGAGATCAAACTAAAGAGACCATCAATTCTGTATAGAAGGAGAAAGGAACAGAGAAGGACTACTAAAACACTGAGAAAAAAAAAGTTAAAAAATGGCAGTAAGTACATACTTATCTATAGCTACTTTGGGCATATTATGCCCCCTACAAATACATTGATTTCAACTGTTAAAAAAAAAAATAGCTACTTTAAACATTAATGGACTAAATGCTCCAATTAAAAGGCATAGGGTGGCTGATTGGATAAAACAACAAGACCCATATATATGCTGCATACAAGAGACACACTTCAGACCTAAAGACACTCACAAACTGAAAGTGAAGGGATGGAAAAAGATACTCCATGCAAATGGCAATGAAAAGAAAGCTGGGGTAGCAGTACTCATATCAGACAAAATAGACTTTAAAACAAAAACTGTAAAAAGAGACAAAGAAGGGCATTACATAATGATCAAGGGAACAATCCAACAAGAGGAAGTAACACTCGTAAATATCTACGCACCTGATGTAGGTGCACCTAAATATATAAAGCAATTATTAACAGACATATAAAGAGAAATAGACAGTAACACAATAAGAGTAGGGGACTTGAACACTCCACTTTCACCAATGGATAGATCATCCAAACAGAAGATCAATAAGGAAACATTGGCCTTAAACGACACACTAGAACAGATGGACCTAGTAGATATATACAGAGCATTCCATCCAAAAACCAAAGAATACACGTTCTTTTCAAATGTACATGGAACATTCTACAGGATTGATCACATATTAGGCCACAAAACAAGTCTCTATAAATTTAAGAAGATTGAAATAATACCAAGCATCTTTTCTGACCACAACGGTATGAAACTAGAAATCAACTATAGGAAGAAAATCAGAAAAGCCACAAATACGTGGAGATTAAACAAAATGCTACTGAACAACAACTGGGTCAATGAATAAATCAAAGAAGAAATGAAAAAATACCTGGAGACAAATGAAAATGAAAATACGACATGCCAGAATTTATGGGATCCAGCAAAAGTGGTTCAAAGAGGGAAGTTTATAGCGATACAGGCCTATCTCAACAAACAAGAAAAATCTCAAATAAACAATCTAACAATGCACCTAAAGGAACTGGAAAAAGAAGAACAAACCAAGCCTAAAATCAGTAGAAGAAGGGAAATAATAAAAATCAGAGCAGAAATAAATGAAATAGAGACAAAAAAAAATAGAAAACATTAATAAAACCAAGAGCTGGTTCTTTGAAAAGATAAGCAAAATTGACAAACCTTTAGCTAGACTCACCAAGAGAAAAAGAGAGAAGACACAAATAAGTAAAATCAGAAATGAAAGAGGAGAAATTACAACAGACACCTCAGAAATACAAAAGATTATAAGAGAATGCTATGAAAAGCTATATGCCAACCAATTCGACAACCTGGAAGAAATGGATAAATTCTTAGAATCATACAACCTTAGAGAACTGGATCAAGAAGAAGTAGAGAATTTGAATAGACCAATCACCAGTAAGGAGATCGAAACAGTAATCAAAAACCTCCCCAAAAATAAAAGTCCAGGACCAGGCGGCTTCCCTGGTAAATTCTACCAAATATTCAAAGAAGACTTAATACCTATCCTTCTCAAACTCTTCCAAAAAATTGAGGAAGTGGGGAAGCTCCCTAACTCATTCTACGAAGCCGACATTACCCTGGTACCAAAACCAGACAAGGACAACACAAAAAAAGAAAATTACAGACCAATATCACTGATGAACATCGATGCAAAAATCCTCAACAAAATACTAGCAAATCGCATACAACAATACGTTAAAAAAATTACACACCATGATCAAGTGGGATTTATGCCTGGTATGCAGTGATGGCTCAACATTCGCAAATCAATCAATGTAATACACCACATTAATAAAATGAAGAATAAAAATCACATGATGATCTCAATAGATGCAGAGAAAGCATTTGACAAGATACAGCATCCATTTATGATAAAAACTCTGAATAAAATGGATATAGAAGGAAAGTACCTCAACATAATAAAGGCCATATATGACAAACCCACAGCTAATATCGTCCTCGATGGTGAAAAACTGAAAGCTATCCCTCTAAGAACAGGAACCAGGCAAGGATGCCCACTGTCACCACTCCTATTTAACATAGTACTGGAAGTCCTAGCCAGAGCAATTAGGCAAGAAAAAGAGATAAAAGGGATCCAAATTGGAAAGGAAGAAGTGAAACTCTCACTATTTGCAGATGACATGATTTTATATATAGAAAACCCTAAAGAATCCACCAGAAAACTCTTAGAAGTAATAAACGAATATGGTAAAGTTGCAGGATACAAAATCAACATACAAAAATCAGTTGCATTTCTATACACTAACAACGAAGTAGCAGAAAGAGAAGTTAAGAATACCATCCCATTTACAATTGCAACAAAAAGAATAAAATATCTAGGAATAAACTTAACCAAAGAGGTGATAGATCTGTACACCAAAAACTATAAAACATTGCTGAAAGAAATTGTAGAAGACACAAAGAAATGGAAAGATATTCCATGCTCTTGGATTGGAAGAACTAACATAGTTAAGATGTCCATACTTCCTAAAGCAATCTATAGATTCAATGCAATCCCTATCAAAGTTCCAACAACAGTTTTCACAGAAATAGCACAAAGAATCCTAAAATTTATACGGAACAACAAAAGACCCTGAATAGGTAAAGGAATCCTGAGAGAAAAGAACAAAGCTGGAGGTATCACACTCCCTGATTTCAAAATATACTACAAAGCTATAGTAACCAAAACAGCATGGTACTGGCACAAAAACAGACACACAGATCAGTGGAATAGAATCAAAAGCCCAGAAATAAACCCACACATCTATGGACAGCTAATCTTTGACAAAGGAGCCAAGAACATACAATGGAGAAAAGAAAGTCTCTTCAACAAATGGTGTTGGGAAAACTGGATAGCCACATGCAAAAAAAATGAACGTAGAGCCTTACCTTACACCATACACAAAAATTAACTCCAAATGCATTAAAGACTTGAATGTAAGACCTGAAACTATGAAACTGCTAGAAGAAAACATAGGCAGTACGCTCTTCGACATTGGTCTTAGCAACATATTTTCAAGCACCATGTCTGACTGGGCAAGAGAAACAATAGAAAAAATAAACAAATGGGACTACATCAAACTAAAAAGCTTCTGCACAGCAAAGGAAACCATCAACAAAACAAAAAACAACCTAACAATTGGGAGAAGGTATTTGCAAACCATACATCTGATAAGGGCTTAATCTCCAAAATATATAAAGAACTCATGCATCTCAACAACAAAAAAACTAACAAACCAATTAAAAAATGGGCAAAAGACCTGAACAGACATTTCTCCAAAGAAGATATACAGATGGCCAACAGGCACATGAAAAGATGTTCAACATCATTAACCATCAGGGAAATGCAAATCAAAACTACAATGAGATATCACCTCACGCCCGTCAGAATGGCTATAATTAACAAGACAGGAAACAACATGTGTTGGAGAGGATGTGGAGAGAAGGGAACTCTCATACACTGCTGGTGGGAGTGCAAACTGGTGCAGCCACTATGGAAAACAGTATGGAGATTCCTCAAAAAATCAAGGATAGAACTACCATATGATCCAGCTATTCCATTGTTGGGTATTTATCCAAAGAACTTGAAAACACCAATGCATAAAGATACATGTACCCCTGTGTTCATTGCAGCGTTATTCACAATAGCCAAGACTTGGAAGCAACCTAAGTGCCCATCAAGGGACCAATGGATAAAGAAGATGTGGTATATGTACACAATGGAATACTACTCAGCCATAAGAAACAATGAATTCCAGCCATTTGTGACAACATGGATGGGCATTGAGGGTATTATGTAAAGTGAAATAAGTCAGAGGGAGAAGGTCAAATACCATATGATTTCCTTCATTAAGTAGTAGATAATAACAACAATAAACAAACACATAGAAACAGAGATTGGATTGGTGGTTACCAGAGGGGAAGGGGGGAGGGAGGAGGGTGAATGGATAATTCAGCACATGTGTGTGGTGATGGGTTGTAATTAGTATTTAGGTGGTGAACATGATGTAATCTATGCAGAAATAGAAGTATAATGATGTACACCTGAAATTTATACAATGTTATAAACCAATGTTACTGCAATATACAAAAAATTAAAAATAAATAAATAAATATGAATTCTCAAAAAAAATTAAAATAAAATAAAAAAGCATTCTTTCCGTATTTATTTTTATACATAACATTATCCAAATATGGACTTTGCCAGGGAAGGATTAGGTCCTAAAAATCTAGGTGGGGCAGAGCTTCCTAATCAAAGTGAATAAAATCTGTGACACTGGGTTATTGAATGGTAGTCACAGTCCATAAAGAGGAACAGGAAAAAAGAAGAAAATAGAAACCTTAAGGACAAAGTACAGAAGAGGAGCTCTGAACTGAAAATGGAAAGAAGAATCAAAATGTTCTGGGAACTAGATCAGAGCAGAAGCATCTCTGTAAAATGTGCTGTCTGGGGCAATTGCAAAACATACCATTTCATTCACTTTTAAGATCCAGTGCATCCAAGGGGGCTTGAATTAAGAGAGACAGGTATAAATGTACAGAATTTATTAGGATGCTCACTTCCATTATATGATATTGGTCATACCAGGAGACAGCAGCCCTGTCCACAACTAAAAGGCCCCTTAACACAAAAGGCAGAGAAGACAGCACAGAACCATGAATAATGCCAGATTGCTCCTTTTTTCTGATTATAGCTAAGAAAAAGTATTTTTGATATTTTATCCTCCTATATTCATCATTTATTTCATCTTCAATAAACAAGGGCTCTGCATATATCCATTCCTTACATGTGGCCAATCGAATCACAGCTGTGAACAAACTTACACTCCTACTGGATATCCTGTTATGAGAACTCCTAAAGATATACCACTCACAAACTACATGGAATCGTTCATCTGTGCCTATTTCCAAATGCTTTCTTACTGTCAGTAAATTATGATTTTGAAAATATCCATATTTTTTCTCGAAAATGAATGCCTATCTCCTAAAATGAGCGTGCCTATCCACAAAACAAAGGAAACAAAACTATAATGAAATGAATCCCTTTTATTTCGCCAAGCTCTACCAATAACCACGGAGAACAGAACCACCATCATGGCACTGATGTATTTTTTAACTAAAAAAAGCAGAATGTTAATATTACACCATAAAAAATTTCTCCTTTGTTTCCTTGAGAAACAATAGGGAAACTTGGCATATTATGAATCTGAAGCTAAAATTGAAAGAACACAGCTAACCTTTCTAAAACAATTGTCTCTCCTAAGGGTTTGGTTCTGCCTCTGCTATCATATAATCTTCATGTTGTTTTATGCATTCCCTATGGCTGAATCAACCACAATATTATTGCATATTAAAATTTCAATGCAAAAACACACATTTAAATTCTGTGCTTGATATACAAGTCATGAAGAGACTGGAGGCAAGTTGGAGAAAAAACTGAATTTAATAAAGAGATCAATATAGCTGAGCAGACACATTACAGCCCTATTTTCCAAGACTTCTCATACACACACACACACACACACACACACACACAAAAGCAAAACAAACAAACAAACAAAAAACAGTTTTTTCAGAATGCTTTTGGTGAGAGAGTAAATCTCCTTATGAAGTAATAAAAACATTATTATTTTTAGTATCCATCCTATTTTTGAAATAATTTTAATCTAGATCACCTATTTTTAGCAGTCCACTAACTCTTGAAAATAAGAATGCACAATATGTAAATTGATATCTAAAAATTCTTATCATTGATTTGTGCATTTAAGTAAATTTCTAACGGAATAAATCAATTTATCATGAATATCATCTGAAAATTATATTTGGGGTAATGGGTATATGAAAAAAGCAGTCTTTCGAGAATGTCTATTATATCCAGGTCTTCATATTCACAGATATAAAACAAGTTACCCTTGGGACCAGTCTGATGGCGTGGTGTCTAAGTTCTCATGCTCCACTTTGGCAGTTCGAGGGTTCAGATCCTGGGCGTGGACCTATACACCACTCATCAGGCCATGCTGTGGTGGCATCCCGTATACAAAATAAAGGAAGATTGGCACAGATGTTAGCTCAGGGACCATCTTCCTCAAGCAAAAAGAGGAAGATTGGCAACAGACGTTAGCTCAGGTACACTCTTCCTCACCAAAAAAAAAGTTACTCTTTTCTCAGAAATTACGCAAAAAGTTATTTAAACAGC